>NW_025422051.1:3785631-5047509 GCF_011764305.1 Mustela putorius furo
AGGAGTAAACACACACAAAGTCATAGTAAGCACTCAGTAAATATGTATCTTATTAGTAAATCACTTCAGTGTTTAATCACACCTTCAATATATAAAACTTTCCTAAGCTTTCCTCTTTTTTAAGATTTTATTTATTTGTCAGACACAGACACACACAGCACAAGCAGGGAGAGTAGTGGGCAGAGGGAGAAGCAGGCTCCCTGCTGAGCAAGGAGCCTGTGTAGGACTTGATCCCAGGACCCCAGGATCATGATCTGAGCCAAAGGCAGATGCTTAACTGCCTGAGTCACCCAGGCGTCTCCCTTAGCTTTTCAATATGTGTTTCTATTTTTATTTTATTTTATTTATTTATTTGAGAGAGAGACAGTGAGAGAGAGCATGAGCGAGTCAGAGAGCGAAGCAGACTCCCCATGGAGCTGGGAGCCCGATGTGGGACTCAATCCCGGGACTCCGGGACCATGACCTGAGCAAAGGCCATCGTCCAACCAACTGAGCCACCCAGGCGTCCCTCAATATGTGTTTCTAAACTGATATTACAGAACTTAAAAAAAGAAGAACCCCTAAGGGAGAGTCTCATTTGAATTTTACCTCCAGCCATGAAGATAATAGTGTGTTTTCATTTAATAAATATAGACTGAGCACCTAGAATGTGTTAGGCTCTGTGTGAAAGGAATAAGAGACAACATTCCTGATCTTAAATCTTGCATCTTTTTATCATAATGGAAGAAATAAAACACATAAATAAGCCAAACCAAGATAGCCATAGATTGTAAATTTGCTGAGACAGAAAGAAACAAGGCACTGTAATAGAAAATACCTAGCCGGTGTAGGGCAGGAGTAGTACCTAGATATAGGGTCATCATCGGGGAAGTTGTTCCTGAGAATGACACGTCAGTGGAGACTGGGAGGATAAGTAGACAGACACAAGGTGTGGGCAAAGGAACAGGTGGTAGGCATTTTTAGGAAAGAGAACACCTAGAAGCAAGCGCTGAAACAAGGAAAACATGCCAACATGCCTCTTCTCTATTTCTCCACTACTTAAAAACACCGTGAAAGTCATTGTTAGCTGGTGAAACAGAAAACTGCTACCCAGACGTCTACTTTCCATTATTTCTGTCATTTTATTTCATTCATGAGCAGATAACAGTGTTTCATGATTACAGCAAATTGTAAGGACTGTGCGTACAAGAGCAAGAATTTAGACTCGCAGCCGAGGCTGTTCTGAACACATTTGATGACACGATGTGGTCAACTTAACCATCAGTGCTGCTCCTCCCACTCATCTTCCAAATGATGTCACCAGTCACTTCATTGTTGAAGCCGGAGCCAGAGGACCCACGCAATCACCAAGTCTGGTCACTTCTCCCAAGTCAGTCTTTCATGCATCCTCATTGTTATTAATTTGGTTCAGTTCTTATCACTTATTTCTTTTGGAATTACAAAATGTTCTCTCCTGGCTGGTGTGGTGCATTGCGGGAGTGGCCACAAATAATTTCTGCTCATTCCATCATGAGAAGGACTCTTGTTCTCCAGTCCTTGACCCTGAGCTGGCCTTGAGACTCGATGTGCAGTTGACATTGTGTGAGTTTCAAGAGTGAGGCTCAGGGAACTTGCTCTAGGACCACTTACTACCACTGCCATGTGGATAAAGCCAGGCTAGCCTGCTAGAGGAGGAGAACCCATGTGGAACAGAGATGAACCATCTCATCTGAGCTATCCTAGACCAGCCAGCCCCCAGCCAACCCACCCACTGATAGTAAATACACGAGCCCCGTCATGTAAAGTTGGCTTAGATCAGCAGACTTGCCCATCTGAGCCCAGTCTACATCGTTAAACCACAGAGTTGTGAGATAAATAAATATGTTTCTTTAAGCCATTAAGTGTTGGGGTAATTCTTTCCATAGAAAGGAGCTAATTGATAAAACTGACTCCCTGGCTTCCAGTTTGGGCTCTACCACAATGAGTGGTCTTTCTAAAACATGACCCAATTACGATGCTCCCCAACATTCTCCTATTGCTTTTGTGCAAACCCCACACTTGTAGGTCATGTTTTATCTTTCACTATAATTTCCTGCAGTTGCCCGAGGATAAATTTATTTTCCACCTCCGTGCCTCTGGGAATGCTTGTTTGGAGCTGCACTAAATTCACACACTGAAGTCCAACTCCCAGTACCCCAGAATGTGACTGTATTTGGAGATAGGGACTTTGAAGAGGTAAGTAAAGTAAAATGAAGTCATATGGGTGGGTCCTAGTCCAATATGATTATCGTCCTTTAAGAAGAGGATGTTAGGATCCAGATAGTTACAGAGGGATGACCACGTGAGGACACAGCAAGAAGGAAGCCACCTGCAAGCTAAGGAAAGAGGTCTCAGGAGAAACTCCACTGCTGACACCTTGATCTTGGACTTCAAGGCTCTGGAACTGTGGGATAATAAATGTCTATTGTTTAAGCCCCCAAGTCTGTGGTATTGTGTTATGGCCACCTTAACAAACTAATACAATGCCATTCTTTCTCCCAGGAAGGTCTTCCAAACTTCAGGGTGCCCGCACCTTCTGCTTCTTCAGCTGGCTAATTCTGACTTCACACTGAACATACTGTTTTGGGGGAAGCCTTCCATAATCCCCTTCAAGCTGGTTCAGTGGCTCTGGTCTGTGATTCCTCCCCTGTATAGTACATTTAACCAAGCATATTGAATTTTTTTTGTGTGGCAGTAGCGCCTGGGTGGCCCAGCTTCTTGAGTGTCTGACTGTTGGTTTTGGCTCAGGTCATGATCATGATCTCAGGTTGTGAGCTCGAGCCTTGCCTTGGACTCCACACTCAGGAGGGAGTCTGCTTGAGATTCTCTCCCACTCTCCTTCCCTCCATCAGTGCTCTCTCTTTCACTCTCTCTAGAAATAAATAAATAAACCTTAAAAAATTTTTGTGGTAAGAATACTTAACATGAGATTTACCCTCTTAACAAAAGTATAAGTGTACAATACAGTGATTTTAACCATAAGCCCCATGTTGTACAGCAAATCACTATACCTTAATCATATTGTATAACTGAAACTTTATACTTATTGAACAATAATTCCCCATTTCCGCCTCCTCCCAGCCACCAAAACCACCATTTTACTCTCTGCTTCTATGTGTTTGACTATTTTGGACACCTCATATAAGTGGAGTCATGTATTATTGTCCTTCTGTCACTGGCTTTTTTCACTTAGCATCATGTCCTCCAGGGTCATCCATGTTGTCACATATGGCAGGGTTTAGTTCCTTTTTAGGGCCGAGTAATATTCCACTGTGTGTTTATATCACATATTCTTTATCCATTCATCCACTGATGGACAGTTAATATTGTTTCCACACCTTGGATACTATAAATAATTCTTCAGTGAACACAGAAGTGCAAATACTCTTTGAGAGCGCTGAATCCTAACCACTAGACCACCAGGGAGCAGATACTCTTTGAGATCCTCTTTTCATTTCTTTTGGATCTATACCCAGAAGTGGGATGGCTGGATCATAAGGTAGTTCTAGTTTTTATTTTTTGAGGAACCTTCTTACTGTTTTCTAGAGTGGCTTCACCATTTTACATTCCCACCAATAGAGTATAAGTGTTTCAATTTCTCCACATCCTTGTCAACACATGTTATCTTTTGTTGTTGTTGCTGTTGTTAATAACCACCTTCGCTGTGTGATTTTGATTTACACTTCCTTGATGATGAGTGATATTGATCATCTTTTCATATACCTATTGATCATTTGTGTGTGTTTTTTAGAGAAATGCTTATTCAAGTCCTTTGTCCATTTTTTAAAAAAAGATTTTGTTTATTTATTTGACAGAGAGTGAGATCACAAGTAGGCAGAGAGGCAGGCAGAGAGGGAGGGGGAAGCAGGCTTCCTGCCGAGCAGAGAGCCCAATGCAGGGCTCGATCCCAGGACCCTGAGATCATGACCTGAGCCGAAGGCAGCGGCCTAATCCCCTAAGCCTCCCAGGCGCCCCATTTTCTATTGGTTATTTCTTTTCTTTCTTTTATTATTATTATTTTTTTTACTATTCAGTTGAAGGAGTTCCTTATGCATTTTGTATATTTCTTTAAAAAAATATTTATTGATTGATTTGAGAGAGAGAAAGAGAGCATATAAGTGAGCACACATAAGCAGGGGGAGGGGCAGAAGGAGAGGGAGAGAAAGAATCCTTAAGCCTACTCCCTGCTGAATGCATAGTCAGATGGGGCGGGGGCTTGATCCTAGGACACTGAGATCATGACCTGAGCTGAAATCAATAGTTGATCGCTTAACCAACTGATCCACCTAGGTGCTCCCCTTTCTACATTTTGGATATTAGTCTCTTCTCAGATAGTTTGAAAATATCTTCTCCCATTCCATAGTTTGCTTGTTCACTGTCGACTTTTACCTTCTCTGTGCAGAAGCATTATAATTTCATGTGGTCTCTGCCCTCTAGATTGTGAACACCTAAGGGCAGAGTGTGCCCTTCACATGTTAGCCTCAGTGCCAAACCGAGTGCCTGGCACACAGCGTATGTTTAATAAATGCTTGTTGGAACAAAATCCTCCTCCTCCTGCCTCCACATCTTCTCAACTCTATGTATTTGTTTGTTCATGCTGCCCCCTCACTTGGAATGTTCCTCTGCACATCTCCCCAAACCCAAACCATATCTAAGATTCACCTTAAAAATCATCGTTCAGAGCAAAATTTCTCCACTGCACCAGCTAGAAGTAATCATGCCTTCCTTTGAATTCCCCTTATTTTATATGTAGCTCACTTAATGGATGCTTGGCTGTCACATTGCCCAATATCTGAACTCCCTATTTTTGTTGCTCCTTCCATATTTTTGGAAAGAGCTCACTTTCCATTGTAAAATCAGAAAAGTTGGTGCTTGCTTTGCCTGCCTTCCCTGAGGCTAGGGGGCTCGCATGTGACCAGGCTGGAGCCAATAAAGCACATCTGCCTGGTACTTCGTATTGGAAGCTGGAAAGGTAAAGAATTTTTTTTTCAAGATTTCATTTATTTCTCTGACACAGAGAGAGAAAGAGAGAGAGAGAGAGAGAACACAAAAGGGGAGAGTCAGTGGGAGAGAGCGAATCAGGCTTCCCATTGAGCAGGGAGCCCAATGCAGGACTCAATCTCAGGAGCCTAAGATCATGACCTGAGCCGAAGGTAGACACTTAACTGACTGAGCCACCCAGGCACCCTGAAAATGGAAAACATAAAGAATTAACAACAGTGAGGAACCTGTCTCTGGGTAGTGATGGTGACAGCAACATCTCCAAGGCAGCAATGCCAATGAGACGCCAGGACCCTATGGTCATGGTCTCAACTGCAGCCTCTAGGAGTCACAGGAAGCACCACGGGTGCTCCTGCTAGATGGTATGGGGATGCAGTTTGGCCTTTTCTGACTGCCTTGCTTCCCTTGGCCTCTACTCATTTTCTGAGTGTGCTATTCCAGCCTTGCCAATGGCTCTATGGAAAGCCGGCATTTCTGGCTGGAGCGGAAAGGTCCTGACCTATAAAGAATGGTAAGTTCTTACCTCCCACTTGTCAGAATGGCTACAGTTAACAACTCGGGAAATAACAGATGTTGGCGAGGATGCCGAGAAAGGAGAACCCTCCTACACTGTTGGTGGGAATGCAAGCTGGTACAGCCGCTCTGGGAAATAGTATGGAGGTTCCTCAAAAAGTTGAAAATAGAACTACACTATAATCCAGCAACTGCATGACTAGAGATTTACCTAAAGGATACAAAAGTATTCATTTGAGGGTGCCTGGGTGGCTCAGTGGGTTAAAGCCTCTGCCTTCAGTTCAGGTCATGATCTCAGGGTCCTGGGATCAAGCCCCGCATCGGGCTCTCTGCTCAGCGGGGAGCCTGCTTCTCCGTCTCTCTCTGCCTGCCTCTCTGCTTACTTGTGACCTCTGTCTGTCAAATAAATAAATAAAATATTTTAAAAAAAAGTATTCATTTGAAGGGGCACATGGACCCCGATGTTTACAGAAGCATTATCAACAACAGCCAAATAATGGAAAGAGCCCAAATGTCCATCAACTGATGAATGGATAAAGAAGTGGCACACACACGCACACGTGCACATGCACGTGCACACACACACACACACACACACATGCACACACACAATGGAATATTACTCAGCCATCAAAAAGAACGAAAACTTGTCATTTGCAATGATATGGACGGAGCTAGACTGTATTATGCTAAGTGAAATAAGTCAGAGAAAGACAAATATTGTATGATTTCATTCATATATGGAATTTAAGAAACAAAACAGATGAACTTGGGAAAGGGGAAGAAAACGAGAAGGAGGCAAACTGTAAGAGTCTCTGAACAAACTGAGGGTTGATGGAGGGAGGGGGTAGGGAATGAGCTAAATGGGGTGGGCATTAAGGAGGGCACTTGTGATAAGCACTGGGTATTACACGTAAGAGATGAACCATTAAATTCTACACATGAAACCAATTTTACCATATGTATTAACTAGCTAGAACTTAAATAAAAACTTGAAACTAAAAAAAAAAAAACAAAGACGAATAAAAGAAAGAATGGTAAGGCCTTTGAGGACAGGGTGCTGATTCATTGAATTCACTACCTTCATTGAACAACTTGTACATAAGATAAATTCATTAAATATTTCCTGATTCAATGGAAAGACAGTGATTCTATACAGAAACGAATTATTTATAGCTCTCATTGGTGTTAGCTTTTTGCAGCTCTCAATATTGATTCTTCTCGATATATAGACACTTACCTTCAACACACTCCATATTTAGAGAAAAGATGTTAATTACTGAAATTGATTCTATTAGACTTTACTGGCCACTATCGACTAGAGTTTATCATATATATGTTATCATATATATGTTTCTCATTTAGAGTTAATCATATATATGATTGATCCCAGATAGTTCAGTATTTGGTGAAATGAAGAGTTAAGAGGAGTACTTTGATAAAAATTCTTTCATGCTCTGTGAAGAATATTCTTTCATGAATATGAAGAAGGAAGAAACTTGGGCAGAAGACATTTTTTCCAGGGCTGATCTTACATTCATCCATGCATAAGCTAGCAGAAGGTTACATAGGAAGAAAGGAATGTTCGTTTTTTCTTTTCTTTTTTTTTTTTAACTTTAAGATTTAACTTTAATTCCAGATAGTTAAGTAGGTGATGGGGATCAGGGAGTGCAATTGTGATGAGCACAGAGTGATGCATGGAAATATTAAAGAGTGATGTCCTATGTGAACCACTGTGCATGTGTTTGATTATAAACATGGTTTTATCCCACCCCTGGATACATTGAATTTAATGCACAGATGGTAGAAGAGGAAGCTTATCTTGGTCAGTTCAAACAAAACTGAAAGAAGTAAAGATTCAAACAAGTAATAGTTGGACACAAAGTTTCTTGTTTTGTTCCTGTTTTATCTATTTATTTTTTACAATATATTATTACAGTATTATATTACAGTATTGTAGGAAGAAAAACCATCCAGATGACAGATGCACACAAAAATGTGAAGCTATAGCAGTCAATTTTGTGAGACTATGCCTATTACACAGAAACCTCTCTGAGGGCTCTAAGCCATAAAAATCCTCCAGTTACCTGATTATACCAAAAACCAGGTAACTCCCAAAGTCCATTATATGCCATTCAAAGACGGTTAATAGAAAGTAGAAGAGAGATCAACTCTATTCTGTTTTGGTTCATTATTTTCTGATTTTCACGTGTATCTCTGCAGCACCTGGTTCTTTTTCCAGGCCTGCCTATTGCTTCAAATAATTGCTGTGACATTTTTCTTTTCTCGCTCTGGGAGATCATGGAACATAATTGGTTTGGAAGAATTCAGCATGGCTTTAGCTTCACGGCTTGTTTTTTTGGTGAAAAGAGGAACAGAATAAAACCCTGTAGTTTCAGTTTTAGTCCAAAACAAACATGGCTCTTAAAGGGAAATACACGCAATTTGGCCATTGGAAGGTGATTTAAAAACCACCTTTTTCTTTCTAGCTTTTTTCAAAATACACTGTATCAGTTGGGGACGATTTAGGCTGGTGTTGTCAACTAGAGATGTCTTGATGAACTATTCTAAAACTCTGGCTGTTTAACACATTAGCCACTAGCTACGTGTAGCTATTTAGGACTTGAAATTGGGCTAAGTGCATGGAGGGGCTGAAAATTTAATTTAATTTATTTTAATTAATTCAAATTAAAATTTAAATAGTCACATGTGGCTAGTACATCACATAACTAGTAGCAAGCCAAAGAGCCATAAAGCCCTCTGGTAATACTATTGAGATGCAGTCCTTCACATGTTTCTGTCCCAGTATTATTAGTATGCAGGCTTTGATTCTTATGCTCCTTGCCTCGTGGCTGCAAAGAACCATTGTGCCTTCAGCCATTGGATCTGCTTTCCAGGAAGGAAAAGGAGGAAGTGGAAGAAGGAAAACCTAGAAATCAAAGAGTGGGAAATAGAGTGCTTAGTTTTTATGGCCTCTGTAGTAGAGGTAGGCAAAGAGAAAATCAAGTTTGGATCAGCCAACCTATAATGTCTGTCTCAACTTCAAAATTTATAAGACCCCCCATGGATTACAAAGAAACTAAATATGCACTTAAATAAAAAGAACTGATTAGGTAGCTGGCTGGCAAGGGGACAGGCAGATAGCTGGAAACTACCCCAGTGTTTCTGGTGTAAAAGTAACTGTGCCCGTTTTCAGTTTTTGAAATCCGAGAGACTTAAGTACAGAAAGAAGCTATGAATCTAAGATCACACAGATAATACCCTAAGGAGTAGAGATTCTCAACCTTGGTTGAGGAGTGCAATTACCTGGAGAGGTTTAAAAAGTCCCAATGCCTAGACTGTACCCCTGACTAATTAATTCATCCTCAAGGGGAGGTGTTTGGAGTGTAGCTAAGGCTGAGAACTGCATTGTGGTTGCCTATTGCTGCATAATAAAAATATTCCAAGAAGAATTACACAACACGAGAAGAGACTTAGGGAACTCAAAGACTCTATCAAATGTAATAACATTCATGTTATAGGGGTCCCAGAAGAAGGAGGGGCAGAAATTTTATTTGAAGAAATAGTAGCTGAAAATTTCCCTAATCTGGAGAAGGAAACAGATATCCAGATCCATGAGACACAGAGATTCCCCAACAAAATCAACAAAAGCAGATTCACATCAAGATGTATTGTAATTAAACTTGCAAAATATAGTGATAAAGAAAAAATTATAGAAGCAACAAGACAAAAGAAGTCATTAACTATGAGGGAAAACCCATAAGGCTAGCAGATTTTTCAGCAGAAACTTGGCAAGCCAGAAAGGAGTGACATGACATATTCAAAGCGCTAATGGAGAAAAAGAATACTGTGACCAGTAAGGCTGTCATTCATCCTAGGAGGAGAGATAAAGAGTTTCCCAGACAAACAAAAACTAAAGAAGTTCATGATCAGTAAAACAGCCCTGCAAGAAATACTGAAGGGGACTCTTTGAGTGGAAAGGAGAGACTGAAAGTGGCAATATAAGGATAGGAAACACAAAAACAGTAAAAATGAATATATCTGCAAAACAATCAGTCAAGGAACCCACAGAAAAGCATATAAAATATAATAACATGTGCCTAAAGAGGAGGAGGAGAGGAGAAAAGAATGGGTTCAAATTTAAACAACCATCAGCTTAATATAGACTGCTATAAGTAAAAGAGGTTATGTACAAACCTAATAATAACTACTAATCAAAAACCAGTAAAAGGCAAGCAAAGGGTAAAGAGAAGGAAATCCAACCATATCACTAAAGAAAATCAGCAAAACCTGAAAGAGAGAAAGACAAGACGGGAAAAGAAAGGATCAGAGAAAATCTTCAGAAACAACTACAAAACAAGTAATAAAGTGGCACTAAATACATATCTTTCAATAATTACTTTGAATGTAAATGGACTGAACAGTCCAATCCAATGACACAAGGTAACAGAATGGATAAAAAAACCAAGACCCGTCAATATGCTGCCTATAAAAGGCTCATTTTAGACCTAAAGACACCTGCAGATTGGAAGCGAGGGCATGGAGGAATATGTCATGCAAATAGATGTCAAAAGAAAGCTGGAGTAGTAATACTTATTTCAGAAAAAGATAGACTTTAAAACAAAGACTCAAACAAGAGACAAAGAAGGATACTGCATAATAATATAGGGGACAATCCATCAAGAATATATCACAATTGTAACAAAACAAAAAGAAGCTATTGGGACTCCATCAAAATAAAAAGCTTCTGCCCAGTGAAGGAAACAATCAACAAAACTAAAAGGCCACCTACAGAAAGGGAGAAGAGGTCTGCAAATGAAACACCCAATAAAGCATTAGTATTCCAAATATAAATAACTTATAAAACTCAACAGCCCAAACCCAAATAATCAAAAAAAAAAAAAAAAAAAAAAAAAAAAGGTCAGAAGACATGAAGGGACACTTCTCCAAAGAAAACATCCAGGGGTTCAACAGACACGTGAAAAGATGTTTGTCACTTCCCATCAGGGAAATACCTTCAAAACCTCAATGAGATATCACCTCACCCCTGTCAGAATGGCTAAATTCAACAACACAAGAAACAACAGGTGGTGGCAAAGGTGTGGAGAAAAAGAACCCTCGTGCACTGTTGGTGGGAATGCATACTGATGCAGTTACTGTGCAAAACAGTATGGAGAGTCCTCAAAAATTTACCAATAGAATACCCTATGATGCATTAACTACACTACTAGGTATTTACCTAAAAAGTACAAAAACACTAATTCAAAGGAATACATACAACTCTATGTTTACAACAGTATTGTTTACATTAGCCAAAATACGGAAGCAGCCCAAATGTCTATTGATTGAGGAATGGATAAAGAAGAGGTGGTTTATAGAGAGAATGGAATATTATTCATCCATAAAAAAGAATGAAATCCTGCCATTTGCAACAACATGGAAGGAGCTAGAGAGTATAATTCTAAGTAAAATGAGGCAGAGAAAGACAAGTACTGTGTGATCTCACTCCTGTGTGGAACTGAAGAAACAAAACAAATGAACGAAGGGGAAAAAAAGAGAGACAAACCAAGAAACAGACTATAGAGAACAAACTGATGGTTACCAGAAGGGAGGGGTGTGGGGAGGGGTAAAACAGGGGATAGGGATTAAGGAGGGTACCTGTCATGATGAGCAATGGGTGATGTACAGAATTGTTGAATCCCTGTATTGTACACCTGAAACTAATATAACACTGTAAATAACAACAGTGACAACACCCCAAATCTGGAATAGAACCCAATATTCCACAGGGGAATGCCAATGCTACTGCTCCTTGGGCAACACTTCGAGTAGCAAGGGTGTAAGAGAATTCAAATCTCAAGGCGGTTAGCTATGTCTTTTACCTGCTCCCAACCAAGCATAGTCATTCAGAGTCCAGTCCTTGCTGCCTTTGTGAGTGTGTGTGTAGTAGGTAATAAAAAGTTATTAGAGGGGCCCCTGGGAGGCTCAGTTGGTTAAGCGTCTACCTTCGGCTCAAGTCATGATCCCAGGGTCCTGGGACTGAGCCTCGCATCAGGCTCTCTGCTCAGTGGGAAGTGTGCTTCTCCCTCTCTCTCTGTGCTCTCTCTCGCTCGCTCACTCGCTCACTTAAATAAATAAATAAAAATCCTTTAAAAAAAAAGTTGTTAGAAAGCAAGCACTCACCTCTTCCAATAAAAAGATCAAAATACCAGACTCAGGAAGTGAGCACAGAAATAACAATTAAGCTTTTAGAAAGAACCTATGGTTTTCTTAAGCAGTCTCTGTCGTTTCACTAAAAGCTTGTCCTGGACAACCTGGGACTGGGTCACACAGTGAGGCCCAGACTCTAATTCTAGCTTTACCACCAATTACCTGGGTAAGCATAGGTAAATGACCTGTAGCCCTTAATTTTCAGATCTGGAAAATTACGTAAATGCCAATCTTCCCCAAGGTCTCTTTCAGGTCAAACTCCCTCCACAACCCACAGTTTCAGAGAGCAATTACACTTGTTTCACTGAAAGTGTATGTTTGTCCCCAAAATGTAACCAAAGAGACAGTATAGCATTTCTGAGGGACTCTGGCTTGCCCTCCTCCTTTGTTGCCTCAGTTAGAAGGACCTGCCCCAGGCTCAGTCCTTTCCAGAACTCTTCCATGTCAACCTTCATCCCTCCATGCCCCAGCCTCTCACCATGATACCACTGGTCCCTCGGACAGAGGCCATAGGTCCCTCAGACACTAATTTAGGACCTTGAATTCTGATAAGGAAACCATTTCTCCATTCAAAATTTTTGGCCTCTATGCCAGAATTAATGTGATGGGTAATTGTGTTTCGGCTGTGGTAACGCTGTATAACAAACAAACCCAGACTGGGTGGTGGTACACAAGTCATTATTTCTCACTTGTGGGCTCCAGAGTTGGTTTGGGCAGCTCTGCCTTAGGCTGCAGGTCAAGTGCAGATCCACTGTTTAATTCTGATAACAGCAGCTACATGGGTCACGTTTTCTTTTCATGGCCATGGCAGAGGCCCAAGAGGCCCTAAGCCGAATGAGCACATTTGGCACCTCTGCTCAGGTCCATCGAGGGAAGTGAGTCACATGACCAAGTCCAAAGCCCGTGACACAAGGAAATCTACTCTCCCCCACCCCTTACTGGGGGTCCCCGCAAAGTCTCATAGCAAAGGTTATGAAGATCTAATTTCTTTTTTTTTTTAAGATTTTATTTATTTATTTGACAGACAGAGATCACAAGTAGGCAGGGAGGCAGGCAGAGAGAGAGGGGGGAAGCAGGCTCCCCGCTGAGCAGGGAACCCTATGTGGGCCTTGATCCCAGGCCCCTGAGATCACGACCTGAGCTGAAAGCAGAGGCCTAACCCACTGAGCCACGCAGGAACCCTGAAGATCTAATTTCAATAAAGGGAAGGAGTAAAGAGTGGGGACAATACTCTTCTCTACGTTTTTCTCCCCAATATTTTATTATGAAAAAGTTCAAACACAGAAAATGTGAAGGAATTTTATGGGAAAAACCCATATACTCACCACCTAGATTCTATAATGAATGGTTCACTGCCACTTTATGGATGACATTGGCCATCTATTTCTTCACCCCTTCATCACTCAATCTTATTTTTGATGCGTTTCAACGCAGCTCGCGCACATCGGTGCATTTCCTCCTAAATATTTAAGTATGCATAAAGTTACCTATAATATAGCTTGCAGTTCAATTTGTTCCCTTGAGGTAACATTTACAAAAAAAATAACAATGCACAAATCTGAAATGGACCATTCTCTGTCTTGAAAAATGCTTATACCTGTGTATCCCAAACTGTGCTCTAGATACAGAACCCTGTTATCACCTCAGAAAGTTCCCCGGGGACATAGATTTTTTGGTAGTTTTCTTTTTTAATCTCACAAATGGGTCAACTGCAGATCCACATGAGGTAGTCTAAAAATTGCCCCACGGCTAAGCAGAACACAGAGGAATGAGTGGAAACACAATGAAGCATGGGACACAGTCATCTTTCCGGGAGCTGCCTGAGGCTATGGCCTGAATGACAGATTGCTCACAGAATGTGTGTGTGTTTTACAACTATTTTGAGAGCCTTTTGGAACTGTTGCCACTCTCTAGTGAACACAAAAATGCTCACCCTCAGATCTTTTTTTTTTTTAAGATTTTATTTATTTATTTGACAGAGATCACAAGTAGGCAGAGAGGCAGGCAGAGAGAGAGGGGTAAGCAGACCCCCTGCTGATCAGAGAGCCCGATGCGGGGCTCGATCCCAAGACCCCGGGATCATGACCCAAGCCGAAAGCAGGAGCTTTAACCCACTGAGCCACCCAGGCGCCCCATCACCCTCAGATCTTTGCACAACTTAGAAAAGGTCCCCTTTTCCAAATGGAAATAGCCCCCACTAGGGCATACTCTTGGTGAGCAGGAGTTTCCATGGTTTCATCCCAGCGACCCTGCTCTCCCCTGAGCTAGCACTCTTGACCACACAAGCATGCCTGAGGCCCTGGGAGAATGCTCTGCTCCAGGCTTGTGTGCTTGGTGTTGGTGAGATGGTGGTGAGAAAGACAGATGTGATTTTTGGCCTCAAAGAGCCTGTGTTCAAGTGGGACCAACTTCTATTATAGGTTGTACAATCAGCGGCAACTTGGATATAACAATAGTTAGAATTCAGGACTTAGAGTTGTTAAGTGAACAGTCTATCTATTTCTATCTATCTATCTATCTATCTACCTACCTACCTGTCTATCTATCTTTAGAGAGAGGAAATGCATGTGCAAACAGTGGGGTGGGGGTGCAGAGATAGAGGGAGAGAGGGAGAGAGAGAGAGAATCCCAAGGAGGCTCCATGCTCAGTGCGGAGCCCCACATGGGAATGGAACTCACAACCTCCAAGATCATGACCTGAACCAAAATAAAGAGTCTAACACTGAGCCACCCAGACACCCCAATAAGTGAACAGTCTAGAGTTGATAAAGACAGACTGAAAATCCTTGAAGTCTAGATACAGGAAAACACGGACTCTAACCCAATTGCAACTGATGTCCAACAGGACTGAGAACCACTTCTTAATCATATCCTAAGGCTTTCTCTTAATGGAGAGAAATTAGAAATGAGAATTGGAGCCCTTGGGTATATTATTCATTGTCTGTTATCAATACGTTCATATTTTGCTCATTGTTAGTGAGTCATTTCATCATGCATGCTAAAGCATTCTCGATGAATCCTCTCTACTTCCATTATTTGTAAAGTCCCAGGTTGAAAGAATCATTTCAAAAGGTTTGTCTCATTAATGCCTTCAGGAGCCCAGTAGCTTCTGTACCTGTGTCAAGCCCTCAGTCTGAGAAAACACAGAGCGGGTGGATCATGGGAAGCTGGAGAGTCCATGCCCCTTCACTGTAATTCAAATATACCAAGTAAATAGCCAAAAATAGTGACAACAGTATTAATAATAAAATAAACAAAAGTGCTGGCAAAACAAAACGTGCTTTTGGAATCGGTTTGCCTAATCAGGGACCTCTGAGGTCTGTCGATAGAAATGTACACTTGGTGTGCCCACTGGACAGACCAGGTAATTGGCAGTAGCACCTGTTACAGAACAGGCGATGGCCCTGTAATTGGGCCCATTCTTACCTTAGATTCTCTCCCATTTCTCTCAGGTAGAGGAAATCTGAAAGTAGGCTGTCCATGAATGGTATAGGATCTTTGGACTGTCACTGGGGACATGGTCTCTTCCCTTTTTGTCCTACTGTACTCAGCGTATAGCTTCCATCTTCGAGGTCACCTCATGGTCCAAGATGACAGGTGGTGCTCCAGCCCTCAAGTTTGTTTTCCAGGCTGGAAGAAAGAAAGTAAAAGAGGAAGGATGAAACGCCATACATTGTTAAGGATCCTACCTGGAAGACCCACCCAATGCTCCCACTCACATTTCACTGAACAGACCTTAGTCCCATGGCCATAGCTCACTGCAAGGGAGGCTGGGAAATGTAGGGGTTTTTGTTTGTTTGTTTGTTTGTTTGTTTTTGTTTTTGTCTTTCCTTTTTTAAGCTGGGCACATTGACAAGGTTTCAGTTACTAAGAAAGAGAAGGATAGAAGGAGATATTGCAGGCTGACTCATTATCTCTGCCTTCGTTGCAAGTAAGTGGCACTTACTGAAACTACTCTGCTTGTGGGAGCTGAAGAATAAACCCGGTATAAAGATTATCTGCACAAGGTTGGTCTTTATTTTTTCCAGAAGTCAAGAGAAATGCACAAAATACCAAATTAACCTTTATTTATTTATTTGTAATGAACCATTTTCAAGTGAACAATCCAGGGGCATTCAGTATGTTCACAGTGTTGGGCTTCCATCACCTCTCTCTGGTTCCAAAACATTTTCATCACCCCCAAAAGGAAACCCTGAATTCATTAAGCAGCTACTCTCTAGTTCCCATTTCCCCTAGTCCCTGGTAACCACAGATGTGTGGTTCTGTCTCTACAGATTCATCTATTCTGCATAATTCATATGAATGAAATCGTACCACATGTGTCTGGCTTCTCTCACTTAGCATTGTGTTTTCAAAGTCCATCCACACTGTAGCACGTGTTTGCACTCGTTCCTTTTTGTGGCTGAATGCAAGAGGAGAATCTTCTTAGCAGGTGCAGTCCCCGGCCCCCCACTCTGCCGCCACTCCATGCCACATTCTGAACCAAGGCCCCAGCAAAAATCGGATGCCTTGTACTTGGGTCTATGGTGTTCTGAGTATTCTTTTTTTTTTTTTATTTTTTAAAAATTTTTTATTTTTTATAAACATATATTTTTATCCCCAGGGGTACAGGTCTGTGAATCACCAGGTTTACACACTTCACAGCACTCACCAAAGCACATACCCTCCCCTATGTCCATAATTAATTTTTTTTTATTTATTTGTCAGAGACAGAGGGAGAGAGAGTGAGTGAGCACAGGCAGACAGAGAGGCAGGCAGAGGCAGAGGGAGAAGCAGGTTCCCTGCCGAGCAAGGAGCGCGATGTGGGACTTGATCCCAGGACCCTGGGATCATGACCTGAGCCAAAGGCAGCCGCTTAACCAACTGAGCCACCCAGGCGTCCCTGTTCTGAGTATTCTTGCTGAGACAGAAGTTGGTATGAGTACCAAGACCTTGGTCTATGTATCCTTCCCCATAGCTAATGTATCCTCTATTTTCTTTGAAGCAGCAAGGTGCCCTTCTGAGGCTCACAACTGCCCTCAGCCAACCATGACAAACCTGTCCCTTATCTTCCCAGCCTCTCTTGTAGCCGCCAAGCTCCGGGCCATGAGATGTAAGCAAAAACTGCTGGGCAGAAGGGGTCCTTCCATCTTTTCTTGCTCTGATGGTAGGCCTGATGGTTGTACCTGTCTTGCCATCACAAATGCTCAGCCGTGCAGCAATCCAGTCCTTACATCCTTGAGGCCTCAAGTCTACCCTAGCCTCTTCTTACAGAGAACACTCCTGCTACAGGAGAAAGAGAAATGCCTATTTGTTTCAGCCACGGGGAGACAGGTGTTCTGCTACTTCCAGCAAAAGTATGTCTAATGAACCCTCTGTGCTCCTTTTCAGTGATCAGTTTCCCGAGACCCATCAGAGGCAAAAATTACAGCTGCCGTGCAGAGAAGGAAGATGCTTCTGCAGAGGGCTAGATTGTGGCCAACCTCCGACTAGAGTCTAAGACAGCATTTTTCTAACATGGCTCCTGAATCAGAAATACAATCTGTTCAACTTCATACAGGCATGAAAGCAAGAGTGCCCGGGTTTTCCTGGCTCTTTCTGCCCCTCTTGCTTAAAGAAAAGGATCATCTCTTCATCCCCATGGTCAACATGGATGCTATAAAAAGAACTTAAAAAAATGCAATACCTACATTTTGCTTAATGTTCTGAGACAGAAGCAGATAGCTAGAAGGGACAAACCTGAGCTGTTAATAAATGCTTTAAAGACTGTCTTGTGCTCCTAGCAAGGTCTTTTTGATTTTAAAACATCTTGCTAATAAGGGCATTTTCTCCAGTATGTGCTTAAATATTTTCAGATTACTCGAAGATAATTAAAAAGGAATCTCGAGGTTTCCCAATGCTTTGCTTAAATGACTCACATTTAGGGGAATCTCAGTGTGGATAATGAGAAACATAAAACAAAACTAGGAGTGCCTAGAAATGACTTTGCTTTTGTTTCAGAGAATCTTCATTTTGAAATTGAATTGGGAGGGATTTTTGGTCCTGGGAAATAGAATAAAGAATGAAGCACTCTGATTTGAAGATGATAAAATAGCTGGGGGAAAAAAAAGCCCAAACCTATTATGTTATATTTAAATGTATATTTTATTTAATTTGGAACATATTACAGGATTATTGTAGCATTAAATATATAAAAGATATTTAAACCCTTTCTGTTTTCCAGGACTGGACTGAAATTTAGCTATATATATTTACCAACAAAGATCGTAAGTGGTTCTTGGCAACTGCTAGTCCATAGAAACAGAGCTGCAAAAGTAAGATGGGGCAGAAAAGACAGTAGATAAAAGCAAATGATAAATGAGAAGATATGAATTCTAAGCAAAGTAGATGATCAAGAATCTACAAGAGGTACCTTAGAAACATACAGAAGTCACAAAACAACTTCCAGTTAAATGGCATTGCAGGTATCTAGCTAAACATTACCAAAAAATGACCTCTGTTTTATTAATATACGTTGAATATTCAACAGATGTCTTTGAACATCTACTATGGACCAAGTGTTGTGCTCAACATATTGGTTGGCAGGACCTAAGACAAACACAAAAAGCAACAATAAAAAAAAAAAATACAACAAGGGCACCTGGGTGGCTCAGTGGGTTAAGCCTCTGCCTTCAGCTCGGGTCATGGTCTCAGAGTCCTGGGATCCAGCCTCATATTGGGCTCCCTGCCCAGCGGGGAGCCTGCTTTCCCCCTCTCTCTTCCTGCCTCTCTGCCTAATTGTGATCCCTCTCTCTGTCAAATAAATAAATATATTTAAAAAATACAACAGCAACAAGGACAACAGAAAGACATCCCCTGCTTCCAAAAAGTGTAATGAAAAGTGGGGACATCAGCAAATAATCAGGTAACATGATGCAATGTGGGAACGGTCTCATCTGTAAGTATACTCAGGGTATTTGGAGGAAAATATCAGAAAACAGGCATAACCTAGATTAAGGAGGCTTTCTGGAGTGGGTAGTGTCTGAACTGGGCTTTCAACAACTAACAGCAGGTGCCGGGCAAAATGATCAGTACTACAAAAAGAGGAGGCCTACGCAATAGCCCAGAGGTATTAGGATTTCTTCACACTTCCCTGAAAGGGAAGGTGAGAGAGTAGGGGCCGTCACCAGAGATGAATCGAGAGAGGTAGGCAGGGGGCAAATCACAAGTGTACTAGTCAGGACAAGCTTAGGTTTTTTAAAAAATTTTTTGAGTATAGTTGATACACGATGTTATATTAGTTTCAGGTGTACAACTTAGTGACTTGACAGGTTCATCCAAGTGTAGACATCGTAGCTACCCTCTGTCCTGTTATGACACTATTAAGGCCATAGCTACACTCTGTCCTGTTATGGCACTATTAAGGCAACTGACCATATTCCTTACTCTGTGCCTCTTATCCCTTTGACTTACTCATTCCATAACTGGAGGCCTGGAGCTCCCTCTCCCCTTCACCCATTTTGCCCACCCCCGCCTTCCTCCCCTCTGGCAATCATCAGTTTGTTACAGATCTGATTCTGCTTTTTGTTTGCCTATTTTTTTTTAAGAGCCACTTAGAAGTGGACTCAAATGGTAGTTGTGTTTCTCATTCTGGCTTATTTCACTTAGCATTATATTCTCTGACTCCATCCATGTTGTTTCAAATGGCATGATCGCATCCTTTTTATGGCTGCATAATATTCCTGTGTGTGTGTTTTCTTTATCCATTCATCTATGGGTGCACACTTGGGCTGCTTCCATAGGGATGCATATATCGTTTCGAATTAGTGTTTTTGTTTTCTTTGGGTAAATACCCAGTAGAGGGATTTTTAGATCATATGGTATTTCCACTTTTAATTTTGTGTGGAACCTCCATACTCTTTTCCACCATGGTTGCACCAATTTACATTCCCTCTAACAGCGCACTGGGGTTTCTTTTTCTCCACATCCTCACCAACACTTGGTATTTCTTGTCATTTTGATTTTAATGACAAGTGAGGTTTTACTGTGGCAACAACCCCAAAGTTTAAAAAAAAAAAACTGCCTCTAGACTATATGTCATACATGGGCTCTTCTGTCTTATAATATTCCCATCTCAACCTGAGGCTTCAGGATTCACCCCTGCAGGGGAAGACAACACAGAAAATCACACACCTGCTCTCAAATACTTCTGCCCAGAAGTGATGCTCATTACTTCCTTCATTTCACTGGCCAACGCGTGTTGTAGAACCACCACAAGCTTCAGGGAAACAAAAACTGAAAAAGTCCCTGCGTTCAGAAGGAGAAGGGAATTGGACAGATCACTAGCAACATATACCAGAGGCCTTAGGCACCACACTTAAGAATTTTTATTTTATCCTCAAAATGCAGGCACAATTCCAAACAGAGGCAAAACAAACACAAGAAACTCAGCCATACCCCTGTTTGTCCTCTGGTTTTATTTATTTTTTATTTTTATTATTTTTTTAAAGGTTTATTTACTTGAGGGTGGGGGGAGTAGGGGCAACTGTGAGCTAATCCAGAGAGAATACTAGCAAGAAGCAACCACTATTGCTAGGGCTAGCAACACAATAGGGAAGAGGTGGGGTTACCGGAACCTGAGCAGTCAGAGGAGAAGCCCAATGGAATTGATTTTGGGGCGTTCTAAGAGGCTAGGTTGCTGCTGCCGAAGCAGGTTCTGGAAGGATCTAAATGAAACTGGAGGCTGGAGCAAACCACTGCTGGTGGGGCAAAGCAGTTAGAAATAGCAGGAGTATGGAAGGAAGCCCTCAGCCCCTCTTGTTGCCTTCCACTCTCCCATAACAGCCTCCCATCGGTAGAACCGAAAAGGATACCCCACCACGGTTCCAGCTTCCACACCCCTGGCCCCCGGGCATTTAGCAAACCCCTCATTCTCTGTCTATCCAGCCTATGATCTTCCACTCCCTGGGGTACACCATGCTCCCTAGTTGGTGTCCCATTCTTCTATCACCCGCATCTCCAACTATCTGGGTTATGTTGCAGATACATTGGGAGGGGCGCCCAAGGGGTTCAGTTAGTTAAGTGTCCGATTCTTGATTTCAGCTCAGGTCATGATCTCAGGGTCACGAGATCGAGCCCCACAGTGGGCTGCAAGCTCAGCATGGAGTTCTACTTATGCCCTTACCCGGTTCTGCTCCTCTCCGTGCTTTTGTGTGCTCGTGCACCACTCCCCAAATTAAACAAAGAAAATCTCAAAAAAAAATTTTTGGGAAGAAATCACTCAAATTAACATCCAGTAAAATGTATTTTTTAAATGTGCAGTTATCTGGCTGGGGATCCATAGCTCAGGGGTTAGAGCACCAGTCTTGTACAGTGGTCTGAATTTCACACAGGCACAGAGTCCCATAACGACCACCACAATCAGGAAGCAGCACAGTTTTGTCACCCCCAAAACTTCCCTTGTGCTCTCCCTTTCTAATTACACCCTCCCTCTCTCACTCACCCCCGGCAATTACTGATCTGTTTTCCGTGACTTTTGTTTTGTCTTTTTCAGAATGTCATATAAATGGAATCAGACGGCATACAAGCTTTGAGACTAACTTCCACTCCGCATCACACCTTTGTGATTCACTCAAATTGTTATGTACGTCAACTGCTCATTCCTTTTCATGGTGGAATAACATTCTATCGTAACGATGTGCTAGAATTTGTTTATTCTTTTCCCCATTGAAGGAAATTTGGGTTGTTTCCAGTTTGCGGCCAGTACAGGTATCCCCTGCTTTTCCAAAGTTCTCGTCAAGCGACTTCACTTTTATGGCAGGCCTACAATAGTGCCTGTTTTGGCTAACAGAAAGAAATCCAAAGAGGATTTTCACTTTTATGGGGAAAAAAATGAAAAGCAAAATATAGCATTCAGGGTTTGTTTTGGAGGGAGCCATTAATTGAGGAAACTCGCCCCCCACCCGCCCGAGGAGCAGCAAGAATGGCCCCGCCAAAGTCCTTCCCTGGGAACTACACTCAGCATCTCAGCATCCAGCCACAGGACCTTTGAACTGGATCTATGAGCATCTGTGCTTGATCTCGATTTATTCTGTACATCCATTAGTGAAATGTGTTGTGAGATACCAGAAAAACCTAAGAGAGGTTATTTCTTTGTGTCTGAGAATGCTCAAAAAATTTTTCCATATAAATTAATAACAACTGTTTGTTCACTTCATGTCATTTAAGCTTATAAAGTTCTCATAGAAATGCTCTAGTTTTGGATAGCAGGGGAAACCTGTGTAAATAAAGCCGCTATTAACAATCATATGCTGGTTTTTGTATAAACAGGTCATTTCTCTTGGATATATACCTATGAGTGGGGCGTGCTTGCTTTTATGGGTAAATGCATGTTAATTTTATAAGGAACTGCCCAACTGTTCTCCACAGTGGCTAGAATAGTCTGCATTCTGACCAGTGCTTGGTATTGTCAATATTTTCATTTAAGACATTCTAGTAGGTTGTAATCATGGTATTGATTTTTCTTCTCCTAAGTGGCTAATGATGTTAACTCTTTTCACATCATTATTTGTCATCCACATATCCTCTTGTCTGTGCAAGTCTTTTGTTCATTTTTCAATTGAGTTTATTGTTTGCATATAAACCTCTAATTATTCTATTTTTTTTAAATGTACTTTCCCCCATTGAATTGCTTTTGCACTTTTGTCAAAAATCAACTGACCGTATTTGTGTGTACACAAATCTCTGGACTCTCTTCTGTTACATTGATCTATGTATCTATTCCTTCACCAATACCATCCTGTCTTGATTGCTTCACACTTTGAGGTTCTATAGTGAGTCTTAAATTGAGTAGTATGAGGTCTTCAATTTTACTCTTCTTTTTAAAAATTGTTCTGGCTATCCTAGTTACTTTGACCTTCTTATTCATGTTCGATTTCCCTTGTCTAGATTTACAAAAAATTCTGCTGGGATTTTTTTTTAAGATTTTATTTATTTATTTGACAGACAGAGATTACAAGTAGGCAGAGAAGCAGGCAGAGAGAGAGGAGGAAGCAGGCTCCCAGCTGAGCAGAGAGCCCGATGCGGGCCTCCATCCCAGGTCCCTGGGATCATGACCTGAGCGGAAGGCAGAGGCTTTAACCCACTGAGCCACCCAGGCGCCCCTCTGCTGGGATTTTGATAGGAGTTGTATTAAATCTGTACATCACTTTGGAGAAAATTAACACATTTTCTAGGGTTAGTCTTCCAGTCCACGAACATGGTAGGTCTCTCCATTTATCTAGTTCTTCTTTGATTTCTTTCATGAGCGTTTTGTAGTTTTCAGCATATAGTACATGTTTTGTCAAATTTATCTCTACGTATTTCCTTGTCTACTATTGTGAATTACATATTTAAAAGATTTCATCTCAAATTGTACATTGCTAATATATAAAATATGATTGATTTTTGTGTGCTGACGTTGGATCCTGAGACCTCGCTTAACTTCGTTTTCTAAGTAGGAAATCATATCATGTATGATTACATCTCCTATAAATATGAGAAATTTTCTAATATCATTCGAAAACTCCCTTTTCCTTCCTTTCCTTTGTGTTCCTTCTGAATTTTTTTTTTGTTTTTCATCTGCCCCAATATTCCATTTAAATTTACATACTGTGATTTTGGCTACATGTATGCCTTTTATTGATCTTTCCTGCCTTATTGCACTGGCTTGGAGTTCTAATACAGTGTTGAATAGGAGTGATGATAGTGGACTTTCCTGCTTTTTTCCCCTCATCTTAAAGGAAAGAATTCAGTCTTTAATCTTAAGAATGATATTAGCTGCAGTGTTTTTTTATGAGCTCTTTATCAGGTTAAGGAAGTCCTTTTTTTTTTAGATTTTATTTATTTATTTGACAGAGAGAGATCACAAGCAGGCAGAGAGGCAGGCAGAGAGAGAGGAGGAAGCAGGCTCCCTGCTGAGCAGAGAGCCTGATGTGGGGCTCGATCCCAGGTCCCTGAGATCACGACCTGAGCCGAAGGCAGCGGCCCAACCACTGAGCCACCCAGGCGCCCCTAAGGAAGTCCCTTTTATTCTTATTTTGTTCATAGGTATTATCATGAGTGGATGTTGAATTTTGTCAAATGCTTTCTCTGCATTAACACAATCATGTGCTTTTTTGTTTGTTTGTTTCTTTAGACAGTTGGTATGGTTGATTGCATTGACTGATTGCCTCACATTGAACCAGCCTTGCAGTCTCAGGATGAACACCACTCAGTTGTGGTGTATACCTCTTTTTTAACCCAAGATTTTATTTTTTTTTTTTGAGAGAGAGAGAGAGAATGCATGCACATGCAAGTAGGGGCAGCAGCAGATGGAGAGAATCTGAAGCAGACTTCCCCTGAGCATAGAGGCTGACAGGCGGCTCAATCTGACAATGCTGAGATTATGACCTGAGCTGAAACCAAGAGTCAGATGCTTAAATAACCAACTAAGCCACCCAGGCACTCCATACTTCTTTTGCTACATTGTTAGATTCAATCTGGTAATATTTTGTTGAGGATTTTTATGTCTAAATTCATGAGAGATGTTGGCTTGTAGCTTTCTTTTCTTGAAATCCTGGGTTTTGATATCAGGGTAGTATTAACCTCATAAAATAATGGCTCACTCTCTTGTATTTTCTAGAAGGGTTTGTGTGGAATTGGTGTTATTTCTTCATAACATGTTTGGTGGGATACGCCAGTGAAACCACCTGGGCCTGTAGAATTCTTTTTTGTAATGTTTCTGACAAGTTCAATTTCTTTTCTTTTGTTTAAAAGATTTTATTTATTCATTTATTCACCTATATATCTATGAAAGAGTGAGAAAGAGCAGGAGGAGGAGAAGAGGGAGAGGGAGAGGGAAAAGCAGATTGCGTGCTGAGCATGGAGCCGAATGGGGTCTTGATCTCAAGATCTCATGATCTCAAGACCCTGAGAGCATGACCTGAGCTGAAATTAAGTGTCCCAATTTCTGCAATAAGTATATGTAGTATGCTGAATTACGGCCTCTCAAAAGACATCTATATCCTAAATTCCAGAATCTGTGATTATATTACTTTAATGGTAAAAGGTACCTTGCAAATGTGATTAAGTTAAAGATCTTGAGAAGGGGCGATTACTTGGATTGTCTGAGTAGGCCCTAAATGTAATCACAAGAGTCCTTAAAAGGGGGAGGCAAAAAGGTCAAAGTAGAAATTAGGAGATGTGACATTGGAAGCAAGTGGCTACACTGCTGGTTTTGAAGATGGAAGAAGGAAGGTCACCTAGATGGCTCAGCTGGTTAAGCATCCCATTCTTGGTTTCAGCTCAGGTCATGATCTCAGAGTCACACGATCAAGCCCTGCATCAGGCTCAGTGCTCAGTGAGGAGTTTGCTTGAGATTCTCTTCCTCTCCCTCTGCCCCTTATGCCCCCTCAAATAAAGTCTTAAATAAGAGATGGAGGCTGGGATGCCTGGGTGGCTCAGTCCGTTAAGTATTTGCCTTTGGCTCAGGTCATGATCCCGGGATCCAGGGACTGAGACCCGAATCAGGCTCCCTGCTCAATGGGGAGCCTGCTTCTCCTGCTCCCTTTGCCTGAAGCTCCCCCTGCTTGTGTAATTTCTCTTTCTCTCATTCTGTCAAATAAATAAATAAACAAATAAATAAATAAAAGTCTTAAAAAAATAGATGGAGGCTTAAAAAAAAAAGGAGGGGTTGCACCTGGGTGGCTCTCATTTAGTTAAGCATCTGTCTTCAGCTCAGATGATGATCTCAGGGTCCTGGGATCAAGTCCTGAGATCGAGCTCTGCATTGGGCTCCTTGCTCAGTGGGGAGTCTACTTCTCCCTCTCCCTCTCCCTCTGCCCCTCCCCATCCCTCTCCACCACCACCTCCAACTCTAATTGTGTATAATCAGTATAATTATGCTCTCTCTTGTTCTCTCTCTCTCTATCTATCTAAAGATAAATAAATAAAATCTTTTAAAAAAAGATGGAGGAAGGAGCCATAAGGCAAGTAATACAGCTCCATAAGTGGAAAAGGCAAGGAAATGGATTGTTTTCTAGAGCCTCCAGAAGGAGCCAGCTCTGCAGACACCTTGACTTTAGCCCAGTTCACTGATTTCAGACTTTCGTTTCATGTGCACTTAAGGACAACATGTATCCTGCTGTTGTTGAGTGAAATGTTATATAAATGTCAATTAGATCCAGCTGGTTGATGGTGTTGTTCAGATCTTCTATACCCTTATTGATTTTCTGTCTGTTAGTTCTAGCTCTTACTTGAAGAGTATTAAAGTCTCCAACTCCAATTGTGTATAATGTTTATTTTTCCTTTCATTCCTGTCAGCTTTTGCTTCATGTATTTTAAAGCTCTATTATGAGATGCATCCAGGATTGTGTGGTGGGCAGTCCCTGAGAAGGTGAGTCCCAATGAACTCAACCCTTGATGTTCATACTTTTCTGTAATCATCTCCCATTGAATGGGGTCAAGACCGGGCACATGTTTTTAACCAGTAGATTATGGCAAAGGCGATGGGACGTCATGATCTCGATTAAGTTATGTTATATGGCAAAGATAATGAAATGCCGCTTCCATAATTATGTCTTATGTAAGACTCTCTTAGCAGATCAGCATGAGAGATCATCTTTGTTGGATTGATAAAGTAAGTGGCCATGTTGAAGAAGCCCACATGGCAAAGAACGTCAGCCAGCTTCTAGAAATTAAAGATGGCTTCTTATACCCGACGGTGGCCTCCAATGGACAGCCAGCAAAAATCCAGGGCCATTGGTGATACTGCTGTAAGGAAATGAATTTTGTCTAAACCTGAATGCATTTGGTAGTGGATCTTTTTCCAGTCAAGTTTATGATGACACTGCAAATGCACATGCAGGTTAGGGTGAACCTAGGAGCTCATAAACAACTCTACAAAGTTGTTTTCCCAAGTTGCTCCCTCTCCAAGATCTCCCTGGGACTTTGCAGTTCCTTGGAGTTCCCCTTTCAATCCTTTGGCAAGAAATCTGAGGGGTTTTTTTCTAAAAGATTTTATTTATTTATTTGACAGACAGAGATCACAAGTAGGCAGAGAGGCTGGCGGGGTGGGGGAGGGGAGCAGGCTCCCTCCTGAGCAGAGAGCCCAATGCGGGACTCGATCCCAGGACCCCGAGATCATGACCTGAGCCAAAGGCAGAGGTTTAACCCACTGAGCCACCCAGGTGCCCCAAAATCCGAGTCTTTACTTCTCTCTCCCATCTACTTCCTGAAATTTCACCTATGTCTGGAGGCAAGCAACAGGAGGACCAGAGAGAAAAAAACCATACATCAATGGGCATCTGCCCTCACTGACTTGGGACCATGACTATTCTAAACCAGAAAGGAAGGTCCCCCCACCCCCCACCGCTTCCCTCAACATTTTAGGTCCTCGATGGCGCTGCTCCCTCCATTGTTACTGTTGACTCAGCTGCAATGAGGGATTGCCTATTAGCTAGGGTGTGAGAGAATGGAAAAAAGAAAAATTGGTGTACTTCTCTACTCTCTCTGAACCTTGGGAGGTCTATTTTCTGCTTTTCTTGGTGCCTTCCCTGTCCATGTCACTGTCCCCTTCTGGGTTTGGACTGCCTTGAGTTCAGTCCAGTGGCTACTGGAGGGAAAAAATTGTAAACACACTGCCTGTTGTTTTACTTCAAATTCTGGTGCTCTTCTTCAAGTTACCTGGTATAATTGATTTTTTTAGAGTCCTCCAATGGCTGATCCACACATTCTGTTCATTGGAAGCGAATGGGTTGAATGTGATCCTTCTGTGTTAAATGGAGTCAGAATGCTTGCATTGTAAGGCTTGTTTTCATATACAAACATGTATAATAACTGAGCATTTTCTTTGGTGTAGATTTGTGAATACTTGGGACACATCTTTTCATACTCTACCTAAGGCAATCATTATAGTATAAATATTCTTCTGGTTATCTCTTGTTATGGAAGAAATCACACTTAAACTTAGTAGCTTAAAGTAATATAAATCACTGTGTTGTTATCTCATAGATTCAGGCATTGATCAGGCTCAGCTAGGTGGTTCTTCTTTGGGAGTGTCTCGCGTGTTTAGCATAAGATGGTGGCTGGGAATAAAATAATTGGAAGACTCATTCATTCAGGTGCATGGTATTTGGGCTGGGAACACTAAAAAAAAAAAAACCCTGTGGCTCCTCTAGTGTTTGTCTCTATGGCTATGTGTCTCTCTGTGGTTTCTCCAGCATGGCAGCTTCAAGGTAGATGGATTTCTTTTTAAGAATGGCTCAGCTTGGGGTGCCTAGGTGGCTCAGTGGGTTAAAGCCTTTGCCTTCAGCTCAGGTCATGATCCCAGGGTCCTAGAATCGAGCCCTGCATCAGGCTCTCTGCTCAGCGGGGATCCTGCTTCCCCCGCCCCTGCCTGCCTCTCTCCCTACTTGTGATTTGTCTGTCAAAAAATAAAATCTTTAAAAAAAAAAAAGACTGGCTCAGCTTTATTGCGATATAATTGACATATAACATTATGTAAGCTTAAGGTATATGCTGTGTTGATTTGATCCTGCAGTTTGATTAACACCTTAGTGTTAACTGATACCTCCATCATGTCACATAATCACCATTCCTCTCTTTGTGGTGACCTCATTTAAGATCTACTCTCTTAGCAACTTTCAAATATATGGTACAGAATTATTATCCTAATGACAACACTGCATTAGAGTCCCAGAATGTATTCGTCTTGTAACTGCAAGTTTGTGTACCAGCACATCCCTATTGCCCTCACCGCTCAGCTCCTGGTAACCAACATTCTACTCTCTGTTTCTACAAGTTCAGCTGTTTTAGATCCCACATGTAAGTGAGGTCATATGGTATTTGTCTTTCTCTGCCTGACTTATTTCACAGGCTTATGGGATCTTGAGATCCATCAATGCTGTTGCAAATGGCAGGATTTCCTTCTTTCTCATGGCTGGATGGCCCATTGTATGTGTGTGTATAGCTGTATCTATATATCTCAGTCTCTCTCTCTGTGTATATATGTATATCATATTTTCTTTATCTAGTTATTTGTTGACAGACACTTGTTTCCCTACCTTGGCTATTGTGAATAATGTTGCAATAAATATGGGAATGAAGATATATCTTTGAGATCCTGTTTTCACTTTCTTTGAATAAATACCCACAAGTAGAACCTCTGGATCATGTGGTAGTTCTATTTTTAATTTTCTGACGGACCTCTGCACCGTTTTCCATAGTGGTGGTATCAATTTACATTCCCACCAACAGTGCATGAGGGCTCCTTTTTTCCCACAGGCTCGTCCACATTTGTTGTCTCATGTCTTTCTGACGATAGCCTTTCTAACAGGTGTGAAGTGATATCTCACTGTGGTCTAGATATTTTACATGGCAGCTCAGGACTCCAAAATGAGTGGATAGCAAGAGTGTGAGAGTGAGTCAGGCAGGAACTAGATTGTCTTTTATGACAGGGTTTCACAAGTTTTGCAGTCTTTATTGCCACATTGTATTCTTTAAGGTAGTCACAAGGGTCCAATGAGGTTCAAGTGGGGGAGGGAACACAGATGCCACCCTTTGATGAGGGAGTGGCAAGTTCTGGAAGAACAGGTGCAATTGGAAATACGATTATGGGGAGTTTTTGAAAATACGATCTGCTGTAAGTACTAAGAAGTCTGCAGAGAGACGTTCTGTCCTCAACTTATAGGAACCCAAGAGTGTGTAATATTAAATACGATCAACATCATCAGTTTTCAGAAAACGTGGATTTTAGTAAATCTCCAGAAATTGGATCATCTTCCTGTTGTATAATTTTCTCTGTGGCTCTCCAGGTTTTTGGTGTTTGCAATTTCATTGGGAACCTGCATGGAGCTTCAAGATATATGGATTTTTACAGGGGCTGGGGGCAGTCTGGACCAATAGGGAACAATGCTAGCTAAAATCTTTTTTTAAATTTATTTAAATATTTTTATTTATTTATTTGACAGACAGAGACCACAAGTAGGCAGAGAGGCAGGCAGAGACAGAGGAGGAAGCAGGCTCTCCGCCGAGCAGAGAGCCCGATGCTGGGCTCGATCCCAGCATCCTGGGATCATGACCCAAGCCAAAGGCAGAGGCTTTAACCCACTGAGCCACCCAGGCGCCCCTCCTAGCTAAAATCTTGAAGACAGTCCTGTGCTTTAATGAAGGTACTAAGCAGCTTGGCAGAGTGTTCACCTACAGAGGAACCTGGAAGGCTTCAGTGTTGCAAATATCCTTAATACCTAATGCCATCCCTACCTTATTCTTATTACTCTTTATTCTTTTTAGTTAAGCTCCACTTTCTTCAAGAAATTCTCTTAAAAATGCAACCCCCCTGGGAGAGAAAACATGAACTGTTGGTGTGGATTTCAGAGCAGTTCAATAAACACTTATGAGCACAGCGTTAGGCACTGGGAATCCAGTGATTAAGAATTCCATCACTCCAGGGGTGCCTGGCTGGCTCAGTAGGTGGAACATGCAACTCTCCATGTTGGGGTTATGGGTTCGCGCCCCATGTTGGGTGTAGAGATTACTTTTAAAAAATCTTTAAAAAAGAGAATTCAGGGGCGCCTGGGTGGCTCAGTGGGTTAAAGCCTCTGCTTTCGGCTCAGGTCATGGTCTCAGGGTCCTGGGATCGAGCCCCGCATCGGGCTCTCTGCTCAGCGGGGAGCCTGCTTCCTCCTCTCTCTCTCTCTGCCTGCCTCTCTGCCTACTTGTGATCTGTCTGCCAAATAAATAAAATCTTAAATAAATAAATAAAATTTAAAAAAGAGAATTCAATCTCTTTTCTTCCTTATCATAGGAACAAGGTGGATTGAAAATTCTAGTTCCTGAGGAATTGGAGACTTTATCCTCCAGAGTCCGCTTTATAATTTTTTTTTTTTCCAGAGCTGTCCCAAGAATCATCAAAGATTCCCCGGGCTACCATAAGGTCAACATAAAAGGGCCACCAGTATAATCTCCACGCTCACCCCCCTGCTGCTCATCTAGGAGGAATGGCCAGTGCTCGGTTCCTTCTGGTTCAAACCTGTTCCCCAAGAGGGCTGGTTACACAGTCCAGAATAAGAAGTCAGTCTATTCCCCAAGTGGTGAAAGAGGTATTCGAACGCTTGCTCCCCATTCCAACCCCTTATCAGTCCCCACTTTGGGACAGACTTAGAGCAGAGGTTTGAATGAAGCCTGGTTGAGTCTGGGAAGCCCTGAAAGCTGGAAGGTACTGTGAGAGTTGTGGAAAGAGAGGTGGAAGGGGCAACGTGGCTTCGCGAACCTTCGCTTCCCCCAGGGTGCTCGCTCCCCACCTCCCGCCCCTTGACTGGGCTCAGGACAGCCGCACCCAGGCCTGAGACGGACCACTTCGCTGGGGGCCCCAGAGACAGGACCCAAGATCGCACAGCGCGCGAAACCAAGCTGCCGCTCCGGCCAGGCACCGGCGACCTCTGGCGTCGCGTTTAGGAAGCGCGGCGGCGACTGCCCAGGGACGGCCCCGCGACCCCAGACGGCCTGGCCAGGTACGCCGGGACCGGGTGAGGAGCGCAGGCAGGCCGGGGGCCGACGGCCGCTCCCCTGAGTTGGAGGGCCCCAGCCCAGTGAGTTTAGGCCGCGGCGAGAGCGCTCGGCACCGCGCTGCGCGGCGCGGCTGGGGGCCGAACAGGTGCGCGGGCGGGGGGCGGTGCTTGGCGATCCTGCGCACTGCGCGCGCCCCTCCCCCACGCGCCTCCCGGCGCAGCCCGGGCCCGGCGTGCGCGGCGGGGGGCGGGGGGGGAGGAGCTGCGGCGGCGGCGGCCACTCGGGCAGGTCAGCGGCGCCGCTGGAAGCCGCCGACGGCGCGGGCTGTTGGTCCCCGCGCGCAGGAGGCGCGGGCGGCCCGGGGACCATGGAGCCTGGTGACGCGGCGCGCCTCGGCCCGGGACGGGCGGCTCGGGCCCCGCCACCGCGGCTGCTGCTGCTGCCCCTGCTCCCGTTGCTGCTGGGTCGGGGGCTGCGCGTCGCAGCCTCGGCCTCCTCTGGGGCGGCGGCTGAGGACAGCAGCGCCATGGAGGAGCTCGCCACGGAGAAGGAGGCGGAGGAGAGCCACCGGCAAGACAGCGTGAGCCTGCTCACCTTCATCCTGCTGCTCACGCTCACCATCCTCACCATCTGGCTCTTCAAGCACCGCCGGGTGCGCTTTCTGCACGAGACGGGGCTGGCCATGATCTACGGTGAGCAACCCCCCGCCCCCCACCGCGCCCACCACCCCGACACCCCTTTCGCGGCCGGGCCGCTGCGCTCCCCCCGACCCCGCCCCGCGCTCCCCCTTCACTTGCCAACGTGTTTCTTTTCCGTTTCTCGCTGCGACGGGGTTGGTTCCCAAGGTCAACTGTCTGCATTTTCTGGCTTTCTGTTACCGTTAAAAAGAATTCCAGCCCATTTCGATGTTTCTTCATCGGGGAACCAGGAAAATGAAAGGGACGGAGGTGGCCTGGTTCTGTCCTCCGGCTTCTGTTTTGCGCCCCTCTCTTTCCGCATCGCGCTTCCGCACCCGCCCCCCTCCCCCCCACCTCCACCCCAGTTCAGCCCAACCGGGTATGTGTGCCGCGGCAGGAGGTGGGTGACTACCCTGGGGACAGAGTCACCCCAAGAGGCAGGCCCCAGTGAGGGTGGGGGCGAGGGCTGAGGGTTTCAGGATTTGGGTAAGTGTGGCCCTGGGGGCCTGAGGGATGCCACACATCCGTGGTCAGCTTGGGGTGAGCGCCCACTTCGGAAAGCTATGTTCCTGGGTCTCTTGTTAACAAAGTCGGAGCCTGGAGTGCCGTGAAAGGTGAGCGTGGTCCAGGATCCAGAGTGGTGCACCGCCATGGTGGGGCCTAGTTGGGTGTATGGGCACACCTCCCACTCTTATGTCCAGCTGGGACGTTATACCCAGGTACTTGACTTCTCCAAGGGAAGAGGAGCTTTTGTGTTCTTCAGACTGTAACATAGACTTGATTTTGAAGATACGTTTATAAGTGGATGAAGAGGAAAAGTAGTGGTTTTAACTCTGGGGTCAGCCGTCTTTTGTTGTGAAGGGTGGGCTGATGCCACCATCCTTTTCTGGATTTAATGACCTATGCTGTGTTGGGCACAGAGTGGTCAGCACAAATCTGCTGTGATTACATGGATGTCAGTTAGCTCTCATCTGAATCATCCCTCTCACCACACCCCACCCCTCATTATAACTCCAAAGGAGAAACAAGTGTTCACTTTTTGATTTGAATTTAGTGGAGTTAAGGCCCAGGGGGGTATCTTCATGGGAAATAGATGAGCCCACCTCTGACTCTTCCCAGTAAGGGAACATTTTACTTCATCACTTTTACTGGAGGGATCTCTCCATGCAATTTCCATTTGGGGTTCCCTGATAAAGCATGGAAAGCTGACACCTGAATCTTTAATGTGAAAATTACCCTTGGCCCTGGGCCTTGCTTCTCAGGGCTCTTGATCAGTCGTTGACAGCCCAGGCTCATGGCCACCAAGGTTACAAAGTGCTTTCAGGAGCCCTCTAATTTTAAAGAGGTAGAGGCCTAAACAGATCTGTCATTGAAACAGTACCAGTTCTAAGACTGAGTTCGGATGTTGCAAATTACATACCTGAGCTCAAGCTTCGGCCTCAATACCTGGCCATTCTTTGAGCTCTGCGGTCTGTATCAGTGGGTGACAAATGACTAATGCCAGGGCTGCAGGTAAGTTAGGAGGTGTACCGCGCAGATAACAGGGTGGGAACTGAAGCATGTTGTCATTTCAGGTGCTCGACTCTGAGAGATAATGCAAATGAAGATTTGCCCTTCTACGTCTATAGAGAACCATGAACATATTTTTATTTTATAGCCTCTAGATCCAACTCATTAAAGCACAGTGTGAAATATTTCTAGAAGGTAGATTGGGCAGGCTCATAAATATATGTTCAAGCACATGGAAAATGAGGATTTAAAAATATTTTTCTTTGAGGGAGTACTCCATGTTTTTAGGAGCTCAGTCACCTTCATCTTAAGGCCTACAAGCAATAGTGGAATTTTCCTCCGCTGATACGTACTTTTTAAACTCATCTTAATCTTTTAGTCATTGGGGCCCTGCTGCAGTGTACCGTGTCATTTTGTGGTACTGAGATCTGGTTCAATTGATGATAGTTCTGAAGAGGCAACATCATCTCATAACATTCTGTGTCATTTTGCTCTGTCTTTGGATTTTCATGTTACCCTGAAATATACTAAGAAATTTAGTTTGTCAATATGCGATGTCCTAGGTTCTGCCAAATACTAATTTTTTTTAAAGATTTTATTTATTTATTTGACAGACAGAGATCACAAGTAGGCAGAGAGGCAGGTAGAGAGAGAGGAGGGGAAGCAGGCTCTCTGCTGAACAGAGAGCCCGACGCGGGGCTCAATCCCAGGACCCTGGGATCATGACCTTGGCTGAAGGCAGAGGCTTAACCCACTGAGCCACCCAGGTGCCCCCCAAATACTAATATTTTGATGTGAATATTTAGCCTGTAACTGTGAGAAAAGAGTTCTCTGTCTCATGGATATTTAGTCTTGTGTTTTAGTGCACACACGCCCTCCATCGGAATTCTAATGTCATTTGATCATCTAATTATTCATTATTTTCTGAAGGCTCCTGGGATCGGGATTCTGATTTTTAAAAATTCAGTATGAAAATCTTGGAACGCTTAAGTGAATATAGTACAGATTTTCAGGACTTCTCTTCATTAATCATAGTGAGAAAACAGATTTCATTTCTTGATATCAGTGGAGGAAGTGAGTAATTGTCCCATTGCCTCTGAGTAATAAAGGACAAAAAGACGTAAGGAAACATTAAGTATCTGCTGTGTGTCCTGTGCCCAGCTTAATTTCTGGAGGTAATTTTCAAATGTTGGTAAGTTTTTATGAGTGAAAAGTGTTCAACTACAAGTTTCAGAACTCCTTGAAACTTAAAAAAATGTTAATTTCTGCCCCTTTAAAAATATTTAAGTGACACTTTAATCTGCAAGGGAAAGCTTTAATATTTATAAATTATGATAAATAATTATATATTTATATATATCCGTATCAAAATAAATTGTGATTCTATGAGTTTGCTGGTATAAAATATCTCTGGAAGGACAGTCAGTAGACTAGTAACATTGGCTTTTTTTGCTGGAAAGGAAGTAGGTGGCTGTGACGTGAGGTGGGAGGGAAACATCACCATATATTCTTTTGTGCTTTTCAATTTTTGAATTACGGAAGCCAAATTACCTCTCTGTGTGTTCTTGTCTCCATTCTGTGGCATTTTAATGGCATTTTAAGATGCTCCTCAAATCATCCAGTTTGATGCCCACTTCTCCCCATTTTAAACTATATTATGTTACCTGTTTTCTGTGACCTTTTAAAAAAATGATTATATCCTCCTTTCTGTGACCTTTCAACTGTTGATTGTACCCATGGAACTTCTGGAGCCCTGTGCCTGGAATGCAGACCAAACGGGAAAGGGGAAAGAGATTACCTTCCTTTCCCTCTCTCCTTTTTATTTCACCATCTCTGACGAAGAGTCATGTTTTACTAGGAGTGGCGTGCACCGAGAGTTCCCATCTTAAGCCCTTGCTTAGTCTGATGCAGAGGATCCAAGGACAATACCAGACACACTGTGAATGCTCAGCATTTAACTGGCAGGGGACCGTTAGAAGCACTGCTCCCTGACAACAGACCCAGGTAGGTGTAAGGGCCAGTGACCACAGACCAGACCCTCCAGGAATGTGAAAGCAGCACCCCCGCCCCCCTGCCTCCCAGGCCCTGTGCTGGGAACTGCGAGAGGCTGAGAGACCGTGGACCAGAAGCCAGAAGCTGGCACCCGTCTAACCTGTTTTGTCAAGGCAGGGAGCTCCCAGCTGTTTGCCCCTGCACGTGACTAAGGGCCATCCGAAAGTTCCCAGACATGGCAAGTGTTGGAGGAGGGAAAAGGTGGTATCAACGGACTGTGTCCATTAACTGTGGTTCTTTCTCATGTGGATGCTGGTTCCACTTCCCTTGTACTGTTTGTGACAGCTGATACAGGTCCAAAATATCTAGCTTGGCCCTGGCAGCCCACCACTGCTTCTCGCTTCCTCCATGCCTATCAACTTTCCAAGTATGTGTCGGTCAGTCTCCCACCCTCCCCCCCCCAGGTCCCATGGACCACGGGCTCCTCATTGCCTTTCAGAGTTGAATGGCTAAGTGCAGCCCGAGAGGGGTTTACAGGCAAAGTCTGCAAGGGGAAGGGGGACCCTGTGAAGTAACATACAGTGAACGTTTGAGCCTGTGTGTGAGGGAACATTTCGGAGCCACCCTATTCGTGGCTAATTGGGAGCCCTCAATTGTTTTTGGTTTTGTTCTCAAGAGCCCGTCACTTTGGCCCCAGTTCGGGGCGACTCCATATGGTCTCATTTTGGCACCACATCCCTTGGGTTCAGATGCTGCCTCCGTTACTGAAAAAACTCCATAAGACTAGGTAAGCTCTCTGAGCCCCCATTTCCTCTTTTCAAAAACAGAGACAGCATCCTTCACCTCACAGGATTATTGTATTATTGAGATGTTGTAAAGGTCAAGTGCATTGTCTGATACTTACACACTTGGTCAGCACTACTTCTCATTCCCAGTTCAGACTGTGTGATTCTTTGGTCAGCTTCGCTACTTGAGGCTCATTCAGTGGAGACTGCTGTAGTTTAAAAGTGCATCAGCATTCAATTAGTGGGGATGAGGGACAATGACTTTTTTTGGGGGGGGGTGGGCTCTTTGTTAATACCTAGGAAAAATTTACAACATACCTACTCTACTCTTGTAGCCAGCATTCTCAATTCTTGGACTTTGTCCTTCAGAAATACCTGCACTACCATGTTACATAGATGGCCATATTTCTTGTCGCAGAAGCAAATGGCTATCCTCAAGAAGGCACTGGTTAAGTTACAGCCCATTCCTGCTGAGGAACATTATGCAGCTGTTAAAAAGGAAGTGTTGTGTAGCCACCCACACATATCGTTGTGGGAAAAAACAAGGCACAGAATAGTCTGTATAATATCATCTCATTTATTGTTTAGAAATTATGTAATGTATGCACATAACATTTAAATATGATGTGTGCTTCTCTGGAAACTGATGCAAACTTACTTAGCTCTGGTTATCCTAAGGTTGTAGAACCAGTTGCTGGGAGAGTGGGAGGGGAGGTGTTACTTTTTTCCCTTTGTACTCAGAATTCTGAGTGGCCTGAAATTTCTATGACACTGACACATTATTTTTGCAATGCGAACTTTGTTTAAAAATAAAGCAAATAAGGGTGCCTGGGTGGCTCAGTGGGTTAAAGCCTCTGCCTTTGGCTCAGGTCGTGATCTCAGGGTACTGGAATCGAGTCCCACATCGGGCTCTCTGCTCAGCAGGGAGCCTGCTTCCCCCCTCCCCCGCCTGCCTCTCTGCCTACTCGTGTTCTCTCTGTCAAATAAATAAATAAAATCTTAAAAAATAAAGCAAATAACTTTAATTTTTATTTATTTATTTGACAGAGAGAGATCACAAGTAGGCAGAGAGACAGGCAGAGAGAGAGAGGAGGAAGCAGGCTCCGTGCTGAGCAGAGAGCCTGATGCGGGACTTGATCCCAGGACCCTGAGATCATGACCTGAGCCGAAGGCAGTGGCTTAACCCACTGAGCCACCCAGGCGCCCGCAAATAACTTTAATGTAGCAAAAAACACATTAGAACTAAGAGAACACAGTTATGCAGTTGGTTAGCATTCCCCTTGGGTATTGAGATGTTCTTTTTAAAGGAATGTCTAGGTGTAAAGAAAACTTGTAGTTATTTAAAAGTAATAAATGGAAGTAAAATATATCTTAAAATGAGAAAGTGACATTTCCTGAAAGTGTTTCTTAGAACTTTCAGAAGGTAACCTTTTTGGAATGATGTAATTAGAAAATCATCATTTCACAACCCTTAGTGATGTAGACAATGATTTTCAATGAATTCCAAAGCCATAGGGGAGAGGTGGTTGGGGAACATGGTACTTATACGGTGCTAAGCATCACACCACAGACCCCTTGCCTCTCACAGAGGAAAAAAGGTATCTTTACAGCAGAGAAGTCTGGCAGTTACCATTTTCTATCTAAGTCGTCAAATTTATCCTTGCTCCTTGTGGAACTATCTAGTAGTACCTGCCTCCTGATGAGAGGCAGTAGGAACCATATAGCTTTACCTATGTAGTATTCATCCTCCAAATGTTTTATCTGAATCAAATTGAGGTTTTAGGCACATCTTCTGGTTTACAGGAAATATAGGAGATAGAGAAACAAGTTATCAAATACCATGTGAAAATAATTAGACCTATCCCAGGCACAGAGTAACCTACAAGACCATTGTTCATGTTTCTTCAAGAAGTCCATGTGAAGGGAAACAAAAAGTCAGGATAAGTGTCTGTTATGGACTGAATTGTATTCCCCCTCCCCTAAGATACATATGTTGAAGTCCTAATCTCTAACGTGATGCTATTTGGAAGTTGGGTTTTGGGGAGGTAATTAGGTTTAGATGAGGTCATGAGGGTAGAACTTCTGTGATGGGATTATAAGAAGAGGAAGAGACCAAAGCTCCCTGTCTCTCTACCATGTGAGGATACAGTGAGGGGACAGCCATCCACAAGCCAGGAAGAGGGCTCTAAACAGAAACTGAATCTGCCAGCATCCTGATCATGAACTTCCCATCCTCCAGAACTGTGAGAAATAAATGTTTAAACATGTTTAACTATGGTCTTTTGTTCTAGCAGCCTGAGTAGACTAAGACAGTGTTCTAAGTTAATGGAGACCAAAAGGCATAAGCAGTCATTGCACAGGAAACTTTATTGACTCCTGGTTCATGAAAATAAGATATAAGATGTTTTGGGGACAATCAGGGATGTCTGAATACGGGCTTGGTGTTAGATGACATTAGGGAATTACCGTTATTTTTTTAGGTGAGATAATTGAGGTTATACAGGAGAACGTGCATATTAATTGGAGTTGTAAGCTGAAGTATTCAGGGGTCAAGTGTGTGAGTCCTAACGCATGCAACTTACTTTCCAAAAGTTCAGTAAAAAAAAAAAAAAAATACACATACCACCTATATCTGGGTGGTGGGTGAAAAGGTGTGTTTTATATTCGTCTTTCAACTTTTTGTATGTTTTGAAAATTTTGTTAAAATAGAAGATGGGGGAAGATGTTAACGTCCCTGTTAATCTGTTAGCTGGTAACCTGTTAACCTGGCTCCCTGAAAGGACGTACAGGTGAGGCAGGATACAACCTGTTACTCTCATTAAACTCTGACATTGAGTAATGCTGTTTGACATTAGTTTATAGGAGATGTTAGACCTTCATGACTTGAGAATCAGTAACAACTTCTTAATTTTAATTTTTTTTGTTTGATTTTAAGGGTCACATATCTTTTGAGAAATTGCCTCTGTTCCACTTGTCAGATAGTAGGTGTGAGGAGACTTTTCTCTTTTGATTAAAGCATGCTACCTGGCTTCTCATCAGCGTGGATATTTGTATTAAGGGAATGCTAGCTGGCAGAACAGACCAACCCCAAATTCCAGTGGCCCACCATAAGAACAGTTCATTTTTAACCCATGTCATGGGCCAGTGGGAGAGTCTGGCAGGTGGCTCTCAGTGTGGTCATTCAAGGACCAGGTGTCTTCCAACCTGTGCTTTCCACATCCCTTGAGGCTTTGGAACCGTCCCGCTCCAGCCAGTGAATGAGAAAAGAAAAAAGAGGATCACATGGTGAAGAGTTTGTGCTAAGCCTAAGAGTGCTGGACATCGCTTTGCCTGCTTCCATTGGACAGAACTAGGCCAGGAGGCCACATGTAACTGGAAGGGAGGCAGGGAGATAGAGTGTATCTGGAGGAAGAGGAGTGGGTTTGGAAAGAAGCTAGCCAGTCTCTGATGGAGTATGTGCTGAGCACTTTGTCACATATAACCCAGAAAAGGGAAGTTGTAGTAGGGTTTGCATGCGGTTGTGTTGTTGTTGATGATAAACTAAATTTTTCAAGTAATCCAGTTTGAAGAGAGTATTTTTTTAAGATTTTGTTTATTTATTTGAGAGAGAATGAGAGAGAGAGAGTGTGAGAATGAGAATGGGGAGGGGCACAGGGAGAAGCAGAGTTCCTGTGAGCTCCCTGCCCAATGCGGAACTCAATCCTGGGACTCCAGAATCATGACTTGAGCCAAAGGCAGTCGCTTAACCAGCTGAGCCACTCAGGCACCCAGAAGAGAGTATATTCTCCTGGAATGTATGAAGTTGTTTCAATACACTTATCAACATTACCCTGGAGCTTGTTAGAACTAGCAGGTCTGGCCCCAGACTTACTTAGAATGTCTCAGGGTGGGACTCAGATATCAGTCTTTCAGTGCATTGACAGGTTTTTAAAAAAATATTTATTTATTTAGAGAGAGGGAGCACGAACGGGGGAAGCGCAGAGGGAGAGCGTGTGAGAGAATATCTAGCAGACTGCTGAATGAGGAGCCCGTGGTGGGGCCTGAGCTCACGACCCTGGGATCATGACCAGAGCTGAAATCAAGAGTCAGATGCTTAACCAGCTGAGCCGGCCAGACCCCCCTAGCAGGGTTTTGTTTGGTTGGTTTTTTGTTTTTGTTCTTTATGTTTGAAACTCACTACTGTAGAATATTTATTTTCAGCCTTTAAATACATGCACCATGTTGCTTGTAAGGAAATAATTGTAGAAAAACAGCAGCTGTTTTTTTGAGTACCTGCCGTGATCGCCAAGCACTGTGTTAAGTATTTTGTGTACTTTAAGCCATTTAACCTTCACATCAGACGAATGAAGATGGTATTGTTGGTCCCAACAATTTGCCAAATGAAGAAATTGAATGTTTGGTCTAGGAGCCCATTTGTTTAGGGCCATATGTTGGAGATCGGTAAGTGGGAGTCTACTGAAGGAGTCTACTGAGTCTACTGAAGGAGGAGATGGTTCAGGATGTGTTTGGCCAGAAGAGAGCAGAACCTGAATCCCGCCCAAAGACCTTGTTCTGGGGGTATGGAGGGAAATCTATGCCTAGAGTATAAAATAAAGCGAAGTCTTCCTTCTTAAAATCGGGGTTTTGGCTCCAAACGCCGATGTACCACTGCTGGTACATTGAGTGAGGCTGGCCAATTTGGAAGACTGGATTTTCTTAGGCTATGTTGGCTGTGGGCCCTTGGTTCCAAGTAGAGCCAAAATGCCTATTTGTTTTCATCCCACAGGTGTTATGCCCTGATTGTGTGGGCCCTCCTGATTCATGTATTGAAATCCTAACCCCTAGTATGATAGTGTTAGGAGCTATGGCCTTTGGGAGGTAATTACGTCCTGAAGTTGGAACTCTCATGAACGAGATCCATGCCCTTACAGAAGAGACCCCAAGAGCTCTCTTTCCCAACGTGTGCATATATGATGAGAAGTCGGCAGTCTGTGGCCCAGGAGACCTTCATCAGACCTGATCATTCTACTACCCTGATCTTGGATTTCCAGCCTTCAGAACTGTGAAAAAAATAAATTGTTGCGGTGTATACATCACCCAGTCTATGGTACTTTGTTAGGGCTGGCCTGAGCAAGACAACATGGTTGAAGGCTGCCAGTTGTTACAGGGGAGAACCCAGAAAAACCATCAGCGGTTGTTCAGAGTGGCTGTGCCAGGCCTTCTCAGGTGGGAGCAGGTGCTTAAAAGCTTTCTCCCCTCTAGACGCCACTATCGCAGAGGTGGGGAGGCAGGTGAAGCATGGTCCATCGAGCTCCTAGGTCTCCCTGCTCTTCCTACGCTGGTTCTCCCAGGCGTATCGTAGTCTCCTCGAGAGCGCTTCCAAAAGACGAGGGAACAGAAGCCTGAATGACTGCATAGGCAGTCATCTTCTGTTTACTGATGTCTCTTCTGTCCCTAGCATAGTGCCAGACACATAGTAGGTGCCGTAGAAATATTTGCTTAATGGATTCTGTTTTGTCTAACAAAAATAAGGTGCTGTTAACACTTCTTAGAATTAAAGGTCCTTCCTTCAAGTTCTCATGCCTCAGATTCATACTGACAGTCAAGTTTCTGAGAAGGAAAACGGTATGTGTGAAAACATCTGCCTGAATCACAGCAAGCTGTTTCAGGCAGGACAATGAAGGATAGGTGAGTATATGTTCACCAGAAAATTGTGTATTTAGCTGATTAGCCACATGGTTTTTACATTTTTTATTGTGGCAAAATAATACAGCAAAATTTTCCGTTTTTACCATTTTCAGCTGTACAATTCACTATCATTAATGGCATTTGTAAACTTGAGTGACCATCACACCACTCTTTCCAAAAAAAATTTTTTTATCACCTCAAGCAGAAACTCTGTACCCATTAAACAATAATGCTTCATTCCTTCCTTCCCCCACTCCCTGATGTCCTCTAATCTAGTTTCTATCTCTGCGAATTTGCTTCTTCTAGATCTTTCATACAAGTGAATTCATACACTTTTAGTCCTGGCTTACTTGAATCTGACTCTTTGACTTGGCACAATACTTTCAAGGTTCATCCGTGTCATTGCCTGTATATGAGCTTCACTCCTTTCTGTGGCTGAATAATATTCCGTTCTGCATTTTGTTGATTCATTTATCAGTTTGTGGACACTTGGGTTGTTTCCACCTTTTGGCTATTATGACTAATGCTGTCATGACATGCAAGTATCCATTTGGGCCCCCGTTTTTCAGTTCTTTTGAGTATATACCGGGGAGTAAAATTGCTGAGTCATATATGGGGATTCTGTGTTCAGCTTTCTCAGGAACTGCCAAACTATTTTCCACAGCAGCTGTACCATTTTACATTCCCACCACCAGAGTTCCAGTCTCTCTACATCCTCTCCAATACTTATTTTCTATTGTTCTTGGTTTTTGTAGTCATCCCAGTACTTGTGAAATGGTAGCTCATTATGGTTTTGGTTTTCATATTCCAGTTGACTAATGATATGGAACATCTTTTCATGTGCTTATTGGCTGTTCGTATATCTTCTTTGGAGAAATGTTTATTCAAGTCATTTGTCCATTTTATTTTATTTTATTTTATTAAAAGATTTTATTTATTCATTTGACAGAGATCACAAGTAGGCAGAGAGGCAGGCAGAGAGAGAGGAAGGGAAGCAGGCTCCCTGCTGAGCAGAGAGCCCGATGTGGGGCCCGATCCCTGGACCCTGGGATCATGACCTGAGCCGAAAGCAGAGGCTTTAACCCACTGAGCCACCCAGGTGCCCCAATCTACCCATTTTAAATTGGGTTGTCTCTTGTTAAGTTGTAGGAGCTCTTTATATATTTTAGATGTTAATCTCTTATTAGATATATGATTTGTAAATACTTTCTCCTAGTTCATGTTGCCTTTTTACTCTATGATAGTGTCCTTTGATGCACAAAAGGCTTTAATTTTGATGAAGTTCACTTTACTTCTTTTTCTTTTGTTGCCTATGCTTTTGATATCCTGTCCAAGAAATCTTTGCTGAATCCAATGCCACAAAGTTTTCACTTTCTGTTTTCTTTGAAGAGTTTTATTGTTTTAGCTCTTAAATTTGGGGGTTTGGTCTCTATTGAGTTAACTTTTATATATGGTATAAGGTAAGGGTCTAAAATTTATTTTCTTTGTATGTGGATATTCAGTTATACCAGCACCACTTGTTGAATGTCCCTTCCTCATTGAATGGTTTTGGCACCCTTGGCAAAAATCAATAGACCATAGATGTGAAGGCATATTTCTAGGCTCTCTGTTCTATTCCATTGGTCTATATGTCTGTCCTTATAACAGTATCACACCATTTTGATTATTGTGGCTTTGTAGCAGGTTTTAAAATTGGGAAATATGGGTCCTCCAACTTTGTTCTTTTTTGGCATTATTTTGGCTTTTTGAAGTTCCTTAATTTTCAATAAAATTTCAGGATGGGTTTTTACATTTCTGCCATTGAGATTTTTTTCCAAAATATTATGTTTATTTATTTATGAGAGACACAGATAGAGAAAGAGGGAGGAAGAGGGAGAAGCAGGCTCCCCACAGAGCAGGGAGCCTGTGGGAAGTCTGATGCAGGACTTGATCCCAGGACCCTGGGATCATGACCTGAGCCAAAAGAAGACACTTAATTGACTGAGCCATCCAGGCACCCTCCCACTGATATTTTTTTTAAAGTATTTTATTTATTTGAGAGAGAGAAAGAGAGTGTGAGCAGGTAGAGGGCAGAGGGAGAAGCAGGCTCTCTGCTGAGCAGGGAGCCCAATGCAGGACTCGATCCTGGGACTTTGGGATCATGACCTGAGCCAAAGGCAGATGCTTAACTGACTAAGCCACCCAGATACCTGCTATTGAGATTATGATAGGGATTGCATTGAGTCTATACATTGCTTTGGGTAGTATCATCATCTTAATGATTTTATGTTTTCTAGTACATGAACATATTTATCTTTTCATTTATTTAAGTCTTTAATTTCTTTCAGCAATGTTTTGTAGTTCAGTGTTCAACTCTTGCACCTCCTTGGTTAAGTTTATTTTCAAATATTCCTTTTTATGCTATTGTAAATGAATTTGTTTTCCTAAGTTCCTTTTTGGATTGTTCATTCCTAGTGTATAGAAATACTAGAAATATGACTAATTTTTTGTTGTTGTTGACTTTGTATCCTACAACTTTGTTGAATTTGTTTGTTTTCTCTAACAGTCTTTTGGATTCTTTAGAGTTTTATATGTATAAGATCATGTTATCTGCAAATGGAGATAGTTTTACTTCTTCCTTTCTAATTTGGGTGGCTTTTATTTCCCTTTCTTGCCTAATTGTTCTCGTTAGAACTTCCAGTCCTGTGTTGAATAGAACTGGTGAAAGTGGGCATCCTTGTCTTTATCCTGATCTTAGGGGAAAAGGTTTCAGTTTTTCACCATTGAGTATGATGTTACATGTGGGTTTTTCACATATGGCCTTTATCACTTTGAGGAAGTTCCCTTTTTTTTTTTAAGATTTAATTTATTTGTCAGAGAGAGAGAGAGAGAGAGCGCGAGCATGTATGCACAAGCAGGGGGAGTAGCAGGCTGAGCAAGGAGCCCAATGAAGGACCCAAACCAAAACCTTTTAAAGTGGTGCTGAATCTGGTCAGCCAGTATTTTGTGGGGGATTTTTGCATCTGTATTTATAAGGACTATTGGTCTGTAGTTTTCTGTTCTTGTCACCTATTTGGGCTTGCTGTCAGGGTAATGCTGGCTTCATAGTCAGGAAATATTTGCTCTTCTTCAATTTTTTGGAAGAGTTTGAGAAAGGTTGTTGTTAGTTCTTTAAACATTTGATAAAATTAACCAATAAAGCTATATGGTCCTGGGCTTTTCGCTGTTGGGAAGTTCTTGATTACTGATTCACTCTCCTTATTGTTATGGGTCTGTTCAGAATTTCTCCTTGAGTCAGTTTTGATAGTTTGTGTATTTGTAGGAATGTGTGAATTTCATTTAGGTTACCCAATTTGTTGGTGTACAGTTATTCATATTATTCTCTTATAATCATTTTAACTTCTGTAAGGTTGATAGTCATGTCCCCTTTTTCATTAGTAATTTGAGTTATCTTTTTTCTTAGTTACCCTAGCTATAGGTCGTCAATTTTGTTGATATTTTCAAAGAAGCAACTTTTGGTTTTCTTGATTTTTTTTCTTCTATTCTTTATTTTATTTGTCTCTTTTTTATCTTTTTTATTTTATCTCTTTTTGTTTTCATTTTCTTCCTTATTCTAGCTTTGGGTTTGATTTGCCTTTTTTTTAAAGTTCCTTCAGGCATACAGTTAAGTTACTGATTTGAGATCCTTCTTCTTTTTTAATGTAGACACTTAACAGCTAAGAATTTCTCTCAGCACTGTTTTTGCTGCATCTGATAACTTTTGGTCATTATGTTGTTTTCATTTTTCCCAAGATATTTTCCAATTTCCTTTGTGATTTCTCCTTTGACTTACTGGCCAAGAGTGCATTGTTTAATTTCCACACATTTGTGAGTTTTCCAGTTTTCCTTCTGTTATAGATTTCTAGTTCATCCCATTGTGACTAAAAAAGATACTTTCTATATGTTTAGTCTTTTTAAGTTTATTAGGACTTGTTTTGTGACCTAAGTTATGGTTTATCCTGGAGAATGTTCCATATGTACTTGAGAAGACTGTGTACTCTGCTCTTGTTGGGCAGCGTGGTCTATGTGTCTGTTAGGTCCAGTTGGTTATTTGCTGCCAAATCTAACTGTAACTTTTACACCAGGCTCTGAGTTACACTTGAAAACTCGAGTGTGTTATACTGGGCTGTTTTGCCCCTGGAACTGATGAAGATGTTCATGCCTACAATAGATAAGGCACTGCTTGGGATTCTAGGGGAGGCCAAAGAATAGGCAGTACAGGTCCAGAGAAAGGGTTTGAGGAAAAAGTTAAGATTGAAAGTACCATTTATATTTGGTAACTGCTTGGGCATCTGATAACTGACCACACATTTAGTGATTTGTTAGAAAGACTAATGGGATTTGGGGCATATATAGTCAGAGTGATGATTTATTACAGTCAGAGGATAAATAGCAGGATCAACAAGGGAAAGATGTAATGAGTGGAGTCTGGAAGAGTCTACATGTGTGCTTCCAAAGCTCTTCCTTAGAGGATTCGGGGTAGGGTTTCACAGAACAAGCTTCTTCCTCCAGCAAATAAATACAGCAACACATGTACTGGGTTTCTGCCTAGGGAAGCTTGCTTAGGACTCTGACTTTCTCATTAAGGGCTGATCAGGACTCTTACTGAAATATCTGACTCCCAGAAGGAAAGCAGGTGTTTGCCATAAATCACATTCACAAAAACAACTTAGCCAGGCTGGTATGGCAGAATTCAGTGTCCTAGGCACACAAAACAACGTTATCAGTCAACATAGGGAGTATTCTGTACACCAAGTTCAAATGGGCTATTGCAAGGATCATTCATGCAAGCAGGCCCTCCTAGAGATCACAACATCAGGCCCGTTATGTTAACATTATCCTGCAGAAAAACATGTGGCATCAAGTGACTGTAGCTTTTCGTGTTCCTGACGTTTCTTTAGCTTCATCCACACTCTTTTATTTTTAAAATAATTAGTATTTTTAGATTTATTAATTTTACTTTTGTGTGTGCATATGTGTAAATGTCTTTATTTCACCTTCATTTTGAAAGATGTTTTTGCCGAGTGTAGCATTCTAGATTCATTTTTTTCTCCTCTCTCCATTTCCTGCTCCATCATCTTTTTGCTTATGTCATTTCTGAGAAATGTGATGTCAGCTTTGTCTTTATTCCTGTGTATGTAACATGTCTTTCTCCTCTGGTTGCTTTTCAGATTTTCTGTTTATCACTGGTTTTGAACAATTTGATTATAACTTACCTTGGTGTCGTTTTCTTTGTGTTTCATGCACTTGGTATTCATTTGGTTTTTTTGGTGTGTGTTTTTATAGTTCTCATTAAGTTTGTAAAAATTTTGGCCGTTATTTCTTCAAATGTTTTTTCTGTCCTTTCCTTTTCCCCTTCAGAGGCTCCAGTTACCTGTATATTAGACCCCTTCTAAGTTGTTACACAGCTCACTGATGCCTTTTCATATTTTCAGCACATTTTTTTTCCATGAGTTTCATTTTGGATAGTTCTTTCGCCATGCTCTTGACTCATCTTTTTTTCCCCTGTAATATCTAATCTGCCATTAATTACATCCAGTGTATTATTTTAAAGATTTATTTATTTATTTGAGGGGGGAGGTCCAGAGGGAGAGTCTTAAGCAGATTTGGCTCTGAGTGTGGAACCTTAAGTGGGGCTCAGTCTCATGACCCTGAGATCATGACCTGAGCTAAAACCAAGAGTCAGAGGCTTAACTGACTGAGCCACCCAGGCAACCCCCATCCAGCACATTTTTCATCTTAAAGATTATAGTTTTTGTGCTCAGTTCTTCCATATCTCTGCTTAACTTTTTGAACATATGTAATATGTTACAATAATTGTTTTAATGCCCTTATCTGCTGCTTCTAAAATTTGGGTCAGTTTCATTGATTGATTGCTTGATTATCCTCCCAATTATGGGTTATGTTTTCCTGCCTCTTTGTATGCCTGCTAATCTTTAGTTGGATGCCAGACATTGTAAATTTTACCTTGATAGATGTTGGACATGTTTGTGTTCCTAAAAATCATCTTGCACTTTGTTCCTCGATGTAGTTACCTTGAAAATAGTTTGACCCTTTGGGGTTGGTCTTGCTTTCATGATTCGTTAGGTACGTCTGGAGCAGTGCTGTTTATTCTCACGACCGAGGCAAGACCATCCTGGTTATTCTACCCAAATGTCCCGTGAACTGTGAGTTTTTCCAGCCTGGCTAGTGGGGACAGGTACTGTCCCTGTAACCTGGTATCCTTCTCCCTAATCCTTTCAGATTGTTCTTGCTGCATCTGCATATGCTGCTTCCTCCTGAATACCTGAGGGAGAGACCCTCTGTGGATCTTCAGGATTCTCTCTCTAGGTCTCCTTGCTGGTCGTCTGTCCCATGAACTCCAACCACCTTTGTAGACTCTCAGTGTTGTCAGTTTAGGGAGTCACCTAGCCTTTGTCTCAGTTTCCCCTCCCTGCTTTGTGGCTTGGAAACTCTGTTAAGGCAGTAAGTTGGAGCAGTCATAGCACTGACCCCATTTTCCCCCCATCTCTCAGGGATCAGTTCTTCATTGCCTAATGTCTGGTGTCTTGAAAGCTATCATCTCGTGTATTTCTTTGTTTTTGTTTCAGGCGTGAAGATACATCCAGTCCCTGTTTCTCTGTCTTGTCTGAAAGTGGAAGCCTTCATTTCATAAAGGAGTTTTGTTGTTGTTGTTGTTGTTGTTTTGGTCATTGTAACACCCACAGATACACACTTTGTCTTTTGGTATTTATTTTTTTTGAACTGTGGACTTTATATGTATGTCTGTGTGTATATGCAGTTACATGGGTTTGTGTACCCACAGACACACATTTAAAACAAGTCTACCATCAACTATCATATTCTAGTCTAGGAATATGTTGGCTACTGTACATTCTTGCTGTTGAGAGAACTGGGGAGAGAAACAGTTGCATTCATTAGCAGAGTAGGCTGTGAATGAGCCAGAGTGATTCTCTTCAGTGGTATGAATGAGAGAATTGTCTATTTTCAGTGGCAGTGTTCTATGGAGTATTTGTGATGGCACCGAAGAGAGACACAGTCAAGATGGTAATCTGTAGTGATTTTTATCTATTGTGGGGAAATCTGGTAAAGGGTGGAGCTCTGGTGTCGCAGATGAAGTCCTCCCAGTCCACTCAGGAAAAAAGAGGCAAGTAGTTCAGTAGGGGGCAACTGTGAACCAAGGCATTGGAAGACCTGAGAAGCCAAACAGGGTGCACTGAAGCAACCTGGAGGTCAGCAAGAGCAGGCAGCCACTGTCACCCCTAGGGCTGACATAGGGAGAAAGGGGAGCCCAGGAATACGGTCGCCTGGCAGGAACGGGAACCACTGTGGGGGCTGCCTAGTGAGACATGGGGCCTGGAGAGAGGACCGTCTGGTGGAGGCTTCAGCCATGGAGATCACATGGCCATTACTTGAGGGAGGGAGAGGGACAGAGGGGAAAGAAGGAGAGACGGAGAGAGATCAAGCATGTGCTTCTGCAGCAAAGAGATGGCAATGTCCTGGCTTCTTTCCTCTCCCACTCTAGTCTCTCACTGTGCTGGCCATTGGACAAACCTCACTGGAAGTCACTTGGAAGGGAGCCTGGAAATGCAGTTTACTGGGGCCACCCCTTCCCCTCCCTGCCCTGTCCCCTGCAAATGTAGCAGAGCATGGAAGGGCAGAAAATGGATCTGAGGGCACAGAAGCCCAGGGCTGGCATGATGACCCTGGCTCAAATTAAAGGCCTCTTCTGGAGTGTGGTATATCTAATCCCTGGGTATGGCCCAGAAGGGAGGAGAAAAGCTGCATGGTCAGACTCAAAAGAACCACTATCCCTCTCAGTAGACGCTGGAGGGAAGGAAGCTAGGTGGATTTGCTGTGGTAACATATGCCTAAAGGACGGGACGATGTAATTATGATGAACAATTATTCACATTTGAAATGTTAGGGATATGCATTAAAAAAAACCCACATTGACTATTTTGTATACTTACCTATCAGTGCCCTTTGTATAGTATAATTAATATTATGACTTAACATACGCATTAATATTTGTAGGCAAGGTGGTAGGTATTTCTGGGACAATATCTTTTTTTTCATAGGGCCACCCTAACAGTGATACCCAAGGATATCTAAGCCCCTTTTTGATGAGTTCAGCCAGGAAGGCTGTGCCTGTCGAGGGTACTCATCTCTCTGAATCGTGTTATTTAGTTTTGTAGCAGTATCTCTTCAATTTCTACAATTCGGGTAGTGTTTGGAAAATTCCTAATTAGAGTTGGGTTTCTGTGAAAGAGGACAGCTTTGGGGAGTAGGTCACTGAAGCACCTGCTGTGTTCTGTCCCCTCTGCTAGTATAGAGGGCCTGCTTGGGCCAGTGCCATAAGGTCAAACATGCGAGGCAGGTTCGAGCATATTCCTCTACCTCAGAAGGCCAAATGGGCATCAAGCATTTATGTGTTACAAAAACATACAAGTTTATGAAAACAAGCTCTTTCATTGGAATTATAGCAAATCAGTTATATCAAAGTGATCAGAATCTGTGATTAGATGTCAGTACTGTAGGACCCATCTTTCTATGTTTATCTGATTAACAAAAGTTCAATGAATTGTTATAGTGCATTATAATTCTTGACACGGTCTTTAAGTATTTCAAATACCTAATCTTTGTGGGAAAGGGCTGCATATAAGATATAAGTGCACTTGAAAAGTGAATCATCAGCCTTCTAGTTTCACCTCAGAGATACAAGCCATAGAGCTCCCACCCTTCCAACAAGAAAAAAGCTGGACAGATTGGAAACCCGTGACTTCTCTTGAATGCAACAGAAAACTGAGATTTCAGGGCATACAACTAACCCCAAATCAGGAGAGCTACAGGAGCCACTGCAGGGAGAAATAGGACTTGAACATTTGCTTACCCAGGATGGACACTGCTGGATGTCATATAAGCCAATAAGATTTTTAAAAAGATTTTATGTATTTGTTTGTGTATTTATTTATTTGAGAGAGAGAGAGAGAGAGAGAGCGCGCACAAGAAGGAGAGAGAGGGAGAAGCAGGCTCTCCACTGAGCAGGGAGCCCTACACAGGCTTGATCCCAGGATCCTGGGATCATGACCTGGGCCGAAGGCAGATGCTTAAGGGACTGAGCCACCCAGGCACCCCAAGCCAATAAGATTATTATTTTTTAATGAATTGCTAAAGGCTGGTGGCCAGAGGTAGAGGAGGTTCTCCCCCTCCTGCACACTTTTCCTCCAAGATCCCCACCAGATGCTCATGAGGAAGATTATGGAAAAAGTTTCTCCCATACACTGGCTGGGATAGGGGAACAATAGTCAATGCCAAAATCTGCCCAGACATGTCTCTCCATCTCCCCAAGGAGCAAAAGTCTTAATCTGTAGGAGGAAGGGTGACAAAAGTGAAGCATTGGTGGAAGCCTTCTGTAGCTGGGCAAAGAGAACAGGAAAAACAAAAAAAGTCTACTTTTGGTGGGAGGAAAGGAATACCTACTGGTCCTGGAATCATGTTTTGAGGACAATCAGGAATGCTTATGAAGGCCATAACCCTAATACTCTACGGTCACAGTGCCTTCTAATATTGAGGATTAATTGGAACATAAAAGAATGCCCCCATCTCCCACCTCCCCACCACTGAGCTAAGCATCAAAGCACTACTACGTGCATTAAGTGAAAATAGCATGATATGATGAATTATTAATGTTAAGTGATAATAGACATGATAAAATGAAAGCACACACCAAAAAATGCTCAATAAAACAGAGAAAGCAGGAAAAGAGGAAAAAAGAAACAGGACAAATGGAACAAATTGAAAAACAGCTGGCAAGATGGTAGATTTTAATCCCACCATATCAGCATTCACTTTAAGTGTGAAAATGTGAGTGGCCTAAAAGAGAGCATCAGACTGGATTTAAAAAAGAATACAATTGCTTGCTATTTATAAGAAACCGACTTTAAACCTGAAAAAAAAAATTACAAAAACAATTATAAAGACGTGGATAGATTAAAAGTCAAAAGAAGGATAATGACACATTATGTAACACTAAACAAAAGAGAGCTGGAGTAGCTATATTAATTTCAAATGAAGTATACTTCATAACAAGGAATATCAGGTACTTTATACCTACAAAATCATTTTACCTTTACTGTATAACATAACATAATTACAGAAATGATATCCCATCACCTTTGCCTTATTCTTTTGGTTTAGAAGCAAGTTCGAAGTCCCACCTCTCCAGAATTTAGGTAGTCCAGCTTTGCGTCAGTCTGGTCTGTATGAATTGCAGTTACTGTTGTTTAGTTACATAACACCAGTCTCCTGACAACATGATTCACATTTCTGGTACCATTCTCTGTTAACTGCACAAAGTACAAGCTTTACTTCACTCCAGAAATCACTATTATAAATAACAAATGCACATCAGGATCAGTGACCAATCATGTCCTTTCTTTCAAAGTCTGTCTGTTGTTGGTAGACAGTAAAGCATGTAGTTGGGTTGCCTCCTTATTCCCTAAAAACGCCTAACAGAGAGGAGATTGGCCAACAAAGAAGCAAGAAAAAGTGATAACACTGGAAGAAAAATTTATATCAAATGTAAATGGAGTTGTAGTTGACCCTTGAACAACATAGTTTTGAACTGCACAGGTCCACTTACACGTGGATTTTTTTTCAATAAGTACAGTACTATAAATACATTTTCCTTGTGATTTTCTCTCTTTAAAGGATTTTATTTATCCATTTGACAGAGAATAGAAGTGGGGAAAGTGGCAGACAGAGGGAGAAGCAGAATCCCTGCTGAGCAGGGAGCCTGATGTGTTCGATCCCAGGACCCAGGGCTCATGACCTGAGCTAAAGGCAGACGCTTAACCAACTGAGCCATCCAGGCACCCTCTTATGATTTCCTTACAACACTTTCAGTTCTCTAGTTTACTTTGTTATGAGAAGCTAGTATATAATGCCTACAAAATATGTTAATAGACTACATTATTAGTAAGGCTTCTGGTCAGCGGTAGGTTATTCGTTATGTTTTGGGGGAGTCAGAGGTTATACCTGGATTTTTGACTGCATGGGGTGTCAGTGCCCCAATGCCTATGTTGTTCAGGGGTCAGCTGTTTAGACGTAATAGCCGATAGCAGAAACGTTGACTCTGCCACCATTTGAGAGACTCTAGATAACAGCCAGAAGAACTCAGAGAAGGGGATCTTACTGATGTAAATGAGCAAAGTGATTGTGATGAAAGGCCTGAAGGTTTCAAAGGAAGTGGTGCCAGCAAAAGAGTTCCTCAGATTGAAGGAGCTCTTGGAGCTATTTCAAGACATTGAAAGTGCTAAGGATATAATGTGGAAGCTGATCCTGACCTAGGAAGAAGTGTGACCATTTGTTATGGCATAGAAAAGATCCTTGCTCTGTATTGTAAGTTATAGGACAAGAAAAGGAAAGCAAGCACTGTCAAAACACTCAATAAGTTTTTTTTTTTTTTTCTGAAGAGATAGTTTTAGTTCTCAATATTTCTGAAGTTTTAAATTATGGTGCAATAAATAAATACTAGTTTTATTATCTTTTCATTTTCTCTTTACATTTATAGCCAAGAGTAAGAGTCCCTAATGTTTTGGCAACATTTTTTAAAGACCACAGGACAATTATATTTTTTCCCATTGATTATTTGGATTGCTTTTATTCCTTTCTTTTTATATATATATGTGTATATATATATATATATATATAGAGAGAGAGAGAGAGAGAATGCACATGCGCACACGCTTGCGTGCACACACACACACACACACACACGCAGAGGCAGTGTGGGGAGGGGTAAAGGGAGCGGAGAGAGAGAATCTTAAGCTACCCAGCGTGGAGCCCAACACAGGGCCCAGTCTCACAACCCTGAGATCATGACCTGAGCCCAAACCAAGAGACTGAACCATCCAGGCACCCCAAAATTGCTTTTTGTGCTTTCAGTTCAGCATGTGTAGTCATTTCTGTGGTTCCCAGTACCATGCAGGACTGTCTACACTATTCAGCAATTAAAAAGAATGACGTGCTGATTCATGTTAAAACATGGGACGAACCTCGGGATGCCTGGGTGGCTCAGTGGGTTAAGTAAGGCCTCTGCCTTCGGCTCAGGTCATGATCCCGGGGTCCTGGGATCGAGTCCCGCATCGGGCTCTCTGCTCGGCGGGGAGCCTGTTTCCTCCTCTCTCTGCCTGCTTCTCTGCCTGCTTGTGATCTCTGTCTGTCAAATAAATAAATAAATAAATAAAATCGTAAATAAAAAAACATGGACGAACCTCAATAACGTCATGCTCAATGAAAGAAGTCATACACAAAAGGACACCTACTATACACAAAAGGACACCTACTATGTGATTCCATTTATGTGAAATATTTAGAGAAAGCAAATGTATAGAAACAAATTATTGGTTGCCTGGGGCTAGAAGTAGAAACGATATTAACTGTAAGTGGGTACCAGGGAATCTTATTAGGTTAATGGTGGTGATATTTGCATGACTTGGTAAATTTACTAACAAAGATTGAATTGCACACTTAAATTGGGTGAATTTTATGGAATCAAAGTTGTTTTTTCTTGAAAATGAAGGTGATGGGGTACCTGGCTGGCTCAGTCTGTGGAGTGTGTGACTCTTGATCTCAGGGTTGTGAGTTTGAGCCCCACATTGAGTGTGGAGCTTACCTAATAATACCTAATAATAAAATCTTTAAAAGATAAACGAAGGTGAACATATATTCCCAGATAAACAAAGACTGAAATAATTTGTTTCTGACATATCTGCCTTAAAGGAAGTACTAAAATAAGCCTTTTAGGCTCAAAGGAAATGACATTGGACAACAACTCAAATGCACACAAGGAAATAAAGATTACTGAAAAAATGTAAATATATTAGTAACTATAAAAATTGCATAAATATGTATATTTTCTCTTGTTCTCTAATCTTTCAAAGAGACATAAAATTGAACTAAACGAATGCTATGTTAAGTTTGTAGCAAATACAGATGACATTTTAAGATACTAGAATGAAGGAAGTATATGAAAATGGAGCTAGGATCAAAGAAAGTTTCAATTTCAATAATTCTTTTTTAAAAAAGATTATATATATTTACTTGAGAGAGAGCAAGCAAGAGAGAGAGAAAGCATGACCAGGGAGGAGGGGCAGAAGGAGAGGGAGAAGTGGGCTCCCTGCTCAGTGGGGAGGATCCCAGGACCCCAGGATCATGACCTGAGCTGAAGGCAGACACTTAACCTTACTGAGCCACTCAGGTGCCCCAATTTTAGTAATTCCTTACTGAGATTAAATTAGCATCACACTGAAGTAGACTGGAGTAAAGAGGACTATTATAATCCTAGAGCAACCACTATAAAAATGAAAAAAATAACTAAAAAACTAGAGTGAAAAAAAACCCAAAGCAATTAAGATTATACATACAACCAAATAAATATATGTACATACATATGTATGCACATGTGCACACACAGAAGTTGCAGACACGTGTGTGTGCACATGAGGCTGGATGAAGAAGTAGCAAAGATCCAAAGTGACATGAAACATATAGAAAATATGGTGGTCATAAATCTAACCATTAAATGTGACTGGATGAAATGCTGCAGTCAAAAGGCAGGAATGGTCACGCTCCAAAAAAAAGCCCCAGAGACTCAGCTATATGCTGTCTGAAAGACACAAGCTTTATAGATAAGCATTTCTCAGCCTTGGTACTGCTGAAATTTCAGACTGGGTTATTTTCTGTTGAGGCGGGTGTCCTGTGCATTGTAGGCAATTTCGTAGTATTCCTGGCCTTTTTAAAGTACACATCAGTGGTAACTATGCCCTTGTGATAACCAGAAATTTTTCCAGCTGTTGCAGATGTCTCATGGTGGGGGAATTGCTCTCAGCAGTGCTGGGAGCCGTGCTTTAGGTTAAAACACACACACACACACACACACACACACACACACAGGATAGAAAAATAAATGCCCGCTAACACTAATCATAAAAGCACTGGAGTAACTATATTAATATCAGGACAGACTTGAAGACAAGAAATATTGTTATAGTCAAAGAGGGACACTTTATAATGCCATCAGAAAGATAGAAAAATAGTGAAAAAGTGAAGGTATGCACACCTAAAAACAGAGCCCCAAAACACAGAAAGCAAAAACCGACAGTCTTGACAAGACAGATATGCAGTTCAACAATAATGGGTAGGGACTTCTATACCCTTTTCCCAATAATTGAAAGAACAACTACATTAAAAAGTCAGGAAGTTTTTAAAAGATCTGAACATCATCATCAACGTGTGGGATCTAACTGGCATTTATAGAACAAAACAGCAGCAAAATACACATCCTTTTTAAGCACACGTGGAACGTTCTGCAGAATAGATTCTACATGTGGCCATAAAACATGTCCTTATTAAATTTTAAAAGATTAAAATCATACAGAGAATGTTCTCTGACCTCAAAAGAATTAAAATTAGACTCAGCAACAACCAAAGAAATTTGGTAGATACCAGAATAGTCTTTATAGTTTTATAACATGTATATATAGCCCTTAATAATTTGTTTCGTCTTGCCTGTTTTTGCCCTTCCTGAGTCATATATATATATATATATATTTCTTTTTGAATACACGGTACCAGTATAAAAGCAAATTTAAAAGAGACACATTGAAAAAGGCGTACCCTATCTATCCTCTTCTACCTATTCCTCCTTGACGTTGTAGTAACCACTTTTGTTAGTTAACTGTTTGATTTTGTGTTTCTTTTCATAAATAAAAGCAAATACAAATATATGTGCTAATTTCACCTTCCTCTGTGTAAGGGAGTATACCATGTGTCCTGTACTGTACCTGTGATTTTCACTTACGTTGTCCTGGAAGTGTTGCCATCTCGGGTCAAAGACGTCTTCATTTTTTCTTCTTTTATAACTGCAAGGTATTCTGTTGTGTGGAGGTATCATAATTTAGTCCTTTGTTGGTGGGCTCCAGGGTTGTTTCCAGTCTTTATATAAGCAAACAGTACTGTACCAGATAACCTTGAACACTTTATCCATGTGTGGTTGTTTCTGTGGCATAGATTCCTAGAAGTAGGATTGCTGGATGAAAAGGTAAAATGCATTTGCAGTTTTGGATGATATGCCAGGTATCTTATTAGAAGTTGTACCATTTTTCACTCTTACCAACAGTGTCTTGCCAACAAGGTCTGTTGTCAAACTTTTGGATTTTTGTCCATTTCAGAGATAAGAATGTGGTCTCAGTGTTGATTTAATTTGTATTGCTCTTATAAATAATATCTTTTCAAAAGCTTAAGAGACATTTGTATTTTTCTGTGAATTGTGTATTTGTATTTTTGGCTGAATTTTTTCTATAGACTTGTGGGCTTTTTTTTCTTGATTCTAGGAGCTTTTTATACTTTTAATGCTTAAGGAGATTAGCCCTTTATTTGTGATGAGTTGCAATATTTTTTCAGTTTTTTTTCAAAAAAAACTTTGGTTATGTGTTTCTCCCTCTTACAAGTTTGCTGTTGGCTTTCAAGGAGTTGAAGTTTTCAAAATTTTCTTTTAAGATATCTGGATTTCATCATTAGAAAGGTACTCCCCAGATGCCTACCCAGTTGTCCCAACACCAATGACTAAAAAAATCCATATTGAGCCTGCTGATTGGAGATGACTTCTCTATCACATCCTGAACATCTGTATGCATTTCTGGACTTTCTCTCCTGGTCCATGGTATGCCTCTATTCATGAATTAATGCCACTGATATTAATATTGTGCAAATATTATGGTTGAGGCCTTTAGACTATTTTAAAATCTGGTAGGGCTAATGCCACCCATGGCTATTCTCTCCGGCCCCCACCCCGAGTTTTCTTGGTTCTTATCTGTTTAGTTTTATAGGTGACTCTGTAATCAGCTTGTCTGGTTCCTGTCCAAAGGCCTATTGGTATTTTTATTGGAATAGCATTAGATTTAGGAATCAATGTGGGAAGAAAATTTTTTAAAAGTTGATTCTAACTATTCAAGGGCTTCCTGTGTCTTTCCATTTTTCAAGACTTTTGTGTTCTTCAGGAGTGTTTTTGAGTCTTCCTCTTAAGTTTTACATATTTCTGGTAAGCCTTATTCCTAGATATTTTATGTTTTTGTTACTGTTACAAATGAGGTTTTCTTGTTATTTTTTTCTCTTTTTTTAATTTATTTTTTAAAATTTCTTTTCAGCGTAACAGTATTCATTGTTTTTGCACCCCACCCAGTGCTCCATGCCATCCGTGCCCTCTCTAATACCCACCACCTGGTTCCCCCAACCTCCCACCCCCCCACCCCCGCCCCTTCAAAACCCTCAGATTGTTTTTCAGAGTCCGTAGTCTCTCATGGTTCACCTCCCCTTCCAGTTTCCCTCAACTCCCTTCTCCTCTCCATCTCCCCTTGTCCTCCATGCTATTTGTTATGCTCCACAAATAAGTGAAACCATATGATAATTGACTCTCTCTGCTTGTTCTTTATATCTTTCAACTGTATTGTTCTGGGTTTTTTTTCTCTTAAATTTGCTTAGCCATATAATTTTTTATTTGCTTTAATCTCCTTTTAATAGCCCTGGATATTTCCTGAAGATTGCCAAATGCTTTTTACTGTATTTCTGCCTTATAATGAAGTAGCTTGAAAGTTAATGTAAAAATATCAAAGTACTGAAAATGAATTAGGGTTTCTAGTGTACATGTTGGTAATGGTGGGATTTATCATAGGAGCTTGCAGGCAGAGAAGGCTGAACCCAGAGTGTATTTTGACATTGGTTTGGTAGAGGTTGACTGATCATGAACCAGAATTTGAAACCCTGGAAGTTAGCAGACTGATCACTTGTATTAAGGATACACTTAATAACTATTTTGTCTAATTGTTGGATGGCAAGTGTTAAAAATCAGTATTGTCCAAGACCAAAATATCACCAGCTTAGAGTGAACCTCTGAGTTAAATAAAGTTGTAATTTTATTCAGGAATACATAATTAATTGCAATTTTATTTAAAATGTCAGTATGGCACCTGGCTGACTTGGTGGAGCATGCAATTCTTGATCTCAGGATTGTGGATTCAAGCCCCATATTGGGTATAGAGAGTACTTAAAAAAATTAAATCTTTAAAATAAATTTCAGTTGTATTTTTATTTTTAATTGTTTTCTTTTTTTTTAATTTTACTTTTTAAGTAATCTTTATATCCAGCATGGGGCTCAAACTCACAGCCATGAGATTAAGAGTCCTTTGCTCTACTGACTGAGTCAGCCAGGTGCCACAGTAGCCATATTTTTAAAGTTTGACACCACAGAGCAAAATTTCTCAGCATTATCAGTGCTAGATTGCATGGGAGTTCCTAAGGTCATGTGAGTATGGTACCAAAGAGATAACTACAAGTTAAATGCAACTCGAAAAGTTTGTTTTGTGATAGTGAATGGTATTGTTCCAGAGAATTCTACAGAGATTAAAATTATGTTATGATCAAATATCTATTATTCTATCTTGTATTGTTACTTGAAGTTTTAGACATTTGTTAATGTCTAAATAACAGATATATTGTTTTTCCTAACTTAGTGATTGCACTCTTAACTCATTAATTCATTCAAATATTCGCTGTCTTTTTACTTATTTCTTGACATTCCTTTTTAAAAGTCAGGCTTATTGATGTATAATACACACACACACACACACACAAATTCATTCCTTGTAAGCATACAGTTTGATAAGCTTTGGCATCCATGTACGCTTGTATGTCCACCCCCAACGTCAAGATCTGGAACGTTTCTATCCCCCAGAAGTGTCTTAATGCCCTCCTCTTACTCTAGCCCTTGGTAACTACTCATCTGTCTTCTGTCACTACACTTTTGCCTTTTCTAGAACCTCATGTAAATGAAATTATATCTTAGGTAACTTTTTGTGGCTAGCTTCTGTCAGTTAGCTTGGTACTTTTGCGATTCATCCATGTGATGTGTGTCAGTAGTCAGTCCCTTTTGTATTGCTGAGCCGTGTTCCACCGGGTGGCCGTATCACAGCTGACTTACACATTCCCCATCCGTTGAACATTTGGGTTGTTTTCAGTTTGGGGTATTATAAATAAAGCTGCTGTGAACATTTGCCTACACATCTTTGTGTGGGCCTGTGTTTTCATTTCTGTTGGATAAATACCCAAGAGAGATTTCTGGGTTGCATGGTAAGTGTATGTTTAATTTTATAAAAACCTGGCAACCTTTTTGCAAAGGGACTGAACATTTTTGCATTCCCAACAGCAGTGCATACATTTCAATTGCTCTACATTCTTACCAACTTTCGTTATTTAGAAATTTTTAATTTTAGCCATTCTGGTGTGAAGTAGTATTTTTATTATTGTTTTAATTTGCACTTCCCTAATGATTAATGGTGTTGAGTGTCTTTTCTTTCTTTTTTAAATTGTATTTTTGGGGGCACCTGGGTGGCTCAGTCTGTTAGGCATCTGACTCTTGATTTCGGCTCAGGTCATGATCTCAGGGTCAGGAGGTTGAGTCCTATGTCAGGCTCTGCCCCCAGTGGAGATGAAGCCCAGCGCTTAAGATTCTCCTCCCTTACCCTCTCTCTCTGTCCTGCCCCACCTCTCCCTCTCTAAAAAAATAAAAATTAAATTGTATCTTAAATTCCAGCATAGTTAACATGCAGTGTTATATTAGTTCCACATATACAGTATAGTGATTCAGCACTTCCATACATCACCCAAGGCTCATCTCGACCAGTGCGCTCCTTAATCCCCATCACCTATTTCACCCATCCCCCACACCCCTCCCCTTATGCCTGTTTGCTCTCTGTATACCTTTATAATGCTCTGTTCATACTTCTGGTCCATTTTTAATCCTTTTTTTTTTTTTGCCTTATTGGGCTGCATTTTTTATATTTTTCTGGGTACAAATCCTTTATCAGATAAGTGGTTCACAATATTTTCTCCCTGTGGCTTGTCTTTTCATTTCCTTAACACTGTCTTTGGAAGAGAAGAAGTTTTAGAATTTAATAAGGTCCGGGGCGCCTGGGTGGCTCAGTGGGTTAAAGCCTCTGCCTTCGGCTCAGGTCATGATCTCAGGGTCCTGGGATCGAGCCCTGCATCGGCCTCTCTGCTCAGCAGGGAGCCTGCTTCTACCTCTCTCTCTGCCTGCCTCTCTGCCTACTTGTGATCTCTATCTGTCAAATGAATAAATAAAATCTTTAAAAAAAAATTTAAAAAAAAGAATTTAATAAGGTCCAGTTTATCTGTTTTTTCCTTTATGGTTTGTACTTTTTGTGTCAATCTTAATACATTCTTAATAAGCTGACTGTTTTGTATGGAAAATCAGCAGCACTCGCAGTCATTAATCAGTACTTTCTTCTTAGAATAATAAAGGATCTACTGCTTGAGAGACCGGTAGAATTTGTGCATATAAAACACATACGGCAATCTGCACTCCAAGTTACAAGGAGACTGGGTAGTAAGTGCAAATGGCGTGCCTTGTTTATAGTACTCGTGCTCTGCTGATCCCGTGTGATACCATCGCGTGGCCGTTGGTCACGAACAGTTAAGGAATACTGAACATGACATTGCAGGAGACATTCAGTTACTTCTGAAGACCAAAGCTGATTTTTGTCTAAGTCAAACTTTGGGCTATCCCTAATTTATATTGATTGCTTTTTAAATTGAAGTATGGTTGACACACAATGTTACATTCATTTCAGGTGTACAACATAGCAGTTGGACAAGTCTAGATGTTGTGCTTTGCTCCCCACAAGGGTGGCTACCCTCTGTCACCATACATGCTAGTACCATACCGGTGACTGTATTCCCTGTGCTATACCTTTCATCCCCATGACTCATTCATTCCATGACTGGAAGCATGTATCTCTCTCCCACTTTCACCTGTTTTGCCTACCATCCCCGTTCATTGTGTGTGTGTGTGTGTGTGTGTGTATTTATTTTAGTATTGTCTATTATTTGTGGATTTCATTCTTCCCATAAAAGACCCAAGTAAGCCTAATCATGATTTTCACAAAATTGAGTATTGAATACTCAAGTCTTTGTGATTATCTACTGTACAGGGATCCAGACCTTACTCACAGGGACTGCTGTGTGAATGCAAAGTGGATGGGATTATTAAGAAATTAGCCTTCTGATCCCTCACGGGCTGCTGCTTCCTCTTCTGGGAAGTGAGAGAGGGTTTTGGATGAGGCTTGTTGTCTTTAACATTTCTTGGGTGTCCTCACTGTCATTCAGATAATTGAGACTTTGAATATTGCAGAACTTTCCTTCACCGCAGCAGAATAATTGTGACTCAGCTTTATTAGGTGCTTAAATGCAGTTAATGTTTTGCTGAGTTTTTTTTTAGTATTTAAGTGACTATGCTAGGATACCAGGTATGGGAAGAAGATATAAAGGAGAGGTTTCTGCCCCTAATGAGCTGATAGACTAAGTGGATTCCAAGTACATACAGTGCACCAAAATCCAGGTCCAGCTGTGTGGCTGACATTAGAGCATGTGGGGCTCAACTGTGCGTTGTAATACAGGAAACCTGTTCAGAAAACAGACTGTGGGCCTTAGTTGCCCTTTTGGAGCCCTGAGGCTCCATGTCATTAAGAACTGGGTTGACATTAGCCAGTGGAGGCTTGGGTGGATTTAGGCCCACCTGAGAATGACCTTGGCCTCCCATACTCTGTGCCTGTGAAGACAGTAGAGTTAAGGTAACCTGGCTTGGGGAGCTATGCACTGGTGTGTGGACTGGGGGCCTGCATGACGCTGGTATACAGAACTTGTGGGAAAAGAGGCCGTGGCTTCTCTGTGTCAATAAGCTGTGTGGGGAAGGGGACAGAAGAAGCAGCATACCTGAGGGACTACTGTGCCCCCCCTCATTGGAGACAGAGTCTCTGTCCCCGATGTATTTCCAGTCCTGTGTCTTCTAAAGGTGAGCACATGTTCTACTGTAAACCTCTTTGGGTCCCGGGAGACTGGTTGCTGGCTTGAACCCATCACAGCTTGGAACAAAAGGTTAGCAGTACAAGCTGGGGAGATGGCTTTCGAGTGATTGCAGTTGAGGAGAATGGGGACTGGAATCAAGGCTATAGCGACGAGAAGGTGAGGAAAGCAGCGCTGAGACTCCTGCTAGCACTTCTAGCAGGTAGTCTAGTGCAGAAGGGAGACCAGAACTCCGGCTGTAGCTCTGGTGAAAGGTCCGCATGGGGCCAGGGGCTCTTCCTAATTGCGTAAACATTTTAATTTAATTTAATTTAAAAAATTTAATAGTGCTGGATATGTACCAAGTACTATTTCAGATACTTTATAACTCTTGCCTCATTTAATTCCTCATACCAACGCACTGCTGGTTACAGTCTCCTGGCGAGAATGGTGAGGCCCAAAGAAGTGGGGTCGCTAGTCAGTGGTGGAGTTGTGATGTGAACTCGGGCACTCTGGCTCCAGTGGCCCTGCTCTGAGCCCTTCCAGTTCTCTAGCTTCTGTCCGCATTCTTCATCGGAGGACATGAGTGGAGTAGTTTCTTTTTCAAAATGTCGTTGTTGGTTACTGAGATCGCTGATACAGGAGACAGCCGTCCAGGTTCATGTCCTTGGACAGTGGCTGAGAGCACAGATTCCTAACACAGTGTCTGGGTGAGGAGAGCCCCTATCCTTTGGCTTGTACCCCTCCATGTCCCACTACCAGGGAAGCCCCGCATTATAGTCATAGGACCCCACTTCTCATCTGTTGACCCCCCCCTTTGCTATTGTGACAGCCCCACCTTCAAAATTCCTGGGATCAGAAGGTGCATTTCCCCCTCTTCTTGGATCCTTAGAGCCTTTGCAGGGCTTGCAGCTGGGATGCCCCCGCAGTCTCCTGCTTTGCCTTTGTGGAGGGGAGCGAGCGAGTTTGCTTTGTGAGGAAACCCAGGCAAAGATCTGAGCAATGGGTGTGCACTTGGGGCTCACTCAGGGGTTCAGATGTTGCTTGGTCATGGTTTTTTGCCCTTTCTTGGAAGCATCTCCCAATGTTAACACACGGGCTCTCCCACCCAGGCCCTTTATTCATAGCAAAGCAAATTGTTCTGTTTTGAAGATGAGCCTTATAATGCATGAATTATTACATTACCTCTTATGCGAAGGCTCCCAGTTACATGTGGTCACGATTTATGTATTTTATTCTTCCTTCTTTTGCTGGATGGGTGGATCAAAATAGCTTTCTCATCATGATTTTTATTCTTTGCTACAAAGCAGCGATTTGGTTTCTAGGTCGAGGTTGTCAGCAGCCTGGTGTTTTATCCCAGCGTACCAGCTTGCTCGCACTGCTGGCTGAACGCAGACAGCTGAAATACATTGATCGAGCTGTTGGTATTTTGTCCTACTTTGTATCCAATGAAGCAATGACAGGTCCCACTCTGTGACCCATGCTGTGAGTATCCGTTGTTTCCATGTGGTGGCTGAAAATGATAGACGCTTACCCTGCTTACTAGGGACCAATCTTCTGGAGGTTCCCTCCACCCCTCCGCTTGCAGCCCACAACAGAACTTGGGTGTGGCATCTAGTGACTTAACAACCCTACTGTCGCAGTGGCCCGCAAGCACAAAGAAGGACTAACTTTGTCATATAGGAAAATTTTGGAGCCCTCGAATCATCTGCCTCTGGTCATGTTTCATGGCTTTATTGGATTGTGTCCCTGGGAAGACTGGGATCAGCACCTGTCTCTTAACCTGGTTGCTGTCTTCTGTACTCTGGTTCTTTATGGGTAATGCCTAAACCAAGCGTCACAGATGGGGTTGATAAAACTCTTTTTGTTTTCCGCACGGAATTTTAGTTTTTACAATTAATCTTAGAACAATTTAAGTAACTATGGTTTGGGGAGGAAACAGTTCTCACTTGTGCACGAGAAACTCTCTATTGCTCTGCGCTGTGCTCCGTTTTTCTGGAAGTGACTATTAGCTGGATTAACAAGCATCATCACGGGCGCCTGGGTGGCTCAGTGGGTTAAGCTGCTGCCTTCGGCTCAGGTCATGATCTCAGGGTCCTGGGATCGAGTCCCGCATCGGGCTCTCTGCTCAGCAGGGAGCCTGCTTCCTCCTCTCTCTCTCTGCCTGCCTCTCTGCCTACTTGTAATCTCTCTCTGTCAAATAAATAAATAAATCTTTAAAAAAAAAAAAAAACAAGCATCATCACAGAAACAAAGTGTTTCTTTAAAAGCCATAGATTACTGCTTTTATATTTACAAAAACTATAACCAGGCATTTCTCCCTTAATAGGAGGGTTTAAACAGATGTTTAATCATTATGGCAGTGACAATTCTAAAACATAATGAAAACCCAAGGTAAGGCTTTATGGTTGTTTCAAAACCTGTATTCATAGAGTACATCTATGCAAGGGGAAGACCTTTGCATTTTGGGGCCAAGTGCGATTAAAGCTGTTTACTCCGGTCCGCAGTTACCCCTCACACCCTCCAAAAAAAAAAACAAAACAAAAACAAAAAAATAGAGGCAAATTTTTTTAGAGCCCAGCATCATCAAAATAGATTTTTAGGGGGTGCCTGGGTGGCACAGTCACTTAAGCATCCGACTCTTGGTTTCAGCTCAGGTCTGATCTCGGTTGTGGGATTGAGCCCCACATGGGGCTTCTCTCTCAGTAGGGAGTCTGCTTGGACTCCTCCCCCGTTCGTGCACTCTCTCTCTCTCCATAAATAAATAAATCTTTAAAAGAATAGATTTTTGGTTTATCAACTCCTAGACTAGAATATAAACCCTTGTTTAATCTAGTGTTTGGACAATTAATAGTTTAAACCATTACATTATATATTGACCGAGGATATGGGAAGCAAATTCGAAAAAAAAAAAGTTTCTCACTGGTGAATGTCACCAACTGCCTTCACTAACTGCACTTGCCACAATACATCATCGTCTCTTCTCCTCCCAACCTTCACTAGATCATAACATCCATAAAGGCAACCCCCTTGATTGCCTTGTTCCTGATTGCTCAAATACTGGTTGCATGAGAGTCTCTATAGTCTTCGGTGGGCTGGTGGTGAGGTGTGGAGAGGACGGTCTTCTCTCAATCCTGGGCCTTTGCTTTGGAAGCCAAGCTGTGTTGTGATAATTATAATCGCTTAAAACCATGCAGCATCTGAAGATGACTCTGCAGGAAATTGAATTTTGAAGCAAACTTAATTTATGTCTTAGAAGCTTAATGGGGGACTTTTAAAAAAAGAGAATCATTTACTTCTAGCTTGGAAGCCAGAGAACCCAGAGGCTGATGGATGTGCCCTTGTCCCTCAGTCTCTTCTCTTGCAGGTCTGATTTCTATCCAGGACAACATTGACATTTTGCATCTTTGAAAATTCCACTGTTCTGGCTGATTAGAGTGGTAAAGTGGAAACACGCCTTGTGTGTTCTCTGCCATTCTGGAGAATTACCAGTAAAGTCTCTTTCTGGCAATTCTCTTTAAATGACTGAATTTTAGAAATGGAAAGAGCCTTGTCAATTGGAGCACTTGAATCTAAGCAGATTACTCTATTAAAACTCTATTAAGAATAAAAACTGTTTCCTAGAATTTTGTAAGACCAACTCAAAGTTAAATCAACTCTGTCTTCAGATGGGATCACAGAGATCATCAATACAGCCAGAAGATGTATTCTTGAATCTTTCTTAATATCATTGTGTGAATTTGGACCAGGGGTGAACTGTCTTGTGGGAATGGTGATTTGAAGTCCTTTTGTTCAGGCTGTTTGTTCTTACATTTGGATTTCCCTGTACCAGGAGAGTTCACCTTCACCATCTATCTACTCATGTATTGCTTTCTACCACCTTTTTTGAAGTGATTTTGCTGTGGGAATTCAGGGTATAGACTTGCCAGTCTAAACGTATAGGTGGTTTTGGCTTTGCCAGATCATCTCAGAGATTCCTGGGTTTATTCTGATGATGTGCTCCAGTAGATGAGGTTCTCTTCTTTTCTCTTTTGATCTTTTGCTCTTTTGTCTTCATTTTTCTTTTCTATTCTCTGCCAGTGCTGTGAGGGAGGTTTTGGATGACATTGTTGCCAGGATGATAGTAAGGTGTGTGCAGGGAACACTGAAGTGTTTAAGATGATGAGTGTTTATGTGTGAGGGGCAGATGGTGGTAGGAAGTGAAATTGGAGAGAGGGGCAGATGCCAGGTCTTTTTGGTTCTTGGACACTATGTTTCCATGGGCAGTGACGTCAGAATTTTAAGCAGGGCTGTGGCACGACTAGCCTTATTTATGTGAGTCATAGAAATTAGTCAGGTAGTTGTTGGAGAATGGATGATTAGGAAACCTGGTAAGAAATTATTGTGGAAAGTCCAGGCAGGAGACTTGAACCAGATGAAAGATGGTATATTGGGTTGGGGATGAGTAGGGAGAGCACTAGGGTTGGCAGGACCGGGAAAGGAAAGGATGTGCCACTCAGTGGTGCCAAGCCTTTGTGCTAGAATGAGGTAATCATGGGAATGCTTGAACCGGAGCTGTTTTCTGAGGAAAGTCTTGTTTGTGATTTTAGAACCTCTCTTTGGCAGGCAAGATTGATTGATTGGCTGATTTTTTTGTAGCAAATAGCTTTACAACTGACACACCTGGAAACTGTAGCTTTGTAGAGCTTCGAAGTGACCAGCTATTGAAGTCCTCAGTAATGACCATAGTCATGTTAGTCATTCATCTTGCTCAGGTCAAAAGCAGCTGAAAATACTGGTATTTGCAAAAGTAATGTTCTTAGAGAATATATTACTTACTATGTCTTCAAAAAGTAATTTTAGCCAAAACGTCAGGAAATGACAGATTGGACCATATAATATTGCCCTCCAGTATGCCATCCACAGAATTGCTTGTATAGAACCAAACGAACATCACGCCTTTAGTTTTTTCTGAGCTTTACTTATTTGTGGAATGCCTTTGCATTTTAGAAAAATGTTCTTAAAGCTATTGTTGACTTTGGTGGCTCCCCTCTCCCCAGTTTCTACAAAAACTGAGACAGAATCTTCTTAGAGCAGCAAAATAACTTTGTGATTTATCAACACTTAGGCTAGAATAGGAAACGCATGTTTATTCTTGTGTTTTCTGTTTGGCTCCTGTCAGAAAATTGCACAAAGCTTTAAGCTTATTTTCTATGGTTTCCCTCAGATAATGTTTTTATTAGGCTTTTCTTCTGTCCTTTGTCTTACTATGTTCATTGATGTTTTAACTGGATTTGTGTTTCTGCTTTAATCAGTTGGAGTAATATTCAAAGTGTGTTTTTAAGGAGAATGAAAATTTGGGATGCCCCTACATCAGTATTTATTAGGATATTTAAGAGGACTGCTTAGATTTCCTTGAATAGCAATTCTTTTCTTAATGAATCCTTATTACCCAAACATAATAGAAATTAGCAAAATTTAAATTAACAAACTTTAAAAATTTTTTAAAAATTAACAAAAATACTAAAGTGATTTTGTGGTACTATATGGAACTTATACTCATTTGGCCCCTGGTAGAATTCATATCGATAATATACGTGTCCATTTTATAGGACTTGGAGAACCATTCGAGCATTTTCCAGGAATATAGACTGCAGTTATTTTATACATAGCTCCTGTTCACAACACTGAAGAATGTGACACCCCCTTCCCAATTATTTCATTATTTCTTTGGGAAAATGCAATTATTGTGATGAATGTGTTTTTGCATAGCTTATGTGACCAGATGTCCAGGATGAGAACAAAGCCTAGGGTTTTTGTTTTATTTCTGTCCTGGGCAGCCCTTGTCCTTTTGATCATGCTTCTGGCTTTATCTGGAAGCCAACTGACTTTAGGACAAGGTGATTTTCCCTTTACCAAAACATCAAGAAACTGGAATCAGAAACAAAACAAAGAGAGAGAGAGAGAGAGAGAGAAATGGAAAAATGAATTTTGAAAAACTGGATTATCAAAATAGTTTCAAATAGGATTTGAAAGTCACTTGGGAATTATTTGCTTGTGGATTATCAGAGTCATCCCTTCCTGTTTGGGTGTAAATCATTTAGCTCTCCAGTTTGCTGCTGCTGCTGGGTATTTTGAACCAGAAGTTAGTACTTTCACATAGGCTTAGGGTCCTCAGAGCTATGTATTTCAAGTGTTTTTCAGGGTGAGTCAGTGGGGAGTTCCAGAGCAGATTTGGGCAAAGTAATTACTTCCTCCCCTCTAGGCTTTCATAGCACCTGCCTCTACACTAGCACCTCCTGCTCTGAGTTAGAGCTTTTTGTCTTCCCAAGCAGGATCCTTTCTTAGTCATCACAGGGCTCTCAACATCTGGTGGCTGAGTAATGCAGGCAACAGAGAGCCCTTTCTTGGATCATTTCCACTGGTGATAAGCTCAGGTGCTCTAAAAACAAACCTCTTTACCAGGTGTGATAGGAAGGCAGAGTTCTCCAAGGTGTCACACACACACACATAGACATGCATGCACGCACACACGTACATTGTTTGGTCTACCAGTTAGCCGCAGGCTGTGTGGCCGGCCAGGTCCGTGCATGTGTGGGCTGGCTTGGAGTCACTGCTGAAGTCCTCCTGCCCACCTGTACATGAGCAGACTGCTGACTAGCTCTAGATTTCACCAGCTTAATTCACAAAATAAAGCTCAGACGTGCCCTGCCTGCTTTAGAGGGCTTTTTGCCAGAGAAGAATAAATAACATACATGTACAGACTTCTCAAGACTAAAAAATACACTCTATGTGACATTTTGTCATTCTTAACTAACCAAGGGTGATGGCACCTTCACAAATTTGGATTCAATCCGGAACCAAACCTTCTATCACTGGACTCATATTTTGACATCAATGATCATGATATTAACAACATTGTAACCGTTTCCAGGCACTAAGTGCCCTCAAACCATTATAGAGAAAAAGCTGTTTAAATATACCGAACCTGTCAAGTTGGTTTGGTGTTTTCGTTGTTGTAATATCCTTATGTGGAGGAAGGGGCTCGGGGTGTCTCTAGAGCCTCTTTTATTAAGTACTAATCCAATTCATGATGGATTCTGCCCTCATGACTGAAGCACCTGCCAAAGGCCCCATTTCATATGATATCATCTTTGGGGATTAGGATTTCAACGTATGAATTTGGAGTAGGGGGACACAAACATTCAGACCATAGAAATCAGTATTTTAAAATCTAGCTTAGCAATCTTTTTTTAGCATGCTTTCTTCCATTGACCATATATACTGGTCTTTCCTTTCCTCCTTGGAACCAGCTTTATCATTTGGCTTGTTTCTTAATTAAGCAGTAAATAGCTTTGACATCTGCTCACTATTTTTATGAGACTCTTGTTTTTGACTCTTTGAAATTTATCCTTTGACAAAAATGAGAACCAGGAAATAATGTGTACTGTGGTTAAGCGCCAATCATCCCCCCAATACCATTAGTCCATGACATACTTAGTATAATATTCAATTAAACTGTACAAAATTAGACTGTTGTAGTGATAGTAATTTTCAGATAATGTAAAGGAATTTTTTTCTTAACTTTTTTGATGACAGGTAGGATTAATTAGAGGATGAGAAGAACGTAGATAGTGGGAGGCACTTCTAGTTATTCCGATAGGGCATTTTACACATGCTCGATACTGTTAGACATTTGATCCCATTGTTTCTTTATGGTCCACATTTATTTCAGAGCTTCTGGTGTGTGTGTGTTTTTTTTTTATGGTAAGTAGATTCTGAAACATGACTTTCATATTTCCACAAACATTAACTCAGCATTACAAGGCAAGTACTCTTATGAACACACCTGCTTTACAAGAGAAGAAATTAAAGGTATGAGAGGTAATTTGTCCACAGTCCCCAAACTAGTAACTGAGAAGCAGAGATTTGAACTGAGGCAGGAATTCATCTATCTAATTTCACTGAAGCAGACCTGTCAATTCTGGCTTTGCCAATAGAGCTCATTTAACCTTGGCTGCCAGGAGGGAAAACTGAGGTCCAGAAGGGCTCAAGCAATTTTGCCCAAGGTTCATTAGCTAGTTAGTAGTGATTGGGGCATTCAGGTGTTTATTGTATGTCTGGTACTGTGCTATTACATGTGGGAATACAATATGAAAGAAATGTATAGACCCAATTCTCAAGGACTTTGCAGCCTAGTTAGGGATGTGGAATAGGGTAAGAACTGGGCTAATCTGTGATGAAAATGAATATTGATTATTTTAATATGTAGAGTATTGGAGAAATGAGATACCAATGTGAACAGGGAACTTGGGTAGGCTTTAGAGAATTGAGGTTAATCCAAGTGAAAAGAAATTTTGTGAAAGTACAGAAGTAGTGTAAATGCATCTACATGTCTAATATATATACTGGATGCACATACTTATTTGCTTGGTGAATGAATGTCTACTTCAACAAACTTACCTTCCAGTTTTACAATTCTCTCTTCTACTATATCTAGTCTACTGTTGAACTTGAAAATGAAATAAGATTCTAAGATCATGTTTTCCTGTTTTAGAGTTTCTGTCAGTTCTTTCTAAAATCTCAACTTTTCTCCCCATGCTATTCTTCTTAACACTTTTTCTGCTATATATTTTTTTGCCATAGCATTTACCGTGTTCTTTTCTTATGTAATTTATTTATTGCATATCTTCTGTTTTTCCTCCCCACTTCCCAATAGAATATAAAGAAGTTCCACGAGAGCAGGAATTTCTGTTCGTTTTGTTCACGGATACATAGCCCCAAAGATTAGGACAGTACTTGGTACATAGTAAAAGCTGAAAACTCATTTGTTGAACCTAGCAGGTCAGATAGAGGGGGGAGGTCCTTGTAGAACATACTAGAAAATAACGGGGGGGGGCAGAATGCATTCATTATGGCCAGATTACAGAGGATAGCATGTTTTGAGGGAAGGTTTAGGGGTTCACTACAATAGACACACATATTACTTATAAAGCTGAGCAAAATCTTATAATTCACTTGTCATCTGGGAGGCATCAGGAAATAGCAGAAAGAACTCTTGCTTTGGAATTAAAGCACATGAGTTTGAATCCTATAGTTTCTCTGACCAGATCAGCTATATGACCTGAGGCAGGTTATCTACTCTTAAAGATCTTATTTTCTCAACTGTTAAGTATGGTAAAATAAAGTTACCTCATAAAGTTATGGTGAAAATTAAGAGATAATGTTATAAATAAAACCTTTTGAATAAAGTGGATATTCAGTAAGTATTTCATATTCTGCATGAATTGATTTGAAATTATTTTAACGTACTAAAACATACTTTTTCTGTTTGAGGCAAATTACTTAGAGTAGTAGGAGGAAGCAGATGACACTGGGGTGGTGTATTGTAACTGTGGTTTAGAAAAAAAAGAACTACCAAATATGAGTAAAAATGAAAAGAAGATACTATGTTTGGGTATTTCAGAGCCATGGGAAAAAAAAAACCCTCACAGAAATAACCAGTATCTTTTCACTTCTCCAAAATGGTTTGGTACCTTCAGTTAACTACGGAAGAGAGGAAAATCCCCTAATAAAACCAGAGTCACTAATAATAATGCCTCCAAAAGTACCGAACCATCCGGAAGGTACCAGGCTCTGGGGAAAATCAGCCTTTCCTTACATTCTCCTGGGTGTCTCCTTCTGGGCATGAATCCCATGCCAATGTCAGCCTGGGCACTAACCTGACCCTCTAAAGAAAATATTTTAACGTTAAGTCCTCTACTCATTAAGGGTCAGCCAAGGAAAACATCCTCCTGGAGAAGCCTTGGACATTTTTTATATACTGGTTGTTAAAGACGTTATTATCTCTCTTTTTTTTTTTTTTTTTTGGGCTAAGTGAGCCTTGAGACAAATTTGTTTTAGAATGAGGATCAAGCAAACATTGATTTCCCTCAACTGGTTTATTTCCTTCTATCAGATGATGTGACTCAAACAGCACCCAAGGCTTTCTTTCAGTTGTCAGGAAACCCAGCACAGGCTGTGTAATGCTTTTATTACAATCACAGAAGGTCTGGGAGGATCATACATTTCATTCCTCTTTCTTCATTAACATTATCCCTTTCTCTTCTAACTGGCTTGCTGTACGGGACATGAAAGGCTTTGCCAGACAACTGGCCTGTACCTGAGACTGATGATGCATACCGCTTAGCATTTCATGGGCTGACCTGTTGCTCCCGATGCCATCCAAACACTTTGTAAATAGAGTGTCTTCAAACAACCCAGGTGTCTAATGGTAGGGGACCCATTTATTAAATGTCGTGCATGCATACACCCCACTGAGAATGAAGATGCTAAATTGGAAAGGAAATTGCTCTTAGAAGCACTTACAAGAGGCAAAACACGCCCCTGACCGGCAGTGAACACGCATACACATAGGTTTGGAATGTAGGTAGCTCTCAAAAACGTAACATTGAGTCCGGGGAGAAAAAGGGGAGGCAGCCCAGTCTACCCAGGAAACGTGGCACAGAAGGCCACTTGTCCCTCAGTATCTGCTTTCCATTTCTTCTATGGGAATGGGCTTTTAGAAGGAGGAATGTCTTCCCAGAAAGAAGACTTTTCTTCTCTTGCCTCTCTTGCCATTGGATGCAACCATGTGACCAGGTCCTGACCAGGCTGGGGTGTGAGTGGGGGTCGTGTGCATAGTGTAGAGGCGCTCCCAGTAAAGGGAAGGGGAGAGCCTTTCCTTGTCACCTTCTCAGTTCGCTTTCTCCGCAATGTGGGTCTGATGGGGAGAGCCACGCCTGGGGGCAGTTGAGCGGGAGGACAGGGGTGCTGCCGTCTCATCCCGGGAACCCTTCTGCTCTGACTTGTACATGAAAGAAAACAATGGGCTCCTGTCTCAGGTAAGCCACTGGTATTCTGGTCTGGGTCCCAGCAGCTGAACCTGTTTCCTCATGCCCCGTGATTCTATTTCTGGAAGTTAAAAGAAGCAAAAGACTATTCTGTATTTGTGGATATGTATATTTTAGCAAGGCTTGGCCTGGCCAGAGTGGTGGGTGCCACAGAGGCAGAGGGAGGGGACGGAATGAGGGAGAGCAAGACTACAGCCGGCTTTCCCTCTCTCTCCACTGTGTCCTGCCCTGTCATTTGTGTCCAAGCAGGACAGTCAATCAATGAAGATGTCCGCATGTGTGAGATTTTTGTGAGTTCTCACGCCAAAGCTATTTCTTGCTGGCTTTTAACAGTGACTTTGGCTCCTGTCTGAAGTAAGTGACTGCATTTGGAGGACATATTGGTATTATCTGGTTCCCCCATCAAACAGACACCGAGGACACAGCCATGGTTGTTATCACAAGAGTGAGCTGCGAGATGGAATTGGGAAAATAGTTGCTTTTGCAGTTTTCTGTTAAGGCCTGTGGCACAGATGTTGCCAGAAGGCTGGCAGGCTACAAGAGCCCACAAAGGTAGCATGTACTTTGGCCCACACAAGAGAAGCCAACATTGTCAACAGCCTGGGTGACTCTGTCTCTCAGGGCCAAGCTCAAGTTCATCAGGCCCAGAGAATCTGAACCTAACCAGAGTGCAGCGTTTAGACAAAGTAGACTGTTTTCTCTGTGTAGACAAGCAGCAGACGACTCTATGTAGACCTCAAGCTGTCAGAAGGTGACTCAGAGGACAGAGTAAGGACAGAAGCAATTGGCTGTGATGTGCCTGTATCTAGACTGGAAAAGGCCAATGGTTCCATCTCCTTCGTGGGGACAGCCTTGTCCCTTCCCCCCTCACAGCTGTCAGCCAGTGGTCATATGGGTCATCTTACCATCCGACCTTTGGAGATCTGCTTTTCTTCTTCTTTTCACAGTATTTTTCCAAAGTGGATACCACACAGTGCACTGGGTTCTCCCCAGATGAATCGAAGGTGCATTCCAACTCGGCCACTTTGCAGTTTGGGGATTCCCAGGCCTTTCGAGGCTCACGAACTGCTCATCTCCTGGCTTATTCCCCTAATTTACCTGTCCCATCTGCCATCTGGCACTTTCACTGGCTATCTGAGGAAAACTTTCATTCTCTTACCTTAAAGTCTTGGGGACCCTCACTTCTGCCCCCACCCTCATTGCAGGTGCATTCTGTATTGCTTTTGGTGGTATTTTTGGATGCGTTTCTTCCTGGCACATAGGAGGGTCTTCTGTCGACTCAGCTGTTCCGGCTTTCATTCTGTTTGCCTTAAGCATAGAGTTACCCAAAATCCAGTCCCTTGATCTGGTAAGTTTCTTTTGCCCTCTCGTCCGTGACTTCAGATACCTTCTTTACATAACTGACTTGCAGGTGTTTGTATTTAGTCTTGACTAGAATTTCTGTAACACAGTCCTGAAACTCATAATTTATTTAAATGAATTTTTGATAAGATAATAGGTATTGTAATACAAAATGCAAAAGTTCCAAAGAGACAGTTGAAAAGAAGCCTCTGTCCTTGGATAGAAATTTATCCAATTTTCTTCCTTGGAGGCAAATGTTCTCATCATTTGGGCCATTTCCCCTCGAATGTGCCATACTCTGATCAGTGTATGTGATGGCAGAGTTAGCACCTTCTGGGATTTTTGTTTAAGGTTTTTATTTACTTATTTATTTGAAAGAGAGACAATGCATGCATGCACAAGAGCGGGGGGAGGGCCAGAGGGAGAGACTCTCAAGCAGACTTCATGCCGAGTGCAGAGCCCGACATGGTGCAGAGCCCGACATGGGGCTCGATCCTGGGACCCTGAGATGGCAACCCGAGCCGAAACCAAGAGTTAGACACTCAATCCACTGCAGCACCCAGGCGCCCCAGCACCTTCTGTTTGTAGCCCTGGCTTTCCCACTGGATGTTCTCACTTCCTGTAAATGCTGTCCATACTTTACCAGCCACCTCAGCTCAAAGCCTTGGTGTTTTCTTTTACTTGTTTTTACCCTTTTGTGTCATTTATATCTTTTTATTCACTATATTCTGCTGCCTTATTCTTCATAGTGTATTTTGCCACAGACTTTTCTATTACACTGTCCTGTCAATAGCAACCAACTTGGAACCTCCCTGCTCATGCAATATTTGACAGTCCAATGATTCCCCTGAGAATGTGAATGTCCACTACTGTACTGTAACTAGAGGAATGTTTGATGGATTGTCTACACGATGCTTTTTTGTTTGCACAGCTCACCTTCAGCTGGATCATAGGCTCTCAGGACAGGAATCACTGTGTGCTATTTCTGGTGTATTCCTTTTAGCACTTTACATAGTCTTATACATAGAGCCCACTCTCAATATATATTTGGCAAGATGAGCTGAACACTATTTTTTGTTGGTTTAAGTAGATGTGGGCATTTTGTTTTTAAAAACGTGGGGTAAAATGTGGCACCTGGGTGGCTCAGTTGGTTAAGCATCTGCTTTCAGCTCAGGTCATGATCTCAGAGTCCTAGGATAGAGCCCTGTGTCAGGCTCTCTGCTAAGTGAACAGTCTGCTTCTTTCCCTCTGACCCCCCCCCCCACCAAGCTCGTGCGCTCGCTCTCTTGCTCTCTCTCTCTCAAAAGTAAATAAATAAAATCTTTAAAAAAACATGGATGGGTGCCTGGGTGGCTCAGTGGGTTAAGCCTCTGCCTTCGGCTCAGGTCATGATCCCAGAGACCTGGGATCAAGCCCTGCATCAGGCTCTCTGCTTGGCCGGGAGCCTGCCTTGCTCCCACTCTCTGCCTGCCTCTCTGCCTACTTGTGATCTCTGTCAAATGAATAAAAATCTTTTAAAAAAATGGAAAAAAGTAAGTGGCAGGGAGTGTAGTGGCAAGAGGTTGAGAAGATAGTTAGCTATATTTTTGAACATTTGTTACCTTTTCTTTTACTTGACCTTTTATCTTTTCTTGCTCTGTGATAGTGCACCACTTTTCTATCCCAGGACCTCCCATGACACTAGCTGTGCTCCCCCCCTCTTTTACTTTCCTCACTAGTTAATTTATTTACCTTGCTTTGAAAACATCTTTCCCCTACTAGAATGTAAGTTCAGGGGTGCCTGGCCTGCTCAGTCAGTGAAGCATGAGACTCTTGATCTCAGGGTTGTAAGTTTGAGCCCCACGCTGGGTGCAGAGATTACTTAAAAAAAAAATACAATCTTTACAATGTAAGCTTAAAGCATTCTTGGCCCTACTAGAATCTAAGCCCTATGAGGGCAGGACTTTTTCCATTCATTTTGATTGCTGTAGTCCCAGGGCCTGGCATGTGGTAAGCTCCTCAATAAATATTTGTTGAACGTGTAACCTGCTGAGGTGCCAGCCTAGTGTATTGTCCTTAAGCTGATTACTATCAGCCATCCTAGATATCTGTGTTCTGCTCAGCTGTACTCAGTGTTACTCAGCGGTGATGCCTCGAGGCCAGAATGACTTTTTTTGTCTCTCTTCAAGCAAAAGCTGTAGTTTGGGACTGAGTGACTCAGCTGCTCTTGGAAGGGAAGAAACAGACAAGGTAGTTGATGGTGCTGGAAAAAGGTGCTGGGCTCAGCTTTCCAGTGGCTGGCTTATTCTCCAAACTCCCCACTTGTATTTGGCTAAGCACTTTCGAGTGCCTTCAGTAAAGGTGATTCATGTCCCTATTTGTTATTCTTACCACAGATTCGGTCTTTTGTGTGTGACTTAAATTCTCCTCTTATGGTTTGAGTCTTTTTGGATTCCTCTGCTCAGGAGCTGTCCCTGGGACATAAAGGAGGCTGACTGGGCTTGAGTTTGAGCCTTGAGTCATTTCATCTCATAGAGAAAACTTCTGTTTTGTGGCCACATCTTGCCCACCTAGTCAGCCAGCTGCTGTGACTATTGGAGCAGCGGGTCCCATCCCCTTTGGGGACAGTGAGGAAGGCCTTGGCAGGAAGGCAGAGCTGAGAGGGTGCCGGCTGAATGTCGACCCTGGCTTTCTAGGAGGGGCTGCCTGGCCTCCCTGCCTCAGGAGAACCCCTGCTGTGATGGAGCTGGGGGGGCGGCTGTGCCCCTTGCCAGTCAGATCATCAGCTCCAAAATGAGGTTTATGTCCTTTGTGAGAACTGAAAGCACTAAGATGGTATCAGGAAAACCTCAGGACCTTTTAGAAGGGGCACAAAGAGATCAACAGATTGTGACTTGCCATGGAGTAGAGGCTTTTGTTGCCTAGATGGCGAGGAGCCACTGGAAGACAGTTAAGCTGGGCAGAGAGGTTTATTTTAGAGTTACTGGCCTCCCAGTGGTTTTGTGGTGGCTCACCGAGGAGCGTGAGGTGGCCACGGAGGAGGCCTAGGAGGCTCTCTAAAAAAGAGAAAAACAACTCATGTGAGAAGAATGTTTGCCACTGTGCAGACCTCGGTGTCTGCCTGTGGGCGACTGACGTGGGGCTGACTCACAGGGAGACAGCTTTCCCGGAGACAGGGATGGGGAGAGGAACGGTGCTCACAGGGAGGACTGACAATTACATGTTGCACCAGTGGAGTGAGGGGTGTTGGGAACATTTGGAGCTAAGTTTCTGGAGTGAGGATGGGAAGATCACGCTGGACCTACAGTTGCCGGAATCCCTACTCTAAATCTTCATGTTGGATAAAGTCTTATACTGAAAAATTGTTAATTATGGAAAATGTCAAATACATGGAAGTTGGGACAATACTATTATGGTATTGTGATTTGTAATAAATACATATTTGCTGTTCATTTCTGGCACAGAGCCCCTGAAAGCCTTGGAATTTCCTAAGTGGAAGGAGCTGTAACACTGTTGGACCTTCCCTAACAAATCCCTTCCAACCACACCCCAGTTTATGTTAATCAGGGGGACTTTAGGAGAGCACCTGGGCTTGAAGGCTGGTTGTCAGGGAACTGACTTTGTGATTAGAGGGCTGGAACTTAGGTCCCACCCCCTGACCTCAGGGGAAGGGGAGAGGGAAAGAGGGGCAGGAGGTAGAATCAGTCACAGAAGGCCAATGATTTAATCAACTGTGCCTATGTAATGAAGCCTTCATAAAAATCTAAAAGGCTGGGGCTCAGAGAGCTTCTGGGCTGTGAACACATGGAGATGGAGGGAGAGTGGCCCACTTGGGAGAGGAGATATAGGAAGAATGGTTCACTTGGAGAGAGTCTGGAAGTTCCTAGATCCTTACCCACACTGCCCTATGTATCTCTTCCATCTGACTGTTCCTGAGTCCTATCCTTTTATAATAAACTGGTGATCTAGTGGGTAACAAGTTCTCTGAGTTCTGTGAACTGCTCTAGCAAATTAACTGAACCCAAGGAGAGGGTTATAGGGATCTCTGCTCTGTAGTTCTGATCTATATCTGGTTGGTTAGAAACATTAAGTGACAACCTGGGCTTGTGATTGGCATCTGAAGTGGGCTGGTGGTGGAGGGAAGGGGGGTGGTCTTGTGGGAATGAGTCCATAACCAGTGGGATCCGACGCCATATCCAGGTAGATTGTATCAGAACTGAACTGAAATGTAGGACACGTAGCTAGTGTCAGAGAATTGCTTCGTGGTGTGAAAAAAAAAACCCCACACAAAAGTATAGTAAACCACAACCCATGTACCTATTATCCAGTTTCATTAATTAGCAGCTTCTGGTCAATCTTGTTTATTAATCCATACTCCCCACAGCTACTCCTCTCCACAACACTGGCACAAAATCCCAACTTTTATTTGTAAATATTTCCGTATTTATTTCTAAAAGATAATCTTTTTCTAAGATTTATTTATTTGAGAATGAGAGAGAGTGGTGGGGGCAGAGGGAGAGACTCTTCAAGCAGGCTCCCTGCTGAGCATGGAGCCCAGTGTGCAGCCCCATCACATGACTCATGAGATCATGACCTGAGCTGAAACCAAGAGTCAGATGCTCAACTGACTGAGCCACCCAGGTGCCACAAGATAAAGAATCTTTAAAAAATATATAGCCACAACATCTTTATCCATTCATCTGTTGAAGGGCATCTTGGTTCTTTCCACAGTTCGGTGACTGTGGCCATTGCTGCTGTGAACATTAGGGTACAGATGGCCCTTCTTTTCACTACATCTGTATCTTTGGGGTAAATACACAGGAGTGCAATTGTAGGGTCACAGGGAAGCTCTATTTTTAATTTCTTAAGGAATCTCCACACTGTTTTCCAAAGTGGCTGTATCAGTTTGCATTCCCACCAACAGTGTAAGAGGGTTCCCTTTCTCCACATCCTCTCCAACACACGTTGTTTACTGTCTTGTTAATTTTGGCCGTTCTAACTTGTGTTAGGTGGTATCTCAATGTGGTTTTGATTCGAATCTCCCTGATGGCTAGTGATGATGAACATTGTTTCATGTGTCTGTTAGCCAGTTGTATGTCTTCTTCGGAAAAGTGTCTGTTCATGTCTTCTGTCTTTTTGTTGATGTGATTATCTGTTCTCTGTGTGTTGAGTTTGAGAAGTTCTTTATAGATCTTGAATATCAGCCCTTTGTCTGTAGTGTCATTTGGGAATATCTTCTCCCATTCTGTGGGTTGCCTCTTTGTTTTGTTGAGTGTTTCCTTTGCTGTGCAGAAGCTTTTGATCTTGATGAAATCCCCAAAGTTCATTTTTGCTTTTGTTTCCTTTGCCTTTGGAGACATGTCTTGAAAGAAGTTGCTGTGGCTGATATTGAAGAGGTTACTGCCTATGTGCTCTAGGATTCTGATGGATTCCTGCCTCACACTGAGGTCTTTTATCCATTTCAAGTTTATCTTTGAGTATGGTCTAAGAGAATGGTCGAGTTTCATTCTTCTACATATAGCTGTCCAATTTTCCCAGCACCATTTATTGAAGAGACTGTCTTTTTTCCACTGTATATTTTTTCCTGCTTTGTTGAAGATTTTTTGACCGTAGAGTTGAGGGTCCATATCTGGGCTCTCTACTCTGTTTCACTGGTCTATGTGTCTGTTTTTGTGCCAACACCATGCTGTCTTGGTGATCACAGCTTTGTTGTAAAGCTTGAAATCAGGCAACGTGATGCCCCTAGTTTTATTTTTCTTTTACAGTATTTCCTTAGCAATTCGGGGTCTCTTCTGGTTCCATACAAATTTTAGGATTGTTTGTTCCAGCTCTTTGAAATGGAATAACATGGAGGACATTGGGAGAAGGAGAGGAGAAGGGAGTTGGGGAAAATTGGAGGGGGAGATGAACCACGAGAGACTGTGGACTCTGAAAAACAAACTGAGGGTTTTGGAGGGGAGGGGGTAGGGGGGCTGGGTGAGCCTGGTGGTGGGTATTATGGAGGGCACGTATTGCATGAAGCACTGGGTGTGGTGCATAAACAATGAATTATGGATCACTGAAAAATTAAATTAAAAAAATAACCACAATACTTTATTATCCCTCAAAAATGATAGTAATTTCATATCTGTCCAGTGAGTTCACATGTCCCCAGTTTATTTGTTTTTGGTTTGATTTAAGATGCAACTAAAGTCCCTACAACTGTATTTGGTTATTATGTCTCCATGTCTCATTAATCTGTCTTAATCTATAGTTTTGGATGGGTAACTTCCCAGAGCATTCTCGGTCCTATTTGTGTGAACCCAAACAATAACTAGCACTTGAACAAAACAAAGAGGTGGAGGAATATGAGATAATGTAGGGTTTCTCTTAGTCGGAGGAATGATTTTTATGTTTTTTCTCCCCCGAGAGGCATGACACTTTTAGGAAAGCTTGAGAACATTCTCGTATTTGTAGCCTCTCTCCTGCATTTCATTTTCCACCCTTCTACTGCAGACCCCTTCTTAGCCCTGAAGTCTCTGGTCTCTGCTTCCTGTGGGATAAAAGTCTGCACTCGGGAGCCTAGCTTCCAGAGAAGCTTCTCCCATCTTCCTTGAGCCAGCCTCACTCCTTGACACTTGTTCTTGGCCCTTCCTCTTTCTCTCAGTGTGGTCTATGTTTTGGCCATGCTTCTCTGGTTAATGTTCCCTTCCCCACATCATGCTGAGGGCTTTCTCTAAAATATACCTCTCTCTTCTTTCACCTGCGAAATTTTGCCTCATCCTGGAAGGCCCGCCTGAGAAGTCACCTTTTCTGTGAAGTTTTCCTCAACTACTTTTTCACCCAAAAGAATGATTCATCCTATTCCCCACTATGTCACCCATTGATGCCTCTGTCTTATGGTGCTTGTCCCAGCTGGACTGGTTTTATCATTAGTTACGTGTTGCCGGGCTGGTGGGGGTCGGGTGGTGCCGGTAGGGGCTCACCCAAAGCCCTCTCCTCCTGGAAGGCAGCATACACCTATTCAGTACCTACTCTTAGAAGGGCCAACGACAGATTTTCTTTTTTAAAAAAATTTATTTATTTAAATAAACTCTACACCCAACCTGGGGCTTGAAGTCATGACCCTGAGGTTAAGAGTCACATGCTCCTCTGACTGAGCCAGCCAGGCACCCCCAGATTTTCTATTATAGCTTTTCCATTGTGTGTTTTATTTTAAAATAATTTTATCAAGTAGGCCATTAAATATGGTATAGTCTTGAGCTGGGTTGAACTTAAACCAGGGAGTAATTACATTTTATTCTGCTCTCATAAGCACCTAAAAGATTTTGCTGGGAATATGGTGTGAAGTGTTTCTTGATGTGTCATTAATGTCGACTCTTGTTATTGACTTTGGATACTTCCCAGACACCAATTTCATGACTCAAGAAATTGCAACAAAAATACAAAAGTCATCTTTGCAGATGCTGCTTTGCTGCCTGCCAAAACTTAGACATAAGGTGCAGAGGGAAAAGGGCATAACATTCACAGTTTGGGGAACTGATGCTTCTGTACGTGTATAATCTATTCATTGTATTTGTCATCAGGTTATCGTTTTTGATTTTCATGATCTCATTCTTTCAGCAAATATGTCTTGAATGATGACCATGTTCCAGACACCATGCTTGGTTCAGTGGAGCTTGCAGTCTCGTGGGGAGGACAGACTTGCAGTAACACTTAGGTAGGCACCAGCAGCCTGGAGGAAAGTGGCTACCTGTGCGCCAAAGCTGGTGCAGTTCCAGATGAGTCCCACAGGTGAATGGGAACTGGCCAGGTGCACAGGGGAGGGCACAGTGGGAACTGGGAGACAGGCCTAGTAGCGTGGACAGCATGTCCCGAGAGCAGAGAGGTTGGAAATGGCCTGCCTTACTTCAGTATTAGCTATCATTTTGATTTCTTTTAAGATTTTATTTATTGACAGAGACACGGTGATAGAGGGAATAAAAGCGGTGGGAGTGGGAGAAGGAGAAGCAGGCTTCCCACTAAGCAGAAAGCCCAATGTGGGGCTTGATCCCAGGACTCTGGGATCATGACCTGAGCTGAAGACAGACGCTTAACGACTGAGCCACTCAGGTACCCCTATCATTTTGATTTTTTTAAAAGATTTTATTTTTCTTATTTGACACAGAGAGGGAAATCATAAGCAAGCAGAGAGAAAGGGGGAAGCAGGCTCCCTGCTGAGCAGAGAGCCCCATGTGGGGCTCGATCCCAGGTCCCTGAGACCATGACCTGAGCAGAAGGCAGAGGATTAACCCACTGAGCCACCCAGGTGCCCCTCATTTTGATTTTTAATAGGAGATATATACACTGTACATAGTAGAAAATTCAAATAGCTCCAGAGTGAAAATTAAATGCTACCTTTCCTCTGATCCCTAGCTAACTCAGTTCCCCTCCTCAGAGATATCAGTGTTAACACCTTCATGTGTATATCCTTTTAGGGAATTTTGCTACATTTACAAACCTGAGATAGATTTTCTTTTTCATTTCCCATGTGAAAGGTAGCATGCTATACAACTCATTCTACACCTTGCTTTTTTTTTTTTTTTTTTTTTTACTTAAAGCATTGGATATAGCACTGCTGTCTTCTTTTTAGGATAATGGCTACAGATTCCATTATGTGAAGGGACCACAATGTCTTCAGCCAGTACCCTTTGGAAGAGGCATTAGGCCTCTTATAACAATGTGCTGTTACCCATCTCGTGAAGCTGATTGGAATAAGTGAGCAGTAGTCCCAGAGTGCAGAGCTGATGGTCCTAAACATATTCACCTCTTAGTTCAGATTCTGTTAGCAAACAAAAAGTCGAGCATATTTGTAAAAGAACCAAATAGAATTTCAAGAAGCGAAAACTAGTAATTGATATTGCAGACTCAGTGGATAGGGTAACGAGCCGAAGAGAGAACTGGCAAACCAGACAGATGGATCTGAAGCAATTATCCCGACAGTGGTGCAGCAAAACGGAAGGAAATGACACCCAAATGCTCAAACGTGACACCGCGGTGACACACAATGACCAGAGCCACATTTGAACGTGGATGGCTCTCATAAGCGCATTCTGGGGTGATAAAAGCAAGTCACCGAATAATCCACATCACACATAATTCGAAGACATACAGAATGAAACAACATAGATCCACAATTACACTCTAAGGGCATAATAAACACCCCGTTCAGGGTAGTAGCTTCCAGAGGGTGGGATGATGAGGGCAAGTTCAGATCTGGATTGGGAAGAATATAAATGGTGCTTAGCTCTCTTGGTAAGGCGCTGTTGATTAAACTCAGTGATAGCCCCCTAGAGGTCTGGTAGACCACTCTTAGCGTGATAAAATCTTGTGAAGTATATTAAATACACAAAATAATGTATAAAACTGAAAAAGTGGAATAAACACTTTATTTACTGTCCAGCTTAAGAAACAAAAATTACCAGTTCCTTTGAACCCCCCATGTGTATTCTTTCCCAATTATATTTATTCTTTATCCCTTATAGGTACTATACTTGTATTTTTGAGTGTCTGATATATTTCATAATAAAGTTTTTTGTAGTCTTACTCTGGTTCACTTACTGATATAGGTCATCATCAATTTAACTTTAAATCTTTGTCCTTTTTTTTTGAATTGTTGTATCAATCATTTGAGTTTAAAAAAATATGTATTGTGTGCCTCTGATTGAATTTCTAAACACAATACATTTCAGCATTTTCCTGAGTAGGTACTGTTTTAAAAGCATTAATGAAAATTAATCTTTTGTCTGGCTCCATCAGTTCTGATCAGAGAGAACAGAGGTATGGTAGTTTCTTGGCTAGTGCCCTAGGAAAATACTTTTTTTAAAAAGATTTTGTTTATTCACTTGAGAGAGGAGAGAGAGAGCACAAGTAGTGGGTAGAGGGAGAGGGAGAAGCAGACTCCCCGCTGAACCGACAGCCTGACTTGGGGCTTGATCCCAGAACCTGGAGATCATGACCTGAGCCGAAGGGAGACACTCAACCATCTGAGCCACCCATATGCCCCAAAAATACTTTCTACAGAAGTCTGAGTTCATGCCGGGAGGGCAATATGGTGAAAGTCTCCTTTGGAAGATTAAGAAGAGTCATCATGATGGTGGTATAGGAAAAGAGAAGACAGAAACCATCTGTGGAGTGGTGGTTAAGGACCCTATGTTAGAGCAGTGGGACCTTAACTTCTCATCTGTAAAAGAAAGGCTTCCTAGTTGTGAGGTCAGGTGGGAGTTAGCTGCAAGGCTATTATTGGTAGTCTAGAGAAGCCCCCTGTGATTTCTCAGAAAGGCAGTATATTAGTCAGCTCGGGGCTGCTATTAACAAAATACCATAGACTGGGAAGCTTAAGAGAAATTTATTTCTCATAGTTCTGAAGGCTGTAAGTCTGAGATCAGGGTACCAGCATAGCTGAGTTCTGGTGAGGCCTCTCTTCCTGGCTCACAGACAGCCACCTTCTCGCTGTGTCCCCATGTGGCCTTTCCTCTGTGCATGTATGCATGGGAAGATGGAGCAGGTGTCTCTTCCTCTTCTTATAAGGCCACCAAAACTATCAGATGATGGTCCCCCTTAATGACCTCACTTAACCTCTATTTCCTCCTCAACAGCCTTTCCTCCAAATTTCAGTCCCGTGGTTGGGGTGACGGGGGTTGGTTAGGGCTTCAACATAGGAAGTTTGAGAGAACACAGTTCAGCCCATAGGAGATAATTTATTTTGGTTAATAGTCTTTGAATTCAGGTGAATTCTTAAATAGGTTTTGTTTTCTTTAATTTGCAAAAATATACCTTCATCAGTTAAAACTTTGGTGAGTATGGTTCTGTTCATTTATCAAAACCCCACCTTCTCACTTGCGTGTGTCTGTATATTTGCATTTATTTCAGTTTAAGGCTCAGCCATCCCTCAGTTACTGCAGTCACTAGAGCAGCAAATGTAGTTGCTGTTGTGTACTCCAGTTTCATGGCTCTCAAAGATAACTGTGCTTAGTGCGTTCGTTTATTTGCAATATTCCTTAAATTTCAGAGCCTCTAGGTACGTAGATTCTATAATACGCCTCATAAAAGCCATTGGAAGGGTTTTTTTAACCTGTGAGAGTACTTGAATTGTATTCATTAATTTGTGCCAAATTCTAAAGGCTAATAAATGTGAGTACCCTTGGATTTTATGGCAGGTAAGAGATTGAAAATAAGTAGTTGCTTTCTTGAACTAAATATCTTTTCCTATAATTCACATAAGGTAATTCTTTTTAACAGGTGACTACTGTCTAATGTCCCCCTAGTCTACTGTCATTTATTGTGTGGCTGTGGTGGGTCAGATGCAGGAATGGCTAATGAGTGCTCACTGAGCCTTGCCCTTGTGAGAATTAGCGCTGGGTATATGGCGGGGGTAGTTAAAACAACTTCACAGTGCAGTGCAGTCATTGCTCTGACAAAATGGTCACTATGAGAGACTATGTTCTGGAAATGCCTGGTGAGCAGGGCAGTCGCATACAGTTGTATAGGTTGTGCACTGAACAATTCCAGGGAGCATCTTTCATGTGGAATTCTATGAGGGCAGCCCTGATTGTGGAGAATCCAGTCTAGTCCTGAGGTATCAGGAAGGGCTTCCCTGCCTAGAAGAAGTGACAACTATATTGTGACTTGAAGGTTAAGTAGGGCTTAACCTTGTGAGGATGATTAGGAAAGACAGCATGCGGAGAGAATTGCAGGCAGAAGCTCAGAGGAAAGATTGATGAATTTATGTCAAAGAGTAGCTGGTGTTCATCTGAAAGTTGGCTTAGCCTTTAAAGAGCAGCAAACAGGTCAGGAAAACGGGTGACAGTCCACTATAGTAACCTTTGTAGGCCTTTGGCAGTTGACTTGAATTTGATTAATGTGTTTAATTAAAGGGGAAATACACAAAACAGCTGTTAAAATATGTTGAGTGATGACTTAGCCAGAGGTACTGTCCTTGATTTTGGAAAATGGCAGAGTATGAGGCAGAAACAAATAAATCATTTACCTGACCTAAAACAGAAAAACAGTACTATAATTTGAAAGGTCCTTAGACCTAATCTATGAATTTGCTGGCTTCCCATTATCTTCCACTCAGACATATCTATGAATTTCATTTTAAAAGCATTTTTAAGAAAATGTGTTTAAGAATATGGGTGGTCATCTATACCATTGTTGTTCGAGGGGTTTAATTGGTGATACTCTATTCCCTACCAAAATTTTGAACCAATTGGGAGACAAAGGAACCAGGTCAAAATGTCTCATTGATTAGTGGCAGAGGTTGGAGAGTGTGGTTTAGGGGTGTGGCAATTATGGGATTACTGAGACTGTAACCCTAGATCAGGCAGAAAGAATCCCTCCAGCCCTGGAAATGTTGAGCCAGCATAGGCCCCACCTAGAATATGGCAAGTGTAATCATCCTACACTTGGGTACCATGTTGGACTCCTCTAGTTGAAAGTTCAGTCATGGAGCCTAAGTCTCCCTCCCTGGTCCTAGATTTCACTGAAAGGCTCTTCTACTCTTTCATTCTACACTAGAATGAGGATCTTCATTTTATAAAGATTGTCAGAAGGGTATATGGTATATGGTCACGTGTGGAGAAGTGCTGTATGGCACAGCAAGGATGGGAAGGTTTTGGGGTGGCTTACCCAGGAGCTTCATGGGACAATACAATGATTTTTCCCATATCTGGTTTTATTAAGCAGATATCTAAGACCTAAGATCATTTTTTTTAAATTCCTAACTGTGACATTCCATATTTGGGAAACTACTTATAATTGATGGTCATCTTGAATCATAAAAATGTGTTCCATCTTGGCCTCAGTCAAATCTCTCTGGAATGTCACCTTCTGGAGAAGAAGGTCATTGGATTGGAGGTCAAACTCTTTTTTTTTTTTAATTTTTTTTTTTAAGATTTTATTTATTTATTTGACAGAGAGAAATCACAAGCAGATGGAGAGGCAGGCAGAGAGAGAGAGATAGAGAGAAGCAGGCTCCCCGCTGAGCAGAGAGCCCGATGCGGGACTCGATCCCAGGACCCCGAGATCATGACCTGAGCCGAAGGCAGTGGCTTAACCCACTGAGCCACCCAGGCGCCCCTGGAGGTCAAACTCTTGACTGATGGGCTTGATTTGCACTATTTTAGTGTCTCATACACTGGTCAGGACAAGACAGAACTTGTGTCTTAATGAGCTATGGACTCATTTCTTTCTTTCATCAGTCGTCCTCTATCGGGGTAGCATTACTGCCAAGCTGGCTATTTGGTGAGTCACACACAGATTTTCTGGTATATTAGCAAGAGTTATCAGCTGTGGAGCAACTGGAACTCTCACTCACTGCTTGAGGGGAAGGGGTTGGCACAAAATGGCATAGTAACTCTGAGAAATGGTTTGGCGGATTCCAATAAACACACACTTGCCCTGTGACTGAACATCCCCACTCTGGGTATTTACTCTAAAGAAATGAAAGTCCATTCACATAAAACCTTGTTCATGGATGTTCAAAGCAGCTTAACTTGTGCTTGCCAAAAGCTGGAAACAAGCCAGCTATCCCTCAGCAGGGGAATGGATAAAGAAACTCTTGTATATTCATACAGTGGAGTCCGAGTCAACAGTCAGAAGGAGTGTTAATTCACTACTTGGGTGAATCTCAAGGTACACAGTTTCCCAAGTGGGAATAAAATTTGGCAGTTTTTAAAAATAATAAACATAAAAAATAATAATAAACACAGATTTACCATATGACCCGGAAGTTCCACTCCTGCAGATCTATCCTAGAGAAATGAAAACGTATCTCCATGGAAACTTGTATGCAACTATCCAGAGCAGCATTATTCATAATAGCAAAAAAGTGGAAACAACCCAGATGCTTATTTGGTGAATGGATAAGCAAAATATGGTCTATTCATATGGTAGAATACTATTCAGGAGTCAAAAGTAGTGAAGTACTGCTACTTTGCACACAAATGAACCTTGTAAACATTACACTTAATGAAAAAGCCAGACACAAAAGACTACATACATTATGATTCTATTTAGAGGGAATATCCAGAAAAGGCAAATCTATTCAGGCAGGAAGTAGATCAGTAGTTGCCTGGGGCCGAGAGTAGGAAGGAGGAAGTGATTACAAATGGAAATGTTTCAAAATTATATTTACTTTCTTCATACACTGTGTAACTGGGTGTGGAACAAAGTGCTTTCTTTTCTCAGAATTTCAGATGATGCTTTTGAGCTCAGAACAACCCCCGTGTGCTCTAAACAAGCCCACAGTGGTAGCCAGACCGAACTGGTGATCATCTACTCCCAACTGCTCATACAGTGGAAGTGAGACCTCCTTAGAGAACAGTGCGTCCATGTACCTGTTCCCCAACTCCTTAACAAAGGCTTATTAATAGAGACATCTAAATATTACAGCAGGTGGATGGCAGTCTAGAATTACAGCTAGCTGAGTGTCGACTTGTTCAACTATCCTCCCAACAGCTTCAGTCACAAAAGCAGGAACTGGCACCTGACTCCTGGGGCCTAGTTTCTTTAATGGCCACAGGGGGTTTTTGAACCACACTTTGTCCAAAATTAAATTCCTTCCTCATACCACCAGTTTTTGGATGGGCACGTATATCTGCTGTATGTTGGGGGTGGGGGTTAGTCTTCCTTTTTTTTTTTTTTTAAAGATTTTATTTATTTATTTGACAGAGAAAGAGATCACACGTAGGCAGAGAGGCAGGCAGAGAGAGAGGGGGAAGCAGGCTCCCCGCCCAGCAGAGAGCCCGATGCGGGGCTCAATCCCAGGACCCTGAGATCATGACCTGAGCTGAAGGCAGAGGCTTAACCCACTGAGCCACCCAGGCGCCCCCTAATATCTTTTTTTTTTTTTTGAAGTGAAAGACAGTAAACATGAACTTAATATCATAGCGATGACTCTGTTCCTTTGTGCCATGAACTACAGTGATAATAAATATGAGTCTAAGATTGCTTGAGAAGTAACTCAAAGTCTACCTTGAGTTAGCAGTGTATCCTGTTGCTTGGTACCATTTTGGTCAAAACTATCAGGATGGTGTTGTCCTTGCTGTCTTCACTGTCTCCCATCTTTAAAACGGGCGCATTGGGCCCAGGTAGAGAGGGAAACGTTTTATCTGTCTATACAAACAGTATTCGTCTGTTAATAGCACTCCTAGTATGATAGTGGTGGTTACTGGGAGAGACTGTGAGGGCATTTCCTGTAATTGAGGAATGTGTCTGCAAATATAAAACTCCTATAAGGAGAAAAAAACCTCCTGTTTCCCCTTTACACAGTACTCACACCCAACACTTCTGTAACCAGATGTGTGGGGATTTTCCCACACCAAGCAGTTCTCCAACTCTCACGTAGGTAGTCACTGAGCGGCCTATGATTCAACTCAATTCTCACACTACCTGGAGACGGCATCCACTCCCACAGGGTAAGGGCTCAGTCCCACAAGAGCCCCCCCCCCAACTTCAGATGTCAGTCACAAGTCCCAGGTGGTCACCTGTGCTTCTGGCTGACCAGCTACACATCAGGGCTTCCCATGACACCCTCCTCAGGTTCAGTCATTTGTAGAATGGTTCAAAGAACTCAGGAAAATAGTTTACTTATTTTACTGCAGGCTTATTATAAACAGATATAACTCAGGAACAGCCAGATGGAAGAGATGCCTAGGGCAAGGCATGAAGGAGGGAATGCGGAGCTTCCGGCCGTGTGGGTGCACCACTCTCCCCGCGCCTCCACACCTTCACCACGCCAGAAGCTCTCTGAGCCTCCCGTTACTTCGGCATGGTGAATTAAATCACTGGCCATGTGATTAACTCTACGGCTTGCCCCCTCCCCTCCCTGGAGTTTTGGCTTGGGCTTTAGTTTTTCAACCCGGTAATCATAAGGTTGTTACTTTGGCAACCGACTCCCATCCTAAGGACAGTCCAGGAGCCCCCAGCCACCAGTCATCTTATTAGCATACAAAAAGACACTTATCTCTCCTGGAGGATTCTGAGGGCTGTAGAAGCTGTGTATCAGGAAATTGGGACAGAGGCCAAGTATACATTTCCTATTGTAAATGACAGTATCCCGCCTCCTCTTTCATTAGAGTAGCAGCCATCTTGAAGGCCCTGGGCTAGCATGGCTTACCTTCTAGTTCCCTGCATCAATAATGAGGTAACCCATGAAGAAACAGTGAGTTATAGGAAACAGCCATTGATCTGGGAGGAGCACAGTCTGCTGCTGTAAATGATTTGCTTTGGTTTCCTGATGAAGACACTGCAGTTAAATGGTGTAACAGGTAGCCTTCAGACTCTGTTATGATGAGTGTCGAAGGGCCATGGAATCGTCTCTTGTCCTGTAAAGCTTGCTCAGAAAATCACTGCCTGACCAGGGAGTGAAGAAACAACAACAACAACAAAAACAGATAGGAGCTCCATGTGGCGTGGAGAGCAACCCAGAGAACCTTGAGCAGAGCCCCACTATGGCGACCTCATCATCGTCATCCCCAGTGAGGAGCTGCGGCTGCCACAGCTGGCCCCGGGCACCAGTCCCAGCGTTGTGACCCTGAGCAGCTGTGCCACCACCCAGCGTGGCTCTGTGGGCAGGATGGAGGGAGTGAGGGCCCACCGGCAGGGACAAAAAGGTCATCGTGACAAAAGTGTCAAGAATGGTAAAATGGTTCAGTATCAGAAACAGGTCTGGTTTCATCCACAGGAATGACATGAAGCGATACATGAAGAGATACATGAAGCCATACTTGTACATGAGACTGTCATAAAGATAAAGAAGCCCCAGGAAGCACCTTCCCAGAGCAGAGGGTGAAGAAACCATGGGGTTCGATGTTCTTGACGGAGAAAAGGGTGTGGAGGCAGCAAATGTAGAGAATGGGGGGAAAGGAAGAGGACACCAGGCCTAGCTGTGCACACCTTACACCATGCAGAAACCTTATGAGTGTTGACCAGGGTCTTCCAGGCCTCCTGTGTAGGGAGAAGCAAGAAGGGCGTTGAGAACCAGGGTACAGGAGAACAGGGTAGACGGGGACACACAGGATCCCTCAGGGTTAGAGACTGCGATTCTCTAGGACAGCCATGAAGGGGAGCAGGAAACATCAAGAAGGGACCCAAGGCCAGCAGCCACCTTAGTGGCCTCCCCAACTCCAGTTAGCAGCACAGACACCCAGGAAACCCTGCCGCCCAAGCTGGCCAAGAGACCGCAGCTGGGAAGTCCATTCAGAGGCTGAGCAGGGGAGACTTAAGTGCTGGCTTGCCATCTCCCATGTTATCCCGGTTAGTAACCCAACAAGAAAGAAGAAATGAGTATGAAATGGCAGCAGGAAGACCTGAACCAAAGATTGGTGCTGAAGGCCTCAAGTGCTTGCCCTTTGACCTGATGACCAGAACGATCTGCATTACGGGGTTTTTGTTATTTGTTCCCTGAAGACAACATCTTTTTCTTTCTTTCTTTTTTTTTTTTTTTTTTTTTTGTGGTAGTGACCAACATGTTTTTCTTTAAAGGCTGGCTTTTTCTCCTACACCTTTAAAGGTTTTGAAACTGTTTTATATCTGGTTGAGACTGTTGAGAACCTTGTTTTGTAATAAACTTTTATAATTTGATTTTTTCATGAAGGTCAACAAGCTGCAAGTATTAATACAGATCTTTAATAATAATGATGATGATAGGGGCACCTGGGTGGCTTCGTAGGTTAAGCCTCTGCCTTCGGCCCAGGTCACGATCTCAGGGTCCTGGGATCGAGCCGCACATTGGGCTCTCTGCTCAAGGGGGAGCCTCCACCCCCCCACCCCCCACCTGCCTCTCTGCCTACTTGTGATCTCTCTCTCTCTGTCAAATAAATAAATAAAATCTTAAATAATAATAATAATAATGCAGTACTGACAAAGAGTTTGGATTAAAGAACCGTATTTTTCTAAGGGCGCCTGGGTGACTCAGTCTGTTAAGCATCTGCTTTCGGCTCGGGTCATGATCCCAGCATCCTGAGATCGAGCCCCACATCAGTCTCCCCGCTCAGCCAAGAGCCTGCTTTTCCCTCTCCCTCTGCCCACCCCCCAACCTTGTGCTCTCACTCTATCTCAAATAAATAAATAAACCTTTAAAAAATCTGTTTTTCCATATTTCCTATATTGTTTGTTCTTCTACAATGTCTTGTGAGTTCTCATATGTCTTGGTGATAAGTGAGATTATAGAACATTATGCACAGAATATAGTAAATATAGAACTTTCTTTTTCCCATGGAACTTCCTCCATTAGTGGCAAAATGAGATGGGGAGCATGTTTACCATTCTGTCTTTTAATACCGCTAGCAAACAACAGAAGATAGAAGTCAGAAATCTTCTTCCTAAGAGAACCATAGAAAGTGTCTCATGGCAATTTATGTTTTCTTCACATATAACTCACTTTTACTTGAGCATGTGGGACTCCTGTTCAGGACCAAGGGAGCCACACTCCTTTGCTGTGGAATCCCATGCTTATCCACAGGTTTGCTGGGGTTTGTTCCCCCCTAATGGGAAACCCCACCTATGAATGGAATGAGACCTCAAAACTTGTAGCTCATTATTTTAGCTGTATCCTAGCCCACAGCTCCAAGAAGACAGCTCTACAGTCCTCAGATCAGGATCATAATAATTTGCACTGGAGTGTGGAGCTCCCCGAGAGACAGAATTACTTCCTTCATGACACGCAGCAGTTGAAATGACCTAAACAAAAGCATTTCTTTTCTTTCTGTCTCCATGCCCCCCACCCCTTCCTCTGGTGTGTGGCAAAAAGCAAGTTGCATTTTTAGGAGCAAGAAATTCTTGTGGCCTGGTCCTTGCTGGCAGATGGCCACAGGCCTGGCCTGAGGGCTGTTGCTGGTACAGATCAAAGCTTGGCAGTTCTGCTTTGTGCTGTCCTTGGCAAGAAAGGCTTTGCTTCTTATCATTCCATCTTCCTCCACCAGAAGCCCAAGAAACGAGAGACACGATCTCTTGGAGAAAATACTCAGTGCCATAATAACCAGGAAAGGTGCTGTCCAGCCTCATCCTCCTGGTGCAGGAGGGACTCATGCGGGACGATGTTAACCCTTTGGAGGGAGTATGTATCTGCTTCTAAAATACACACTTCATGCCTGGGCTCTAAGATGACCTTTGTGTTTCTTACTTGTTGCAAATTGACCATGTCATTATGTTCTCTTTCTGTCCTTCCGTAGGCCTGATGGTGGGTTTTTTTTTCCCCCTGCACTGTTTCAGGGCTCATCGTTGGGGTGATCTTGAGGTACGGCACCCCTGCCACCAGCGGTCATGACAAGTCACTCAGCTGTACTCAGGAAGACAGGGCCTTCAGCACCTTATTAGTGAACGTCAGCGGGAAGTTCTTCGAATACACCCTGAAAGGAGAAATCAGCCCTGGCAAGATCAACAGTGTGGAGCAAAATGACATGCTGAGGAAGGTGAGCTGGGGTGCACTCAGCCACTGGGTCCTGACAATGGTTTTTTACTTTCTGATTCCATGTTGGCCTCATGGAGAGAAATCCTTTCAAACTCCTGGAGCATGGGTAAATGTTCCCCGCTCCCAGTTTTGCTAGGAAGTTTTGGGGCTATGATGATGAGAAGAAAGAATCAGATGGAAACTTGAGCCTGTGAGCCTTGTCAGGATCAGGAGCTGATGTGGCCTGCCATGTTATGTAAGGGGGTTTGGACATCACCACTCAGCCTATCTCGCCACCCCCATCTCTCCTTTACTATGTCTCTTGCTATGGTTTAAGGATGGGGTTGTTTCTTTCTTAAAATAAGATGGGTTTTACTCTGGGCTCCTGAGTGGCTCAGTCAGTTAAGCATCTGCCTTTGGCTCAGGTCATGATCCTAGGGTCCTGGGACTGAGTCCTGCATCGGGCTCCCTTCTCAGAGGGGAGTCTGCTTTTCCCTCTCCCTCTGTCTCTTCCCCCACTCCTGCTCTATTAGTCTTTCCCTCTCTCAAATAAAGAAATTAAAATTTTAAAAAGATTGGTTTTACTTTAAGCTCATTTATTCAGTGTTCCCAATTGTAAGTCTTAGTTCTTCCTGGTTCTTTTGCTGTATTCTACAAATATTTATTTAGTGCCTATTCTCATGGGTGAGTGATGCCAAAGGCTTAATGAATTTTTGGAGGGGAATACCTTGTTGTCTTAGAATTTGAGTCCAGCAACTGTTTCTCATTTTATGTCGAGAGTAGCTAGAATACACAACAAAAGGATCATATATCTCTTCACTCAGGTGATTTCCAAGAGAAGCAAGATATCTGTATTTTTTTTTTAAAGATTTTATTTATTTATTTGACAGAGAGAGATCACAAGTAGGCAGAGAGGCAGGCAGAGAGAGAGAGGAGGAAGCAGGCTCCCTGCTGAGCAGAGAGCCCGATGCGGGACTCGATCCCAGGACCCTGAGATCATGACCTGAGCTGAAGGCAGTGGCTTAATCCACTGAGCCACCCAGGCGCCCAAGATATCTGTATTTATCCACATATACTCTCTAACTGTATAGACCCAGGCTTATCAGCAGGGAGACTTTTGTCTAAGCTCTGGGCAATCTAGGCCTTAGGGAGCTTCTTTCATAAAGAACAAGGCTAATGTGTGCAAAGGCTTGCGGTCAAAGGCAGGATGTAGCCTGTGTTCCACAAATTAAATTCTTATTGTTTTTAGGATCTACCCTAATCCTTAAGAAAATTATTCTCAACCTGGAGCATTAAACATGTCCATCTTGTCTGTGTCCATAAAGGCAGTCATAGCGAACTCTTTGCCCTCAACCACTCATAAGAATGCCTGGGATTTTCATAAACATCTGTGAAATTAAATGCCACTGAGAAAGATACTCAGTGTAATCACCATGCTCATGGCTGTTTTGAAATGGCAGCTTGAGTCTGTAGTGGATAGGATGGGGGAGAAAAGGAAAAGAACTCAACCCATTTAAATTTACATCTTTTAGATCATAATAGAAGGTGATGTTGACTTTTGCTCCTGTTACCTTTAGGAAAACGTTGATTCACATCTGTTCTGTTTAAACTTTGGCTGCATGAATCAAAGGTGGGAGAGCATACAAGGCTGAGATGATTGTTGTTAGCTGAGGGGAGAAGAGATACGCTGAGGTGGCTCCCTGCACAGTACTGGAGTAGCTGGCAGGAAACTCTCGTGCTGGTCCCATGTGACTGTGGCCCCAGCATCCTCATACTGGGTATTGTCCAAAGCCCCTTCTCATTCTGACAGTCCACATTTTTCATACTACCCCTGTCTTCAGCAAGAAGATGGAATAAAATGAAATTTGCGAGAACCATTTCTCCCAATGGTTTCTCGGTTAACATTTCCAGTTTCTGAAGAGAAATGCTGACTTTTTTTTTTTTTAAAGAGACCGAGAGCAGTGTGGGGAGGGGCAGAGGGAAAGGGAGAGAGAGCATCTTTTTTTTTTTTTTTTTTAAAGATTTTATTTATTTACTTGAGAGAGAGACAGTGAGAGAGAGCATGAACGAGGAGAAGGTCAGAGAGAGAAGCAGACTCCCCATGGAGCTGGGAGCCCGATGCGGGACTCGATCCCGGGACTCCAGGATCATGACCTGAGCCGAAGGCAGTCGTCCAACCAACTGAGCCACCCAGGCGTCCCGGAGAGAGAGCATCTTAAGCAGGCTCCATGCCCAGCATGAAGTCCCCCACAGGCCTCCCTCTCATAACCCTGAGATCATGACCTGAGGCAAAATTAAGAGTCAAACATTTAACTGACTGAGCTACCCAGGCACCCCCTAACTTGACTTTTAATAATTAGAGTGAAGTTTTGAAATTAATTAATTAATCAATCTACCAACATAAGCAAATTATTTAGAAAGTTTGAGGGAAATATAGACTCCTTAATTCTTTTCTGGATGTGATAAGATTTTGCTCTTTAATAGTTTCAGAGTGGTTTCTGGGTATCAAGACTACAAAGTAATTTTAGTCCCCCTAAACTGCCGAATTTTCATGGTGATGTTGAGAAATCTACTAGCATTGTTGGCAACCCTGATCCAGGCCACATCAGGTCTCCCAAAAGGCTGACCACTCAAAAGAGACTTAAATTCAATAGAATGGTGTCAAAAGCCATTCTTTGGGAGGGTCCAGAAAATTAACCAATCATAACAGCGTCTTTTATTGATTTGAACCATCATAAAAACTTGATGAAAATCAAGGTGTTTTTATTTCTCATTTAAAAAGCATTGGCGTGAAGCTTTCTGTGAGTCCTCACACTTGCACTGATCTGTTCCTTTTAAATAGGAAGTCGGAGTGCTGTGTGGAGAAGAACATGGCCTTCGACAGGGGCATCTGCGGCATCGCTCTTGTAACGAGTCTGCCATCTTTCACATTTATCTTATCTGCTTCGAACATTCAAACGTTTTAGCCATTGGCTTCAAATAATAAGCAGATATTATACCACCAACTGGTATCTTTTAAAAAAGATTTTATTTATTTACTTGACAGAAGGAGATCACAAGTAGGCAGAGAGGCCGGAAAAAAAGGGGTGAAGCAGGTTCCCTGCCGAGCAGAGAGCCTGATGCGGGGCTTGATCCCAGGACCCTGAGATCATGACCTGAGCTGAAGGCAGATGCTTAATCCACTGAGCCACCCAGCTGCCCTGCACCAACTGGTATTAAACTAGAAATTGACTTTTCTCCCTTCTCTTTTTTTTAAGCAGGCTCCATGCCTGACACTGGACCTAAACTCAGGATCCTGAAATCGAGAGTCAGATCCAGACAGCCTCCTCCTACCTTTGACTTTTTTTCTTTTTAAACTTTCAGGTAACGTTTGATCCAGAGGTCTTTTTCAACATCCTTCTGCCTCCCATAATTTTCCATGCTGGCTACAGTCTAAAGAAGGTAAGAGATTTTTGCCAGTATTTCTTAAAGCACGGGAATCTCTGTGTTAACGTACCTACATAATTTTCTAGTTTTTCCTTTTCCCACATTGCTTATTACTGTGTTCTGCACCCACTCAGAGACTATAGTTGTCTCATCATCCATGATTCATCTGTTTTAAAATCAGGAGTGCTCCTACGTTGCTGGTAGGAATGTAAACTGGCGTGGCCACTCTGGAAAGCAGTTTCATGGTTTCTTGCAAAACTGAAGTTGAAACTACCACACGACCCCATGGGTTTTTCCTGAGGATTTCCTCCCAGAGGAATGAAAACTCACGTTCACCCAGAAGCCCATATTTCATTGCTCAGAGCAATTCAATTCATAATTGCCCCAGTCCAGAAACAACCAAAATGTCGCGCTGTAGGTGCATGGTGAAACACATGGCCATACCTCAAAGGTGTTAGGCTGAGGGACAAAAAAAAAAAAAAAATCTCACCTCAGAAGGTCACGTACTGTATGATTTCATTTATCTAGTGTTCTAGGCAGGACCAAAGTATAGGGATGTATAGGGATGGAGAACAAAGGGTGGGTCCATGAAGCTACCTATATGATAAAAGAACACAGAACCATTCGCACACTTTGTCCCAATGTTGGTTTCCTGGTTTTGATCTTGTACTATGACTATATGAGGTCTAACTGGTAGAGGAAACCTGGTGAAGGTACACAGGAACCCTCCGTACTATCTTTGCAATTTCTGTGAATCTGTAATTACTCCAAAATAGAAAGTTTTTTTTTTTTTTTTTTTTTAAAAAGGCTATCCCTCTGTATCCTACTCTCTCCCTCCAGATTTAGGTTTTCTGGACCAAAGGGTATATCCTTTTTCTGACTGCTCTGGGGGGTTCCGGAAGTGTGTAAATCTGTATGGCAGTGATTGACACGTGACAGACAGGAGGTGATTTTATGGTTTTAAGTAATGTTATCCTCTATGTAAGTGAAGAATTTGGGAACTCTGTATCAGAGCGAATGGGTGATAAATAATTTGGTATCTTAAATAACTAATCTTAATGTATCATCAAGGTCATAGTTGTTTAAAATGAAACCAAATCACTGGTTGTGAAAGCCATTCTAAGGGCTGAGAAATACTCTAGGTTCAGCAGAGCCTTCCCTGTGTCAGCCTTATTTTCCCAGAAGAAAAACAAATAACAGGCTTTGCCAGTTACCAATTTAAATTGTTTTTGAAATGCCAGTATTTTGGGCTATCTGCTCTTAGTTCAGTCTCTTTCCTTTTTAAATAGTCCTTACAGTGGCACCGAAATAGTGGTTCTTACAGGGTTTTGCCATCTGTAATTAAGGCTGCCGTCATTTAAGCGTGTAATAACCATTCCACCACTTCGCTGTGGGTATGGAAACAGATACATTCAGACCCTTTGACCTATGCACATGTAGTTGTCATGCGGACATGAGCTTTTTTTTTTCTTTTTCTTTTTCCAAACTTGAAAAAATATCATTGGAATCGGCTTCGATTTTGTGCTACCGCTCCGTTTGCTTCCAGGGCCCATTGTCAGGGACAGAATTCACCTAGAGAAGCCTTCATGTCTTGTGAACTCCTCCCACCAAACTCTCTCTCGGTCTCTCTCTCTCAGTCTCTCTGTCTCTGAGTCTCATGGTAACATTCACCAGTGAGGAATGGGAGGAGTAAAAATACAAGTCTTAGAATAGTACACCTTCTCATCCTGATCTGTCTTGGGTTCATATTCTTGAAGACTTTGCCAGGGCTATGCCATCTCCTTTGTCTCTTTTTGCCATCCTGAAATGGAGAAGGAAAAAGTAGGGCAGACTGAACTAGTCATGGCCATGGAAGCCGCACATGACCGGCCAATTAAAAAAGAAGATGAAAGACCTAGGATTCCACTAGTACCCAGGACTTAGGACTGGGAAGTGCTGTACTTTCCTCCCAAGAAGGGTGTGGTAGGAGTTGAGAAGGGTGGCTGGTGCAGTGAGTGTGATTCCCTGGAAAGACCCATTTTCCGGGTCTGGTGCTGCCATTTGGTGGATGTGGGGCTCTGGGTGCCTCACACCGCACCTTCGAGCCTTAGATGCCTCTCATGCACAGTGGTCCCCCAAGCACCTTCGTGATGGGGTAGCTGTGACAATTGGATGGGCTCCTCTGTGTGAAAGTACTTCGTACTCTGTGAAGCAGAGAGTCGAGTGCTAAGTGTAGTAATACACAAGGAAGTGACAGGGTCTACCTTTCTTGCCAAGGCGTAAAATTCCAGTTCCTATCAACAAATATGAATGGCGATGGGTAATTATGTATGTATGTGTCGTATGTGTGTGTGGCATTTTAGAATATGTTATGGGTGTATTTGGACTGGCAGATTTCTATTCCTAATTTGTGTGCATGTGTATGTGTAAGTGCTTTTATTTATATGGGTCAAAGATATCTTTGTATATCAACAAACACACATTTAAGATAACAGTTTCAAAGGCTCTAGTTCATTATCACAAATCATTCAAATATCTATTGCTGCCCATTTAAAATATTTTCATTTGTTGATTTTCAAATAAATTTGTGATGGAAATCACCCTCACATGTGCCCTGGAACAATCTCTGAGATGAACAAGACCGTGAGAGAGTCACTGGGCAGTGTGGAGTCAGCTTCTCAGACGTGCACACTGACACCAAGCCCTCCTCTCAGTGCGGGCCGGCCCGGGCAAAGGCACACATGTGGCACGGTGGCCGCGTGGAGGGGCTGGAGGTCTGGTGTCTGTGCACAGGCTGTCTGCTTCACTCTTCAGTGGGACCCTCTGGACCTGCGCATGGGGACTTGCTACACAGACCATGAATGCTAAAAGCAGCATGCTCTATGTGCAGCCAACACTTGCACCCCCCTGCACACTGGGGCCACTCAGCTCCCCCGCACAACCACACTGCAGCCAGGAAGGCCTCCCAATGATGCTGGTCCTCCTGTACCCACGGTCTCCTGGCCAGTCCTGCCCCTGGCAGGCCTGGGAGCTGTAGTGCGCACCTGATCCTGCCCCCCACTCCCTGCATCTGCACCGCTCGACCTCCCACAAGATCCAGATTCTCCGCAAGCCCGCAGACTAGGTCTCAGGTTCAGCTCTACCTGCAAACAGTCTAAAGCACAGACCCATCTTTCCACTAACATGTGCACTGTCCTCTCCAGGTGGGTCCTGGGCCTCCCTCATGCCCAGGTCCTTCCAGCCCAGGAGCTTGCACAAGGGCACCAAAGGGTGCAATTTTCATTGCCCCTTGCTCCCACACCCAGCCTGGGGACCAAATCCAGCATGTCCTAAAATTGAGATGCCCTCGAGCATGGCATCGAATACACAGGGACAATTAAGTCTCCACCAGGCTCTAGTCCGCACCCGCTTCGTCCCTGGCCCCCACAAACACTACCAGATCTTTGGCAGCCCACACTCCCTGAGAACCAACCTCCCAGGAGGAGAATCTGCAGCTCTTACATTCCTGATTTTTTGTTTGGGCAAATATGAATATGAATTCACTTAATGGGCTCAAACCACCTGTCAAGATGGTTCACCTAAACAAGAGCTGGGTGGCAAGGGAAAGCAATTCTGGTATTCAGATCTGTCCCTGGATACGTCACGAGTTTCCTTGGTCTCACGTCTGTCTTCATAGACCCCTAGCCCTCCCTGATTTAAGCCCTTGATGGAGTTTTTAAAGGCAATTACGCTCACAGTTGTTGATTCTTTTTTTTTTTTTTTTTGAAATCTAGCTTTTTCAAAACATGGGTGGCTAAATACATTCACTTAAAGTAAAAGACTGCGGATAGTGACTCACTTAAAAGGCAAACATAACGTGTCCGTGATATACACAGGCAGCACCCTCACTTGGTGACTGGCGGTGTGACAAGCCCTTGAACAATTCTCTTCTGAGCAGGCAGCTTAGGGGCACTAGGCATTTCTTGGCACCTTCTTCAGAGCAGCAGGGAGGGCCAAGCACTGGGGAAGGCTGAAGTCAAGGCCCCGTATCATCTGCTTAGAATACAGGCCAGAGGACACCCACAGCACTCCATGTGGTCACACTTCCTGGTGGCTGCTTAATCCAGGCTGAGTTCTTCCTAGGCCCTGTCCTTCCCTGAGGCAGTCAGCAGGCACACTGGGACTCTTTTGCCTTTTAAAATTATTTATTTTTTTTTAAAGACTTTATTTATTTATTTGACAGAGACACAGAGAGAGAGGGAACACAAGCAGGCAGGAGTGGGAAAGGGAGAAGCAGGCTCCCCGCTGAGCAGGGAGCCCAATGCAGGGCTGGATTCTGGGACCCTGGGATCATGACCTGAGCTGAAGGCAGACACTTAACTGACTGAGCCACCCAGGTGTCTCGCCTCTTAAAATTTTTAAATAAAGTATTCCCGGCCCCCATCAAATTAGGATGTTTTGGGGGTTTTGTTTGTCTGGTTTTGTTAAATGGTTTTGATTGGCCAAATAAAACAGCCTGTGACTTAAGGAATAAGAACTGTGGCTTAGGGTCCCAGCAACAGGGATTTTCCCCATCACAGTATCCCACAAGCCTAATGACTTTATGAGAAGTAAATCTGTGTGTGTGTGTGTGTGTGTGTGTGTGTGTGTGTTAAGGTAACCAGTGGATATACAGAAGCATTGAGAGGATTACAATTTTGCCATCTCTTTCTGAATGATTGCTAAATCTTATATTGGTATAAGTAGCTACAGATATATATATATATGTATATGTATACACACACACACACTTATAAATTTGCCTATCTTAAATGAAACTATTCTTCATTTCTCCATTTCCATCTCTATTGGCCCTCTTTCCCAGGCTCCACAGATTAATCAAAAAGAATATCAGGAGACACTTAAGATGCCTTGAGACCAGATACTTAGGACACAGTTTTCTGACACTGAATGAAGCGGAAAGCCCCTTAGGCATCACTTTCATACTTTATCAGTTTCAAACTCCTATCTGTAATGATCTTCTAAGGTTCACTAGACCTGGAAACAACTAGCTGAATCACTAGAGTAAAAGAGTAAAATAGTTTGGGTTAGATCTATGAAAATGGTCTACTTACACACACACACACACTTTCTGTCTGTCTTATTGTAACTTAATATAATCACAGTGGTTTTCTCTGAAATTTACTAAGCCCTTGCATGCTTACTCAGTGATTAAAAGCACAATGTTTATAGCTCAGTAGCATTATTCTAGAGTAACTTCAGTTATTACTTGTTACAGTGGAAGCCATAAGTAAAATTTCACTTTTAAGAGACTTTTGTTGTGTTTCTTATGCTCAGTATCAAAACTCACAATGTGATTCCTGCCTCTTGTTTTATTCAGAGACACTTTTTCAGAAATCTTGGTTCTATTTTGGCTTATGCTTTCTTGGGGACTGCCGTTTCCTGCTTCATTATCGGGTAAGTTAACTCTTTGTCAGTAATAAAATTAACACACTTACCAAAGAGATGAGATCCACATTGCTGTGAGTTTCAAGTGGACAGTGTGTTGAATTGATATATTTATAAATTGCAAAATCATTACCACCATAATATTCGCTACCACCTTCATCCTGTCACATAGTTACCATTTCTTTCTTGTGATGAGACCTACTCTCTTAGCAAAATTCAAGTATATGACACAGAATTATTACCGACAGTCCTCATGATGTACCTTAGGTCCCCAAACTTGTTACTCTTCTAACTGGAAGTTTGTATCTTTTGGCCAACATCTCCCCATTTCCCCCATCCCCAACCCCTGACAACCAGCAGAGTCCAGGATTTCGATGTTTAGGATGATGGTGGTTAAGATCTAGAGCCACGTCATGCAGTGTGATAGCTGTTAGCCCTGTGTAGCTATTCAAATTAAGATTAAGCTAATTAAAATGAAATAAAATTTACACCTAGTCCCCAGATCTTGTTTCCTGATAACATCCTACAGTAAAAAGAACCAGGGGCCCCTTGCAGAAATGGCTGATTTTAGGGCTGGGGCAGCAAATATACAAGATAAGAATGGAGCATATCGTCAGGCCAAGAAATAAGGAAGCGCCCAGAAAACAAACAAACAAAAGGACATGGGGCGTGTCAAAGAGGCGCAGAGCCAACCTGAAAGCTCCCCTAAGGCCAGTGGCCAAAGAACGACAAAATAAATAACATTGTACTGGACCCAGACTATAAAGTAAACATTTGAGTCTTGACCGATGTTAATAACTGATTGGATGAATAAATACATGGCAGAGAAGTGACCCATCTCCTGCACAGAAGAATTCCAAATAATTTATGTTGACCCCCGGCCCTCCCAGAGAGGGAGCTTACGTCCCCTCCTGCTTTGGTTGCAGGCTGTGCTTAGTGACTTTGTCCCACCAAGGACAGCAGGGGAAAAGGAGGAAGAGAGTGTAGCTTGCTGGTGGGGAGAGCCTGACAAACACCATGTTGGCTAGATTATCAAGGTCAGCAGCCATAGTGGCAAATCATGCTGGGATGCTGCACCCTCGGTGTTTGTGATGAGAGTGGCACTTTCCATCCCCAAAACACGTCACCTTGGTGTAATCGTGAGAAGGAAATATCAGCCGAGTCCAAGTGGGGACACATTCTACAAAGTACGCTACCAGTATTCCTCAAAACTGCCAAGGTCATCAAAACCACGCAAAGTCAGAGAGACCATCCCAGCCAAGAGGAGACTACAGAGACACGATGACTAAGTGTCATGTGGGATCCTGGATGGGAACCTGGAATAGAAACGGGACATTAGGTAAAAGCTCAAGGAAATTGGAATAAAGTATGGACCTTATTTACTTTTTAAAAAATGAGCTGGAAACCTGGAGGAGATAAAAGGCCAAGGGCATTTTGTGTCATCAAAATAGGAGAGGCTGGGACTTCGTCCTTTAAGAATGACAGATTAGCTAACTGGTATTACTGGCAAGATGGGGAAAGATTGCCAGAGAGCAGCCCGGCACCCAAGTCTGTTTGTGGTCAAAGGAAATGGACAGGCAAGTGTAGTTTCAGGGAAAGTCTGAAAGGAAGGGGAAAGAAGCCTTCGACGAGCAATAAAAGGCAAATCACATCTGTCCCACAGAGTTACTGGGAATCAAAGTTGAACTGTTTAAGTGTCTGGAACAGTGCCCGGCCCCCAGTATGGAAGCATTGAGTTATACCTATGTACTGTCCAAAGGATTCCATTCTGGAAATAGTTCCTGAGCTCCCAGCTTAGTCGGTCTGTTGCTCTCGGTGCCCAGGATACAAAGGTGAGCCACAGAGTGGTCCTGACTGGCAAGAATAGTATTATTAGAGTGTTAGCTGTAGGGTACAGTGAATCCATTCTGGGGTTATTTTTACTCCTCTAACCCCTGCAGCTGCCCTCCCCCCACACCCTTACTGACATGCACCAGGCCTTTTAACACTCATCACTCCTCCCATTTTGTAAGCTCTCCTGTAGGAAATGTGCTCTGGCCAAGTGGAAATATTTAACTCAGGAGTCTATCTTGGACCATGTCACATCCTGCATGGCACGAGAAGGGCCACCGCTGGCCTGCCCCAACCCCTGCAGAGAAGGCAAGGCTGGATACACCGACGGGTGCACTGAGATTTTACTAGGACATTTACAGCGTTTAGTTCCTTTTTCCTTTGTTTTCTTTTTTTTTTTTTTCAATAATTCTTGGCAAAGAAGTTTGGTCGCTTGGACCTTCACAGCCTGCCCATGTTTGTTTTTCTCTCTAACTCGTCCAGCTCTCACTCCTTTGCACAGCTTTAAACACACCGCCTTACAATCCCGTCAGTTTTGTTCAAGCCGTTGAGTACACACCGTGAAGCGCGCTTTCCCTTCCCTTCCCCTCAATTACCCGGTGGCTTCAGAGGCCTTAAGGTTGTTGCTAATCGAGGGCCCTACTTGATAGTTGGAAGTAACCATGGCTTTAAGAAATGGAGTGGTGTTCACATGTTTCAGCAAGAGGTCGTTAACGACGCACCATTACTTGGTGCCAAAGTCTTATTTGCATGCGTTCCTGGTAAGTGTCCAAGGACAGCAGCTGCCCAGGGTTTTCACTGATCACCCGTAAAGTACAGTACTGGGGGCTGCTCTGCTCGCATGTGAGCCACTGTGCTCCATAAGGAGGGTTTTCGTTTTCTCTTGTCACACACTCTCCCTCCGCTCCTTACAGAAATCTCATGTACGGTGTGGTGAAGCTCATGAAGCTCGTGGGGCAGCTCTCGGACAAATTCTACTACACAGACTGTCTCTTCTTCGGAGCCATTATCTCTGCCACCGACCCAGGTATTCGGCATTTTTGGCTTTGTCATTGTGACATTCCATTATTTCAATCTTAAACCATTCAGAGCAACCAGTAATTTTGGTCACAGTAGGGAGACTGTATAGTCAGCATGGAATGGCGGGGGAGGAGATCAGGAAGTGGTCTAATAGTTAGATGGCTTTATGAAGGGTATGTGTTTCCCTTTTGTTTTTACTATTATTATTAAGATTTTACTTATTTGAGAGAAGGAGAGACCACATGTGTGTGTGCACATGTGCATGGGTGGGGTGGGGGGGAGAGTCAGAAAGGGAGAAGCAGACTCCCCGCTGAGCAGCAAGCTAGATGTGAGGCTCGATCCCAGGACCCTGAGATCATGACCTGAGCCAAAGGCAGAGGCTTAACCCATTGAGCCACCCAGGTGCCCCTTTATTATTTTTGTGTTGTGCTAAAAAATACATAACGAATTTTACCATCTTCATCATTCTTAAGTGTGTACAGTTCAGCAGTGTCTGTTCACACTGTTGTGCATTCAACCTCCAGAACCTTTTCATTTTGCAAAACTGGAACTCGGTATGCATTAGACAGTAACTCCCCCATTTCCACCTTCCTCCAGTCCCCAGCAAGCACCATTCTTCTCCCTGTCTCTGTGAGTGTGACTATGGTAGCTACTTTATAGAAGGTGGAACCGTACAACACTTGTCTGTGTGTGTGTCTGGCATGTATGAATCCATGTAATGTCTTCACAGTTCATCTGTGCAGTAGCACGTGTTGGGGCTTCCTTGCTTTTCCAGACCCAATAATATTCCACTGCGCATCTGCACCACATTCTGTTTACGCATCTGTCCACGGTGGACACTTGGGTTACTTCTGCCTGTATCTCCCTTTTGTCTTTCATTTTTGAATGTCTAATATGGCCATAATTTTTACACTTTGACTATCTTCTTCCTCAGTATTGTGCTTTCGTCTTCATCGAGGAAATCATATCATTTCATATCATTTTCATTTAAATAAGACCTTTTCTTTTTTTTAAATTTTATTTATTTATTTGACAGACAGAGATCACAAGTAGACAGAGAGGCTGGCAGAGAGGAGAGGAAGCAAGCTCCCCGCTGAGCAGAGAGCCCGATGTGGGGCTCGATCCCAGGACCCTGAGATCATGACCTGAGCCAAAGGCAGAGGCTTAATCCACTGAGCCACCCAGGCGCCCCTAAATAAGACCTTTTCTTAATGGGCGTGCACACCAATACCTGCAGTGACTGTACTGTCCTTTGTAAACTCTTTTTTTGCTCAGTGTTCCTGCATAACAGCACACCGTGGCCTGGTTCTGATTCATAACTCTCTGACCTTGTACTTTCCAAGTGTCAGTCAAACTATTTCTTCAAAGTGGAATCATACATGCCAGACACACACACAAACAAAAAAACCTCCCTTCTCCAAGTTGGAACCTACAATTAAATCAGTTCACATAAAGCAGTTCTAGCTAGTCCTTCCTCTGATGTCAACCACTGAGAGGACATTGTAGGCAAAGAACGTACAGAGAAAAAGATGGTGCTGTCCCGGTAATGGTGGTGCAAAGACCTTCTCACCATCGGGGTGCCCTCTAACATTCTGGATAGTAATGGTTTTAAAAATACTAAGAATCTCCCCACCACACAACTGCACCATGCCTCGTGGGGAGTCCTCCAGATCAGTGCAATGATAGACATGGTCTGTGTTCTGTGCCCAGTCTGGTATGGCAGCCAGTAGCCACATACGGCCACTGAACCCTCGAAATGAGGGGTAGTGCAACTGAAGAACTGACTTTTAAATTTTATTTTGTGTTAAGTAATTTGAATTTAGATAGCTACACATGCTGGGGCTGACAGTTGTGTGGCTCTGAAAACTGCCACTGTTCCAAAAACCATTGACCTCTCTTACTGCCATACTTTATTCCAAACACTAAGTAAACTGGTATCAAAGACTTGGATGGTTGAAGCACCCTGGGTTTGGAAAAAGAGTGCCGGGGGCACCTGGGTGGCTCAGTGGGTTAAAGCCTCTGCCTTCGGCTCAGGTCATGATCCCAGGGTCCTAGGATCAAGTTCCACATCGGGCTCTCTGCTCAGCAGGGAGCCTGCTTCTCTTCCTCTCTCTCTGCCTGCCTCTCTGCCTACTTGTGATCTCTCTGTCAAATAAATAAATAAAATATTTTTTTAAAAAAAGAGTGCCGGGAGGTGGAGTCACAGGTGGAAGTTTGAGTCCGAGACCCTCCATCCACTGACCAGGTGGGCCTGTGCACACCTTCTCTCCTCCATGTCAGTTTCCTCATTCAAGAAGTAGGATTAATGATACCTATTTCCCAGGGCTATCATGAACATTAAATGAACGAACACATGTAAACCATTTACCATAGCATCTGCTAATCACGTCGGTCTCTATCCACATCTGGCTTAGGCAGAGATTTTTAAGACAGGTGTTTAGTCTCTCTGAAAACTATACTCATCTGTAACTTAAAAAAAAAAGCTTTTAAAAAAAAATTTATTTGAGAGAACAGGGGTAGAGGGGCAAAGGGAGAAGAAGAGAATCTCAGGCAGACTTCCTGCAAAGCAAGGAGCCCAGTGTGGGGCTCAATCTCGCCACCCTGAGATCACAACCTGAGCTGAAACCAAGAGTCAGATGCTTAACCAACTGAGCCACCCAGGTGCCCCCTTGTCTATGACTTTATCGCTAACTTCTTACACTAGTACCACCATTAAGCAAAGGGAAGTTACTGTCATATAAAGTTCACTGATGTTGTTTTCTCACCTATTAGTATTGCTTCATTTAATTGGATAGAAAGGCTTATTTTTTTTTCAGATTATCTTCCTAATTGTTTCCTTCCCTTTAATGCGTCCATGCTGTGGTAGAAATTAATGGAAGGCATCACCATGACGCAGCGTTGTTATTTGGCCTGTGAAGATTGGCACAGTAAGGGTTTTATGTAAATGAAAGTTTTAGAAGGTTGAAAGTTTAAGCTTATTAAACACCAGAACATTAACTTTAACTGCTTTTTAATGGAAAATTTTCTGAAATGTGGACTGTTTTTGTAAATTAAAAGCCTTTTACCAACTTCCTAAAAATCTATCGTTTGAAAACTTGGGCCATAAAAGAAATAAAAACTTGAGTGTAGAGTTAGAAGGGGCCAAAAGACCAGATTGACTCCTTGTGTCTGCTACATCAAACCAAAATTCTGGTATCAGTATACGTAGTGGTCTTGACTGATAATGAAGAAATCGGAGTCCTTGTCCCTGAGTACATCACATTGGGCTCAAGACACCAGTCTTCCGGTCTTCTTGTGGAAGGGGACACCATATGTGTGCGGTTGTGTAGGCAGCTCTGTGACCCGCAGCCACCTTTCTTGTGTGGTTATGTGTTGGGGCGCCACATGGACTGTTACTTTAGACAGACCTACAGCTCAGCAGAGGAAAATGTACATTTCCCACCCAGAGCACATCTCCAACAGTCACCAGAGAAAATGACTCACTCCTCCTTGCCGTGCATCACGAGGAAGTGGTTCCTCTCATTTTGATTCTATCACTCTTACGCCCCCCAACTTGACCAGGCCTGCTCATGGGCTTGTCAGAGAGTAATTCTCTAGTTGTGTCACCAGGGCTGCTTAGTCTCTTACATATCCTTTGTGACTTTGTTCCAGTATGCCACCTGCCTACACTCTCTGCCTTTACTTATTCAGCTGCTTGCTCCCACAGCTCTTGAGTCAAGCCTGGTTTGTACGTAACGATACTCGCCGCTCGTTACTGAGTGTTGGCAGGTGCTAAGTGCTCTTCAGTACACAGATGAAGTGCTCGGGGACAACTTCATGCGTTGAATGAGCAGATTCAGGTTCTTGAATTTTCCTTCGTCCTACATCTGCCCTCTTATTTTTTCTCACTACTTTCCAGAAAATGCCTTTATCAGAGATCTTCAGGCAATTACCTGGCATTTCTTAGTCCCTGTCTGGCTAGAAACAGCCCTGGTGACAGCTCTGTCTGATTTCAAGGGTCCCTCTGTGGGGGGAGCAGCCCCTTTACTCTCTACCTTGAGAAGCCACTCACCCAGTCTGTCACCCCCTCCATCATCTTCCAGTTGTCCCCATATACACTGCTTCTCTTGCTCAGGCACATCCTGGCTCAGGAGGGGCACACGGGGGTCCCTGCATTGTTGTATGAAGGGATGGGCAGGGAGAATGAGAAATTGAAAATCAGAGGAGCCAAATTAAGACCGGGACCGTGTAATTGTTCATTGCTATGAGTATTAACTCTGTAAGCTGTAAGCAAGCCTTTCTTGTCATAAGTTAAGTGAGCTAGCTGTACATCTTTGTTTTGTTTTACTACTGCTAACTGTAGAATTGCAGGAAAATGGTGTTTAAAGTCAAAAGGGCTCTTGAAAATCATGGCGCTCAAACCCCCCCTGCTTCACTAAATCTTTGGACTTGGCTGTGAGCTAAGTTCTCATAGCCTGTTGGTGGCTATGTGGAATGGCTTCTGTTTTCCCCTCCAGATTAACTCACCACCCTTCTCCACCCTCTTTTGGGCTCCAGGAGGCTGATTTGTATGGAAGATTCCAAAGTTTCCTTTGCTGTCTGGTTTCCCATTGGCAACTAGAAGGAGGGTAGAGATGCAGGGTCCTGTGGGCTGGTTGTGTTCCTTGATCAGGGGACACTGATCCTATCAGGGGACCCTCTCTGCACGGCTCCTGGCTCAGGCAGTCATGCCTTCTCTGGACCCTCTGGGCCCAGGCATAGTATAGGATAGTCCCTGTTTTCAGCAATACATACTATCTCTCTCTTGTGGTTTTTCCCATACTCTGCCCACATTTCCATAAACACTCCCTTTGTTAAATACTTCTCAAATTGCTCAGTTTAAGGGTCTTATTTCTCTCCTGCCAGGACTCTGACTGATAAAGTCCTGGGTCCCAGGTCTCCTGGGTTGCCAGCCCTGTGTTCTGTTCATTGAGATTAGCCTCCACCAGACTTGAGTCCCCAAGTGACTGGTGTGACCAGAGGCTCCAGTACCAAGTTCGGGTGGACATGTCATATGAGCAATGGCTAAAACTTCGCTTGGGTTCAACCACTGAGATTTTGAAAGTTTCTACAGCAGAAAGCAGCCCATCAGACAGGGCCTGTTTTCTCTTCTCTGAATTAGGGGAAATGATAGTACTACCCACCTAGGGGTGAGGACTAAAAGAGGTTATAAAACGTTTGTCATAGTGCCTGCTTTTTGATTAGTCCTTAGTAATAATTGTTGTTATTAGCATTGTCAATTTTTCATCAATACTGGGTTAAAACATTATAATTCTTTTTTTAAGATTGTATTTATTTGAAAGAGCAATCATGAGCAGGGGAGGGGCAGAGGGAGAAGGAGAGAGCCAAGAAGACTCCCCGCTGAGCTGGGAGCCCAGTGAAGGGCTCAATCCTAGGACCCCTCAAGATCATGACCTGAGCCAAAGTCAGATACTTAACCAGGTGCCCCTAAACAAGATAATTCTTATGTCACATAATGCTAAACTAGTAGAATAAAGGTTTTATATTAGTCTGGTTCTTCAGAGAAACAGAATTAATAGTGTGTGTGTGTGTGTGTGTGTGTGTGTGTGTACACACACATACGTGTGTGGAGAGAGAGAGAGCAAAAAAGTAAGAAAAGAGATCAAGTGAATATGAAGAAGTGGCCATATGACTGTGGAGGCTGAGAAGTCCCCATATCTGCTGTCTGAAGGCCTAAAAACTGGGAAAGCCAATGCTGTCCTTCCAGTCTGGTCCAAAGACAGGAGGAGACCGTTGTCCCAGCTGAAAGACGGGAAGCAAGAGCAAAGTTTTCCTCACTCAGCCTTCAGCCAACTGGATGAGTCCGACCAACAACGGGGTGGGCAATCTGCTTTACTGAGTCTTCTGACTCAAATGTTAATCTCATCCAAAACCTCACAGACAAACCCAGAATCATGTTTAATCAAATATCTGAGGCCTCATGGCCTAGTCAAGTTGACAGATAAAATTCACCCCCACAGGTTTTCTGGAAGGACCCACAGATACTGTTCATATAATAGATACTCCAGAAAATAAGAATTTTTTAGCCAAATCCCCAAAGATTTTTCCTTTTGTGTTACTTGATAAACTGTATTTAAGGATGGATAAAAGAGACTGACCTTGTGTCTTGTGTTATGAAGATAACATGTCCTCCAGGAAGTATGCCTTCTGGCGATGCCCCCCATAGTGATTTGAGCATGTGGATGTATAATTACCGGAGCAGCCTCGTGACAGAGTCCACATCTTTCCTATCCAAGCTGTTCTTTGCTTCCTCACAATAAATGAATGAAACTTTTTGAAAAGGAGAGAATGATGGGAACAGTGTAGTTTTAGAATCTTCCTTAAGCCCTAATAGAAAAGGAGGAAGCAGGACAGCAAAAGTAAAACACAGGGATACAGCTGGTTGACAGAGTACGTATGGGTCCCCAGATATTATCTGCTGGGGTCAGACCACCAGCAGTGGCGAGATGGGTCGGAACTGCAGCTGTGCAGGTGGAAATGGGGAACTTTCCCCCAAGTATTCACGCTCAAAAGGAAGGGTCCCCACTCAGAGTAAAGAACTTGGTAGGTATTGGATAGCAACAGTGAAAGCTGGGATGCACTACACAGGCTCCAATCTGTGGGTGACAGTGAGGACACTGGAGGAGGTGTGAGGCTGCTGAGGTGACCCGAGCCCTCAGGGCTCTCGAAAAATACCCAGTGAAAATCTGTCTGGAAGGACAGAGCCACTCCCTGAAAAGGAACTGCTAAGGACCACAGACCCTGCGTGACAGGGCATCAAAGGAGAAAGAAAGCTCAGACACCCATGGAGAAAAGAGACCAGAGGAAGTATTTCGTGAGTATTAAGGGTGGCTACGCTTGGAGGCCACATTTTCAGTATTTCAATGTAAAACCAGCAGAGGGAGCTCTAGAGCCATGAAACGAGGAAAACTAGTCTGGGTCTTCCCCTTCCCACCTCCCTTAAAATGAGCAGCTCGAAGTGGATTGAGATCCTACTTCATGCAACCATACTGTAAGAAAAAATGAGGATAGCCCCTCTGAAATAATAAAGTTGCAGATAAGTAATATCAGCAAAATAGGGTACCAAAGCAGAATATTACTAATATTCCGATAGAAGCTAAAGGAAATTCAGGGGGTACCTGGGTGGCTCAGTTGGTTGAACTTCGGACTCTTGCTTTCTGCTTTGGTCGTGATTTCAGAATCATGGGATCGAGCCCCGCATCGGCTCCGCATTCAGCACTGGGTCTGCTTGTCCCTCTCCCTCTGCTCTCCCCTTCCCTGGTAACTTGCTTGTGCTCTCTCATTCTCTCTCTCTCAAATAAATAAAATCTTTTTTTTTTTTTTAAAAGGAAACTTGGAAAATGATAGAAGTTATGAAAGCACTGTGAACATCAGGATTGGAAAATTCAGAACTGAGAGGAGTAAACAAACGATAGGCATCGTGGATAGAGTTGACAGAAAGGAGCAGATGAGGAGCCCAAGCAATAAACAAGATGTAAAAAAAAAATTTCAAAAACTCAATTTAAAAATGGACAAAACCCAAGCAGTAGTGTCGGGGAATAACCTTGGGTGATCAAACTGTAAGGAAATGCAGGAAAATTATTGCTATAAAACGAGGTTGGTGGTTACGTTTAAGTAAGAGAAGGGGCTTGAAATTAGGATGCAGCATAGAGGTGGACTTCTGCTGGCAAAACTCCATTGCCTGCACTGGGTGATGGCTAAAAGAGGGGTTAGCTTGTAATAACTCACAAAGGTAAAATATTCGTTTGGTTTTGTTTTCTAATTGTGTGTGTTAGTAATGCCTTTGGTTGCAAATAATGGAACAAGCTGGTTCATAGGAGCTTAAATAGAGAGTTGTCTCTTTTAGCTTACGTCCCTCAGCTGGTGGCTCAGCTCCCGCGGCAGTCAGGTGTCTGGGCATCCCGTCTCTCCAGGGCACTGCCCTTGTGTTTCAGATGCACATTTGTTGCCCACTGGAGGTGAGATGACTGTGTTACATCCATCTGTCCACTGTCCTCCAGGCAAGAAGAAGTGATAATCACTGCAGGAGAAGCTGGGGAGGCGAGCTTTTAGTTTTTAAAGTCCTTATGGTAGAAACGAATGAAGCAGAAGGTGGTTGGGCGTGAGTGTGGAGAGGAGCCTGCCTGCCTGCCTGCCTGCTGAAACAGTTGTTTATCTGGAACAGTGGTACTTCACCAAGAGGGTGGTTTGTGCCCCTCAGGATACATTGGCAACGTCTGGAGACACATCTGGCTGTCCCAGTCAGCCGGGAGCATGTGACGCTACTGGTATCTAGTGGGTAGAGGCCAAGAGTACTTCTGCACATCCTACAGGGCACAGGGCAGCCACCCACCCACAATCAAGAATCCACTGGCCCCAAATGACCGTCATGCTGCGGTTGAGGGACTCTAAAATGCCTTCACGGGGACAGGGGGTCCAGACTGATGTAAATCATTACATTAATAATACTAACACATTGTTTGTCTTTTTTTAAAAGATTTATTTATTTACTTTTAAGAGGGTGAGAGAGATGGTGAGGGAGAGAGCGAGTGGGGGAAGGGGCAGAGGGGGACAATATCCAAGCGAACTCCTGCTGAGCGCAGCGCTCTGGGGCTTAGTCTCACCATCCTGTGAGATCAGGACCTGAGCCAGAATCAAGTGTCAGACGCTCAACTGACTGAAGCACCCAGGCGCCCTCATTATTTGTCTTTTTACTTTCATTTTTTCACATGTGTCTAGTGGAGTAGGGTTTTCCAGAGGCTGCATAACATGCGCTGTTGACTATCTGGTGGTCAAGTGCGGAAAGAGATAAGAGAACCATCAGTCTTCCACTAGTCTAAATACTGAAGAGATCTGAAAAACTATCAAACAAATGGCTCTCTTCTCACTGATTATTTTTTTTTGTTTTGGAAAATATAATTATTTTTCATCAAAAATATGTACGTTAAGGGGTGCCTGGGTGGCTGAGTTGGTTAAGCATCTGCCTTCGGCTCAGGTCATGATCCCAGGGTCCTGGAATCGAGCCTCAAGTCGGGTCCCTGCTCAGCGGGGATCCTGCTTCTCTCTCTGTCCCTCCCCCCACTCATGCTCACTGGCGCGCTCTTTCTCTCAGATAAATACATAAAATCTTTTTAAAAATAAGTACATTAACATATGATGGGGTCTATTCCTAGTTTTAAATGCATAAATATTTTTTTAAAAATATTTAAATTTTGGGTTCTGTGAATGCAGTGGTCAGTGGGAAAAGGGTTTCTGCCTTTAGAGAGATTTCACTCTACCAGTGGAGCCAAACACATTCACTGTGATTATTCCTTAAAGTTCTGTAACAGAGGTCATTTCTGAGTGTGATGGGATTGCACTGGAGAGCACAGGGTGACGAGGTGGTGTTCTTAGAATGGAGCCTCCTATCAGACCTCACTCAGATCAGGACAACTGTCATTTTCATTTTGTTTCATTTGTCTCCCAAACTGCCCTGTTCTACCAAAGGTAGGAATTGGCTCTATACGTTTATACGTGGCTTAAGCTGCAACTCACTGATATGCTTCCTGCCCATTTTTAGTGACTGTACTGGCAATATTTAATGAATTGCACGCAGACGTGGACCTTTACGCACTTCTGTTCGGGGAAAGCGTCCTGAATGATGCTGTTGCCATTGTCCTGTCCTCGTAAGTAACAATATTACTCTGCCCCGGGGAAGAAAGCCTCCGGCTTCCGGAAGGCTCTGGGCTCAATTCAGACGCTTATCTTAAAAGTGTTAAAGATTGAACCAGGTGTTTTTCTCCACTGATAAAGTTATGCTGCTTTGTCCACTTGGCAGTGATCCAAATGCTGATGGCAGCATGACGCGAGGGCTGTGGGGGGAGTGCTGGGCCGAGTGTGGATACCATTGTATAAAGTGAGCGTGCTCCGTTTTAACTCCCTCTTCTTTTTAAACCCCAGGTCTATTGTTGCCTACCAGCCGGCGGGGCTGAACACGCATGCCTTTGATGCTGCTGCCTTTTTTAAATCAGTGGGCATTTTTCTAGGCATCTTTAGTGGCTCTTTCACCATGGGAGCCGTGACGGGCGTTGTGACTGCTCTAATATCCTTTCTGTGCTTTCTGCCCCTGCCTGGGCAGGATTGCGTGCTAGTATACTCGCAAGAGCAAGGTCTCAGTTCTTCCTCTCAGAAATGGTTTCTTTTTTTTTTTTTTCTTCCAGAAATGAATCTTTAATCGATGCTTCCACTGGGGTCAGGGGGTAGGGGTGGGGGCTCCTGAAATGTGTCCCTTTGGTGAAATGTGACAGTCAAGTTTGTAGCTAGCTAGGCCTCTGAGAAGATGTCTGGGAGTGTGACTCTAGCCTTAGCTCCATCCCTACCTCTGCATTCTCTCCCTCCGGCAGAGCAGCTGGAGATAGGAGTTTGGGGAGGACATTGGTTTTGGAGTCAGGGAGAGAGCCAGGAGGCCGGGAGGGAGCAGGCCGGAAAGTACTGGAGCCTGGAGCCTGCCTTCAGCTGTTGTGGGTCACATGGGCTACTGTGGCGGTAACTGCCTGGGGCCATCAGTGGCTGTTACTGCAAGGTGGCCTCCCTTAAGTGAAGGATTGTGTCCTATTCACTTCAAAAACCAGCCAAGCAACAGTAAAGCAAAGCACGGGCTGAGCAGACCACCCCTCGACAGGTGTGCAGAGTACTTTGTCAAATGTTCTTTCGGTGGCATTTAGATCCCCACTGTCCAGTACGAAGCCACAGGAGCCACAGCTGCCAGCCACGTCATCTCAGCCTGCAGTCAAAATCCAGATTATCACTGAGATTTCATACGTGCAATTTCTATAATAAACCTCTGCAACGTGGCATGCATTTTGCTATTGCAGCATCTCCCAACTCAGACTAGCCCTACTTCCGGTGTTCAGGAGCCCCTCATGGCTAGTGGCTACCCTACTGGATGGCCCAGATCCATCACTTCCTTCCCCGAGACCCCCATGATACCCTGGGGACTCAGGCTGCTCGGTGAGAGCACTCAGGAAAGGCTTCCATGCTAGCGCACTGGAAGGGCAGTGTTACGAGGGGACTCTCTGTCCCGAAAGTGACACTAGTACCAGGAGTTGTGCGTTTTATTTCTTCATTTCTCACGCATTCGTGAGGCACCTGCTGTTGGCCTCAGGTCATAGCGGCCCACAGAGGTCAGAGTCTCACTGTCCTCATCTCCCTCCCCAGGCCCTGCCTGAGGTACCCCCAGTACTGTTAGAACTCCCTGCCAGTCACCCCTCAGGCCGACCGAGCCCCTCAGAGGCCTGGGCATTGTAAGGAACACAGAAAACCTATTTACCGTTGCTTTAGAAGGCTCCATTTTTTAAAGACCGCTTTATTGAGGTAAAATTTGCATACTATACAGTTCACCCTTTTGAAGTGTACAGTTAAATGGCTTTGGGTATGTTACATTACTAGCTTTTTAAATTGTGGTAAAATACGTATAACACAGTTGGCCATTTGAAGCATTTTAGGTGTATAATTCAGTGGCATTAAGTACATCTACATTGTTCATGCCACTGTCCCCACTGTTTCCAGATCTTTCTCATCATCGCAGAAAGAAACAATACCCTCCTCTCTCCTCTCTCCCAGCCCTTGATAACCTCTTTTCTACCACAAAACTTACTTTTTCTTGCTTTAAAAACCGAGCAGCAGCCTTGGGGCCCCCAAAAGAAGAGTTGTAGGGAAAGGATAGCCCTTAAGGAAGGGGGTTCTGGGCTTACTGAGTGTGGTTCTTGGTGGCCCCCATAACTTGTTCCCGGAGCCAAATTCCTTGACAGAGGCCCACGTGACCAAGTTTACCAAGCTGCACTGCTTCCCCCTCCTGGAGACGGCACTCTTCTTCTTGATGTCCTGGAGCACCTTCCTTTTGGCGGAAGCCTGTGGCTTCACAGGTGGGTTTTCACTACCTGTGGGCTACCCTTCCCCTCCTGGCAGCCAGAGCTGTGCAAACTGGAGGGGACCTCGCGGAACTGTCCGGTGGCGTTCATTCAGCTCTCCCATAGCGTCTGCATGGAGGGTTGCTGAAGGAGGCTGGTGTTCTGCCTGAGGAATAGTTTTGTTTCCCAGAGCTACACATTTTTAAAGGATGAAGTTTATTGCTTCAAGCTCAGCTGTTTCTGAGTACTGGTTCCAGTTGCAAGCAGATGTTTAGCTGCAGAGGTTAATGAACATATTAACCTCTTAACAGTTATCATCCCTTAGATTGCTGCTTCTTTCAGGAACAGTAAAAAGCAACATACAAAATCTGTATCCTTGTAAGAGTAACTTTGTATCTACTCTGATGAATGTGAACACAGTTCATCCTTGTTTTGGCTCTAGTTTGTTTAATCATTATTTTTCAATGCTATGTGTTTATGATGCCAGTTTCATGTATTAGTACAAGTAACCTTGTGGTTGTAGTTCTTCCCATTCTCTCATCAAAAAAAAAAAAAAATCACTGAATTTTTCCACTAGAAAACTCAAGTGCAATTGCTATACATAATCCAGGTAGTTGGGAAGCCCTTTTAGTTCTCTTTTCAAAATAATGCAACATGTCTTTATAGGTAGCCTTATAATATACCCCACTTCTTTAAACTTTGGCAATTATCTGTAAAGGTCAAGGCACGGTCCAGGTGCATCAGTTGTCTTGCAAAACAAAATGGTTACCATTAATCCTAAATCAAGGTAACCAAGCCTTGGGAAAAAATGGCACAGTACTCCGGATCCATTTTGTCTGAAACCTTAGACCATGCACAAACAGAAAGCATTTGCTCGCAATTAAATTCATTGCTTCTAAGAACAGAGGAGAGCATGGCAAAAGGATATGATGGGTCCCATGGATATGAGGTGCCCCACAGCCTCTTTGAAAGAGTGAATGCTAAATGCCAAATTCAGTGGGAGTTTAGAGGGGAGAGAATGCCTTTAAAACTGGAGCAAGGAGGGAATTCAGGCACCTTGGCTTTGAAGGAAGACAGTCAGAAGAAGGGAAGGTTGGTATGAGTGGTGGGGGCAGGCCATAGGAAAACTTTCCAGACTGTTCCAAACTTTTGGTAATAGGAAACTTTCCAAACTGTTCAGGAAGCTGGATATATTGGGCTTGCCCACGTGAAGTTTTTGTTTCAGTGGGGATTTTTTTCCTGCTTCATTTTTTCCCCATTGATTCTTTTTTCTTTCTTTCTTTCTTTCTTTTTTTTTTTTTTTTTAATCTCTCACCAGGCGTTGTGGCTGTCCTTTTCTGCGGAATCACGCAGGCTCATTACACCTACAACAACCTGTCCGTGGAGTCACGCAGTCGAACGAAGCAGGTGAGAGCAAGCCCTGGGTCTTCATGAGTCAGTTGTGCATACAAGGGAGGCACCCCACAGAGTTTACGGCTTCCTTTTCCCATCCCGTGCAGCTCTTTGAGGTGTTACACTTCCTGGCAGAGAATTTTATCTTCTCCTACATGGGCCTGGCACTGTTTACCTTCCAGAAGCACGTTTTCAGCCCTGTGTTCATCATTGGAGCTTTTGTATCCTTTTTTTGGTTCTACTGTTTTGTCTGTGGACAAGTGACCACTGCTGGGGAAGCTATAATAAGAATTTCTGTTTGGGGTGGGTGACTGAGCCAGCGCTGGTTCGTGATGGTATTTTCCTGATGAGAAAAAAAAAAGGCTTACAAGGTTCATAAAACTCAATGGATTCAGTGGAAAGATCGGCTTTCATCTGAGGCTGTCCTCTCTGCATGTTCTGTGTAACACAGTTTTCCTGTTAACCTGGTGCATGGCAGGTGGTAGCTTGTTTTATAGAACACCCTTCTTATTTATTTTTATTTATTTTCTTATTTATCTTAACTTATGTACTTATTTATTTATAAAGATTTTATTTAGTCATTTATTTTAGAGAGAGAAAAGAGCATGCATGTACCTCTGCATGCAGGGGGAGGGGCAAAGGGGGAGGAAGAAGGGGAAGCAGACTCTGCGCTGAGTCCCGACATGGCACGTGGGATGTAGGACCCCAAGACCGTGACCTGAGCTGAAATGAAGAGTCAGATGCTCAACCAACTGAGCCATCCAGGTGCCCCATAAAGCACCCTTCTTAGCAGATCTGTAAGTTGGCCACTGTGTCAGTCCCAGAATCATTTTTATTTCATTGCTACATGAATTCCAATCCAGAAGGTTTCCAGTTTGGAAGACCTGAAGCTTCTGTTACTGCACAGTAACTGCAGTACTGTTACAACTGCACAGGCAGCCCTTCCTCATGCTGCCCAGAGAGGCCTGCCGGCAATGAATCCGCTTTCCCTGGAGCATACCGGCTGTGAGAGATCACAGTGGAGAAGACTCCCTTTATTTTTTTCCAAAAGAAAAAAAGAAGAAGAAGAAAAAGGAGAGGAAGAAAAGACAAAATGGAAAAATACTTGGTTCCTTGACTTAGTTCCATGGTGAATGCAGTTTTTGGAAGGGAGACACTGTTTTAGGGATTGGCTTCTCTGAAGAAAGGAGGGATGTGAATGCCCAGCTGTGGGTGGACAGCTCAGAGTTTTGCTCGCTTGGCCTCCGATCTTATTGTTTTCATTGACGTGAACTCCTCTGGGCCTTGGAATGGTAGCAGTTCAGCTCAGCCTAGATTTGTAAACACTGAGCCAGCGTCCCCTATTGCTGGGCCTTTACACTTGCTTTTTCTGAGACCTCATGGGTAACCTTTAAAAAATAAAAAAATAAAAAAAGGAGTGTTTTTCTCTTCTGGGCTTGAGGATCAAGGGATACTCACCAAGCAGCTGGATAGTGACTGTGGCTGGCCTATTGCTGTGAGGGGTCCTTCTGGTTAGAGTGTGATCTCCTTCACCTGGGGTTCTTTTGGATGGATTTACATACTCACCAAGACTGACAGCTAAAAACCTGGAGGATCAGCGTTCTCATTCTTGCTCCAGAAAGACCTCACATGTCCTCTAGATCTGTATTCGGAGCACAGCATCTGGGGAGAGAGAGTGAGAGGAGCCCTTGTTTACAGAGGAGGGCCTTGCGGGGAGGGTGAGCTGGGGGTGGGAGGGAGCCCCCTGGGAGTCCCGCAGGCCCCTTACCACTTGAGGACCTTTGCATGGCTTCTGGGATAAAATGTGCTTTTTAAGCACTACCTGTTTCTTTCTGTTCGAAACAAAACAACACAACACAGAACCAGAGGGGTTGGGAGGGGCACAGATTGGAAAAAAAAAAAAAAGCAGCTAAAAGCAGAAAAACAGTCAGTCCTTTACCCTGGAGGAGGCAGAAGACAGTTCCACCCTGGCTTGTGTCTGAAACAGCTGCAGCTTAGGCAGCTGGTGCTTGGCTGGCCCAGAAGCTCCCTGTTCTCGAGGCTCCCACGGCGGTTTCCTTCTGCGACCAGGGCAGCATGCAACTCTCTGCCAGACTTTAATCTAAACTCAGCAAGTGAGGGATAACCTGTTTCCCTGAATTCTTCGCTGTCCACAGCAGAGCTCCCCTTCCACACTCCCCCATTTCCATGGCTCTTCCCTCTGGAAGACTTTTATGCCACTTAGGTAGAAAAATCTCCCCCTCCTGTTGAGTCTTAGGAGGGTTAGGAGTGCTCCTTCAGTGGCCCGAGTCCTTTGTGTGTCCGCACAAAGTGTCTCACTTGTAGCATCTTCCTGGTCCTTTCGGGCCCCTGCTCTCTACTTCTGACTGAAGCATATGCACTCTTACCCAGGACATTTGCTCTTTACCGTTTGACCTGGAGTGTAGGCGTTTGCTCTTCTTGTGACTTTCCTTCTCATGGAGCCCAAGCCACGATTCGCTCCTCTCAATGCACCCCCCACAACCCCTGCCATGGTGCCTGAGCTTATTTCTGGACTCATTTTTAGAGAGATGGAAAACTTGGTCCACATCAGTGTGATTAAATCAAGAAGTTATAACAGAGATGCCTGGGTGGTTCAGTCAGTTAAGTGTCTGCCTTTGGCTCAGGTCACGATCCTGGGGTCCTGGGATCAAGCCCCGTATCAGGCTCTCTGCTCAATGGGGAGCCTGCCTCCCTCTCTCCCTCTGTCTCCCCCTCTTCCTCTGCCTCCTCCCCGCTGCTTGTGCTCTTGCTCTCATAGTCTCTCTCTCAAATAAATAAATAAAATCTTTAAAAAGAAGAAGTTACAACAGCCCATTTAAAAGGTTCGAAATGAACTCTGATGGGAACCAGAATGCTGGGAAAGCTGTCTAACTGAATCCTCACTTGCTGCTGAGACTTGTTTCAGGGGAGGCTGGACAGCTTGGCTGCCTCATGCGACCTTGCTGGTCTTTGTGCAGTTATCTCCTGGTCATGAGGGATCACAGCATCATTAACATTCTCTGCTCTGCCAGAGGCTCTGGGAAGTTGCCTTTCTAGAAAGCTGTTGGGTCCTTAACCTCCACCTGGTGGTCAGGTCGCCATCTTCCTGGGCAGAGCTGCGCACATCTACCCGCTCTCCTTCTTCCTCAACTTGGGCAGAAGGCACAAGATTGGCTGGAACTTTCAACACATGATGATGTTTTCAGGTAAAAAACCGTACACGTCAAGAAAAATGAGTTTTATTCGGCAGGAATGCTAGCATGATTAAAATATCATCAATAAGGTCCACGAAGAGCCAGAAGTTCAGACACCTGGTTCTTTTGTATCCCTGCATTGCTGGGTGGGCTGACATACATGCTAGAGTTAACTCTGGTTTTGCAAGCTATACTACCAAATGTGAACATTCTCCCCCAAAATAGCCACATCTTCATTTTTATCTCTACCACCCATGGGACCTATAGGTATACAAGTATTTAAAGTGCTTGATTATTTTCTGATCGGTATTCATAACCCTTAATCTTCCAGAAGGGCTCCAGACTTAAAATTTCTAGGTCTTTAATGAGAAAGAATACAGGACAGGTCGCTCAGTACCTCCCAGCTGCGGTATCCAGTCTTGTAAAATAATGAAATTGAGCTACTTAGTTGAGGTTCCTCCCAGCTCCAACTTTCTCTGAAGCATAAAACAACACAAAACCAACCAAACCGAAAAACCACTTGCATAAGCAAGATGAGCCCCACACTGGAAATTAACAGCTGTGATAGTGCTGTTTGATCTACACTGTCTCCCACATCCACCACCCTCCCCTGCCACCCCATAAAGCTCAGAAGTGTGCAGAAGCCACCAAGGGAACAAAGGGCAGTCAAATACGCAGAGGTAAAGGAAGGAGAGAGCAGCTGGCCTGAGCTGATGGTGCAGTAAGCGTGCAGTGAGCGTCCGTCATCATGGATGAGACCCAAGTTAGAGGGTCTTTGTAGAGCAGAGGGAGAAGATGGTGGGGCTGCCGGAGGCCACAGGGATCCTTAAAATTACCTCTGTTTTCTGTGGGGGATGGGGAGGAACTGCGCAAGAGGCAAAGTGAGTAGCAGCCCTTGACTGCAACGTGGTGGTTCTCGTGGGGGAGGGGGATGTCAGAGTCTTCTGGAACTCTCTGGGCAACAGGCACTGCACCGCGAAGCAGTTGCTCTGTCTGGTGCTTGCTTACCTCTTCACTGAAACAGGCCACCTGCTGCAGTGAGTGCATCCTCTTTATAATGCAGCACTCTGGGTTCTGGAGGGGACAAAGACTGCTTCCTTGCCAGACTCCCAGTCTGATGTGGGGGAGGAGGTGAGCAAAGAGCTAACTTCCTCTGGAGGGAGCGTGACACACTGCAATCAAGATGGGGAAGAGGAGGGCCTGGGGCCATCTTTACCAAGGGGGCAGTCTTCGTTCTGGGTTTGCCAGAAATGAGTCTCGTGAGGCAGCAGGTTGGACAATCAGGAGAGCGTTGCCAGGCTTTTTCCAGGAAGGGCAGCAGTGTGCTTTCGCTGTAAGACACAGGGGCTAATGCAGAAAGAGGGTCAGATTGGATGGGGGAAATTGCATCTAGGCTGCTGGGAGCTCAGGTGGCATCAGAACCATCTGTTGGGCTGGTTAGAGGCCCTCGAGGGGCCCCACCGCCAGCGTGTTTCTGCAGGTAGAGGGGCCCCAGGAATGGGCACTTCTCATGTATTCTTGGCTGCTTCTGCTACTGCTGCTAGTGGTTTGAGGACCACACTTTGAGAACCACTGTTGGAGTCTGGATCCCAAGGAAGCCCCATTGCTGTGCCCAAGAGGTTGGGCTTGACTCGAGAGCAGTCGGGCAACTTTAGAGGTTTCTGAGAAAGGCATGCCAAGGTCCTCCTTCCATATCAAGAAAGGGCTGCTGGGAAAGAGCGAGGCCAGCAGGAGATAACTCTACCTGGATAAATTTAAAGTATGTGCATTATTTTCTGTACTAAAAGACTGCGACGTACACAGCTATTTAAAGATACCATCTCCTGTAAAAGTTACTTCCTGCTGGGAGCAATCTCACCATTGAAAGGAACTCAGCTCTTTAAAGTGATGAAAAATCCAAGGCTTCTCTATTGTACAGCATACAGTGTTTACCTGATAAAATCAAGACGACTGTAGCACATGTTGTCTCTCTCTGACCCCCATGCTTTGTTCTTGGAGACAGCATCCTTTTAGAGGCTTAAATATTGATTATTGACAATGGTGGCTGTCGGTGTTCTAGATGTGCCTAAGTGTCTCCCTAGCACAGATTAATAGAAAACATTAACTTTGTTTTTTCATGTCATTTTTGGGGAGTCATTCTGCAGTGAATTGTGAAGTTCTCAGATTAGCGAATTTGCAAAATTATCAGGAAAGGTAGGAAACTACACAAACAGATACAGTACGTATAACTTTTCTTGCTCTCATACAACATACACAGTTGTCGTGTGCCCCCCCTCCCACCGCTGGTGAAGAGGAGCTCATGCCAGGTATCTGTTGAAGACCATGGAGTCACTCTTTACTTTAAAACAAATGAGTGTGCTTTGAAAAAGGAACAAAAGAGCTTAGAATGGCAAACATTAAAATATGGATGTTTAATCTTTTTTTTAAAAACAAACAATACTGGGGCGCCTGGGTGGCTCAATGGGTTAAAGTCTCTGTCTTCAGCTCAGGTCATGATCCCAGAGTCCTGGGATCGAGCCCCACATCGAGCTCTCTGCTCCATGGGGAGCCTGCTTCCCCCTCTCTCTCTGCCTATTTGTGATCTCTGTCTGTCAAATAAATAAATAAAATCTTTAAAAAAACCCCAATATTTTATTAAATATAACATAAGTAAAATCTAATGCAAAATAAAAATATGAGAACTCACATAAAAGAAGAACAAATATTTGTGAATATATATTAAGAATATTCACAATTGTTTCAATTCCTTTGTGAGTGTTGCTCTATGTAGATCAAAACATATGCTTTTAAAATTAAAGGTAAGAATATAACTTAACTGCATTAAGTTCATTTCTATTTGGCGGGGTTTTTGTTTGTTTTGTTTTTTTAGTCAAGTTGACACACAATGTTTATGTTAGTTTCAGATGTAAACATAGTGATTCAACTTCCCTATGGGTTGTGTTGTACTCATTCTAAGTATTTGGTGCCTAATCTTAATGCCTGTTAATGTGGGTGAAGGGTCAGCAAACTGTAGTCCTGGGGTCCAGTCTGGCTGCTGTCTGTTGTCATATACGCCACGGCTCAGAATGGCTTTTACCGATGGACATCTACAGTCCGAGTCATGAGAGGAGACACTGACTTTGAAATCCAATCAGGTGAAATCTCATCCTCGAAGAGAATCCCACTGTTTGCATTAACGCACCTATATTACAACAAACTGTACTCAGTTATTATGAATCCATTCTTGGTTTTTGTCGATAAGATTTTGTGGGAATCTGTTTTTTTCTCTTATACATCAGTACCTGCACAGTATTCTTTACTTTTTCCCCCCTTACCCCATAAAGCCTAAGATCTCTAATATCTGACCATTTACAGAAAAAGTTGCCAGCCCCTGATGTAGATCAAGTTATGTCGTTGCTTCTCTGTGTGGCTTTGCTAAGGAAATGCTGACCTGCTCTGTGGTTCATGGCACAGAAGCCACAAATATGCATTTGCCACATTCATACCTAGCCTGCTACTTCCATTTATGATGGGATCAGACCTAGAGAGCTTATGTTTTTATTTTTTATTTACATTTCTTTTTACTTCATGTTCCTAGCAAAACTATTTTAGCAATAAGAGCGTGTTGTTGTCCTGGAATGGGCCACACAAAATAGTGCAGTGTTCTCCTTACATTATGGACATTTTGAAGGAAAAAAAAAAAGTCCAACAGGAGAAAACCATATGCCCTTAAGTTTCTTCTTTCCAAATGAGACAGCATGTGGGGTCCAGCCATTAGCCCCAAGTGGCAACAGTGCATTCGAGGACACACATTTGGCCTTGTAACCAAATCTTCTTCTCCGGTCCCTGCAGGCCTCAGGGGGGCCATGGCATTTGCACTGGCCATCCGAGACACAGCATCCTATGCCCGCCAGATGATGTTCACGACCACGCTCCTCATTGTCTTCTTCACCGTTTGGGTCATTGGTGGAGGCACGACGCCCATGTTGTCGTGGCTTAACATAAGGTCAGTTTGAAACCATGGTCAGTTTTGTGTCTAACTGGATCACTTGTGCCCACCCTGGTGCAGGTGTGTGTGTGTGGTGGGGGAGACAGCTTAGTGTGTGGAAGGTTCTTAACAGGGTTATGTTGGGTTGGGTTTGGGGGAGGGGTTGAAAATAAAAAGCAATGAGTAAAAATTCAGAATATAGACTTTTCCATGAGAAAAAAAGAAGGTGGGTGTGAAAATTTCTGTCAGTATGACAACACAAGGCCTTAGAAACACCTGGACCTTTCTAGAACAGTGACACTAGGGCAAGAATTCCAAAGTCTTAAAGCTGCAGGCAGGAGAACAGATGCCACTGCCGGCAAAGTCAGGCAGTGCACATTCCTGTGAAATCACACCTCTGGCCTTCAGAGCCACCTCATCCACCAGAAACAGAAAGAGGCAATTCGAGTTTTGTTTCTAGGAGGAAACTGTTTGATCTGTTTCTTGCTGAGGCGTACCAAAGAGGTGATATTTCCTGTGTCACCATCCTCTGTTGCAGGCTCATGTATGTCCCCTGCCTGTGGTTTTGCAACTCAGTCAGGACTGAGAGCCCTGACCAAAATTTGATTTTTTGTTTTTTAAGAGCGTTTGAAGCCCAGAGGGGCTGGCAAGCTCCAGCACATTAGGGTAAGGAGGGCACTGGAACAGAGGTCAGGCGTCCCAGAGCCCAGCTCTGGCTCTGGTTCAAGGCAAGCCCTTCACATGTCTTTGGGCCTCAGTTTCCCCAAATGCTAAGTGAAAGCATGCCAGCAGACCTTCTGCAGTCCCTTCAGCTCTCAGTGGGTGTGCTTTGCTCATGGGAGGCACCCCCACCACCTCCATCCATTTTGGAGTGTGCAGAGGGTGAATGTGATCAGGAGACAAGGCTCTCTGCGCGCGTGGGTGTGAAGAGGAATTCTCTGGAAAGCCACAAGGTGGCGATGTTTTTCTGTTTTTCTTTCTCTGCCAGCTTTTAATTCACATTCCCTTCTCTGGAATATAGAATGCCCAGACAACTGCCACAGAGCCTACCTTAGCTGGCGGGGGGGACGGGACTGGAATTTGGGAGAAAACTGGAGTTGGAGAGACCTCCGTAACCCATCAAGGACTTTTGTCTTGATGGCAGGCAGGGATTCCTGGGCTCGGCCTCTGCCAGCTGCACCGTTTCTGGCCTGGCAAGCCTCAGCCTCACATCCTCGAGGGTCTGCAGAAGCTACTCAGGGCTGATCAGTGGCAGGTCCCGTAATAGATAACACTTGTGTGACACAGGCGTTGTACAAGATGCTGCGCCTGTATTAAGACAATCTTCACAACATTCGGTAGAGAAGCTACAACCATGCTCTTCATTTTAAAGTTGACAGAACTGAGGCCCAGAGAAATAACTTGCCCAGGTCACAGAGCTTTTGGGGGATGGGCTGGGATTTGGGCCCCGGCAGTCTTGGCACCCAGTCCACAGGCTGAACTGCTGTGTCCGACCGCCTGTGAGAAGGTGGATAGTGTTGGGCACCTCTGTGTCGTGAATTTGGGATGACCAGAACTTTGAGTTCCTGGTATGAATCTCAAGAGTTGTATTAAGGAAAATAATTCATCCTGGGAATATGAACCTAAAGAAGAAAATGGACGGCTTTTTGGCTCTAAACCTGACACATATAATGGTACCATCTTTGTTCTGTGTTAAAGGTAAGAAAGGAGGTTTACCCGGCACACAGTTGAGAATCTTTAAGAATCTCAAGATTAAGGGTGCCTGGGTGGCTTAGTTGGTTGGGTGTCTGCCTTCGGCTTGGGTCATGATCCTAGAGTCCTGGGACAGAGCCCCACATTGGGCTCCCTGCTCAGTGGGAAACCTACTTCTCTCTCTACCACTCCCCTGCTCTCTCACTCTATCATTCTCTCAAATAAATTAAATCTTTTTTTAAAAAGGTTTTATTTATTTATTTGACAGAGATCACAAGTAGGCAGAGAGGCAGGCGGGGATGGGGGGGAAGCAGGCTCCCCGCCGGGCAGAGAGCCCGATGTGGGTCTTGATCCCAGGACCCTGAGATCATGACCTGAACCGAAGGCAGAGGCTTAACCCACTGAGCCACCCAAGCACCCCTCAAATAAATTAAATCTTTTTAAAAAAAAAAAAAGAATCTCAAGACTGACCTCTGAGATTACTTTCTGTTCCTATTTGTCTGGTCACTCAGTAGGTACCTGGATGTTCAGAGCCTGATTAAATCATGTTGGTTTTTTCATCCTGGTTTATAGGCCCTCCCACACACTACACACATGTATAGGCAAATAATTTCCCACCAATTGGAGAGTTGACTTGTGACATTTTACTCTTCCGATAACCCTTTTCCAAATTGGGCCACTCAGATTGTCCTTTCCAGAACTGAGAGTGTGTGTAGCTTTCCCTGAGGCACATAAGCTGTATATACAAATATAATAACTTTATCATCATGGAAAATCCATGTAACATACGGATAGCACCTAGAACATAGCAGCTAGTGAGTGCCCAGAGAGGAATCGGGAAATGATGATGTGTATGACTGGGCATAGGAGAGATCTCATTTCTCCACATCCTCGCCAGCATTTGGGATTTTATTTATATTTGACAGACAGAAAGCACAAGTAGGCAGAGAGGCAGGCAGAGAGAGGAGGAAGCAGACTCCCTGCTGAGCAGAGAGCCCAGTGCGGGGCTTGATCCCTGGACCCTGGGATCATGACCTGAGCCGAAGGCAGAGGCTTTAACCCACTGAGCCACCCAGGTTCCCCTGTTACCACTCTTCTTCATTGTAGGTCTAATAGGTGTGTGGGTGTACCTCCCTGTGGCCTCACTTTACATTTCTCTAATAACTAATGATATCAAGCATCTCTTTGTGTGCTTATTGGCCATTCTTGTATCTTCTCTGATGAAACACCTGCTAAAACTCTTTGTTTTCTAATCAGATTGTTTGGGTTTTTTAAATTGAGTTTTGAGTTCTTTATTTATTATAGATACTAATCTTCTGTCAGAGATGTGGTTTGTAAGTATTTTCTTCGAGGTTGTGGCTTGTCTTTTAATCCTTTTAGTAGAGTCTACCATAAAACACAAGTTTCAGTTTTGAGGGAGTGCCATTTATCATTTTTTTTTCTTTTATGCACCGTGTCTTTGGTGTTACATCTAAGGACTCTCTGTCAAGCCCTAGGTCCTGATTTCTTCTGTGTTATCTTCTAAAAGTTTTTTAGTGTTCTGCTTGACATTTAAGTCTGTGGTCCATCTTGGGTTGATTTTTATATAAGATACAGGTTTAAGTTAAGGTTTTATCTTATTTGCCTAAGACTATCCAGTCGTTCTGGCAATATGTTTAAAAGACTGGTCTTGGGGCAGCTGAGTGGCTCAGTCATTAAGCGTCTGCCTTCGGCTCAGGTCATGATCCCAGGGTTCTGGGATCGAGCCCCACATCAGACTCTCTGATCCACAGGCAAACTGCTTCTCCCTCTCCCTTTGCTGCTCTCCCTGCTTGTGCTCCCACTCTCTCTCAAATAAATAAATAAAATCTTTAAAAAAAAAAAAAACTAGTCTTACTCCATTGAATTACTTTTCCTCCTTTGCCAAAAATCAGTTGGCTGTATACACGTGGGTCTGTTTGTGTTCTGCTCCACTGATGAATGCATTCAACCCTCCACCGGGACCACATTGTCCTGATAGCTATTGTTACGTAATAAACTTTAGCATCATGTGGGGCAAGGCCTCCCATGTTATTCTTTTTTCAAAATTGTCATAGCTATTCTAGTTCCTTTCCATATATATTTTAGAATAACCTTGTCTATCTCTTAAAAAAAAAAAAAGTCACTGAAATTTTCACCGGAATTGTGTTAAACCTATATATCAGTTTGGGGAGAATTGCCATCTTTATTATGTTGACTCTTCCAATTCATGAATGTGTCATGTTTCTTCATTTATTTAGATTGTATGGTTTTCAGGATACAGTGCCTGTCCATGGTTTGTTAGATTGTTTTTTTTTTTTAAGATTTTATTTATTTGACACACAGAGAGAGAAACCACAAGTAGGCAGAAAGGCAGGCAGAGAGAGGGCAGAAGGCAGAGAGCCTGATGGGGGACTCGATCCCAGGACCCTGAGATAATGACCTGAGCCGAAGACAGAGGCTTAACCCACTGAGCCATCCAGGTGTCCTGGTTTATTAGATTTATATCGAAGTATTTCTTCTTTCTTGAGCAATTATAAATACTGTTCTATATTTTTTTAAGATTTCATTTATTTGACACAGAGAGAGATCACAAGTTAGGCAGAGAGGCAGAGAGAGTGGAGGAAGCAGGCTCCCTGCTGAGCCGAGAGCCCAATGTGGGGCTCCATCCCAGGACCCTGAGATCATGACCTGAACTGAAGCCAGAGGCTTAACCCATGAGCCACCTAGGTGCCCCAAAGGTTTTATTTATTTATTTGACAGAGCACAAGTAGGCAGAGCAGTAGGCAGAGAGGGAAGACAGAGAGAAGTAGGCTCCCCTCTGAGCAGAGCCTGATGTGGGGCTTGACCCCAGAACCCTGGGATCATGACCTGAGCCGAAAGCAGACGCTTAATGACTGAGCCACCCAGGTGCCCCAAGACCAGATGCTTTACGGACTGAGCCACCCAGGCTCCCCACTATTCTATCTTTCCAGTCTCCATGTGTTCACTGCTAGGATATAGAAATACAATTGGTTTTTGGTTTTTGTTTGTTTTTTAGAGAGGGAGGCAGGGAGAAGAGTAGAGGGAGGGAGAGAGATAATTTCCAACAGGCTCCACGCCCAGCATGGAGCCAGATGCAGGGCTGGATCCCACAACTCTGAGATCATGACCTGAGCTGAACCCAAGAGTTAGACACTTAACCGGCTGCGCCACACAGGCAGCCTGGTTTTTCTATGTTGATCTTGTATCCTGTGACCACACTGAACTCATTTATTAGTTCTAGGAGGGTTTGGTTTGGTTTTTAACTTACATGAGATTTTCTACATAGGCCATCACATCATTTGCAAACAGAGGCACTTTTATTCCTTTCTTTCCAACCAGTGTACCTTCTATTTCCTTTTCTTGACTCACTGCTCTGGCTAGGACTTCTAGTTTGACATTGAAAAACAGTGCCGTGAGCCGACATCCTTGCCTTGTTTCCAGTCTTAAGGAGAAAGCATTCAGTCTTTCACTAATAAGTGTAACATTAAGCTGTCAGGTTTTTGTAGATGTTTATCATCATTAAGTTGAGGGAATTTCTGTCAGTTGCTAGGTTTTTGAGTGTTTTTGTTCTTATCATGAAGAGGTGTTGAATTTTATCAAATGCTTTTTCTGTATCTATTGATATGATCATATTTTTCTTGTTTAGCTTGTTAATATGGTAGGTTACATTGATTAATTTTCTTTTTTCTAAGAGAGAGAGTACATACACGAGTGGGGGAGGGGCAGAGAGAGAGAGAAAGAATCTTAAGCAGGCTCTACACCCAGTGTGGAGTCCAATACAAGACTTGATCTCAAGACCCTGAGATCATGACCTGAGCTGAAATCAGGAGTCAGGTGCATAACTGACTGAGCCACCAAGGCACCCCCCTTTTTCTGAAGTAATTTTCAAATATTTAACCAGTCTTACTTCCCTAAAACAAACCCCAGTTGGTTATGGTGTATAAATTTTTTATATATTGCTGAATTCTATTAGCTATTATTTTCTTAAAGATTTCTGTGCTCTGTGTTCATGAGGGATATTAGTTTACCATTTTCTCTTTTTTCGGTACTGCCTTTTTCTATTTTTCTATTTTCCTTTTTCTATTCTATTTTGTACTGCCTTTTTCTATTTTACCAATCTGACATTGGTATCAGAGTAATCTGACCTCACAAAACAAGCTGGGATGTGTTCCTTACTCTTCTGTTTTCTGGAAGACATCGTGTAGAATTTGTGTTAACTCATCTTGGAAGCTTAATGGAATTCTCCAGTAAAACCATCTGGTCCTGGAGACTTCTTTTTCAAGAGTTTTCAAATTGTGAAGGCAATTTCTTTAATAGTTACAGGGCTGTTAAGATGATCTCTTTCATAGGGCACCTGGGCTCAGTTGATTAAGCATCCAGCTCATGATTTCAACTCACGTCATGGTCTCAGGGTCATGGGTTTGAGCCCCACATTGGGCTCCATACTCAGCGGGGAGTCTGCTTGAGATTCCCTCTCTCTCTCTCTCCCCTCACTCGCATGCTTGCTCTCTCTCTCTCTCTCAAATCAATCTTTTAAAAAAATTATCTGTTTCATATTTGGTGAACTGTGGTAGTTTGTGAAATTGGTCCTGTTTCATCTGAGTTGTCAAATTTATGTTGTTTGTAGTATTACCTTATTATTCTTTTCATATCTGTGACATATCTAGTAACACTCCTTGTTTCATTCCTGATATTGGAAATTTATATCTCCTCTCTTTTTTTCTTTCAGTCTGCTACAGGTTTGTCAATGTTATTGATCTTTTCAAAGAACCAGCTTTTTGTTTCATTGATTTCCTATATTGTTCTTCTTCTCTCCATCTCTTTGATTTCTGCTCCTATCTTTATTCTTTTCTGCTTTCTGTCCAGCTCTGCCCAGACAGCATAATGAAGCAAATAGGTAAACAACAATTTTGGTGTCAGTACTTTGCATTTTCCAGATTTGTTTAAATAGTGATTGTCTAAGTATAGAGACTGACATTTATAGAGATTACATGAAAAGAAATTCCCTCAGAAATAAAGTAATGAGATTCATTGGTTTCTCTGGCCTGTGGTTTCTGATGTTACTTCATGAATATGAATCATTTATGTGAACCAGGTTCTTATTCTAAAATTCTTCAGAAACCCCCTGAAGTTCAGTGTGGTGTTTTGACCTCTATGACCTAAGTAAAATCAACACCTACCTGTTCCTTATTTCTCCAGGCTACGGACAGAGGCCCTTAGGAGGTGTTAAGTGGCTGCTCAGAAGTCAGAAGCCCAGGGTGGGATTCCAAGTTCCACCATAAATAATGAGGAGTTAGTTGTGATTTTTAACCATGGCTAAGTTCTAGTCTGTGTGTAAAGTAAAAATGAACGTGACCCAGATCCAGAGCCAGGTTACTGCTTTCCAGAAATCCAACATATCTTTTTAAAATCAGTATGTGGTGATTGATACTTTAAAATATGATGGCGAGACGCTCAAATTGTTTTCTGGTAATGCACAAACTACATATTTTTCTTAGTCCCTTGAGCAGATATTGTTATTCACACAGGACGTAATGTTGGCAATTTAACAAGGTGACCACAGGACTGTTTCAGCAAAGGAGCCTGGTATGTGTGCAGAGCACATTTGGCAGCATGGTGGCTCTTTGGAGCCGCCAGCTTCAGGTGACACACACATGAGATGGTGGTGAAGGTGGGGTCGGAATGGCACATGCCCAGGCATCCGGGTAGCCCTCACACCCCACAACGCAGCCGTGCAGACACCCCAGGACAAGGAAGGACACTCTGCTCAGTATAATCCTGTTAGACTGAGAATTTACAACTTGCCAGATACTGTGAAGAGTAAAGGTAGGGAGAAGCCCTGAGCTCTTTATGTAATAGCATTTGTAACTGGATATTTGAAGAGTTTGTAAGGACGCCAGCGTGTAATTGTAGGATGGATCCCGGGGCGTCTGGGTGGCTCGGTTGGTTGGGTGTCCGACTCTTGGTTTTGGCTTAGGTCATGATTTCAAGGTCGTGGATGGAGCCCCATGTTGGGCTCAGCGTTAAGTCTGCTTGGGTTTTTCTCTTCCTTTCCCTCCGCCCCTCCTCCCCCCCTCAAATAAATAAATCATTGTTTTTTGTTAAGGGTGGATACTGTGAGGTGAAGAACTGGGGCTCTGGGGTCTAAGAGCCTCAGCCACAATCTTGGTGCCACCATTTTCTACTTTTGTGACCTTGGGCAACTTATTTACCTCTTTGACTCAGTTTCCTCACCCATTTAGATGGGGACAGTAGTGCAAGGATAAAATAAATGTGATAAAGAATTCTCTCATGAATCGTACCATCTGAAAAAGAAATAAAGGTACCATCTGGCACATAGTAAGCATTTAGTATCTTTTAGCTATTAATTATTATATATTATGTATGTTATATATAACTTTATTATGTTATCATTACAAATCATAATATCAGTACTACTCCCATTGCTATTATTATTATCAGTGAATCTTACCTTAATGGAGTCCAGTTTGCTTTTCTGGAATTGGTTACAATTTTTCAGTAGTATAGTAAAATAGAAAATCTGCTATAAGTCACATTCTGAGCAGGTGACTTGTTAAGGTACCCCTTAGGAAGCATAGCTCATTCTCACTTGCAGATTCCCAGGGATTTCGGTAGAGTAAGAAGTTGGGCATTGTCTAGCACAGTGTTTTTCCACCTTGTTTTCATTGTTGTTCCCCTACAAGGAGCCCTTCAAAAATGTTTTTCTCCCGATTACCTCTTCCAGTGAAATCTTAATACCACAGATCTAGAAAAAAAAATAGCACAGATTTGCTGTAGACTTGTTTATGTAGGATCATGCTTTAGAGGGTATAAAGCATTGTAATGTCTAAAACTTTTTGTCTCACAAGAACCAATCTTCACACCCATGGGGACAGTGCCACCCCCAACTGAAAATACATGATTTAGTGCAGTGGTTCTCAATTGAGGGCAGTTTGCCACCCAGGGACCATTTGGCAATGTCTGGAGATAAAATTTTGAGTTGCCTCAACTGGGTAGGGGGCTGCTACTGGTATCTTGGGAGGTAAAGGCCAGGGCCTGAAGTGTCAGTAGTGCCAAGATCATGAAACACTGCTCTTAGTCTGATGGCAAGGTTCAGATGTACCTGAATACAATCCAGAAATTGTTAAAGCAGGTACGAAGGGACCATGTCGTCTCTAAGGCACAAGAGAAAGAGAAGAGCAGAAGTTGAGTTCCTGACCTTCAGGAACCCTTGGACAACACAGTTTACTTGTGTCCCAAGAAAAAAAAAAGCCATCTTTGTCTTCTTAAGTATTGTTGCTGTTTTCAACAATATGGTGCTTTTTGCTCTTTTTGTCGAATATGTGTCAAAATATGTGACAACACTTCAAATACGTGTTTCATAACAACTTTGTTTTCTGTTTTTCCTATGGATGTACCTTGTGCTATGGAACAGGTGAATTCCTGAAAACTTGTATAAATTCATTTTCCACGAGCTACATGTATTCCTCTAGTTTCCTTACGTGATCTTTTGAGAGGCTTCCTTTCCTTCTCAATTGATCCTCATTGGGCCTAGCTCCTAACATCGTTGCTTTAAATTTAAATTTAGCAGCCTCTCTGGGTTTGAGAGAATAGGTAGAGTTTCCGAGAGGGCACAGATCTCTCTTCAGAGTGAGTCCGCCTGTTCCTTGATGGGCGTGGTCCGGGTCCTGTGCCCAGCGCTCCTGGCTCCCTTGTGCTCCCTGTCACACTCATGTTCCCTTCTGCTGCTGCCCAGAGTTGGCGTCGAGGAGCCGTCTGAAGAGGACCAGAACGAACTGCGCCGGCAGTACATCAGGTGACATGAAGAAATCCTCAGAAACAAATTAACTGGGCCTGGCTTTTCTCCTCCTTCTAACCTGACGTGTTTCTCTTGATGACGTTTTGTCTCTTTTTTCCTTCCTGTGTGCGCCCACCCTCTGCCCCTTTCAGCCAAGGGGCAAGAGGTCGGGTCAAGTCTAACCCCTTTTCCACCCTGTCTCTGGGTTGCTTGCTGGCTCGGTGTTCCTGAGGTTCCGTTCTCTGTCCCTGCATACTGGGCAGTGTGTGTCCCCACCAAAGCCGGAGTTGGCAACGGTCTCCCCTCTTACACAACTGAGCTTAGTGGCCAGAGCAGTCCATTCTCAGAGCTGCAGACACATCTTTCACAAAGTCTTGGTTATGATCTACTAAACAAGGCTGTTCACTCATGAAGAGAATTAGGATTTGGTATGTCAGCCATGACTGGGGTAGGGCTTACACTATCTGAATGAAGTACCAGTGCTTTAGAGTAGTTTTTAAAGTATGTAAGTGCATACTCGTACCTTATGGGGAATCTGAAGATACAAAAGCAGTTTTGTTTTGTTTTTTAAAAACCCAGAAGATAAAGACTCTGGTAATGCAGTTATGTACTCAGTGTCCACCCACATTCATGATCCGATTAGGCTTTGGGGAGGGAGCGATGTAGGGCACGCAGAACAAAGACTTTAATGTTTCCTTTGCCCTTTCTGCGTCTATATCAGCGTGTGTTCTTCCCAACCTGATTCTCAGTGCCAGTAGGTAAATCAGGGCACAGTAGGCTTGAGCTCTGTTCCTCCCACTGTGAAAGGACGTCACCCTCTGAGGGCGGTGGAGAGAACAGCCCTGCTCATCACCGGCATGGATGCTGTGAAATCACCGGGCTCTGAATGGGCCGTAACGATGTGTATATAAGTAATGGAAGCTCTTAAGATCCCTGGGTTCATACTTTCTTTCTGCTGTTTAAAACACACACACACACACACACACACACACACATATTCACTTTTTGGAGGCCTGACTTTGGTAGTACTTAAAGTGCAGAGGAAACCCTTTCTTTTGAAAGGACCACCTTCAGGGTGGTCCTTTGGACAAAGCACAAGTTATTACACTTGGGACATGAGAGCATTCAGACTGTGATCTGGAGTTCAAGGTTTTACAGTAGTCTTGCAATGATTTAGGGCCTCAGCCATTCACATTTTTGAAAAATCTCCGGTTAAAGTAGAACACCTTTAAAATTCCTGGGATTTCCTGGCATTTTAGAGGGCAGCTCATCAGAATGTACTTATACTCATACCAGAAAGGAAATTATTCATGTTCTATGTGTTTTCATTCCAGAATGAATGAAAACAAAAATTAGTTTGATTGCTCTATTTTCTCACTTGGCATGACTCTGAATGAAATGTAAGGTGCAGCTACCTTTCAACTGCTTAGGGGCTGGCCGCATGTGGCTGGTGGCTAGCACATCGGACAGTGCAGATCTAGAAAGCTGCAGTAAGTTCTGCTGGACAGCGTGGATCTAGAATCATTCCCGAGTTCCCCCGAACAAAACACTGAACATCACGAGTTTGCCATAAGGTTAGGGTGGCCCAACTTTCGTGATGTTATCAAGTTATTTCACCGTTTCATGCTTTGGTATGTTGAATTCTGACCTGGTCACATGGGCCCAGGATAAATAGATGAGTCCCACCGACACTGCCAGAACTTGAATGAAAATAGTCACAACCTAGTCTTCATAAGCAGTTCTTGGTGAACAGAATTTAATTCTTGTTAACCAAGCTGTTTTTTCCTTTCAATAGACATTAGTTAAAGGCATAGAGGGGGCTAAATTTCATTTGGCAGATTTTATTATATTTGGTTTTATTTTCGTTATTGTAATACAGGGCATCCTTAACCTTTTCTCCTACTCCCAGTCTTCCTATTTTATCTAGGACAGTAACGTCAACTTGTTTTATCTTTGCTGACATGGAAGCCATTTACGAAGGCTAATTACACCTATTTCAAAATTCACAGTATAGAAAGGAGAAATTATTAGTGGCAGACCTGGACTGCCACATTCTCGGCCAAACTGTGCCTCATACCCTTCAGATCAGATAATCTCATTGCTCCTGCCCCACAGTCTGGTCAGAGCTTGTGGTTAGGCCGAGGGCTGCTGTCACCTGGCATTCCGGGAGGCTTTCGGAGAAAGAGCAGGGTAACGGCACTCTGCCCCTCTGAGTCTGCACTGGGGAGCTCATCTGAGTAAACAAGTCTGCTGTGAAGTGGCTCTGTGCTACTGTAGGCCACAGAGCAGGGCCTAATGTTGGATTCCTAGCTGTCGATACCACAAGTGCAGACCGAGCTACCAGACAGAGGACTCTTCTCTGGGGGGTTGTGTGTTGAGAGTGTCTGAAACAGGTGAGGTCTCAAAATCAGGAGCTAGGAATTCCATATGTGACCTCTCAGCTAACACTTTGATACACTAGACACATCAGGTACATTGAGGCTCTGGTGGCACTTTTGGGGGACAGCCCTGAATTGGCGTGGGTCTTGTGTCAGAAAATCTCTGTGAGACTTGTTTTTCAAAAGTCCTCAAATAACATCCAGTTACGAGGACAAGCCTCCAAATCTCAGACTCTCCAGCCTCAAAGCAGCCCCTCGACACATAGCAAAGTCCATTGAACTCACTGCAAAAATTGTACCAAAGCCCAGGCCTGTAGGTAGGAAATCTGGTGTCAGGTACCCTGGAGTTTAAATAGAGCAGAAACTGGTGTCACAGGCACTCAATAAAGATTTCCCAAATACATGAATTCATCTTGTGGTTTTAAACTTCGCCTTCAGCAACATACGGGCTCTCTGTTCCCTTTCCCTCCATAGTTCCCCCTTTCTAGGGACACACACCTCGGGTTAGTGCTTAACAGAGCTGTGCTAAGACAGGGCAGACGTTGGCTTTCAGAACTGGGCCCATCTCTGTTGTCTTCTGTTTTCATTTTCAAGAAATAACCTGGGCATCATAGGTAGGAAAGAGGGAGGGAGAGGAACATAAGTAAGGTGCGCACACGTGGGTTTTTGTAGTCTGCTGTCCGCTCACTGGAGCCAGCACCCCAGTACTGGACTGCCAAGACCCTTGGGTGAAGCCGTTCGGCACCTCCCTTCGAGCTTGAGTCAGACCTGCCAGAAGCCATGTTCTTGGTTTACAGTTCTTTGCAATACTGGAGAGAGCATGGGAAGGCAGAGAATTTTCCTGTCCTCTTTGTTTTCTCCACCCTCCCCCTGTGATCGAGGTCACAGTCCTCCACTTCATGGTGAGGAAGGTACAGGGATGAAGAATTAACAGGTGCACAAGACAACAGCTGGTGTGTTACTAAGCCAAGATGACTACCCTAGTCAAAGCATGGGATCTGTTGTAAGTGGATTTTGCCACTTTGCTTTTTCTTTCTGTCTTCAGTTGTTGATCTTAAGAGTCACTTCTCAGGTCATCTCAGCTGTGAGAGGACGTGGGGGCACCAGGATAAGACATTAATGAAATGTATGCCCAAGTATTTAGGGGACGTGTACTGATGTCTGCAACTTTATTTGAATGCATCTAAAAAGTAAGATGGATGATAGAGAAGTGGAGAGATATGCGATAAAGAAACTCTAGCAGTATGTTCATGGTAGAGTCTCCATGGTGGGGTATATAAGTGTTCACTATAAATTCTTCCGGCACCACCCTGGTTATATGAAAAATGGTGGAACAGAAATTTAGGGAATGGAAAGCAGGTCAGGGCAGACATGAGGAAGCAGCAGAAGGGAAAAGGCATGGGGCAATGAGCCCCATGTTTGGATAACTGGGACCTTCTGTGCAGGAAGACAGAGGGACAGTTGGGTGCCCTACCTCAGTGGCCTCGTGTAGGCTGTAAGCACATAGTACCACTTGCCTCTCCTGCCCCCGGGATCTGACATGGAACATGACCTCTTTCTCCCAACTTTTGCATGACAGCCTTCCTCTTCTAGCTAACTACTCCTTCCACTTCCGGAAGATGGCCGGCCTCTTGGCTACTTCCAGCCAGCCTGGCTGCCGTGGTCCAAGCTAATGCTTTCCCTTTTTCTCCTTGTCTCTCTCCCTGGTGACTTACAGAGTTGGTGTTGACCCCGATCAAGACCCACCACCCAACAACGACAGCTTTCAAGTCTTACAAGGGGTAAGTCACAAGAGGTGCTTCTTCAAGGGAAGACACTGTTCTAAAGAGCTACAATGTAGTGAGCACTTACTATAGGCCGGGTTCTCTTTACATGATTTCCTCACCGTGACCTTGATGGCAGCCTTATGAGGGAGGTCCTCTTGTCCCCATTTTGCAGATTAGAAGCTGAAGTTTGAGAGTCTCAGTGAGTCATCAACAGTCAGAGGATTAGAAAGTGATGAAGCCGGGGTTATACCCTAGGGTCGGCATTTTTAAAACACCATATGGAGGGGGTATGCTAGCCAGGAAGAGCATTCCAGCTAAGTCCCTGACTGCCTGCCTTCTGAGAATGGATAGACAGGGTACACTGGTGACTGGCTCACTGTCCTCAGGTCAGAGTCTGTCTGTAGTGCCCAGGCAGGGGAAGGCGGGGGATGGGGTCTGACTCTCCAGCCCAGGGAATCTGAGGAGGAGAGGAAGGATGTGGGTGATTTCAGGCCCTCCCGCTCCTCCTAGGCCCGGGATCCTCTCCTGCTGAGTTCCCCACAAGCCCAGGAACAGCTGAGCAGGGGCCCTCACCCTGACCGCCAAGGGCAGAAGGTCACTGCCAGGTGGACCATTAGGGCTTAGGCAGGGTGGTGGCAGCAGTGACAGCCTGGGACAGCATGCTGGGGAAGGAAGCTGTCGAGGCTGGGAACAGAGGAGCCCCGTGGCAACATTGAGTGTGACGAGCAGGGACGTGTCCCTGCTGCTACGGAGAATCCTGACAGAGTCCACGTGGCCAAGAGGAACGTCCTGGCCTGCAGTTTGGCCATCTGTTCCAGTTGCTGTTGCTACGTAACCATGCAGAGGAAAGGGAGCGACAGTTTCTTTCACTCACTCACAGATCCTGTAGTTGGCGCTTTGGAAAGGGCATAACAGGGGCAGCTTGTCTTTGCTCCAGCAGGAAGCTGGGGGCCGGACTCGGCCAGAGACTCGTTCGCTCATCTGGCTGGCGCCTGGGCTGGGAGGACCCGAAGAGGAGGACAGCCAACTGCAGTGCCCACATGTGGTGCCTGCACATGGCCTGGGGGCACTGGGCCCCTTCCCCGATGACTCAGGACTCCTGTAGCTGGGCACTGCCTTTTCTGACCTGATCCTAAAGCTCTCAGGACCTTCCGGTCACCTCTGGGACTCACTGGTGGTCGCACTTGAGTTGTTCAAGCCAGCTCAGATGCAACGGGAGGGGAGACAGATCATAACCTCTTCATGGGAAGAGCATCAGCAAAGCGGCAGGCATGAGTGCGGGCTGCCACAGGAGCCTTGCTGTGTCCCTGGGGTTTGCTTCCTCTCACGGCCGTCATTTCCTGGGCTGGCAGGGCTAGGTGGAGAGAGGCTATGCTAAGAGCAAAAATGTGTTACCAAAATGTTACCAATGCCCCCCTCCCCACCGAGTCCAGAACCCTTTTGTGCAGGGTGGCAGAAAGCCTTACCCAACCAGACGCACGCTCCATCTGTGACTGTATCAGGTGTCGCTTTCTCTCCAGTCAGTGGAATCACACTCCATCCTAAACCTAGTCTCTGTATTTCAGATGCCAGAGGACCTAAATGACTCCAGCTCTTGAAGCCCATTAAAAAAGTGTTGCCCATGGTGGTGCCCTGTGGGGCCTGGGAGTGCCACTGTGGCTTTTCCTGATTTCTCTCTCTTTGAGGGTGGTCATGTCTTAGTGGCAGTGCCCATTCAGGGTCTCAAAGCCACATCCTCTGAAAGGGCAGGACATTTTAGGAAGAGTTTTCAGTGAGCTTCATGGGAGATGATCGGATGCCCACTTGAATGGTGCTCCAGAGAAATTCTTCTTGAAAAGTTGCCATTGGACCCTAGCTTGGATTAAGGAGTTTGGAAACCGAGGGTTTGGGAATTGTGTACCTGCAAGCTAATTTAGAGTCTAACAGGGAGATCTTGAAACTCACCCTGAGGAAACCTGGGTGAAGTGTCTTTCTTTCACTGGAAGGAGAAGAAGGGCTCTGGAAGGATACAAATGGCCTCCTCCAAAGCTTCCTCCCCAGGACCACAGCTGGTCTAGATGAATTTTGTAAGAAAACAGGCTAATTCCAGCTGGATAGCCAGGGTTTGGACAAATTTCATCTTATCAGTTCCAGACTCATCAGACACCCCCAGCCCTTTTGCTGTTTGTTTGGTTTTCATTGCTCCTGCCTCTGGATTTAAGCATCTGTGAAAGGAAAAGCATGAAATGGTTTGGTTGCTTTCCTGTAGCCAAACTCACCTTCCATCTCATAAGAACTTCACATGGAGACACTGGGCTTAGAACTAAGTCACAAGCTTGCTGTCACTGTTCCATGGAAATGTTGGAGACAGTGGGTCCTGAGTGTTAAGGGTTGGGGCAGTGCATTTAGTGTGGGCAGTGACTGCTCCCTGCCCCAGGCGGAATGTGTTTCAGAAACCTCCCTAGGTGGGCCTGGGTCTTCAGTGTCCTCGATGGCTCCCTGGGGGGACCTTTGGGCCAGTTGTGAATGTGCCCTTGGTGGTGACTTCTGCTGGACTCCCAATGGCACCCGGTGGCCCGCCCTAGCCAGGAGCTGGTGTCATGGCTTTCCCTTAACCTCCCTCCTTCCAAGCCTCATACAGAGTCATGCCGAGGGCCTTCAGAATCCATTCCACGGGCACTGTGAAAGTCTTTCAAGATTGCTGTCAGACTGGGGGGAAAAATGCTACTTCAAGCTTGGTTTCCCAGGGCATCTTCTTAAATAGGACTCATGTCCTTGTACTTAACAGGCCTTAAATCTCTCAGACCTCCTGACCCGATCTTCTCAGTCCAGTGAGCCACTAACAACTGGGCTGGGAGCACTCAGTGGTCATGAGCTACAATAAAACAGAGAAAAAATGGGCTTCTCATTTTTGGGTAAAATCCTGGGTTCTTGCAGTTCCCCTAAAGTGGATCCAGGTCACATGCTTAGTGATGTCATGAAACTGCAGTCATAAATGGGGAAAGTCCAGATGTTTGTTCCCCATCAGAAAAGAAAGGGCAGTTCTCGTTACCTCATTATCTAAATGATCTCCCTAAAAACAAAGAGGAAAGTGACATTTTGATGGAAATGAATTTCTTAGGACAGCGTGATTTTCCTCACTGGTTCTGGAAGCCCAAGAGTTCTGGCTACAGAACTATAGAATATTAGCTCATGTGGGAGAAGGAAAGGAGCTTTTGGCTAGAACTTCTGGCTTTGTGTGAGGGAAGCATAAGAATATTGTGGGCAGACTTCTGCTTCAGGTCCCTGGCAAGTTTGACTCATTAGAACAAAACAAAACAAAAAACTCAAGTTACTTTGTTTCTCCAGAGGTCTTGGTGACTCTGCAACCAAAACAAAAACAAACCCAGCTGGAGTCAAGCTGCCTGGGCTTGGGGGTGACCTCCCATTCAAGGGGGTGCCAGACAGAGACCTCATTCACTTCCGTTTCCAAGTTAACAGAAGAGCACGCATTGATGAGGCTGCTTTGGAGTAGCTAGGAGCATGAATTCGAATTTATCCTAGCTTTATCATCTCAGCAGGACCAGGCCACAAGCAGGATATAAGTGGCGTGTGGAGGAAAGGGTTGTGGTGCGCTCCCAAGTGCACATGAGCACACAGAAAATCGGCTGTTTATAGTCACATTGACATGTAACTTTCTGGGTCCTTCCCCAGTTTTCCTCTAGGCTGAAATCTGATACCCAGTTACTTAAATCTTTGACTTCAAACAGTTGCGGAAGGGCCTTTTCTCAAATTCCTCCTCTTTGTCCCTACCAATACCACGCTTTTCTTTTTTGTTCTTTTGATCCCTCACCCCATCTCCCCACCCCCACCCCTTGGTCCCAGACTTCCCTTTTGGCCTTTCTTTTTTTTTTCTTAGAAGTGCAGAATTCACATTAATTTAGTCATGCATTTGACAAATACTTCCTGAGCACCTGTTATGTTCCGGACAATCTTTCAGGCCCTTGGGATACATCTGCAGACCATACACATGAACCTCCATTCTTAAGGGTGCAGTGACAGTGTGATGAAGGGGACGGTAAGGGTGGAGAGTGCCAAAGGTGAGGTCCCTAGATCTGTCCTCGCTGCTCCGAGTGTCCCCGTGGACCAGAAGTCTGGGTATCCTCAGAGAGCTTATAAAAATGCAGACCATCAGGCCCCACCGAGACCCACTGACTCTGAACCCGCATTTTAACAGGGTTCCCAGGAGGGCCGTGTGCCCATTCCTACTTTGAAAAACCCTAGACATTGTGGAGCTCTCGATTCCCTGTTTTTTTTTTTTTTAAGACTTTATTTATTTATTTGACAGAGAGAAATCACAAGTAGACTGAGAGGCAGGCAGAGAGAGAGGAGGAAGCAGGCTCCCTGCTGAGCAGAGAGCCCGATGCGGGACTCGATCCCAGGACCCTGAGATCATGACCTGAGCCGAAGGCAGTGGCTTAACCCACTGAGCCACCCAGGCGCCCTCGATTCCCTGTTTTTAAAACCTGTTATTACTCCCTTGTGAGAGTCGTTGGCTCCACCATCCCAGGGACAAGAATAAGAAAGGCCCAAATTGGGTCACATCACTTCCTTGCTTTTTTGCTCTGCATTGGATTTCTAAGGCCACTGCAATAAATTCCCGCAGACTCAGGGGCTTAAGACACTGGTCTTATATTCTGTAGGTTAAAAGTTTGGTGGGCTCTGCTGGTTTCTCTGTTTTCAAGGCCGAAATTAAGGTGTTGGCGGGGTTGGACTCTGGGGGAGAACCCACTGCCAGGGTCATTCCGGTTGCTGGTAGAATTCAGCTTTGTGGTTGTAGGACTAAAGTCCCATTTCCTCGCTAGGACCATTGGCCCTGGGTCAAGATCCCACCCTAGCAGCACCTGCATGTGCTGGTTCATGGCCTCCTCTGTCTTCAAAGTCAGCAACAGCGGGGCAAGTCCTTATCACACTTTGTATCTTTCCTGCCTTTTCTTCCACTGCAACTCTCTGACTCTTTTGCTCTCCTTGTCTACTTTTAAGGGCCTGTGTGATTGCATCGGCCCCCTGGAAAACCTTAAGCCCATCTCCAAAGCCCCTTTGGCTATATAGCATAACATACGGGCTCCTGGGGTTAGGACGTAGACTTCTTTGTGGTGGGGGATGGGGGGAGAAGGGAAGTATTCTGTTCCATCTCTGAAAAAAAACATAAGCTGTTCTCATTACTGTAATGACCTTAACTTGGAAAATTTGTATCTTTTAACAATAAGAATGGAAAGAAAGATAACTCTGTCCAGAAATCATTATTTATTAGTTCTAGGGAAAAAAAATTCAAAAATAGGACCTTTGTCATTCCTCAGTTTTTTAATCTGCCTTCTTTTTCTTCATCGCATTTGTCACCATATGTCTGTGTGTCTTCCCCTCTGGAAAAGGGCTCTTGGAGAAGCAAATGCTAATCTCATTCTTCTTTGTGTTTCTGGCACCCAGCATGGTGCCTGGCACACCTTTAGGTGCTTAATGAATGCAACAAATATATATACACTCATTGTTACATCCTTGAAAAATGGGGATAAGGAGAGTCAGTGATATTTTCTTAAAGGGGTTTCTCTATTAATAATGTCAACAAAAAGTTTAAAAATCCCTTGTGTTACTCATAAGAACAGAGAGTTGAGTGGGGGTGACCAGGAGCTGGGGGTTGGGAGAGTTGGGGACATGTTTAAGGGTACAGTCCTGTGGCTAATAGATAAGTTCTGGAGATCTAATGCACACCGTAGTGAGCATAGTTTGTGCAATTAAGCAGACAATTTTGTTGTGTTTTACTTTGCTAAGCTTTTCTAGTGCAGTACTCTTATAAATTGCAAAGTTGCTGAGAAAGTAGGTCTTAGTTGTTCTCATGGACAAGCGGAAATGAAAATTATGTGAAAGGGCACAGATGGCAGTTCATGCTAACGTGGTAATCCTACTGCAACAGATGAACGTATCAAACCAACACATCTGTACACTGTAAATTGACCCATTGTCGTATGTCAGTTACACGTCAATTTAAACTTGCCCAGAGTCATACAGCAAGACAGTAGCACAGCCAGGAGTAGAGCTAGGATCTGGACCCATGTCGTTTGTTGAGAAAACCTGTGATATTCATATCTATACATGTTGGTGTGTTCTGTTGCCTTTGAAACATTCTCAGAGAAGCCAGCCTTGGACCCAGCCTCGAAAAATGTATAGGGATCAGCCAGGTAGCTGTTGTAGGTGGAAGAAAGTGACCATCTGAAACGATGCTTCAGGTTCTAAAAGCAGCCTGGGCTGGGGCATAAACCCTCCTATAGGAGTGCAGGTTTGGGGGAGCAGGGTCCCCACCTTTTCTGCAGGCAGCACTTGAAATGCAAGGCAAGTTGTTCTAAACACACAGCCTGAGGAGGGGGCTGCCTATTACAGGATCTGCCTGCACCCACACTGATCCCTGCTCAGCCCTAGACCGCTTGGAGCAAGAAGGGGGCCCCCAGATCCCGTCTGCCAACAGCTGTTGCTTGTTTTCTGGGCCAGCTTAAAAAAATTAGTCCCATTCCACAGACACTCCCTGATTTCTCCAAAGCCACCATATGCGGGTTTACCTATGTTCTTCCTGTACCTAGTCCTGCTTCTGGCACCATCTCTTAGAATAATAAGCACCCCTGCTATGAAACTACACTTTTTATTTGCTCAAAATTTACCCCTGGTAGCCTTTGGGCAGAGTCATTTTGTTTCCTGTTTTTCTAAGGCCCCTTAATCTTATTTGTGGAGCGCAGGCATAGCTCTCTGTCGCCCGTGAAGACCTTCTGTTAGTTTGCCTTCCAAAAGAGACATTTCCTTTGCTTTCCTCACAGTAATGGTCCTTCTGGGGGCTTATCGAAGACTCCTGTAGCTTTGTAGGGGTGACGTGGCGGGAATGGAGGCGTTCCAGGTGATGACACCTCGTTGTGGTTTGATGGAGGTTAGGAGGACAGAGCCAGGGTTTGTCGTTTTTATTGCTGTTTTAGGGGAGGGGCGGATGCACCTGACTCGGGGGGACTTGTCTTGTGCCTGATGGCTTATGGTACCCTTCCTGATCACGTATGTCTCCGTGTTAGTCTCTTCTTTAGTTTGATTCTACAGGCATTTAGAACCACGAGCTTAGAGCCTATCACTTTATAAAGAACCATTTAATTTTTTCCCAGTCAGTTGAGCAGCATTCTGAAACCTCCCTTGAGTTGTCATTAGGCCAGCACCTAATTACCTGAAGGAATGACCATGATCTGCAAATGGAATTTCTCTGCCCTCTTTCTTCACATGATTTCTAAAAATGGGAAATATAGTTGGTCTCTGGGAATATGCACTCTCTCTCTCTCTCTTTTTTTAATTCCCTCATCTCCAGAAGGGCTCATTTAACCAAGCCATTTCCATATGTGTCCCTAAACATTCTTCAGGTCCCCTAGGGACTCTTTTTGTAAAAAATAACCTTTGTTATGGGAAACATTAGGAAATTAAATAGTGCCTGCTGATTTCCCTCCCTTGGCTTGTTCTCGTGCTCTCCCTTCTCAGAGATCTCTGACCCAAACTATCTCAGTCACAGGGGGAGCTCACATGCGCTGCAACGTAGAGCTTCTGGGAATTGTGGCTCATTGTGCGTTTGGCTGTTGTCAGCCGCCTTAGAGTTGCCTCTCCCTGTATCGTTCCAGGGGTGACGACAAAGATGGCTGTACCTCCCAAGCGGTCCCTACTTCCGAGCTTGTCATCTAACGACACAGAATGCCAGTAGTGGTCTCCCGTGACTGTAGTTAGTCTACCCTTGAATAGTAATATTTGCACACAGCAGATGGCCCAGGCCTCAAATGAATGTTCAATATTGCATGTCATTTTGCAAACTAAATGACAGGGACGTTTGAGTTGGAAAGGATCGAGAGGAGTAACCACTTGAGGGCAGCTGAAATAACAGAAGTGCATAGTTGCCTGGCTGGCAGAGTTGGTTGATTGCCCGACTCTTGGTTTCAGCTCCAGTCCTGATCTCAGGGTCATGAGCTCAAGCCCCATGTCGGGCTCCATGCTCAGCATGAAGTCTGCTTGAGATTCTCTCCCTCCCCCTCCTTGGGCCCCTCCCACTCATGTGCTCTCTCTTTCTCTCTCTCAAATAAATAAATAACTTTAAAATAATAGAAATAGTTCTGGCCCCATTTCCCTTGCTTGCTGCCCCCAGCATCCTAAGGCTGCCAGGGCAACAAGTCACTGGCCCAGCTGGAAGGCAACGTAGATGCCTCCGTTAAGGACGACCACGAGCCCGGGGCTGATACGTCAGGGAACGGTCAAGCATGACTTTCCCAAGCCAGCTTTGGGGAGACTTGGGAAGTTGGTTTTATAGAGGCTTTCTTCAATATTCCCTATAGATCAGTTTCGGCCCATTAGGATCAACACTATGTTAGCGTAATCAATCTGCTAAAAGGCACTCGGAGAAAATTACAATAAGAATGCCAAAAGAAATTTTGTACCGCACTGAGTTGATCTGCCCACAGACATAACCAGGCCTTTTTACTTCGAGGGTTGATATGTCTGTCTTTTGGATTTATTCATTTTCTTTCAAGGTATTACCTCCTAGTATATCTGAAATTTTGATGATATAGGATGTTTGACTCTGAGCTCAGAATCTCTAAAAGTTATTGGTTAGTAAGGAAGCTTCCCCTCCTCCCAATACACACACCCAATTTCAATCCCTTTTCTGCAACTAAACATCTGTTTTCTTGTTCGTTCTTAGGATGGTCCAGATTCTGCCAGAGGAAACCGGACAAAGCAGGAGAGTGCATGGCTCTTCAGGCTGTGGTATAGCTTTGACCACAAGTATCCTTTTCAGTGGCTTCCCTGTATTTGTGAAACACCAATAATGAAGTTCTCTTGTTGTCCATGAATGAATTCTGATAAGTAAGGAAGACATGTGCTTGGTACAGGTATAGTCAGTCATCTCTTAGGCCAGAGGCAATGATCATTCAATCACAGGTAGTCCTGGCGAGCAGCACTCTGGCCAAGAGGAGTGTTTTATGTCATTAGGGTGGCTAACCCACAGGCTGATAGTCTCATGTGGCTCTTAAGAACGTTATGTCTGAGGGAAATAAGCCTGTGTAAATGAATTAGTTAAATTTACGCAATGAACCATGCTGTGGTCAGGAAGGGTAGTAAAACTTGGGTAGTTAATCCATGTGGGGAAGAGAATTCCTATTGGCCGAATGGAAGACAAGTCTGATCCATGTCTCAGCTGGACTACTTGCAGGCAGACTCTGTTCTAGTAGATTCACCTGTTCTCCAGTGGAAATTAAAATCCAGAAGTTAAACTTCCATAATTTAAGTTGACATAGTGATCAAATGGATAGGCAGTACAAAGTCAGGAAACTTTGAAAGTGTTAAAAATTTTTTTAAAGCCTAAGATCCATATAGAAAAGTACACAAATCTTGGGTGCTCGATGAATTTCACAAAATAAACACTGAACACCAAGAAGGTAAAAAACCGGGGTGCCTGGGTGGCTCAGTGGGTTAAAGCCACTGCCTTCGGCTTGGGTCATGATCCCAGGGTCCTGGGATTGAGCCCTGCATCGGGCTCTCTGCTCAGCAGAGAGCCTGCTTCCTCCTCTCTCTCTGCCTGCCTCTCTGCCTACTTGTGATCACTCTGTCAAATAAATAAATAAAAATCTTTAAAAAAAATAAAGAAGGTAAAAAACCAAAGTCTTCAGTTCCCCACATGCCATAACCCAATTACCAACCCTTCTCTCTAGATGTAATCACACTCCTGACCTCTAGTAACACTTAATACTTTTCTCTGTTTTTTGAACTTTGTATGAATGGGACTACAGAATATATATATTTTAGCGTCTGGTTTATTTGGCTTGACATCTTTTGTGCGACTCTTCCATGTTGTCACGTGTAGCTTGAGTTGATCTGTTTTCATTGCTATATAGAATCTGGCTGTATGAATATACCATCATTTATTTATCATTGATTGTTGATGAACATGTAGATTGTTTCTAATTTGGAGCTAGTTTGAAAAATACTGTTATGAACATTTTTGTATATGTCTTTTGGTGCATCTGTACATACATTTTTGCTGGGAATATATCCAGGAGTGAAATTGCTGGGTCATAGGACATGCATAGGTTCAACGTTAGGAGTTAGTGCCAAACAGTTTTACAAAAACGGTGGTACCACTTTACATACTCTCCTTTCATGTATGACAGTTCTAGTTGCTCTGCATCCTCACTGACCATTGGAGTTGTGAATTGTAGCCATTCTGTTGGGTTTGTGGTGGTGTTGTGTTGTGGTTTTAATTTGCATTTATCTGATGACTAATGAGGTTGAGCATCTTTCCATATATTTATTGGCCATTGGTGTGTTCCTTTATGAAGTACCTGTTCAAGTCTCTTGCCCATTTTTCTATTGGGTTGTCTGCCTTTCTCTTACTGTTTTTAAGTTTTCATTAGGTATTCTGGGTAGGAGTATTTTGCTAATTATATATGATCAAAATATCATCTCTCCTTGTGACATGCCTTTTCACTATTTTTTTAGTTTCAACATAATTTGCTACAGGTTTTTTTTCCAACATAATTTACTACAGGATTTTTTTTTTGCCTTTTCACTTTTAAATAGAATCTTTTGATAAACAAAAGGTCCTAACCCAATTTATTGATCTTTTCTGATCAGTAGTTTTTTTTATAAGCATATATTTTTATCCCCAGGGGTGATCAGTAGTTTTTATGTCTTCTTATAAAGATCTTTGTCTATGCCAAATTCATGAAGCCAGTTCCTGTTTATCTTCTAGAAACTTTATCGTTGATCTTCTGTACATCTATTTTTTTTTTTTTTACTGAATGATGGACATGGGCAATGAAAAAGTGTAGAGATCTTTGAGATGTTCTGGATGAGGCTTTTGTCCTTCAGAGCAGATTAGCTTATATCTGATCAGTGGCTAGGCACTGGGGGCATTAGCAATTTCAGATCACCATAACCCAATCAGAAATAAAGGTGACTTCAAGATGGGAGTCAGTTCCTGTGAGGATTAGTCTGTTTTCTGTTGGTCTTTTTTTCTAGGGTTCTAACATAGAGCCTATGGTGTTGGCATAGCCTTCCTCAGAAGGACAGCACTCCAGTTTTCATCACATTCAGTCTGTCTTTGTGGGTCTGCCAGATGCTCTGCTCAACTTCTCAGATACCTTTTGGGGAACTATGGCTCACCAAGTGCCAGGCTCACCTCTTGGGTTTTGTCCTCCAGATTCTGGCCCTTTTTGCTGCCTTGGCATCTTGTGCAATTAAGCAGACAATTTTGTTGTGTTTTACTTTGCTAAGCTTTTCTAGTTGTTCTCAGTGGAAATGATGGTTCAAATTACTTTATTTGCTATTAACTGAAATAGAACCCCCAGGGATTTTTAAAAGCCATATGTACTTTGTATACATTGTCATTTGGATGCATTATTCCCTGGGCTTGGAAAGGACATGGAGAAAATTGGAGAGAGTTCACAGAAGAGAGGCAAAATGCTAGTGATAAGTTGATTCTTATGGGCATTCAGTCCTCCACATCTATCCATTATTGATAGATTGTTCAGACACAAGATCAATAGGGAAACATTGGACTTGAACTACGTTTTAGACCAAATGGACCTAAAAGATCTATAGAACATTCCATCCGACAGCAGCAGAATACACATTCTTCCCAAGTACACATGGAACAGTCCCAGGAAAGATCATATGTTAGGTGACAAAACACATCTTAGCAAATTTAAGAAGACTGAAATTACATCAAGGATCTTTTCCAACCACAGTGGTATGAAGCTAGGGAAACTGGAAAGTTCACAAATGTGTTGACAATAAACAGCACACTTCTGAACGATCAGTGGACCAATGGAAGAAATCGAAAGGGAATCAAAATATCTTGAGACAAATAAAAATGGAAAAACAGCATACCAAAACTTATGGTGTGCAGTAAAAACAGTTCTAAGAAGGGATATAGTGATAAATGCCTCCTTTAAGAAGAGAAAAAGATCTCAAATGAACAACATAGCTATACCTCAAGGAACAGAAAAAGAACAAACTAAGCCAAAAGTTAGAAGGAGGAGAGAAATAACATACATCAGAGCAGAAATAAAATAGAGTCTAGAAAAACAATAGAAATGATCAATAAAACTGAGAGTTGTTTTATTGAAAAGATAAACAAAATTGACAAACCTTTAGTTAGAGTAAGGAAAAAAAGAGAGGACCGAGATAAATAAAATCAGAAATGGAAAAGGAGACATTACAAATGATACCATGCAAATACAAAGGGTCGTAAGAGACTGCTATGAGAAATTGTACACTAAAAATTGGATAACTTAGAAAAAAATGGATAAATTTGTAGAAACATGCAACTTACCAAGACTAAATGAAGAAGAAATAGAAAATCTGAATAGACCAGTAACAACAAGATATTGAATCATTTATCAAAAAACTCCCAACAAAGAAAATCCCAGGACTGAATGGCCTCACTGATGAATTCCACCCAACATTTAAGGAATTAATACCTTCTCAAACTCTTCCAAAAAATTGAAGAGGCAGGAATGCTCCCAGACTCTTTTTTTTTTTTTTTTTTTTAATTTTTTATTTTTTATAAACATATATTTTTATCCCCAACTCCCAGACTCTTTTTATGAGGCCTGCATTGCCCTAATATCAAAGTCCAAGGACACTACAAGAAAAGAAATTTACAAGCCAGTATCCCTGATGAGCATATACGTAAAAAACCTCAACAAAATATTAACAAACAGAATCCAGTGGCATATTAAAAGGATCATACACCATGATCAAGTGGGATTGATCCCTCAAATGTAACAGTGGTCCAAATCAATAAATGTGATATACACCACATTAACAAAGTAAAAATTATGTGATCATCTCAACAGATACAGAAAAAGCAAAGCAATTTTTTAGGGGGGGTAGGGGCAGAGGGAGAGAAGAGAATCTCCAGTAGATCCCTTGCTGAGTGTGGAGCCTGACGTGGGTCTTGATCTCAGGAGTCATAAAATTATGATCTGAGCTGAAACCAAGAGTCAGAGACACTTAACCTACTGAGCCACCCAGGCGCCCCTAAAGATGACATGACCTTATATATAGAAATCCCTAAAGACTCCACCAAAAAACTCTTTGAAAACTAATAAACTAGGTAAAGTCAGAGGATATAAAGTCAACATACAAAAACCTGTTGCATTTCCATATATTAACAAAGAACTATCCAAAACAGATATTAAGCAAACAGTCCCAGGGCACCTGGGTGGCTCAGTGGCTTAAACATCTGCCTTCAGCTCTGGTCATGATCCCAAGGTCCTGGGATCGAGCTCTGTGTCAGGCTCCCTGCTCTGCGGTAAGTCTGCTTCTTCCCTTCCCTCTGCCTCCTCCCCTACTGCTCATGCTCTGTCTGTCTCTCTCTCTCTCTCTTTAATAAATAAAACCTTAAAAAAGAAAACAATTCCATTATGATACCATCAAAAACAAATACTTAGGAATAAATGTAACCAAGTAGGTGAAGATCTACACACCGAAAACTAAAAAGCACTGATGAAAGAAGTTGAAGACACACAAATAAATGGAAAGATATCTGTGTTCATAGATTGGAAGATTTAATATTGTTGAAATTCCCATATTACCTAAAGCAATCTACAGATTGAGTACATGAGTACATCTCTGCCAAAATTCTAATGATGGGTTTTTTTTTTTTAAAGGTTTTATTTATTTGAGAGAGAGAAAGAGAGCACCCACAATGGGGGCGGGGGGACAGCAGGCCAGAGGGAGAGGGAGAAGCAGGCTCACGGAGCAGGGAGCTCAATGTGGGGCTCCAGCCCAGGGCCCTGGGATCATGACCTGTACTGAAGGCAGACACTTAATGACTGAGCCACCCAGGTGCCCCTAATGGTGTTTTTTTTTTTAAATAAAATAAAAACAAAATCATAAAATTTGTATAGAACCACAAAATACCCTGAATAGCTAAAATTCCATGGAGCAAAAAGAACAGAGCTGGAGGCATCACACTTCCTGATTTCAAATTATATTACAACGGTATAGTAATCAAAATAGTACAGTATTAGCATTAAAACAGATACACAGACCAGTGGAACAGAATACGGAGCCCAAAAATATACCCTCACATATTCAATCAACTAATCTTCAGCTAAGGTGCTGAGAATACGTAATAGGGAAAGGACAGTCTCTTTAATAAACAGCTCCGGGAAAACTGGATATCCATTTGCAAAAAAATGAAATTGGAACCCATCTTACACCACTCACAAAAATCAACTCAAAATGGTTTAAAGACTTAAATGCAAGACCTGAAACCATAGAACTCCTGAAAGAAAACGTAGGGGAATGGTCCTGGCAATGAGTTTTTGGATTTGATACCAGAAATATAGGCAACAAAAGCAAAATAAACAAATGAGCCTACATCAAACTAAAAAATTTCTGCACAGAAAAGGAAACCGTCAGCAACATGGAATGACAACCTGGGGGATGGGAGAAAATATTTGTAAATCATATATTTGATAAGGGATTAATATCCAAATTATACGAGGAACTCCTACAACCCAATAACAAGAGCCCAAAGACCCCAATTAAAAAATAGGCAAAGGATCTGAGTAGACATTTTTTTCCAAAGAAGACATACACTTGGCCACCAAACACATGGAAAGTTGTTCAACATCACTAATCATCAGTGAAATGCAAATTGAAACCATAATGAGATCTCACCTAACATCTGTTAGGATGGCTGTTATCAAAATGTCAAAAGATAACAAGTGTTGGGAGGATGTGGAGAAAAGGAAACCCTTGTATGGTATTGATGGGATGTAAATTGATGCAGCCACTATGGAAAACAGTATGGAGCTTCCTCAAAAAAATTAAAAACAGAACTACCGTATGATCAGGCAGTCCCACCTATGGGTATATATCCAGAGGAGATAACATCACTATCTCAGAGGTATCTGCACTCCCATGTTCATAGCAGCATCATTCTCAGTGATGAAGATATGGAAACAGCTGAAGTATCCATCAGTGCACGAATGGATAAAGATGTGTGTGAGTCCGCATGTATATAGTGGAACATTATTCAGCCTTAAAGATGAAGGAAATTTGGCCATTTGGGACAACGTGGTGGAACCTGGAGGACATTAGGCTATGAAATAAGCCAGGCACAGAAAGAAAAATACTGCATGATCTTACTTATGGGTGGAATCTAGAAAAATCTAACTCATAGTAATAGAGCAAAGAGTGGTGGTTGCCAGGGGCTGGAGAGTGGAGGAAGTGGAGAGATGTTGGTCAAAGGAACAAACTTTCAGTTATAAGATGAAAAGTTCTGGAAACCTAATGTACAGCATGGTGAGTAGTTAATGATCTATACTAGAGATTTTCTAAGGGGGTAGATGTTAAAGTCTTCACACCAGATGCACAGAAAAATGGTAAGTATGTGAAGTGATGGATATGTTAATTAGCTTGATTGTGGTAATTGTTTTGCAATATATACCTGTCTAAACATCTCCTCGCCTTTAATACCTGTAGTTTTGTGTGAGTCATAACTTTAGTGAAGCCAAATGCGGCCGAAATTGATTCTTTGAAGAGCAACAGGAGTGATCTCTAAAGTCTCTGAATGTAAAGCTTAGTGGCTAGGATTTCTGCTTGTTTAGTTTGGAGGAGAGAAACTAGGAACAGAAGCAGGCACAGAGTGTCTGAAGAAGTCGATGAGGAAGGGGCCCATGGTTCATTCTATAGCTCCACAGATGATCAAACAAGAAAACGTGGGCTTTGGCTGCATCAAAAGAGGGTTTCCCTGGATGGGAATGAGCCCCACAAGCCAGTAGGAGCAGGTGTGGTACCTCCTTCACTGAATAATCCTGACAATGGAATAGACCAGCTTGCAACGTAAGATGAGAGACTCAGCACGCACACCAGCTCCCTCCTTATTCCTGGAGCTCCTTGGAATCGCAGAAGAAATATTTTGGACTACTTGCAAGACCAAAGATAGACAGAATTGTAGCAGAGAAAACCATAGCCCAAGACCAAAGTGAGGCTCAGGCCAGTTTGTCTAGGTGATTTATTGAAGAATGTTTTTAGTAACAGCTCCAACAGGCATTTCCTGTGTCCACAGATCAACCGGTAGCTGTTAATTTTCTCTTCAAGCCATAGCTCTCTAAAGAAAGTAGAAATACTGCTTGGGAAGGGCTTGGTAGAGAAACAGATCTTGAGGCCACCAAAGATTTTTCTCCCTAGAGTAACCTCCCCTGCCACCCAACTTTGACATGGTCAGATTCCCCACCTGCTTGGGAAACTGAGGAAAGACATGGGGGACATGTCAAAGTAATGAATTCCTATATATCTACATGTATGTCTTAAATATATATGTGTGTGTGTGTGTGTGTAAACTCTCCACCCAACATGGGGCTCTAACTCTTTACCCTGAGATCAGGGGATATTTGTTCTACCAACTGAGCCAGACAGGCGTCCCCCCCAATATTTATTTTTTTAATTTTTCTGATAAAAGCCTTAGAGTTGAAAGGCTTTTCCAGTCACAATGTAAGAACAAGCTATTAGAAAAAGAAGCGAGCAAACAAGAAGAAACTCTTGGAAATTAATAAGGTTTCTGAAATGAACCCCAAAATGTAATGGATAGTTTAATTACATGGTGGAGACCAAACTGTCGATCTGGGAGATGAAGCTGAGGGGAAAAAAATATATATATGTGAGAATTCGAGCACAAAGTCAGAGATGTACGAGAGAAGAGTTTCAAGATCAAGAGGTCAGAGCCACATGGTCCAGAGTCCTTTAACAGAATCTAAAAGAAGGTAGAGATGGTGGAGGAAAAGAAGAACCAAAGAAATAATGGAAGAAAAAAATTCCCTTGGCTAAGGGAAGATTCTTGTCTCCAGAGTGGGGGGGCCGGCTGGTGTGAGTGGCATGAATGGATACATTGGAGCATTCCATAACTAAGGAGGAAAAGCAGGACTCATGAGGCTTCCAAAGAGAAAGACTGGAAGCCTTTAAAGAGAAGAATCAGATGTGGCATTAGCAAAACCGAATGTTAGAATACCATCTAGCATTGTCAGAGTTCTAGGTTGAAAAGAAAAAGCCCGAGCCTAGAATTCTACCCCCAAACTGAATGGGGGGAAGGAAGGAGGGTGGCTTTCAGACATCCAAGAGTTGAGAAAGGTTAACGCTGTGCAGACTCTTTAAGAAAGGGGGAGAAAGCCAACAACAATATAAGGATCAAATAAAACCAAAATCAGATTCAACTAACGGGACAACATTGAAGAAGTAGTGATTGTTTTAAAACCCAGAAGTGAATGAGATCAAAATGAAATTAAAAGACAATCTTGTATTTCGCAAGACACTCAAAATGTTCTCTTCTCACTAACAAAGTTTAAATGACACTGTATTACATTTCCTTTACTGGTGTTCTAACCATGGGGCACCTGGGTGGCTCATTTGGTTAAGTGCCTGACTCTTTTTCTTTTTTTTCTTTTTTAGGTGGGCTCCATGCACGGGGCCTGAACTCACAACCCTGAAATCAAGACCTGAGCTGAGATGAAGAGTGAGACGCTTAACCGACTGAGCCACTCAGGCACCCCTAGTGTCTGGCTTTTGATCTCAGCTCAGGTCTTGATCTCAGTGTTGTGAGTTCAAGCCCCACATTGGGCTCCACACTAGGCATGGAGTCTACTTAAAAAAAAAAAAAAGAGTGCTGTAACCACTCTGCTTGGCTACAGTGAATAATATTTATATAATAATATTATTTCAAATGCTGTTTAGTGGCTTTTAACATTTAGACTCAGTCCATGGACAAAGTATAGAAGATTTACTTATCAATTATAAAATAGAATGTAAATGTTATATATATATAGATATATATACACCTATATATATATATAGATATATATACACCTATATATATCTATATATATATATATATATCTGCTGTATAAAATTAATTATAATCAAAATTAGGAAAAACTTGAAGAGGCAGGAGTATAAACGAATTAAATGTACCATCCTTTGTAGGAGAGAGTTTAAAACCTCTGACTAAATTTTTTCAATCAAGAAATAGAAAAAACATATTCTAGTGGTGTACACACACACACAGAGTGGAACACTACTCAGCTATAAAAAAGAATGAAATCTTGCCATTTGTGACAAATGGGTAGATCTTGAAGTTATCGTGCTAGGTGAAATAAATCAGAGAAAAACAAATGCTACATTGATTTCACTTAAATATGGAGTCTAGAAAACAAAACAAACAAAAATCCAGATTCACAGATAGAACAGATTGGTGGCTGCCAGAGGGGAAGGAAGTTGGTGGAGTGAAATGGGTGAAGGGGATCAAGAAGTACAAACCTCTTCAGGCGCCTGAGTAGCTCAGTCAGTTAAGTGTCTGCCCTCCGGCTCAAGTCAGGATCCCAGGCTCCTCGGATCGAGCCTGTGTCGTGCTCCCTGCTCCGCAGCAAGTCTGCTTCTCCCTGTCCCTCTGTACTCCCCATTACACTCGCTCCCTCTCTCTCCAATAAATAAAATCTTAAAAAGGAAGTACAAACTTCCAGTTGGAAAATAAATACGTCAAAGGGATATAATGTACAGCATGGGGAATATAGTCAATAATATTGTATTATGTATGATGACTATGGTGACAGATGGTAGCCACATTTATTGAGGTGATAATTTTGCAACAGATACAAAGGCCAAATCACCATATTATATACCTGAAACGAAAATAATACTTATGTCAGTTATACCTCAGTTTAAAAAAAATAAAAAAGGTCTTCGGTGAAGTCGTAATGGTAATTACCAGAAAAATGGGTGGGGATAGAGACTTGATATTTCATTTTGCCCTTCAAAGAATCTGCATATTTAAAAATCTATATGTAAATAGCTTTTTTCCCTCTTTTAAAGAAGTTGTTAGAGGGACTTTTATATTTGGGGACGTGAGAACTTGCCTTTGAACTACCCCAGGCAGGACACTGAAAGGTAGCCTTGGGGTTCCTGCGTGCGTCTCCATTATTCCTTCCACAGTCCAGCCCTGCTGTCAGCTTTGCAGCCGGACTCAAAGTAGTCGACAGGCCAGCAGAGGCCATTCCCAGAAACGTGGTTGGAGGGCAGCGGTCAGATGGGGCTGGTTTGGTTTCGTGAAAGGCTATAGCAGAGCCCACACCTCGTCCTTTTGGGAGTGACTCTCTCTGAGAAGGATCCCCCAGATCCTGGGGTGTAGACGACTAGGATGCCTCCTTGCCTTCCTGTGAGTTCTCTCGGTCATTCCTACCATGGCCATGGCCGTGGCCATGTGAGTCTCTGCCTTCTCCAGAGTGCTGGGGCTGTGGATACCAGAAACAGCCCAGGCACTGTCATGAGATGACGCGTGCTTCGTGGGGCTTCCCACAGGGGCTCACATGTTTGGTGGCACAGATGTCCACGGACTGACCAACCCGGAGCTCTTGGGACATTCAGCCATGTCTAGAGACACTTTTGTTGTCACACCTGGGAGAGGGGTCGTAGTAGGTAGAGGCCAGGGGTGCGGCCTGGTGTTCTACAGGGTGGGGCAGTCCCCTAGTGTCCAGGTGGAGAAGCTGATAGTCTGTCTCCTGTTTCCAAGGCATGAGCTGGTTGTGTCCAAAGCTGGAATGCTGATTGAAACCAAAATTCTCATTCAACATAACAAGCAAGTGAGAAGGATGCTCGAATGAACCTCAGATATTCTTATTGCCTGAGAAGTGGGAACTGCCAACCCGAGAGTTACCAGTGAACACTTCGGGCTGACAGAGGATGGTTTAATCTTTGATTCAGACTATTGTAGACCCCAAGGATTTTCTGTAGCGTACTGGTTAAATGGGGCATTTAACCAGGAGGGTGGGGAGAGGCCTTTTGTGGGTAGATGTCTGGATGGTTTACTCTGGGGGATTTCTAAACACGTTGTGTGGGGTGTGGGTCTTCTCTGCAGACATTTTTTCCTTAATTCTCTTTTTAAAGTTACCTGAAGCCCATCCTCACACACAGCGGCCCCCCACTGACCACCACGCTCCCAGCCTGGTGTGGCCTGCTTGCTCGGTGTCTGACCAGTCCCCAGGTGTATGACGTAAGTACAACACGTGAGGCAGGTTTTCCTGCTCGCTGTCCCCGGGGAGTGTTTTCTCCAAAAAGAGGAAATCTCTTGCGTCCAGATCCACTGGTTTTGCTTCTCTGAATAAGATGATTAGAAATGGCTGACTTATGTTGATCTGTTTTGCACAGTAACAGAGAAATCTTCTACCTGGGCCGTGGGGTCCCGTCACATCACAGCCATGGTGTAGTAGAAAGAGTACTCCATCTGGAATCAGAGCTACTAGATTTGAAGCCAAGCCCTGAGGCCATTTAAGTATTCTGTGCCTTGGTTTTCCTATCCATAAAGTGGGCCCAGTTGCACAAGCTGGCTGTGAGATTAAAGGCTAAGATACAGAAAAACACTGTGAACCACAAAGTGTTTAGCAGATGTGAGGATTCTTTCTTGTGTATGCTTTATTTACATTGATGTGGTTAGGTCCTTTCCGTTTTCAGATTCAGACTTAGCACAGTACAAAAAGAATATCCACACTGGTGGACATCTGAGCTCTGGGGCTGACTTGTGAGCTCTTCCTGTGGGTTGCTGGGCAGAGGGGTGGGGAGGGCAAGCAGCTCTCCACATAAAAGGACTAGAGGAGAGGGGAGAGGCCCTTCTTCCTCTCTACTCTGCCTCCCCAATCATCTGGTCACGAACACAACCATTCTGCTCTAGGAGAGAAGGACTCCTCAAATTTGTGTAGAGCTTTACAGCTCACAAAGGCCAAGTTTATTCTCTTGGCCATACTGTAAGTAAGCTGCTACTACAGGGTTACAGAAGAAGAAAGTGCCTAGGTCCCAGGATTAGTAATTGGCCACCCTAGTGCAGGTTTCAGAGAATTTGTAAATAACCTGCAATTGACTTGATTGGCGTTGAGAAAGCAGAATGCAAAGCTCAGATCTGAGAGAGAAGGCCCCTGACCAGGTCGGTTCTAATGGGGCGGGGCAGCGGGCTTGGGGATGATCGTTGGCATTCAGGTGCTACAGAGGGTCAGGGGGCATAGCTGGGTGGTGGGGGGCGCTGGGGTCGGTGTGCTAAGGAGCAGCCTCCTCAGAGACGGGGCAACTTGGTCAAGAAGCAAGAATCCCCCATACTGCCCCTGCTGCTTGGGGCTGGGGTCCCGAGCAGGGTCTCAGCTGCACACACAGTGAGGCTTGCTATTGTCGAAAGTGGGAGCATAGAGTCTTTGAAAAATTAATTGAGGAAGTCCAAGGTGAGAGAGGGGAAGGGCCCCCTCTGGAGTTTGGAGCCCAGTGAGGGTCTCGGGCTGGGCTGCTCTCGCGTGGCTGTTTGACACACTGTAGTCCTCACCTGTCACCTACAGAGCGTTGGTACTTTTGGTTTCATCGGGTGGTGTTGAAGATGTCCCTCATTCCCTATTTGCACTTACTCGAAACCACTCAGGTTGAATATCCACCTAGGAAACAGGGTTCTGCTGTTCATGATGTTGACCGCTGATGGTTTAAAATAGGCACGATCCTGCAACACAAGTGTTTGCAGGGTTCTTCGACAGCATTCTCACGGCAGCCTGCAGTAGACAGCTGGTTGCATGATTATACAGACCTCCAGCTTAACATCTAGAATTCAAGGAAGTGGACTGCTTTCATCACCCGCGCATCACATTCATTAAAGCTCTGATTTGGAAATCCCTCTCCACTGGGTTTTACAATGTCCTTATTTTGGGTACTCTTTGTCCAGGCTTGTGAGTTTCGTAATGGAGTGGGTCAACAGCCAATCTTGCTTTCTCCTGTCGGTGAATCTAAGCCTGGCTTCCCACTGCCAGGGGTCAGCGTGGGGCCACACAGGGGCTGGTGTCTGGGGGCAGGGGTGCTTGGCTGGGGCTGCGGTAGGGGGCGAGGCTGCATCTATGGCATTTCCCTCAGTACTGTTGCTTCACATTCCTCTCTGTCCTCGAAAGAGTAAAATGCTGCGTGCCAGGAGAGGCTCCCCCTGAAAATGGAGAGCCAAGAGCCTCGGCTGCGGTATTTTGACAGAGATGAATGAAAATATTACTTAGCACTCACAGGCATGGGAGGAATGGAACATGCTAAAACAGGGAGCGTGAGCTCATTTCTTGTTAGGAAGACTATGGCAGGACAGATGGAGCTTTGGGACTTTCTAAACCCTGATGGTGAGGAGGAATATGGGGAGTTTGGAGTGAGTTTTGGGAGTACGTTCTGCCCGAGTAGAGGATTCTTACTCGGTTGCACATTTGCACTCTACCTCATTCCGTGAGCATTTGGGGCTGCGAGCAAGAAGAGTCGCGCGTGCTTGCCTGTCAAAGCTGAAGCATTGATTTTAGTGGAGTCACGCTGTGGAGCGTGGAGAAGTCGACATCACTGGGGTGCAATGCGGAAAGCAGGCTTGTGCTTGTCACCAGCGAGCACAGGCAGACAGGCTGGGCCTGGAGGAGGGGGCCGGCACTCCTGGGGGCGGAATGCATTAACCAGGTGCTCCTCTAGTTCCTGCTGTGGCTTCTGCGCCTCAGGGAAGGGCACCAAGAAGGGTGGGGGAGTGCAGGCTTGCCCGGGAGAATGTGCCCATCGCCTTGGGCAGCATGACTGGTGGGGGAGAGTCTTGGGGAGGGGGGCGGGAGGCTGTCGGGGATGCCGGTCCCATGTCCTGCATCCAGGACACCTTGTGGCTGAAACAATGCAGGGGCTCCAGATGCCCTTTGAAGAACAGTTGGGAACTAGGAGAGCGAGAACAGTTTAGCCAAAGCATTCCAGAACTGTGTTTGACAGATGTGCCATGGGGGCAGCAGGGGACCGAAGCACCCCTCTTTTTGCTGGTGAAACCCATTAGAGGGTGAAGGATTGTGTCCGACCCGGCGCCGCTTCCCGAGCCCTCCCCATGGGCTGGGAGTTCCGAGAGGCTGCCATCTGTCTCCCGCCCAGTCTGGCGTCCTGATCTGCTCTGCAGCAACAGCGGCTCAGCATCAGCTGCTGGCGGGGCCGCTTCCGGACCCATCCTCTCTGGGGGCCGAGCCAGTCTGGAGGCCTCAGAAATCCCACCCCTGCTTCCTATCAGCTGGACCACCTGGGGTTAATTCCATAGGTTCTCTTAGCTCCGGTCTCCTTGGTGACAGGAGTGTTCCTGCCCTTCCCAGGCAGGGAGGGGTAAGGGTTGAGAGAGAGCTCAAGTGGCCTCCCTGGCAGGCCTGAAATACGTGCTCAAGAAAATGCTCCTTCCCTCTCCACGCCTCACTGCATCCATCAGAGGGCCTCCTGTCGGGGCTGGAAGGGTGTGGGCTGCAAGGAAGGGGTTCTTCTATGGGGACTGGAAAACAATCCTAGTTGGGCTCTGTCTCAGCCCCTCAGTGGCTAAGACAAAGAGTAGTTCAGATGCAAACCAGGTGCATTTAGGGTGGTTTGTGTGGGGCGGGAAGCCCCCTCAGGAGACCTGTCCAGAGAAGGGAGGGACCTCCAAACCTCTTTGCACCTTTGCCCAGTGACTTTCCTCCTCCTTTTTTTGTGGGTTGGGAAGCTGAAGGCCCAGGCTGGCCTCCCTTTCTTTCCTTTTGGTACTAACCCTGAGCTGTCAGGCATTTAAAAATCAGAAGTGCTTCCTGAGCTTCAAAGCCCTGGTTCGGGCAATGGTGCCCTCCCTTGAATAGCACTCAACAGTTGGCATCCAGTAGCCACACCAGAGGCTCAAGGCAGGCAAGTTTCACAAGCCCCAGTTTTCAGAAGAGTGGTTGAGGTTGAGGTTGGCTCCAACCCGAGCAGAGATCAGTCTCCCATTTGCTGTTTTCATTCCTTGCACTTTTCAGAACCAAGAGCCGCTGAGAGAGGAAGACTCAGATTTCATCCTGACCGAGGGTGACCTCACCTTGACGTACGGGGACAGCACAGTGACTGCAAATGGCTCCTCGGGCTCCCACACGGCCTCCACGAGCCTCGAGGGCAGTCGGAGAACCAAGAGCAGCTCAGAGGAGGTACTGGATCGAGCCCTGGGAATAGGAGACCAGCCGGTGTCCAGTCGGGGCACACGCCTAGTGTTCCCCCTGGAGGATAATGCGTGACTGCCCCCCCACCCCCAGGCTGCAGCGATGGGGCAGCCCACCCGTGCGGTGAGGATGGCTGCAAGCCCAGGCTTGTCTGAGCCAGGGCACTGACTCAGTGGAACTAATGCGTCTGTTTTATTGAGGTCTGAAGCTCTCTTAACATTTAAAATTTAACCCAAGATGCAGACAGTGGGGCTTAAGTGTGTCTACATCAAGACAAATGCAGACCCATTCCCACTTTCTCACATAGTAGTGTGCTGTTCCGAGTCAAACAAATAGCATGCTTTAACGGTCCAACTCATTCACCTGCGGAATCCGAGCCAGGCGCAGCAGGTGTGGGGAGGCCTCCCAGGAGAGGCTTCGGGTCCGTACACAGCAGCGCAAGCTGAGCTGGCTGCAGGAGTAGCCAGGCAGGGTGAGAGCAGGCTGGAAGAACGGTCCCGAAGGAAGGCCACCGAGACCGGACCTCCAAAGGTCATGGGAAGCCAGTGGTCAATGGGACAGAGCTCAGGAGGAAGCAGTCAGTGCGGCAGCCCTAGCACGGATGGCTGTGGGACTGTGAACTCATGTCAGGCTTCTGGACTTTTTGTGCTACCTGGGTTTCCTGTAGATGGAAAAGATCGGAACTCTATCCGTGAACATTTCAACATGGGGAAAGAATTGGAATTCCTTCTCTGGAAATCTCTAGGAAGAAGTAGCTACTGAAATGTTGAAAACCAAAGGCAAAATTGTGTCATACTGTTGGGTTTTTGGAATTAATCCGAGGACAGAAGAAACTGTTTAGAGGCTGATGAATGAAAATCGGTCACTTCTTCAGGGCCACCACTGAGGTGACTACTGTGGGGTTTAGGAATAACACCAAAATGTGTGCGATGCTTCTCTGGGGATGAGAGAGCAGCAAGGAGCCTAGGAGGCAATAAGCTAGTCTTCAGAGTTGGGGCAGGAGGAACACACTGTGAGAAAAGTTGACCATAAAAGACAAGATGCTGTTCTAAAGACAGAGTAGAAGTCCAAACTTTGAGCTACTGAATGCATGGAATGTCAGTGGCCAGGAGAAGATTGAGAGGCAAGTCAATGGAAAATTGAGCATCGTTCAGTCCAGTGGACACTTAGTCTGCTTTAAGGTTAGGAATCTAGATGTCTTAACACCGAGTGCCATGTAGAGAAGGGTCATCTTCTTGGTATCTGGGGAGGCTTGTACCAGCTTAAATGTGTGAGTATGATTTGAAATCTAAGTGTTTAGTTTTGGTTCTTTGTGGGTGAGCTGTTCTGCGTGGTAACTAAAATACTGAGAGAGCTCTTGGAAACCAAGTTTGAGATTTTCCCTGGGTCTCTATGCTTCAGTGCTGGTCTCTTAGAAAGAAAATTCAGAAAGAAAATCTTAGAAAGAAAATCCAGTCTCTTTAAAAAAAAAATGCTTTCATAAAATGTGGCCATTTTTCTTATTGTGGCAGACAAAATGGCGGCCCAGTCAAGTACACCCATAATGAAACCAGCCATTTAATCTTCTTAACTCACATTTTTAATGGTTAATATTTAGATAAGACATTACTGCTTTGCTTTTTGAATTGATGATTTGTGCAAAACAGGCAAAAATTACTAAGTTGAGCCATATGAAATTGCCGATATCGACCCATTTTTCAAAGTCAGAAGTGGCAATTTCATATGGTTCGATATAATAGAATTAAATGATTTTTATTCCCCTCCTTCCTTTCTATGTACCTTACAGTCCATTTTGGTTTTCTCATGGGCCTCCATGGGCTTTGTAAGCTTAAAAAACGAGCTAAACCACCTAACTAAACCCGTAAGGCTCCAAAGTACCCAGGCTAGTGAAGGATTTGAGAAAACCTCTGCATCAGAGCCAGAGAAACAGGTTTTTTCCAGAGCCGCTGGAGGTCATCTGTGTCGTGGGGTCAGAGTGTAGGGAGAAGCTCCCAGGCTTGGCTTGTGTGCCCAAACCCAGCACAGGTTTTATTCAGTAGTTATCTCAGTAATGACCAGTCATGCCTATAAACTTGGAAGGTGAGGAGGCTTTCCTGTGTGTTATTTGTGGAGGTGGAGAGAGAAGCTGGTCTGCTCTTTGGATGGGTCTTATAAAAAGCCTTGCTTGCCTCTTACGTTGCTTACTTATTTTATTTTGGAGGGAAGAAGCTACCAGAAAAACCCTGATAAGGTTCTTGAAAAGAGCCAACCAGGTAGAACCCCCTCTTTGTTCATTCAAGTCAAGGCTTTGTTGTCATTCTGGTTTTCCAGGAAGCTTTCAGCAAATCAATAAGAAATTGCCCTCATAAGGAAAGAAGGTAACTAGAGTTCTCCAGCCTAGTTCTAAGTCAATCTGTAGATTGTTGTGTTTCCCCCAAAAAAGGTCTTATAGTCTTGAATGCAAACGTTTATTTGGACCTACTATAAGTAAATGGAGATTTGCCAAGATCAAAATTTTGCTAGGGTTATAGTTATTTGGTTGGATTTTTTATTCAGTGGATTAGAGTAAGTCAATGACCTGTGGCCCTAACTTTTGTTTGCAAGATGTGGAGAATAATCCTGACCTTATCAGGGGTCCGGGAAAAGGAGCCTGTTCATCAAAATGCTTCCAGCTTCTAGAAGCTTTATGCCTATGCCAAGAGGAGAAGAGTGGGTGCCACAAAGCCCCAAAACCATCTAGCTCAAGACTGACTCTCTGCTGCCAGTCTGGCATAAATCAGATTGAAACTGCGGAGTGCATCCAGTTTAACCTCTTATAAGTATATTTTTTCTGGGTTGGGGGGGTGGTGACAATTCCACAGAGCTGAGTGTCCTAGAGCACAAGTTCTCAACCCTGGCTGCACATGCAGAATTATCTGGCTAGTTTTTTGTTTGTTTTTTTGTTTTTTTAAGTATCAGTACAAAGGCCCTGTGCTCAGAGATTCATAACCAGCAGGCTTGGAGAGAGCCTGGCTTCCGTGCTTAGTGTAGATCTTCAGGGGTTCTCCTGGGAAGCCAGGCTTGAGAGCCTTTTAGTCCAGAACTTGCCATGGCACCTGTTTGGAACCTTGAAGAATGGTCTAGCAGAGTGAGTTTCCTCTTGTTGCTAGTCCTCTGGAACAAACCGAGCATCGAACAATTAATATAGCCCAGACAGGTGCAAAGGGATTTTGTGCACATGGTCTGTGCCGAACTCCTGAGTGCACTCCGTGACGCACAACCCTAAATGTCACCTTTGAACACCTTAGTGCAGGGAAAGGAGTGATGGGGGACTTGAGTGGATGGACTGGGTGGGTGGGGGTGGTTAAAAACCTGTCGTCTTTGCCCCCTTCCATGGTAAGAAGGGTTCGGTCTTCACAGAGTAGCTAGCGGGTGTGAAGGCTTTGGAGAAGTCATCTCTTCAGTATAGCCTGCGATTACTCGGAGTCCCCTTTGCAGTCCAGTCAGCTTGCTTTCTTGTCACACCTGGCTTATCCCCAGGCCCAAATCCCTGCTGGACTCCTCAGCAGAGGCGTGGGCCCGTTTCATGCGCAGAGTGAGGGCGGCGGGGTGAGAGGAAGCTCAGGACCGCTTGGAAGTCACGAGGCTGTGGTGTTGGCCGACTCCTGTCCGGGCCGGCAGACAGGCGCTGTGCACTCCAGCCGTGCGTGGTCGTACTCGCTTTGGGGACTAGAGGAGACCTGAACTTTGTCTCCCGGAGAAGGAAATCTGCCCTTGAAATGAGGCTGCCATGCTGGAGGAGGACAGATGCGATCACATGGCCTCTGCCCATCCCTGGAGCGGCTGAACCAGCCCCCACGCCCTGCAGCCCCAAACCCTCACTGCGACATCAAACGTCTCATCAGGCAAACAGCAAGGAGCTTTCAGGTTGTGCTGTGCTCTCTAGACCAGAGGACATTGTGGTTGGGGGGACAAATGAAGTCTCTTAAAAAAACGCAAGAAACGTTCTCTCAGCTGGCCATGAGCATTTCAGTCGAGGGCGATTTCCTTTCAAAGTAGAGGGGCTGTTTCATGACACACACGTTCACAACCCCCACCCCCAGTTCTCTCGCTCCTCCTCTGTGTCTGCTGGGGAAGTCAAGGTCATATTAAGGTGTCAGATACTTTAATATGAACAGAACAGTTTCCAAATGTAGAAACACCACTGATGCCCTGAGGGGAGACAGACTGGCAGGCAGGGCCGCTGAGCGGTTCAACAGAGGGGAGACTCAACCCCTCGGGCCCCGAGCTTGGTACCCATCGTGAGTTCTGAGAGGTGTCTCGGCACGCTGCTTTCCCCATCTGTTGTAAGAGGTCATCCGGAACGAGGGTTTCTGGAAAGCCAGCTTGCTGATTCAATAAGTGCGTGACTTCTCACCCGCAAGGGAAATGGGGAACTTGAGGAGTTTCATGCAGGCCTCTTGATGCTGATTCTGTGGATGAGCTCGTGTAGGAGGGAGTCTGTCACGTGCGTTAAAGGGACACTGCTGAGCTCCCGTCCCTTCTGTTGGTCTCTGTTCAAGTGTCAGATGCGGTTCTCTGCTACAGTAGCGCTGAAGGAAATCTAATGGCCAAGAGTTAGAAACAACCCATCCGAATGCTGCTTTCACTCTGGTACCCTGAAGGGCCCTTCCGCCTTTCTAAAACCCAATAAGGACAATATACAGAGGAACACTCCAGAAAGCTTTGCTAGTCTCTAACTAGGAAAAGCAAGTGGGCTCTTTGACAATCTTTTCAAAACCAAACCTAGGAATCAGCCCCTTTTCCCAGTTTCAGTGCTCCTAAGTAGGGCTTTTGTTTTGTTTTTAAGCTAACAGACATGTCTCGCCGCCCAGTGCGAGCAGAACTCGTGAAGAGCAAAACCAGTTTTGGATGTTCGTTGTATTTTTGTAAGGCAGGGTAGAGCCAGGGCCCCCATGGAACACCCAGGCAGCCAGTTGTCTGCCACATGAGTCTGGGAGAAGAGAAGGCAGGCCCGCCTGTCTGGCCAGATTTTGAAAAGCCCTGAAACGCACGGGGAGCCCCTTGAGAGAGGCCACCTTCTCTTTAGGATGGCCGCCTTTGAAATAAGGGTTAACGGAATTGCCACAGGTCAGGGTCAGCGGTCGGGGGCCTGTGGATGTGGGAGGAACTCAGACTGAAGGGGCCTTGTACATGGGAAGAGGAACTCTAGCTGTGCTGTTGACAGCATGGAAAGCAGGTAAGGCCCCAGGGCAACTGGGTGACCGTCCCACCACTTGGACATCTGGGTGGGCTTTGGGGAAGTGGAGGAGTGATTTCCGGGTGTGGGGGTGTTACGTCTGTGGATTTGGAATTTATCCCTGAAATCACTTGTTCAAAGAGCAACTTCCCAGCAGAAGCCCCTCCTCCTAGGTTGTTTTTTTGATTTTTTACATAAACTACATCTGGTCCTTCTCACTTAGGAAGTTTCACTCTGTCCCATAAAATGATTACATGGTAATGCCACCAAGATTCATGTAAAAGGTGAAAAGCAATTTTTAAAAAGAGGATAGGATGAATTTAACATGGGATATGACCTTCTGGGGAACTTTTTTATAGAGAGTTTACATGTGTAATTGGGGAGAATTTTGTCTTCTATTTCATCAGTAGCAAACCGGTGGTTTTTATAAAATTAACATTATAGTATGCTATATAAACATGTTATATGAAATAAAAGTATGCTGAACTGTGAAAAAGTAAAGACTTGGAGTTATCGGCAACCTTTATGTGCACTAAGGCAAACCCGCAGTTAGGTCCCCAAAGTGCTACCCTTCCCTACCATTTTACTTTGTTTGCCTTTGTGTGTATGTTTAGATTGATACTGTAAAGCTAGCTATATGTTTTCCTGCCCTTGACTGACATTTAACACATTTTTCTCAAAGCTTTTTTTTTTTTTTTTTTTTTTTTTTTTTTTTTTACAAAACTCAAAATAAAAAGATCAACTGGCTGAGCTCATCTTCTTTTGCATTTTAAAAGTATGGCGTGATCCTTAAGTCTGTTTCTTGGCCTCATGGGGGGGGCGGGTTCTTTTCTGGGTGGAAGCTATTCCTCTCCAGGTCCCCTAAACCCAGGATTGACAAATTAAGGCTAGCTAGACCCTCTGGACCAAATCGCCCCCCCCCATTTTTGTAAATAAAGTTTTATTGGAATACACTAGGCTCCTTCATTTGCGTAATGTCTGTGACAGCTTTCATGCAGAAAGCTGCATGTGACAGGAGTGAGCAGGGATTTGTGCATTAAGCCTGGACCGTTTACTATCTGACTTCCTATAGCAGAGGATTTTGCCAACCCCTGATTTAGGTGCTTGTAAATCTTGAGTTTTAAAATAGGGTCTAAAAATCACTGCAGCAGACTTCTGAGATGATTTAAATGTGCCTAAAGAAACACTTTAAATCTGGTCTGTGTTGTGACTTCTCCTGGGCTACAACAGTCGTAAACAGACTCTGAGTGTTGGATAACTGCTAAGATCCCGGAACTCAATACAGCTTCCTTGATAGTCTTCATGAACTCCTTTGTATGTTCACTAGCTTTTCCCCTAAACACACAACTGAACTTCATCAAAAAACCCGCATCCTAGCAAAACAAAACAAGTCTTGTCGTTAACATTGACTCCGGAGTCATTTCATGGTAGAATTATGAAACCACCAGACAGAAAAAACTTGCAAGAGAAAATCTGTCAGCTCACGAGGGTTCTCCCACCAAAGGGAGAGAAAGTCCTTTTTAAAAAAAATTTTTTTTTATTTATTTGACAGAGAGAGAGGTCACAAATAGGCAGAGAGGCAGGCAGAGAAGGTGAGGGGAAGCAGGCTCCCCGCTGAGCAGAGATCCCGATGCGGGGCTTGATCCCAGGACACTATGATCATGACCTGAGCTGTTGGCAGAGGCTTAACGCACTGAGCCACACCCCAGGAGAGAAAGTACTTCTTATGAAATTGATTTAGGGGCAAGTGTAGGGGGAGCTCTTTGAAAAACAGCTGAACAAGTCAGATTTAAACCAACAGCACTCAGACCTTTTATTTACTATCAAGTAACTTAATCAACATACACAGGACTGCACTGGGCCCTTATTCACATTGACGTCTTGTCCAGACACCCGCTGCTGATGGGAAATGGTACCCGATCGTGTCTCTTCTGTTCTGAGAACACCTCCAGCAGAGGCAGGCAGGTTCCGGCTGGGACGAGAGCTCTTCCTACTGGATGGCCAACATTACCCACACTGTACTGTCATTTCCTTACTGAAAACTTCCTTTCCACCAGTGTGTCAGTCGTCCCGGAACAGCTTGCGACAGTCCTGCTCTGCCAGCCACACGGCAGTTGGTCCCAGGCCGAGTCCCCCCATCTCTGCCTGTGTGCGAGGCTGCCTCCCCCGTGCAGCTCCTCCAGGGCTGGGGTGACACGCTGAGTGCCCCGGTTTGTGCTGACTGACCTAGAAGGGAAGGAACAAAGGACATTTTGAACCTCAGAACTCAGAAGGCTCCAGACAGAAAGCCTGTTGAGCTCTGCTGATAAAAAGGCCTCTTCATTTTTAAAAAATTTTTAAAGGTTTTGACAGAGACACAGCGAGAGAGGGAACACAAGCAGGGGAGCAGGAGTGGGAGAAGCAGGCTTCCCACTGAGCAAGTAGCCCAACGCGGGACTCGATCCCAGGACCCTGGGATCGTGACCTGAGCCAAAGGCAGACGCTTAACCAACTGAGCCACCCCGGCGCCCCATGAGGACTATAATCTTCCTTCTCTAAGCCGCATCTTCCAGGGCTGGAAATCCAGCCCAAATCAGGAACTATCCTTTCTGCTCTGGGGACAGGCTGGGAGAAAATGTGACCCAAGAGGGGTTTGGTGAGGATGAAGATGGGGAGAAAGGGGGGGCAACTCTGCCAGTATGACTGTGCTCTCTGCAGTGGCTGCCGGGGGGGTGGAAGGGGGCACCTGGTGAGGTGAACAAAACGTTCTGAGACCTGCTGGGCAGAGTTGGGGAGGAGGGCGGGGGTGGGGGAGAGCTGGGATCAAAGCTGTACCCTCAGGCACTGACGGCATAACCAGTCTTCCTTCACTTGTGTACTGGTTCACTCGTGCCAAGTAAATCACACCAATGACAGCTCTTCTGTAAAGCAGAAGCTGCATATAAGCGCCAAGTCCGGCCATTGTCAGATTTCAGTATAATCTAGTTTAATAAAAACCAGTTTCCAGAAGGGCTAACTCTGGTTCCAGATAAAACAGAGCAAATGCCTTTCTCCTTATTCCTTCCACAAAGAGTAACTAAAATCCCCTAACATGATACAGATGGCAAAGGTAAGATTCTGAAGGGTGGGGGAAAGAAGGCCGACTGACTGCAGACCTCGGGCAATGAGGGACACAGAGCAGTGAGTTCCCTCCATTTTCTTTCTGCTTCCCCCATACGCTGGAATGGACACTGAAGACACCAGCAGGCCAGAAATGCACATGGTCCCAGACCAAAAAGCCCCAAGAAAAGCCCATTGCTAGCTAGAGGACAGGGAAAGGGTCAGCCTAGAAGCCGGAAACTGGGTGCCAGACACACAAAATCCCCCCTTCCTGTCAGCAGAGCCCTAGTGGGAGGCGAGGACTTCTAGAGTCCTACCCCTACCCGGCAGTAACCAGGAGGCGCACCCCTTCCTCCACCAGCAGTGTCGGGGGAGGCCTGCTAAACCAGAAGATCTAAAATAAAATTCAGAGATTCAAATGTATCCCATATATTTGGGACACCATTAAAAAAAATCCCTTGTCAAACCAAGAACCAGGGAAATTTCAACTTGAATGAGAAAAGATGAGTGATAGATGCTAACACTGAAACAACACACATTCTGAAATTACCCTCTCTCATCAGTATGCTTCAGTTAGCCATTAGGAACACACTTGAAACAAATAAAAAAATAAAGTCTTGGCAAAGAAATATATAAAGCAAGCACCAAATGGAATTTTTAGAACTGTGAAGTACAATAACCAAAATTTTACAACCTCCCTGGATGGGCTCAGTAGCAGAATAGAGATGACAGACTAAAGAATTAGTGAATCTGAAAAGAGAGCTGTAGAAATTATCTAATATGAACAGCAGAGAGAAAATAGGGCGAAAAAGGATGAGCAGAGCCTCAGGGACCTGTAGTACTACAATAACTGACCTATTCATTTCATCAGAGTTCCAGAAAGAGACTGAAGCCTTAAAAAGTACTTGAAATAGGGCTGAAAATTGCCCAAATTTGGCAAAATGTGTAAACCTATAGATTCAAGGAGTTGAGTGAACCCGAAAACACAAAGAAAGCTACACCAAGATATAGCATAATCCAAGTTCAGGGAAGACAAAAAAATCTTGAGGGCAACTAGAGAGAACTGATGCATTACTCACAGAAGCAATGATTCGAATGTCAGTGGATTTCATATCTGAAAAAAACATGGAGGCCAGAGGAAGTGGCACAATAGTCTGTAAGGGCTGAAAGAAAATGACTGTCAACACAGAGTTCTGTATCCCATGAGAATATCCTTCAGGAATGAAGGTGAAATAAAGACAATCTCAGATGAAGGAAAACTAAGAGAATGTGTTCCAACAGAACTGCTGTAGAAGAACCACTACAGAAGTTCCTCCAACAGAAAGAAAACGATGAAAGAAGGAAAAGAAGCATCACAAATGAAGAAAGAACAGCAGAAAATGGGACAAAATTTAACAGACTATTCTCTTGAGTTTAAAGAATTATTTTGACAGTTGAAGCAAAAGTTATAACACTGTATGATGCAGTTCTATATATATATATAGAGAGAGAGAGAGAGAGAGAATGAATTACAAAGGGGACAGGATAAAGGAACCTAAATGGACATGAAGTTTGTATACTTCCACTTGAGGTAGTGAAATGTTGAGACCAGTAGATTGTGATTAGTTGCATATGGATGATCTAAAGAAAGCACTAAAACAAGCATACAAAGAAAAATACTTTAAAACACTGCAGATAAAATGAAGTTCTTAAACGTATTCACGTAACTCACGGGAAAACACAAACAGGGAAATGGGAACAATAAACAGAGGGAAAAAAGAAATCAAGTTTTAAAAATGGCAAATTTAAGCCCTATAATATCAATAATTACATTAAATATAAATGATCTAAATTCACAAATATACAAAAAAGAGACCAGCAGAATGGCTTTAAAACATGACCCAAGAACATGCTGTCTACAAGAAATTCATTTCAAATATGATATAGGTGGGTTGAAAGTAAAAGGATGAAAAGGATATACCATAGAAACGTGAATTAAAAGAGAAGCCCTCTTTTAAGGGTGTGAGCCCTCGACACTTGCCATGAACGGGTCTAATGAGCTGTGGACATATGCTAAGTCTGAGGTCAACAACTGCTTACAGGTTTGCAGCTGAAACTGGGTATGGCTGTAAGCTCAGACAGTTGCAGATCACTAAGTGTCCTTATGTTGCAGTAATGCTAACAGTGGTAGATCATTCAGGCCAAGTAAATAAAGAACAAGTCCTTTGAAATGACAATTTCAGAATTTCTACAGGGGGTTCGAAGGAATTGCTACAATTATTGAAACTATGTGAAAACTGATTACTTGGTTGATAAATTGCTATCATCGTTCTAAAATTACAGGCTTCACTTTCTGCAACAAAACTTCATAAGGACCAAAGTATATTTATGGAATGAAAACTGCATTTTGGTTTTTCCAATTTTAAAATAATAATCAGAAGGAGGGCACCATGTTATGATGAGCACTGGGTGTTACATGCAACTAATGAATGGAACACTACATAAAAAACTAATGATGTCCTATATGTTAGCTAGCTGAACATTATATATATATAATATATATATAAAATAACTATATATATAATATATTTAAACAATATATATGTAAACTATATATATTTTTATTTTTAAGGGAAACTATATATATATATATATAGTTTTTTAAGGGAAACCATATATATATATATATATTAATATAAAATATTAATCAGAAAAACAGGAATTAGTGGTGATCAATGTACAACTTTCTGAATGTACTAAAAGCCACTGAATCAAACACTTTAAAGGGTGAACTCTATGTATGTGAATTATATTGCAATAAAAAACATCAGATAAAAAGGGGTGCCTGGAGGACTCAGTCAGTTGAGTATCCAACTCCTGATTTTGGCTCAGGTCATGATCTCAGAGTCATGAGATCAAGCCCTGCATCAGGCTCCATGCTGGGCATGAAACTTACGTAAGATTCTTGAGCTCCCTCTCACTCTGCCCCTTCCCACCCCTCATGCTCTTTCTCTAAAATAATAATAATAATAAAGAAGAGTTTTATCAGATAAAATAGACTTTGGAGTAAAGAAAATTACCAGTAACAACAAAAGACAGTACATAATAGTGAAAGGTTCAACCCACCAACAAGCCATAGCAATCCAAAAGGTTTACATATGCAGCAAACAACAGAACTTCCAGTTTCCTGAAGCAAACCTGAAGGAACAGAAGGAGAAGCAGACCTGTCCACGTTTATACTTGGAAACTTCAATACCGCTCTCTCAACAATTGATAGAATGACTAGACAGAAAATCAACAATGATATAGGGAACTAAATAATGCCATCAACCAAACAAGACTCAACTGCCATTTATACAACACTCCACCTAATAACAATAGAAACACGTTCTTTAAAAAAAAAAAATTATTTGAGAGACACACAGAGAAAGCAGAGTGGTGGGAGGGGCAAAGGGAGAAGCAGGCCCCCCACTGAGCATGAGCCTGACATGGGGCTCAATCCCAGGACCCTGAGATCATGACCTGAGCTGAAGACAGATTTTTTAAAAAGATTTATCTATTTATTTATTTGACACAGAGAGACAATGAGTGAGAGAGAGAGAATGCACATAAGCAGGAGGAGTGCAGAGGGATAGGGAGAAGCAGGCTCTCCACTGAGCAGGGAGCCCATCATGGGGTTCAATCCCAGGACCCTGGGATCATGACCTGAGCTAAAGGCAGACGCTTAATGACTGAGCCACCCAGGCGCCCCTGAAACACATTTTTTTAAGCATGCATGGAACATTCACAACAGAGGCCATATCCTGTTTTTCATGAAACAACATTTCATGAAATCTCAACAGATTTTGAATAATTGAAATAATAACAGAGAGAATATGTTTGCTAATGATGGAATCAAACTAAGAATCTATATCTAAAAAGAGGAAATTCTCTAGATCCTTGGAAATTAAAGAATACACAGAATTCTAAATAATCCATGGGATATTAAACAATACATTGAATTAAAATGAATATGCAACATATCAAAATTTATGAGACACAGCCAAAGCATTGCTGAGAAGGAAATTTATTGTATTAGATGCTTACATTACAAATGATGTAAGGTCTCAAATCAATAACCTAAACACTCACCTCCAGAAACTAAGGGAAGATAAAAATAAACACAAATCAAGCAGAGGGAAATAAGAGCAGAAGTCAGTAAAACTGAAAACAGAAAAACAATAGAGAAAAATCACTGAAACAAAAAACTGATTCTTTGAAAAGATTAAGAATTGGATAAATCTCTACCAAGTTTAAAAACAAAAAGACAAGACACAGATTACTAATATCATCAATGAAATAGGAGGTCCCACTATAGAACTCACAGACATTAAAAGGATAAAAAACATTAAGAAAAATTCTACATACATAAATTTGACAACTAAGATGAAATGGACCAATTCCTCAGAAAACACAAACTACCAAAATTCATCCAATATGAAGTAGATATAGACCTTAAAAATTGAAGTTATATAGACCTTAAAAATTGAATTAATCATTAAAAGACTCCCAAAGAAGAAATCTCCAGGCCTATATACTTTCAATGGAGAATCCTACCAAATATTTAAAGTAGAATTAACACTAATTCCACACAACCTCTTCCACAAAATTATGAGGCCCGCATTACCTGATACCAAAACTAGACAAATACCCCCCCCAAAAAAAAACAGTATCTCTCATGAACTTAGATGTAAAATCCTCAACAAAGTATTAGTAAATCAAATCCAACAATATGTGAAAAAATTTATATATCATGACAGAGTGGATTTATTCCAGAATGCTGGTTCAGTTTCACTCATCATGTAATTCACCATGTTAACAAACTAAGGAAGAAAAATCAGACAATCACATTAATTGACACAGAAAAGGCACTACCATCCATTAAAGGCATTTAACATCTCTTCATGATGTTCAGGAAACCAGAAATAGAAGGAAACTGCCTTCAGCAAACCAGGAATAGAAGGAAACTGCCTTAACATGATTTTTTTAAAAAAAATTCTACATAAAACTACATCTAACCTCATTCTTTATGGTGAAAGACTTAATGCCTTCCCCCCTAAGATCAGGAACAAGGCAAAGACCTCCGCACTTGCCACTCTTATTCAACAGAATACTAGAAGTCCTAGCCAATGAAATAAGGCAAGAAAAGGAAATAAAAGCCATAGTGACTAGAAAGGAAGATATAAAACTGTCCCTATTTGCAGGTGATAGGATTACATACATAGAAAATCCCAGGGAACACACACACACAACCAACAAGTGAATTCAGCAAGTCTGCAGGATGCAAGATCAATATTAAATATTTGATTTATATACACCAGAAATGAACATTTTAAAACCGAATTTTAAAACTCATACTATATACAATCACTCAAAACAAATGAAAAACTTAGATATAAATCTAACAAAACAAGTAAAGGACTTGTATGCTAAAAACTAGAAAATACCAGTAAAAGAAATAAGACAAGATCTGAATCAGTAGAGACACATGACAGTGTTCATGTTATCAGAGGACTCAACAGGAAAAGATGTCAATTTCCCCCCAAATTGATCTGTATAGAGATTTTAGAAAATTCCGGTCAAATTCCTGCAATGCTTTTTGTAGATATAGACTATCTTGTTCTTTTTTTTAATAAAGATTTTGTTTATTTATTTGACAGTGATCACAAGTAGGCAGAGAGGCAGGCAGAGAGAGAAGGAAGCAGGCTCCCCGGTGAGCAGAGAGCCTGATGCAGGGCTCGACCCCAGGACCCTGAGATCATGACCTGAGCTGAAGGCAGAGCACTGAGCCACCCAGGCACCCCTAGACAAGCTTATTCTAAAATTTATGTGGTAAGGCAAAGAAACTAGAACAGCTACAGCCTTTCTGGAAAAGAATAAAGTTGGAATAATCATTCTATTCAGTGTTGAGATACATATAACTGTATTAATCAGAACAGTGTGGTATTGAAGGACAGACTCATAGGTCAGTGGAGCAGTAAAAGCCCAGAAATAGACCTACGTATGTTTATGGCTAACTGATTTTTGAACCCCCTCCAAAAAAAGGAAAAAGCAATCTACTGGAGGAATGATAGTCTTTTCAGTAAATGGTGCAGGAGCAGTTAGACATCCACAGGCAAAAAACTAACCCTTTCACACTTTAAACAAAAACTAATCCAAAATGAATCATAGAATTCAATGTAGATAGAGATAAACTTATCCTAAAATTTATAAGGAAGGATAAAAAATACAAAATGTTTATCAGAAAACATAGGAGATAATCCTCAGGACCCTGGGGCTAGGCAAAGAGTTCTTAGACACAGCAGAAAATGCACAATCCACAAAAGAAAAAAATCGCAAAGTTGGACCTCATCAAAATTTACGAACTTTTGATTTGTAAAAGATCTTGTTAAGAAGATGAAAACACGTGATAAGACACAGGCTGGGAGAAAATATTTGCAACCACCTATCTACCAAAGGGCTTTTATCTAGAATATATAAATAACTCTCAAAATTCAAGAGTAAAAAACAAACAATCCAATTAGGAAACAGGCAAAACACCTGAACCAACATTTCACCAAAAGGAGACAGGGATGGCAAATAGGCACACCAAAAGATGTTCAGGATCACTAGGTGTTGGGAAAATGCAAATGGAAGCTACAAGGACCTATCACTATACACCTAATAGAACGGCTAAAATACAACACAGCAACACCACCAAATGCTGGTGAGGCTGCACAGAAATCTGATCTCTCATATGCTGCCGGTGGGAATGTCAAATGGTACAGCCACTCTCAAAAACAGTTGGGTTGTTCATTGTAAAAACTTAATATGTGTTTACCATAGGATCTAGCAATTGTACTCCTGGGCGTTCATCCAGGAAATGTTATGTCTGCACAAAAATCTACGCACCAATATTCACAGCAGCTTTATTTGTAATAGTTAAAAACTGGAAGCAATGCAAATGTCCTTTGGTGGGTTAATGGTTACACAAGCTGTGGTACATCCACACCATGGAGTACTACTCAGCAACAAAAAGGAATGGACTACTGATACATGGGACAACTGGTGACCCTCCAGAGAATTCTGCTGAGAACAGATGATCTGAAAAGATCACATAGTGCATGGTTCCACTTATCTACCAATTTTGAAGTAACACAATTATAGAGATGGTGAAGAGATTAATGTTTGCCAGGGAAAGGTGGGATGGGGTGGGGGTCTATGATTATAAAGGGGTGGCCCAGCAGATTTTCTTTATGCTGATGGAACACTTCTGTACGTTGACTGCGGTAGTGTTCACACATATCTATATGTGACCAGATTACATAGGCCTGTGGACACACACACAAATGAGTGCATGTAAAAACTGTCTAAAACTGAGGTCTGTAGATCGGACCAACATCAAATTCCTGGTACTGATAGTGACCTACGCAAAAGATGTGAACTCTGGGTAAAGCTGGGTGAAGGATTCAGCAGACCTCCCTGTACTGGTTTTGCAGCTTCCTAGGGGTCCATAATTATTAATTTTTTTAAAAAAAGTTCCTCTGCCCCTGTTTCTTTGTGTAATGTGTTCAATTCTCTGTTTGGGTTGTTTTAAAGACCCAGCAACAGCGTGGTAGTAACTCAGGACAATTTTCTGTCAATGACTCGCCAAGTGCGAAATGTTGCCTGGTCAGAGCCCATGTCCCGACGAATGTCCCATTTATGGAGGTACTACCGGCCCGACCCCTGGACCCCAAAGCACTCTTTGAATCCTTTAACTAAAAATCTTTCTTTTTTTTTCCTAAGATTTTATTAATCCATTTGACAGAGATCACAAGTAGGCAGAGAGGCAGGCAGAGAGAGAGAGAGGAGACAGGAGTCTCCCTGCTGATCAGAGAGCCCGATGCGGGGCTCGATCCCAGGATCCCAGGACCACGACCCGAGCTGAAGGCAGAGGCTTTAACCCACTGAGCCACCCAGGCGCCCTAAAAATCTTTCTTAAAAAATTCATTTTATCTCCCTGAAAGCTGCTTTCCACTCACGTTCAGATTCTTTTTTTTTTTTTTAATCAAATCACTGGCCATCACTTCTCGGCCTTTTGGCTAAGATCAAATGTATCAAATCACTGGCCAGATAGTGTGGGAGGAGAAGAGCTCTGAGAGCTCTGTGACTGCCCCCTCTGGGGTCCATGAAGAACTGCGCCGGAGTCCGGCCCGTCTGAGCTGGCAGTGCACTTTGTGCCCACAGCAATCTGACGAGGCCGCTTCCTTCTCTGTGCTGCAAATGGGTTCCTATCCTCCTACAGTTCCTGAATGTCACTGAACCCGGGCAGGGATGCTCAGACACCTTCCAGTTCTGATGTCTACCTCCATGGAGCCTACGGCCTCCAAGCAGAACCTAAAAATAAACCCTCTCAGTTAATTTCCTAACATTTTCCCATTATTTTGGGTTGTGGGTCTTTGTTGTTGTTTTGTTTTTTTGTTTTGTTTTTTCCTTTTTTAAGATTTTATTTATTTGACAGACAGAGAGCACAAGTAGGCAGAGAGGCAGGCAGAAAGAGAGGAAGGGAAGCAGGCTCCCTGCTAAGGGAGCCTGATGTGGGGCTCAATCCCAGGACCCCGGGATCATGACCTGAGCCGAAGGCAGAGGCTTTAACCCACTGAGCCACCCGGTGCCCCAATGTTTTGCTTGTTTTTGAAAGAGAGAGTATGTGCACAAAGTGGGGGGTGGGAGAGGGAGAGAGAGAGAGAGAATTTAAAGAGACTCCCAGCGAGCATGAAGCCCGAGGCAGGGCTCAGTCTCACGACCCTGAGATCATGACCTGAGCCGGAAATCAAGAGTTGGACGTTTAACCCCTTAAGCCATCCAAGCGCCCACTGGGTTGTGTTGAAAACATAAACATATCCATGAATTCTTAATGTGCTTTTCTCCCGAATTCTTAAGCCCCCAATGTCCAGACAAAAGACTAAGGTTTTAATTCACTCCAGATCTCATTCTTTTTTTTTTTTTAAAGATTTTATTTATTTATTTGACAGAGAGAAATCACAAGTAGATGGAGAGGCAGGCTGAAAGAGAGAGAGGAAGAAGCAGGCTCCCTGCCCAGCAGAGAGCCTGATGTGGGACTCGATCCCGGGACCCTGGGATCATGACCTGAGCCAAAGGCAGCGGCTTAACCCACTGAGCCACCCAGGCGCCCCCAGATCTCATTCTTCACAATACTTTGGAGCCCTATTCATTTGAAGCTACGAAGTATTCAACTTTATGTGCCAATTTAAAAACCAAACCCTTGGTTTATCAGCAAGCTACAGTGACCAAGTACCTAGCATTCCCCCCACCCTTTTTTTTCAGCTGTTGGATGTTTGACAATGAAGAATTCAGTTTGAAGCTACTGAACTTCTTAGTTCAAAGGATTCCCATTTACCTAGAATCTGGGGAAAATAAAAATGTTTACTGCAGCCTCTAGCACCTGAAATGAGTTTAGACCCTTCTGGATATTCTGAAGATGAAAGTATTTCAAGACCTCTCGTGGGCTCTCTGTCCTGTTCTGTCGATCTGCGTGTCTGCTTCTGTGCCAGAGCCACACCGCTTTAATGACTACCCCTTTGCAGTACGTTCTTCTTCAAGATTGCTCTCACTGTTCCGGCAGCGTCTCTTCAAGTTCCGTATAGATGTTAGGACTATTTGTTTAGTTTTGTTAAAAGTGCTATTTGTCCAAGAAGACATAAAGATGGCCAACAGACACGTGAAAAGATGCTCCAGGGACGCTTGGATGGTGCAGTCCGTTAAGCATGCGACTCTCGGTTTCGGCTCAGGTCATGGTTTCTCAGGTCCTGAGATCAAGCCCCGAGTCTGGTTCTGCATTCAGCGCAGAGTCGGATTAAGACTTTCCCTCCCTGTTTGCCCCTCCTTGCAAGCTCTCTCTCTCTAATAAACAAATGAATCTTAAAAAAAAAAAAAAAAAGATGTTCGACATCACCAACCACCAGGAAAATGCAACAAGCCACAATGAAGACACTACCGCACACCGGTCAGATTGGCTCGTATCCAAAAGACAAGAAATAATAAGTGTTGGCGAGGATGTGGAGAGAAAGGGGAAGCCTTGTGCACTGTGGGTGGGAATGCAAGTGGGTGCAGCCACTGTGGAAAACAGTATGGAGATTCCTCAGAAAGTTAAAAGAACAACCCTATGATCCAGCAGTTCCATTTCTGGGTATTTAGCCAGAGAAAATGAAAATACTAACTCAGAAAGACATACGCATCTCCATGTTCACGGCAGCATTATTAACAGCCAAGGCATGGAAGGAGGCTTACCCTTCACACTACTGAGACTCTAAGAATCTCAAGATTAGAGGCGCCTGGGTGACTCTGGGTTAAGTGGTTGCCTTCAGCTCAGGTCATGATCTCACAGTCCTGGGATCAAGCCCCGCATCAGGCTCTCTGCTCATCAGGGAGCCTGCTTCACCCTCTCCCTCTGTCCTTCCCCCTGCTTGTGTTAAGTAAATAAAAATATTTAAAAAGACCTATCCTGTATGATAACAGAAAACAGACAGTAAAACTGTCTTAGTGCAACTAATTTACAGAATTTTAGAGATTCCAGTATATCACCGTTGTGTGAAGCACTCGAAAAGGGTTGTTCTCAAAATATATTACACTGAGGTGTGAAATCTTTTCTTACCACTCAATTCACAAATTCGCTTGCACTTAAAAAGAAAGAAAGAAAGAAAGAAAGATCATCTGCTTAAAGATTCAAAGTCCTACTCCAAAGACCTGGGTGTATTTGACCTCCTTTGCTGCAGTTGCCCTGGTCTTATAAATGACCAGCCAGGCCCTGCTTGCGGCGGGCTGTCCCCCACGAGCCCGGCGGCCATCGAGGGGAGCATCGGAGCCCCACCGCGTCCCGCGGGCAGTTGGCTCGGCGGGGCTCCCGGCGCTGCGGAGGAGCAACTCAGGAAGACGGAAGACGCTCTTAGCATTTTAATCACAGTTTTGTCGACCTTCGAGGCCGGGAAGGGGGAAGGAGGAAGAACGGACTTCCTGCTGGCGTTCAAGTTTGAGAAGAGTCAACCAGAGGATTGTGCAGCCCCGCCGCTCTGGGCGGTGCTCCTCACCGCTCGGGGAGGCAGGTACCCGCGCCCCCCTACCCGCACCCCCCAAGGACACCTGCGAGCTTTGCGCGAACGTCTCAACTTCCCTCCTCCATCTGCACTTGCAGATTTTCAGCCGCCCTTCTTCCAAGCGTTTCTGGGCGTCGTCGCCTCCGGAGGTACCCCTCACCCCCCAGCCCCCCGTCCCCGCCCACACACTTGTGCCAGGTGAGGCACCCTGGGGGGACGACCACAAGCTGCTTCACAGATGCTCCGAGTCGGTGCCGGGCCCTGGTGCCTGGGCTCAGATTTCCGGGCATTCAGCCGGGCCGTTATCACAGGCGAATGACTTTCCAGCCCATTGTGACAGCCTTCCTCCTGGACCCACTCCAGGACAAATGGGTCGCGGACGGGCGTGTCTTCTTTTCGGGGGCCACGGGTCCTCCGTGGGGGCTTCTCCCAACACCCCTCCCCGGCCCCGGCCTCTCGGGAGGAGGTTACTGCCCAAGATCATCTGTCACCCCTGACGACCAGGCTTTCTTAACCTTCCTGTTTTCACCTCAAATCAGTGATATGCAGGGCTAAGGAGAACGGAAATGACTGACAAGGTTTACGACAATAGGGCCATTAACTTGTTGGGGGTGTTGTTTTTTTTTTTTTTAAGGGAGTTGCTTGGGGATAACGTGAAAATACTTGAAAACGCAGAAATGTCAAAGTGCAAGCATCCTCTCACTGTGACTCTCAGGCGAAGTGTAATAGGAAACATTTAGTTTTCTCAGGCAACCGCACCCCCCAAATTGCCTAGAAATGTACTTAAAGAGCCTAAATGGTATAAAGTATTTCCAGACTTCCAGTGTGAAAAATAAAGTGGCAGGGAGAGGGGGCTGTTGGCAGTACATTTGCACTAAGTCATACTTTAAACATCCTAAACAACTCTCACTTCAGGTGAAAACGAAGTCAAACAAAACAAAACAAAAACCCAGACAGACAGACAGACAGCCAAAACTTTCTTGCCTGGGGAGCAGAGGGAGAAACTAAGGGGGAAGCCACCTTGCTGGGAGCCCAGGTGGAGATGAGCTGCCCCCAGCCCCTTGCTGCTCAGTCAGTGGAAGACTCCCTTCTCCGCTCCAGAATTCCAAGGAAAACCTCAAGCCACGTGAGGCATTCACTGGTCAAGCCCCAGAGTCAGCCAGGGCAGAACTAAATGGCCATTACATTTCCTCACCAGTGACAGGATAAAATAATAACGTGTTTCTAGTTTGATCATGCTCCCCCACCACACGCACCCAAGAGAAAAACGTCCCAAGTTTCTGAGCTCACTGGAGAACAAAATGAATGTGCTCCAAACCAGTATTTATGAAACCTGGAAACAGCTGAGTCTGCTTAGTCGGCTTTTGTTTTTCCTTCATTGAGCTGCTCAGAGGTATAATTTTAATTGGCATACATAATTGCTTTTGTGAGTAAAGTCGTTCCCGACTCAAATAAAGGAACTGAGTCAGTAGCTTAGAATAAGCATTTGATCGCCCACCTGCACGTGTTTGTCATCTACCAAGCGGGGGGCAGCCGGGGTTAGTGGGGGCTCAAGGGCTGGGAAGTGACGGGAGCTGGCGTCCGTCATTCAGGTAGCCCTCTGGCCCCCACAGGGGCTATTGGTTAATGGAGTGGATGAAGGTGGGGGTGGGGGTGTCACTGGGGTTGGCCTCCGCATTCAGCTGGGAAGTCTGCTCCAGATTCCCTCTCTCTCTCTCTCTGCCCGAGCCCCCCCCCCCCGCCCCTGGTTCATTTGCTCATTCTCTCTCTCCAAATAAATAAATAGATCTTTAAAAGCAAAGGGCTTGGGGTACCTGAGTGGCTCAGTGGGTTAAGCCTCTGCCTTCCGCTCAGGTCATGATCTCGGGGTCCTGGAATCGAGCCCCGCATCGGGCTCTCTGGTCAGTGGAGAGCCTGCTTCTCCCTTCTCTCTCTGCCTGCCTCTCTGCCTACTTGTAATCTCTGTCTGTCAAATAAATAAAATCTTTTAAAAAGTTTTAAAAAAATAAAAGCAAAGGCTTAACAGCAGAGAGCAGGTTCAGGTTGGCACAGGATGTGGGAACAGGTAAACCAGCCCTCCCCCGGGCCCACAGGACTGCAAGAGACTGCCAGAGACTGCCGTATTTAGGAGCAGGACTCAAATTTTTCCTGAGCTCAGAACTATTTCATTTTCCCTTTGTTGAGAAATAAAAAATAAAATGAATTTAAAAGGCACTCAGTAATGCTGGGAATTCTGTTGTTCTCTGGCAGGGTGTGTTGGTGTGGGTTTATTTTCAGCCAACGATGTCCTCTTTGAAAAACAGTCCCCTTTGCCATTCCTTGCTGGGGAAAGCTGGGGGAGGGGGCAGAGTGCACAGGAGGGCAAGAGCTGTTTGCAGAACCTGAAAAATGCATTATTTTCCTTTATTACCTCCGTCTTGGTGATACCCTTTTCTAGAGCAAGAAACAGCTTCTGCTTTATTGCTCCTATAGCCCGTATATTCAACAGATGCCAGCTGTAGGCTGTGTAAAAGGAAGTCCTATTTTTGTTTGATTTTCTTTTTAATTTAAATTCAATTAGCCAACTGATAGTACATCATTAGTTTTCGGGTGTAGTGTTCACTAAATTATCAGTTGTGAATCACACCCGCTGCTCACCCCAACCTGTGTGCTCCTTCATACCCATTCCCCCTGTTACCCCGACCCCCATCCCCCTCCCCTCCAGCAGCCCTCTCTTTCCTAGAGTTTAGAGTCCTGGAGGTCCTATTTTTAAAAAATTATCTCCGTTTTAGTCTTTTTGGCTTACTGTTCCCGTAATTTCTCTGAAGCACTGACGAGTCCTTTCTTGTAAAGCCTGGCCTCAGTCATGGGGCTGGGGAGTGACCCCAAAAGCTCTGGGGTCTTTTTCTCTACAGCCCCCCAAGTTCATGCTGGGGGCTGCTCCTATCGTCCCTCAGTTTGTCATCTTTACAAAAGAACTCACCGTCTCAAGCCGCTACCAGCTCCCCATACCTCCCAAGTGACTGTCCGGTTCTATTTTCTCTCTGCTTCCCGCCTGCTGTTACCATGACCCCAGGACACCCATCACACAATGTTCATCTCTCCAAGCTGGCCCTTGAGACACTGGCATGTCAGACCAGATTTGAGGCCTCTTGCTGGCAGGGCCCAGGGACTGCCCTGTGCTTTCTGGGGCTCCTTTTAACACCTACTTTAAGGGCTTAACAGAAAGCACTTCCATTCCACACACAAACTGCCCCCCTCAACCCCGTCTGCCTCAGTGGCTGTTTCCAGAACGTCGTTCTGTGGCAAAGCTCCTTGCCTCTCATGTTGATTTCAGGGGAGGGGAGTCTCTGAACACCGTCACTCATCCTTGAAGGCAAACATGGTGGTTGTGCTTATCGCCTCTCAACCCCTGAGAAATAGCCACTGTCAGCCAATGCTCTCCTCGGCATCCGATGGGTCTTTAATGTGAACGAGGCCAGCTGCAGAGGTCACACTGGGTTGCTGGCAAGGTGCCCGCAGGCTGGGGAGGCGGGTGGGGAGCAAAGCTGAAGGGTTCCAGTTCTCACGGAGACATCACTGAGCTCTGCGACTTTTCTCCAATTGAAACTGCTTCCTGTTCAGCTCCCAAATGGTTCTCCACTTCCCCGTGTGCTTGAACTTGGGCCAGGGCTAGGTCTTAGTCCTTACTGTTCTTATTCTATACCGCACCTAGGCAGAAATGCTTCTTTCAACAGAAAATTCCTTCAGCTCCACTAAGAGGCTGAGGAGCCAGGAGATCTCACAGAGAGAGCTTCATTTCTAAGTCACCTTGTTCAGCTGGAACAGTGGGGCCAGAAAAATGAGACCAGCTTGGCTTTTTTACTTTCTATTCTTCTCTGGGCTGTTCACATGGAGGGCAGCCTGAGAAAAAGCAGACTGAGGAATTTTAAGCCAGCTGCTTATAAATGTTTTTTAAAAGCATTGCTCGGACTATTTATATTACATTTGTATTCATGGGAAGAGAATCTCTACTCAGACTAAAAAAACCTCTTTGAAAACCCTCTGAATCCTGTCTGGACAACTGCAAATGGGCATTTCTCCTCTCCCCTCCCAACCCAGACTACAAACAGGGCTCTCAGGAGCACAGAGAAAACATAGCAAGGGTTAAATCTTATTTAGAAATCAGCCAAATCTGGGGTGTCTGGGCAGCTCAGTCGGTTAAGCGGCTGCCTTCGGCTCAGGTCATGACCCCAGGGTCCTGGGATCAAGACCCTCAGCATCCAGTTCCCTGCTGGGTTGGAGAGAGCCGGCTTCTCCCTCTCCCACGCTGTCAAGTATTGTGCATAGTTTTTTTTTAAAAAGGTGATCAGGTTTTTTTTAAGATTTTTTGTTTATTTCACAGAGATCACAAGTAGGCAGAAAGGTGCGGGGGTGGGGGGGGAGAGCAGGCTCCCCACTGAGCAGAGAGCCCGATGGGGGGCTCAATCCCAGGACCCTGAGATCAGGACCTAAGCCCAAGGCAGAGGCTTAACCCACTGTGCCACCCAGGCACCCCAAAAGGTGATCAGTTTTATTTCAAAGCATTTCCGGTCCTTCCATAGGATCCCAGGAATGCCGCCTGCCAAATATATGGGGGCTGCAGGAGGGTTAAGAAGGAGATTTCGTCTGGGCATCCTGGTCACCACAACCCAAGGTGCAGGCCCTCCTTCACCAACTGAGATGCACTGTGGGGTCAGAGAGAGCCAGGGTTCAGGCAGGAAGCGTTTTTCCACCCACCACACTAGCCAGAATGAAAACATTCGGCAAAATCCATGTTGGTGAAAATCTGGGACACAGACACTCCCAGAAACAGCTGGTGGGAGTGAACACTGGTGCAAGTCTGAAGAACTTTACCTCTCCAAATGCAAACCGTGTACACCCTTTGCTACATAAGGTCACCCTACTGAAGATGTTTTTCTTAGAGATATACTTACATGTGTGCAAACGACACTACAGAAAATGTAGCAATGAACTGTTGGGACTAGGAACTAGCTGAATATATTATAATACACTCCTATGGTGTTTAACTAGGCTTTGTTATTTTATTTCCATAACCTCTATTTAAAAAAAAAAACCTAAGTACATTTTATTTTATTTATATTTTGGGGGGGAAGGGAATGGCAGAAGAGGGGAGAATCTCGGGCAGAGTCCTCGCTGAGCACGGAGCCCAATGTTGGGCTTGATCTCATGACCCAGAGATCATGACCTGAGCCAAAATCAAGAGTCGGACGCTTAACTGACTGAGCCACCCAGGCACCTCTATTTCTGTAACCTTTAGATCATACCTCACAAATAAGATTTTGTCACAGCTGGATTTAGTGGAAGCAGAAGAATCAAGTCCACGATTTTCTGCAACACTGGTACAAAAAAGGCCAGGGAACGATGCCTTAGAAAAGATGATTCATAAAAGACCATCAGAAAAGCCCCTAAGCAAAAGCTAAATAATTCATCATTATGTTTAATATGAATAGGTACAGATTTATTACAGTGAGCTGGCATTAAGCTCCTTGCTCAAGCCCATACATCTTTCCAAAAACATTACGGATCCTCTAAAGGATAAATGCATGAACTCAGCAGCACTTTAGACGCTGCTAGCTGCTGGAACATTCCATAGAAAAATGGAAAACAATTTTGTGAGAAGATGATGGCAACAAACAGCAGCCAGTATTCTCAGGCTTTCAAATTACCAAAGAGCATATACAATTTTAGTCTAGAAAAAGTCCGCATTTTTTTTGAAAATTCAAGTTTTAGAAGGAAAAGCAACCTCCCCTCCCCTCCCCTCCTTAACAGGCACAGAAATACTGGAAAAAGTTCCTAAAACTCCAGCTACATCGTTTACATAAAGAAAAAAACATGGCCTTATTAGTTCTTAAATGCAGTCCACCCACAGACTCTTCAAACACGGGTGCTGCTCGGGCCCTCGGCGGGTGGCCAGGAGCTGGGAGGGTGGGCGGAAAGCAGCAAACAAGTTCCCCCGATGTGTTTTCTCCAGCGCCTGATGGACTTCAGGTACCTGTCCAAAATAGAGATTTAGGAACGCCTGGGTGGCTCAGTCGGCTAAGCCTCTGCCTTCCGCTCAGGTCATGATCCCAGGGTCCCGGGATGGAGCCCCGCATTGGTCGGGGCGGGGAGCCTGCTTCTCCCACTCCTTTGGCTGTTAACCCCTGCTTGTGCACACGGCTCTCTCGCTCTCGCGCTCTCTCTCTCAGAGGCAAATAAATAAATATTTTTTTAAAAACAAATAGTGATTGAGAATCTGGAATTTGTGAATTCTTTTCACTGTCTTCTTCAAAGTCACGTTTTGTAAAATCTCACCATTGCTGTCTGGTTTCTGAACTTGAGCAGAAACCCGTTTCGGTCAAGCACCACTAACTGCCCACAAATGGTGGGAATGGACGTTGGTGCGGCCACTTAATGGGAAAAGGTGTGGTGGTTCCTCAAAAAAAAATGAAAAATAGAGCTGCCCTGTGATCTGGGAATTCCACTGCTGGGTACTTATGCAAAGGAAAGATAAACACTAACTAACCCAGAAAGATATCTGCTCCCCCATGTTCACTGCAGTGTCATTCACAGGAGCCCAGCCCCAGCAGCCACCTAAGCACCCATCAACGTGTGAATGCACAAAGACAACGTGTCTTGTCTCTATACAGTGGCATATCAGGCAGCCATAAACCAGAAGGAAACTTGTCACTTGTGAGAGTCTGGATGGACCTTGAGGATAATACGTTTACAAACTAAGTCAGAGAAAGACAAATACCGTAGGATCTTCCTTATATGTGGAATCTGAAAACAAACTCATAGAGAGAACAGGCTGGTAGTTGCCGGAGCCAGACGGCAGGCGATGGGCGAAAGGGGTGAAGGGAATTGAAAGGCACACACTTCCGGGTCGAAACTGAATGATTCGTGGAGATGTCGTGTACAGCACAGCGATTGTAGTTAATAACACTAGAAGGCATATTTCAAGGTTGGTAAGAGAACAGATCTTAAAAGTTCTCATCCCAAGGAAAAACATGGTTAACTAGGCTGTGATCCTTTCACAATATACACAAATACAGAATCACCACACCGTGCACCTGAAACTAATATTACATTCTAAGTCAGTTCTATCTCAATGGAAAACATTTAAGGAATCAAAATTGAAAAGACTTAACTACCTCAAAATACGTTTGAACTTGCAGAAAACGTTTTCTAGACAAATACCACAAGAAATGTATTTCTTCTAGGAAATACATGTGGTTGCTTCTAGAAAGTAAGACTCGTGGGTGGTATTTTATATCCTTCTATGATAGCACTGTTGAACTCTTTTTCACCTTGTGCTTATAGGATTTTGAAAAAAACTTGGGGGTGTTAGTCTCAACATAGCACCTGATTTCAATCCGCTGTATTATCTGGGCTTGTTTCGCCGTCCACAGATGGGGATGCCATGCACCTCGTAAAGTGCCCCAGAGGACTAACAACACACATGAAGCGAGTAACACCGTGCCCAAGAAAGGCGTGCAATAAACGTCACCTCCCCTTAGCTCTGAGGAACCCTGGAGATCCTCTTAACCTCCATTCTTACTGGCAAGAACACTAAAGCCAAAAAGGTTTAGGGGCTCACCCCAGGTCAATCAGAAGTAACCAGGAGAGCCAGGCCCTCAAACCTGTGTTCCTGTACCCTAACATAAAAGCTGATTTCATACACACTAAGGAATGACTCTGGAACTACCCCGTGGCTACACCTCACTTTGGTAGGACCAGCCTCCTCTCCTGCCTCCTGCACCAGACTGGAGGAGTCTGGATTTTTCCCCAAACACCAAATCCACCAGTAACTGAGGGGGTCCTGCCTGGGAAGGCAGCCCCATAGGGGAGCTCCAACTATGTCTCAATCAAAGGCAGCACTAACCCCGCAAGGAGAAAATAAGGATTTGGATGTGGGTGTGTTTTAAGAAAGACTGTTCCATCTTACTGTGCAGGTCAGCTACCCAGATATCCATCCAAGTGTACCCCGCCCATCCATACACCCCATCCTAATTTCCAGCCCTCTGACTTGAATACAGCTCCTGCCTTGACTTAGATCAGGAGTGAGTTTGTTTTTTTAAAGATTTATTTGAGAGACGGAGAGCACACGTGCGCAAGAGCGCGAGAGCAGGAGAAGGGGCAGAGGGAGAGGGAGAAGCAGACTCCCCACTGAGCAGGGAGCCCGATGCGCAACTCAATTCCAGGACCCTGAGATTATGAGCTGAAGGTAGTTGCTTAACTGACTGAGCCGCCCAGGCACCCCTGACTTTGAGTTTAAATGGATTTTGTTGAATGACAAATTCTATGTGGGGACAATATTTGATGAATGCCTGTTCTGTGTTTAGGCAAGAGGTTCTCCTTTGAGTGATATTTATGCCTAAGCCCTTTGGGGCATAGTATACTGATGAAGATGAAATGACACTGAAAATGCTTTGGTGGGGATATGGTGGTAGCTGGTCCTGTCTTTTTCTGTTTGGATGGTTTCCTTAGAAAGCAAGCTTTCTGACCATTGCATTACTAGTCTACAGTGCACTTAACCTCCTTTCCTGAATGTGTTCAAAGTGTCCATCTATCTTGTCTAGAACAAAGACCAAGGAGTCTTAAATGCCTACCGGAATGAAATCTTGGGGCCTCCCCAGGGCAGAGGTCAAAGGGAGACATGCTGAAAAGGACAGGACAGTGCATCTGTCTGTTTGGAACAGTAGCGGATAGTGGGCACAATGATGGATTACTAGTAAGAAGCTAGAACAACAAAGCATTTGAAGGCATGTGAGAGGGTGATAAATGGAGCCATGAATAACTGAAGACAGTTTTTCTCTTTTCATATTTCCACCCTCCAGCTGCCTGGAGCCTCACAGCTCCAAGTTCCTTTACATAAATTGCTATGGTAGACACTCCGCTGCTCATCCGCGGCCCCCCAGTCCCCTATCTGGATATTGTTCCAGGGGAAACAGCCCGGCCCGGGGCGATGGGCCAGGACCCAGGGTCCAGTCCACGGTTCTTGACTTTAGCTGTCTGGGCACAATCAGCGCAGGAGCTTTTAGACCACCCCAATGCCCGGGCAGGTGAACAAGTGCTAGCCAGTATGAAATCGTAAAAGGACCTCAGCTGGGATGCGGGGTGGGTGTTTGGGGAAGGTTTTATCACCAGATTGAAGGAAAGACACAGGAGGGAAAACTCCTCCACCCCTTCCTCACTCACTAACCAGCTTCCTTCCTCCCTTCATGTTAACAACCCTGCATAGTTGTGTGTGGAAGTGACGCTTGCTGCCGAGGCCACCATCCGGTGACAGCCAGAGAAGACGCTGGTCAGTGAAAGGCAAGAAGGTGGAAAAGAGAGGAAAGGGCCCGAGTCCTTGGTTTCGGGTGCTGCGGTCCCCACCCAGCCCTGAGAAATGGTGTCCTGCCTCCCTGCCATACCCTGGCCATCCGGTAAGGCCCGTCCAGAAGTTGCTCAGGTTAATTCACCGGTAGCCCCCTTCACTGCCGGGCTAGGGGCTGTCACCACCTAGACCCCCAGGCCTGACCTTTACTGCCTCCTGCTTGTACTCACTGACCCTCTGTCCCATGTTTTTCCTTAAGCTCTTCTTCCCAGCTTCTCTTAAGGCAAATGGAAACCAAAAAAGCACTCCCGAACTAAAGCGACCACCCGGACGTGACCTCCAGCCAGCCCAGACTGCTTTGAGCATAACCCCCGAGCCCCACTGACCGATGTGGCGATAGACCATGGAGTGACCTCTAGAATGACCGACAGCTACCTTTACTTCATTGTGACCCTAAAATCTCCATCCAAGGAGGACCGCAAGCCTCCTTTACAGAGCAGACGACGTATCAGCAGGTTGCCTTAAATCGCATGTTATGGCCACCTCTCCAGATGATCCCAATGTTCATCCTAACCCTAAATAAAAGGAACCCATTCACCGTTCACCCTTGCTCAGGGAGTCACGGCTTTGCAGGTTATTTCCCGTGATCTTATTTGATGCAAAGTTTCCTTTGTGCAACAACTCCACCTGGTGTATCTGTGATTCACCAAGGGTCCAGCTCCCGGTTGGCTCAGTTACACACGTGTGGATGATGCCCCGCGGGAGGCCAGCCAGGGGGAGGGCGGCTGTAGAGTCACTGGCTTTCCTGCGCAGGTGCTGTCGGCAGCTCAGGGGTATTTTATAGGAGTCGTTCAGCAGCTTGAACTTATTCATAATAAAGCTAAGTGTGGGGCGTCTGGGTGGCTTAGTCCTTAAATGGCTGCTTTTGTCTCAGGCGGTGATCCCAGGGTCCTGGGATGGAGCTCCACGTCGGGCTCCCTGCTCCTCGGAAAGCCTGTTTCTTCCTCTCCCACTCACCCTGCTTGTGCTCTCTCTCTCTAGCTGTCTCTCTGTCAAATAAATAAAATCTTAAAAAAAAAAATCTAAGTGTGTTTCCCACCCCAGCCTAGACTCTTAGCCTGGCCCAGGTGCCAAAGGTGCTGCCAGGGGACTCTAAGGGGGTCAGGTAAGGAGTGATGCTGAGCTTGGGGCTCTAACTCCCATGCCGTTTCCCCTCATGCTCACCAGGCCAGGTGTGACTTTGGGCCGGTTACCTGACTTAGTGCTCTGAGTCCCAGATTCCTCATCTGTAAAACTGATAAATCAGTCAAAATAATGACACCTGTACAAAGCCTAGCTTGATGCACGGCATGGTGGGGGGGCGGGTCGGGGAGGAAGTCCATCCCTTTCCCCAGAGGAGAGTGGGGCAGATTTTCTGGCAACTTCTTGGTGGATCAGGAAGGTTATCTTTATAACGAATCCACTGGTTGGTGGCGATGTGGTAAGAGCCCAATAATTCCAGCAGAAGTGTGGGAAGAAGGGCTCAGTCACCAAAGTATGGAGAAGCCTAGAGCTTGCTCCCAGATGTCCCTGCAGCCCTACAAAGGAAGCCTCCCTGGCCTTCGGGACGGGAAGGCAGCACCAAGGTCCCCCACCCAGATTCTAACTTCCTGGAGGAAGGACGCAGATTGTACCCTCTAGCCTCCTCTCTATTCTCTTTCCTACCTCGCCCCCGTCTGAGCTCAGTCGATGCTAGTAAAAAATGAAAACAATGATCAGCCCTCAGTTCTTAAAGCCATAAAATGCTGCAGCATTAGTTCTGGAGAGGCTTTCCCTAGGCCTGGGAGGGAAGGGGAGGGGCCATTATGTTACTTACATCTGCAAAAACAGGATTAGCAGATGAAAGGATGTTTTTGTTAAGATGTGACAAGTCACCCTGTGCCTTACCTTCCTTTGCTCTGGAAATCAGGAAAGAACACAGACTTCCTAGCAATTACAGAAACTGACGGAGAAAACCCCTTGATTACTGGGAGAAAAGTCAGTTTCCGTAAGCACAGGCAACCCTGGGCTATGAAACAACCACCAAATCCATCCTCATTAACATCTTCAACTTCCTCCTCAGAGCTTCATCCCAGGGGAATACTGAATTACACTATAAAATAATGAATGGAAACTTAAGTCACTTCCACCCACTCGGCCGGGCTTTTTTTCCTCCTCCTCCGGACTGCACAGGGCAGAGGCCTGCCCCCTTCCAAGTCACACAGAGTTTGGGGAAACGCGCTCCCATCCCGCTAACTAGACTCCTAAGGTCAGCATGGTGCAGAACAAAACTCTTTCCTCAGCCCAACAATGTACAGGCCAGACACGGACCCAGACACTGAACACATGCTAAGGTCATTTACGCCTCATCTTAGCATCTTTAGAGAAAGAACACAAAAAACTGGGACCCAGGGGACTGTGTATTTCTACAGCCAAAGCTGCTACTGGCACTCTAAGATTCCCTCTCTCAGAGGGACAGAGCTGGGTGCAGAAAGCCCAGCCCTCAGGTCTTGTCGGCACTAGAGGAAGCTGACTAGGCAGCTTTGGTGACCTGATGTGAATGGGGTATGGTCAAATATCCTGCCAACGCCAGCCATGGAGGGGGTGGGCAGGGAGATGCTCCACCAGCCAGGGGAAAGCAAAGTCCATTCTAGGCAGCTATACCACAGCATGAGACACACACGTGTGCAAAAACTGTTGCAAGTAAGGCCTTGTCTACACCTAACACTTGCCAACTTAGAAGGCAAGGCCCGGAGCTGCGCTTTACCGATACAAAGGTAGAGAGTAAGTATGAAAGAGATTTGGGGTAGGGAGGATCAGAGTCGATAACTTTGCACCAAATCCCACTTTGGGTTTACTCCGTGCCTGCAAACACTGCTGCAATGTTTCCCCCAAGGAACATAGTGGTGTCAAGATAAAATCAATCAACCTCAAACGGTCCCCGAAATCAGATACTTTTCATGTCAATTTCCAGTCTCAAGTTCCATTATGACGGTTGCAAACCTTCTTTACTCTCCCCAGGCCTCTTCCCTCCTCCAGCCCTCTTCTCTCGCCCTCTCCTCGCCCCAACCTCAACAGGTGACCGACCTTAACTCCTACTTCATAGCGGGGGCCGAGAGTGCGGAGACCTGGGTTCTGCCTCAGCCAAACTTAACCCCTCTCGTCTCAGGGCCCTCCTCTGAGGGGGCAGGTGGCTAAGCTGAAGACCCCGAAGAGTCTCCTCCAAATTCTACCAGCCGTGCTTTCCCACCAGCTCAGATTTATTCAGGGACTACAGCATCCCCTCCCCCCCCACACCCCGCCCCACCACCTCCCCTTTTCCCTGCAGGCTGGTCTGAGCTCCCCCAAAGACCTTTCCCTGCCCCCAACCCGCCCAGGGCCACCTTACCCGGATCCGTCCCGCGGGCGCGTGTGAGGGAGCAGCCTACGTGGCGCCATCGGCCTCAGTGTCAGGCGGGCTCTCCTCGTCCACGGGTTGCTCCAGGTCGCCCTCCTCTCCACTGCGAGGGTAGGCCAGCAGGCGCATGGCTGGAGCGCAGGCCGCCTCCACCTGGCGAACCTGCTCTCGGCTCAGGCGCTCGCGCCAGGCGTGCACGGCCTCGCGGGCGTCCCTCGCCGACAGGTGGAAAGGTCGGTCCGCACCGTAGGCCGCGCCCCGTGTCATGTTGAGCGCAAAGGCGTCGAGGGCGGCGAGCGCGCGCAGCCCGGAGAAGCGCAGCAGGCGGCGCAGCTGGGTGCGCGGCTGCCGCACCAGGTCCTCGTAGCGCAGCCTCAGGTAGCGGCGCCGCAGCCAGGCGGGCGCGCCGCGCGCGAACAGCAGGTCGCGCAGCCAGGCTTCGCAGATCACCTCGAGCGCGCCGGTCAGGAAGAAGTCCGCGCGCGGCGCGGCGGGCAGGGCACGGGACTGGCCCCCGGGCCGAGCGCCCACGCCGTGAGCCAGTAGCACGCGGTGGAAGCGGTCACCCCGCTGGCGGGTGCGCAGCACCTGGATGCTCTCGCGCAGCAGCCCTTGCCTGGACTTGAGGCGCGAGTTGTGCACGGCCCGCGGGTCGCGGAAAAGTTGCACCACCTTCAGATTGAGGCCGGGGTCACGCAGCAGAGGCACCAGCACGCCCAGGTCGAGGAGGCGCACGTCCTTGATGACTACCACCGGGTACTTGCGGCACTCGGCCTCCAAGGCGCGCAGAGCCACGGGCGGGCAGCTGCGCTCGCAGGCTGCATCCTCGACCAGGCCGACCTCAGCGCGGGCACGGGGGGCGCCGGGGCACAGCGGCGGCGAACAGATGACCTTGTTGGTCCGCCAGCGAAAAAGGGCGGCCGTGGTGAGATTGGCCGCGCCCGGGGCGCGCGCGGCCGGGTCCCCCGGTGGCGCGTACAGCCGCAGGACCGAGAAGTCGCAGCGGAAGAGCGAGCGCAGCATGTCGCGCAGCGCGCCCTGCAGGCTTTCGGCGTCGCCCGGATACAGCGCCTGCCACAGATGCCACATGGGCTCATACAAGTAGAAAACGTCCGGGTGCTGGTTAAAGAGCTCGCCCAGGAACGACGAGCCTGTGCGCCAGGTGGCATGCACGTAGATGTGCTGCTTCTCGCGCGACACCGCCTCCCCGACGGCGCCGCTGAAGTTGCCCGGAACCCCGGGGGACTGGCCCGCGTTGCCGCCCTCCTCAGCCGGCCGCGCCTCCCCGCCCTGCTCGCGCTCGCCCGCCGCCGCCGCCTCCAGGCTCCAGACTCCCAGGCTGCGCTGCACGCCTGGGCAGTGCCCAGCGCCCTTGTCACCGTCGCGGCCGCCGTCCAGCACGGAGGGGATGAGCAGCAGCACCAGCGTGTACAGCACCAACAGCAGCGCGAACTTGCAGTACTCCCGGCGCCGCCGCCGCCGGCCCTTCATCGTTCACCGAGCCCCCCACCCTCCGAGCGGGTGGGGCGCCCGTCCTCTCCCCTTCCTCGGAAATCCCGTCCCTTGCCCGCTCCTCCGGCCTCTTCAGGCCCCTCTGCGCCGGCGGGGGGCTGGGGGGGCGCGGACCGGAGCGACCAACCGACCCGGGCCGCGCATCCAGAAGGGGGAACTTAGGAGGCGGTGGTGCGGGTGACGGCGCCCCTGCCCTCTCTCGGCTCAGCCGCTGGAAAGCCGCCTATTGGCTGGTCCGGCCGCCGCCCGCCCCGCCTTCAGCCTCGCAGCTTCTCCCCGCCTCTTCACCCGCCCGGGATCGCCCACAGCTCTGCCAGATCTGGGCGGGGTCCCCGCGGGGTGGGGACGATGGATGGGGCGCACCGAGCCAGACCCCACCTTTCCCCAACCCCTCGGTCGTGAAGTCAAGTCTTCCCTAATTGACTTCAGGCAAGGGAGGGGCTCCTGTGGACGGAATGTACCCAGTGACTGGACACGGACCCCACCCGGAGAACTCCACCGCCTCTCCGGTTTTTATGTCCCCTGCCCGGTCATCTCTGTCGTTGGCCGACTCGCCTCCATACTATTGAGAGCGGGGCTCCTGGCCTCTATCCACATCCAGCGCCCCCATCAGCCCCGGGGTGGGTGTTACTGAGCTCTGGATGGAGAACTCCTCCGCTGAGACAAAGATAACGCAATCGCACACTTGAGCGGTGGACCGGAGGGATGGGGAGAGCTAAAGCGTTCACGCAGGGCCATTAATCGTTAAGACGCAGCTTTTGCGAACTTTTAAGTGTTGTGTTCTTCAGGGTTTTTGCCCGCTGAGGGCTATGCGCATTTCTAGACACCGTGAAGATCCCTTCACTCGTTTGTAAAATGCAGATAATTTTTAGCACCTCCGTACCTCTTGTCGTTGTGAGATTTGGAGGGGGGGTGTTATTTGTCACCACCGCATAACCTCGCCTGTTCTGACACGTGAGCAGAGAGACATTTATAGAACTGGAGTGGTAGGATGGTGGACTTTCTCAGAAGCTCAGTGTTTAAAGAAAAGTACCCATAAGCAGCGATCTGTCCTCGAGGATGGATGAAAAAGTGACAGGAAGTCATAGAGGCAGATTAAGCGTAAAGTTCCTGAAACCCAAAAGAGAATGAAAAAGGATAATTGTTGCTGTTTCAGCAGGATAATGAACAGCCCCTTGGAAGAAGGTGTTGTAAGGTTATCAAGAGCTAGAAAGCAAACCTACTCATCTCCACCAGGGGAAGGTGTTCAAATGGGAAAAGTGAGAACATCTCCCCAAAGATCTCTGGTCTTTTTCATCACAGAAACTACCCCATCCCTGAAAGCACTCGCTGCAGCCTCCTGCCTTCTGTCCGCAATTCCCTGGCCTTTCAGCCATTTGTTCAAATCCTCTCCATTCTCCAACCTCATTGACCACTTCCTCCACTTTGTTCTTAATTTTTCATATTTGGCTAAAGGACCCCAGATCATTATTTTAGTAACGGCCAATAACCTAAATTCCCTGACTTTCTGTAGTCATTTGGCAACATCCCCCTGTTAAACCCTGCTTTGGGGTTTCTCCCTGCCTGCAAACACTGTTGCAGGAAGTTTCCCCTCAGGACAGATAAAGTTATCATCATCCACCTCAAATGGCCCCTGAAATCCTATACTTTTCCTGTCAATTCCCGGTCTGGGGTTCCATTATGACAATTTCTTTCTTTTTTTTTCCAAAATTTTTTTTAAAGATTTTATTTATTTATTTGACAGAGAGAGATCACAAGTAGGCATAGAGGCAGGCAGAGAGAGAGAGAGAGAGGAGGAAGCAGGCCCCCTGCTGAGCAGAGAGCCCAATGCAGGACTCGATCCCAGGACCCTGAGATCACGACCTGAGCCGAAGGCAGCGGCTTAACCCACTGAGCCACCCAGGTGCCCTCCATTATGACAATTTCAAACCCGCTCTGCTCTCCCCAGACCTCTGACAACCCTCTCTGCACCCGCCTCCCTGTTATCAACAGTTGAACTTACCTCCTACTTCATAGAGAAAATGAAACTGTTAGGCAATTTCTCACTTTCCACTGTCAGAGCCATATATCCACTTACCTCTGTACCCATCTTCTCCTTTGTGGTCAGGATATTATTTTCCAGTATTAAAGCTATGACTTTTTCATTCCCCGTGTTTTTACTTTTCCCTCCTGTCCTCTTTTAAAGCAAGTAGATGGCTCTCTGTGCACCTGAAGGGAGGGGATGTGGCTGAGCAGAATGCAAAAAGTTGCTAGTGTTTCTTTCCAAAAGCCAAAACTCCAGTAGTGGAGGGTGTGGTTGGTTTTTCAAATAACCGCAAAATTTTCCCCTCCACTCTCCCCACCCTTTGGTTTGCCTACCCACACTGACTCTGGGACAGCCTTGTGACTTGCATGGGCCAGTGGGACAGCAGTAAACATGACACAAACAGGGGCTTGAAAAATGCTTCCACCGTGGGGATTGCCCTCCCGCTGCCCTTGGGAACCGGGAAATCATGAGTTGAAGAGCCTGGGCTAGCCACATGGCTCCAGGAATAAGCCATCCTAGCTGAGCACCCCCTCCGACCACACAGGCTGACAACTGGCAGGCAGGTGAGAGAGGATAGACCGGACCAGTGTTTCTCAAACGTTAATGTATACACAAGCCACCTGGGGATCTTGTGAAAATGCAGAAAAGCATTCATTAGGCCTGGCGTGGGGCCAGAGAACCTACATTTCTAACTAGCTCCTGGGTCTGCTTTTCTGAGGACCACACTTGGAACAGAAAGATGCTACACTCTCCCACCCCAGCCCAGGTAACCCACAGGATTGTGAGCAATAATAGATGTGCACTGTAAGATACTAAGTTGGGGGGGTTGTTACGCAGCAAAAGCTAGCTGATGCAAAGAAGGTGTGAGAGCTTAGAAAAAGTGTCCTGGGGAAGCTGGGGGAAAGAGCGGCATTCCGCTGGCTCCTCCCCCAGGCTGGGGGTGGCTGAGGAGAAAGTGAAAGCTATGGGCCCCACAGCAGAGGACACCTGAGCCCTTCTTCCTGGCAATGAGTCAGGGAAAAGCAGAATTCAAGAAGTGGCTATATGGTTTATCTGACAGATAGTGCCTTGACAGAGACACTAACCCAAACGTACCTTGGCTCCAGACACAACTTGGAGGCAGCAGAAGGGCCACAGAGATGGTGTTGGTGACATCTCAGGGGCAGCTATGTGGACCAAAACCCAATGATCCCAAGACCCCAGATCTATGATACAACCCTAATTGTAGAGAAACCCTAGGAATTACTAGGCAAATTGCCAGCCCAGCAGAAAGCTCACTCAGAAATAAAGCTGCTGGGGCGCCTGGGTGGCTCTGTTGTTCAGCGTCTGCCTTTGGCTCGGGTCATGATCTCAGGGTCCTGGGATTGAGCCCCCCATTGGGCTCCCTGCTCAGCGGGGAGCCTACTTCTCCCTCTCCCACTCCCCATGCTTGTAATCCCTCTCTCACTGTCTCTCTCTCTCTCTGTCAAATAAATAAATAAAATCTTTTAAAAAGAAAAGAAAATAGACACAAAGTTGTTTTCTAAGAGGTCAAGGCTTCCAATTTGGGAACGAATCAATCACGGGGAGGAAAGGCACAGCACAGGGGATATAGCCAATGGTATTGTAACAGCGTTGTATGGTGACACAGGGTAGCTGCATTTGTGGGGAGCATAGCACACCATAAATGTTGTCAATCACTACATCATACACCCAAAACTAATGTAACATTGGGGTGTCAACTGTACTTCAGTTAAAGAAAAAAAAGGTGTTTTTTGCAAAGTGGTTTTTATCACACCTAATTTAGTAGATCTGCTACCCCTTTTCGTCTTTCTGGGACAACAGAGTATGCCCCCTGCCCCTGCTATCCATCACCATGACTCCTTCCTGTTGATTCAATCACACACCCTCAACCAGAGTATTCTCTCCAATGTGAGAATTAAACATAGTTAAATATCCCTCTCTCTCTCTCTTTTTTAAAGACTTTTAAAAGTTTATTCATTTGAGAAAGAGAGAGAGAGCACAAGCAGGAGAAGAGGCAGAGGGAGAGGGAGAAGCTGACTCTGCGCAGAGCTGGGTTCTGAGCTGAGAACCTCATGCAGGTCTTAATCCCAGGACCAGGAGATCATGACCTGAGCCCAAGGCAGATACTTAACCGATTGAGCCACACAAATGCCCCTAAATGTCCCTCTCTCTTGGAAAGAAAAAAAAAAAATCACAGCCTCCCTGGTACAAAAGCTACTGACACATGCAACACCGTTACCGGAATCAGAAGGTGCCCTCTCCAGGCACAGGAAGTTCAAAAATGGGCTGACCACCTTGAAAAAAGGACCCCACCTTCGGGCCACATCCCCAGGCCAAAGTGTACAGCTCAGATGCGGAGCCCAGGCTGGAGCCCCGCAGGGTTCCTGCCTGGGCTCACCCCCTTCTGCCCCGCGCTTAGGCGCGCCCCTGCCCTGCAACCGCGGGTCCCTCTGCCCGAACCTCACAGTCCAGCTTCTTGCTGGGGCTGTTTCCACTCGTTCTCTCCCTGCCCTCATCTCCTACTCCAAACTCAGCACGCTCCAGCCTAGACTCCGGCCCCATATTGCTACATGAACAGCCCCTTCTAAGCTTCTCAATGACTTCCATGTTATTGAATCCAGAGGACATTTTCCTGTCTCATCTCACTTGACCTTCCAATAGAATCCAACGCTTGACAGCTCCCGCCTCCAAGTTCTCTTCTTTCAGTTTCTGGCACATCACACTGGGCCTGTTCTCCTCCCATTTTAGAGCTGCACCTTCAGAGCAAAGCGTTTGGGAGACTAAGCTCTGTAAAACCGCGATCTTAGTAGTAGGGTTATTGTAGGGTTATTGGACGAATCACATTCTATAAGATGTATAGATAGATAGAGCCAACAACAGTGCATGAAACGCAGTAAACTTCAAATGTGAGTTACTGTCCGTGTCGCTGTTGTGGCAAGCTCGTCCTCCTCCATTGGATGTTAAAATATTAGCATATCTTCCGGTTCAGCCCGAGGCCCTTTTGCTCCTTGCTCTGTGGTGTCTTCAACAAGCCCAGACTGACATTTCCTGCCCAGACCACTCCTTGGAGTTCCGGACTTTCAAATCCAGTTGCCTACTTGACATTCCTTCTTGGTGGCCTCAAGGTCATTTCAGTGTTAATGCGAGAATGGGGGGGGTGGTGGGAATCATCTCTCTTATTACGCATTCAGAAATGTAGGAATTGGTTTTGGCGCCTCCCTCTTCCCCCGCCCCCTTCCCTCAATCCAACCCAGGTTGGTCAGGTTGGTTTTACCTTATCATGTCCCCTTTATCCATTTATTTTTCCTCCGTCGACAGTATTTCCACCCTAGCCCAGGTGACCGTCCTCTGTCCTGTCTCTAAAAACTACTTAGCCTGTCTCTGTTTCCACTCTGCCCTCCTCTGACTTTATTTTAAAATTTGTGTATTGATTTTGGAGAGAGAGAGAGTGAGGTGGGGAGGGGCAGAGACACTCTCAAGAAGGCTCTGTGCTGAGCTGGGAGCCCCATGCTGAGCGGAACTCGATCTCAGGACCCGGAGGTCAGGACTTGAACCAAAATCCAAAGCCAGGCACTTAACTGACGGAGCCACCCAGGCGCCCCTGTCCTCCTCTGATTCTGAATTAGTGGTTTATTTCAGTCATGTCCATCCTCGACTTGGAATCTGTCATGGCTTCCAACTGGTCTTAAAGACAATCATGAAGGCTTATAAATTGAGTCATTAGGGGTCTTGATTGGAAGAGCTTATAATGGTGTTGAGCACCTGGTAGATGTTCAATAGGTATGCGTTGCCTGTTTGACTGCTGAGAGAAAGCGCCTTTTTAAACTTCCGGTCTTTGAAAGCAAACCACTGACAATTTTTTTTGAGGGAGTAAGTAACATCAGCAGCAATGACTTTGCACAAACCATCTTGCTGTGATCTGGTGGATGGGGGTTGAGGCAGGAAGACCTCTTGGGACAGACGGAGAAGAGAATCAGAAGTGGACAGCAGCAGTGGGAAAGAAGCGATGGACAGAGCCTAGGAGGCAAGATCTGCAGGCTCAGCTGAGGGAAAAAAGTGAGGGCTTGGGCTGCGAAAAAGAAAAAATATATATTCATTTTGATTCATCTATTCTGGTACCTTTTCTGTTTTTCATGAGGTTTTGAACATTATAAACAAAATCACATCTTTAATACTTTAAAAACCCCGGGCTTGGACAATGAACTTCCTCAAAAGGGGCTGGAACTTTCCTTTGCATTTTTTTCCTTATCTTGATATTTATTCAAAAATATGCATCAAATGCAATCATGTGCTGCGGTTGGGCTAGGCTGAGGAGATACATGGGGACAAAAACTAGTCCCTGTCCCTGCTCTCAAGACCTTTCCAGCCTAAGAGAGGAGACCAGCTTTAACTAGTTCAAGAAACTTGGGCCACTTAGCTATTCTTGGCAATTAATATTTCCATATAACTTGAGTATCAAGTTGTCTAGATCCAGAATAGGAGCTTATAGGTATTTTTATTGAGAACATGGTAAATTTTTAAAATAATTTAGGGAGGAGGATTATCTTTAAGACATTGGTTTGCCCTATCCATGATAAAAAAATATCTTTCCATTAGTTTAAGGCTACTTCTGTGCCTTTCAGGAGTGTTCATGGTTTTGATGAGGATATTTCTTGTTCAATTTATTCTTTTTTTTAAAAAGATTTTATTTATTTATTTGACAGGACAGATCACAAGTAGGCAGAGAGGCAGGTGGAGGGAGAGGGGGAAGCAGGCTCCCTGCTGAGCAGGGAACCCGATGCAGGCTCGACCCCAGGACCCTGAGACCATGACCTGAGCTGAAGGCAGCAGCTTTAACCCACTGAGCCACCCAGGCGCCCCCAATTTATTCTTAAGTATTTTATCTTCTTGGTTGCTATTATAAATGGATTTTTCTCTAAGATCATGTCTGATACCTGGTTATTGTATACATAAGGCAGTTGATTCCTGTATGTTAATTTTGTATCCTGCTAACTTACTGAATTCTTTCATTGTTTGAGTTAGTTTTTAATATCGACTGTAAGGGTCTCCAGGTGTATTATCATGTCACCTGCAAATAGAAATGGTTTTACTTCTGTTTTTCAAGCTCTTATGTCATGAATTAATCTCTTTTGTCTCATTCTACTGGCTAATACCTTCAGTTTAATGGTAAATAGTCACTGATGAAATGGGTATCCTTACCTTGTTCCTGATCTTAGCAAAAATTCTCCTAGTGATTCTCATTATGGCAGAGGCTAGGGTTAGGATTAAGGTGTATACACTCACACACACACACATACACACGCATATTTTATCACATGAAGGAAGTATCCATCAATTTCTATATTCTTGCATTTTTTAAAAAGATTTTATTTATTTATTTGACAGAGAGAGAGAGATCACAAGTAGGCATAGAGACAGGCAGAGAGAGAGGAGGAAACAGGCTTCCTGCTGAGCAGAGAACCCAACGTGGGGCTCAATCCCAGGACCCCGAGATCATGACCTGAGCTGAAGGCAGAGGCTTACCCACTGAGCCACCCAGGGGCCCTCCCTTCTTGCATGTTTTTAACATTAGAGAAGAGAGTTAAATTTTGTCAAAGCCTTTTTTTTAGCACCAATGGAGATAATCATATGATTTTTCTCCTCAGATATATTAATACGGTATATTATGTTAACAAATTTCATAATATTGAGCCAACCTTCCATTTCAGGAGCAAATCCCAATTAGACGTGGAGTATCATTTACTTAATGTCTTGCTGGACACAAATTTTTACTTTGTATTTTGTATTTTTGCACCACTATTCACAGTGGGAGAGGGGCAGAGGGGCATAATTTATAATTTTCTTTTTTTTCCTCTTTTTTTTTCTTTTTAAAAAATTTTTTTTTTATTTGACAGACAGAGATCACAGGCAGGCAGAGAGGCAGCCAGAGAGAGGAAGGAAGCAAGCTCCCTGCTGAGCAGAGAGCCTAATGTGGGGCTCGATCCCAGGACCCTGGGATCATGACCTGAGCCGAAGGCAGAGGCTTTAACCCACTGAGCCACCCAGGTGCCCCGTAATTTTCTTTTTTGTGCTATCTTTGTCTTTGTTTTGGTTTTGAGATGTATTTATTTATTTATTTATTTATTTGAGAGAGAGAAAATATGCGAGTGGGACAGGGGCAGAGGGAGAGGGAAAGAGAATCTCAGGAAGACACCCCACTGAGCGCAGAACCTGACATGGGGCTCAGCCTTGCAACCCTGAGATCATGACCTGAGCAGAAATCAGGAGTCAGAGGCTTAATCAACTGAGCCACCCAGACACTCAGGCTGTCTTTTTAAGGTTTAAAGATTTGTTTTCAAGATTATACTTGTTTCCTTAAAAGAAAATAAATGTTTTCCTTAATTTTCCATGCCTTGGAATAACTTACATACTATTTGGACAATCTTGTCTATAAATGTTTGGCAAATTTCTCCTGTGGAACCATATGGGCCAACAGCTTTTTTGGTGAGATAATCCTTTTATAATTTCAAAGAAATTGATTTGTTTAGGCCTTGTCTCTCTAATGGGTCAATTTTAGCAAGTGTGTTTTCCTAGGGAATTATCCATTTCCTCTATGTTTTAAATTTATTTGCATAGAGGTCTACAAAAGGTCTCATGACTTGAGATTTTTCTTGTGTCTCAATGATTCTTTCCCTCATGTCATTTATGATTTTGTATATGCCTGCCACCCTTTTTAATTCTTGAAACATTAGAGAAATTTCTGCTAAGATCAGGAACAAAGTAAGGATATCCATTTTCTCCACAACTATTTAATGTTAAACTGGGGATAGTAGTCAGTACAATAGTGGTTTCTCTATTTCATTAGTTTTTTCAGGAAAACAGGACTCTGATTTACTAATTCAATGTAAAAACATGTCCAGTTTTTTCTTTTTTATCTCATTAATTTCTTTTTTTACTTTAAAGATTTTTTTAAAAGATTTTATTTATTTATTTGACAGAGATCACAAGTAGGCAGAGAGGCAGGCAGAGAGAGAGAGAGGAAGAAGCAGGTTCCCTGCTAAGCAGAGAGCCCGATGCCAGGCTCGATCCCAGGACCCTGGGATCATGACCTATCTCATTAATTTCTGCTTTTAACTTTATTCTTTCCTCTCCATGCTTTTATTTTACTCTGTTGTTCTTTCTGGTGTTGAGTTGGGAATTTAGTTCATACAATTTTATTTCATTATTTTTTCATCTTTACTGATACTATTTATTTATTGACATTTGTTGACAATGCCTAAAGGTATGGAGTTTCCTCCAATCACCTCTTTTTTTTTATCTTTTTGTCTTTTAAAAAATTTTTTTTTCCAGTGTCCAATCACTTCTTTAATTATATCCAATAATTTCTGATATGTAGTGTTTTCATTAGCATTATTTTTTAAAATTGCCTAATTTCATTTTTATTTCCCTTCCTCCCAAGAATTCTTTTTTTTTTTTAAGATTTTAGTTATTTATTTGACAGAGAGAAAGATCACAAGTAGGCAGAGAGGCAGGCAGAGAGAGGGGGAAGCAGGCTCCCTGCTGAGCAGAGAGCCTGATGCAGGACTCCATCCCAGAACCCTGAGATCATGACCTGAGCCAAAGGCAAAGGCTTAACCCATTAGGCCACCCAGGCGCTCCCCTCCCAAGAATTCTTTAACAGATTTTTAAATTCCCAGGTAGAATTTTTGGTTTTATTGCATTATGATCAGAGAACATTGTTTGTAATAGTTCTACCTTATGCAACTTACTTGTACTCTCTTTGTGACTTACTGTATGCTCAATGTCTATGACTGTCATGTGCACTGGAGAAGTTGTATTCTCAGTTATCATGGTGCAAAGCTTGATGTATCTGTAATTATATACCTTATTAATTTGCCACTTAGGTCCTTTGTATTCTTATTTACTTCCTGTCCATTTGATCTGTCTTGTGTTGAAAGTGGTATGTTAAAAGCTTCCTATCATTAATGAATCGACATCCATTTCTCTTTGCATCTCTTGCAACTTTTGCTTTATAAAGGGGATTGCTGTGGTTACTCCCTTTTTAACCAGCGTGGTGGGTATAATAAGGAGCCACTCAGATCCTTCTTCAGGCCACTTTTTACTTCAGCTGCTAGGAGTGCCCTCAGATACCAGCCCGTGTTGGGATTGCCTACGTTGAAGGACCTGCTTTGCCTAAAGTCATGCTTCCGCTCAGGGAGGCCCACACCTGGTGACTGATTAATGCAGGCTTGTAAGACCCCAGGCCTCTGCCTTCCGCTTCAGACAGCTCTAAATGGCCATCCCATCTTCAGAGCGCCCTACAGGATCAGCCAAGGCCTCCCCTGAGACAGCATCATGGCTCCACCTGTGTCTGGGCCCAAACCGACTACTTTCCCATCCCCTTCCTTCCGCAGGCGCTGGTCCTAAGAGGGGATCCTTCATAAAACGCCAGCAGGATGAAATCCATTTCAGAGTCTGCCACATGATCACCTGCCGTGAAGAGTCCAGAGGGAATAATGCAGAGAATCATCGCAGCCCTGGCCCCCGCCCCCACCACTACCTTGAGAAAGTAAATGCTCGAGCCAGTGCTCAACCCTCGGAAGCAGTTGTCTCTGGTGAATTATGTTACTATCACCAAAGACCATAGTGGAGAGTGGCAGTTTGCACCGTGTCTTGCCTGGGTGTAGGGAAGATTTTTTCCTCATACACATCTCAAAATCCAGTGGCTCTCCTGTCTGAAGAGACACTGAGGGAATCCCCTGCCCCCATTTTTTTATCTTACAGGCTGACGTCTCCGTGGAAGCAGACTCTGGGATGGAGATTAGCAGCCAGGAGATTTATCGCAGAGGGCTCTTGAGATCAACACCTGTTAAAGGAAGGGAAGGACACAGGATTGGGCAGAGGGAGAAGCTGGGTTGCAACAGGACCCCAGCAACACTTTTGGTTTACCACATGGGGACCTTTGCAGAGGTAATGGCTATTCAGAGTTGTCCCAAGTTGAGGGAACAGGCCCCATGTCATTCAGTTATTAGAAGCAGGCTGACCCATAGAGGGAAATAACTTTAGGTGACGCTGCTCTCTTCAGGCAAGGCAATCCCTGAGGAGGCTGACAGCTGAGGGCTTCTGTGGGCACCACTCCCAGCAGCTGGGGAACATTTCCTTTATTCCTGAAGGAGAATCTGGACAGGATCCACCACACTCTGACATTTTCAAAGATTTTTTTTTTTCAGGGAGGTCCCCCACATTTCATTAGGGATATGGCAGAAGAAGAGGCTGGAACAGAGCAGCCTTGTTGTTGTTGTTGTTTTTAAGATTTATTTCTTTACTTGGGGGGCAAAGGGAGAGAGAGAATCTCAAGCAGTCTCCCTGCTGAGCACAGAGCCCGATTGGGGCTCGATCTCACGACCCTGAGATCGTGGCCTGAGCCAAAATCAAGAGTCAGATGCTTAACCAACTGAGCCACCCAGGTGCCCCTGAGCACCCTCGTTTTCAGTAACAGATAAATTAACTGCAGGGTGGGGATGAGGGTGGACAGTGTGCAAGGTGCTTTACTATAGACAAAAAAAAAAAAAAAAAAAAACCACAGTGAAAAGACAGAGAAGCCGACCCCAGAGACAGGGGCAAGGGAGGGCAACACCATCCAGACAGCAGCGACAACCAGGGTTTTCAGTCCTCTTTACTATCTCCCAAAGGGCAGAAATGGAGACTTCGGTGGAAATCCAATTATGACTCACGGTCCCTTTGTATTTTCTAATAGAAACATAAATCAGCAAACAAACATTTTCTGGGCACTGTGTTGTTTCTTTTTTTTTTTTTTTAAGATTTATTTATCTGAGAGAGAGAGAGCAAGTAGGGGAAGGGCAGAGAGAGACTCTCAAGCAGACTCCATGCTCGATCTCATGACCTTGAGATCACGACCTGAGCCGAAACCAAGAGTCAGATGCTTAAATGACTGAGCCACCCACGACCCCCTCAGATTTCTTTCTTGAGCTCTAGCCTGTCTTATATTTCCATTTTTGTCTCAGCCCCTTCACCTGGATGCCTCCCAGGCACCTCAAATTCATTTCATCCCAAGCCAAATTCTTTACAACCATCCATAAATCTACTATCCTTGTGAATTTCCTGTTTCGAGTAATCCGGTCATTACATACCAAGGCGCCAGAATTAGAGAGCTCACAGGCCTTTGTGCAAGCCTCCCCTCTTCTCCGGCACCATGTCCATTCATTCACCCTGGCCTATACAGTTGACCATGTGAATTTCTCTTAACTATGCCTCCATCATTAGCCTTTTCCTTCTGCGAGATGTCACCATTCATGAATCCACACTGTTTTCCTCTCTAGCTTTGTGTGATCCACCATCTCTCTCTTTTTTAAAGATTTTATTTATCCATCTAACAGAGAGAGAGCGAGAGAGCACATAGTTAGGTAGGCAGGGCAGCAGGCAGAGAGAGAAGCAGGCTCCCCACTGAACAAGGAGCCACATGTGGGACTCAGTCCCAGGACCCTGGAATCATGACCCGAGCCCAAAGCAGACGGTTAACAGACTGAGCCTCCCAAGTGCCCTATGACTGATTATCTCTTAACTGGACTCTCCACCCCCAATGTTTAGTACCTCCATACCTTTATAAGGCAACTCTCTGAGGCCCACAAGACCAAGTCCATACTCAGCACACCTCATAAGGGTTTTCATAGCGTTGTCCTTACTTAGCTTGCTTTCTAAGGGTCTCAGGCTGGCCTCAGCCTATCTCTATGTTTTCCCTTCCTACAACTTCCTTCCTTATTCTCTTCCATCCTCCATTCGAGCTCTGTTGGCACGCTGTGTGTTTTATGCTGCACACTCTACCCAGACTATTCCAGTTTCAGCAAAAATGCCTAAGAGTTTGATGCTTCCAAATCTGAACTCAAGTTGTTCCTTCTACCTGAAACGCCCTTTGTGCACATCTCAATGTGATAGCCCACTCAGAGCTGAAGCCCCCCATATAAAGTTCCTTCAACAGAATTAATCATTCATTTTCTGGGCTCCCATGGAACCTTGTGCAAACCTGCACTGAACTACCTCTTGCATATCACCCAACTTTGTTTCCCTTACTAGACAGACTCTGAGCTCTGCAATTAAACTTGAAATATAATAGATGTTCAATGGATGTTTGGTTTGAACTCATGAATTTAATAGTCCTGGTCTAGCTAGCACATTAAGTGGAGACTACTGATTACATACACCAAAGAATGAATTTAAATTAGATGCTGTACTCTAGGTTGGAAACTAGGGAAGCAGACATTAATGTGTTGAACTTAAAAGAAGGGAGAAATGATTCTAAAGATCTAATTTTGGGGGTGCCTGGGTGGCTCAGTGGGTTAAAGCCTCTGCCTTCAGCTCGGGTAGTGGTCCCGGGGTCCTGGGATCGAGCCCTGCATCAGGTTTTCTGCTCAGCGGGGAGCCTGCTTCCTCCTCTCTCTGCCTGTCTCTCCACCTACTTGTGATCTCTGTCTGTCAAATAGATAAGTAAAATCTTTAAAAAAAAAAAAAGATCTAATTTGGGACAGAGAGGAATGAGTGGGCTACATGGAAGAAAGAAATGATGAGAAATCAAAGAGACATTATTTAGAGACAGATCTTCCCTCTTTATAATTTTGTCCTCACTGTTCTATTTTTTGCATATAGGCAGGTTGATGTGACCTGGTGCCAAATGAGAAAACATCTAGTAAAAACACTATGCTACTAGAGGTTGAAGAAGTTGAAAATTTTTACTGTCTATATTAGTCATGATTTTTCTATTGTTCTTGGTTTTCTTTATAGACGTAACTTCTTGATTAATGCTTTTTTTTTTTTTTGGTAAAGGAGTTCAAGATATAGAGAAAGGAGAAACGAAACAAAGACAATTCTATTTTACTCACTTAGCTCTCTGGTTCGTCTGGACAATTAATCCATACTCTATAAAATGTCACCATCTGCTGGAGGAAGAAAATATGTACAATTCAACTTCATTGTGTGACTGTTACTTCTAGTCAACATGATTAACTACTTAGAACTATATAACTTTTCTTTCAGCAAGATGATTATACTAGTTCAGCCAGTGAAGAATTACCAGATCACATAGACAAATATTACTCACCACTGTATTCGAAGATATGCTTTCTCCAATAGGCAATTCAGACCAAGTATCCTTTAAAATGTTTTAACAAACAGCTATTTCTCAGGACCACTTGTATTCTATTTTCAGGTGTTTGTAGTTAGCACTTAATATGGAAGTATTAGGTATTCAAATCAGCTACTGTACGGGGGTGGGAGGGATGGGGTGGCTGGGTGATGGACATTGGGAAAGGAATGTGCTATGGTAGTGCTGTGAATTGTGTAAGACTGATGATTCACAGACCTGTACCTCTGGAGCAAATAATACATCATATGTTAATAAAAAGAAAAAAAAATCAGCTACTGTAGAGGCAGGACTTCCAGAATGCCTTAGTGAGAAACTCAACAAATCCCTTCCTCAAAAAGCAATGATAAAACTGACAAAGGTGCGAAAACAACCACTTCAGGACTCTGGACACTGACTAGAAGGAGAGGAAAGAGAGAGGGGGGCAGAAATAACATTTCAGAAATAGTGGCTAAAACCACGCTAAATTTGATGAAAATCATTCATCTACACACACAAGAAGTTCAATGAACTAGGATAAACACAAAGAGCTTTGAACCTAAACATCATATTCAAATCATTAAAAGCCAAAGCTAAAATCCTGGAAGCCACAAGAGAAAATGACTCACCACGTACAAGGAAACCACATCACCTACAGAGGGTTCACAGTGACTTCTCAACAGTGGAGGCTAAATGCAGCAGTACGATGTATTCAAAGTGCCAGAAGAATGGGGAGCAAGGACAGAGACTTAAGAACATTTTAGACCAACTAGATCCAACAGACATCTAAAGAACAGTCTGACAGTAGAGTACACATTCTTCTCAAGTGTCCATGGAACATTTTCCAGGATAAACCATATTCTAAGCCACAAAACAAATCTCGATAAATTTAAAAAGATTAAAATAATACAAATATTGTGTATAACCACAAGGCAAGGAAACTAGAAATTAATAACAGAAGGAAAACTGAAAAAATTCACAAATGTGTGGAAATTTAACAACCAGTGTATCAAAGAAGAAATAACAAGAAAAACTAGGAAATATCTTGAGCTAAATGAAGCTAAAAACACAGCATTTCAAACTTTATGAGATACAACAAAAGCAGGACTCAGAGGGAAATTTATACCTGTAAATGATTACATTTAAAAAGAAATATCTCAGGCGCCTGGGTGGCTCAGTGGGTTAAGCCGCTGCCTTTGGCTCAGGTCATGATCTCGGGGTCCTGGGATCAAGTCCTGCATCAGGCTCTCTGCTCAGCAGGAGCCTGCTTTCTCCTCTCTCTCTCTCTGCCTGCCTCTCTGCCTACTCGTGATCTCTCTCTGTCAAATAAATAAATAAAATATTTTTAAAAAAATAAAAAAATAAAAAGAAATATCTCAAATCAACTGAACTTCATACCTTAACAAACCAGGAAAAAAAAAACAAGTGAGGAAGTCCCAGTAGTTTATTTTTCCTTTTGTTTCCCTTGCCCCAGGAGACAGATCTAGTAAGAAGTTGCTATGGTCGATGTCAAAGAGGTTACTTCCTGTGTTCTCCTCTAGGATTTTTGTGGTTTTGGGTGTCACAGTTAGGTCTTTCATCCATTTTGAATTTATATTTGTGGGTGGAGTAAGAAAGTTGGTCCAGTCTCATGCTTTAGCATGTTGCTGTCCAATTTTCCCAGCATCATTGGTTGAAGAGACTACCTTTTTCCCATTGAATATTCTTTCCTGCTTGGTTGAAGATTAATTGACCATGTAGCTGTGTGTTTATTTCTGGGATTTCTATTCTGTTCCATTGATCTATGTGTCTATTTTTGTGCCAGTACCATGCTGTCTTGATCATTACAGCTTTGTAATAGAGCTTGAAGTCCAGGATTGTGATGCCTCCAGCTTTGCTTTTCTTTTTCAAGGTTGCTCTGGTTATTCAGGGTCTTTTGTGGTTCCATGCAAATGTTAGGATTGTTTGTTCTAGCTCCTTGAAAAATGCTCGTGGTAACTTGATAGGGGTCGCATTAAATGTGTAGACTGCTTTGGGTAGTATAGACATTTTAACAATATTTTTTTCATCTGATCCATGAGCATGAAATGTCTTTCCATTTCTCTGAGTCCTTTTCAACTTTTTTTTTTTAATCAGTGTTTTATAGTTTTCAGGGTACAAGTCTTTCACCTCTTTGGTTAAGTTTATTCCTAGGTATCTTATGGTTCTTGGTGTAATTGTAAATGGGCTTGATTCTTTAATTTCCCTTTCTGCTGCTTCATTATTGGTGTATAGAAACACAACAGATTTCTGTACATTGACTTTGTATCCTATAACTTTACTGAATTTGTGTATCAGTTCTAGCAATTTTTTGGTGGAGTCTTTTGGGGATTCTATATACTATTATATCATCTGCAAATAATGAAAGTTTTACTTCTTCCTTGCCAATTTGGATGCCTTTTCAAACTAAAAAGCTTTTGCACAGCAAAGGAAACAATAAACAAACTAAAAAGCAACCTGCAGAATGGGAGAAGATATTTGTAAATGACACATCTGATAAAGGGTTAGTATCCAAAATATACAAAGAACTTATAAAACTCAATACCCCCAAAAGAATAATCTAATTAAAAATGGGCAGAGGACTTGAATAGACATTTTTCCAAGGAAGGCATCCAGATGGCCATAGACACATGAAAAGATGCTCAACATCACTGATCATCAGGGATATACATATCAAAACTACAATGAGCTACCACCTCACACCGGTCAGAATGGCTAAAATCAACAACACAACACATAACAGGTGTTGGTGAGGATACAGAGAAAGGGGAACCCACTTATACTGTTAGTGGGAATGCAGACCGGTGCAGTCGCTCTGGAAAATAGTATGGTGGTTCCTCAAAAAGTGAAAAATAGAACTACCTGATGATCCAGCAATTGCATTACTAAGTATTACCCAAAGAATACAGAAAATAATTCAAAGGGATACCCACACCCTAATGTTTATAGCAACATTATCTACAATACCCAAACTATGGGAACAGCCCAAGTGTCCATCGGCTGATGAATAGATAAAGAAGGTGTGGTATATATACACAATGGAATATTACTGAGCCATAAAAAGAACAAAATCTTGCCATTTGCAATGGTGCAGATGGAGCTAGAGAGTATTATGCTAAATGAAGTAAGTTAGTTAGAGAAAGACAAATACCATGTGACCAGTCACATGTGAAATTTAAGAAACAAAACAAATGAGTGAAGGGGGAAAAGAGAGACGTAAATTATGAAACAGACTCTTAAATATAGAGAACAAACAGATGGTTACCAGAGGGGAGGTGGGTGGGGGGATGGGTGAAACAGGTGATAGGGATTAAGGAGTGCATTTGTCATGAGCACTGGATGTTGTACTGAAGTGCTGAATCACTAAATTGTACACCTGAAATTGATATTACACTGTATATGAACCAAGTGGCATTTAAATAAAAACATTAAAAAGCCCCAAGTGAAATCCAAAACTAGTAGAAGAAAGTAAATACTAGAGATTAGATCAGAGATAAATAAAATAAAGAATAGAAAACAGTAGAGAAAAAAACTAAAGATTTTTTCATTGAAAATAACAAAATTAACAAATCTTTAGCTAGACTTTAAGAAAAAAAGAGAGAAGATGAAAATAACTAAAATTAGAAATGAAAATGAGGACATTCCTACTGACCTTACAAAAATAAAAAGTTTTATAAAACAATGCTATAAATAATTGTACCAAAAAGTTAGATAACCTAGATGAAAAGCACAAATGCCTAGTGACAGAAATTAACAAAACTGTTTCAAGAAGAAAAAAAAATCTGAACAGATATATAGCAAGTAAGCTGATTGAATCAGTAATCAAAAAGTTCCATCAAAGAAAAGTCAAAGACCAGATGGCTTCATTGATGAGTGCTACCAAACATTTAAAGAATTAACGCTAATCCTTCTCCAACTTTTCCAAAAATAGAAGAGGATGTGACGCTCCTAACTCACCCTGATAAGAAACTCTAAGAGAAAATTATAAACTATTATCCTTTATTAATATAGATTAAAAATTCTCAACAAAATACTAGCAAACCAAATCCAGAAACATATTAAAAGGGTTATACACCATGACTAAGTGGGATTTATCCCAGGGACATAAGAATGGTTCAACATATGAAAATCAATCAATGTAATACAACACAATAATAGAATGAAGGAAAAACTACAATGGATGCAGAAAAGCATTTTAAATCACCCAACACCCTCTTATGATTAAAAAAAAGTGGTAAGCCAGGAATAGAAGAAAACTTCCTTAACATAATAAAAAACATTTATGAAAAACTCACAACTGACATCATCCTCAATGGTGAAATATTAAAAGCTTTCCCTCTAAGATTAGGAACCAAACAAGGATGTCTCCTTTTGTCACTGCAATTCGACACTGTCCTGAAAAATTCTAGCCAGAGCAATTAGGCAAAAAAAAAAAAAGAAAGAAACAAAAGGCATCTAAATTAGGAAGGAAAAAGTAAAACTATCTCTAATCATAGATGACATTAGCCGATAATAAAGAAATTCTTAAAGAATCCCCACACAAAAGAAGCTATTAGAGCTAAGAAACAAAATCAGCAAGGTTGTAGGGCACATTATCAGCATGCAAAAATCAGTTGTATTTTTATATACTAGCAGTGAAGAATACAAAAATGAAATTAAAGGGTTCCACTTATAGTAGCATGAAAAGAATAAAATACTCAAGAATAAATTTAATAAAAAATGTGAAAGACTTGTACACTGAAAACTACAAAACATTTTAATTAATTAAAGAAGTCCTCAAAGGGGCACCCAGGTGGCTCAGTCAGTTAAACATCTGCCTTCTGCTCAGGCTGTGCTCCTGGGATCAAGCCCCACATGAGATTCCCTGCTAATTGGGCGTCTGCTTCTCCTTCTGCCTCTCTCTCCATTCGTACTCTCTCTGTCTTGCTCTCTCTCTCTCAAAAGAAATAGAATCTTAGAAAAAAAGAAGACCTAAATAAATGGAAAAATGTCTCATGTCCTGGCTTGAAAGACTTAATATTGTTAAGATGGCAACAGTCAACCAAAGAAATGTATAGATTCAATACAGTCCCTATCAAAATCCCAATGGCCTTTTTAATCTGATCCTAAAATTCTTATGGAATTTGAAGGGACCATGAGTGGCCAAAATAGTCTTGAAAAAGAGAAATAAAATAGAAGGACTAACATTTCTTGCTGTCAAAACTTACTATAAAGCCATGATAATAAAAACAATATGGATAAGGATAGACATACAGATCAACAGAATGAGGTTGAGAGTCCAAAATAAAACCATACATCTATGGCCAATTGAATTTTTTATTAATATATAATGTATTATTTGCCCCAGGGGTACAGTTCTGTGAATCATCAGGCTTACACATTTCATAGCACTCACCATAGAACATACCCTTCCCAATGTCCATAACCCAGCCACTCTATCCCTACCCCCCACCCCCCCAGCAACCCTCAGTTTGTTTCCTGAGATTAAGAGTCTCTTATGGTTTGTCTCCCTCCCCACTCCCATCTTGTTTCATTTTTTTCCCTTCCCGACCCCCCATGACCCCCTCCCCCACCCCGCCTCTCAAATTCCTCATATCAGAGAGATCATATGATAATTGTCTTTCTCTGATGGCCTTATTTCGCTTAGCATGGCTAAGCATGGCTGCATAGTATTCCATTATATATATATGTGTGTGTGTGTGTGTGTGTGTGTGTGTGTGTATACATATATATGTATATATATATACCACATCTTCTTTATCCATTCATCTGTTGATGGACATCTGGGCTCTTTCCATAGTTTGGCTATTGTGGACGTTGCTGCTATAAACATTGGGGTACATGTGCCCCTTCGGATCACTACATTGTATCTTTAGGATAAATGCCCAGTAGTGAGATTGTTGGGTCTTAGTGTAGCTCTATTTCCAACTTTATGAGGAACCTCCATACTGTTTTCCAGAGTGGCCATACCAGCTTGCATTCCCACCAGCAGTGTAGGAAGGTTCCCCTTTCTCCACATCCTTGCCAGCATCTGTCATTTCCTGACTTGTTAGTTTTAGCCATTCTGACTGGTGTGAGGTGGTATCTCACTGTGGTTTTGATTTGTCTTTCCCTGATGCTGAGTGCTGTTGAGCACTTTTTCATGTATCTGTTTGGCCAACTGAGTTTTGACAAGTGTGCCAAGACCATTCAAGGGGGAATAATAGGCTTTTCAACCAATTGCGCTGGGACAACTGGATATTGACATGCAAAAGAATGAAACTGTGCCTCCGCCTCACACCAAAAACTAACTCAAAATGGATTTTTAAAAAGCCCTAAATATTAGAGCTAAAATCATAAAACTCTTAGAAGTAAACATAGGGGCAAATCCTCATCACAGTTTGGTAATGGTTTCATAGGTATGACAGCAAAGCACAGCAATAAAACAAAATATAAATTGGACTTCATCAAAATTTGAAACTTTCATGCATCAAAGGACACAGTCAAGAAAGTGTAAAGACAACCCCCAGAATGGGAGAATATATTTTCAAATACTTCAAATCATATGTCTGATAAACTTTTCCTATCCACTATATACATATATAAACTCCTACAACTTTGCCAAAAAGAGATAACCCAATTAAAAATGGGCAAAGGAGGGGCACCTGGGTGGCTCAGTGGGTTAAAGCCTCTGCTTTTGGCTCAGGTCATGGTTCCAGGGTCCTGGGATCGAGTCCCGTGTCGGGCTCTCTGCTCAGTGCAGAGCCGCTTACCTTCCTCTTTCTCTGCCTGCCTCTCTGCCTACTTGTGATCTCTCTCTCTCTCTCTCTTTCTCTATGTCAAATAAATAAATAAAATCTTCAAAAACATGGGCAAAGGACCTGAACAGATCTCAAAGAAGATATATGAATTCCCAATAAGCAATTGAATAGATGCCAACATGATTAATCATTAGGCAAGTACAAATAAATATCACAGTGAGATACCACTTAGCATCCACTAGGATGGTTAATAGTTTTTTTTTTTTAAACATAACATAGTGAGTACTGGTAAGGATGTGGAGAAATTGGGACCCTTATATATTGCTGGTGGAATAGAAAATGTTACAGCTGCTGTGAAAAATAGTCTGGTGGCTTCTCAATAAGTTTAAACATAAAATTACCATATGACTCAGCAATTCTACTCTTGAGCATTGTTTTGAACTGAATCATGTCCTACCTCCCTCCCGAACAATTAATATGTTGAAGTTTTAACCTCCCCCCCCCATCACATCACTGTATTTGGAGATAGGCCCCTAAGAAGGTAATTAGCATTGAATGAGGTCATAAGGGTGGGATCTGACACAATTCCTGACCTTATAAGAAGGGAAACCAGAGTGCTCTCTCTCTCCCCATACTCATGCACTGGGGAAAAGCCATGTGATGATACAGTAAGAAGGTGGCCATCTACAAGCCAGGAAGAGAGCTCTCACCAGAAAATGACCATGTTGACACCTTGAACTCGGACTTTCAGCCTTCAGAACTGCAAGGAAATAAATTTCTCTTATTTAAGCCATCTCACTTGTAGTATTTTGTTATGGCAACTGAGCAGAAAAGACCGGTATATACCCAAAAGAACTGAAAACTGGCGAAAAGAACGAGACACAAAAATGCCACATGTCCTGTGGTTCCATTTAGATGAAATGCTCAGAACGGGCAATCCATAGAGACAGAAAGCAGATTAGATGTTGCCAGGAACTGGGGAGAAAGGTGGAGTAGAGTGTGACTAATTAGTGTGTAGGGGATTTCCTTTTTGGGTGATGAAAATGTTCTGGAAGTAGATAGTGGTGATGTTTGCATATTGTCAATGTACTAAAAGTTACTTGTACACTTGTACACTTTTAAATGGTTAAAGTGTTACAAGTGTTACATGTTCTGTGTATTTTACCACAAAAAAAATTTCCAAAAAATAAAGGGATATGTTGAACACTACATCAAAACCTAATGATAGGGGCACCTGGGTGGCTCAGTGGATTGAGCCGCTGCCTTCGGCTCAGGTCATGTTCTCAGTGTCCTGGGATCGAGCCCCGCATCGGGCTCTCTGCTCAGCGGGGAGCCTGCTTCCCCTTCTCTCTCTGCCTAACTCTCTGCCTACTTGTGATCTCTCTCTGTCAAATAAATAAATAAAATCTTAAAAAAAAAAACCTAATGATATACTATATGCTGGCTAATTGAACATAATCAATCAATATATCAATAACTATATACTACGCTAAGAGTAATTAAAGAAAGCTGGAGTAGCTATACACATTTCATACAAGGTGGACTTCAGAACAATAAATAAGAATACTTAATGTGTATGCACCTAACAACACAGTATCAAAATACCTGAGGCAAAAAGGGATAAAACTGCAAGGAAACGATAAATATGCTATTATCACTGAAGACTGTAACACTCCTGTATCAATACTTGACATGACAGGTCCAGCCAGTATAAAATCAGTAAGGATATAACTGAAATGAATGACATCATCGAACAACTGGATCTAATTGACATTTATCCAACAACAGCAGGATACACACTCTTCTCAAGCTCACATGGAACATTCACCATGATAGACTACATACTGGGCTCAGGACACACTCTACTCTGTTGGAAAGAATAGAAATCATGCAAAGTATGCTCTCTGATTATAGTGGAATTAACTAGAAGCCAAAAACAGAGATAGCTAGGAAATCCTAAAATATTTGTAGATGAAATGACCCACTTCTAAATAACACATGAGTCAGAGAAAAAGTCTCCAGAGAAATGTCAAATCAGCAGCCTAACCTTCCACCTTGAGAAACTAGAAAAAGAAGAGCACATGAAACCCAAAGCAAGCAGAAGGAAGGAAATGATAAATATAAATAGGGGACTAAATAAAATAGAGATCAGAAACACATTACAGAAAAGTAACAAAACCAAAAGTTACTTTATGGAAATGATCAATAAAATGACAAATTTAGGTAGAAAAGAAGAAAGAAAACTCAAATTATTGAATCAGGAATTGAAGGGTGACTTTATTATTGGTCCTACAGAAACAGAAGGTTTTAAAGGAATATATGAACAATTACATGCCAACAAATTAGACAACTGATATGAAATGGATAAATACTTAGACACAACCTTCTGAAACTTTCTCAAGAAAAAATAGAAAATGTGAAGGGACCTATAAAAGGCAAAGAGATTAAATTAGTAATATTAATATAAAAAACTTCTCACAAAGAAAATCCTAGGACCAAATGGCTTCTCTGGTGAATTCTGCCACTTAGCGAATGAACAGCTCACAAACTCTTCTAAAAAATAGAAGGGTAGGGTATACTTCCCAACTTATTTTATGGGGCTCGTTTTATCCTGATACCTGAAGCAGACAGAGACATAAGAAAACTATAGACCAATATTCTTTTTTTTTTTAAAGATTTTATTTATTTATCAGAGGGGGGGGGGGAGAGCGAGCACAGGCAGACAGAATGGCAGGCAGAGGCAGAGGGAGAAGCAGGCTCCTTGCCGAGCAAGGAGCCCGATGTAGGACTCAATCCCAGGACGCTGGGATCATGACCCGAGCCGAAGGCAGCTGCTTAACCAACTGAGCCACCCAGGCGTCCCAAGACCAATATTCCTTATAAACACAGGCACACACAAAAACCTGGAACAAAATACTAGCAAAGCAAATCAAGCAACATATAAAGAGGATTACATGTCATGACCAAATGGAAATTTATCCCAGAAATGTAAGTTTGTGATTTAACATACAATAATTGATCAATGGAATACACCATAAAAGGCCAACAACCACATGATTATCTCCATAGATGTAGATACAAATTGACAACAGTCAACACCCTTTCATGATAAAACCATTCAACACTCTAGGAATGGAAGGAATCTTCCTCAACCTGATAAAAATAAAGTATCTACAAAAAACCCATAACGAACATCAAATTAATGGTGAAAGACTGAGAGTTTTCTTTCTAAATGGGAACAAGACAAAGAAGTTCACTCTTTTTATTTTAATTTATTTGACACACACACACACACAGAGAGAGAGAGAGAGAGAGAGATATCACAAGTAGGCAGAGAGGCAGGCAGAGAGAGAGAGGGAAGCAGACTCCCTGCTGAGTAGAGAGCCCAATGTGGGGCTCGATCTCAGGACCCTGAGATCATGACTTGAGCCAAAGGCAGAAGCTTAACCCACTGAGCCACCCAGGTGCCCCAAGGATGTTCACTCTTGTCACTTCCATTCCACGTTGTACTGGATGTTTTAGCTAAGGCAATAAGACAAGAAAAAGAAATAAATGGCATATTGATTGGAAAGGAAGAAGTAAACTTAACACAGGTGAATTTTACAGTAGGTACATCACCCTCAGTGAAGCTGCTTAACATATTTTTGCTACTGCAGTGATAACACTTGGAATTTTGAGTCAAAGTTGTTCAAATAAAAAGTAGACCCAGTCCAGGAATTATAAGTAATCATGCGTGGGTTGACTTCAGACTATTTCTTCACTAGACGGCACTGAACAAATATTACAGGTCTAAATGTTTTCAGATTGAGACAGGGAGTGAAAATCTGCCAACACAGAACTTCTGAGTCTGATCCATCAGGCCTACAGGGTTCCCCTCTGCTTTCAGATAATACTGGTCCAGATTGCATTGTGTCAAATCTGGAGCATGGCCATTTCCTCCTGGCAGAACTACTTGTCTCAAGTTTTTCTCTGCACTGTTGCCAGCTGAACTTTTTTATTATGTTCAAATATACATAACATTTACCATTTTAAGCACATTGTTAAGGGCATTAAGTATATTCACAGTGCTATGAGCCATCCATCTCCAGAAAATGTTCACCTTCCCAAATTGAAATGCTGTACCTCTTAAACAATAACTTCTCATTTTGCCCTCCCTTCAGCCCTAGGAAACCAGTTCTCTATTTTGTGTCTCCATGAATTTGACTACTCTAGGTGCCTTATATAAGTGGATTCATACAGCATTTATCCTTTTGTGTCAGGCTTATTCCACTTAACATCATGTCCTCAAAATTCATCCATGTTGTAGCACATGACAGAATTTCATTAATTTTAATTTTTTTAAAGATTTTACTTATTTACTTGAGAGAGAATGGGAGAGAGAGAGAGAACCAGCAGGGCAGGGAGGGGAAGAGAGAGAGGGAGAAACAGACTCTCCACGAGCAGGGAGCCCGAAGTGGAGCTCGATCCCCCAACCCTGAGATCAGGACCTGAGTCAAAGGCAGATGCTTAAATGACCGAGCCACCCAGACACCCTGGAATTTCATTTCTTTTTAAGGCTGAATAATATTCCATTATGTGTAAATACCACATTTTGATTACTCATCCGTTAATGGAACATTTAGGTTGTTTCCACCTTTTTTTTTTAAAAAAAGATTTTATTTATTTATTTGACAGACAAATCACAAGTAGGTAGAGAGGCAGGCAGAGAGAGAGGGGGAAGCAGGCTCCCCACCAAGCAGAGAGCCCAATGTGGGGCTTGATCCCAGGACCCTGAGATCATGACCTGAGCTAAAGGCAGAGGCATTAACCCACTGAGCCACCCAGGCACCCGTTTCCACCTTTTGGCTATTGTGGATAATGCTGTCATGAACAATGGCATACAAATGTCTGTTTGAGTCCCTACTTTCATTTCTTCTGTGTATGCACCGAGAAGTGGGACTGCTAGATCATATGGTAATTCTATGTTTAATTTTTTATGAGAAATCATCATGCTGTTTTCCACAGCAACCACATCACTTTAGATTCCCGCCAATAATGCACAAAGGTTCTGATTTATCCACATTCTTGGCAAATGCTTGTTATTTTTTGTTTGTTTTTGGTTTTTTTTTTTAAGATTTTATTTATTTATTTGACAGAGAGAGATCACAAGCAGGAAGAGAGAGAGAGGAGGAAGCAGGCTCCCTGCTGTGCAGAGAGCCCTATGTGGGTCTCAATCCCAGGACCCTGAGATCATGACTTGAGCCAAAGGCAGCAGCTTAACCCACTGAGCCACCCAGGCGCCCCTGTTTTGTTTTGTTTTTTTATAATGGCCATTCTAATAGGTATGATGTGGTATCTCATTATAGTTTGTTTTGATTTCTATTGCGGATATTGAGTATACTTTCATGTGCTTATTGACAATCTGTATATCCTCTTTACAGGAATGTCTATTCGAGTTCCTTGTCCATTTATTTTTTTAAAAAGATTTTTATTTATTTACTTGACAGAGATAGAGAGCACAAGTAGGCAGGGCAGCAGGCAGAGGCAGAGGGAGAAGTAGGCTCCCTATTGAGCAGGGAGCCCAATGTGGGGCTTGATCCCAGGACTCTGGGATCATGACCAGAGCCGAAGGCAGCCACTTAACTAGCTGAGCCACCTAAGCACTCCTGCTTGCCCATTTATTAACTGGGTTGTTTGCAATGATTTTCTTCCATTCTGTGGGTTGTCTTTTTGCTCTGTTAATAGTGTCCTTTGAAAGCAAGGGCAAAAATGAACTATTGGGACTTCATCAAGATCAAAAGCTTTTGCACAGCAAAGGAAACAGTTAACAAAACCAAAAGACAACCGACAGAATGGGAGAAGATATTTGCAAACGACATACCAAATAAAGGGCTTGTATCCAAAAATCTATAAAGAACTTATCAAACTCAACACCCAAAGAACAAATAATCCAATCAAGAAATGGACAGAAGACACGAACAAACATTTCTGAAAGAAGACATCCAGATGGCCAACAGACACATGAAAAAGTGCTCCACATCACCCGGCATCAGGGAAATACAAATCAAAACCACAATGAGATACCACCTCACAGCAGTCAGAATGGCTAAAATTAGCAAGTCAGGAAATGACAGATGCTGGCGAGGACATGGAGAAAGGGGAAACCTCCTACACTGCTGGTGAGAATGCAAGCTGGTGCAACCACTCTGGAAAACAGTATGGAGGTTCCTCAAAAAGTCGAAAGTAGAGCTACCCTATGACCCAGCAATTGCACTACTGGATATTTACCCTAAAGATATAAGTAAGTGAAGCAGAGAGAGTCAATTATCATATGGTTTCACTTATTTGTGGAGCATAGCAAATAGCATGGAGGACATGGGGAGATAGAGAGGAGAAGGGAGTTGGGGGAAATTGGAAGGGGAGGTGAACCATGAGAGGCTATGGACTCTGAGAAACAATCTGAGGGTTTTGAAGGGGCGGGGGGTGGGAGGTCAGGGTACCAGGTGGTGGGTATCATAGAGGGCACGGATGGCATGGAGCACTGGGTGTGGTGCAAAAATAATGAATACTGTTATGCTGAAAATAAAAAATAAATTAAAAAAAGATATAAATGTAGTGATCCGAAGGGGCATGTGCACCCAAATGTTTATAGCAGCAATGTCCACAATAGCAAAAACTATGGAAAGAGACTAGATGTCCATCAACAGATCAATGGATAAAGGAGATGTGGGGTATATAAATATAGTGGAATATAATGTAGCCATCAAGAAAGATGAAATCTTGCCATTTGCAATGACGTGGATGGAACTAGAGGGTATTATGCTAAGCAAAATAAGGCCATCAGAGAAAGACAATTATATGATCGCTCTGATTTGAGGAAGTTGAGAGGCAACGTGAGGGGTTTGGGGATAGGAAAAGAATAAATGAAACAAGATGGGATTGGAGGGAGACAAACCATAAGAGACTCTTAATCACATAAAATGAACTCAGGGTTGCCAAGGGAAGGGGGGTAGGAAGAGGGAAGTGGGGTTATGGACACTGGGGAAGGTATGTGCTATGTATGGTGAGTGCTGGGAAGTGTGTAAACATGGCAATTCACAGAGCTGTACCCCTGGGGTTAATAATACATTATATGTTAATAAAAAATAAATAAATAATTAAAAAGAGTGTCCTTTGATGCCCAAAAGCTTTTTAAAATTTTGATGTAGTCGAATTAATTTTTCTTGTTGCCTGTGCTTTTGATATCATATCTAAAAATCATTGACAAATCCAATGTCACGAAGCTTTTCCATTGTGTTTTCTTCTAAGATTTTATGTTTTATGTTTCAGCTTTGATCATTTTGAGTTTTGTTTATAGTATAAGATACAAACCCAACTTTATTCTTTTGCATGTGGATAACCAGTTTTCCCAGCACCATTTGTTCAGAATACTTTCCTTTCCCCATTGGCTTGTCTTGGAACCTTTGTTGATAATCAACTATCTGTAAATGTGAATGGTTATTTCTGGATTTTTTATTCTATTCCATTGGTCTACATGTCAGCTGATCAATTTTTTCCTTTCTTTTTAATTTAAATTTTAGTTAACATACAGTGCAGTATTGGTTTCTGGAATACAATTCAGTGATTCATCACTTACATAAAACACCCAGTGCTCATCACAACAAGTGCATATTACCCATCTAGCTCATCCCATACCTACCTCCGCCCATCAACCCTCAGTTTATTCTCTATCATTAAGAGTCTCTTATGGCTTGTTTCCCTCTCCTTTTTTTCTTTCCACCTTCCCATATATTCATGTTTTCTTTCTTAAATTCCACATGAGTGAGATCATATGGTATTCATCTTGCTCTGACATATTTCACTTAGCATAATACACTCTAGCTATATCCACATCATTGCAAATGGAAAGATTTCATTTTTTTCTGGTGACTGGGTAATATTTCATTGTAAATATATATCACATCTTCTTTATCCATTCATCAGTCAAAGGACATTTGGGCTCTCTCCATAGTTTGGCTATTGTAGGTCTTCTTTGCAGAAATGTCTGTTCATATCCTCTGCCCATTTCTTTTTTTTTTTTTTTTTTTTTTTATTTAAAGGTTTTATTTATTTATTTGACAGAGAGAAATCACAAGTAGATGGAGAGGCAGGCAGAGAGAGAGAGAGAGAGAGAGAGAGAGAAGCAGGCTCCCTGCCGAGCAGAGAGCCCGATGCGGGACTCGATCCCAGGACCCTGAGATCATGACCTGAGCCGAAGGCAGCGGCTTAACCCACTGAGCCACCCAGGCGCCCCCTCTGCCCATTTCTTGATTGGATTATTTGTTCTTTGGGTGTTGAGTTTGCTAAGCTCTTTATAGATTTTGGATACTAGCATCCTCTGTGTGGTCAATTTTAGCCATTCTCACAGGTGTGAGGTGGTGTCTCATTGTGGTTTGGGTTCATATTTCATATTCATATTTCCCTGATGATGTTGAGCATCTTTTCATGTGTTTGTTGGCCATCTGAATGTCTTCTTTGGAAAAGTGTCTATTCATGTTTTCTGTCCATTTCTTAACTGGACTATTTGTTTTTTGGGTGTTAAGTTTGGTAAGTTCCTTATAGATTTTGGATTTTAACCCTTTATCAGATATGTCCTTTGCAAATATCTTCTTCCATTTCATAGGCTGCCTATGAACCTTCTTATATTGTTGGTGGGAATGCAAACTGGTGCAGCCACTCTGGAAAACAGCATGGAGGTTCCTCAAAATGTTGAAAATAGAGCTACCCTACAATCCAGCAATTGCACTACTAGGTATTTACCCAAAGGATACAATAATACAGATCTGAAGAGGCACATGCACCCCAATGTTTATAGCAGCATTATCAACAATAGCCAAACTATGGAGAGAGCCCAAATGTCCTTTTGTTTTGTTGGTTGTTTCCTTCACTGTGAAGAAGCTTTTTATCTTGATGAAATCCCAGTAGTTCAGTTTTGCCTTTGTTTCCCTTGCCTCTGGCAATGTGTCTAGTAAAAAAATGCTACATCCAACGTCAAAGGGGTTTCTGCCTGTGTTCTCCTCTAGGGTTTTGATGGTCTTGCATTTAGTTCTTTCATCCATTTTGAATTTATTTTTGTGTATGGTGTAAGAAAGCAGTCCAATTTCATTCTTCTGTGTGCTGCTGTCCAGTTTTCCCAACACTATTACTTGAAGAGACTGTCTTTTTTTCCATTGGATGTTCTGTCCTCCTTTGTTGAAGATTAGTTGACCATATAGTTATGGGCCCATTTCTGGGTTCTCTCTTCTCCTTCATTGATCTATGTGTCTGTTTTCGTACAAGTACCATACTGTCTTTATGACTACTGCTTTGTAATATAGCTTGAAATCCAGAACCGTGATGTCTCCAGTTTTGTTTCCCTTTTCCAGAATTGCTTTGGTTGTTCATGTCTTTTGTGGTTTCATGCAAGTTTTAGGATTGTTTGTTCTAGCTCTGTGAAAAATGCTGGTGGTATTTTGATAGGGAATGAATTAAATGTGTAGATTTCTTGGGTAGTACAGACATTTTAACAATGTTTGTTCTTTAATTCCATGAACACAGAATGCTTTTACATTTATTTATTTTTAAAGATTTTATTTATTTATTTGACAGAGAGAGAGATCACAAGTAGGCAGAGAGGCAGGCAGAGAGGAGGAAGCAGGCTCCCTGCTGAGCAGAGAGCCCGATGCGGGGCTTGATCCCAGGACCCCGGGATCATGACCTGAGCCGAAGGCAGAGGCTTTAACCCACTGAGCCACCCAGGCACCCCTACATTTATTTTTTTTTAAAGATTTATTTATTTATTTTAGTGAGAGAGAGCGAGAGAGAGCCAGAGAGTGTGAGTGAGCATAAGCAGAAGGGACAGGGGGAGAGGGAGAGAGAATCTTAAGCAGACTCCATGCTGAGCACAGAGCCCAACCCTGGTCTTTATCCCCTGACCCTGAGATCACAACCTGAGCTGAAACCAAGAGTTGATGCTTAACAAACTGTGCAACCCAGGCACCCCTGCTTGTCCATTTCTTTGTGTCCTCTTCAATTTCTTTCATAAGTGTCCTATAATTTTCAGATCTTTAGCTCTTTAGTTAGGTTTATTCTTACATATCTTATTGTTTTGGGTGCAACTGCAAGTGGGATCAATTCCTTGATTTCTTTTTCTGTTGCTTCTTTGTTGGTGTATAGAAATGCAACGGATTTCTGCAGATTGATTTTATATCCTGCAACTTTGCTGAATTCATGTATTAATTCTAGTCAAGTTTTGGTGGAGTCTTCAGGTTTTCTATATAAAGTATCATGTTGTCTGCAAATAGTAAAAGTTTAATTTCTTCCTTGCCAATTTGGATGCCTTTTATTTCTTTTTTTTGATTGGTGAAGCTAAAATATCCAGTACCATATTAAATATTAATGGTGAGAGTGGACATCTCTGTCTTATTCCTGACCATAGGGGAAAGGCTCTTAGTTTTTCCCCATTGAGGATGATGTTAGCTGTGGGTCTTTCATATATGGCCTTTATAATTTTGATATATGTTCTATCTATCCTTACTTTGTTGAAGGCTATTATCAGGAATGGATGTTGTACTTCATCAAATGCTTTTTCTCTCATAAGAGAGGATCATTTGGTTCTTATCCTTTTAAGGTGGTGTATCACATTGATTGATTTGCAAATATTGCACTTTTTCATTAAAAAGGCTATCTGGGGGCGCCTGGGTGGCTCAGTGGGTTAAGCCGCTGCCTTCAGCTCAGGTCATGATTTCAGGGTCCTGGGATCGAGTCCCACATCAGGCTCTGTGCTCAGCAGGGAGCCTGCTTCCTCCTCTCTTTCTCTCTGCCTGCCTCTCTGCCTACTTGTGATCTCTCTCTGTCGAATAAATAAATAAAATCTTTAAAAAAAATAAAAAGGCTATCTGTGCAGTTATGAGCCTGAATTAGACCTGTCACCCCTCTCTATTAAGGTCATAATGAGATTTCTGCAGTGAGAAGACAATTCAAGTACCAGTTTGACTGTAGTACTTCAAAACAGATTAATTTTAAGGGTTACATATTTAAGATATTATCTCTCAATTGCACAAACTTAAGAAAAGGTATAAAACCTCCCATTTATTTATCTAGTCATTCAACAAACACATTTTGAGCATCTATTATGTTCCCAACAGTATTCTAGGCACTGAGGTACAAAAATCCCTGTCCTCATGGGAGCTTATATTCTGCAGAAGTGGTGAGTAACAGCATATCCATGCTTGCAAAAGATGACCTTACCAGAGGATTTAAGGTGCGTTTTTGTAATTGTTAAATTAAAATTTAATTCACATAACATAAAGTTTGTCATTACAAAGTCTCCAACTCAGTGGTTTTTAATATATTCACAATGTTGTGCAACATCACCACTCTTTTAACTCTGAGAAAATTTTCATCACTCTCCAAAGAAACTCCACACCCATCTGTTACATGCTGAATTGTGTCTGTCCCCCAGATTTCATGTTTAAGGCCCTAACCCCCAGAATGCAACCTTACTTGGAAATAGGGTCACGCAGATGGAACTAGTTAAGACGAAGTTACACAGGCGTAGGGTGGGTCCCCAGTATGACTGATACCCTTCTAAGAAGGGAAATTTGGACACTGAAACAGACACACACACACAGGGAGAACACTACTGAAGATTATATTTATGCTGCTATAAGCCAAGGAACTACCAGAAACTAGGAGAGAAGTCTGGAACGAATCCTTCCCTAGTACCTTCAGAGGGAGCATGGGCCCTGGTGACACCTTGATCTCAGATTTCTAGTCTCCAGAACTGTGAGACAATATTTTTTTGTGTGAGACAATACATTTCTGTTGTTTAAGCCATCCAGTTGTGACAATTTGTTATGGCGGCCTTTGCAAGCTAATCAACCATTAACAGTCACTCCATTTCCCCTTCCCCTCAGCCACATGTAACCACTCATCTACATCATGTCTTTAAGGATTTGTCTATTCTGGGTATTTCTTTAAGATTTATTTGAGAGAGAGAGAGTGAGCGCGAGTGAGCGCATGTGTTTGCGTTCAAGTGTTGGGGGTGGGGTACAGGGAGAGAGTCTTCAAGCAGACTCCTGCTGAGCATAAAGCCCAATGTGGGGCTGGACCCCATGATCCATGAGATCATGGCCTGAGCCAAAACAAAGAGTAGGGCTCTCAATGGACTGAGCCACCCAGGCACCCCTATTCTGGATATTTCTTATAAATAGAATCATAGAATACATGGCTTCTTGTGTCAGGCTTTTTTTGCTTGCAATGTTTTCAAGGTTAATCCACAACTGTTTATTGTATCAGTACTTCATTCCTTTTTATGGTTAAGTAATATTTTATTGTATGGATATACCACAGTTTGTTTATTCATCACTTGACTGACATTCGGCTTATTTCCACTTTTGGTTATCAGGAATAATGCAGCTATGGACATTCATGTACAAGTTTCTTTTCTTTGTGTGAATACATGTTTTCAATTCTCTTGGGTATACACCTGGGAGTGAAACTGCTGGGCCCTATGGTATCTCTATGTTTAACTTTTTGAGGAACTGCCAAACTGTTTTCCAACATGGCTGTACCTTCTGACATTCCCACCAGCGAAATAGGAGGGTTCCAGTTTCTTCTCAGTAATTTTATTTATTTTAAAGTATTTTTATGTGAAAGAAAACGTGAGAGAGAGTATGAGAGAGAGACACAAGGGGGAGGGGTAGAGGGAAAAGCAGACTCCCTCCCCCCAAGCAGGGAGCACAATGGAGGACTTGATCCCAGGACCCTGGGATCATGACCTAAGCTGAAGGCAGCCACTTAACCACATGAGCCACCCAGGTGCCCTCTTCTCAGTAATTTTAATGCAATGATTGTATGTTACTGTGGGATTAAAAATAGGATGATGAGTTTGGGTCTTAATAGATTTGAGGTGAATTTGATTTCCAAGCATTAAGTGCAGTAGGTAGCTGGAAATATAGAATTAGAGCTTAGAAAAAAGTCAGAGTTAGAGATATGGATATGAGATTCTTCACACTTCCCCCTCAATATGAATTTCCTTTCTTCCACCTTTGAAACTATAACCACACAGTGTACCATTCAAAAGAAAAACAAAATTAATTTCAAAATAATGACAACTTTTTTCTCATTCTGTGATTTGGTCTTCATATTTTTCATCCATTTTTCTATTTGTACGTTCTCTTTTACATAAGAGTTTGTGGGGACATTATTTATCAGGGATATTAACTCTGTCACAAATATTGCAAATATTTTCCCAGATGTACAATTTGTCTCTCGATTTTTTCGTGGCATATATTCTCTTTTGTAATTTTATAATGTTTATTCTACTGGGATATCAGAAATATCCATGGTGTTCAAACTCACGACCCCAAGATCAAGAGTCAGATGTTCCCCTAAACCTGCTAGGTGCCTCTTTTGGATTTTATAGATGTTTTATTTTTATTTATTTCTTAAAAGGTTTTATTTATTTGTCAGAGAGAGAGAGCACGCACAAGCAGGGGGAGTAGCAGGCAGAAGGAGAAGCACACTCCCCGCTGTGCAAGGAACCCAATGCAGAGCTTGATCCCAGGACCCTGGGATCATGACCTGAGCCAAAGGCAGACGCTTAACCAACTAACCACCAAAGCATTCCTTAAAGATGTTTTAAGGAAGTCTAGGATTTAGTTTATGGCTTCCAGTTTGGTTTTGTTTACACAACACTTTTATTATATATTATTTTCCATATATGCATGAATACATACTAGACCACTTCTACTTTTTCGTCAACCTAGCATTAAGTGAATTTATAGAAACTTAATATACAGTAAAACAAATTCCCCTCTCAATTATTTCATACTCTTTTGACACAACTTTAGGCATTTAGTGTTTCATATACTTGATTCTGATTTTTTTTAAAGATTTTATTTATTTATTTGACAGAGAGAGATCATGAGAGAGGGAACACAAGCAGGTGGAGTGGGAGAGGGAGAAGCAGGCTTCCCACCAAGCAGGTAGCCCAATGTGGGGCTCGATCCCAGGACCCTGGAATCATGACCTGAGCTGAAGGCAGACACTTAACGACTGAGCTATGCAGGGACCCTTGATTCTGATTTCTTATTCTGTTTTAGTGATCTCTTTTAAATCTGCTCTATACCGTAGTTTATTATTTTTTTAAAAATTTGTGTGTGCCACGTTTTATTTAGTGAAGTTTATAATGGAGTATAAGTCCTCACTTACTACAACTATCATCAGAATACCCTTGGCTGTTTTTATATGTATTTTTTCCCTGCCAATTAAAATGAAGAATTGAACTACAGGCCCCTGAGCCTATTGAAGATAATGATTCACCCTCCTACACTGCTGTTGGAATGCAAGCTGGTACAACCATTCTGGAAAACAGAATGAAGTTTCCTCAAAAAATTTAAAATAGAGATATTCCTATGACCCAGCAATCGCACTACTGGGTATTTACCCCAAGGATACAAATGTAGTGATTCAAAGGGGCCCGTGCACCCCAATGTTTATAGCAGCGATGTCCACAACAGCCAAACTATGGAAAGAGCCTAGATGTCCATCAACAGATGAATGGATAAAGATGATATGGTGTATATATACAATGGGGTATTATGCAGCTATCAAAACCCCCCAAGATTTTGCCATTTGCAATGACGTGGATGGAACTAGAGCATATTATGCTAAGTGAAATATGTCAATCAGAGAAAGACAATTATCATATGATCTCACTGATATGAGGAGTTTGAGATATAAGACAGAGGATCATAGTGGAAGGGAGGGAAAAATGAAACAAGATGAAACCAGAGAGGGAGACAAATCTTAAGAGACTCTTAATCTCAGGAAACAGAAGGTTGCTGGAGGGGAGGGGTGGGAGGAATGGGGTGGCTGGGTGATGGACATTGGGGAGGGTATATGCTATGGTGAGTGCTGTGAATTGCATAAGATTGAAGAATCACAGACCTGCACCCCTGAAACAAATAATACATTATATATATGTTAATTAAAATAAAAAATTTTTTTGAAAAGGTAAGAGTCCAATTGCCTGAAGTTCATGGATTAGGTTTATGTGCAATTGGGTTTTTATAGTACTGCATTTATATTCAGGAATACAGTTTATTTTCTTTTATACAGATGATGTGTAATCTTCTTAGCTTTATTTAGAGTTGTATTTTTGCTTTTTGATGTGTATCATTCTTCCTAGGATATGTATTTTACTAGTTATCACTGACATGCACATGATGGCTAATCTAGATTCTATAAAGTCCCTAGTTGGTATCCAGCTAGGAGGTCCCTGCATACTGATAATGATACAATTTTCATTTCAGAAAATACTGACAATGCAAAGGTTGCTTTGAGATGCAGAGGGGAAAGGGGAGGCATTTCAAGTAAAAGAGTGTTATCTATACCAAAGAAAAACACACAGACAAAAGAAAAAGCAAATGTAACTGGTCAAGGTTTCCATTTGAAGTCAGTGGTTGTTGAACATGAGCATTTTCACAAAAGAAATTAGAGAACCACAATATTATATGTATGATTAAAAATTTCCAAATAAATTTAGTTACAATAAAGCAAGTTACTTACTCAAAAGAAACCCCCTTGAAATGAAATGGACATGAAAAGAATTCTACTCATTTGCTCAAGGACAGAGGCTGTCTTTTGGAAAAAAAAAAAAAAGACAGACTTTTACATAATGCTTAGACTTTATGTAACATCAGAGAATGCAGAAAGTGCAAAGAAAAGCCTACAATTTAAATCAATTTGCAAATGCATTTAGCTCTGGATTACAACTTATTCAGCATTAGAAAATTCATACTGAATAGAAATCTTGTTAAAATTAGGAACACAGAGGGGTGCCTGGGTGGCTCAGTCGGTTGGGGGTCTGCCTTTGCCTTGGGTCATGGTGCTCAGGTCCTGGGTTCAAGCTCCGCTTCTCCTTCCACCTGCCACTCCCCCTGCTTCTGCTCTCTCTCTCTCTTTGTCAAATAAATAAATAAAATCTTTTAAAAAAAGTTAGGAACATGGAAAAACCTTAGCCAATACCTACACATTACTCAACATAAGAGAATTCATATTGGAGGGAAATCCTGCAAATGTGTTGAATTTGCTAATCCTCACATCTTACTCAACATCACAGCATTCATACAGAAATGAATATAAATGAAATAAATATATATAAACATATAAAGGATGTGAATGAGGAAAGGCCTTGAGACACGACTTCACCCTTGTCAATGTGAGATAATTCTTCCTGGGGAGAACCCTTCAAATGTATTATATTTGGGAAATCCCAAATACAGATATGGCTGCACTGTTGGCAAGCATGAGACAATTCATGTCAGAGAAATCCCTATGAATGTAATGAATGAAGATAGGAAGGAATGCGTTCAACTCCTACTCAGCATCAGCCAATTCACATAAAATAGAGATAACATGAACCTAGGGTACGTTCTTTTACCCACTGCTCATACTTTATTCATCATCAGATAATTTACTATATGAAATTTAAATAATTGCAATTCATGGGTCATCCCTGGCTTAGCTATGTGAAATTCATTGTAGAGATGGACATTAAGAATTTTGTTTTGTGCTTCAACATAATTAACCAATAGGAAATCCATACAGAGATAACCAAAGCGGGCAGAAATGTAAAAATCTCTTTGACTGTAGAAAATAATTTTCTTTTATGAACCAGTATTACACCAAAAGTTACCTACTGAAAAGATAACTGGCCAAAATAGCTGATAAAGTCACAGAAGACAGTGACTTCAACAGAGGAGGGGACTATAAAGCACAGGTTACTGCAGGGACTAGCCCCAAAGACCTTCATTTCTGACTATAGCAGTGCCCCTCACTCCTGTCTGCTCCTGCTTGTGGCAATCCATAGCGTCTGCAGGACAGAGGGCAGTGCGGTCCAGCCAAGAGAACACTTGACATTGGCCTTCCATTCTTGATAGAAACTCATGTAGTTCAGACAGCAGAATATCATCAAAGCATTGTATGATGGGCCTGTCACCTTGGCCACTGTGGAAAAGAACTCCAGGAAGAGGAAGGTACCAGGGACTCTCAGCAGAACATGGCACCAGGCCCTCTGCTCCTCAGTCATGGAAAAGCACTGCTCTGCCTTCTAAGCCTTCCAGATGCCGCTGCTGCGACCCGTGCACTGCTGAGGGCGGACTCACTGGGTTCAGAAGGTCCACGTCCTGGGATGGCAAAAACACACTAGAGAGTGAGTAACCATCTGAGCATTTGCAGCAGCGGTGCGACACAGGTCTCCAAGGCCCCCCTCGGGCTCCATGATGCCCTAGGATTCAGGACTCAGAAACGCTGTTCTGCTTCTTAGAGGCCTGTGAGGCCTCCTGAGCTGTTTGATGCATGGTTAGGACTTACTGCAGGGAAAGCGTGCAGAGTAGAAGCAGCAAAGGGAAAGGGGGTAAGGGGTGAGGCCCATTAGCAGCCAGGCATGACATGGCAGTGATTGCCCCCCAAAGGAGTCCCAAGGTCACCGATTCATTCTCCCAGGAACCATGTGTGTGACAAAACCTGCCATGCCCGGCCAGCCGGGGAAGCTCGCTCCAGCCTTGGGGCCTGGGGCCTTGCTGGGAGGTTGTGCTGGCAGGCGGCATCCCTGTGACTGACAGTAGCTACTCAGGCTACCGCCCTCCAGAGGCCAAACTAATACAGCACCGCCCAGGGCCTCACGCAGACAAACCCAGACCTTCACCCTGAGTCACACTGTCTGCAGACGCTCTCGGGCCACACTGGAACAGCGATGCTCAGACTACAGTCTCACTAGGCAGAATGTGACAGGGGCTTAGCAGTGGTCTCCCAGGAGCCAGACAACGACCAGTGCTCCGGCAACAGGATTTTCTGGGGAATGTACGGGCCTCGAGCAATCCGGGTCTCCTGGGTTTACCCTTTACAATTAATTTTCACTTCATTAGAAGTCTAGAGGCCGACGGGAAAAAATGTTTTCAGGTGAGTATGAGTGGTGACCCTGGGTAAGGATGGAACCGGGCACGGGCACGATTGCGCAAGAAGGCAGCAAAGGGGAAGCCCACGCTATGGGAAGGTACAGCAACGGCACCAACGTGCTACCGAGTGTGTGCGAGAGGGCGTAAACCACCAGCGCAAACCAGGAGCCCAATGTGGGCTCAATCCTGGGCTTGGGGCTCTAAGATGCGCCCTACGTCAGTCACAACAGCCCTTTAGGCAGGTGGTCCTCCGCTGTGACCCAAGGGGCCAGAAAGTGCTGTAGACAAGCCTTCCCCCCTATGGACTGATATATCCGAAAATCCCGGGCAGAGGACGGACCGGAAGAACACCTTGCATGCTTCTCCGGTCTGAAATGGCAAAGTCACACAAGAAATGCTACCGTTGCCGGAGTAACACACACGTGTCCTTCCCCAGGCCCCACGCCAACCGCTCGGCATAGCCTTTCTGTGCGAGCACCTGCCCGTGTCTTACGAGGATCCGGGAGAGTCTGACCAGGGCCCAGCACCAGGGACTTCGGCAGCTGGGGTTTCTCAGCTGTCCTAGGGACACTAGCATACCAACTCGGCTAAACCTTTCCTGCCTCCCGACGGTGATGGCCGAAAAGGACAGCAGGTCTCTTCTCTAGAAAGAAACAGGCGGCGTCTCCAAGCCTGGCCGTCACTTACAAACGCACACGGAATGCATTCACAGTGGGCAGCAGTACCCACTCACGCGCCTCACGGAAAGCGGGCTCTTTCCCTGGGATCCTAAAGGCTTGGGCCGTCACTTCCCAGAACTCTGCGTGTAGATCCGGGCTAGGAATCCCCCAAACCACCGGGAACCTCAGTTCACTCCTAGAGAGCAAAGGGAAAGACAGGGAGAAAGCAGTATGTTCCCGTGGAAGCTTACCGACGTGTACGCGGGACTGCGTGACGGTTTCTGCCACAGGCTTCCCTCACAGTGCGTGGCACCTGTGGCTCCAGCTCACAAGGAATCGGGCACATCTGACCTGACACCGGCCCAGGGTTCTGCTCGGGGCCCAGGCAGCTACAAGGGCGCCACACACTTGGTCTCTTTTCCCCACACCCTGACGGAAACAGCAAACTTTCCTCAACGGCACGGACAGGCTTTATTAGCGGCCACGCCACCAGTGCCTGCCACTGTCAGAGACCAAAACTCTCTGCTTCTTTAGGCGGTGCTGTCAGCAAAACCACACTCTCCCAGGACGCCCGGGGTCCCTGAAACTGGAGCAGCACGATTTCTTTCAGGAGAATCGGGCAGAGGCGTCCGCGTCTGTGGATGTGGCTGCCCTCCAGCCCCGCGCCCAGGCTCTCCTCCGGGACTCTTCCCCCGACGGGGGCTGACCCCTGCCCTCTGGCCCCCTCGGACCCGGGACCCGCCCGGCTCCCAGGGAACGGCCCCGCCCCCAAGATGGCCGCGCCCCTGTGCAGCCGAGGACGGCAGCGGGAGCCGCTACCGTTTCTTATTCCGACGAGCTGAAGGAAGCGGAGAGCGTGGCTTTGCGGGGTGGCCGGTGCGCACCACAACGCGCGGGACACAGCACCTCGGCCTCCGAGGCGGCGGGACTGGAGCCGCTGAAACCCTCCGCCGGCGCCTCGCCGCCCGGAGGCCCATTCCCGCCCCGCCCCAGCCCGTCCCGCGCCTGAACGTGCGACTCGTCGCGGAAAATGTTCGCACGCTCTGGTCGCCGCTTCGCGCTGCAGAGGAACCCCGACAGAATCACTGTCCGCGACACGGCCCATCTTGCCCATAGACGACAGTGCGGACCCGGCCCCCTCGCCCCGTCTCCGTGCGCGTGCGCCGCGCTCCGACCTCGGGCTGCGGGGCGACAGGAGCGGAAGTGCTCCGCTGACCCGAGAGCGGCGCGCCGTCGCGCCGGTTGTTGTTATCCACCGCGACCGTCGGGTTGTGGGAGTCGAGTACGGGAAGGCGGAGCGGATACGGGCTGCAGGGGAGGGCGGGGTTGGTGGGTTCGCGCCTCTGAGGGCTCGCGGCACTGGGCGACGGGCCGAGTGCGGGCGTCGGGATGCGGGCGGCGGCGAGTGATACAGTCAGTGAGTTTGCGGAGTGCCTAGTAAGTGCGAGGCACCTTTGCGGTCCCCGCTCCTCTTCCTGACGGCCTGTGAGCAGGTGCTACGGTTATCTTCGTTTTATTGCGAGGAAGCAAGAACAGAAAGGCTCAGGCCGCTGTCCCAAGTCACACGGCCACGCAACCCCGGGGCATCCTTCTGCCTGTTTCCCTCCTGCCTAGCGCTTGGCCTTTCTAACTACCGTTTCCGAAATTGATCAAGTTTGTGGTTGCTGTCTGCCTTGAATAGAGGCTCGAATAGAGCTCCACAAGGTCGGGGACCTCTGACGAGTTTGTTCCCTGGTGGATCTAGAGCTCCACAAGGTCGGGGACCTCTGCCGAGTTTGTTCCCTGGTGGATCTGCAGCGCTTAGTACAGGCACATAGCGGGCCCTCCCCATTTTCACTGGACGAAATAAAAGCGACAGAGCAGGCCGTGAGTTGATTGCAGAGGCAGTGCTCAGCTCCTTGTCTGGTGTTAATAGGGTCCTACTGAACATCGCTCTTCCAACTCAGATGAGGCTTTGGGCTTCCTCGCATAAGGTAAAACACTGGAGTTTTCCTCAGCTTCAGTCCATCACAGGGGTTGCTGATTGCATCTCCTGTGTGGTCCTTCCTTGCAGGAGCGGGGTGCGTCACTGGGACCAGGGCTCACCGACTGCGGGACCCAGCTCACCTGCACCTGGGCTTCCGAGTCTACAGAAGAGCCAGTCTGAGGCCTCAGAAGGTGAGTCCCCCTGGGTCAGAGACACAGATGTGGTGCCGCAGGGATGGTCCCAGCTGAAACGCGTTTGTCTCTGAATCCTTAGGTCCTGCATCCTTAGGAACAAGAGAGCTCTTCTGAGGGGCCTGAGAGGAGGAGCCTCAGCCCAGACCCAGAGCCCATGGCAGAGGGAGGAGCCTCAGAGCACAACCCCAGAGCTCGGGGCAGAAGGGCAGGGACTCAAGACAGAGCCAGAACCCAGTGCAGGGGGTGTAGGTTCCCGGGACAGACCCGGACCCTAGGCCAGGGGGTGGAGGCTTAGAGGATGAGTAGGTCCTGGAAGAGCTGGACCTGCAGTGGCCTCTGTCCCTCCTCCAGCTGAGGGAGAGCATGCCCACTGTGTGATGGTGGGCAGTTGGACCCCATTGGAGGAGAGAGATGAGATGTCCAAGTGGATGGAGGGACAGTGCCATGAGGCAGGGGGCCTGCCCCGGTCCTGCAAGGGCAGGATCAGGGTGACGAGTGACACTGCCAGCCTCGCAGGACTGTCTCCTCTGCTGACATGCCTGTGTGCACAGCATAATGGCCCCCTTTTTCGCAATTCGCTCTTTCTGACACCCGCCTCTACACAAATGTTGACACTCTCCCTGGTATGAGTAAAGTGCGGAACATTTTTGTATTGTTTTCTTTTTGCCTTGGTCAAATGTGCAAGTAGTCTGGAGGTATGCTGTCTTCTGGTTCTGCTGCCTTGTTTAGGTTTATCCTAGGAGCACTTAATTCCTGTTTGAATTGTTCATGGTTTTTGGTCATTATCAGTGAAACTTGTGAAATTCTGTATAGCTATTTATGTGGACATATGTTTTTATATTTTTTGGGTAAATATCCGTAGTGAGGTTGCTTGGTCATATGGTAAGCATATGTTTAACTTTATAAAACATTGCAAAACTGTTGTCCAACATGGCTATACCATTTTGTTTTCCTACTAACAACACACTTTTCATGTAGGTGTGTATGGGAAGCTCACTGTGACTTAAATTTGCATTTTTAAAAGATTTTATTTATTTATTTGTCAGAGTGAGCACAGGCAGACAGAATGGCAGGCAGAGGCAGTCGGAGAAGCAGGCTCCCACTGAGCAAGGAGCCCGATGTGGGACTCTATCCCAGGACACTGGGATCATGACCTGAGCCGAAGGCAGCAGCTTAACCAACTGAGCCCCCCAGGCATGCCTTACATTTGCATTTTTTAAAAGATTTTGTTTATTTATTTGAGACAGAGCACGAGCTGGTGGGAGGGGGAGATGGAGAGGGAGAAGCAGCCCTCCTGCTAAGCGAGGAGCTGGATGTAGGCTCAATCCCATGACCCTGAGATGGTGACCTGAGCTGAAGGCAGATGCTTAACTGACTGAGCCACCCAGTGCCCCTTAAATTTGCATTTTTGTAATGACTGTTGATCCTGAGCATCTTTTCATGTGCTTGTCTGCAATCTGTTTATCTTTGGTGAGGTGTCTATTGTAATCTTTTGCCAGTTTTATATAATAATTGTTATCATTTTATACATATATAAATACATCTTTAAATATGTCTCTTTGTTTTCTTTATATATTTTATTTGCAAGTTCTTTATCTTCTGTGCATTTTCCAGCATTTACTCCCAAGTTGTGGATTGTTTGTGTCTTTTGAAGACATTTTTACTTTTGATAAAGTCCAGTTTAGCATGTTTTTCTCTTATGGTTCATGCATTTGTGACCCATTTATCAAATTTCTTTCTAACCCATGGTAAGAATGACTTTTCCCATATGTTTTCTAACAGAATATAATTTAGTTCTTATAGTTAAGGCTATGACTGAAGGAGGCCTGGATGGCTCAGTTGGTTGAATGTCTGCCTTCAGCTTAGTTCATGATCCCCGGGGTCCTGGGATGGAGTCTCATGTTGGGTTCCTTCTTGGCAGTGAACCAGCTTCCTCCTCTGCCTGCTGCTCCCCCTGCTTGTGCTCTCTCTTTCTCTTTCTCTCTCTGACAAATAAATGGGTAGAATCTTTTAAAAATAATAAAAATAAAGCTAAGACTGATAATGAGTTAACTTTTATATCTGTTGTGAGGTAAGCATCAACTTTTTTTATTATTACTATTTTTTCATACTCAATTCCATTTGTTTCAGTGACTTTTTTGAAGATAAGGTTTTTTAAACATATTCAGTAAAGGTTTATGTTTATTTTAAAATTTCAATTCAATTAATTAACATATAGCATATAATTAGTTTCAGAGGTAGAGTTCAGTGATTCACCAGTCTTATGTAATACCCAGTACTCATTACAACAGATGGCCTCCTCCTCAATGTCTGTCACCTAGTTACTCCATTCCCCCCCAAACCCCTTACCCCCCAGCAACCCTCAGTTTGTTTCCTGTGATTAAGAGTCTCTTATGGTTTGTCTCTCCCTCTGATTCATCTTATTTTATTTTTCCCTCCCTTCCTCTATGATCCTCTGTCTTGTTTCTCAAATTCCTCATATCAGTGAGATCATATGATAATTGTCTTTCTCTGATTGACTTATTTTGCTTAGCCTAATACCCTCTAGTTGTATCCATGTTGTTGCAAATGGCAAGATTTCATTTTTTTGATGCCTGAGTATTATTCCATTGTGTGTGTGTGTGTATATATATATATATATATATATATATACCACATCTTTTTTATCTATTCATCTATCAGTGGACATCTGAGCTCTTTCCATAGTTTGGCTATTGTGGACTTTGCTGTTATAAACCTTCGGGTGCAGGTATTACTTGAGATCACTACATTTTTATCTTTGTGGTAAATACCCAGTAGTGCAATTGCTGGGTCATAGGGTAGGTCTGTTTTCCAATTTTTATCCTCCATATTGTTTTCCAGAGTGGCTGCACCACCTTGCGTTTCCACCAACAGTGTAAGAGGGTTCTCCTTTCTCCTCATCCTCGCCAACATCTGTTGCTTCCCGATTTGTTAATTTTAGCCATTCTGACTGGTGTCAGGTGGTAGGTATCACATTGTGGTTTTGATTTCCCTGATGCCGAATGATGTTGAGCATTTTATTATGTGTCTTTTGGCCATTTGTAGGTCTTCTTTGGAGAAATGTCTGTTCATATCTTCTGCCCGTTTCTTGGCTGGATTATTTATTCTTTGGGTGTTCAGTTTGATAAGTTCTTTATAATGATACTGGGCATTTATCTGATATGTCATTTGCAAATATCTTCTCCCATTCTCTCAGCTGTCTTTTGGGTTTGTTGACTATTTCCTTTGCTGTGCAAAAGCTTTTTATCTTGTTGAAGTCCTAATAGTTCACTTTTGCCTTTGTTTCCCTTGCCATTGGAGACATGCCTAGCAAGAAGTTGCTGTGGCCAAGGACGCACAGGTTGTTGCCTGTGTTCTCTAGGATTTTGATTGATTCCCGTCTCACATTTAGGTCTTTCATCCATTTTGAGTCTATTTTTTGTGTATGGTGTAAGAAAATGGTCTGGTTTCATTCTTTTGCATGTGGTTGTCCAATTTTCCTAAGACCCATCATTGAAGCGACTGTCTTTTTTTCATTGGATATTCTTTCCTGTTTTGTTGAAGTTTAGTTGATCATAGATTTGAGGTCCATTTCTGGGATCTCCATTCTGTTCCACTGATCTGTGGATGTGTTTTTGTGCCAAGATCATACTGTCTTGATGATTACAGCTTTGTAATAGAGCTTGAAGTCCAGAATTATGATGCCACCCACTTTGGTTTTCTTTTTCAACATTCCTTTGGCTATTTGGGGTCTTTTGTGGTTCTGTACAAATTTTAGGATCATTTGTTCCAGTTCTGTGAAAAAAAAGTTGATGGTATTTTGATAGGGATTGCATTGAATATATAGGTTATATATAGGTAGCATAGACATTTTCACAATATTTGTTCTTCCAGTCCATGAGCATGGAACGTTTTTCCATTTCTTTGTGTCTTCCTCAGTTTCTTTCATGAGTGTTTTATAGTCTTCTGAGTATAGATACTTTGCCTCTTTGGTTAGGTTTATTCCTAGGTATCTTATGGTTTGGGGTACAATTGTAAGTGGGATTGACTCCTTAATTTCTTTTTCTTCTCTCTCATTGTTAGTGTATAGAAATGCAACTGATTGTGTGTTGATCTTATATCCTGCCACTCTGCTGAGTTCTTGTATGAGTTCTAGCAATTTTGGGGTAGAGTCTTTTGGGTTTTCCACATAGAGTATCATGTCATCTGCGAAGACTGAGAATTTAACTTCTTCTTTGCCAATTTCAATGCCTTTTATTTTTTGTTCTTCTTGTTGTTGTCTGATTGCTGAGGCTGTGACTTCTAGTACTATGTTTAACAACAGTGGTGATAGTGAACATCCCTGTTGTGTTCCTGACCTTAGAGGAAAAGCTCTCGGTTTTTCCCCATTGAGAATGATATTTGTTCTGGGCTTTTAGTAGATGGCTTTTATGATATTGAGGTATGTTCCCTCTATCCCTACACTGTGAAAAGTTTTAATCAAGAAAGGATACTGTACTTTGTCAAATGCTTTTTCTGCATCTGTTAAGGGGATTGTATGGCTCTTGTCTTGTCTTTTATCAATGTGTCATATTACATTGATTTATTTGTGGATGTTGAACCAACCTTGCAGTCCAGGAATAAATCCCACTTGGTAAGTGAATAATCCTTTTAAGGTACTCATGGATCCTATTGGCTGGTGTCTTGGTGAGAATTTTTTCATTTTTGTTCATCAGGGATTTTGGTGGGGTCTTTGTCTGCTTTGGGGATCAAGGTAATGCTGGCCTCATAGAAAGAGTTTGAAACTTTTCCTTCCATTTCAATTTTTTGAAACAGCTCTGGAAGAATAGGAATTAATTCTTCTTTAAATGTTTAGTAGAATTGCCCTGGGAAGCCATCTGGTCCTGGAGTCTTATTTGTTGGGAGATTTTTATTTTTATTTATTTTTTTTAAAGATTTTATTTATTTATCAGAGAGAGGGAGGGGGGAGAGAGCAAGCACAGGCAGACAAAATGGCAGGCAGAGGCAGAGGGAGAAGCAGGCTCCCCGCTGAGCAGAGAGCCTGATGTGGGACTTGATCCCAGGACGCTGGGATCATGACCTGAGCCGAAGGCAGCTGCTTAACCAACTGAGCCACCCAGGCATCCCTTGTTGGGAGATTTTTGATTACTGCTTCCATTTCCTCACTGATTAGGGGTCTGTTTGGGTTTTCTATTTCTTCCTAGTTCAGTTTTGGTCATTTATGTGTTTCTGGGAATGCATCCATTTCTTCCACATTGCCTAATCTGTTGGCATATAGTTGCTCAGAATATGTTCTTATAATTGTTTGTATTTCTTTGGTATTGGTTGTGATCTCTCCTCTTTCATTCATGATTTTGTTTATTTGGGTCCTTTCTCTTTTCTTTTTGGTGAGTCTGGCCAGGAGGTTATTGATCTTATTAATTCTTTCAAAGAACCAGCTCCTAGTTTCATTGATCTGTTCTACTGTTCTTTTGGTTTCTATTTCATTGGTTTCTGCTCTAATCTTTATTATTTCTCATCTCCTGCTTGGTTTAGGCTTTATCTCCTGTTCTTTCTCCAGCTCCTTTAGGTGTAAGGTTAGGTCGTATATTTGAGACCTTTCTTGTTTCTTGAAAAATGCTTGTATTGCTATATATTTCCCTCTTCAGATCACCTTTGCTACATCCCAAAGGTTTTGAACAATTGTGTTTTTATTTTCATGTGTTTCTATGAATTTTTAAAATTCTTCTTTAATTTTCTGGTTGATCCATTTATTCTTTAGTAGGATGCTCTCTAGCCTCAATGTATTTGAGTTCTTTCCAAATTTTCTCCTGATTGAGTTCAAGTTTCCAAGCATTGTGGTCTGAAAATATGCAGGCAATGATCTCAGTCTAAGTACCAGTTGAGACCTGATTTTTCCCCAGTATATGATCTGTTCTGGAGAATGTTCCATGTGCACTTGAGAAGAATGTGTATTCTGTTGCTTTAGGATGGAATGCCTAGGCTATATCTGTGAAGTCCATCTGAGCCAGTGTGTCATTCAAAGCCCTTGTTTCCTTGTTGATCTCTGCATAGATGATCTGTCCATTGCTGTGAGTGGGGTGTGTACTATTCTTATATTATTATCAATGTGTTTCTTTAATTTTGTTATTAATTGTCTTGTATAATTGGCTGCTCCCATGTTAGGGGCATAAATATTTATAATTAGATCTTCTTGTTGGATAGACCCTTTAATTACCATATAGTGTCCTTCCTCATCTCTATGACAGTTTTTGGCTTAAAATCTAATTTGTCTGATATGAGGATTGCTACCCCAGCTTTCTTTGGCTGTCCATTAGCATGATAAATGGTTTTCCACCCCCTCACTTTAAATCTGGAGGTATCTTTGGTCTAAAATGAGTCCTTTGTAGATACCATATCAGTGGGTCTTGCTTTTTTATCCAATCTGATGCCCTGTGTCTTTTGGTTTGGGCATTTAGCCCATTTAAATTTAGAGTAACTATTAAAAGATATGAATCTAGTGCCATTGTATTACCTGTAAAGTCACTGTTTCTATATATTGTGTCTGTTCCTTTCTGGTCTATGTTACTTTTGGGCTCTCTCTTTGCTTAGAGGATCCCCTTTAATATTTCCTGCAGGACTGGTATAGTGATCACAAATTCTTTTATTTTCTGTTTGTCCTAGAAGCTTTTTATCTCTCCTTCTATTTTGAATGACAGCCTTGCTGGATAGAGTATTCTTGGCTGCATATTTTTCTCATTTAGCACCCTGAATATATCATGCCGGTCTTTTCTGGCCTGCCAGGTTTCTGTGGATAGGTCTGCTACCAGTCTAATGTTTCTGCTGTTGGAGGTTACAGATCTCTTGTCCTGAGCTTCTTTCAGGATTTTCTCTTTGTCTCTGAGATTTGCATACTTCACTATTATATGTCAAGGTGTTGACCTGTTTTTATTGATTTTGAGGGGGGTTTTCTGTGCCTCCTAAACTTGAATGCCTGTTTCCATCCCCAGATTAGGGAAGCTCACAAGTATAATTTGCTCCATTATTCATTCTCTCTCTCTCTCTCCTTCTTCTGGGATCCCAGTTACTCTAATATTGTTTTGCTTTGTGGTATCACTTATCTCTTATATTCTTCCCTTGTGATCCAGTAGTTGTTTATCTCTCTTTTTCTCAGCTTCTTTATTTTCCATTATTTGGTCTTCTGTATCACTAATTCTCTCTTCTGCCTCATTTATCCCAGCAGTTAGAGCCTCCATTTTTTATTGCATCTCATTAATAGCCTATTTTTAAATTTCAACTTGATTAGATTTTAGTTCTTTTATTTCTCCGGAAAGGGATTCCCTAGTGTCTTCTATGCTTTTTTCAAGCCCAACTTGTATCTTTATAATCGTTAGTCTGAACTCTAGTTCCAGCATCTTACTAATTTCCATATTGATTAGGTCCCTGGCAATCAATACTACCTCTTGTTCTCTCTTTTGAGGTGAGTTTTTCTGTCTTGTCATTCTGTCCAGAGAAGAATAGATGAGCAGGAGAACAAAATACTAAAATGGCAGCAACCACACCAGAGGAATATACACTAATAAATCAGAAGACACCCGAAACTGAAAAGAAAATTAAAATTAAAAAAAGAGAATATAATCAGACAAGTGAACACAACAGACCAGTACAGTGGATCCTGTGTGTATTTTGGTCTGGTTGTTAGAAAACTGTATCCCAAAATTATAACAGATGCAATACTTAGATGTGTACAAAAAGAAATTTTAATACAATGAAAGGATAGAATGTAACTGTAAAGATGAAATTTTAAAAAGACTTAAAAAAAAAAGAAAAAAGAATATCAGACAAGTGAAGAGAACAGAACAATACACTAGATCCTGGGTGTATTTTAGTCTGTTTACTAGAAGAAACTGCATCCCAAAATTGTAAAGAAAGAGAAATTTATATATACAAAAATAAAATACAAGGAAATGATGGAATGTAACTGTAAAAATGAAAATTGAAAAATACTTAAAGAGTTGATAAAATAAGAAACAGGTTCAAAGGGAAAGAGAAAAAAAATTAAAATTGAAAGACTAAAGAATAATGAGAAAAAAACTCCCATGAGTTCTATATACTATTTTCCTCTAGTGCTTGAGTTTTGCCGTTCTGTGTGACTGTAAACTTGGTCTTAGCTGAATGTTTTTGCTGATCTTCTGGGGAAGGGGCCTCAGGAGCTGATTCTCAGGTGTCTTTGCCCCAGGTGGAATTGCACCGCCCTTGCCAGGGATCAGGGCTAAGTAAGGGGTTCTGGACTGCTTTGTGATTTTTTTTCAAGATTTTATTTATTTATTTGACACACAGAGATCACAAGTAGGCAGAGAGGCAGACAGAGAGAGGGGGCAAAGCAGGCTCCCTGCTAAGCAGAGAGCCCGATGCGGGGCTCGATCCCAGGACCCTGAGATCATGACCCGAGCTGGAGGCAGAGGCCTAACCCACTGAGCCACCCAGGCGCCCCATGCTTTGTGATTTTTGTTCCCTGAAGGCTTTCTGCTTTTCCACACCGCTTAAAGGATGAGAATGAAAATGGCGGCCTCCCAGTCTCCAGCCCCAGGAAAGTTCACACCCCCCACTCCTGAGGGCACCCTCAGGGAAAAGCAGTGAATCACTCCTGTCTCCCTGGTCTCTGTCCACACTCCATGCTCACCTGGCCTGTGGCCGAGCTTGTCTATCTCAGGCATACTTCCCCACTTCGAGTCTCCAAACCCCGTAGACTTCTGTGGCGTGTACCCACTCCTGGGGGTGGGGTGTGGGGGTGTCACTGTGATTCTGCTCCTTGCTGGGCCCCTGCCTGGGGGGCGGTCTCCCAGCTGTGCAATGGTTTGCAGTTTATGGCAACACCAAGCTGAACGCCCATTCCTCAGTTCACTGATTGCATCCAGCTTCCCTGCTGCAGTGCCTGGAAACTGCAGCACTCAGGCACCTCTGTCCTTTTTGTGACCCTAGGGATCCTGAGATCACACTGTCCTATGTAGGATTCTGTCCCGCTTGGCCACCTGAGCACCTTTCCGACAGGGATATCCCTCATAGGAGCAGACTTCCATGATACTAATTCTGTGCTCTGCTGTTGTATCACAGAACCAACTGTTAGGGGAATTTTTCAGCTTCTAGGTTTTGTATTATACTGCGCATGTCCATTTAGAATGCATGCCTATCTGTGGTACAGGACCAGGGTTCTGATTTCTTGTAAGTAACTCCTGGTTCTTCTGTTTTCATCACCTGGAGGGTGACCTCTTTCCAGTTCCTATTTCAAAAGCTTCAATGTGCTTTATGACTTCCAGCTTTTATGAGGTAGCTCAGTTCTAGTACTTTGTCCATTTGTGTCCTGTGGCCTAGAACCCACTCTGCTCATGAATTAGAGCCTGAAATCCCCCAACTGCAAAGCCACACAGCTTCAGTTCCTGTTCACTCCTGACTTTAAATCTCCTCTTGATTTTTGTCACAATATTCTTTATTGATCTCCAGCTTAACCGAATGTTTTCTTTAAAGATTTTATTTATTTATTTACTTTATAAAAGGACTGAGAGCACAAGCATGGGGAACAGCAGAGGGAGAGGGAAAAGTGGGCTCCCCGCCAAGGAGGGAGCCTGTTGAGGGACTTCATCCTAGGATCCTGGGATCATAACCTGAGTGGAAGGCAAGACGCTTAACAACTGAGCTACCCAGGCACCTTTGACTGAGTGTTAATTATTTTCGTTAAATATTAGCCAGCATTTCTCTGTGTTTGCAGCCGGAGGAGGTTGCAGTGGTGGAGCACAGCGACAGCCCATCCGCATCAGCCCAAGCCCTAGTGTCAGGGGTTCACAGCAGGGCTTTTATGAATTAATTTTATCCCATAACACGATATAGAGTAGAAATGATGATTCATTGCATTTGTTTCCCTAGAGTTCCGGCAAGTTGGAGACCGGGTAGACAACCACAAGGAAAAAGACCAACCTCAGTGGCAAACTGCATTAGCAGACAAGGAAGCACGGAAGGATCAAAGTGGCCAAGAATTCACAACCTTCAGAAAAATCATTTATCCAGGCTCAGACTTTGTTTCTATAAGGCAAAGACTCTCTAAATATTACTTGTGGGGAAAGTGTTCAAACATAATTTAAACTTTCTCCATGTAAGTAAAGGCTTTTTTGTTTCATAAAAATGTTACATTAATGGATTTTTCTGCTTCTCAGCAACACTCTTTTTTTTTAAGATTTTATTTATTTATTTGTCAGAGAGAGAGAGCAAGAGCGAGCACAGGCAGAGAGGCAGGCAGAGTCAGAGGGAGAAGCAGGCTCCCTGCGGAGCAAGGAGCCCGATGTGGGACTCGATCCCAGGACGCTGGGATCATGACCTGAGCCGAAGGCAGCTGCTTGACCAACTGAGCCACCCAGGCGTCCCCTCAGCAACACTCTTAAGCAAGGAGGATAACGACAGGCTCACGTCCCCCAACCAAACACATCTCCTAATGTTTTACAGCTTGAGGAAACAATCGTAAGGAGTGTGTCTAAGACGCAGAGATACTAAGCAGTATAGCAAGCATTAGCCCCCTACTCCAAGTCACAGTCTGTGGCTCCTTTGTGAAGCCCATTTGTGTGCTTTTCCACGAGACCCTTCATCCCTCCAGACCTCACCCGACAGAATAAAGGTGGGAACATCGTATGTGGTTTATTTGCTACTGTCTCCCTTTTGCCTTGGATTTTGATGTTTAATAGAAAGTAATGAGCAGACTTGAATCTCCGTGGACATTGTAGTTGGTCTCGCCAGGCCAGCAATCACGACAGCTAGGAGGGAAGGGGGATAAATGGTGCAAGAAGTATTTTGGAGCTGTTGCAGAGCTGTGGAAACAACGAGGACTAGATGAATTAAAGTTCTAGAGAGTGAAGTGTGTTTTCTAGGTACCAGACAACTTCTGTCCATTATCTGGAGGCATTTGCTGATTCTGGGTATGAGCGGAGGATGGGGCTTGGCCCAAGCTGACAGACTTTACAAGGGGAAAGAGGTCCAGAAGAGCTTTTAGAGGTTATATAGGGCTGACTTGGAAATGAAAAGAGCCCCAGGAGCATGACGAGTTTTGTCCATAGGATGTTTGCTGAGTTTGTGATGGTGTAGGGGGGTTAGCGGCCTGGGCCAGGAAGGCAAAGTGAGCCCTTGTGCGGTGTCACATGGCTTTCGGAAACAGTCTAGACTGAACCAGAGGCCTGCACGATGGTGGAGAAGGAGGCTAAAGAGCTCAGCTCAGTACCTATGAAGGGGAACTAAATCTCAAGCAGTCTCAGGCCTGGGCAGAGAGAGACCCAACAGGCTCTCAAGCAGAAGGGCAGGAGGGCTAGCCTGAGGAACAGCGCTACAGAGAGCTGGGTTATCTTAACGCTGCAGTACAGCCCTCATTCGTTTGAGGTGACAGTCCCAGACTTTATCTGCTGAATAGAGGAAAAGGCAAACTCTGCAGTGTTCAAATACACAGTGTCTGATACATATTACTAGGCATGAGAAAAAGCAGAACGATGTGGTTGTTAAAGTGAACAACTGTGGTCGGCATGCTTCTAAGAATGACCCCCACGGCCTCTGTTTTGTGATCCGCCTCCTCCCGGCCCTTTGACTGTGGGGGAGACCTGTGAATGTGATGGGATCCCATTTCTCTGGTATTGTTATATTCTGTGACCAAAGGGAGATGATTTGAGTGGGTCTCATCTTTTCCTAGGTGCTTTTGAAAGGCGGTTCCTCCAGCTGGGTGGCAAAAAAGGAAGTCAGATATTTGAAGTTATGGAAGGTGTTCGACACGAGAGAGTCTCCATTGCTGATATGGGGCAAAATCTGTGAGCATTACCCAGGATCTGAGAGCAGCCCCTGACGGACAGCCAGCCAGGAAGGGAGGGCCTTGGTCCAGCAGCCCTGACGAACTGAATTTGGCCAACGCCAAATGAACTCAGAAGTAGGCTCTTCCCCACAGCCTCCAGATAAGAACCCAGCCCAGCCTATACCTTGAGTCCCACTTTCTGAGATGGAAGGTAGCTAAGCCCACCAGGATTTCTGACCTGCATAACTAGGAATTGATAAATGGGTGCTGCTCTGAGCCACCATTTGTGCTAATTTGTTTCAGCAGCAATAGAGAACTGACACACAAAACTCAGATGACTTTGATATTGGACTCAGCAAAAAGCACTCTGATCATTACTGTAACAGAAATAAAGGAGAAGACAAAATGGGTGAAAGAGGATTTAAATTGTTGGAATCTTTAAAAAGGGATAAATATGTATGCTACAACTGAGAAAAAATACAGTAACGAGGAACTCACTCTGTATGGGTTTAACAGCAGATTAGACACAGCAGAAGACATGATTAGTGACTTTGAGTCACTTGAGTGACTTGTCCCAAAGAGAGGGAAAAAGTGCAAACAACTGTAAGTAAATTGTGAGAGGCATTTGGGAAACAGCTAAAAGGTAAAACACATATAACTAGAGCAGGAATGTTTATGAAACAGTGGTTAAGTTTTTCAAAAGCCAATGAAAGAGATCAAGCCATGGAGTTAAGAATGTCTAGGTATCCCAAGGAAGAGTAATAAAATCACACCATTTGAAAACTGTCAGCCCTGTATAGTGTATCTGTGATATCTAGTTGTTTACAGCCTGTGGAGAAGTTCGGTCCTGGTTACTCTGTCATGGCCGGAAATGGAATGGTACGGTGGAGTAACCAGGACCAACCTTCTCCACCTATTATAAACAACTAGGTATCATAGATACAGTTTACAAGGCTAACAGTTTTCATATGGTGAACAAAGGCCATGCAGGATTGTAAAGCTGAGAACGAAAAGACTCTCGAGGTGGGCCCTTGGACCACCTTGGCTTTCTGCTGGGAGACACTTAGCAAAATACGACGTAGGGAGAGGATCCCAAGAAGAGTTCGGTGGTTCATGGAGTTGAGGAGAAAGAGATGAGTGCTCAAGAAGGCTGAGGCAACTCGAAGTTTCAGGGCATAATAGTCCACACAAGAAAGAGCAACAGAAGTAGGGAGTCCCCCTCCTCGAGAAGAGAGGAATTCACCCAAATCTGTAGGTGTTGCAGGCAGTCCGGCAAGCATTTGGTGCACGTTTTGACTTGGCTTCTGGCCTCATAAGGCTATTAAAAATTCAATCTAGAAATTCCTTATGAAAAATTCCAGCAAAGCAGATTTAAAAGAACCTATATGGCCAATCACTATTCCTGTCAAGGTTCTGTAAATAATTCGGCCAAGTTGTTAAAAACTAGACTTATTTTACAAACAAATGTTAATTTGGCTGTCTTTGGTAAAAATGAGGGTGATTATAGAAAAAAAAATGTTTCAGTAACATACCCGAGTAAATATTAGATTCTGATAGTTTTTTAAACGAAGATCTTATTTATTTATTTGAGAGCGAGTGAGTGGGCATACCAGGGGGTCAGGGGTAGAGAAGAGGGAGCGTGACAAGACTGCTGAGTGTAGAGCCTGAGGAGGGGCTCAATTTTGAAATCATGACCTATTGAGCCACCCAGGTGCCCCCTAATACTGTTTATTATAGACTGGACTAGATCCTGATTTCTTCTAGTGCCTGACAGCAACTCTCCAAGCCAACATTTTTTATTTTTCTCCCACCTTTGAGTTGGATTCATTTGAAAACGAAAGCTGAAGGCTTTCCTGGAGCCTTGCAAACTAAACATGAACAACTGGATGTAAGCTTAAGAGGAATCACCCCGACCACCCGCATGAGGGCAATCTCCATGCCTGTTGCTGTGTGGGACATCTAGCGATCTCGAGACATTTGAACTGCAAACCAGGAAATGGGTCAGACTTGCCACTGCTGCTCTCAGTATATCTGAAGAAGTTTCAACTTGACAGCTAGCAATCTTTTCCACCAGCTGTCCTCAGGACTCAGAGACTGACTTATATTATGACCTGATCATTAACGATTGGTTTTCTTTTGTTTCCATAGAAGTGCCTCTTGTTTAATTCCTGATTTCTTTTTTTTTTTTTTTAAAGATTTTATTTATTTGACAGAGATCACAAGTAGGCAGAGAGGCAGGCAGGGAGAGAGAAGGAGGCAGGCTCTTTGCTGAGCAGAGAGCCCAATGCGGGGCTTGATCCCAGGACCCTGGGATCATGACCTGAGCTGAAGGCAGAGGCTTTAACCCATTGAGCCAGCCAGGCACCCCTAATTCCCGATTTCTTGAACCAGAGACCTAACTTTGAAAACATATCTTCATTATCATCTCTCAGAATGAATTTAAACGGACCTGTTGTCAGGACTGAGACAGCCTCAATGAGACTAGCTCTTTCCTAGCTCAGCTTTGAGTATGTGGAACTTCCTGGGAAGTTCCAGATGGGGGAACTGAGTGGGTACAGGATGAGACAGACCAAAATGTGCCACTTTGGCATAAAGCTTGGTGCCAGTTAAAAGTAATAAAAACTCAGCAGGTCAGGGAAGGTGCTCTGCCTCCCCCAGAATGCCCTAACCACACTGGAGAGGAGAGCCTACAACAGGAAGAGTAGTAACAGAGGCCCCCTTTACCTAGGGAACTCATCTGCATAATAGAACAATCTTGTTTTTCCAGACATCTCCTTTCACCTTCTTGCTAATGACTTTCTTTTCTTTCGTGTCCTCAGGCCCTTACCTTTCTCCTTAGCTCATAGAAGCTTCTTGTTGCCACATCGTGTTTGGAATTTTCTGTCAGTGTGGATTCCCCATTCTAAGGCCTGTTAAATTGCATTTTCTCCTGTTTAAAAAAAAGAAGGAATAGGGAGTCCCTATCAGGTTTTAACTGGATATTAAGCTGTGTGTGTATAATATATGTAATATATAATATATACAATATATATTTTATGTATACACATATAATATATAATATATGCATGTATAAAATATATGCAATATAATATAATATGTGTGTATATATAATATATACTATATCACACACACATGCACACACACACATACATATAATATATAAACTCCACAAGGCCAGGAAAAGAACAACTGGGGAGCTAGGAAGCTGAGGGGTTCCCAGGCCACACAGGACAGGAATATGTGAGTTCTGGCAGGTCAGAATGGACAATTCCAGTTAAATACCCTAAGCAATCAGTGGACACATGGGGAGTCAGGAGCAAGTCTTAGCAGTGGAGGTAATTAGCCCTAGAGTAACGGGTACCATAAACCTACCCTAACAAAGCTAAAAAACAACCCTTGAAAGAACTAATTTGATCTCCAAGTCTCTTAACTGCTTGCCAAAATGAAGTCCAGCATCCTTTAAAGCAGTATAACAAAATCTAGCCTTCAGCAGTGTAAGTTTACTATGTCCAGCATCCAATCAAATATTAAGATGCGAAGATACAGGAAAATGTGATTCATAGCCAAGAAAAATAATCAGATGATGGAAGCAGACCAAGAAAGGACAAATATGTAGACTTTAAAACACCTGTTAAAATATTATAAATGCGGGCACCTGGGTGGCTCAGTGGGTTAAAGCTTCTGCTTTCGGCTCAGGTTCATGATCCCAGGGTCCTGGGTTCGAGCCCCGCATCAGGCTCTCTGCTCAGCAGGGAGCCTGCTTCCTCTCCTCTCTCTCTGCCTGCCTCTCTGCCTACTTGTGATCTCTGTCAAATAAATAAATAAAATCTTTAAAAATATATTATACTTGAGGACTGAAAGGAAGCATGATGATGTAAGGAATGGAAGATAAATATGTTGGAAATGATGCAGTAAACTTTCTTTAAAAAGATCTTGTTTCTTTGCCAGAGAGAGCGCACGTGAGAGTACAAGCAGTGGGAGTGGTGGGCAGAGGGAGAAGCAGGCTCCCGCTGAGCAAGGAGCTCCATGCAATGTGGGACTCAATCCCACGACTCCGGCATCATGACCTGAGTTGAAGGCAGACATTTAATCAACTGAACCACCCAGGCGTCCTGATGCAGTAAACTTCATAAACCTCTAGCCAGATGGCTGACAAAAAAGGGGGAAAGATACAAGTTACCAATATAACAAATGAAAGAAGTACATACATCTTAGAGTCATACTAAATGTATAAGAAAACCATGAAATGTGAACAATTGTGTCAATAAATTAGACAGTTTATAAGAAATGGACAAGTTATCTAGAAGACATAAAGTATCAGATTTTCCCCAAAAGAAATAGGAAATCTCAATAGCCCTATATCTAGTAAAGAATTTGGCTTCATAAGTTTAAATCTTCCTACTAGGAAAACTTTAGGGCCCAGGTAATTTCAGTGGTGAATCTTAGCTCACATTTAAGGATGATCATACAGTAAATAATTGAATCTTGCCCAAAGAAAGTCTAGGCTGTGCCCTTGCCTCCTGGGAGGTAATCTCTAAGCTCTTGGCTTGTCATGCCAGATAGGCTTGCTTTCATTTGTTTGGGTACCTTGGGCCAGGCAGATAGTAACACCATGATTTAGGATAGGAGCTTTGGGTCACACCAACAACATGTTTTAGGGTGTGGCCTTTGGGTCATGTATAAGCTCAACCTCCTGAGGACCTGGAGACTGGGCATGTGGGCAGTGAACTAAGCTCATGTGACAGAGCCCCAGTAGAGCTCTGGACACCAAGGCTCAAGGAAGTTTCCCTGGATGGCGGTACTCTGTGCGCATTGCTAGGCATCAATGCCAAGAAAGAAACACTGTCTAGGACTCCACTGGAAGCTCCACGTTTGGTACTTTCCTGGACTTTGCCCTCTGTATCTCTTCCTTCAGCTGATCTTAGTCTGTGTCCCTTAGCTATGCTAAACCATAGTCATAAGTATAATAACTTTTAGTGAATTCTGTGAGTCCTTCTATATAATTATTGAACTTTGGTGTTCAATGACTGTGGGGACCCCTGTTCTTTCAACTAACATCAGAAGTGAGGGTGGTCTCATGAAGACTGTCCTCCAAGACCTTTATAGTGATGTAGTATCAATCCTATACAAACTCTTGAAGAAAAATAAGGAAGAAATAATTCCCAGTGAATTTTTCACACCAGCATTACTCTGACACCAGAATCAGACCAAGAAATTACAGGAAAAGAACAGACTAATAACCCTCATGAAGACTGGTGCAAAAACACTTAAAATATTAGCAGCTGGAATCCAAGAAAACATGAAAATGAATGCAAGTTTAACATTCAGAATTCAATTTAACTAAATACATTAACAATAAAGGGAAGACATCATCTCAGTGGTTATAGGAAAATAACATGGTAAAATTAATACACAGGATAAAAAAAACCCTCAGTAAACTAGAAGTAGAAAGGAACTTCCCCAATCTATTAAAAGACATCTCCAGAGGGGCCTGGCTGGCTCAGGCAGTGGAACATATGACTCTTGATCTTGGGGTTGCAGGTTCCAGTCCCACACTGGGTGTAGAGATAATTTAAAAATAAAATCTTTAAATAGACATCTACAAAAACCCACAGCCAACATCCTATTAAATGGCAAAAACCTAAACACATTCCCTCAAGCTCATTAAGTTCTCCTTGTCTGCATTGACTCTGCTAAGCCTGGAATCTCTAGGCGTAAAACTGATGGGCAGTCAGTAGGAATGTTGTTTAACATTATGATCAGAAAAGGTCAAAATTCCAAGAACAGGAGTCCAAGGGCAATTGCTTTATTAAAAAGGGTCCCTTGCTCAGTTCCCAGATCTGAGCCAAATTTAAGACCTGGAACAAATCGGAGAGTTTCCCATGTCCCTCGAAAGAAGGACCCTACAGTGCTGTAGCAGGTGTCTATTGCTCACCCTTGTCTCCCCACAACCAAACCTATCGCCATTTATTTGGGTGACTATACACTGAGAACAGGGGAGTTCCCAGATATTTTTAGGACTGCTGAACATAGCTTTCTGAGTTCATGTTAATACCCAGACACAAAGCATCATCATGGCCCTCCTGTTGGAATGGGGGCTGAGTGCTAGCTGAAGTCTGACTCACAGTGCCCACTGCAACTGCAGACATGCCCAGTGGTCGTTTCCCAGTCTTAGCCATTGGATTAATGTCCATGTTGGGTCCTTGGCCTGTGTACCAAGATCCTTCATAGTGGGGAGAACAAAATGGAAAACTCTTGCTTTCGCCCTCCCCCACCAACCAAGACGGTAAACTGAAACCAATATTGCACTCTAGAGGATGATGGAGATCAGTGCCACTAGTAAAGGCTTAAAGGGATTAGTGATCCTTAATCATATTTCTGTTTAATTCTTCATTCTGACTCTTGGAGAAAGCAGTTAGAAAAATGGGACAATGGAATAACGTGTTCAAACTACCACAAGTTCAAACACACAAACTTCACAATAGGGAAATACAGGCCTCTTTGGGATCTGGAGGGAACATATTCCACACCTAGAAGTACATCTCTGGCCCATGTACCAAGTACAGAAGGCTGCCAGCTTTGAGGGGGGCCCAAAGCAGGAAAGACTGTAGCCAGCCCAGGTTGTAGCGCAAGCAGACTTGTTGCTTGGACCCTGTGATCTGGCCGACTCTGTGGCATCAAGGGTGTCAGTGGTGAGGAAAATTGCAGTGTGAGTCTCAGGTCCTTAAGATCTGGGAGGGAGGCCATGGAATCCGCAATAGAGAATACTACTTCTGAGGAACCACTGCTGGACTGTTAGACACTTCTGTCACGCTGTGCTAGATCACTTACTGCATAACACAAAACTGCCAATTTTTAGTGTGGCCCAAATCAAGAATGTACTTAAAAAAAAAAAAAAGATTGGGCGCCTGGGTGGCTCAGTTGGTTAAAGCCTCTGTCTTCGGCTCAGTTCATGATCTCAGGGTCCTGGGATCGAGGCCCACATCTGGCTCTCTGCTCAGCAGGGAGCCTGCTTCCCTTCCTTTCTCTCTGCCTGCCTCTCTGCATACTTGTGATCTCTCTCTCTGTCAAATAAATAAATAAAATCTTAAAAAAAAAAAGATTTTATTTATTTATTTGACACAGAAAGAGAGATCACAAGCAGGCAGAGAGGTGGGGGGGGGGGGGGAAGAAGAAGGCTCCCTGCTGAGCAGAGAGCCCAGGGCTGTGCTCGATCCCAGGACCCTGAGATCATGACCTGAGCCGAAGGCAGCGGCTTAACCCATTGAGCCACCCAGGTGCCCCAAGAATGTACTTTGAAATAGGTCTTGCCTACCACATGCAGTGTCTCCTCGGCTACATGACCTAGCATTATCAAGGTGCTTGAAGTGGCTGTGGCAGATAGAAATGATGGACAGAGCCTTTGGAAGGTCCCTGTATGAGAGTCATAGTACCGTCCGTGAGGATCTGGGAGTATAGCAACACTATAACAACACTTCTGCAGATAACTATTCTTTGGAGAAGTTTCTAGCTTGCTTTGAGGCTCCTCCCTCTGCCCTTTCTCAGCCACCCTCCTCAGTTAATAACTACCCTAAATTCTAATACCAGAGGGAGAACCTCCATAGATTGGATGGTAAGTTTGTGACCCTGGAAAAATGAAAAAAAAAAAAAAAAGCGGGGGGGGGGGGAGGCCATTTAGAAACGCCAAGAAAATAAAGCACTAGGCAAAAAAGTAAATAATTATTGGAAATAATTTGCATTTTCCTAAGAATTTCATCTTGTATTTTCTTTTTTTTTCTAGATTTTATTTATTTATTTGACAGACAGAGATCACAAGTAGGCAGAGAGGCAGGCAGAGAGACAGAGGAAGGGAAGCAGGCTCCCTGCTGAGCAGAGAGCCGGATGCGAGGCTCGATCCCAGGACTCTGAGATCATGACCTGAGCCGATGGCAGAGGCTTTAACCCACTGAGCCACCCAGGTGCCCCTCATCTTGTATTTTCTTGTTTCTATTATTCAGTTATTTTAAAGACCATGACTGGGGGCACCTGGGTGGCTCAGTCACTTGGGCGTCTGCCTTTGGCTTGGGTCATGATCCCAGAGTCCTGGGATCAAGCCCCAAATCAGGCTCCCTGCTCAGCAGAGAGCCTGCTTTTCCCTCTCCCTCTGCCTGCCACTCTGCCTGCTTGTGCTCTCTCTCAGTCAAATAAATAAATAGATAAGATCTTAAAAATACAAACAAACCATGACTTGTGTTTCCTGTCTGAATTACTTGGGGGGTCTGTTTCTACTGTCTACATTTTTCTTGACTCTGGATGTGCTTGGCAATTTTCTGCCAAATACCACGGTGTGTGAGAAATCGTATAAGCTCTAGATGAGCTCTAGTTCCTGATGGGCGGTTATATAAATTACCTTGATTCAGTTAGCTAGTGAGCTAATTCAAGTTGGAGTATCAATCTTTTAAAGCTCTGGTATATATTTACCTCTTCCTAATTCCTCAAGTCCTTCAGAGATTCCAGCTGGGGGTCTTGTGGTATTTACCAGGGCCCTTCACCGCTGGTGGGATCTGAAGTCCACGTTAGATCATCTTGGTACATGGTCTGCTGAAAGCTCTCCTCGGTACCTCAGGCACGTGGCTGTTGTGCATCTCTCTCATAATTTATCTTATGCCATTTACTGGTCTGCTCCTTATGGGAAACAAAGCTCTACTGGGCTTACTTTTCTTCACTTCTCTTGTCTCCAAAGTTTTGCCACTCAGGTCCTACTGTCTTAGCTCAGAGTTCCCTCAGGTCCTAGAAGCCAGCTGCCATTCTTTGGCCCATGGGTTTCCTCAACATGGCTGCTTACCTCATCAGACCAGCAAAGAAAGCTTCTTTCCAGTCTGCTAAGATGGAGTCTCATATGACACACTCATAGGAGCAACATCACACCACTTTTGCCATACTCTATTGTCTAGAAGCAAGTCTCAGTTCTGCCCACACAAGGGGAGAGGATTCCATACGGCACAATTAATTGGAGTCACCTGGAAAGTGCCTGATAACAGGACAAGAAGGAAAGGAAGTAATGTGAGCAAGTAACATTCACAGATATCACAGTGAAATAAGCTTTATATTTGTTTGGTGTCAGTGGTCAGTTTTGTCTCATTACTTGTGCTATCTTTGACCATTCAGTACATCTCATCTGTGAAAATCTGTTAGCTGATAACTTATGTCACAGGATTTGATGAACTATGGAGGTATTTTTATTTTTATTTAAAAATCACATATAGATAATAAAATCACAGGATACCCATTCTCAACATGCAAATATATTCTCAAAACCAAAGGCAAAGCTGAAAGGGAAAATGGATGGGAAGGAAGAATCCAGTATATACAGGATTACTGTAAATAATTTATTGGCAGTTTCTGGAGACTGTGCTCAAAACATTTAAAAACCGATTTCCCAACACCCAAATGATAATTTGCTTAATAATTTGGTATATTTCCTTCCTAGCTTTTTGTTCTATGTGTCTACTACCTACATATACACATCTAAATAGATATAAATACAAATAATATATTTGCACATAATTTTACTCATCATAAGGTTGCCATATTTCTACCACTCAGAATCACTGATACAATGGTGCATATGCTTCCTCTATGTATTTTTTTACACATTAACCATATATTGTTTTATAACCCATTTTTTAAAAATTTAACAGATTACCACAAACATTTCCCCAAATCCTCAAACATAATAAAGAAAAGATGATTCTTAATTGGTCCATATTATCAATTGGCTATTACAGGATATTCATTTGTTTTTCAACTTAAATAATATTGCTCTTACAGGAGATACTCTGAAAATTAAAAATCTCTTATTGTATCACCATAAAGTGATTACTCTTTCTTAAAAGACAAAGAGTATTAAATTCTAAGCACTAATTCTAAGCAAGGTGAGCCTTCTCTGTAAGGGATGTGCATTTTTGCACTTAAGATGATGAGTAACATGTATAAGATCTCTTCGAGCCCCTTTGTTCCAGGGATCCTGATGATTCATCCTCTCTCACGCTATTTAAGGGAGCAACTTTTCTATTTAAGAAGTAACATGGGGGAGTTTGCCCCAGCTGGGATTAATGGTTTATGCTCTGTACTGTTCTTTCAAAAATGTGATACTCTATTCTACAGTGAACCTCACTTTTTATATTTAAGTGCTTGTTTGCAACCTCTGCACCTTTCCCACAAAATGTTTGGTGTAGAATATGGAACATGGGGGTGCCTGGGTGGCTCAGTTGGTTGGGTGACTGGCTTGGTTTTGGCTCGGAGCATGATCTCAGGGTCCAGGCTCGGCAGGGAGTCTGCTTGTCCCTCTGCCCCTCCCCCCACTCATGCACATGCTATCTCAAGTAAATAAATAAAATCTTTTTAAAAATTATGGAACATGTTTCTTTCATAATTGCTAACACGGTTTTCTAAACTCATTCAATTCTTAGTTCTTCCTAAGCATAAATACCCTGACAGGCAATGGCATTTAAATTCTTTCTCAAGGATATCTCACTCACAATTTTGCCACCTTGGAATTCTCTGATATATAATATTCCACTCACGGGTAAGAATTCTGGGTAAAAATCTGATCACATTTACTGCATGCTCCTGGAATTATGCTTTTGTACCATTTTTATATCAAGGTACATTAAATAATATCTTAAGAGTTTCCGACATTCTTGGCATTTATAAGGTTACTGACCGGGATGAACGGATACATAATGAGATATAACGAATAGTGACATTATCTCACGCTCAAGTGTCTTAATAGGTTTTATCTCCTGTGTGGCTTCTCTGATGTTTAATGAGAGTTGACTTCCCACTAAAGGCTTTTCCACAGTCCCTGCATTCATAGGGTTTTTCTCCCGTATGAGTTCTGTGATGTACAATGAGAGTTGATTTCACACTAAAGGCTTTCCCACATTCACTGCATTCGTAGGGTTTTTCTCCTGTGTGTATTCTCTGATGTTTAATGAGAGTTGACTTCCTACTGAAAGCCTTCCCACAGTTACTGCATTTGTAGGGCCTTTCTCCTGTATGAATTCTCTCATGTTTTATCAGTGGTGACTTCTCGCTGAAGGCTTTCCCACACTCATTGCATTTATAGGGTTTCTCTCCTGTGTGAGTTCTGTGATGTACGATGAGGGTTGACTTTTCACCAAACGCTTTCCCACATCTTCTGCATTCATAAGGCTTCTCTCCTGTATGAGTTCTATGATGGACAGAGAGGTGTGATTTCCCACTGAAAGTCTTCCCGCATATGCTGCATTTGTAAGGCTTCTCTCCTGTATGAATCCTCTGATGAACAGAGAGGTGTGACTTTCCCCTGAAGCTTTTTCCACATTTACTGCATTCATAAGGTTTCTCTTTTGTATGAGACCTCTGGTGTTTAATGGGGTTGGCTTTCTCGTCAAAGATCTTCCTGTGTTTATTGCACTCAGGTTTCTCACCCTTATGAGTCCTTGGATGCATAAGGCTGGACTTACCACAGCGAATTCCTTCACAAAATGCTTGTCTAAGGTGTGTTTTCTCATGTCTAATAAGGTGATAGGAACTCTTAAAGGCTTTTGCACATTCACCACATACAAATGGTTTCTCGGCTGTGTGAGTTCGCTTGTGTTTAATCAGAGTCGACTTCTGGATGAAGGTTTTCCCACATTCACTGCACTCATAGGGCTTCTCCCCTGTGTGAGTTCTCTGGTGAGCAATGAGGGTTGACTTCTGGCTGAAGGCTTTTGCACATTCAAAGCATTCATAAGGCTTCTCTCCTGTGTGAGTTCTCTGATGTACTACAAGGTTTGCTTTCTGGATAAACACTTTACCGCATTCAGCACACTCATTGAGTTTCTCCTTAGTTTGAAATCTTTGGGTTTTATTAAGTGCTTGCTTCTGATGGAGGGTTCTTCTATGTTGATTAGGCTCAAAAAATTTCTCTACAGGTTGAGCATTATTGAGATTAGAATGGAAGCATAATTTCCAATGCGCCTGACGTTCACCATCTTTCTTTCTTACATAGCTTCTATTTTGACAAAGAAAGTTTAAATTGTGTTTTGAACACCTTCCCCAGGAACAATATTTAGGGAGTCTTTGTCTTATAAAAATAAAGTCTGTGTTTGGATACACGATTTTCCTCAAGGTTGTGAATTCTTGGCCACTTTGATCCTTCCGTGCTTCCTTGTCTGCTAATGCAGCTTGCCACTGAGGTTGGTCTCGGCTTTCCTTGTGGTTGTCTATCTGGTCATGAACTTTCCAGAATTCTAGAAGAAAAATGCAAGGAACTCTTCAAACTTGTAAACATTTCTACTACAATGTTATGGGATAAAATTAGTTCATAAATGTCTTGCTATGAACTCCTATCAACAGGCTATGAGCTGATGTGGGTGGGCTCCCTCAGTGCCTCACTAGCGCCACCTCCTCTGACTGTAAACACAAGGAAATGCTGGCCCACATTTAACAAAAGTAATTTAATACACAGTCAAGCTCAAAACCAAGAAAAGTATTAGGTGTCAAAAGTGAAGCAGAAATTGAAAGCGATGAGGTGAAGAGAAACTGAAGCTTGAGGATGTGCAGTAAAATCCAGACCAAAGGGTAAAAATGCTCAGGAAACTGGTATGTAATTCCCACTTATAGCTGGAATTACAAGGGGCTTCCATGTTTGCTAATGGGGAGTTAGAAAGACTCTCCACTGGTCAAGGAAACTGGAAAGAAAGGTTTTATATATAAGAAAGCAAAAGCCTAGTAATGTAACTCAATCTGAAAACATCATAGTTATAGTACAGAGGCCCACAAGCTGAAAAACTAACATAAAAATTGGTCCTATTATTCACTGATTCCTAGCAGTAGCAAACTTGAAAGATATATTCTTACGTTTTTATAGCTAAGGACTCACAGAACTTCTGTGGAAAACCAATTCTCACTGAAGAGTTCACAGTAAAATAATTTAGATGAACCATCTTGAGAGATACTCAGCAGATACATTTAAAGATGCCCCATTCCTAGAACTGTAGCTGACAGAACAATCTAGAGTTTATAATTTCAAATACTCAAAGAAATAGCGTAAGATCTACATTATGGGGTTAAAAAAAAAAGGAACATCTGAGAAAAGAAACATGTAAATGGAAAATATAGGCATTGTTGAAACTAAATAGAGAGGTTGAACGGTAGAATAGTCACAGATTAAGAGATTTAATGAATCAGATGACAGATCTTAGGAAATCACCCAGAATATAACATGCAGAGCTAAAAAAAATGGAAATATGGTAAGACAAATAGAAAAACGTAAGTTCCAACACAGATTTTAATGTAAAATCCAAATGGAAAGAAGAGACAGAAAGCGCCAGGGGCAATATGCCAAGGAAAGGATTAATAGAGCAGCCCTGAGGCTACCATACTTAGGCTAGCCTGGGATGCTTGGGTGGCTCAGTTGGTTAAGCGACTGCCTTCAGCACGGGTCGTAATCCTGGAGTCCCAGGATCGTGTCCCACACTGGGCTCCCTGCTCAGCAGGTCCCTCTGACCTTCTCCCCTCTCATGCTCTCTCTCACATAAATAAATAAAATCTTTAAAAGAAAAATAAGAAGAAGAAAGGCTAGCCTGCAAGGTTGGACCTTGGCTGACATCTGGGAATTTGGAGTTCAGGAATGTCTCCACCATTCCCTAACGGATAACGCTGCTTGTACAAACCATACGATTTATGCTGAACATTTCCTTTCCTTCTGCGAGTCTGGAGTTTTGGTATGTGCCATGCAGAGTAACCAAGGGTGCTGAGTTTCTAATGGGCTTCTGTGCACACACATGTTATTGCATTTTCTCTGCTGGGAGAAGTGTGCCCTGTGTGACCCTAGATGGGAGGGAGGGAGCACAAGGAATCCTGTACATGGATTCATTCAGATTCTGCTGGTGTCTTTTCCCCTTGTGTTCCAGTAGACTATCTTTACTACATTGCTGTAATAAAGCATAGCTGTAGATACAATGATATGTGGAGTCCCAAGAGTCCTTCTCAAAAATTTCTAAATTTGGTAATGGTCACAGGGATGCCTGAGTTGGGCAATATTTGAAGAGACAATGACTGATAGTTTTCTAGATGGAAGAAAGGTACATCCTACCACTGAATGTCCAGAGTCCTGAGTGTGGTCAATAAAAGGAAAATTGAATCTGGGCATAGTTTAGTGGAATGACAAGAGTTTTAAGTCAGAAAGTAAGTACGGAAAGCTACCATGGAGACATTTCTTAAATCACCTATAGAGAAACAATGAGATCAACATTAGATTTCATCAGCAAGGAGCCAAAAGATTAAACAATGTATTCAAAGTCCTGAGAGAAGCTTGATGTCATCTTAGAACTCTATTCCCAGATAAATTATCTCAAAGAAAGATGATAAAATAAAAGTGGTTTTGGACAAGAAAAGGTAGGGAACTTACCACACCACAAAGCCTGGCTAACAATAATGCTTGATACTTAAATTTTTCAGGAGGAAAATAACCAAAGGGAAAAAGTTGGGGAGGGGGTTAAAAATGCAATAAGGGCAGGAAAAAAGAGGTAAAGAGAGGGCACCTAGGTGGCTCAGTAGGTTGGGTATCCAACTCTTGATTTTGGTTTGGGTCACGGGGAGCCCCGTGTTGGGCTCTGTACTCAGCATGGAGTCTGCTTGGGATTTGCTCCCTCTCCCTCTGCCCCTACCCCTGCTTGCTCTCTCGCTCTCTCTAAAATAAAGTCTTCTAAAAAAAAGAGGTAAAGAAAAAGCAGGATATGTAGAAAATACAAGAAATACTAACATAGTAATGGCACAATATATATTAACCCCATTCATTAAAGGGCAACCATATTAAATTATACTTTTGTTTTTTTTAAATATTTTATTTATTTGCCAGAGAGAGACACAGCAAGAGAGAGAACACAAGCAGGGGGAGTGGGAGAGGGAGAGCAGGCTTCCTGCTGAGCAGGGAGCCCAATGTGGGGCTTGATCCCAGAACCCTGAGATCATGACCTGAGCTGAAGGCAGACGCTTAATGACTAGAGCCACCCAGGTGCCCCAAATTGTATTTTTCAAAATCAGCTTTATGTTTTCCAAAGACAATTAAAGCAAAATGAGAGAGAAATGTTGAAAATAAAATTATGGAAAGAGATGTACTGGTACTTAATAACCAAAACACAGGTGGTAAAACAATGCTTATGTTACATAAAACAGATTGACCTTGATGCCAAAAGCAAATAAGGACAGAATAGGAGTATATTTTAAAGCAATTTCGCTTAAATAGATGCAAAACTTTTTTTAGAAGATTTTATTTGCAACACGGGACTCAAACCTACAACCCTGAGATCAAGAGTCACACACTCCAGTGACTGGGCCGGGCAGGTCCCCAAACAGATGAAGAACTCTTAAATATACAAGGCAAATTGATTCTATGGAATAACATCCAGTGATGTTGAAAAGGTACATAACCTACTATGTATTCCACTTGTAGTTCTACCACAGGAAGTTCTGCCCGTGTGAGCCAGGGTACATGTCCAAGAATGGCAACAATTCTAGGGAACAACGAAGTTCTCAGTAATGGAGGTGCAGACTGATGGACTGCAACGGTCAGATGGCGGAATGTTATACCAGAGTTAAAATGAATGAACTACATGTAATGTATCAGTATAGATAAGACTCAAAGGGCAATGCTGAATACAGAAAGAAAGTCTTAGAAAGAACCTTATAGTTGAAGTCCGCTAATCTGACTACAGATACAAATACATGTTCTGCAAGTATAAACACTTGGGTGAGAAGGATACTCACAATTCATAATTCTGTTTGCCTGGAGTGAATAAGGGCAACAGGCCTCAGGAAAGGAAAAGGGGCTTCACCTTTATTTGTAAACCTCTATTTCTACAGTTAAAAAAAATACCACCACCAAGTATCAAAATATTGACATTTGTTAATTCTGGGAGGTAAGTACAAGGGTATTAGTCACGATGATGACTTTCTGTACCTTTCTGTAGTTTTAAGAGAAATGCCCTAAGGCAGGACTTCTGGAAAGGCAGTGAGGATCTCAGTAAATCTCCCCCATGGAAATACTGGCAAAATAATCAATATCCATCCTTTTGAGACTCCGGAAACTGATCAAAAGCATACAACAAATTAAGAAGCATTTACTCAAAAAGAACCAGTGAACCTGGGTGAGAACAGCCAAATCTATGGTGTTTCACTTGGCACTACTCACCTCTTCTCACCCAAGCCACTAGCTCTCCAGGTCTGGCCCATAAGCGGTGAAAACTGGTGGTCTCACAGCAGCGCGGGGCTGTCCTGTTCTGGATCTCCACCAAAGCCCCATCCGCACATCTGCTGTGCCATCTGACCTAACTTGAAGCTAAGCTCTAAGAAGGAAAGGACACGAAGAAACGAAGAGCACCAGTAAAGGTAGCGGGCAAGTGAGTGCTCACACAGCAGTCCTGGCTCCTGGCTCAAGTCCAGGAATTCAGCTTTTGGAATGTTCCCTATATTGATGACTATTTTGCCTGCTTGGGGGCACCGGACACCTGTTGCTTTTCTGGGAGCCTAGATGCCTGATCATTAGAGGCTGATTTGAAGATGATGATTTTCTGACCCAAGGTGCCTGTTTTTACTGGGTTACCTTGGAATCTTCCACAAAGTGAAAAGGATTTAAAAACAAAACCAAAACAAAAACCAGTCTTGCCACTTAGACCTGAAATGTAGCCATCTAGCTCTTCAGCATCTTGGCTCTGCACTAGAAAGGAGCCTAAGCCTGTGGGGATTTATCTCCTACCCCAATGCCCAGCAATACTGGTGAAAAGGATCCCATATCAGGGCACATGGAGAAATGTCAGAGGGCATGAGATAAAGGGTGAAGGGAGAAGTGTACAGACAGAAAAAAAATTGATACCAGGTATCAATGATCAGAATATATTCAGAGCCCTCAAAAGGAACACTGAAAATCAGAAGACAATGGTGCAATGCCTTCAAAAGTCTACGGGAAAGAAATGTCCATCCTAGAACTCTACCCCAAGCTCAGCTCTCCATCTAGGACAAGGATAACAAACATGTCTAGATATTTAAAAAAAAATCTCAAAAAATTTATCTCCCCTAGACCTATATTCTTTCTTAGCTAGGTACTGGAAGAAGGCTCCAGTGACATGTGGAAGAAGGCATGGCATAAAGCAAATGGGGAAATCCAACGATGCAGAAAGTAGAGAAAATCCCCAGAATAATGGGGAGGGATGTAAGGAGAAGTCACCCAGAAGGGAGACGGTCAAATGGCTCCGCACAAACTCGGGGGCGTGAACTGATGGAACACCTGCTAGCTGGGGAGCCACTCAGAGTCACTCTCGACAGCTGGATAAGGGAGTATTAGAGTTGAACTGGCGGTAAGGACATAGAGAAAGAAGCAAATGGAAGAAACAAAACAATTATTAACCAAAAGAAACAAAAAGTTATGCAGTAAAGCTAAATGAATCCTAGATTACTGCATGGCTCAACTGTGTCCAGTGTTTACATAGTCATAATGCCATAAACAGCAGTCCTGTTGGAAACTGTATTTGGGGTATAATCGTACTGGGAATATTGGGGAACCAAAAGTCTCTGTGTGTGAGTATGTGTGTGAGTGGCGGGAGCAATGAGGTGAGCTAAGTCTCAATCTTCTGCAGCAGAAAATTCTGTATAATTATTTGAAGATACAGTAAATTATAGTGATACAAAAAAAAAAACCTGCCTATCCTCCACTCATTAAAAAACAAATTATCGTGGGGTGCCTGGTTGGCTCAGTCATTAGAACGTGTGACTCTTGAGCTCAGGGTCGTGAGTTCAAGCCCCATGAGTTGGGTGTGGAGCCTACTTAAACAACAAAAAACCCAAATTATTGTTACCTTTGAAGTTGATGTGCCCACTGCATTTTCTTTCTTCTCAGGTCATCACTATTCTGAATTTTATGTTTATATGCCTTTGACTTTTCTTATAGTTTTATCACACTTATTTTATTCTTTAAACCTTGGCCATGATTTACTTTGACAAAATCAAATCTATTTTTCTTTTCATCAAGGGAATCCTGCCATAAGTCAGTAAATTAGAAATACTAAACAAAACATAATTAACTAAAAAAATGACTAGAACTGGCAGAAGAGGTACAAAACATGAATAAATCAGCAATTATTTTTAAAATAGTAAAATATATTCTGTGATCAAAAGTCTTGCCCTAAAAAAGGGCATCCTATCTAGATATTTTTGTAGATGATATCACCTCACAAGAACAGGTATATATCAGTCAATACAGTTTCAGGAAGTAGAAAAAGAAGGAAAAGTACCCAGTATGTTTTATGCAGCCCATATAACTGTGTATAGCAGAGTAAGAGGACAGCACAAGGAAAGGAACTCTAAGCTCCTTTTCCTTTCTAAACATCAATGCAAAACTTTTAAACATGAGGAGACCAACTTCAATGAATTAAAAAAAAATCCTTCACAACTAATTAGAGTTTAGCATAGGAATGCAAGAACAGTTCAATATCAGAAACTCTAGTAATATAATCCACGCCATTAACAGATCAAAGGAGAAAAAATTATCTTCTCAATAGATGTGGAAAAGAAGCATTTGAGAAAATACAGCATCCATTCATGATTTTTTAAAAGATTTTATTTATTTATTTGAGAGAGAGGGAGAGCAAGCGATCACGTGAGCAGGAGAGGAGGGAGAGGGACAGGGAGAGGGACAAGCAGACTCTGCACTGAGTACAGACCCCAATGTGAGCTTGATCTCATGACCTCGAGATCATGACCTGAGCTGAAATCAAGAGTCAGATGCTTAACCAACTGAGCCACCCAGGCACCTCTCACAATTTTTGAGAAAGTCTTAGCAAACTAGGAATATAAAAGAAGCTTTTGGTGAAAGGGAGCCTTCAAAAATACCGAAGCAAATACACTTAAGGAGGAGTTGGAGAAGCTCTCTCATCTCTCTGTGCCTCAGTTTTCTCATCTATAAAATGAGGATCACAACTAGCCTAGTTAATAGAGTTGATCAGAGGATTAAGTATGTACGATGTATCCAGAACGCAGGAAGCATTCAGATACTGCCTATCATTATTTTACTGTCACTGTCCCACTATTTTCATTAAAATCAGAAACAAATAAGGAATTCATTATCACTGCATCTATTAAACACTACACTATAGGCCCTGACTAACATAAGAAAAAGAAAGAAAATGTGTAATTGTTTTTCTTAACTTTTAATTTAAATCACAGTTAACATTAGTGTAGTATTAATTTCAGGAGAATTTAATGATTCATCACTTACATACAACACCCAGTGCTCATCCCAACAAATGCCCTCCTTAAACCTCATCAACCATCTAGCCCATCGCCCCTCTCACATCCCCTCCAGTAACCCTCAGTTTGTTCTCTATAGTTAAGAGTCTCTTATGGTTCGCCTTCCCCTCTTTTTCTTTCCCTTCCCCTGTGTTCATCTGTTTTGTTTCTTAAGTTCCATATATGAGTAAAATCATATGGTATCTTTCTCCAACTGACTCGTTTCACTTTGCATAATACACTCTAGCTCCATCCATGTCATTGCAAGAGTTCATTTTTTTGATGGCTGAGTAGGATTCCATTGTACATACCACCTTTTCTTTGTCCACTCATCATTTGATGGGAAAATATATAATTGGAAAGGAAAGGACAAGATTGTTTTTATGAAGAGAAGTGTTTACACAGAAGACTCAAGAGAGGGCACCTGGGTGGCTCAGTGGGTTAGGCCTCTGCCTTCAGCTCGGGTCATGATCTCAGGGTCCTGGGATTGAGTCCTGCATCAGGTTCTCCGCTTAGCAGGGAGCCTCCTTCCCCCTCCTGCTCTCTGCCTGCCTCTCTGCCTACTTGTGATCTCTCTCTGTCAAATAAACAAATAAAACCTTTAAAAAAAGACTCAAGAGAATCTAAAAACTATGATTATTAAGAAAAACATCTAGAAAGGTTTCTGTTCATAAGCTGAATATATAAACATCACTAGCATTCTCATGTACCAGTATTTACCAGTTAGAAACTGTCATAGGGAAAAAAAAAGATCCCATTCATAACTGCTATAACAACTAAGAGATATCTAAAAAGATGTGCAAGCACTTCCTGAAGACAAATTCAAAACACTACTGAATGGCAGAAAAGAGAAGCTGAGTTAAGAGTTCACTGATGGGAAAATTCAATAGTGTCGAGATGCCAATCCTCAGCCCACTCCCAGCTCGTCTCTAAACACAGTGCAATTGCATTAGAGATCCCAAACAGGGTTTTCCATAAACTTGAGAAACTAATCCTAAAATTCCTATATGGATGACCAATGAGTCAAAGGAGATAAGGGGGAGCATCCGACCAGCTATTACTAACATCAGTAATGTAAGAATGGTGGAGCAGCTGACGTTTATATCACATTCACTAAGTGCCAAGCAGTTTTCAGAGCTTCGCATTTTTTTTAACTCATTAGAATAATGATAGTGGCAGAACGACAAACAGACCAATAGAACAAAATAGAGAGCCCGGGCACAGACCCATGCCTCTGAGGAACTTGACCTCTGACTGAGGCATCACATACCATGGTGGAAAGAGTTCCATATGTGGCATGATACGAGTGGGTGTCCGTGTGGTGAAAAAAGGTGAACTAAGGGCTCCTTCCTCATGAGTTACATAAAAACAAATTCCAGGCAGATTGTAAGAAAGTAAAAAAGCAAAATTTTCCAGTGTTAGAAGAATACTATGTGACAATATCTTTATGACTGCAACCAAAAAAAAAAAAATTTCAATTTACACAAAAAGCACCAACTAATGAAAAACTGATAAATCTGATTACATTATAATAAAAACTTCTCAAAAAACGCCATCAATAACCCAAACTAAGATACTGACTATACACAAAATTGCAATCTAGAATATACAAAGAAGTCATTTAAATCAATAAAAAAAGACAAACACCCCAACAAAAAAACCAAGGATATGAAGAGTGAAGCCACAGAGAAGGAAATCCAAACAGTCAATGCCATTTAAATGATAAATACCTTTACTAGAATGGAAAATGGAAATTACAATAAGATACCAATTCACACTTAACAGATTACTAAAATGGAAAGAGTGTGCCCACACTACAATTTTATATATAGAGTAGAAACACTGCCATCAGTGCAAAAAGTTCTACTGGGCGGCACTTGTCTAAATCACACCCTGTCTGTACTAACAGTTCGGCCACATAAAGTTACAGAGCTTTGCATTTTAACATCGATGCTTCCTGTTCCAAACCTCAAGTTGCAGACATTTCAGGAAGCTCTGTCTGTCCACCCAGCTGCAACCCATGCTCTTAGGGAATTGGTTTAACATGGTATTAAAACCCATGTAAAGCAACGTGACTATAATTAATAATACTGTATCATGTATTTGAAAGCTGCTAAGAAAGTAAATCTTAAAAATTCTCATCACAAGAAAAAAAAAAGCCCACTCTTTTTATTTCAAAGGCTGGTAATACAATTCTACCAAGCGCTACTCCAGTCCAGAGCCCCTTGCAGAACCTAACAGGAGCAGGTCAAAACCACTTCATGTCCCTCAGCACTAACATATACCTCAAGAGGTTAAGATCAAAGAAGCTTCTGGGAGAGCTGTGGCAAAACCATAACCTTTTCTCTCTCCAACATTACGGGTGGGAGGAGTATATCCATCTGACCCTGAGTCTAGTAAGGACTTCAAGTAGACAATGTGCTTGACACATGTTGGCTAGAGTTTGGGGGACACAGAGGACTTGGCACCTAGTTTGCTCCTAGAAAACCTATAAGTGTTGGTGGGCTCAGGCAGTCCGTGGCAGCAAAGAGGTTGCATAGGGGCTAAAGAGATCAAGGTGCTGGACACATATGGATGACACACAGACACACAGACACAAACTACAGGGCTGATGTGGCCCCTTAGGATGTGAACAGGGCCGGATTACTCTGGAAAGAGGACTTCCTGCTAGCATCAAGGTAACCTCAGCAAAGAGAGACTGGAGGTGTGCCATGGGGCTGGAGGTTTGCTAAACGGGGAGGAGATACGCTAAATGCCTTGCTGGAGTAGAGACACTGCCTATAAGGAGAAAATTGCAATCAGGGCCCTAGCCAAGGCATCTCCAGGAAACCACAAAAGTGCCAAGGACAGGAAGAAGAATTGGTCTTTGGAATGTGCTGTGTGCAGAGGGCACCAATAGCAGATTACATGTTTATCAGTCAGGTCAAACGATTTTTGTCCTTTGTACCTCCTTCCTTCCTCACTTGCTTCAGCCAGGGATCCAGGGAGCCAGAGATGGCCTAGTTGTGGAGTGGGGGATGAGGAGAAGGGAGAAGAGCTAGTGAGGAGAGTAAAGAAAGAAAAAGCTAAGCATGCTTCTTTTGCCACGAAAACTGCTCACCCAAAGCAATGAAGGAGGCACTAGCTGGGGGAGAGATTTCCCTTTCAATGAAGTTCACAGTTTTCACTATTACATGTCATTAGACCTTTAAAATGAGAATGAGGCTACCAGGGACCCTCAGACATTAAAAGGAGAGTAAAAGAATATTATGAACACTTTATGCTAAGAAATTTGACAACTTAGGTGAAACAGACAAACCCCTTGAAAGACACAAATGACCAAAGCTCATTCAGGAAGAAATAGTATGAATAAACCAATATCCGTTAAATAAATTGAAACTATAGTTTAAAGCCTTTCCACAAAGAAAACTCCAGGCCCAGATGACTTCACTGGGGAATTCTACTGCGAATTTAAGGAACAAAGCATACCAACTTCTATTCAAATTCTTCCGATGAACTGAAGAGGGAAGAAATCCTTCCCAGCTCATTCTATGACTTCGTTATCTTTTTAAAAAAAGATTTTATTTATTTATTTGTGAGAGAGAGAGCAAGCAAGCATGAGAGGGGTAAGGTCAGAGGGAGAAGCAAAATCTTCCCCTGATGTGGGACTCAATCCTGGGACTCCAGGATCATGACCTGAGCTGAAGGTAATTGCTCAACCAACTGAGCCACCCAGGCACCCATGGCTTCATTATCTTGATTGTGGTAATGGATTCATGTGTGCACATGTCAAAACTGACCAGGTTGTACAACATAAAGATGTGCAATTTCTTATATACCACAGTAAAGGGGTGAAAACAGCTAAAGTAGTAGTACTCGAGACAGTCAAAGATTTCCCAATGCTTACATTAGAAAAGGAAGCATTCAAAGCAATTACCTAAGCTTCTACCGTATGAAACCAGGAAAGGAAAAAATTCAATTCAAACTAGCAGAAGGACAAAAATAGCAAAGATAAAAGCAAGAAGGAATAAAACCAAGGTTTTCATTACTGGCCACAATGGAGGAGATCTACCACAGCCTCTCTCTCCTATTGATTCTTGCAGTGAATAACTCTGGACAAAATACATAAAGCAACTTCTTGAGGATTCTGAAAAAATAAACAATGCCGGCACTCTGAGGGGGAGTCGAAAGGTAGAGAAGCAGCTCATACAGTGGGTTTCCTTTTTGTCCCCCCTCATATTTTTGCAAGACTCTGTCCCCATGGCATATGAACTCATCCAAGGGTTATATGTGCAGGGGTAAGGAAAGCCTTACACCAAATCTTTAAGAACTGAACTAAACTAAGATTTAAACAGCTCCAGGGAGGCCTGGGTGGCTCAGTCGGTTAAGCACCTGCCCTCAGCTCAGGTCATGATCCCAGGGTTTTGGGATCAAGTCCCACATTGGACTCCTTGCTTGGTGGGGAGCCTGTTTCTCCCTCTGCCTGCCGCTCCCCCTGCTCGTGCTCTCTCTCTGACAAATAAATGAGTAAAGTCTCTAAAAATAATAATAATAAAAATTATTATTGTTATAATAAAACCCACAGCTCAAGTCTGAGAGTAACACTGGAGTGACAAATGCATGAGACAGGCCCAACGCACGACAGCAAAGTCTTTGATAATTGCACAAAGACTTAAATCACCACTCAAATCTCAAACTAACCCTTGAATGGTGCATACACAGGAAAGATCCAAACAAGCATGGCAAAGTCTTTGAAAACTGAACTGAATGGAATTAACACCCAAAGAAGGTGAGATAAAATTGGTGGTCTGAATCTAACCAGGTGTATTACGTAGTAAACAAAAGTTAAAAACAAAACCCATCTCCATTATTCAAGATAGAATCCAAAATTATTCAATGTAACAACCAACCAGCAAAGTATGACCAATTATTAAGGGAAAACACAATCAACTGATGCCAATCCTGAGATCACTCAGGTACTAGAATTATCAAAGACATTTAAGCAACAATTACAACTAAGCTCTATGAGATAAAGGTAAATACATTTGAAATAAAAGGATAAATAGAAATTCTCAAGATTACAGAAACTGTAAAGAAGAAATTGAAAATTTAGAACTAAAAGACACAATTATCTGAAAATAGAAAACCAACTCATGGGATGGACTTAGGAGAATGACAATGACAGAGGCAAGAGTCAATGAACTTGGAGTTAAGCTGACAAAGATGATCCAACCTGCCAACCAGCAGAACAGTGAGGAAAAAGACTGGGAAAAACAAAAGAAAGGAACAACAGTATCAGATACCTATAGGACAATATCAAAAGGTCCAATATTCATGTCATTAGAGTTCTCAAACGAAGAGACTAGTGTAGAAAAAAAAAGATTGAAAGAAGTAATGGCCAAAAAATTTCCAAATTTGGGGGCACCTCGGTGGCTCAGTTGGTTAGGCATCTGCCTTCAGCTCAGGTCATGATCCTAGGGTCCTGGGATCAAGCCCCACATCAGGCTCCCTGCTCAGCAGGAAGTCTGCTTGTCCCTCTTCCTCTGAAGACCCCATCCCCACTTGTGCTCTCTTTTTAGCTTTCTCACTCTCTCTCAAATAAATAAAATCTTAAAAAAAAATACTTAAAAAAAAATTTAAAGTCTCCAAATTTGGAGAAAGACATAAATTTACAGATTCAAGAAGCTCAGCACAGGGGCACCTGGGTGGCTCAATCGGTTGGGTGTCTGACTCTTGGTTTCAGCTTAGGTGATGATCTCTGGGTCATGGGATCCAGCTCTACACTGGGCCCTCTGCTCAGCCAGAGTCTGCTTGTCCCTCTCCCTCTGCTCCCCCTGCTCCCTCTCTCTAATGAATAAATAAAATCTTACAAAAAAAGAAAAAAGAAGAAGCTCAGCACCCCAGAAAAAAATATAATCAAATTGCTGGAAAGGAAACAAAACAAAACAAAACAAAACCTTGAACTGCATATGAGGAAACAATGATCCAAATGACTGTGAAGTTATCAGAAACAACGGAGGCCAAAAGATAATGGAACATCTTTTTTTGTTGTTTTCAGAATTTTATTTAAGAGAGGGAGGGTGGGATAGGGCAGAGTGAGAGAGAGAATCTGAAGCAGACTCCATGCCCAGCACAGAGTGCCGTGTGGGGCTTGATCTCACAACCCCAAGATCATGACCTCAGCCGAAATCAAAAGTCAGACACTTAACTGAGCCATTGAGGCACACTGATAAAGGAACATCTTAAAAATACTATAGGTGAAGAAATGTCAACAGAATTCTATATCCAGCAAAAAATATCCTTCAAGAATGAAGATAAAATTTAAAAATTCACACAAATGAAAGTGAAGAGATATTGTCACCAGTAGATCTGTTGTAAGAGGAATGATGGATCTTCAGAGTGAAGGGAAATAATATCAGAGGGAAGCACAGAACTTCGGGAATAAATAAAGAGCAGCAGAAAGCATAAAATATCTTCATAAGCCTAACATTATTTTTCTCCTTTTGAAGTCTTTAAGATACATACGGTAGTTGGAAGCAAAAATTATAACATTGTCTAGGGGGGTTAAAATGTATGTAGATATATAATGCATTTGAAAACTATAACAAAGAGAAGATAAGGTAAAGGGACCTATATTAAAACTTCCACATATTGTTTGAAATGTTAAAACATAAGCCTGAGTAGCCAGGAGGAACTGCATGGTGTGTGGTCCCGAAGGCTCCATTAACTCTAACCCTGGGGCAAGGACCATCTCCAAGCCTGGTGAGGGCTGCCTTCCTGCCCCCTCTGGACCCTCCTCCCCCAGGCTGCTTCCCAGGATGAGGAGGCATGGCCCAGGCTCCTCTGAGCTGCTGGCTGCTGCTAAACCTGCCAGAATCTGTTGCCATAGCAACCTGCTAGGTTACCAAGGCTCCCCAGTGGGACGTCCTTGGAGCAGCTGGTAACATTTGAATACAGACAGTGTGTTAGCTACCAGTACTATATCAGTGTGAAAGTTCCCAATTGTGGGAATCCTGGTTTTTAGAAAATATACAGTGATGTGTTATGGGTGAAGGGATATTGGACCTCCAGTCTTCAATGGTTCAGAAAAGTCTATTTAAATATATGCCTATAGATAACAGACAGACATGGACACAGGACACAGCAAAGCAAACAGGGCAAAATGCAACCCGCTGGTGAATCTGGGCAGAATCAACAGGAGTCTTTGGAATTGATTTTGAACTTTTCTGTAAATTTTAAACTGTATCAAAACTGAAAGTTATGAAAACAACAAAGCAAACTAAAATACATGTCTAAGCAGACTATAAAAGGTTAACTATGTATCTTAATCCCTAGAGCAACTATTGAACTAAAACAATGAGATATTGACAAAAAGTAAATGTATTAAAAAGAGAATAAATTACAAGTGTACGTCCCATACAAAACTACAATATCACTGAGATAGATTTTAAAAGACCTAAATAAATAGATATATCATGTTCATAAATTGGAAGGCTCAATATTGTTAGCATTTCAATAATCCAGATTCAGTGCAATCCCAAACAAAATCCCCGGAGGTTATTATGCAGGAACTGACAAGCTGATTCTAAAATTCATATGAAACTCTTTAAGGATCTAAAATAGCCAAAATGTTATGAAAAGGAAGAACAAAGCTAGAGGAGTCACACCACCTGATTTGAACACTTAACGTAAGGCTACAGTAATTAAGAAGTGTTAAAAAAAAAAAAAAAAGAAGTGTGGTACAGACCAACACAGATGTGTTCAACTGTTATCAACAAGTAGACCAAGGTAAACCGATAGAGGAAATACAGTATTTTCAAAAATGCTGCTGGAGTAATTGAATATGTTTAGGCAAAAAGAAAGAACACTGATCTTTACCTCACATCAGGTAAAACATACTTCTCTCATTATGTGCATTGGCCTAAATATAAGAGCTAAAATTGTAAATCTTCTGATTTAAATCATATGAGAAACTCTGTTACCATGGATTAGAATGAGAATTGTTTAACAGGGCACAAAAGGCATGGATCATAAAAGCAAAGCTTGACAAACTGGGCATTATCAAAATAAAGCATGTCTTTTTTTTGAAAGATCCTATTAAGATAAAAACAAGCCACAGCCTGGGAGTAAATGCACAGAAAACACATAGGTGCTAAAGGACCTGCATGCAGAATATATAAAGAACTCGGAACCATTTGATAGTAACAAAAATGGCAAAATGTTACCACAGACAGTTCACCCAAGACATAGAGATGGGAAATAAGCACTGAAAAGATGATGAACATTAGTTAGAAAGACTAACAGTACTCATAACACCAAGTGCCAGCAACGATGCAAAACACCTAGAACTCTTGCACTGTTGATGGTCGACACGAATGGTATAGCCATGCTGGGAAATGGTGTGGTGAGGTCCCGTGAAGTGAAACATATGTTCACTATATGACCGAGTAATCCCAGTCTGGGTATTTACCCAAGAAGATAAATACGTATCCATACAAACATCTGGACATGAAATTTCATACCAGTTTCTTTCATAATAATGAAAAATTCAAAAAATTCAAATATGCATGAACTGCTTAGTGAATAAACAAATACAATGTAATTTACCTTTGAAAAGGAAAAAAAATGCTAATATATCTTAAACATGGATGAACCTAAAAAAGCATCAAGTAAAAGAAGCAAGACACATGAAGTTTTTTTACTATAAAATGCATTTATACGGTAATGTAGAAAGAATAAAACTAGAAGAATAGAAACGAGAAGAATCCAAACCCAAATCCCAGATATGGGAGTGAGAAAGAATTTTTAATTACAAAGGGGCACAAGGTGATGCTTTAAGGGAATGAAGAGGTCCAGTATGTTGATGGTGTTGGTGGTTACATGACTAAATCTTTGTCAAATCTATAGAACTATACACCTAACAAAGGTGAAGTTCAGGATACATAAATCACACCTCCATAAACCTCACTTAAAAAAAGAACAGTCATTATCTGCATAAATACATAATGAAAATATGTGAAAGATATATATATTTAATTAAAACATTATTGTATACAACCAAATACCATATGCTGCTATTTATGAATTTCCTTTTATTAAAATATCTACTAAGCATTAAGACTAAACAACATTAAAAAGTTGTGACCTCTAGTTAATGATTTGCCTGTGGAAGTATTTAGGGGTGAAGTGTACCGATCTCTGAAACTTACTACGAAAGTTGTCACAAAAAGAAAGGACTGATGAAAACACAGAGGAATTAGTACTTAGAAGACAAAGCAAATACAGCAAAACGGTCACTGTAGAATCTAGGGGGAATTCTGTGGGTGTTCAAGCTATAATTCTTTCACTTGTCCACTGTGAACATTTTTGTAATAGAGTGTTGGGGGGAAAGCCTAGATAAAGAATAGCAAAGTAAGGGGCCCGTGGGAGACTCAGTCATTAAGTGTCTGTCTTTGGCTCAGGTCATGATCCCAGGGTCCTGGGATCAAGCCCCGCATCTGGCTACCTGCTCTGTGGGAAGCCTGCTTCTCCCTCTCCCACTCCCCTGCTTGTATTCCCTCTCTCACTGTGTCTTTCTCTGTCAAGTAAATAAATAAATAAAATCTTAAAAAAAAAAAGAATAGCAAAGTAAACCCAAAATATGTAGAAAAAAAGAAATAGAGGTAAAAGGAGAAGTGAGCAAAACAGAAAACAGAAGACAGGGAAAATTCAGAAAGGCAAAGACTTTTCTGTGAAAAGCTCAACAACATTTTGATGGACTTCAGACTTCACAGTACATGTGAAGTACTGTGAATCTCACTACATGGGTTTAGACAAATCGGATTACTACAGTGAGGCCACTCCTGGGACTAACTATTCCTAGAAGATTTCTTTTATTTCAGAAGAACCAGAGAATTTTTTAAAAGATCTACTGAGAGAAAGAGAGAAGGAGAGACAGAGAGACAGAGAGATGGAGAGGGAGCAGAGGGTAGGGCAGAGGGAGATGAGCGGACTCCCCGCTGAGTGGAGAGCCCAATGCAGGGCTCGAGCCCTGGATACCCAGATCACCACCTGAGCCAAAATCAAGAGTCACACACCCAACCAGCTGAGACACTCAAATGTCCCATCAGAACAACCAGGGAATTCCTGGGACCTGCCAGAAATTTCTTCCAGGGCCCAGGGGAAGAGGCAGTCTGATGTAGCTTAAAGTCTGGAGGAATGAGAGAAGAGAAAAAGCTTTCCGGTAGTGAGTCCACCTGCTCCCATGGTCTCATCCCACCTGCCCCCATGCTCCTGGGTGAGGCCTGGCTGTGTCTCTTGAGCCTTTGGACCCTTCCCAGGGGATATTTAAACCAGTGCATCCTACATGGCCATGGGCGTCAGACTATCTGCAGTGTGACTCACAGTGCACAGAATCAGAACCACCCTGGGGCTTTCTGGAACAATTACCATAGGATGGGGCCTAACTGTGAGGATCCTGAGAGGTTCACAGGTCACTACATGAATGCCTTGGGTTAACAAAGATGGTGGTAAGACCTATTTTATCATCAACAATAGAATCAGTGGTAACATCTCCGGAAATCTCCTGGGGGCCAGGCACCCTTTTTTGGTGCTTTACTTCATCCCCTCATTAAATTCTGGCAATCTCACAAGTTCTAGCATGAGCCCCATTCTATAAACAGGCAAAGGGGCTCTGAGGCGAGTGTGCAGAGGGACAGCTAGAGAGTGAAGATACCAGAAATGCAATCTGGGCTGTGGCTCCAAAGCCAGAGCTAGTGACCGCCAGCTGTGGATGAATGCTGAACCTCCGTGCTCGGCCCTCCTCCAGAAGGGAAGATTATCTATCGAATGTCCCACCAGAGCATCGTAGGTAAGATGCAGGCGTTCTCTCTAGGGTTTTGTGTTCTAGGCAGAGAATAAGCCACAGACACTTAGGTAGGTTTAAAAACAGTTACCAGGGGCACTTGGGTGGCTTGGTCATTAAGTGTCTGCCTTCAGCTCAGGTCATGGTCCTGGGGTCCTGGGATGGAGCCCCGTGTCGGGTTCTCTGCCAAGCAGGAAGCCTGCTTCTCCCTCTCCCACTCCCCCTGCTTGTGTTTCCTCCCTCGCTGTGTCTCTCTCTGTCAAATAAATGGCTCAGTCATTGGGCATCTGCTTTCGGTTCAGGTCATGACCCTGGCGACCTAGGATTGGGCCCTGCGTCAGGTCCGATGAGAAGCTTGCTTCTCTGTCTCCCACTTCCCCTGCTTGTGTGCCCTCTCTCGCTGTCTCTCTCTGTCAAATAGATAAATAAAATCTTTTTAAAAAGATTTTATTTATTCATTCATTTGTCAGAGAGAGAGCATACAAGCAGGCAGAGGGGCAGGCAGAGGGGCAGGCAGAGGCAGAGAGAAAAGCAGGCTCCCCGCCGAGCAAGGAGCCCAATTTGGGACTCAATCCCAGGACCCTGGGATCATGACCTGAGCCAAAGGCAGCAGCTTAACTGACAGAGCCACCCAGGCATCCCAAATAAAATCTTTTAAAAATAATAAGAAACAATTAAAAAATTTAAAGTTACCAAATGGAATGCCGAAATAGAAGCTTAGCTCTGTTACTTCCACATTAATGTAACCAACAGAGAAACTACAAATAACTTAACAAGCCTTGTGAAGAGCTGAGAAGGCCAAGGTGTACTTGAGATAAATCCTGACTTTTCATAGGGGGAGTTAACTAGCAATCTCCAGAAATGTAGGTGTGAAGGGATTCCCGGGACCTAGGAGGTGGCCATCCACAGAATGACAAAGAGAAACCCTGAGAAGAGGCAGAACTTGGAGGTGGGGTTGGGAATGTGCTGACAGGACACCAAACGCGGGGACAGCTCCTTCCGACATATGCGGTTACTGGACTCAATGACTGTGCCTCTGACCTGGCGCTTCCTCCTTCTAGGTCACCACTGAACTGAGAAGGAGACTCAGCCACTTCGATTCCTGAAAACCCTGGAGGTAGGAAAAGGCAGGCCACGAGCAGAGCAGCAATGCTGACAAATCTGAACAAGGCAGTGGATATGGGGTTGATGGAGCATGAAGAGGACACTGTTTCCCCAAACAATCATGGGAGAGGCCGGTGCAGGCAAGCCCAGGTAAGCCCCAAGAGAAATAGGGTACATGGTCCGGCGAAGGCGGGCTCTAGGGAAGGCCTCCAGGGTGGGCGCCCAGAGTGGCCGCCGTAATGATGCCAGAAGACGAGGAGGACAGGTGTGTGAGGGTGTGTGGATCCCCACAAGGGGCCCAGAGCCAAACCAACCAAACCCACGAATGAGGAACGAGTTGCAGTGTCCAGGACAGAGGCAGTGCTCGCTGGAGCAGGCCGCCTGGGAGGAATGTCCTCTCTGGATCCCTTGTGTTCTGAGTAAAGACAGAGATGACATGGAAGACAGAACAGGTGAGTGGGAGGGAGGCGGTATGGTAAGAGCAGGAAGCTGATGACAGGTGGAGTGGAGCTACAGTTACAAGAGACAGAGGGACTGAGAAGCGGGGACTCGATCCCATGAAGGATGATGCTGTGGAGCACGACAGGAGCGCAGAGAGAGCATGGGGGCTGCCCGGCCCGGCCAAGCTGGAGGCCGCCAGCAAAGCTTTTGGTCTCCACCACCTCCAGCAAGCCAGGCAAGATGACTTCCCGAGGCTGAAGAGGAACCCCAGCATCAGCTGTAAAGGGCCCACAGGATGGCACATAAAGAGGACGTGTCACACTGACACCACATCTCTTCTGAGGAAAGGGCAAATGCCCAAGGAAGGAAAACACCCTCAAGGCTTCCAGAAAGAAGAGGGAGCAGGAAAGGAACACCAGGATTTGGAAATGGGATCTGAACAGCAGTGGCGGCCATGCGGTTGGAACCCCAAGAAGGACAAGGGGGCTGCAGAAGGGTGCTGGGCGGGGGCATCATGTGGATACCATGGTGGCTGGTTTCTGTGAACCCAAGTCATGTCCCCGAGCCTAGGGGCTTTGAGAAGCACTCCCAGGCCTGCCCCTGACACCCAGCTCCTGCTGACCTTCTAGGTCCCCGGCCCTGGCCCAACAGGCCCTGTGCGTGCTCACCTGGATGGTTCCGGGCTGGCGGCTCTCCCTCTGCCCCCATGGCCTCTTCTACTTGTCCCGGTCTCAAGACCTCATCTGGTTTGGTAATAAGGTATCCTGAAGAAGGAAAAGGACACAGGACGTCATTAGTAATGCCGGAGGTGTTCTGGAACCAAGACCCAGCCTTGCCAACCGAGACAGTCTGGCCTTGGTGCGGCCCCATGAGGACGGCTCTGTGCCCCTCAGTGCAGAACATTCGCCAAGAGGATGAGAGCAAGACACCCCGGGTGGGACTGCAACTTCCTAGTGGTGAACCCGAGGCCCCGGCTCATTCTGGGCTTCAGAGGCCCCAGAGCAGGTAGCAGCTGAGGTGAGCCGAATGCATGTGTCCCGGTCACCCTGCACAGCCATCCCTCACCCACAGACACCAGGTGGCTGTAGTTCTCCAGCGTGACATCTCTGTAGAGGTTCCTCTGAGCAGAGTCCAGTTGCTGCCACTCCTCCAGGGTAAAGTCCACGAATACATCCCTGAAGGTCAAGGATTCCTGCAACGGCACATTCTGTATGAGCCCGGAGTGCTGGGATCGGGGAGCGGGACACTGTGTCCCATCCACAGTCGTCTACACATGGCAGAGATTCAATCCGGCGTCCACCCCAGAAGACCCCGGACAGTGGAGGACAGACTGGCTTACCTCAGAGTGGAAGGTCACTTGCCCAGGGTCACAAAGCAAGGAAAGAGGGATGAAAATGCATGTGTTCTGCATTCTACGTCCACGTTTCTCAACACGACACTGCCCTGCCTTTCTTGACACAACTGTTCCCTGCCCAATTTGAGACCATGTAGTGTATGGAATGCTTCTGTCACCTACATTATTTTAAACTTTATAAAGAAACAGAAAAGGTGGTAAAGATATCTTCCTCCAGAAATGCAATCTCAGCTCACTGACTGAACACCAACCAAGCTGCTAAGTCCAGAGAATATCAAGATTGATAAAAAGAGACACCTTTTCTGAACTGAAGGTGTGTCCGTCTGGTAGAGAAATACCAAGTTTAGAAATGCACACAGGAAAGGGACAGAGGGCAGGAGGGCCGGCTACCTGTCCTCTAAGGGCAACGGGAGGGGCAGTATAGGGAAAAGAGAATAGAAAGAAGTCAGTTTTGCTCGGGGCAGGCAGAGAAGGCCTCGCAGAGGACAGAGAGCTAGGACAACAGTTATAAACACAGCTCTTCAGTCAGGACTGTGAGGAGACAGAAAATATATCCTAGTCTTGGCTCTAGGTCCCTGTTGCAGAGCCCCCCAAACCCTTACAAGTCCCCACGTGAGAAGAATACAAGGAGCATCTCATGTTCTTATGAGGAGACTAGAGGTGCACGGCAGGGGCTGGGGACCAGAAAGGCCAAGACATGACTAGAAACTCTGGATTTTCAGCCCCACCACCTTCTCCAGAGATGGAAGAGGGGCTAGAAATGGAGTTGACAACCGATCATTGTTGCGTTATGAAGCTGCCATAAAATCCCCAGAGCATGGGTTTTGCGGAGCCTCCAGGTGCGGGAACGCATCCACATCTTGGGAGGACGATGCTTGCCGAGTCCACACGGACAGAAGCTCTTGTGCTCAGGGTCCTCCCAGGCCCTACCCTATGTGTATGTTCATCTGGCTGTTCATGTGTATCCTTCCTCATATCCTTTAATAAACCAGAAATGTAAGTCAGCATGTCCCCGAGTCCTACAAGACGCTCTAGCAAACAGTCGAATCCAAGGAGGGGGCCACCGGACCTCTGACCTATGGCCAGTGGGTCAAAAGCCTGCAACTGGGGGCTGGCATCTGCCGGGAGGTGTGAGAGGCGGCAGTCTGGTAGGATGGAACCCTTAAGCTGCGGGATCCGATGCTATCTCCGAGGACACAGTATTCCAACTGAGTTATGTGTAGGATACCCAGCAGGTGTGGCAGAATGTCTGGTGTGGGGGAACCTTCCACATATCAGTGACCAGAAGTGTCAGAGATAAAGTGTTCTACGTGAGACCAGGGGAGACATGCTGGAGAAAGACACAGTAGAGAAGGGCTGGGCTGTTTCCATACAGAAGAAGGCCACACAGTCACCCGAACGCTAATTGTGGCTAATCAGCCTGAGAGGTAACCGGAAGCAGGAGGGTGGGAGTCTGCATGGGCAGCAGATGGAGGGGAAAAAGGAAAGGTCTGTGTTTGGTCTTGGCAGCACCAAACAAATGCTCACTTTTCGGAGGGCCTGTTGTCCTATCAGAGAGAGAGCAAGACCCCCCCTGCTGACACCCTGACACCCTGCCTGTTCCCCCTGCACTGACTGGTCTTCAGTCCGGGTGGCCCAGGTGGCACCCATGGGGCCCCAACAGGCCACATGGGGCAGCCGGTTTCCCAGCGCTGCAGATGGAGACGAGCCAGGACATGCCTTGTGTGGCAGGACAGTGACAGGCAGGTGTCGCCAGCAGGAGGAGTGCTCAGAGCGACCCACCCCTCCTGTTACCTTCCCAGGGGACAGTGCAGGTGTCAGGGACCATGACCACACTGGTGAGCAGAGGGGAACCACTGGCTCAGAGGCCCTCAGCTGTCAAAATTCACGATGCACAGAGCCTCTGACCTAGAAGCCTCACCCCCAGAAAGCTATCCTGCAGAGGAGACCCGCTCCTCTGAACCAACAGAACCATACACAGCTAAGTATCATTGCATCCTTGATGATATCAAAAGACCAGAACATCCTCAATGTACACCCCTGGCAGAAAGCAAATATATAATATGGTAGTTCCAGCCAGCAGAATGTCACAGAGCCGTTAGTGCCAATGGCATACCACCCGGGGGTGATATAGCCCTTCAGGGTACAGCTGGCAAGGTCTGTAGAAACTCTTCGTTGTCACCACAAGGGGCAAGGGGTGGGGACATTGGCATCAGGGGAGTCCATGGCAGGGTCAGTTAGATATCCTCCAACGCACACAACCGCCCTCCACAACACAGCACTGCCTGGCCCCAAATGTCAAGCGTGCCCAGGGGGGAAAACGGGTTGTTCAGACACACAGTGAAATACAATGATTGTGGAAAAGTCCAGAATGTGTTGTACTATACGATGAAGGAAGAGATCCAAAGTAAATGGCACTCTTACGTGGAAAGAGATGTACACACGTGATCTCTCCAGGATCGTATGAAACAAGGAAGGAGATGGGGCATGGGGTGACAGGGAGAATTCATTTTCACCTTTTGTTAAACAAGCTTTTAATGTTTTACCATATACACCAATCATCTTTCACAATGCTCAATTCAATGTATTAACTCTGTATTCAGAGTATGTGTTTAGGATCTTGACATCCAGGGTCTCAAGTCAATCAGGTGCATCATTTATTTTCTGTAGCCTCTTTATCAAATCCAAGGTTAAAGGGCTCCATAAAACCAACTAGTTTCCTTTTCAACTTTCAACAGCCCGGGAAAGCTGAACGCAGAAATGATCTGGTCTTTAACATTTTGCGACAGTCGTAATTAGTCTGGGATCTGGAATAGCCAATTCAAGCGTGAATACCTTTGACCCCCAAATCCAACTTCCCGATGTAGCCTCCATAAACACTTGCACTACTGAACATACACGTAACAAGTCATCCAGGAGCCACCATATAGAACAGAAAAAGAAAATTCAAAAGCTGAGTATGTACAAACAGAGCAACAGGTGAATGACATACCCAGAGCACTGCACGAAACGGGAATCTTTCTGTGCTGAGGAGGACCACCACCCAGAAGAGAACGAGGCAGGAAAGGGAAGATGACAGTGGGACTCGGATGGCACTTGTGCAGACACTCATCCAACAAAGCCTACAGACCCGTTTTCAGCTCACGAAACTGACGGAAACACAGCCACCCCACCCCATTCGCATACTGTACCAGCGGGCACTCTGAGGAGAAGCATGGCATTGGGCACAGAAGAAACGGAGATGCTGGGACTTCCTAGTGCACAGAATGTCAAGCACAGATTTACTTTCATTATTTGAATAGAATAAAAAAGTAAACAGTGAGGTGGAAGCGAAGACACAGAAAAAGTGGGTCTCTGGGCTTTAGTGAGCTTCCCTGAGAAGCAGAACAACAAAGAGGAGGTGCATTTCCCAGAGGAAGCAGCAGACGAGACCCGTCATTTTCCTTCTGTCTTTTCTCATTTTAGATTGTTGGTTTTTGTGGTGAGGGGAAGGACTGGAGAAACCGGAACTGGATTACAGCTGGAATGGAAAACAGCCGCAGCAGAGAGGAGGGACAGGTTTGTCGAGCTTACAATCCAGATGTCCCAAAGCTGCCTCAAGTTCGCTGAAAACTAGAGGGAGGGGATAAGGAACTTACCTGGGCTGTGGCCATCCTGTTCTGCCTTGGACAAAGGGCGGAGATCTAGGAAGACAGAATGAGGGGGGTCGCGAATTCAGTGCGTTCAGCCATGAGACCATCCCCACCAGCCTGAGGGCAATCACCCGTGCACCTGGGGAGAATAATGTGCAGCGAGCCTGGAAGCTCCAGCCTGGTCCCTGGGATGTGGATAAGCTCGTGTGGGCTTTGCACAGGACCTGTGTCTATGGGCTTCCAAAATGCCCAATGTGAATCGAGTTTCTCTTCCTAACATATATAAAAGCAGATTACAAAAACGCAGGTGCAGCACAAGCTCATTTGTTCCCCAATTATGTACATACTGAGGAACGGCAGTGTCCCAGAGTGGTTACTAAAATATTGACACTGGTTTTCTCTGACTGGCGATTTCAGTTCTCTTTTGTTTACCTGCATTTTTGAATGTGGATATTATCACTCATAAAACGGATAACACTGAGCCCCAGAAGTGACAAAGCCTGGGCAGAGTCTGGAGGACAGGGACCCCTGCCTGTGGTTTGCAGGAGGGAGACAAACCAGGGCTGGAGAAGGGGCAGGGAATGGGGGGGCAGGAGGCAGAGAGGGAGGTGAAGAGCCCAGCACTGGTCATTCCCTGAGGAGCTGGAAGCCACTGACCTTGGCCGCCTGTGAACACTGCCCTTCACTGCCCTCCTCCACCCTGTTCCCGGCTGGTGACGTCCTCCTTTCCTGCTCTTCCCTGCTGGGCAGTTTTCTCCCCCCCCCCTTTTTTTTTTTAAAGATTTCACGTATCTATTTGACATACAGAGAGTAAGAGAGAGAGAGCGCGCATGCGCGCAAGCAGGAGCTGTTGCTAGCAGAAGGAAAAGCAGGCTCCCCACCCAGCAGAAAGCTCCAATGGGGCTCAATGCCAGAACCCTGGGATCATGACCTGAGCCAAAGGCAGACGCTTACCCACCTGAGCCACCCAGGCATACCTGCTTGGCAGTTTTCAAAACAAAGTCTCCACACAGAGTTTCTGCAGAGTAGCTGCTGTCATCGCAGCACCCCTGGGGCAGCCTCAGGACACCAGAGTTCAGCTGCAGGCAGCTTAACGTCTCATGCTCTCAGACCCAGTCACAGCAGCACCAAAACGAGGCAGCAGAACCAGAAGACAGCGGACCTCTGACTACTTGAAAATTTTACCAAGGAGAAAAGAAAACCATACAAAAGTGTTCTGCACTTTACTCAGAGCAGGGGGAGTGTCAACATTTGTGTGGAGGTGGGTGTCAGAAACAGTGAATTGGAAAAAAAGGGGGCCATTATGCTGTGCACACAGGCATGTCAGCAGAGGAGACAGTCCTGCAAGGCTGGCAGTGTCACTCGTCACCCTGATCCTGCCCTTGCAGGACCGGGGCAGGCTCCCTGCCTCATGGCACCGTCCCTCCATCCACTTGGACATCTCATCTCTCTCCTCCAATGGGGTCCAACTGCCCACCATCACACAGTGGGCATGCTCTCCCTCAGCTGGAGGAGGGACAGAGGCCACTGCAGGTCCAGCTCTTCCTGGACCTGCTAATCCTCTAAGCCTCCACCCCCTGGCCTAGGGTCCGGGTCTGTCCCGGGAACCTACACCCCCTGCACTGGGTTCTGGCTCTGTCTTGAGTCCCTGCCCTTCTGCCCCAAGCTCTGGGGTTGTGCTCTGAGGCTCCTCCCTCTGCCATGGGCTCTGGGTCTGGGCTGAGGCTCCTCCTCTCAGGCCCCTCAGAAGAGCTCTCTTGTTCCTAAGGATGCAGGACCTAAGGATTCAGAGACAAACGCGTTTCAGCTGGGACCATCCCTGCGGCACCACATCTGTGTCTCTGACCCAGGGGGACTCACCTTCTGAGGCCTCAGACTGGCTCTTCTGTAGACTCGGAAGCCCAGGTGCAGGTGAGCTGGGTCCCGCAGTCGGTGAGCCCTGGTCCCAGTGACGCACCCCGCTCCTGCAAGGAAGGACCACACAGGAGATGCAATCAGCAACCCCTGTGATGGACTGAAGCTGAGGAAAACTCCAGTGTTTTACCTTATGCGAGGAAGCCCAAAGCCTCATCTGAGTTGGAAGAGCGATGTTCAGTAGGACCCTATTAACACCAGACAAGGAGCTGAGCACTGCCTCTGCAATCAACTCACGGCCTGCTCTGTCGCTTTTATTCGTCCAGTGAAAATGGGGAGGGCCCGCTATGTGCCTGTACTAAGCGCTGCAGATCCACCAGGGAACAAACTCGGCAGAGGTCCCCGACCTTGTGGAGCTCTAGATCCACCAGGGAACAAACTCGTCAGAGGTCCCCGACCTTGTGGAGCTCTATTCGAGCCTCTATTCAAGGCAGACAGCAACCACAAACTTGATCAATTTCGGAAACGGTAGTTAGAAAGGCCAAGCGCTAGGCAGGAGGGAAACAGGCAGAAGGATGCCCCGGGGTTGCGTGGCCGTGTGACTTGGGACAGCGGCCTGAGCCTTTCTGTTCTTGCTTCCTCGCAATAAAACGAAGATAACCGTAGCACCTGCTCACAGGCCGTCAGGAAGAGGAGCGGGGACCGCAAAGGTGCCTCGCACTTACTAGGCACTCCGCAAACTCACTGACTGTATCACTCGCCGCCGCCCGCATCCCGACGCCCGCACTCGGCCCGTCGCCCAGTGCCGCGAGCCCTCAGAGGCGCGAACCCACCAACCCCGCCCTCCCCTGCAGCCCGTATCCGCTCCGCCTTCCCGTACTCGACTCCCACAACCCGACGGTCGCGGTGGATAACAACAACCGGCGCGACGGCGCGCCGCTCTCGGGTCAGCGGAGCACTTCCGCTCCTGTCGCCCCGCAGCCCGAGGTCGGAGCGCGGCGCACGCGCACGGAGACGGGGCGAGGGGGCCGGGTCCGCACTGTCTATGGGCAAGATGGGCCGTGTCGCGGACAGTGATTCTGTCGGGGTTCCTCTGCGGCGCGAAGCGGCGACCGGAGCGTGCGAACATTTTCCGCGACGAGTCGCACATTCAGGCGCGGGACGGGCTGGGGCGGGGCGGGAATGGGCCTCCGGGCGGCGAGGCGCCGGCGGAGGGTTTCAGCGGCTCCAGTCCCGCCGCCTCGGAGGCCGAGGTGCTGTGTCCCGCGCGTTGTGGTGCGCACCGGCCACCCCGCAAAGCCACGCTCTCCGCTTCCTTCAGCTCGTCGGAATAAGAAACGGTAGCGGCTCCCGCTGCCGTCCTCAGCGGCACAGGGGCGCGGCCATCTTGGGGGCGGGGCCGTTCCCTGGGAGCCGGGCGGGTCCCGGGTCCGAGGGGGCCAGAGGGCAGGGGTCAGCCCCCGTCGGGGGAAGAGTCCCGGAGGAGAGCCTGGGCGCGGGGCTGGAGGGCAGCCACACCCACAGACGCGGACGCCTCTGCCCGATTCTCCTGAAAGAAATCGTGCTGCTCCAGTTTCAGGGACCCCGGGCGTCCTGGGAGAGTGTGGTTTTGCTGACAGCACCGCCTAAAGAAGCAGAGAGTTTTGGTCTCTGACAGTGGCAGGCACTGGTGGCGTGGCCGCTAATAAAGCCTGTCCGTGCCGTTGAGGAAAGTTTGCTGTTTCCGTCAGGGTGTGGGGAAAAGAGACCAAGGGTGTGGCGCCCTTGTAGCTGCCTGGGCCCCGAGCAGAACCCTGGGCCGGTGTCAGGTCAGATGTGCCCGATTCCTTGTGAGCTGGAGCCACAGGTGCCACGCACTGTGAGGGAAGCCTGTGGCAGAAACCGTCACGCAGTCCCGCGTACACGTCGGTAAGCTTCCACGGGAACATACTGCTTTCTCCCTGTCTTTCCCTTTGCTCTCTAGGAGTGAACTGAGGTTCCCGGTGGTTTGGGGGATTCCTAGCCGGGATCTACAGCGCAGAGTTCTGGGAAGTGACGGCCCAAGCCTTTAGGATCCCAGGGAAAGAGCCCGCTTTCCGTGAGGCGCGTGAGTGGGTACTGCTGCCCACTGTGAATGCATTCCGTGTGCGTTTGTAAGTGACGGCCAGACTTGGAGACGCCGCCTGTTTCTTTCTAGAGAAGAGACCTGCTGTCCTTTTCGGCCATCACCGTCGGGAGGCAGGAAAGGTTTAGCCGAGTTGGTATGCTAGTGTCCCTAGGACAGCTGAGAAACCCCAGCTGCCGAAGTCCCTGGTGCTGGGCCCTGGTCAGACTCTCCCGGATCCTCGTAAGACACGGGCAGGTGCTCGCACAGAAAGGCTATGCCGAGCGGTTGGCGTGGGGCCTGGGGAAGGACACGTGTGTGTTACTCCGACAACGGTAGCATTTCTAGTGTGACTTTGCCATTTCAGACCGGAGAAGCATGCAAGGTGTTCTTCCGGTCCGTCCTCTGCCCGGGATTTTCGGATATATCAGTCCATAGGGGGGAAGGCTTGTCTACAGCACTTTCTGGCCCCTTGGGTCACAGCGGAGGACCACCTGCCTAAAGGGCTGTTGTGACTGACGTAGGGCGCATCTTAGAGCCCCAAGCCCAGGATTGAGCCCACATTGGGCTCCTGGTTTGCGCTGGTGGTTTACGCCCTCTCGCACACACTCGGTAGCACGTTGGTGCCGTTGCTGTACCTTCCCATAGCGTGGGCTTCCCCTTTGCTGCCTTCTTGCGCAATCGTGCCCGTGCCCGGTTCCATCCTTACCCAGGGTCACCACTCATACTCACCTGAAAACATTTTTTCCCGTCGGCCTCTAGACTTCTAATGAAGTGAAAATTAATTGTAAAGGGTAAACCCAGGAGACCCGGATTGCTCGAGGCCCGTACATTCCCCAGAAAATCCTGTTGCGGGAGCACTGGTCGTTGTCTGGCTCCCGGGAGACCACTGCTAAGCCCCTGTCACATTCTGCCTAGTGAGACTGTAGTCTGAGCATCGCTGTTCCAGTGTGGCCCGAGAGCGTCTGCAGACAGTGTGGCTCAGGGTGAAGGTCTGGGTTTGTCTGCGTGAGGCCCTGGGCCGTGCTGTATTAGTTTGGCCTCTGGAGGGCGGTAGCCTGAGTAGCTACTGTCAGTCACAGGGATGCCGCCAGCCAGCACAACCTCCCAGCAAGGCCCCAGGCCCCAAGACTGGAGCGAGCTTCCCCGGCTGGCCGGGCATGGCAGGTTTTGTCACACACATGGTTCCTGGGAGTATGAATCGGTGACCTTGGGACTCCTTTGGGGGGCAATCACTGCCATGACATGCCTGGCTGTTTCCCTTTGCTGCTTCTATTCCGCATGCTTTCCCGCAGTAAGTCCTAACCATGCATCAAACAGCTCACAGGCCTCTGAGAAGCAGAACAGCATTTCTGAGTCCTGAGTCCTAGGGCATCATGGTGCCCAAGCGGGGCCTTGGAGACCTGTGTCGCACCGCTGTTGCAAATGCTCAGATGGTTACTCACTCTCTAGTGTGTTTTTGCCATCCCAGGACGTGGACCTTCTGAACCCAGTGAGTCCGCTCTCAGCAGTGCACGAGTCGCAGCAGCGGCATCTGGGAGGCCTGGAAGGCGCGGCAGTTGCTTTTTCATGGCTGAGGAGCAGAGGGCCCGGTGCATGCCCTGCGTGGGAGCTGAGCAAGTCTGCTTTCTTGCAGTTTTTAATTCTACTTGTATAGTTACCCTAGAGCTTATGACAGACACCACCGATATATTAGTCTCTTGTAGATGAATACCATTACTTCCTCCCGAATTCAATGATGTAAAAAATTGTTGCTCAGTTCCATCCTTTTGTTCTGTTGTCAACCTGGTTTTTAACTCTACGTATATTTTATTCCTCTCGATGTGATACTATAATTGTTTAAGACCGTCAGTGTCTATATAGATTCACCCACTTATTTTCTCTTTGTAGTCCTCTCCATTCCTTTTTGCCCTTTTATTTTTTAAGGATCATTATTTTCTAACTTTAAGGTGTATCTTGAGTATTTATTTTAGGGTCAGTTGCTGAAAATTAATTTGATCAGTTTTGGTTTTTCTGAAACCAACTTTATTCCATCCTTATTTTAAAAGGGTGTTGCCTCAGGGTGCCTGGGTGACAAAGTTAGTTAAGTGTCAGACTCTTGGTTTTGGCCCTGGCCGTAATCTCTTGGTCATGAAATCAAGCCCTGCCTGGGGCTCCATGATTGGCTCGGAGTCTGCTTGAGTTTCTCCCTCCCTCTCCCACTGCCTTTCCCCACTGTGTGCTGGGTCTCACTCTGTCTGTCTCTCACTATCTCAAATAAAAAAATAAATCTTATAAAATCTGGGAATAGAATTACAAGTTAGCAGTACTTTCATTTCAGCCCTTTAAAGATACCATTTCATTCAGTCAGTTGAGTGTCCAGCTCTTGATTTCTGCTCTGGTCATAATTTCAGGTTTGTGGGAAGGAGGAGCCCCTCACTGGGCTCTGCACTGAGTGTGGACCCTGCTTGAGATTCTCTCTGTGTGGTGCCTGGGTGGCTCTGTTTGCTAAGCATCTCCCTTTGGCTCAGGTCATGATCTCAGGGTCCTGGGTTCAAGCCAGTGCATGGCGTTCAGTATGCGGTGGGCAGTCTGCTTCTCTTTCTCCCTCTGATTCCCTCCATCACCACCCCCTGCTCGTGTTCTCTCCCTCTCTCTCAAATAAATTTAAAATCTTTTAAGAAAAAGAGATTCTCTCCTTTTGCCTCTCCCTCCTGCTCACACACGCAGGCTCTCTCAGAAAAAAAAAAAGAAAGAAAGAAAGAAAGAAGGGGAAAATAAAGATAGCACTTCATTGTATTCTGGTTTTCATTGAATTTGTTTAAAAGGCAGCTGCCATTTTTATTGTTCCTCCTGTGAAGGTGATGTGCCTTTTTTCTCTGGCAGCAATTAGATTTTCCCTTTTTCTCTTTTGTTTTCTCTTTTGTTTTCACTGTGATTTGCCTAGCTCTGATTTCCTTTGTATTCATTCTGCTTTGCATGAGTAGAGAGCTTTTTGAATCGATGGCTCATTATCTTTTATGAATTTTGGTATCTCTTCAAATTGATATCCCTTCCAGTTAAACATATATTGGATCTTTCTACTGTGTTCCATGTCTTATATTCTTTCCATTGTTTTTCTTTTTTTTTCCCCACAGTGCTTCAGCCTGGACATTCTCTACTAACTCTCTTCCCATTTACCAAGTTTCTGTTATGCTACATCTAACATCTATTTAGTGCTTAATTTAAGCTATGTTTTCAGTTCTAGAATTTCCATTCCATTCTTTGTAATAGATATCAATCATTTTGTCACCTAATTTCTTGACATAGTAATCATAGTGTCTTTTTTTTTTTAAGTCTGTGTCTGATAATGCAAATATTTGGATTGCTGTTGGGTTTATTTGTATCATCTGTTATATCTTGGTTTCCTTCATCTAACTCATGGCAGCCTGTGATTTTTTTTTTCTCAAACACCAGAAATTGTATATGCAAAGTTTTAAAAGATTTCTCTGGGTTGCCTGGGTGGCTCAGTGGGTTAAAGCCTCTGCCTTCAGCTCAGGTCATGATCTCAGGGTCCTGGGATCAAGCCCCACATCGGGCTCTCTGCTCCGCATGGAGCCTGCTTCCTCCTCTATCTCTGCCTGCCTCTCTGCCTACTTGTGATCTCTGTCTGCAAATAAATAAATAAAATCTTAAAAAAAAAGAACAGTTTACTCCTAGTACCCAGATCTTGATTTTTAGTACCATTCCCCCTAAAAGGAAACGAGAGGGTTTTAGAGGAATGTCTTGATTCTGGGGCTGGGAGACTACATGGTGAGCATGGGTAACTTACACGCTGATCTTATGCTCTAGAAAGCAAAGATGGACTCAAAGCCAAATGGGACATGTCTAAAGGACGCAGGAAGCATCATGAAGGACCTTCGCTGGCCACATCTGAGATCATTTGAACACCAATAAGTAATGGCTACAATTTATTGTAATACACTAAATAAATAGATAAAAATCCATGAGTTCATTGTGATACTCAAAAAAGGAACAAAAAAGATAAAAGAAGAAAAGAACAAAGCTCTTTGTCTTATTCTTAGAATGAGTTCTAACTTAATAGCGAGGGAACTGCATACAGATTTATTGGGGAAAAACATCTGCAAGAGGGTAAAAAAGATAGGGTTGGACAGAGGGAGGATTTGCCAAGAATGTAATTGCAACCAAGGCCTCAGACAACCCTACGGGGAGCTCTGGAGCTGAGATGGCCCTTCAGAGTTGTCCCAAGTTGAGGAGATTGGGCTGGACTTCTGTATTCCTACATCAGACACGCATTGACTACCGCCTGCACCCTGGGCAGTGGTGGGGGTGAAGTATAACTTCGAGTGAGGTAGTTCTCTGTGGCTGAGAGAAGTTTCCAGTAAGAGACAGGTGTGAGGTCAGAAGCTGATTCTCCCAGAAGCTGGGGGGATAATGTATTGGCCCTCAACAGGAGCTCTGAGTGAATACTACAGTATTCACTACAGCAAATCTTTCTGTTTCTATTAAGAAGCAAGACACCAAAGAGGGCGTATTGTCTGACCCTTTTTAAAAAAAGATAAAGAAGATATGGTCCGTATATACGATGGGATATTACTCAGCCATCAGAAAGGATGAATACCCAACATGGGTTTTCATCAACATGGATGGTACTGGAGGAGATTATGCTGAGTGACATAAGTCAAGCAGAAAGTCAATTATCATATGGTTTCACTTAATTGTGGAATGTAAGGAATAACATGGAGGACATTAGGAGAAGGAAGGGAAGATGAAGGTTGGGGGATTGGAGTGGGAGATGACCCATGAGAGACTGTGGACTCCGGGAAACAAACTGAGGGTTTTAGAAAGGAGGAGGGTGGGGGGATGGGTGACCCAGGTGATGGGTATCTAGTACATGGAGCACTGGGTGTTATGTGCAAACAATGAATCTTGGAACACTACATCAAAAACTAATAATTTACTGTGTGGTGACTAACATAATAAATGAAAAAAAAAAGATTGATTTATTTGAGTGCAAGCGAAAGCAAAAGAAGGGGAGGGTCAGAGGGAGAAGCAGACTCCCCACTGAGCAGGGAGCCCGATGTGGGGCTCAATCCTGGGACTCTGGGATCATTGCCTGAGCCGAAAGCAGATGCTTAACCGACAGAGCCACCCAGGCACCCCTTTCACTACAGCAGCTATTCTATAAGAATGCCACCTAATAAATATTAAAAATTGATGTAAATATAAAATCACTTTTTTACATACCTCCATGTAACCATAATTGATTCAAGCAAGGAAGCTTAAGGGATATTTTCTTAGTTTGAACTGTTAAAACAAATACCATAAACTGAGTAGCTTATCAACAGCAGAAATTTACTTTTCATAGTTCTGGAGGCTGGAAGTCAAAAATCATGGTGCCAGTATGGCTGGCTTCTTGGCAAGAGCCCACTTTCAAGTTGCAAATGACTGTGTTCTTGTATCCTCACATGGTGGGAAAGGGGTGAGCTAGCTCTCTGCCCTTTTCTTATTAGGGCACTAATTCCATTCATGAATCCACGCTCGTGACCTAATCACCTCCCAAAGGCCCCCACCTCCTAACACTATCATATTGGGGGTTAGGATTTCAACAAATGAATTTGAAGGGGGGGCACAAACATTCAGTCCACAGCAGATGTTGAAAGTGTTTGATAAAAGGTGGTTTTAGGGGCACTTGGGTGGCTCAGTGGGTTAGGCCTCTGCCTTTGACTCAGATCATGATCTCAGGGTCCTGGGATCGAGTCCCACATCGGGCTCCCTGCTCAGCAGGGAGCCTGCTTCCCTTCCTCTCTCTCTGCCTGCCTCTCTGACTACTTGTGATCTCTGCCTGTCAAATAAATAAATAAAATAAAGGGAAAAAAAGGTGGTTTTAGAACAGGTCCTTAAATGTAGAATCAAAGCATCACTCTAAGATTATTTGCTCCTTGTATAGAAAACTTAGCATCACAAACAGCGGGTTGCATTGTAGCACCTATGACATATTCTTGGCAAAAATGCTTAACCTGGGGGTGCCTGGGTGGCTCAGTGGGTTGGGTCTCTGCCTTCAGCTCAGGTCATGATCTCAGGGTCCTGGGATCCAGCCCCGCATTGGGCTCTCTGCTCAGCAGGGAGTCAGCTTCCCTCTCTCTCTGCCTACTTTGATCTCTCTCTCTGTCAAATGAATAAATAAAATTTTAAAAAAAATGCTTAACCTGAAACGGATCAAGCCTGGAGACCTAACTTCAATTCTAGAAAGTACAAGAGATATATGAAAAGTTTAGGTGACATCATGAAGAAACAGAGGATACAGAGGGTGAGACTTCTAGAAGCCAACTGGACTAGCTTTTCTTCTAAAAGTCAGTGTTAACCGGGTTGGGGGAAGGTGCTGATGGTAGTGTAGTTTTTGATTTCCCTAAACACGGTCTCAAAACAGAATCATTACAGTGAAAGAAAAAAAAAATCACTGGCTACCTTTTGAACAAAACAAGCTGACAAGCATCCCCAGGAGCCCCGGAATGCAAATGGGTGAAACCAAGCCATTGACAATAGCAAGAGCTTCGCAAGTTCTGCACAGGCTTAGCAGTGATACAGAAGAGCAGCAGAGGGACCGTAGGGTCATTCTGGTGGTCCCATGCCAAAAGACATACAAACACCCCTCAGCTCGATTACTTACTACCTCAGTTTCTACCACAGGAGTTACTCCTAGGCCCCAGTCTCCTCCACTGATAGGCTCTCAACTTAGGGCAAGATCCCTCAAGATTCTTCCAGGTGGCTGCCTTCTGTAGCATCCACCTGACCCCTGGGAAAACTCACACCCTCACTCCACCAGACTCTAGAACTGCACACTGTCTACACTGCCGCGCTCTTTCTTCACCCGGCCATTCCAGGCTGCCACATCAGCCTGCTCTTTACAGGTTCATCCGGGTGGGAGCAGTCATCAGTATAGCCTCCCACCCCCAAATCTTAAGGGCAAGCCTTACCAGAAACTCTCAAGCTGTGCCACAGAGACAACATCTGCAGATCAGATGTTAGTCTCCCCATCTAGAAGGCAACCTCCATTATTCTGAATCACCTTGGGGTCCCCTCTCTTAGCTTGAGGTGGTGGTGCAGGGTCCAGAAGAAAGGGGCAAAGTGCTCCCTACTGAAAAATTTCCTTTCAAAAAATATATTTTTTAAGAATTTAGTTATCTAATTGACAGAGACAGTGAGAGAGGGAACACAAGGAGGGGAATGGGAGAGGGAGAAGCAGGGAGCCCGATGCAGAGCTTGATCCCATGGCCCTGAGATCATGACCTGAGCCAAAGGCAGACACTTAATGACTGAGCCACCCAGGTGCCCAAAAAATAATTGTTAAAAAAGAATCTCCAACCCGCTCTCACATCAGCTGGAGGAGGATGGGCTGATAATCCAAGAACTTGCTGGCACCTTACAGTTAAATTGTCTAGACTATGGGTAGACACCTCATGAATATGAGTATGCCTGGAATTAATGGATACCAATAAAATATTTGTGCTCTTCTTATTTTATCCTTGTACCTGCCTTGAGCTTGGTTTACCTGGTATTTTGTAAAGCCAAAAATAATCTTATTTTTTTCACTGATGGATGTGTTTTTCTAGAAATAGTAGTCCTTCAGGTTGCCAGAAAATGACATTAGATAATTCTAATTCACTTGAAGAAATTGAAATCTCCAGAAAAGGTAAATATGTAGGTAAATTTAAAATACTGTATGTTTTAAAATCTTCTCTTAACAGATTTAAAAGATATAATATTGCATAAAATAATTATAAAACTTTGCTACTGAGCTTATAACATATAAAGATATATATATGACAACAATGAAACAAAGAGGGGAAAGGAAGAAATGGAGCTATAATAGTGCATGTTTTCTATATTTTACCTAAAGTAAGTTAGTACTAACATGAAGTAGATAGTGACAAGATAGATTTTATAATCCTTAAAGCAACAATTAATAACATGATTTTTTAAAATGCAGTAAAATAATTCAACAAAGGAATTTAAATGGTATAATGGAAAAAAAATTCTAACACAAAAGAAGAAAGAGAAGAAAGAGTGAAACAAAAAAGACACCAAACATATAGAAAAGAAATAACAGAATGGGAAATAGAAATTCATCATGTAAATAATCAGATTAAACATGAATAGATTACATATTCTGGTAAAAAAGCATGGACTGTTAGGTCAGAAAACAAGATTCAGGGGTGCCTGGGTAGCTTAGTCAGTTGAGTGTCTCTGCCTTCAGCTCAAGTCATAATCTCGGGGTCCTGGGATCGAGTCCCACATTGGGCTCCCTGCTTGACCCCTCACCCCCACTTGTGTGCTCTCTGTCATACTGTCCCTCTTGCTCCCAAATAAATAAAATCTCAAGAAAAAAGAAAAAAGATTCGACTATATGCTGTCTACAAGAGACATACTTTATTCTGGAGGACATAACTACATTGAAAAAGGATGAGGAAAGATACACCATTCAAAGAACAACTGTAAAAGTGCTTGGGTAGCCATACTAATACCTGACAAAATAGACATTAAGATAAAAAATATCAGAGTCAAAGGGGGTATTTTGTAATGATAAAAGTGTAAATTTACCAGGCACATAGAACAATTTGAACCTATATGCATGTAATAACAAAGCCCCAACATACATGAACCTATATGCATGTAATAACAAAGCCCCAACATACATGAAGAATAGACAGAATTGAAAGGAGAAATGGACAATTTAACAGTAACAGTTGGAGCTATCAACACCCCATCTCTCAATAATGAAGAGAAAAGCCAAGCAGAATATCAGCAGGGATATAGAACACTTGAACAACATCATCAACACACTTGAACTGACTGACATCTATGAAACAGTCCATCCAGCAGGAGTAGAACACACATTCTTTTCATGTGCCAATGGAACATTCTCCAGGATAGACCATGTGCTCAGCCATGAAAAGCCTCAGTAAATTAAAAAGATCTGAAATCATATAAAACATATTCTCTGAACACAGCAGACCTGAATTAGAAACGACAAAGAATGAAATTTGGGAAATTTCCAAATATTTGGATATTAAATAACACTTTTTTTTTAAAAGTAGGCCCTATGCCCAATGTGGGGCTTGAACTCATGACCCCAAGATCAAGAGTCTCACGTTCCGCTGACTGAGCCAGCCGGCTGCCCCTATATCACATAGTTCTAAATAGCTCATAAGTGAAAGAAAAAATTGCAAAAGGAATTTAAAAATATGTTGAAGTGAAAGAAGATGAAAATACAACATATCAAAATTTATGGGATGCAGCTAAGGCAGTGCTTAGAGGAGTGTTTTCTAGTTTAAATACCTAGATGAGAAAAGTAAAAAAAAAAAATCCAAATCAATAACTTAAGATTCTACCTTAAGAAATTAGAAAAAGAAGAGCAAACTAAATCCAAAGCAAACAGAAGAAAGAATATAATAGAAATTCGAGCACAAATAAATGAAATAGAAAAATGACAACAAGAAAAAATTAAGAAAATCAATGAAACAAAAAGCTGGTTCTTGGGGGAAAGTCCCATGCATTTTAACAACCTTTGGTTAGAGTGACCAAGAAAAAAAGAGAGAAGGCACAAGTTCCCAATCTGGAATGAAAAAGGAATCATTTGTATTGGTCTAACAGTAAGTAAAAGAACTGTTAGGAAACATCATGATCAACTTTATGCCAACAAATTAGAAAATGTAGGTAAAATAGATAAGTTGCTAGAAATACACAAATGACCAAAATGGACTTAAGTACAAATAAATAATTTAAATAGACTTATAATAAGTAAGGGCACTGAATTAGTAATTAAAATTCTGCTCGTGGGATGCCTGGGTGGCTTAGTCATTTAAGCATCTGTCTCTGGCTCAGGTCATGATCCCAGAGTTCTGGCATCAAGTCCCGCATCAGGCTCCTTGCTCAGTTGGGAGCCTGCTTCTCTCTCTGCCTGCCACTCCCTCTGCTTGTGCTTGCGCACTAGCTCTCTCTGACAAATAAATAAATAAAATCTCTAAAAAATAAAAAATAAAAAATTCTGCTTTTGAATAAAAGTCCAGGTTCAGATGGCTTCACTGGTGAGTTCTATGTAATATATAACAAGAATTAACTTTGACTGTCACAAATTTTTCCAGGAAATGGAGAAGAGAACACTTTCCAACTCATTCTATGAGAATGGTATTGCTCTGATACCAAAGCCAGATAAAGGCAGCACAAGGAAAAAAAAAAGCAAAAACTGACAGATGTTCTTCATGAATATGGGCATAATAATCTTCAACAAGATATTAGCAAACCAAATCCAGCAACATATAAGAAATATCACACCCTGTGACCTAGTGGAATTTATTTCACAAATGCAAGATTGATTTATCATTTGAAAATCAATTTATATAATAAGTCATATCAATGGCATAATGGATTAAAAAACACACTTTCATCTCAAGTAGATACAGAAAAAATCATTTGGTAAAATCTTACACCCATTCATGATTTTAAAAACCAAAAAATAAAACCTCTCTAGAAAATAGTAATAGGCAGGAACTTCCTCAATTAGCTACATAGCATCTATGAAAAAGCCACAACTTAAATCATACTTGATGAAAATTAAATGCTTTCCCTGGATTGGGAACAAAGCCAGAATCTTCACTCTTGCCATGTCATCTTTATTCAGTATTGAGCTGGATGTTCTAGCCCACGGGGGTAAGAAAAAAAGGCATCCAGATTGGAAAGGAGGAAATAAAAATTATCTTAATTTGCAGATGATATGATTTAAAATTTTTTAAATTCCTAGGGTATCCACCTGTATTTCAAAATTTTTTAAATTTTATTTTATTTTAAATTTTTAAAACTTTAGAATTGTATTTTATTTTATTTTTATTTATTTTTTAAAAGATTTTATTTATTTATTTGACAGATAGAGATCACAAGTAGGCTGAGAGGCAGGCAGAGAGAGAGAGGAGGAAGCAGGCTCCCTGCTGAGCAGACAGCCCGATGTGGGGCTCGATCCCAGGACCTTGGGATCATGACCAGAGCCGAAGGCAAAGGCTTTAACCCATTGAGCCACCCCGGTGCCGCTAGAATTTTATTTTAAAATTCCTAGGGTATACACAAAATATTACTAGAGCTAATAAGCAAGTTGAACAAGGCTACAGGACATAAGATCAACACACAAAAATCAATTATGTTTTTATACACTAGTAATAAACAATCTGCAAATGAAATTTAAGGAAAGGATTCCATACACAATAGCATCAAAGATATGAAATATTTAGAAGTCAATGTAACAAAAGAAATGTAAGATTTGTACAAAACGTTGAAAAATTAAGGAAGATCTAAGTAAATGAAGAGACATTCCATGTTGATGGATTAGAAAACCAAATATTGTTAGGTAGATCTATAGATTGGTATAGATAGCAAATAGATCTATAGATTTAACTCAATCCTTATAAAAATCCCAACTGGCTCCCCCACCCCCAGAAATGTACAAGCTGATTCCAAAAGGACCCAGAATAGCAAAAATATTTTGAAAAAGAACAAAGTTGAAGGACTTTCACTTCCGGGTTTCAGAAATAAATAAATAAAAACAACAAAGTTTCAGTAATCACGACAGTGTGATATTGTCATGAGGACAGAATGGTATAGAATTGAGAGTCCAGAAATAAACCCTTACCTTTATGGTTAATTAATTTTTGGCAAAGATGCCAAGACAACCCAGTGGAGAAAGGAAAGTCTTTTGAACAGATGGTGCTGAGACGATTGGCTATCCATACGCAAAAGCATGGATTTGTACCCTTACCTTGCAACATACCCAAAAATTCCCTCATGGTGGGTCATGGATCTAAATGTAAGTGTTAATAGCACTGAGTGTGGTGCATAAACAATGAATCTTGGAACACTGAAAAAATAAAACTAAATTAAAAACAAAACAAAACAAAACAAATAAATGTAAGTGCTAAAGCTATAAAACTTTCAGAGAAAAAACATGGGAACATATTGTGGTTTATGGTGGATTAGGCAAAAATTTCTTAGGTGTAACACCAAACAGTACATGAAAGACCACATTGATAAGTTGATCTTCATCACAGTTATAAAACCTTTGTGTTTCAAAATACACTGTTAAGAAAATGGAAAGACAATTCACAGACCGGAAAATTATTCGCAAATCATATTTCTGGCACAAGATTTGTGTCCAGAGTATACAAAAAACTCTTACAATTCAATAATGTGACAAAAAGCTTGATGGGCAAAAATTTTGAATGCACATTTCACCAAGGAAAATCTACAAATGACCAGTAAGTGCAGGAAAAGATGCCCTACACCATTCATCTTCAGGGAAATGAAAATAAAAACCACAACATGATACCTTTCCTACCCAGAATGTTAGTGAAGATGTGGGAAAATCAGAAGCCTCATGTATTGCTGGCAGGATGGTTAAAACAGGACAACTACTCTGGAAAAAGTTTGGCAGTTTCTTAAATAAACAAAGTTACAGTAAAACCGAGCAATTCTTGAGGTATCTACTCAAGAGAAATGAAAACATAATTGGCGAAGACTTGTATGCCCACGTTCATAACCACGCTATTTGTAATAGCCAAAAAGTGAAAAGAATTAAAATGTCCATCAATTGACAGATGGATAAATAAAATGTGTTATATCCATTCAATGGACAATAAAAAGGGATGAAGTACTGATACATGTTAGAACATGGATGCATCTCAAAAACATGCTGAAAGAAAGAAACTGGAGGCAAAGACCATATACTGTGTGATTCCGTTTTCTATGAAAAGTCCAGAGGAGGCAAATCTATAGGGACAGAACGCAGCTTAATGGTTGGCTGGGGCTAGGTGGTGAGAGTGGGGATGGCAAACACCATGTAGGATATTTTTGGAGTGATGGAAATGTTCTTTTTTAAAAAGATTTTATCTACTTATATTGAGAGTGAGAGAAGAGCATGAGCAGGGAGGAGCGGCAGAGGGAGAGGGAGAAGCAGACTCCCTGCTGAGCAGGGAGCCCGATGCAGGGCTCTGTCGGAGGACCCTGGGATCATGACCTTAGCCCAAGGTAGGTTATGATGCTTAACCCACTGAGCCACCCAGGTGTCCCAGAGATGTTCTTTTTTCTTAAACTGGATTGTGTTGATGGTTTCTCAACTCTATAAATTAAAAAAAAAAAAAATTCATCGAGTTGTACATTCAAAATGGGCCAGTTTTGCTGTGTACAAATTATTCATCAATAAAGCTGTTTAAAAGAAAAAAAAAGTCAAAGCGGGCCCAGTTCTTATCCACAAGATGCAGGGTGCCTGACATTTAACAGAAGAGACACACACATCTGCGAATGTTATATTTTGAGCTAATTTCATTTATAAAAGTGTATTTAATGTGTAATGGTTTTCTAATTATGTTTCACACCAGATCTCAAAGTCCAACCTTCTCCTTGGAAAAGGTGGATTTAAATAAGAGCATCCTGAAATCTCTCATATTAAGCCTCTCTCTTTCTCTCTCTCTGTCCTCTATCTGTTAGTCCATCCATTATCTATCTACCATTGAAATAGTGTAGAAGACTACATGGAAAGACTAGATGAAATGCTTGCTTTTGAGTAGTTTATATGTAAGTACACGAAGAGAGGCAGTTTCCCCGCCATTTTCTCTCTGTCTTTATCTCAGTCTCTGGTTTCCCCCCCGCCTCCAAGTAGAAGATGCTGAAATGATTGGTTTGACTAAGTTTTCTGAGTGGAGTCTGGAAACATTTTGCAGAAAAGATGAATTTACAGGTAGAAATTTCCTGGAGTGGAAGGAATTGGTATGGTGGAAAGCATAAAGTAAATGCTCCAGGAAAGGGAAATACATATGGGAGAATAATTTGATTCAATTGTTGTTGGACTGTGTATGGAGAAGAACAAATGCATTTGCTTGGCTAACCTTATTCTGTAGCAGATTTTTAAGGAGTGGGTGGAAGGTGGAGAGTTAGTTAAAGAAGACTTAACCAGTTCGAAATTCGGTTGAAATTCCTCACAATTCGCACAGCTCATAGCTAAGACATTGATTAAAACTGGTTTCCAAAATTTTTTTACTGAATTCCAGGATGAACCTTTTAAAAAAAAAAAACCAAAAAAACAAAAAACAAAAAAAAACAGTTTGGACACTGCAGAAACAGAAATCAGAATGCCAGAACAAGGGTCTTTGATTTAAAAAGGATAAACCAGAATTTAATACTGGGATCTCTTAAGCTGTCCTGGAGAGATTTAATGTTGTTGTTTTTTTTCCAGTTTTTATCATAGGACTTCCCTTGGGACACAGTAAAGGAGAAACCCCCCCAACCTTACCCAACATATTCCCCAAACTAGTTAATTTCACATGTCTGATGTTGGTATAGGAAATCTACATTCATGTGGTTGCTGATAGCAAAGGCTGTACTGTGGCCACACTGGGGCAGCAGACACTTTGCTTTTCTAGCTTTCTCGCTTAGTACTGTAATAAATGGAGCGATCATACACATTACTTTCTTTGATTTAAATGTCTTTCCCAGAGTGCTATAGTGAGAGAAAGGACTGTCCTTAAAATACTAACAAGAGACCTCATGTGTTAATTAAGAGGTTGGGTAAGAGCTTGATTTTTTTTTTCCTAAGAGGCTAGTTTTTCAGAGGTCACCAAAAGCAAGGGACTATTTCTTAGTCATTGGATAGCCTCAGGGCAATCATAGCACCTGGCATCTCCTGAGAGCTTAATAAATTTTGGTTACTGTTTTTAGAAGGCAACTGCTCCAACTCAACAAAGCATAATCTCTAAGCTTTCAGACCACCGCATCCAGAGGGACCTGCATCTTTTCAGCTGAGGGTACTCACACTGTCTAGCAGATCTGCACCTTTTCTATAGTTCTAAGGTCATGAATTTGACGGGATTCAGTTCCCAGCTTCTCCAGGAACCTAACAAACAAAAATCAGTGATTCTGAGAAAGCATGTGTGGCATGGTTACTTTTTATCTACTTATGAAAATTAACAAAAGGAAACCTCATTAAAGCGGACTCAGGATGCTAGAAGGGGGGACCGGTAGAGGAAGCCTCCCAGGAATGTCAGTTACAGGAAATTGTCATTTACAAACCCCTAACAGAAGAATCTGCGGGAAGAAAGAATGATCAATTAAGAAGGGCAAAGATGTACGTTGCATCTCTTACAAGAAACAGACTGCCGCTGCAACTCAGCCACTGAGAAACCCATCATCCCCTGAACTCTTGCTTCTCTCGAATGGACTTTTGTTCAAAACAACCTCTCCCAACTCCCTCCTTCTTCTCCATAAAATAATGTTCCTCTCTTTTCTTCGTTGGACCTGCATATGGCTTTGCCGAACCTTGTTTGTTTGGGATTGCAATTCTTTGCTCTTCCCAGATAAACCTATTTTTGCTGGTAAAATAACTGGCTGTTTTATTTTTAAGGTTAACAACCTATATGGTGCCAGCACCAAAACTACAGTTGGAGGTCTGGGGGTGGGATTTGAAGGTGGGAGGGCAAGGTTGCAATCCTGTGCCCACTACTCCATCTGTCTTGCTTATTCCCCTACCAGCTATAAACACTGGTCTCCTGGATGAGGAGTGGCACTCATGAGGGCACCAGCTGCCTTCACTCTTGTGAAGATTAAAAGGGGAAACCTCCCTAAAGTGAAACAGCAAAGCTAGAAGGGGGAGCATACCACTCAATGTCAATTACAGACCCTAATGGAAGGGTCCTCAACAGGAAAGAAAGATCAATTATAGGCCCCAAGAGGAAAAGAAGTGCTTTCACCTTCTGTTAGAAACTGACTATCCCTGCCACTGGACCAAGGAGAAACCATCATCTCACTGCACTCCTGCTTTTCTCAGTGGACTTTCATTCTAAACAACCTCTCTCAATTTCCTCCTTCTCCAAAAAATAGGATTCTTTCCTCCATTTGTTGGACTTACCTGTGGTTTTGCCATTGCTTGCTTGTCCCAAATTATAATTTTCATCTACTCTGGAATAAACCCGTTTCTTTCTTTCTTTCTTTCTTTCTTTTTTTTTTTTTTTTGGCTATTAAGATAGCTGGCTATTTTCTTTTTAAGGTTAACACTTTTTTACCTTTCACTGGCCCAACACTATTTGTTTAACCCATTTGTTGAATGCCTACTTTTTCTTAGGTGCTCCTTACAGATCTCAGGTCTTGTCTTTACACTGTAGGAAAGCTGGCTCACACCCTCGTTTCGCAGGTGCTGTTCCTTCTGCCTGGAATACCCTTTTCTTCTTCTCGAGCTAATTCCTCTATGTCTTCACAGTCCAGCCCAAGGCATGCTGCAACTGTCCATCCCTACTGCAGTTGAGACGCGGCTACAATGTGTTCGTAGCCCTCAGCCTTACCCTCAACATAGGACGAGATCACAGACTCTTCATTTTCCTCTGTTAGGAGACCATAAGCTCCTTGAGGCCAGAGCCCTGCCTTATTCGGCTTTGCCTTCGCAGAGTCTAGCCCCATTTCTGACACATTGGAGTGGCTCCATCCATGTTGGTGGAGTGAGTAAATGAATCAATCCACTTACCACTGAATGAGATGTTTCATTTCCTTCCCTTCTTCTCCCCAGTTAAAATGCCTTGGTATTAAAAAAAAAATCCCTCTTAGGAAGGAAATTATTTTAGAAAGAGGCAGTCAGTTCCTACCTCCCACACAAGGAACATCAGAGAATACAAATGAGCCATAATTTACAAGTGGGACTTCCTGAAGGAGGAAATTTGTAGCATAAACCTCTCAAAGTCTCAGCCACTGTGGAGTCCTATGGTGATAGAGGCCAAGCTCCAGGCCTTCAGCTCTGGGAGATGCCCCACATGGGGCTTCCAGAAGCCCCTCAGTGTTCTAAGGATGCTATTTATCGATTCTCACAACATCTCTGAATGCTAAGCCTGAGAAACGGAGAATTTCTTTCCTTCCTGCCCTTCTCTCTTTCTCCATGAACCTTCTTAACAGTTTGTAAGTTAGAAAACAGAAAAAGACCTAAGCAAATTGCCTGGCATCATGTAAACGAGAACAGCCCAGCCGGGACGCGCTCTGGCGCTCATTCCAGAAATCCAAGTTTCCTGTAACTTAAACAGGTCTGTGTTTTAATGAATTCGTGGCATATGGGCCATAATATTCAAAGTGCCTGGCATTTCCTGCAATTTATGATGAGGTGGGGAATAGGTTGTTTTCTCCTTTTGAGTGAATTTTCACATGCCTAGCTTTGGAGTTAATAAACTTGCCATAAGTGAAAATAGTTTCTAGAAGAGGTAATGCTTTTTTGTTCCTTCTGTGATCTGGACCCACATCTTCTATTTCTCACCCCAGACCTCATCCCTACCCATGAACTGCCCTCACTGTTTCTTCTCTGGCCTTCTGAGAATGAACAGCAAGATATTGTTGTCGAAGTCTGCACCACGGGGGCAGGACGATCATTTTGTTTGGTGCCTTCTCTATGAACAGAGAAGCTTACAGGCCCTCTCCAGTGACCTACAGTTGCTGGACACTTGTGTGTCGATAAAGAGCTCTCCTCCGGACTTGACTTTTGTTCTTCTGGTTTCCAAAAAGCCTTGTTGATTCAGGCAGCAGTGAAAGTCTGTGAATTCAGAAATGGTTCGACTCATGCGGTCCGTGTTTGGTTCTCTTCGTTTTCAGAGTTGTCTTGAGCGTGAGAACAGTAGCTAAGTACTTTTTGGTTCCAGCTCGCTGAGAAAGTTGCCATTGCGTATTTGTTGTGGGCATTTAATGCTCAGTGCGTGTTATACCAATGATGTCATTGAGCTTAAGCAAACACCTGTGCTACTAATATTGATGTTTGTCTTATGTTCTGGAAGTGAATTGAAGTTCCCTGTGAGCCTGACCCTCTCTTCTCCACCAGATCTCTTGTTGGCAAATGGTAGCAGTGATTTTTTTTTTTTAAGAACCTCAAATTGCCTTTCTCAGGAGTGCCTTCTAAAGGAGATTTTCCCATGCTTTGTTTTCTCTCTAATATCTTATGTGCGTGATTCTTCCCAGCTTGCAAGAACTCTTTAAAATGGAATCCCCAAATATGTCTGTGAAATGCATTCTTTTTCTGAGACAGACTGTCACGGGAGCTATTTAGAGCCTACATCATTCTGTTTGATGGCTGAAGGCTGCACTTTTCTGAGCATATTCTTAACTCCAACAGCAAAAGGCTGCAAGTCTGCTGAGTATTTCCAGACCCAGGCAATTTGTCAGAGAACTGTAGAACTTCAGGATTTTCTCTTGCACTAGGAGTCCTCCAGAAGCACCACTGGAATTTCCAGAACGAGCCCTATGCATGTTGAAGCCACTGGCATGACCCTGGGTTCCCTGGCGTCCAGGAGAGTACTTTTCTCAATATTCAAATGACTCCTGCCCTACACCTGGGTTAAAATATTTGGAATTCCTGAGCTAATATAATAATGAGGAAACTTCTAGGTTTCAAAGATCCCAGTTCAAATATAAACATCAGGAAATCGAGGGAGTCAGTCTCCTGGGTTTGCAATTTGTTACAGATGTGCAAGTCTCAGGGTCTGTGGGAGCATAAGAAGTCCTTCTCTCACTGCAGGGAGACGGAGGCTGGGGGAGAAAAGAGGAGTGCTTCCCAGGGAACTTAGTTCAGCCAGGTACACGGTATCTACACTGATCTTGTTAGTGCTTGATGGGGCACGAGGGTTCCCATGGTAATTCCCTGAGGTTAACCAGCTGTGACAGGGGAAAGTGATAGCCATGATTCATGAATGTGTATAAGCAAACTGTTCCAGGCAAGGTTCACAGGGTCACGTAGAGACCGGTGTCTGAGGTCAGATTTTAGGCGGTGTGCGTGTGCTATCCTGTAAGCAGACTGAGAAAGAAATGGTAGCTGTTGGCTTGAAGAATGGCTCCGCCATCCATGATTCAACACCAGTTAGGAATTAATTCGTAGAGGCACAAGATGAAGAAGTGGTGGTGTTTTTGGTTTTTTTTTTTTCTCTCTCCTTTCCTTTCCTGTCACATCAGAATGGACTAGAAGAAAAATAGCTCATAATTTTACTTGGATCTTATTGAGTATAGGCTGGTATCATGTAATTTATTTGGATCTTATGGGACGTCTCAGATTCACAACTGATTTACCTGGCTTGTGGATTGATTATTTTAATACTTGAATGATGGATGGTAACATTCCATGGTTCATGGTGGAATGAATTTAGAAGGGGAAACAATGACCCATGGTGTAAGCCAGAGGCACGTCAAAATCAGAATCTGTGCTAATTAAAATAACTTCCTCTTGAATCTCAGATTACCTTGGGAAAGTGTGTGATTTTCTGTACCAGTATTTCGAAACATCTGAGCTTCCGTGATGCTTGCTTGACTTAATTCCAAATGTATTTACCTCCTACAGATAGAAATGAGAGCAGGAGTTGACTTTGTAAATAGTATAGATCAAATGAGGCCCGGCGACTTGCTTGCCCAGGCTAATAATTGGTAAAACCAAGACCAGAATATTAGAAAGCAGGGCTTTGTCATCTGAACAAGTTTTCTTAGTGTTCCCTCCCTTCGGCCACCTCAGTTGTTCAAGTTGGTGATGATAACATTTATCAAATGGAGTCTACTGTAGAGTCATTCAGTCTTACATTTTATGCCTTTGCTTACAAATAGTAGTACAGCAAAGAAATGTTGACATTGCATTGGCTACACTCGTATTTACCTGTTACATCACATGAAACACATACAAAATTGAAGAAGTCATTTTTTTATAGTGTTAGGTCTAGAAATCTTAGAAGACACATTTATCAACGTCCCTGTTTTTTATTTTAAAGTCTACTTTTAATATAAGAAACTGCAATTCAACCCAGTAGTAAAAAAAACTTGTTTTCCTATAGGCACAGGCTTAGAATAAACTGAAACCAGATTGAGGCAGGTTTATCAGCTGAAGTTTGAGAGGCGTTGCTCATCTAATTTTAACATGTTTTTACTCTGACAGTTAAGTTGGTGAATTTTTTGCTCTTGAACAGATTCTATTAAGAGTGATATATTTCTTGAGATTTTTTAATCCAGCATAGGCTTTACCCTTTATTCTCTTAAAATTAAAAAAAAAATTTTTAAATAATCTCTACACCCAACATGGGGCTCGAACTCACGACCCCAAGATCAAGAGTCATGTGCTTTTCTGACTGAGCCAGCCTGGAGCCATCTCCTGTATCTCCAGTTAATCTCACAGTTGGTAGGGAAAGGTCCTGGTTTATAATGTGAGACAATCCCTCTTTCTCTTTTTATTTATTTCGGGATTTTGTTTTCAAGTCATATTCTATTTTTGCTCGTGTAGGAATTACAGAATGCTTTTTATCCTTTCTCGGAGAATGGAAATCCTATTCATGTTCCCAGACTATATTCAAATACTACCTTCTTTATGAGACATTGTTGATTTCTACCCCTCCACAGGTATCAGAAGAAATTCCTTCACCTTCAATATTCTTTTTTTTTTTTAAGATTTTATTTATTTATTTGAGAGAGAGAGAGAGAAAGACAGAGTGAGACAGCATGAGAAGGGAGGTCAGAGGGAGAAGCAGACTCCCCATGGAGCTGGAAGCCTGACGTGGGACTCGATCCCAGGACTCCAGGATCACGACCTAAGCCCAAGGCAGTTGCCTAACCAACTGAGCCACCCAGCTGCCCCATGCTTTCAATATTCTTAAACCTGTTTCTTTATACATCTCCTCCAGTGCTTAATTTAAATCTGCCTCTGGGTTTCATTTATTTGTTGAGTACCCACTACATGCTAGGCACTGGTCTAGGCCCAGGTGTAGAACATGGGACAAAACCTCCAGTCTCATGGAGATTATATTCTAGAGGGTGTAGACAGACAATAAGTGAATTAGTATTGAGAGAAAGACAAAGTTAGGTAAGGGAGGTAGGGACTACTGGAGAGAGAGAGAGAGAGAGATGTGTTACTATTTTTTTTTATTGCATGGCTGGGGAATGCTTTGGGTGGGAAGGTGACAGTTGAGCAAAAATCTGAAGGAAGGGTGGGAGTGAGCCATGCAGTGATTTTTGGGGAATCACATTTCAAGCCCAGGGAAGAACAAGTATAAAGGCCCTAAGGCAGAACTGTGCTTGGCATATTTGAGGAGTAAACAAGGAAAAACAAGGATGTGGAGTGAGTGAGGGGGAAAGCTGGAGGAGATAAATCAGACGAGGAGCAGGACTTGGATTTTTACTCAGGGTGGAATGCAAAGTCCCTGGAAGGTGTTGAGTTGAGGCATGACAAAGCTATGGTGCTGAGAACAGACTGTTGGCAGGCAGAGGGAAAAAAGAAGATAATGGTGGTTCCCACTGGGAAATAGTGAGAGGAGGTCAAATTCTAGATATATTTCGAAGGTAGAGCGGAGTGGGAGAATTGATTAGACGTGGAGTGTCAGAAATCAAGGTTGACTCCTAACTTTCTACCCTGAACAGCTGGAAAAATGAAACTGCCAAATATAGGGGAAAATAGGGAGCAGGTGAGGGGCTCAACATCAGGAGGGGTTTGTTGTTCTTGTTGTTCATTATTTTTTATTAAAAACAAATAATTTTTAGAGGCACCTGGGTGGCTCAGTCGGTTAAGCATCTGCCTTCGGCTGAGGTCATGATCTCGGGGTCCCGAGATTGAGCCCACCTCGGGTTCCCCGCTCAGCAGTGAGACTTTTCCCTCTCCCTCTGCCTCTGTGATCTTTCTCTCTCTCTCTCAAATAAATACAATAAAATCATTAAAAAATTATTTTTAAAAAGGTTTTTATTTATTTCACAGAAAGAGAGAGAGAGAGAGAGAGCACACACAAGTAGGGGGAGCAGCAGAGGGAGAGGGAGAAGCAGGCTCCCCACCAAGCAAGGAGCCCGATCCCAGGGCCCTGGGACCATGACCCGAGCTGAAGGCAGATGTTCAACCGACTGATCCACCCAGGCGCCCTAAAAAATATTTTTAATTGAAATATCATATTCTAAGAGAAAAATAGTCACTGACTTTTCACAAAGTGACTTCCCCTGAAACCTGCATCCAGATCATGGAATAAAACACTGTCAAAGACACGGAAGTAGTGATTTCAAGTAGGTATCTGGATAGCAGTTGTGTTGTTCAGGGGAGATATAAATTTGAGATTTGTCACCATATAGATGGTGTGGTAGTTAAAGCCATGAAACAAGATGAAATCACCTAGGAAGTGGGTGTGGGTAGAGAAGAGGTTTGAGGACAAAGCTGTGGGACCTTCTAACATCTAATGATTGTGGAGAGATGAAGAGAACACAGCAAAGGAGACTGAGAAGGAGCCGACAGGGAAGTAGGACACACCAAGAGAAAGTGAGAAGAAAGGAAGAATCTAAGTACATGAATTCTGCGAGATACTGGAGATAAAGCAGTGAGTAAGACTGACTGTGTCCCTCCCCTCAAGAAGCTGATGTCAAGTAAGTTACACAGGTTAAAAAAAAAAATCATCTTATGTATCTAACTATCATCTATCTATCATCTCATTATAAAGTATGAAACAAGCTCTGAAGATAAAGCACAATGACAAGGCACCCGGGTGGCTCAGTTGGTTAAGCCTCTGCCTTTGGCTCAGGTCATGAATTCAGCGTCCTGGGATCAAGCCCGGTGCTGGGGGAGGGGGTGTCCCTGCGCAGCGGGGAGCCTGCTTCTCCCTCTCCCTCTGCTACTCCTTCACTTGTGCATGCTCTCTCTCTCTCTCTCTGTCTCTGTCAGATAAATAAAATCTTCTTAAAAAAGAAAAGTCAAAGGGGCGCTTGGGTGGCTCAGTGGGCTAAGCCTCTGTCTTTGGCTCAGGTCATGATCTCAGGGTCCTGGGATCGAGCCCCACATCGGGCTCTCTGCTCAGCGGGGAATCTGCTCCCTCCCATCCCCTGCCTGCCTCTCTGCCTACTTGTGATCTCTTTCTCTGTCATATAAATAAATAAAAATCGTTTTAAAAAAAGAAAGAAAAGGCACAATGAAAATATTTATAGGGGGGATCTGCTTTATTTAGGAATGGCTTCCTCTGAGGAAGTGATATTTAAGTTAAAGCCTGAAGGATAGAAAGGGATTATCCAAGATAAAATGTGGGGGGTGTATGAGTTTGCTAGGACCGCCATAATGACATGCCATAAACTGGGTGGCTTAAAAACCACAGAATTTTATTTTTTACAGTCCTAGCAGCTGGAAGTCAGAAATCAAGGTACAGCAAGGTCAGGCTCTCTCTGGAGGCTCTAGGGAAGCATCCTTTCTGGCGAATTCCAGCCTTTGTAGCCCCAGGCACTCGTTGACCTGTGGCAGCATCCCTCTAGTCTCTGTCCCTGTCTTTATGTGGTCTTTTCTGTGTCCTCTCTTCTCATCCAACATCAGTGACTGGATATAAGTCCTCCATGAAATCTAGCATGATTTCCTCATAAGATCCTTAACTCATTGCACCAGCAAAGACCCTATCTCCAAATAAGGTCATACTCTGAGATTCTGAGTAGACATGAATGGGGGGGGGGGCACTATGCAATCCATTACAGAAGATGACTGGAAGATATAATATGTTCAAAGCAGTGATGTGCTGGAGCTGGTTTGAACCCACTTGGAAGAGCTGATTGTAGAGTTTTTAGCAGTTTTGTTATCTGGTTCACTTTGCATCAGTAGCTTGAAATTGGCACCATGGGAATGAATATTTCCACCATGGAAACTGCCAGATGCTACAAATCAGGTTTAGTTATTTTTCTTTTGGAGAGACTTTTTTTCTTTTTAAGTTTTTATTTTAATTTCAGGTAGTTAACATACAGTATTAGTTTCAGGTGTACGACATAGAGATTTCAACACTTCTGGGCATCACCTGTTGCTCATGGAGACAAGTGCGCTCGTTAATCCTCATCACCTGTTTGACCTGTTCCCCCAGCCACCTCCCTTCTGGTAATCAGCAGTCTGTTCTCTAGAGTTCAGAGTCTGTTTCTTCGCTTGTCTGGAGAGGCGATTGTTAAACATTCAACCAGTATACCATGAGTTGGAAGACCTTGAGTCTAAAAAAGACCTTGAGTCTAGTAGGGTTGGACCATACCAAAGGGTGGAGCTAGACCAAGGCATATAGGGCCTTGAATACCAGAACGAGTCTTTTGGATTTTCACCCAAGTACAGCTGGGGTTTATCTGAGAATTTTAAACAGTAGAGTGGCAGGGTCAGATTTATGTTATTGTTCTAGTTGTTTATATGCCAGTCTTTCCAAGGAGAGAGCCAATTCCTAGAGAAGGATTTTATATTCATTGTTTTTTTGCATCCCTCATGAAATTTTGCACATAAAAGACATTTGATAAATGCCGGTTCATGTAAACAGGGTTTTATAAGTACCACACCGACTGGCAAAAACAATGGTTAGTGAAGCCAATAAACTCGATCAGTCATGAATATGTCATGGAGGAATCGCAGGACAGTTGTACCGTTCTGTATGCTGTCCATTTAGCAGCTATACATTCAGAATTTACTGTCTACAAGCACAGGGGTAGGGGTGAGGGAGCAGTATGGGGATACGGCCATGACAGATACGCAGTCTTACCTGTAACCTGGAATCTTGTAGAAAATGGAACAAAAGCCTGTCAGAGCTCCTTTGTGATTAAAGGTGTGTGACAAGGTGAACACGAGAGCTTATGTTGAATGTGGGGAGTTTGGGGGAAGTTCCCGTACTAAGCACAATTTTTAGAGAAAGTATTGCCACCTGAACTGTGTTGTGAATTCAGTATTGCCCCCTTAAAAGGGTGGTGAGCAGACTTAGAGGTATGAGGAAGCTGAAGGACTTCGTGTCTTTGAAGTGACCTTGGAGGCTTGTTATGCCCCCTATTCGCCCACATCCACTGTTTCCACCATCTTTGTCCCTGTGGGCCCAAGTAGGAAGAATTCTAAGATGGCTCCCAATGAACCTCATCTTTGTATAATCTTCTCCCCTTGGAGGGTGGTTAAAACCTGTGAATAAAAGATAATAGGCCCCTGCTGATGTTATGTTACATAGCGAAAGGGAGATTATCCTGGGTAGGGCTGACCTAATCAGGTGTTCCCTTTAAAAGCAGAGGAAAAAACAGGTCCTTCTCTTCAAAAGAGCAAGGCAGAGATTTGAAGCACGAGGATTCAATGCACGGTTGCTGGCTTGAGGATGAAGGGGACAGTGTGAGAAAGAATGTAGGTGAATTTCTAAGAGGGGAGCCTCGCCCCCAGTTGAGAATGAGCAAGGAAATAGGGACCTCAGTCCTAAAGCTGCAATGAACTGAATTCTGCCAACAATTAGAATAAGCTTAGAAGTGGATTTTCTCCCCAGAGTCTCCAGACAGGAATTCAGCCAGGTCAACGCCTTGATTTCAACCATGTCACACTGTGAGTAGAGAACCAGCCACCCTATGCCGGACTTCTGACCTACAGAACTGTGAGATACTAAATTTGCATAGTTTTCAGCTGCTGCTCCATTTGTGGTTAATTTCTTACCTAACCAGAGAACTCGTACCAAAACATCTGCTTCAGAGGGCTGGCTCAAGAATAGTGAAGACGGGCGCCTGGGTGGCTCAGTGGGTTAAAGCCTCTGCCTTCGGCTCAGGTCATGATCTCAGGGTCCTGGGGTCAAGTCCCACATTAGGCTCTCTGCTCAGTGGGGAGCCTGCTACCCACCCCCCCCCCGCCCTCTCTGCCTACTTGTGATCTCTCTCTGTCAAATAAATAAATAAAATCTTTTAAAAAAAGAGTAGTGAAGACAGGGGTGCCTGGGGGGCTCACTGGATTAAGCGACTGCCTTCAGCTCAGGTCATGATCCCAGGGGTCTGGGATCAAGCCCCACGTCGGGCTCCCTGTTTGGCAGGGAATCTGCTTCTCTCCCTGCCTGCCACTGCCCCTGCTTGTGCTCTGTCTCTCTCTCAAATAAATAAATAAAATCTTTTAAAAAAATAGTGAAGACAAAATTTCTTTCACTTACCCTACTGAGGTGAGGTGAAGAAAGCTCAGTGCTAGTTTGCAGAGCAGGAGCTGACCACAGAGAAATGTCTATGAGGCTCCAGAGGCTCCTACAGGGGCAGGAATGACATTATTACAAGGTGTTATAGGATTCTGACTTCGCAACTGTCCTGTAAATTCGAGTCGCGTTTATGGTATTCTGTGCCAATTCTTATGTGGTGTGCTCTTACAAATAACAGGCATGCCAAGCTGTGGACCTGATGCAAATCCTGGCCATAGAAGAAGAAATCACATGAAATGCTGCATCATGTTCTTTCACAATCCAAGTTCTTCTCTTGGAATATAGTTTTTTTTCTTTTTGCAGGTTAAGGACGTACTCAGGAGGGTGGGGGGTCTTGAACAGAGCTCCAGACTTCTAGTTGTTCTATAGAAACGGCAGCTCGCACAACAGAAGCCTCGTTAAGATAGAGAGAACGGCAATATTTCTAGAGATTTCCAATCCGTGCAAAGAGGCATTCTCTAAAGAGAATTTCAGATGCAGTGAGATGTGGTTGTGGCTCATTTTACTTGTAGCATTTGACATCACTGGCTTCCTGAAGTCGAGCTGATCTGATGAGTGATAGGTGCTGTTGGGGCGACAGACCTTCCTCTGGCCCTTCTAGCTGGACACCGATTAGTTTTTGTAATGTTCATTTCCTTCCGATTCTCCCTAAAGATGCATTCTGATTCAGATTCCATACTTCCTAGCTTCGTTTATTAAGGTTGGGTCTCTATAGGAGTAATCAATCTTGCTCAATTCTATGTCAAATCAATGCATGTTGGGCGGGCGTTACACATGACAGGGTATGGCTTACAGGGAATCGGTAAAGGAAACAGAAGCATCTGGCCCTTCTCCCATGCAGATATCCTAGAAAAATAATGTAATAATCCCATAATAATACCTTTCCTTTATATAGTACTTTTGAATCAAAAACATTTATTATCTCCATTGGACATACACATAAACAGTGAAAGTCAATAGCTTCCCATTGAGAAAAAATAGATCGGCCAAATATCTAAAACGAGATGTGTGAACGAGGAGAGAATTAACACAGCAAAGTACTGGTGATGCAGAGAAGGAGGGAGGAGGAAGAGGATTTTAGAAGAGGGTTGGGTGGGAGAAAACTTGCTGGGTGTGTACCCACAGATTTTAAAATCTGTGTGCTTTGGGGCACCTGGGTGGCTCAGTCAGTTAAGCATCTGCCTTCAGCTCTGGTCATGATCCCAGAGTCCTAGGATCTGGCTCCTTGCTCAGCAGGGAGCCCGCTTCTCCCTCTCCTCCTCCCCCCACTTGTGCTCTCTCTCCTCATATAAATAAATAAAATCTTAAAAAAAAATAAATAATAAAGTGTGTGTGTGCTTCATTTCAGGTAACTTCTAGTGGCTTGAGAAGGAAGACACCTCCCACTTGATAAAGATAAATTCAAAGGGGCAAAACGAATTTTATTACATAAGCCTAAAATACTTCTTGCAGACAATATTTCATGGTGGTGCAGGGGGAGGAAAAACTTTTCCCCTCTACCCTCCTAGGTTCACTGGCTGAGGCCTGTGAATGAAGCTGATGAAAGAACCGATTCACAGGAGAAAACAGCTTTAATTACATATGTGCACACAGGAGTTCACAAAGAAAAATGTGGCTCAAGGAGGCAGACCATTGTGAGGCTTATATACCAGCTTAGGCAAAAGGAAGGAAAAGAGGTTTGGGGTTTCTTTCTTTTTTTTTTTTTTTTTTAAGATTTATTTATTTATTTATTTGACAGAGAGAGATCACAAGTAGGCATAGAGGCAGGCAGAGAGAGAGAGGAGGAAGCAGGCTCCCTGCTGAGCAGAGAGCCCGATTCGGGACTCGATCCCAGGACCCTGAGATCATGACCTGAGCCGAAGGCAGCGTCTTAACCCACTGAGCCACCCAGGCGCCCAGGTTTGGGGTTTCTGGGCAGGGGAGGTGGGTTATGGGAAGGTAAGGGGAGAAAATGTTTGGTAATAAGTGTTGTCTTGTAAACAGGTAGGAGTCTCTCTGGGGATAAGTTGTCTCCGGAGGGGTAGCTATCTTCCTGGTAGGAGACATCTTTATAAATGGAAATTTCCTTTATAAATGTAAATTTCCTTTACAAAAGGGAAAATTTGTACCCTATTTTTAGGCAGCGAGGGGGAGGTGAAGAGCTTCTCCTGTGTCTGCTGGTTCTCCATTGCCTTTAGTTCAAAATAATTCACATGTCAAAGAGGCACATTTTGGGCTGGCATACCGTGATCTCTTCTGTGAGTACCTATCAAGTTTTCTTTAGAAGTGGCTTTTTCCGTGTCCCTTATTTTGCAAATTATTTTCACATATTTTTGCCTCTTTACATCAAAGATAGAAGGAAAAACCCGTCCAGTCAATTTATAGCAATATCCCTCTGTTTGTTACTTGAGGTGAGATGGCTCCGAGGGAACACTTGAGCAGGGACAGAAGAGCTCCAGGTCAGTTCGCACAGCAAACAACAGTTGAGCCAGATGTACAGATAAGGTCCCTGCCTTCATGGAGCTTACAGTCTTGTGGAGAGGAGACCGAGACTTAAGCAGCGAAACTTAATAAGATAATTTAAGGTGGTAAAGAGGGTCAGAATATACCCCCTCCCCCAAATATACCACTTTGGCATAAGGATTATTTTGAACCAAAGGCCACTGAGAAATGATAGACACAAGAGGAACTCTCAGCCTTCCCCCTTTCTGCCTAAAAGCAGGGCAAAAATATCCATCTTGTCAATGGCATCTCCTTCTCACATACCAGGAAGAAGAGAATAATCCTTAGTCACCAGAGTTGACTCTCATCCCTGGAGATGGCATTGACCTGAGTCTGCATAATGAACTGTGTAAAACAGCTCTTATCTACCATTAGTCTCCCCCATATACTTCGCTTCCCACAATTTACTGCCCCTAGGAACCCAAATCCCTTTTCCTTTGTCCCATCACTTTTTCACAATTTATCATTCCTTCCCTCAAATGGGATATAAGCCCCTGGCTCTAATCACCACTTTGGAGTTTTCACTTCTTTTCCACATAGTTCCCCACCCTCTGTTATGCACATATGAAATTAAAAATATCAATGAAATGTGTATTTTTCCCCCTCCTGTTAGCCTGTCTTTTGTCATTTTAATTCGCAGCCTTCCGGAATAGAACCTAAGAGGGTAGAGGAAACACTTTATCCTCCCCTACATTGGTGATGACAGTTATTAAGAAAATAAAAGAAAGTAATGAGGTAGGGGATTGCAGGAGGTGACTTAAGGTAGTTGGGGAAGGCTCATCTGAGGAGATGACCTCTTCGTTGCAGCCCGTAGGGTAAAAAGGCACAGGCCATTCCAAAACCTCAGTAAATGCATTCCAGGCAGAGGGAATAGTAAGTGAAATATCTCCGGGTTAGATATTGTTGGACTGGCAGAAAGAAAGGGCTACTTAAGATGGTGAAAGTCCCCGCCACAAATCCTGAGCTCGGACAGGAGAACAAAGACCCAAGCAGGAAACTGAAAACCCTCCCACCTTGGGACTCCCGTGGACCAATGGGACCCTGACAAGCGGGAATCTGAGACCCCCGCCCCAGGCTCCAGTGGACCAATGGGACCCCCACGAGCAGGCGAAATATCCAAATAAGGGAAACTTGCCAAAAGACCCCTGAACTCCCCTCAAGGCCGCTTAAAAGCCCCCTTCTCCCTGCCTTGGGCGCGACTTCCGCCACTCTGCTTTCCAGAGTCGAGGAACCTCGCCGGAGGGTGCCCAGCTCCTCCCAGCGCAACTTTCCTGGCTCCCCTTCTCCTGAGCCCTGAAACTTCGCCGGAGAGTGTTTTTAAATAAATCTTGCCTTGCACCCACTTTGCCTGGTATTGTGTTCATCTCGCCAGAAAAACTTTACAGATACCAGCCTGGAGTATTCAACAAGCAGAAAGACAAAGCCAGAGCCATTGGAGTGGACTGCACTGGGGAAAGAGTTGAACTAGATGAGGTCAGAAATGTTGGAAAGGGCCAGACTGTGCAGGATCTTGTAGGTCAGTGGTTCCCAAACTTAAGTGAGCATTAGAAATCACCTGGAGGACTTGTTAAACTCAGTACAGGTTCTTGGGCCTCATCCCTAGAGTTTCTTTTTCTTTTGAGTTTCTTTTTCTTATTCTTTTTTAAGATTTTATTTATTTGTCAGAGAGAGAGAGAGAGAGAGAACACAGGCAGTCAGAGTGACAGGCAGTCAGAGTGGCAGGCAGAGGCAGAGGGAGAAGCTCTGCGGGGAGCCCCATGTGGGACTTGATCCCAGGATGCTGGGATCATGACCAGAGCCAAAGGCAGCCAGCCATTCAACCGACTGAACCACCCAGGTGGCGTCCCATTCCTAGAGTTTCTGATTCTGGGTATCGGGGGCAGGTCCCAGAATTTGCATCTTGGAAGGACCTGAGTTCTTATCCTATTTCGCCACACCTGGAGTGAAACCATTGGTGTCACTGAGTCTCAATTTCCTACTTGAATATTAAACATCAGAAAGAAAAAATCTATATAGGGTGTTAAAGGATCTCATCTATGTGCTAGAACAGGGAGAATTTAGAGCCTTATGATTGTTAACAAAGATTACATTTCTGGGTTGCATACAAAGGAGATCTCAAATGTAGTTGTGGAATACACTAAATTAAAGAAGGATGTGCAGAAGAGTGAGCAGGCATGGAGAGTAGGCATGATTTTTTAAAAATTAAATTTAAGGTAAAAAAAAATTTGTTAAAAGGAGGTCCCAACATGGACCAGAGGATAGGTTTTTAGACCAAGCTTGAATGCCTTAGTCTTGAATGCACTTATTCATAGAGCTCTGTGACTTTGATCTTTGAAAAAATAAAACACTCTGTTAAAGACTCAAAAGACTTTTGTCAGAGGAGACCAGTAAGCAACCCTTAAAACCTTTTTGAAGTGGAAATGATTTGAACTGCCCAATATTTTACCCATCAGGGGAGAGGGTTTGGTGAGGCTCACCCTAGGCGCTGTCTTGGACTGTACCCTTAATGCTGATAACAGCTGGGAATTTAACCTAAAGGTTTTTGAGCATAATGTGTGTGTACGGGAAGAGTCAATATTTATTTAATTTTAGATAACACAATTGAGAAAGATTGGAGGTAGAAAAGAGGTTGTGTGTGTGTACATGTACACGTGTGTGTGTGTGTGTGTGTGTGTGTGTGTGTATGTTCACAAATATGCAGGCTATTCCTGTTTCTAGTCTGATAGCAGTCAAAAGAAATCTACTTGATCCATGGAGAAGTTGCAGATGAGGGTAGAAGTTAAAGTACTCTTCCTAAATGCCTTGACACCAGTCCTCACACATTTTCAAGGTCATAGAGACCATAGTTTTTATAGTTTTATATTTAAGCTATTGTTCTGTTCCTTGGTTTGGTAAGAGCCTAGTAGTAACCCCTATGTTTTATGTTTGAATTCTTTGAAATGAGAACCCGTTAGCAGGGAGACTTTTTCTAAAAATTTCTAAGGAAAGGGCAGACTCCTGTCTTGTAAGAATAGTGCCTGTATCATGTTTTGTGGGTGTGGGTTAAATCAGAGTTTCAAGATGTATCTAAAGTGGTCTGCTAAATCCTCCTTCACCTGTGTTCTCAAGAGAAGGGACAGGGTTGGGGAAGGCTTTACTTGGGTGTTTCTTGTTGGAATTCAAATCCTAGGAGCCTGTCACACTTTCAGCTCTGATCACTTAATAGGGATTAATGAGCTGGATACCTAAAGTTGGTGAGGTGCTAAGCCAGAAGGGAAAAAAGGAAGTGATGGGCTGGTGCCAAAAGGCAGACTTTGGCCTGGAGCCCCCTCCTTTACCCCAGATACAGCAAGGCCCTACATGATGGTGGGGGGAGAGTTTGGGTAGGACTCAGGTTTCTTAGACTAGAAACTGGCACCACTGTAGTGGCTTCTTGATGAAACTTTTCAATGTGTAGAATAAATACCTACCTGATATCTTGTTCTTTTGATATTTCTCTCATGTGTCCAATAGCTACAGAACTTTGAACTCTCTGCCCTCTCTTTCTTTCCCAGGAAGGACAGGAAGATTCTTAATCATGGAAGACAACTGTAGACTCTTATCAGTTCAGAGACCACACTGGAGGCACTACTAACTAGTCCTGGTTTTCCATTCATTTCCCCATATATTTGCTTTCCCACAATTTGCTTCCTCCCCAAACTCAAAGTCCTTCTCCTTTGTCAGTTCTCTAAAATGTATTGTTTTTTTTTTTGTTGTTGTTGTTAAGATGCTGTGTAAGTCCAAGTTCTAACCACCTCTTTGAGTTATTACTTAATAATACTCATCACGGAGTAGTCCTGTGTATATGTACGATGTACATGTTAATCAACTGTTTTCTCTTGTTAATCTCCCTGTTGTCAGCCCGATTTGCAAAGCCCCAGTCCAAGAACCTAAGAGGGTAGACGAAAAAAATTAAAGTTTTTCCTCTTCTACAACAACAAATGCCGATTATAAAAATTTTGAACATAGCAAAAAAGACAAAATACGGGGGCACCTGGGTGGCTCAGTGGGTTAAGCCTCTGCCTTCAGCTCAGGTCATGATCTCAGGGTCCTGGGATCGAGCCCCGCATCGGGCTCTCTGCTCCGCAGGGAGCCTGCTTCCTCCTCTCTCTCTCTCTGCCTGCCTCTCTGTCCACTTGTGATCTCTCTCTGTCAAATAAATAAAAAAATCTAAAAAAAAAATGACAAAATACACTGGGCAGTTAAGGAGATGATTTTATTAAGGCCATTGCAAAAGGAAGAATGTTTATTAATTAGAAACATTTCAAAGAAGAAAGAAAACACTTGAGGTTTTATAGAGGCAAGAGAGCAAGGGTGTCCTGGGGCAGGTGGGCAAGGAAACTAATGGTAGTCATCAGGAGTCATGAGAATAGGTGGAGGTAGGTCTTATCTCTGAATTCCAAGAATAGGGTGGTCCTTTGCATTTGTTCTTTCCTAGAAAAGGAGGAGGAATTTCTTAACCATTGCTGCTTCCTGGGAGCATGGGGCTCAGATAAAATTTAATGTAGTCAGCACTCACCCCCACTTTTGTTGAAGGCAAATAGCATGAGTCATTTAACAACTCAGAGGTGATCATAAAAACCCGAGTGGAGGAAGGAGGGTCTAAGAAATAGTCTTTCCTAGACTCTTGTTGCCATTGGTCCTGTAAAACCAGTTAAACCATCAGTTGAGATTTGCTGCCAAAGGTAAGTTGTTTTAGGATCCTGGAGATCAGGCATTTCAAAACAGGGTTGCCTGAAGTGAAAAAGAGAAACGCTGATATAAAAATTAAAAACAAAACAAAACAAAACACTAACTATAAAGTTTATCAACTGGAAAGACATCAGAGAAGTTTTGGGGGAACAAATGGGTAGCAGTTGCTTCCAAACAGTACAAACGTTCTCTGGAGGCCAGAATTCTGTGAGCACCAGTCAGGCAGCACAGCTCACTGACCTTCTGGAAGCTCTTAAGTTAATATGTTCACACTCTTGGTCATGCTGCTCAGTCTTGGTTACCACTCATATCAGGGTATCCGTGACCTGAACATTTCACTGGAGTTCTTTAGTGGTCCAGACAGTGGTTCTGGTCTGTTGCAATAGTGGGTCTTTCAAGGTTTAGATCAAGTCTTTGATTTCAGCTTGCAAGGTTTCTTCAGGTCCTAGAAGGGAAAAGCCTGTTGCAAGGGAGTCCAGAGTCTCGACAGCTAGAGTCTCTGGCCATTCAGGTTTTAGTTCATGGTCATTCTAAGTCAGGTGGGAGGGAAAGAGACTGGATCTATGAGATTGAAGTGTTGTAGCCAGATGCTTAAGAAAACTGGAAGAATTGACAATTTAGAAAGAATGGTAATTTGGGCAAAGTAACAGGATCCAGTCCAATTTGCAGGCAAGGACCAACATTGTTTCTTTCCAGAGGGAGAAGAAGTCAATGAAATCTCTGTCAGACAAGATAGAAATTGTATATCTATTGATTACCAGCAATTTAGAAAGAGATGCAAACTAGTTCATTGACAACGAACAGGGCCGCAGTCTGACAGCCTGGAAGGGTGTGCTAGAAATAATGCAGAGATCTTTACTGAAACAAAATTTGTCTCTGCCATTGAGAATTATTTACTTACCAATTCTACAAACATTGTTACATAGTTGAGACCATAATGAATTTTTAGCCCAGTATTTTGATTTATTTTTTGTACTTTTCACTCCCCCATTGAATAGGAATTCTTTAGAAGGGGAAAATGTTAGATATGTATAGAATGACACATCATTCTGAAAACAGAATCTATTTTCAATGCCAAAAATTAGCAAACAAAGTTTAAACATCAACAGGATATAAATTAGGAAATTTAGAAAGGAAGGAAATGATACCACAAAATGCCAAATATTTATGTACTGGACTCTCACAAGTGACTTTTCACATATTTAGTTTTGCGTCCTGCCAGTAGGAATGTAGACATCAGCACTGAGAAGCCCTTTATTGAAGTACAGGAAAGAGTGTGTTTTGATCCTAATTAGAAACAGAAATTTGTCTGCCTCAATGAGTGGAGAAGCTGAAGAAACCGTCATTGTTCCTGCTAATTTGGTGTTATGATTCAATGCAAGGTTGGAAAACTGTGCCCCTTGGGTCAAACCCAACTTTGGGGGACAAAAAAAGCCCCACCTTTTTCTCTACCCTCTTAGGCTCTGTTCTTGCAGGCCTGCAAATTAAATTGACAAAAGTTGGATTAGCATTGATTCACAGAGGCACTCAGTAGTTCACAGAAAAATGTGACTCAGAGGGAAGTTAGAATTTGGAGCTTATATATCATCTCAGTGGGGTATGGGGAGGAGCAGAGGCCCTTAGGAGAAGAGATGAGATGGGAGATAGGTAGTGTTGTGGCCCTGTTTGGGTGTGGTGTCACCTTCTCCTCTCCTAGAGAAAAGAAGACCAGAGTTGTTCCCAGGAAGGGGATTAAGACAGTTCAGCTCTTTGGGGAGGCTTTGCTTTTAGCACATAAAAGATTCCAGGAACTCAAATGCCTTCCACTCAAAATAATTTTTATATCAAAGTGACATATTTTGGGGTGATATCCTGATCGCTTTCATGGCCTGTTTTTATAAATAATGCTTTATTAGAATACATCCATGCCCATTTATTTATACGTTGTCTATGGCTACTTTTGCCATAAGAGTAATGGAGATGGGGCGCCTGGGTGGTTTAGTCATTAAGCATCTAGCTTCGGCTCAGGTCATGATACCCTGGTCCTAGGATCAAGTCCCTCATCAGGCTCTCTGCTCACTGGGGAGCCTGCTTCCCACCCCCACCCCCTGCCTGCCTCTCTGCCTACTTGTGATCTCTTTCTGTCAAATAAATAAATAAATAAATAAATAAATAAAATCTTTTAAAAAAATCATTCAAACTAGCTATTCCCTGGACTGGTTTTGAGACTTCCCAGTCTGAAAAAAATAATTTCAAGCACTGTCATGATGTCTTTAACAGTTCTGAAACCTATATTTTTCCATTCGTATTGAAAACAAAAATATCAGTTATATAAGACCCTTTAGAAAGGGGGTATATTAGCAAATTAAAAAATGTAGCACTCAATCCTAAGGACATGGTAAATTAATGTCGGATGGACTATGAGTTTTGTTTTTCTTTCTTATTTTTTTAAGATTTTATTTATTTATTTGAGAGAGAGAGAGAGAGAGCGCACGCGCAGGATAGAAGGGCAGAGGGAGAGGCAGGCTCTCTGCTGAGCAGGGAGCCCGACCCAGGACCTGATCCCAGGACTTGGTCCCAGGAATCTGAGATCATGATCTGAACCAAAGGCAGATGCTTAACCAACTGAGCCACCCAAGCTCCCTGTTTTCCGTCTGATGTTTGGCTTTCCCTAGACTAGAGAAAACCTCTGTGATTTTTATAATGACATTTTCCATGAGTTAACCATGCCACTGTCTTTTGAATGTCTGGAAAGAATAGGCCACAGAAGTGGTGGGAGTTAAGAGTCAGTCAGTCCCTACCAAAGGGAGGCAGAGTTGCATAAAAAGAGGCATCAGAAAGACAAGGACTTCCCCCTGATTTTGGCACTCAGTAGTTGTGTTAGCCTCTATACACCTAGTTTGACAGATTAGTTAGCCCCTCAATGCCTCCGTCTCCTCCTTTTAAGATGGGAATAAAAACATTGCCATGAAAGTTAAATGATCAAATGCTAGTAGAAAGCAGCTGGTATGGGGCTGGGCATGGTCAGTGTCAGCTATAGTTATATTTCTTTTTTGTTTTTTGTTTTTTTAAAAGATTTTATTTAGGGGCACCTGGGTGGCTCAGTTGTTGAGTCTGCCTTCAGCTCAGGTCATGATCCCAGGGTCCCAGGATTAAGCCCAGCATTGGGCACCCTGCTCAGCAGGGAGCCTGCTTCTCCCTCTCCCACTCCCCCTATTTGAGCTACCTCTTTTGCTGTGTCTCTCTCTGTCAAATAAATAAGTAAAATCTTTTTTTTAAATAAAAATTTTATTTATTTGAGAGAGATAGAGCAACAGAGAGCACAAGTGGGGTGAGAGGCAGAGGGAGAAGCAGGTTCCCCGCTGGGCAGGGAGCCCGATGTGGAACTTGATCCTGGGACTCCAGGATCATAACCTGAGCCGAAGGCAGATGCCCAACTAACTGAGCCACCCAGGTGCCCCACAATGGTTTTATTTCTATTGGAGCTGGTCATCCTTTGCTTCATGAGCAGGCCTGATACTGATGTGGCTGGTACTCTGTGCGCCTCTTCTCAACAACCCAAAGGATTCCATTTTTTAATTTCTCTTCTAAAGATTCCATATTAACTCTTCTGTCTCTTTTGGAGGAAATTGTTTAGGTATGGGGAAGAGTTTGTTTTTCTTGAAAAGTTTGAGTTTTCACTTCCCCCATTCTTCCTTAAGTTCAAGTTTTTAGAAGGTGAACTTGAGGCTTAGTGTCGGGATGAGATGTCTAATAGACTGAAGCTTTATAGATTTATGTGTCTTCCCTATGGATATGTTAGCCATTTGAACATGATCATCTCTCCACTCTTACTATCTACCTTGGAAGTTTGGAGTTAGCCTTCTAAGAGTATTTATACTACTCCAGGTGAAAACCATGCTTTCCACATTCTGCAAGAACATTGTTGTGTTATTGAGGATTCTCCAGAGAATCAGAACCAGTACAAGAGATAGATACATAGATGGATACATAGATAGAAGAGATTTATTAGAGAAATTGGCTCATGCATTTATGGAGGCTGAGAAGTCCCATGATCTTCATCTGCCAGCGGGAGAACCAGGAAACCTGGTGGTCTAATTCTGTCTCAGTCCAAAGTTCTGAGAACGAGGAGCACCCATGTCCAAGGGCAAGAGAAGTTAGATGTTTCAGTTCAAGCAGAGAGAGTGAACTTGCCCTTCCTCCCCCTTTCTGTTCTATTTAGGCCCTCAATGGATGGATGATTCCCTTGCATTGGTGATGGTGATTTTCTTTATTCAATCTACTGACTCAAATGTTAATCTCTTCCAGAAACACTCAAAGACAGACACACCCAGAAATCATGCTTTGCCGACTATCTGGGCATTCCTTAGCACAGTCAAATTAACTCATAAAATTAGCCATGGCAATTGACCATCCACCTGAAGGACTTCCTGCTTTTGATTGTGTGTTTTTTGCGAGGGGGGCAGAAATCTTTTGAATTAAGTAGTAAAGAGTTAGTATAGAAAATAAGGCCTTTGCTTCTCCCCTTACCAGCACCACCAGCACAAGCAAAGTCATGATAAAATACATAAGAAAAGGTATGTTTTGTTAGGTTGTTTTTAAATGCACTGCCTTCTAGTTTCTTGGGTGCCTTTGGCCTGCTTTCCATAGGATTTGGGAATTTGTGAGCAAATATACTGGACCTATTTGCTATGGGGAGGTTACTTGTACTTTTGGCCTTGTGAAAAGAATGGTGTGGGAGGGCCGATAAAGGGCGATGGTCTTGAAACTCTTCTCATTGGAAACTAGATAACTCTAGTCCAATCCAAAAAATCAGAAGGGAAAAAAAGGATGCTGAGTACTGGAATTATGTCTTCAATTAAAATATATTTCCTAATTGGAGAAATAATTGACACCAACAGTCATATAAGCATGAGTTGGCTGTGAAAGCAAAGTTGTTACCTGTGTGTTTTCCCCATCATGTTTTCAGAGAACTGGCAAATTCTATCATTCTGGGGAGCACTGGCCTTTTTTGAGTAAAAGATGAAAAGAGCTTTGTCTAGAACAAGATCTAGGAGGGCTTTCATGTGTCATGCCTACTTTGATTTCAAAGCATGGTATGTTTGAGGATGGTTGGCTGTGAAGCAGAAGTTGTAAACTTTGCTCCCAGCCCGTCTCTGTTTTCTGTACTATTTTGAGCATGCTTTTCCCTAGGAGTTCTTTGTACAATTAGGGACAGAAAGTGATGTGCTCATTCTCACTTAATTAAGACATGTTCCGCTTGTACACAGTTTGCATAACTGAGTTTTTAAAAAGATTTTATTTATTTACTTTTAGAGAGAGAGAGAAAGAGCAAGTGAGAGCAGGGGGAGGGGCAGAGGAAGAGGGAGAAAGCGAATCTCAAGCAGTTTCTGTGCTCAGCGTGGAGCCCAATGTGGGGCTGGATCTCAAGACCCTGAGTTCATGACCTGAGCTGAAATACAAGTCAGACACTTAACTGACTGAACCCCCCAAGCACCCCCCCATAACTGAGTTTTAAGACCAATATTAGCTGGTCTATTGTAGCAATCATATGCATTAACTTTCCCTGCCAGTTTGATTTCATTTTCATTTTTTCCTTTCTAATGAGTATTTTTTGAGGATAGCATCTCTACTAAAAGCTCTTTTTCCTCCCAGGTAGCTTTGAATGAATTAACTAAACCTGTGTTTAACTCAACAAAACACTTCCGTCCATTTGTTTAACTGTATGAAAATAGCTTTTCTCTTTCTTAGTGAGGGTGAATTATTTTCTCAACTCTTTGATTTAATATCAAACTTTCTTATTAATGTTTTTGTTATTATGTGAGGGTCTAACTAATGACCTACAGAATGTTATTCATGGGAGTGAAAAAGCTGACCTTGTCAAAGATGCCTTAAGTGGAGGAAAATGTGACCTCTTCCCCACATGCAGTCATGGCTTGGAAATATTGGTTTACGGTCCCTGAGACCTAGTTATCTTGTTTTGCTTTTAAATTTGAGTTCTTTTTTTTTTTTTAATGATTATTTATTTATTTATTTGACACACAGAGAGAGAGATCACAAGTAGGCAGAGAGGCAGGCAGAGAGGAGAGAAGGGAAAGCAGGCTCCCTGCCGAGCAGAGAGCCCAAGGTGGGACTCAATCCCAGGACCCTGAGATCATGACCTGAGCTGAAGGCAGAGACATAACCCACTGAACCACCCAGGCGCCCCTAATTTTGAGTTCTTATTGTCTGTAAATTGCCATCTCAGTGCATGCATACATAACACATATGCATATACACTCACAGAACACGAACCTTGACAGATTACTTGACTAATGAAACTAAGCAACTGGACTGGTAGGTTTTTCATAGTTGAGTCAGGGTGTCTGACCCTTAGGGGAAAAAGGACTGTTATGTGATCAGTTTGATGCTCGGAGCCACGCATGAGGGAATTGGTTCCCTTAACTTCATAGCAAAGAGCCCAATTCTTCCTGCCATATCATGATTTCAGTAGAAGAAAGCCTTTACTCAAGAGCTCTGTGATTATGCCTCAAACAATTGTGGAATGGTGGTTCTGGAAACCAGAAATAGATATGCTCTTCTTGTAGTTATATACTGCTCTCACAGAAGCAATATATCCAATGGTTAATTGAGTACAGTAGTCCTTATTTGTAGAAGACATCATGAAGCAGGTTCTCAAAAGAAACATTTTCAAAAATTAAAAAAAAAAAATAAAAGGGAACCATGCTAAAACCTAATGCACATATTTTTGTAGATATTTGACTTAAATATTGACATTTTGGATCACTAAATATAAACGGAGAAAGACCATTGGCAATGTTGGTGATGAGGTCATATTTATATTGCTTTTTTCTTTTCTTTTCTTTTCTTTTAGAGAGAGAGATAGCAAGCTGGGAATGGAGAGGGCAGAGGTAAAGGGAGAGAGAGAGTCTGAAGCAAGCTTCATGCCTAGCATAGAGCCCAACACAAGGCTCAATCCCACTATCCTGAGATCATGACCTGAGCTGAAATCAAGAGTTGGACACTTAACTGACAGTCACCCAGGTGCCCCGAGGTCCTATTTATATTTCTTTTATTAAATTTTGACTACATTTTAAAAGATGACATGTCTTTAGTTTGTCTTACTGCTAATGATAACTATATGATAATGATATTGCTAATGATAACAAGCTAACATTTCACATCTGGGAGACATTCATGCTCTTATACTTCCATAACACAATGTTATCTTCTGTTTGTATATCAGCTGACTGGCGGGTTATTATGTGGCAAAAATATTATTACCTTCTTCAGTTCATTCAATCAATAATACTTTCTGAGCACCCACTATGGCAAGGCACAGGCCCAGGAGCATTAAAGAATACAGTCCAGAGTTTTTCCTGTTTCCTTCTCCTTGAACGTATCTTGTTCTTTTCTATCTCGATTCTTCATTTACTTCTGTCATGCCCACTATAATGCCCTCTTCTCCATCTCTCTAAATCCTATCCATTTCCCTTAGACTTAGGTCAAGTGTCTTCTTGGTAAATCTTTCCCAAACTACTTCAGGGCTCGATGATTTCTCTCTTGTCTAAATTCCCATGCAGTTCATTAATTCCTGGCAATGTTTTGGTATATTTTTGTTCTGATTCATTTGCCTTAATAGAAAAGAAAGCCCTTGGGCGGAGTGATGGACAAGGTTTAACATTTGTGTTCCTCACAGTGACTTGCTGGCTGTGCATTGCCACTGAGAAGTGATTTGGGAATTCAGATAAGACAGTGATGTCTGGGATAAGGTCAAGGAAAGGTGCAGAGGTGAGATTTGATCTGTACTTAAAAGGGTAGGTAAGATTTAGGTGAGGGGAGGAGGTGGGGCTCATATTTCAAAGGAGGGTTGAGTGAATGAAGGACAAGTATGAGTGAAATTGAGGACTTAGCATCAAACAGAAATGTATACTCTCCAGACTGTTAAATCCTGCCAAGGAGATGGATGGGTTATGGAGCATACTGGTGTATTGGCCTCCTGAAGCAAACAGCAGAGTTTCTAAGCCCAGAAAGTGGGAGACAACAAGTGATGCCCAGTGTAATTATTTCTCATTGCCTATAAGACAAGCTCTACTGTATTTAACTTTCCTGGTATATACCTTTTCTCTACCTCCCTTTTTCTACTATGATTTATTTATTTTTCAATTTTTCTGAAAAGATTTTATTTCTTTATTTGAGAGAGACACTGAAAGAGAGTGAGAGCATGCGAGCACAAGTTAGGGGAGAGGCAGAGGAAGAGGGCGCTCTCTGCTGAGCCTGATGTGAGGCCCCATGCCAGTACCTTGGGATCATGACCTGAGCGGAAGGCAGATGCTTAACCAACTGAGCCACCCAGGCTCCCCTTCCATTATGATTTAAAGAATTTTTTAAATGTGGGCTATTAGGTAAGAGATTCAGAGGTTTCCCATTTCATCATGGAGAAAAACTAGGAATGACCCTCTTATAAAGATTCAAACTTCCTTTGCCATATCCTAGCAGAGAGGCCAGGTCTTAGTTAGGGGCACACAAACACAGAAATAATCACTGACCAGTAAATAAACTTTCCCATCCATTCCTACTGTCCTACTTTATGACATCAAAGAAGAGTGGAGGTTTTACTTTCCTCTTGCCTTGAGCACCATGATGAGGAATGCCCATGGGCTGTTTGGAATCGGGAAGGTGACAACCAGGAAACAGGATTAGGAGAAACTCTGGGATTTGAGAAATTAAAGATTAATGAATCAGTAATTTTCCATTCACTAAATTAAGGAAATTGCTACATAGATTTGGCAACATGGGTGGAGCTGTGAATTCCTTCATCCTGGAAAAGTCTGAAAGTAAGTAATTATGGTTTTCATCCATGAAAAGTAAAATTTTATTCAATTGGACACTACCAATGAAAATTCTTATGATGCTTGAGAGTAAGAGGTATAAAGGGAATAAAAAGATATCAAAGATTTTCAACTGCTTGTCATTAGGGATGTACAAATTATAGACATATATTATCCCATCCTTGAAGTAGAACCCCTAAAGATTTTTCCTACTCAACACTTTGTTAATATAGTCCAGTTACACAGAAGTAATATGTTCTGTCCTTCACGTGTTTATTCATTCATCCAACAAATACTTGTTGAGCACTTAGCTATGTACCAGGTGCTGTTCTAGCAGCTGGGAATAGAGTGGTGAATAAGAAAAAGAATGTATTCCTATGAAGATTACTTCTAATAAAGATAGCCACCAAGTAGAAGAGAAAACAGACAAATAAATAAATAAAATAAGTGTTTTATGTTATTGTCTTATAAAAAAGAATAGAACAGAGGCACCTGGGTGGCTCAGTCAGTTAAGTGTCCAACTCTTGGTTTCGGCTCAGGTTGTGATATATGGGTCGTGAGATCAAGCCCTTCGTGGGTCTTGGTGCTGAGCACGGAGTCTGCTGGAAATGCTTTTCTTCTCCTTCTCCATCTGCCCCTCCCCTTACTCCCTCTCTGTCTCACTCAAATAAATACATAAAACTTTAAAATAAAGAATAGAACAAATCGAAGGGGTAGAGTATTATGAGACAAGAGGACAAGTATAATTTTTCACAGAGTGGTGAGAGGCAGTCTCCTTGAGGAGATTATATTCAAGATGAAAAGACAGAATTATAAAAATTCTATTGAATATTTCATAATTATGTTGAGGAGAGTCACATAATTTAGAGTATTGAGTTCCAACATCTCATAATTTAGCGTATCTGGTCACTCAATCGGATTATCTTTTTTTAAAATTTATTTATTTATTTGACAGACAGAGATCACAAGTAGGCAGACAGGCAGGCAGAGAGGAGGAAGCAGGCTCCCCACTGAGCAGAGATCCCGATGTGGGGCTTGATCCCAGGATCCTGAGATCATGACCTGAGCTGAAGGCAGAGGCTTGCACACTGAGCCACCCAGGTGCCCCACTCAATCAGATTATCTTTGATGAGGTTTCATACTTTGTTTAATATAGGTCTTACATATTTCTTGTTAAATTTGTTCTTAGCTTTGGGCCTCTGGATGGCTCAGTGGGCTAAGTGTCTGCCTTTGGCCCAGGTCATGATCCTCGGGTCCTGGGATTGAGCCCCATATTGGGCTTCCTGCTCAGTGGGGAGTTTGCTTTTCCCTTTCCCACTGTCCCTCCCCCGCTCATGCTCTCTTTCTCTCTGAAATAAATAAATAAATAAATAAATAAATAAAATCTTTAAAAAATTGTTCTTAGGTTTAAAATGGGTTTTTTTTCCATTGTAAGTGGAGTAGTTTTCATTATAGTATCTATCTAATGTTATCTTCACTATACTTGATAGTGAAATTGGTATATAAATTTGGGGTCCATGTGTGCATGTGTGGTGTGTGTGTGTGTGTGTGTACGTGTTATATGTTCACTTGGCCTGATTTTGATGTCGCAGTTAATGCTAGCCACATAGAATGAGCTGTGCAACTTTTAGTTCTTTCTGGATTTAGATTGGAACCTTGAAGTAACTGCCCTTGAAGTTTTGATAGAACTTTCTCTTAAATCACCTTTGTGTGGTATATTTATTTTGGAGACAGTAGCACTTTGAATAACTTGAAATTTTTCTATGGTCGTTAGGTAATTTAGGTGTTGTGCCTCATCTACAGTCAATATTTGTGATTTGAATGGGAGAGGGTATTTATAAACATATATAATAGAAAAAAGATTAGTAGCCAGAATATATAAAGAATGTTCCCAGTGGTTATTTTTTAAAATCTGGTTTTATTAGTTTGTTACAACCCTTTTTGTCTTTATTCAAATATTGTTGAGGGGCTGAAATTAATCTGGGAGGGAAAGAGAAAGGGAAGTGGAGATGAGCAGCTTACCAGTTTCGACATGATGGTTTCTTTGGTCTTTATTAATAAATAGTTCATAATTTCAGCTTTTATTTCTGTTTTAACTTGAGTCATGTAGTAGTTTTTTAAAAAAGTTATTTATAGTTTCTTAGTACATAGCTCCTTTTTGGTTGTTCTTCTGTTGTTAATGTCTAATTTTATTTCATGTTGTGAAAGAATAGGCCTATATGATATTGACCTTTTGAATTTATTGAGATATTCTTTGAGCTGTAATGTGTGGTCTGTTTTAGTAATTGCCCCATTAGTTGGAAGGAGTAAGCAGTCTATTTGTTGGGTTCTGTGTTCTGCATAAATTTGTTAAGCCAAGCCTATTAATTGGGTTCAGTTCCTCCATATTCAAGTGTATTTTAATGCACTCAATCTGTGAAAATATGAGTGAGCACATAAATCACCCACAAGGATTCACTCATTAGTTCAACAAATATATATTAAAGACCTGCACGTGCCAGGCCCTGTTTTAGATGCTGAGGGCATAGCACTGAGTGAAACCAAGAATGTGCTTTCAAGGCACTTACCCTCTGGTTGGAGAAGTGACAATAAATAAAGAGACAAGGGGTGCCTGGGTCCCTCAGTTGGTTGTGTGTCTGATTCTTGATTTTGACTCAGGTCACGATCTCACCATTGTGGGACTGAGCCCTGCATCAGATTCCTTGCTCAGTGGGGAGTCTTCTGGAAGCTGGAGATTCTTTCTCACCATCTCTCTTGCCATCCTCTCTCCTGCTTTCCTACTCTCTGTCTCTAAAATAAATAAATCTTAAAATAAACAAAGAGACAGACAAACATATCTGTAATAATTCAGGTGGTAAAAAGTGGGAAGAAGAGGGATGCCACGGAAGCTCAGTTAAGCATCCGCCTTTGGTTCAAGTCATGATCCTAGGGTTCCGGGATCGAGCCCCCCATCAGGCTCCCTGCTCAGTGGGGAGTCTGCCGCTCCCCCTGCTTGTACTCTCTCTCTCTGTCAAATAAAATCTTTAAAAAAAGAAGTGGGAAGAAGAAAAATAGAGCAGATAAAGGGAAAGAGAATGAGAAGGATGGTGGAAGTGGGGGATGGATACTCTTTTGGAGTGTAAGAACAGGTCTCTCTGATGAGGTGACATTTGAGTAGAATGGACAGGGGGATGGGGAATCCAGTGCCATTAATAGCTGGGACTCACTGTTCCAGAGGGGGTCCAGGACCTAATTATCTCAAATACCAACAAGAAAATCCTTATAAGTGCTTTTACCCCATCTGTGCAGAACCTTGAACCTCAGGGGCCCTGCACATGAGCAGAGACTTGAAAGAAGGGGAGTGTTGGGAAAGCATGTGGGTTTCTGGAGGAAGGATGTCCTAAGCCAAGGAAAGAGTCTATGCAAAGGCTGAGGTGAGAATGTTTTGTGAAATATCAGATTAAGTCAAAGGAGCTGCAGGTACCATGGTCAGGGAGAAGTAGTCCAATGACCTGAAGGTCAAAGGAAAGTCAGTAAAGCTTTGGATTTGTGCTTTTTGTCAATTCATTTCTGTATCTGTCAGTTTTTACTTTATATAGTTCAATCCTTGAAAAAATTGTTTTGATCTGTGCATATAAACTTAAGACTGATATAGCTTCTTTTTTTTTTTGAAGAGGGAGGGAGGGTGAAGAGAGGGAGACAGAAAGAGAGAGAGAGAGAATATTAAACAGGTTCCATTTCAGAACCCTGAGATCATGACCTGAGCCAAAATCAAGAGTTGGATACTTAACCAACTGAGCCACCCAGGTGCCCCTGATAGAGCTTCTTTGTAGACTATCCTTTTATCAGTACAAAATACACTTTGTCTATTTAAAAAAAAATCCACTATAAATAATATACACTATTATATTAGTTACTGTTTTTTGACTTGAATTCAGTTTTGTCTGATATTACTTTTGTTTATATTTTTATAGAAATGTTATGGCATATCTTTGGCAATTCATTCATCTTCAATATTTTTTTGCCATTTTGCCTTTTAAAATATCAAAAAGCCCAGTATTTACTTTTGTTTTAATAGAGGAATTTAAGCTTTTCACTTTTGCTACAATTGCTGATATATTTAGACTTTTTCAGTCATCTTATTTCTGTTTACTATAATACCCTGTTTCTTCTCATCTCTTTTTTCCCTTGCCCACCTACATAATGCAATACCACCATAATCTGGTGTCTCTGGCCCCATCACTAATAACTCCTGCCCTGGTTTACTCAGCTACAGATACACCAGTTTTCTCCTGTGTCTCAGGGCCTTTGCACTTGCTAGTGCCTTTGTCTGGGACACTCTTCCTCTAAACATCCACTTGGCTTCCTCTTTCTCCTTTTGGTGTTTTCTCATATACCACCTTTTACCAAGGCCTTTTGTGACCACTGTATTTATAATTGCACTCTCAAGACTCTCTACACCATTTCTTGCCTTATTTCTGTCCATAGCACTTTTTACTATCTAACATATGATGAAGGCACAGATGTGTGATCTGATTTATTCACTGCTGTGTATTTAAGTTTAGCATATTGCCCAGCATGTATTTCCACACTTAGTAAATATTCGATGAATAAAGGAATGATTGATTAAATGAATGAGTTTTGTTCAGTAAGCACTTTTCAAATAGCAGCTAGATATTGACGTATTCAGAACTAGGGAGATAGAAATTACTGATGAAGGCACAGTTTCTGCCTGAAGGGCCTTATGTTTTAATAAAGGGCACCAAGTGGAAAGATACTATCACTATATGATAGAAATAATGGGATACTGGGGGGGTACAACAGAGCACCAGTGCTCTAGGGATGGGAGAGGATTCAGGAAGCTTCTGAAGAAGGCGACATCAACATTGAGTCTTGAAATGTGAAAAAAAAAAAAGCCAGATGGAGAAAGGAAAAGCACCGCAGGCAAATGAACATAATTGCATTTGGCTGTGGTGGTGGTTTTGGTGGTAATTATTAAAAATGAAAGACTCGGGCACCCGGGTGGCTCAGTCGCTTAGCAACTGCCTTCGACTCAGGTCAGGATCTCAGGGTCTTGGGATCGAGCCCCACATCGGCTCCTTGCTTGGTGAGGAGTCTGCTTCTCCCTCTCTCTCTGCCTGCTGCTCCCCCTGCTTATGCTCTCCTCCACCCATCAAATAAACAAATAAAATCTTTTAAAAAAAGTGAAAGACTCATGGAGCACCTGGGCGACTCAGTCGGTTAAGCGTCTGACTATGGCTCAGGTCATGATCCTCCTTCTGGTATATCGTCATAAGGTCAGTAGTAGCCTACTACTACATCACAATGCCTACATCATTCACCTCACTTTATTTCATCACATAGGCATTTTATCATGTCACATCATCACAAGAAGAAAGATGTATACAGTAAAATAAGATATTTTGAAAGAGACCACATTCACATAACTTTTATTACAGTATATTGTCATAATTGTTCTATTTTATTATTAGTTATTGTTGTGAATCTCCTATTGTACCTAATTTAGAAGTTGAACTTTATCATAGGTAATGCACGTATAGGGAAAAGTACAGAACGTATAGAGTTTCCTACTATCTGTGTTTTCAGGCATCGCCGGGGGGTATTGGAACATATCCCCTTGCAGGCAAGGAGCAACTGTTGTACTCCTTTGTTCAACCCTAATATACTTGTAAGGTATTTTGGGAATGGCTAAGCACCGTGAGAAATTTGTCAACTAGCTGGGGCGCCAGTGGGTTAAAGTCTCTGCCTTCGGTTCAGGTCATGGCCTCGGGGTCCTGGGATCGAGCTCCACATCGGGCTCTCTGCTCAGCAGGGAGCCCGCTTCCTCCTCTCTCTCTCTCTGCCTGCCTCTCTGCCTACTTGTGATCTCTCTCTGTCAAATAAATAAATAAAATCTTCTTTAAAAAAAAAAGAAATTTATCAACTAGAATACAGTGTTTATGTATGGTCCTTTTTGTATTTAGCATTAGAGTGTCAGAAAAAACTGTTTTCCCAAGTGAATCAGAAATGGTCAAATACATAGATAAATGGGGAGAAGAGACAAGTCTTGCTTACAAAAGAATTCTAAATAATACAGGTAGATACTCCCTCCTGCAGGAAGTGAACTTCATGCCCCATCTCCTAGGGTGGGCTAGACTTAGCAACTCATATCCAGATTAGAGTAGAGGAAAGGAAAAAGAAAACTTTACAGCAGAAAGACACGGCAGACACTACATTAAGCAAGTGATGAAGGTAACAACATCAGTAATAAGTGATGTTGATAGCGTATGTCACCAGATATATTAAAAAAGCACTTCTTCTTTGTGGTATTCTTCTCCAGCCTCATAACACTAGTATAATCCTGGGAAAACCATCAAACAAACCCAGATCGAGGGACATTCTATAAAACACAAGGTCAGTATGCATAATGAGTATCAAGGTCATGGAAAACAAGGAAAGACTGAGCAAGTGTTAAGGACCAGAAGAAACTGGGGAGACATAACAACAAAATACAATATGGTACTCTGGATTGGACCTGGGAGCAGAAAAAGAGGATTTAAAAAAAATTTTTTTAATTAACATATAATGTATTATTAGCCCTAGGGGTACAGGTTTGTGAATCACCAGGTTTACACACTTCACAGCACTCACCATAGCATATACCCTTCCCGATGTCCATAACCCCACTACCCTCTCCCGACCCCCACCCCTTGGCAACCCTCAGTTTGTTTTGTGAGATTAAGAGTCTCTTATGGTTTGTCTCCCTCCCAATCCCATCTTGTTTCATTTATTCTTTTCCAATCCCCCAAACCCCCCATGTTGCCTCTCAACTTCCTCATATCAGGGAGATCATATGATAGTTGTCTTTTTCTGATTGACTTATTTCACTCAGCATAATACCCTCTAGTTCCATCCATGTCATCGCAAATGGCAAGATTTCATTTCTTTTGATGGCTGCATAGTATTCCATCATATATATATATATATATATATATATATATATATATCTTCTTTATTCATTCATCTGTTGATGGACATCTAGGTTCTTTCCATAGTTTCGCTATTGTAGACATTGCTGCTATAAACATTCAGGTGCACGTGCTCCTTCAGATCACTACATTTGTATCTTTGGGGTAGATACCCAGTAGTGCGATTGCTGGGTCATAGGGTAGCTCTAAAGAAAAAGAGGATGTTAATGGGGAAATTAGTAATATCCAAATAAAGCCCACTGTTTAGTTAATAGCAATGTACTAATGTTGGTTTCTTAGTTGACAAACGTGCCATGGAAACAACGGGGGGAAACTGTGAATGGTATACAGGAACTCTTTGTACTATCTTTGTAATTGCTCTATAAATCTCAAATTATTCCAAAATAAGTTTATTTGTTTCAAAAAGTTAAGTAGGTGAGCTCCTTTTCCCCTCACAACCTTTAGTGAGGTTATGCCATACATTTGTAATATACTGAAATTCACTTGTCATGGGTTCCATCTTATCCTGGAGTGCCCTGACATCTTGGTTGATTTTGTTTTTTTAAGATTTTATTTATTTATTTGAGAGAGAGAGAATGTGTGTGAGAGAGAGCCCACAAGCAGGGGAATAAGGGAGAAGGAGAAGGAAGAAGGGAGAGGGAGAAGCAGGCTGTCTGCTAAGCAGGGAGCCCAGCAAGGGGCTCAACCCCAGGACCCTGGAATCAAGACCTGAGCTAAAGGCAGGTCCTTAACCAACTGAGCCACGCAGGCATGTCATTTTGGTTGATTAAAAAAAATATATTGCATACAGGAAATTTACTCTTTGTGGCGCAGAATTCCAAGGTGTTTTTTTTTTCTTTTCTTTTCTCTCTCTCTTTTTCTTTCTTTCTTTTTTTTTTTTTTTAACAAATCATGTACCCACCACTCCAGTATCAGACTGAGGAGTCAGTTCCACCATACTAAATTTCACCTGTAAATCCATTTGTAGTTAACTAGTCCTCTATGCCAATCTCTGGCAACTACTGATCTGTTTTCCATCCTATAATTTAGCCTTTTGCAGAATGTCATATAGATAGGATTCTATAATATGTAGCCTTGTATCTGGCTTTTTTTCACTTGCCAAAATGCATTTATGATTCATCCATCCCATTGCTTGAGTCAAGTGTGTTCCTTCTATTGCCAGATAGAATTCCATTGTATAGATGTAACATAGTTTGTGGTTGTTGCTGTTGTTTGCTTATTTGTTTTTGTAATCATCTGTTGACAGACATCATGGTTGTTCCCAGTTTGGAGTGATTATGGATAAAGCCTCTTAAAACACTAGCATACAAATTTTTTGTGAGTGAAGATTGTCTTTCTATTCTTTTGGGTAAATACCTGGAAGCAGGATTTCTGGGTCATATGATAAGTCTACTATGAGTTTCCATTTATAAGAAACCACCAAATTAGCTTCCAACGTGGCTACCCCAGTTTGCATTTCCATCAGCAATAAGTCAGATTCCTATTACTCCTATCCTTGACAGTATTTGGTCTTGGAGTCAGGGGGTCCCCCAAGACCACCTTTAAGTTCAACAATTCACTATAAGGACTCACAGAACTTAGAAATGCTGTTAAACATATGGTTATGGTTTATCGGGGAGGAAGGATACCAATTAAAATCAACCAAGGGAAGAGGCATGTAGCACAGGGTCTAGGAACATTCCAGAGGGGAAGCTTTTGATCGTCCTCTTCCAGTGAAATCATAGCAGAGCTAACTCCTCTCAGCAGTGACCTATAGCAATATACATAGAGTGATGTCATCCAGGGAGACTCACCTGAGCCTCAGTGTCCAGAGATTTTACTGGAGATCTGTCACAGAGACATGGCTGGCCACCTGTGTGGCTGACTCTAGTTTCCAGCTCCTCCAGAGGGGGACTGATACTCCATGAGCCAAAGCCCCCACCATAGATCACATGGTTAGATTATCTGTTATGGCTTGACGCTCCCCTGTCAAACTAAGACACTTAGCAGATACGACTCATAAGGACTTAAACGTTAGTTCTCAAGAGCCGCGGACACAAGCCAGACCTGTCCTTGGGGAAAGTCAATTCTACACAAATAAGAACTGAATATTTTCTAATCCATTATATGAGCTTATGTTCAGAAAACTGAAGTTTTTTTCTATGAACAAAAATAGTTAACTTTTCACTAAAACTCTATAGTATTGTGGGGTGTGTGTGTGTGTGTGTGTGGAGAGAGAGAGAGAGGGAGAAGATAGGGGTTGGGACAGAAGACGGGCCAGGAGAGTTTAAGATTATAGTAATAGTATATTTAGAAAAATTTCTGGGGCACGTCGATGACTCATTCAGTTAAGTGGCTGCCTTCAGCTCGGGTCATGATCTTGGGGTTCTGCGATTCAGCCCCTGGGATCGAGTCCCATGTTGTTTGTCTCCCTGCTCAGTGGGAAGAAGTCTGCTTCTCCCTCCCCCTCTGCTCCTCCCCACTGCTCTCTCAAATAAATAAATAAACAAACAAATAAATAAATAAATAAAATCTTTAAAAAATTTTTTAAAAAGGAAAAAGGAAAATTTCCCAGATTGTATAACTGTCACTTACGTATTTGGTTTCCTGCCCAATTTTGGTTGCTAGGAGGTATGGGATGACGATACAGTCTTTTGTCTATTCTTTCCTCTCTCTTTTTTTTTTTTTTAAGATTTTATTTATTTATTTGACAGAGAGAGATCACAAGTAGGCAGAGAAGCAGGCAGAGAGAGAGAGAGGAGGAAGCAGGCTCCCTGCTGAGCAGAGAGCCCAATGCGGGACTCGATCTCAGGACCCTGAGATCATGACCTGAGCCGAAGGCAGCGGCTTAACCCACTGAGCCACCCAGGCGCCCCTATTCTTTCCTCTCTTATAAACTTCTGACATCAGTATCCTTTAGAATTCAATTAAGTTATACATTTGTTTTTCACTTTATTTCATTGCATCATTTATTTATTATTATTTCTTATTTTAGGATTGGTAAGACACAGACATGCTGGGCCAGTTTTTTGAAGGTCATTGTGAGATTTCAGGTACCAGAGGAGACACTGACACTTGTATTTGCCTGGCCTTTCTTCCAAAATCCTAGTGGAACATCCAAATAGATATTTTTAAAAATACTGATCTGTAAAAGGTCTAAAAAAATAAGTGTACCATCAGTGGCCCAGAAATTCGAAGCAAGTGTGAAGATTTCTAGAATGGGAAAGCCAAAGGAGGACAGTAGGTTAGACGGTAACCCCCTCTTCCCCAGAGACTGGAAGACAAGCCCAGCTCGGAGTCCACAAGCACAGAAAGGAAGAGTGGGACCATTATCGTAGTAAGGCGGTACTCTAGTGAAGACATAACAGCTACTTAGAGCCTCCTAGTTCATACAGCACCTTAGTGCATACAAAATGCATATAAAATGTCATTTCTAGGCAAGTGAATTACAGAAGGCACATCTTCCTCAGAAAAAGGAAGCAGAGAATTTACCCCCATCATGGCACTGGATTTTGAAAGGGAAATATGACTGCATTTCAGCCCTACTCCCCACCAGTGGGATGCCTCTGTCGAGGACAAAACCTCCACAACATTATTTGTTTTTGTTTTTGTTTTTTTCCTGTTTTATTGCATTGGCAAGATAGACACACAGAAGTTTCTCTGCCCTTCCTAGGGAAGGTGGTTCTTCAGTGCTGTGTGGGAGGGGTTCCTGTAAGGCAACACAAACATCATTCTGTGTTTTTTTTTTTTTTTAAGATTTTTATTTATTTATTTGACAGACAGAGATCACAAGCAGGCAGAGAGGCAGGCAGAGAGAGAGGAGGAAGCAGGCTCCCTGCTGAGCAGAGAGCCCGATGTGGGGCTCGATCCCAGGACTCTGAGATCATGACCTGAGCCGAAGGCAGCGGCTTAACACACTGAGCCACCCAGGCGCCCCTCATTCTGTGTTTTTAATATCCAGGCCCTCCTTAGAGACTGTCAAGTCTGCTATTCACTTCTGGTTCTCTCCCAAGTGATGTAGCCCCATTCCTTCTGGGTCCTTCCTGTTATGACTAAAAAAAAAAAAAAAAAATCCTGGAAATAACACACAAACCAGCATAGGAAGACTCTGGAAGGTAGAAAGAAGAAGGGGGACCACTTAGGGACAGCAGGATTGAGGAACGACATGGGAATGAATTTCCTTCGTGTTCTCATTGTCTCCCATTATATCCTGGACCAGGGGCTGCAGAAATCTTCAGGCGGCCAACAACAGGCACAGACCAAAAAGAAGCTCCAGGAAAAGCCCGTTTTCTCTAGCCAAAGGAACAGGAAAAGGGTGGCCTTATGGAACAGCAAATCTTTTTTGATAATCCCCACTCTGCTACAGCCAATCCCATCACAATCCAGTGAGGCCAAGCAAGGAGCTGATCGTCCACCTAATTCCTACCCCAGGCTCAATGGAAGCAGGCAGTGTCATGCCAACATCCCTGCTTGGTGGTGTCACGCGGCTGAGCAGATCACATTATGTAGGACATTTTCTGTAACCGGAAGGACTTGGATTTTTGACTCAGAATTCAGTGGGGGCTTTTGAGCAGGGAAGGACTCGATCTGACTTAGATTTAACAGGATCCGGCTGGTGTGTTGAAAATAGACAGAAGGAGCGGGGAGAGGCAGAAGCAAGCTGTATTTTCTTTGCAGAACCGCAAGACAACTCGACGAAGTTGCCAGGGCACATTTTATCATGTTACTTTTGTGGTTAGGACAGCTGAGGCTCAGGTAAGAGGCCTGTTCAAGGTCACACAGCCAGCATGGCCCCGAGCTGCATGGAGCACCTGGCTCTTCAAGTTTCCGTGAAAGGAGTCACTAAATGTACAGAACTTCAAGAAGATTTTAAAAGGGCTCCTGCTAAAATACTGCTAAGTGTTTGTGAAAATTGCATCAAACAGAGATTATGGGCAAGAGCGGAGAAAGAAGGGACCGGGAAGAAGGATGCTAAAAATGCGCCTGCGTTGTCTCCCTTCCACCATTAGATGGCGAGTTTCCATTTGTTACCGAGGAAATGGTGCCGCGGCTTCCCCGGCATTTGACAAAAACGATGGAATTAAGGACTGAGACTAATGAATGAGGGGGTCAAGGCTTTGGGAAAAAAAAAAAAAAAACCCAATTGATTCAGCACATGTGTGGAGCAGTGGGAGAGGAGGATCGGGGCTCTGAGGACGGGGCTGGAATGAACACAAAAAATTGATAATCACAGCTGACAGCACAAATTAGAGCATTGATTTTCAAACAGCAGGTCCTAAAGAATAGTAAAAGAGTAGTTCCTAAAATCAATTCAGTGAGAGGGCAGCTAGTAGTCTTTTAATTAAAAAGAACAGAATAAAATACAAAGTAACAACAGAAAATGTCAAAATACACTGCACAGGGTAAGATCAGAATTTGTGAAACTTGTCCCGTTTTATAAAACTAAATGTGTATGTGTTGAGCCATAATGCAAAATGTGTTTACAATTTTTGTTTATCATGGGTATGGTCAGAAAAAGTTTGAAAGACACTAGAGGACATGAAATGGAAACAAACAGGATTTTACCCACTTGAATCACAGGATTTTATAGAGTTGTTTCTCTGAATTATGAACTTTCTCCCCCCCCTTCCCCAGTCTTAGGGCCCATTATAGGCTGAATTGCATGGCCCCCCCCAATACACGGAGCCCTAAATTTCCAGTTCCGCAGAGTGTGACTATCTTTGGAGATAGGGTCTTTAAAGAGGTGCTTAAGTTAAAATGAGGTTGTTAGGATGGAACTGCATTCAATTTGATCCGTGTCTCGGGAAAATTTGAACACAAAAGAAACACCAGGACTGTGCACAGACAGAGGAGAGACCATGTGAGGACATGGGGAAGACGATGCAGAGAGTTCTCAGGAGAAACCAAACCTATGGACACCTTGATCTTGAACTTTCAGCCTCCAGATCTGTGAGAAAATAAATCTGTGTTGTCAAGCAACCCAATTTGTGGCATTGGGTTATGGCTGTTCTAGCAAACTAATACAGGGCTAGCGTCTGATATGTATTTCTGGGACCGGGGACAAGGAAAGGCCTGGGCCAACTGAATGTCCTGCTGCTTTCTAAATGAGAGTTCCTGGATTCAATTCAGTTCTTCACAGAGGAAAGCGCATAAACTCTTAGGCCAAATATACCTGCATTCTTATAGCCACTCCATCATTTTAATAGACATTATTTTGGCTTAGTTCGCCTCCCCAGATTAAATTTCCTCGTTTATAAAGTTGGACTAATCATACCTTTCCTGCAACGTTGATGTAAAGATTAAATGAGTCAATTATCTAGAATTCCTAGCAGTCAATAAATCATTGTCATTTTTTCCTGTTGTCATTGGAGTTGATGTTGTTGCTTGTTGCATTTTCTGTCTTTCCTTTGAAGGTACACTGTCTGAAATGGTTAAAGGATAGAGTGGGAATAAAAGAAGCCAAAAAGACAAAAATGATTTGATCCAGCATAGAAAGGGTTAATGGGGGGGGGTGCGGGGGAAGAGGGGTGCTTGTTACATGGTTGTGTGATGTGATCATTCAGATCAGATCAAGAAGAGGTTAATTTGTAAATAGATCTGAGATCGAAATTATGATAAAAACATAGCATCATACAAATAATAGGAACAAATAATAAGAACCTATGAATACAGTTTTTTTTTTAAATTAGAAATCATTGCATATTCATATGCAGTTGTAAGAAATAATACAGAGAGATCCTGTGTACCCTTTACCCAGTTTCCCCTGCTGATAACATCTTGCAAAACTATAGCACAAGTAGGCAAATTCTTGTAGAGATAAAAAGTAGAGTAGAGGTTACCAGGGGCTTAGGGGAGATAGGGAATGGTGATGAATTACTTAGGTTATAGAGTTTTTGTTTCAAGTGATGAAAAGGTTTTGGAAATAGTGGTGATGGTTATGCCACACTGTGAAAATGTTTCATGCCACTGAATTTTATACCCTTAAAAGTAGTCTAAATGGTAAGCTTCACGCTATGTATATTTTATGACACACACACAAAACCCTGTAATGAATCAAATGTTTGGGCCTTCCCCTCCAGTTCCTATGTTGAAGTCCTACCCTCCGGTGTGATAGTATTTGGAGGTGGGGCCTCTGCCAGTTAATTAGTTTTAGATGGGGTCTTGAGGGTAGCACCCCATGATGGGATTAGTGTTCTTAGAAGAAGAGGAAGAGACACTAGAGCTCGGTCTCCAGGCCCTGTGAAGATAAGGCAAAAAAGCAGCCATCTGCAAGCCAGGAAGAGGGCCCTTACAAGGAACAGAAGTTGTGGCACCTTGATCTTGAACTTCCAACCTCCAGAACTGTGAGAAATAAATGTTGGATGCTATCGTGTTTTGTTGCGGAGGCCAGAGCAGACTAACCCACCAGTAGGACAATATCACTGGATATTGTCAATATCACCAGGATATTGACACGGATATGGTCAAGATGCAGAACAGTGAATCCCCAACAGGGATCCTTCTTGTTGCCTTTGCAGCCACACCCTCCTCCCTTACCTCTGATTTACTGCAACCACTAATCTGTTCACATTTTCTATACTTTTGTCATAGATAGAATCATATAGCACCTGACCTTTTGATATTGGATTTTTATTTCATCTTTTTATTTTTATTTTATTGCTAAGTGATATTTTATTGGTATGGATGTGCCATGGGTTGTTTAGTCATTTACCTACCGAAGGACATTTGAGTTATTTCTAGTTTTAAGCCATTATTAAGAAAATTTATAGGAACATTTGTGTACAGGTGTTTGTGTGAACCTAAGTGTTCATTTCTTTGGGATATATGCTGAAGAGTGCAGAGGCTAAGGTGAATGGTAAACTATGTTTAGTCTTCTGGGAAAGTGCTATGCTCTTGTCAGCACAGCTGCACCATTTTCCATTCCCACCGGTGATGTATGAGTGATCCAGTTTCTTCAAATCTTTGAAAGCATTAGGTATTTCCACCACTTTTTATTTATAGCTATTCTGACAAGTGTATATTGATATCTCATTGTGGTTTAAATTTGTATTTTCCTGATGGCTAATGATGTCAAACATATTTCTATATGTTTATTTGCCATTGCCTATTTGCAGGTGACATGATCATGCAGCTAGAAAATCCTAAAGAATCTACCAAAAAACAACAAAACAAAACAAAACCCTCCTAGAAATAAGAAGTGAATCCGGCAAGTTGTAGGATACAAGATCAACCACAAAATTAATTGCATTTCTGTATACTAACAAACATGTAGAAGCCAATATTCCAAATGTGATACCATTTACATTTGGAATATTGGCTTCTACATGATCATGTCACCTGCAAATAGGTAGTTTCATTTCATTCCTTTACAACCTATATGCCTTTTATTTCTTTATTTCTTATTACAGTGGTTAGAACTTCCAACACTATGTTGAATTAAGAGTGTTAAGCATGCATATTGTCAGGGCACCTGGATGGCTCAGTGTGTTAAGCCACTGCCTTCGGCTCAGGTCATGATCTCAGGGTCCTGGGATTGAGCCTTGCATCGGCTTCCCTCTCTCTCTCTGCCTGCCTCTCTGTCTACTTGTCATCTTTCTGTCAAATAAATAAATAAAATCTTTAAAAAAAAAGAGTGCATATTGTTGCTTGTTCCCAATCTGAGGAAGAAAGAATTCAGTCTTTCACCATTAAAGGAAGTTGTTAGCTGCAGGTGGTTTTTTTTTTTTTTTTAATTTTATTGTTAAGTAATCTCTATAGCCAACATGGGGCTTGAACTCACAACCTCGAGATCAAGAGTTGTGCACCGACTGAGCCAGCCAGGCACCCCAGTTGTAGGTTTTTTGTAGATGTTCCTTAACAAGTTGAGATGACTGCCCTTCATCCCTATTTTGCTGAAAGTTTTTATCATGACTGGGTATTGCATTTTGTCAAAAGCCTTTTCCATGTCAGTTGATATGATCATACAATTTGCCTTCTTTAGCTTGGTAGATACAATGGCTTATTTTCAAATGTTCAACCAGCCTTTCAAGCTTGAAGTAAATCCCACAAGGTTATGCTGTATAATTCTTTTTTATACATTGCTGGATTAGATTTGTTAATGGTTTTGGAGGTGTTTTGTGATATTAAAGTTCACAAGACATATCGTTCTGTAGTTTTTCTTTTTTTTGTACTGTTTCTGTTTGGTTTTGGTATCTGGGTCATATTAGTATCATAAAAGGGTTTGCAAAATTTTCCTGTCTGTGCTATGTTCTGGAACAGATTGTGTGAAATCAGTGTTAATTCTTCTTTAAATGTTTGGTAGATTTCTTAGTGAGACCATTCAGGAGCTTTTTAATTACAAATTTGTTTTTTTCCCCCCCAGTGGTTATAGAACTGTTGAGGTTACTTGTTATTTCTCTGTGTTGGTTGAATGTGGTGGCTTGTGGATTTGGAGGAATCAGTTCACTTCTAAATGTTTAAATTTATGACCATACACTTATTTATAATATGCCTTTATTACCTTTTAAATGCCTTCAGGATCTGTAGTGATAACCTATGTTTTATTTCTTATATCAGTGATTTGTGTCTTCTAGCTTTTTAATCTTTGCCAGTCTTGCTAGAGGTTTATCAGTTTTATTGATTTCTTAAAAATAACTTTTTTTGTGTCATCGATTTTTCTGTATTGTTGTCCTGTGCTTCATTTCATTGGTTTCTGCTCTTTATTATTTTCCTTCTTCTGCTTCATGTGGATTTATTTTGCTCTTCTATTTCTCATTTCTTGTTTTTACCAATTCCTATGTTCTTCTTTCCTTTCTAAAGTTCCAAGCATCTATTATCGTTTCTTTTCTATTTAGAGAATCTCCTTTAGCCATTGTGGAAGGGTAGGTTTGCTAGTAACAATTCTTTTCATTTCTTTTGACTAAAAATGTCTTTACTTCCTCTTTATTCCTGAATGATATCTTTGCTTGATAGAAAATTCACGATCAGCAGGTCTTTTCTTCTAGCACTTGAAAAATGTGCTATTTCCTGCTGGCCTTCATGGTTTCACATAAGAAATACCCTGTGATTCAAACTGGTGTTCCACTATAAGTAATGTATTATTTGTGTCTGGCTGCTTTCATATTTTTTATTTACTTATTTTTTTTGTCTCTTTAGTTTTCAGAACTTTTCAGAGGTTTTGTGTCTGGTCATGGATTTCTTTAGATTTATCCTATTTGAGGTTCACTCAGCTTTTTCTTTTCTTTTCTTTTAAGAGAGAGAGCAGCAGGGAGGGGCAGAAGGAGAGGGAGAGAGAGAATCTCAAGCAGGCTCCACACCCACTGTGGAGCTTGTCATGGAGCTCCGTCTCACAACCCTGAGATCATGATCTTGGCAGAATCCAAGAGTTGGACATTTAACACACTGAGCCACCAGGTGCCCTGAAAGTTCAGCTTTTTGCCTCTTTTTGAATTCACCAAATTTGGGAAGTTTTTACCATTCTTTTTTCAAATACATTTTCAGCCCCCCTTTCTCTCTCTCCTCTTTGATGTCCCATGATTTGAATGTCAGTTCTTTTTTTGTTGTTTGTTTTAGAGATTTTATTTATTTATTTGACAGAAGGAGATCACAAGGAGGCAGAGAGGCAGGCAGAGAGAGGAGAAAGCAGGCTCCCGCTGAGCAGAGAGCCCGATGCAATGCAGGGCTCCATTCCAGGACCCTGGGATCATGACCCGAGCCGAAGGCAGAGGCTTAACCCACTGAGCCACCCAGGCGCCCCTCAAATATTAGTTCTTTTGTTATTGTCCCATCAGTCTTTGAGACTCTTTCCATTTTTTTCTCTTGTTGCTCAGAGTGGGAAAATTCTATTAATGTGTTTTCAAATTCACAGATTTTATCTTTTGTCATCTCTACTCTCTCGATTATTGTATTTTTCAGTTTGATCATCTCTGTTTGGTTCTCTCATATAACTTCTATTTCTTTGCTGAGGTTTTCTATATTTTTTCATTTGTTTGGAGAGAACTTATAATTGCCTGTTGAAGCATTTTTTGATGATTACTTTAAAATCCTTGTCAGATAATTTCTTCATTGGATTTGTCTTCATTCTGCTGATTATCTTTTCTCATTCATGTTGTGAATGTCTTCGTTCTTGCTATGATGACTTTTGATTATATCCTGAATGTTTTAGATGGTATATTTGTAGACTCTGGATCTTATTAATTCTTTTTTTTAAAGAATAGGCGGTCCCTGGTTGAGGTACAGAAGGAAGACTGAGTGGGCTTAAAGGTTCAGCTTCTTCTGGTCTCCAATGATCCTGCCATGGCAAGTGTGAGCACTGATTTCATCGCCTCATTATAGATATATGGGATGGAAGTTCAGCTCTGTCCTTGGCTCCATTAACATGTTTCCAGTGAAAATGAGGCACTGACTCATGACACCTCCCTGGCTCCTAGTGTGGATGTAAACTCAGCTCCTCACTGGTCCCCACAGACATTGGTGAGAAGGAAGGCTAAGGGTTGACTCATTGCTTTTTTGCTACAGGGTAGGGACAGTACCTCAGCTTTGAGCTGGGCCCTTCAGACACAAGGGAGAGAAAGAGGAAAGTGGAGGGCCACCAAACCCCAACTATCACCGCCTCCCTTTGCCCTGTTGATGCCTGCTGAAAATGAAGGTTCGTTTCCTGATGGCGCCCCACTAATACTTGGGTAGAAGAGGAACAAAGTTTGGATTAACTCACCTCACGCCACTTCGTTCTGCCACATTAATGTTGGGTGGTGCTGGAGGCCCACCTCTCCATTGGGACCTGCTGATGCGGGGGGCATTTGGGGGAGAGGGGAGTGGCTACTTGCCGTGTTTCATCCCACCTTGTTCATCCCATCTTGTAACTGGGATGGCATGGAGGACATTCAGCTTCCTACTGGCCCTTGCAGACACCAGAGGCAGGGCAATAGTGGATAGTGAAACACTGACTAGACTAGACTCTACTGGCACCACATTGTTCAGTGTGGTTGATGCCAGATTGGGGTGGGTACTTAGCTCTGCATTGTTGGGGCTCTGCTAACGCTTGGCATGAGGGAAGATTAGAGTACTGAGCATCAGTACCCCTGGAGGGGAATCCAAGCACCACCTGTTTCTGCCAGTGGGGGTTGGAAGATCCCATGGGGTGGGGGAGGGGTACAGTTTTTCTTTTTGATTGGTTGAGGTAGTGGTGATAATACCCAAAGCTTTTCTGTTGTTATGTCATCCTTTTCCTGGTCCTTTGGCTAGGGATATAAAGCTTTTCTTGGACCTTGTTTTTTCATTTGTGCCTGCTGGCAGTTCTGGGTTGGAGGTTTCTGCAGGGCCCTGTCTGGGATATATAAGGGAAGTAATAAAGAAACCCAGAGAATTCCTTTGTTGCTGTCAAGTTTGCCATCCCCAGGAAATTGGTTTTCTTTCCACCTTTCAGAGTCTACTTATGCTTGTTTGTTGTGTTATGTCCAGGGTTTCTTAGCTGTAAGATAAAGACCTTAGAGGGAATGGGGCAGTCCCTCTTGGCCAGAACCAAAGGTTCCTTGTATTTCCTTTTAACCTGGGAGTAGAGAAAGCTTTTCAAACTACAACTCAACACCTGAATTGATAAATAGAAGATTAATAAATTTTATTTACATTAAAGACACATAATCATAATCAAATGCAAAAGGACAAATTTGACATGTATATGATTGATAAAAGATTAATCTCTGACTCAATAAAGAGATCTTAACAATTAAGAGGGAAAAGACTAAAATTGTCATAGAAAAAAAATTGGCAAATGGCAGAGTTCACAGAGAAAGGCAAATGACATTTGGAAAGATGTTTACTTTCACTCACAATAATAGAAATGCCAATTAAAACTACACTGTTACCATTTTACCCAAATCACATTGGCCCAAGTCCCAAAGTTTGACAAAACACACTGTCGACAGGCCTGTGAAGAAATGAGCATTCTCGTGCATTTGCCGGTGGGAGTGTAACAGGGTACAATTCCCAAGGAGGGAAATTTGGCAATATCTATCAAAATTACATTTACCCCTTGACCTAGCAATCCCACATCTGGAAATTCACCCTGTAAGTATGCCTGTATAATTATGAAAAAATAAACGCACAAAGTTACTTCTTGTAGCATTTTTTTACTGAAGTGTAGTTGACACACAGTGTTATATTTGTTTCAGGTGTACAATATTCGACAATCCTATACGTTACTCACCACAATAAGTGGAGTCACTATCTGACACCTTATCTTACTGCAGTGTTCTTGACTCTACTCCCCACACTGTGGGATTCTTTTTAATAGTGAGGACTTGAACTATCTGAAATGTTCACCAGTGAGGGATCTGTTGAATAAATGAAGGTATAACCTCATAATGAATATTATACAGGCATAAAAAGAGTGAGAGGATGTCTATGTATTGGTAAGGAAGCTATTTTGTTAAAAAAACGTGCAGGGCATTTATATAGCATTTTATCTTTTGTATATGAAAGGGAGGAAATAAGGTATGATATGGATTTGCTTTTTTTTTTTTTTTTTTTTTCAAAAAATACTGGAGGGTCACCTGGGTAGCTCAGTCATTTGAGTGACCAACTCTAGATCTCAGTTCAGGTCTCCATCTCAGGGTTGTGAGTTTGAGCCCCATGTTGGGCTCCATGCTGGACGTGGAGCCTACTTCATTAAAAAAAAAATACGGAAAGAAAAATCAGAAACAAATAGAAATGGTGACCTATAGAGGGCTTACAGAGGGGCTGAAGAAAAGAGAAGAGGAACTGGAGAGAGATTTCTCTGAGTATGCCTTTTTACATAGAATTCACTTTTGAAATATATAAATGTTTAGCAGCCAAAGAGTACAGTGAAATGAAAAAGAAGACAAAGCAAAGCCTAAAATTGGAAACAAACAAAGAACTTAATGGCATATTAGAGGTGACAGAATCACAGAGAGACAAGAATTCTTTCAAATAACTTATTAACATAGTACTTAGACTGTACTGAAGTAAAAAAGAAGTGAAAAGAAATCCTAAATGTTACTTGGTAGTTTTATTGTTAGTAGCAACCTTGGTATTGAAAATCTGAAACTTATGTAGGTGTATGTATGTATTATAGGTAGAGCAAATAACTAATTATGTTAATTATATTTGGAACCAAAATTTCCAGTGTAATAGAAAATATGTGAGTGTATAAAATAAATGTTTGGGAAATTCTATGGTGTTGAATTTGAATGAAAAGTATCAACACAATCTCTTGATTAATATATATGTATATTTAGATCATATGTATCAATATGATCTCATAATTAAAAAGTATATAATATATTGTAAATATAAATATATATTACACATATATATGGTTTTTCCAAAAACCAGCAACATAATTTTTGGCCCAGTACAAAATGAAAATGCAGGGTTTCTTGTTCAAAAAAGCAGGCATAGGGCACCTGGGTGGCTCAGTCATTAAGCATCTGCCTTCAGCTCAGGTCATGATCTCAGGGTCCTGGGACAGAGAGCCCTCCATCAGGCTCCCTGCTCAGCGGGGAGTCTGCTTCTCTCTCTCCCTCTGCCTCTCCTCCTGCTGGTGCGCTCTCTCACTCTCTCTCAAATAAATAAGTAAAATCTTAAAAAAAAAAAAAAAAGCAGGACCAAAGTGCCGTTAAAGTACTAAAATATAGGGGTACCTGGGTGACTCAGTGGGTTAAGCCTCTGCCTTCGGCTCAGGTCATGATCTCAGGGTCCTGGGATTGAGCCCTGCATTGGGCTCCCTGCTCTGCAGGGGGCCTGCTCCCCCCTCCCACCGCTCCCCCCACCCCCGCCTGCCTCTCTGCCTACTTGTGATTGCTATCAAATAAATAAAATCTTTTTTTAAAAACAGTACTAAAATTTAAAAATTTTTCCTTTCTTCCACAGACCCTTACTCACTCAGCTAGTCATGGTGTTTTTTATTTGCAATTTTGTGATGTTCTAAGTAAAGAAACATTAAAATCTTAAATTATTAGCATGAATTTTACCCTTCATCTTTTTATTGTGCAATGTCAGTTTTAAAAGCAAATTTAAGAGCATTTAATTCCCAAGTGGGATAACTGAAATTTCACAATTTTTATTTTGTGACTTGTCCTGGAGACTGCCTTGAGCTGGCCAGAAGAGACTAATACAAAGCAGATTCTAGAAGTGAGAAGGAAGAAGAAAGGGTCTCCCTGGGCCCATGATACTCCCCCTTGCACAGGATACTCATGGCAGGTGGAGATGCTCAGAGGCCCTCCACATGGGGCATATGGGCCCTCTAACCTGGTTGTTGCTGGGTTCCACCTCCTGCCAGTCTCTAGACTAAGGCTGGGGGGTTAAGGAAGTCACGCCAGGCCTCTCGTCTTCCCCTGGGGCCTGCTGCCCAAACCCAACAGCTAATGCGAGACCTCCAAGTATATTGCAACCTTGGTGCTTGAATGCAATAGTGATGGGGATTGGTAATGGGTGAGGGGTTACCCTTGCCTAGCCATCTGCTGAATGTGATGTGGCCTTGCCAGCCTGGGGTGAGAATGCCAACACTGCACCTTGTCTCGAGATATTGTGGGGTAAACATACTCAACCCTGACTTTTCTTTTTTTTTAAAGATTTTATTTATTTATTTGATAGACAGAGGTCACAAGTAGGCAGAGAGGCAGGCAGAGAGAGAGGAGGAAGCAGGCTCCCCACTGAGCAGAGAGCCCGATACGGGACTCGATCCCAAGACCCTGAGATCATGACCTGAGCCGAAGGCAGCGGCTTAATCCACTGAGCCACCCAGGCGCCCCAACCCTGACTTTTCTTAAGCTCACACATGGGTTTTCACTGGGGACAAGGGACAGCAATGGTTGCTGGGAAGGGTTGGAGATCGAGAAGCTGGGCAGGACCCAGAGCACCAGCATGTCGGGGGAACAGCCCCCCGAGAACCTGTCTTGGGGAGCCATGCTTGAATCTAGGCTCCAAGTCCCTGGTGTGTGCTCCATTATCACTGGGCTTCACTTACCAAACACAAATACAGAGGTAAATTGGCAAAGAATTTCAAGACAGTGATTACAGAGCATTAAGCCCCAAACACAATTGTGAATGTATGGGTAGCTCACCCATGAAGCTGGCCCTTCTCTTCTGTAGTGCTGTTCACTGCCCTGGCCAAGAAGCAATGATATCCCAGTAGCAATAAGCTTATAGTGAAACCAGATCTTGATTTCTAAATATCATTCTCTAATAAAAGGAAACAGTGCTTCTTGGAGAAATGGTCTATTCTTGGCTTGGTTCAAGCAAAGTATAAAGTGAGGCTGGGGCTTCTTTTGTCAGAAATCAAGAAAGCTCTGAAAGACCAGTGGGGTTGTGTCAGAGGGACACAGGAGCCAGCTTTTTTTTTTTTTCAAATTTTAAAGCTTTTATTTATTTATTTGTTAGAAAGAGAGAGTGCAAGAGTGCACACATAAGCAGGGGGAGTGGCAGGCAGAGGGAGAAGCAGGCTCCCTGATGAGCAAGGAGCCCGAGGGTTCAATCCAGTACCCTGGGATCGTGACCCCAGCTAAAGGTAGACGCTTAACCGACTGAGCCACCCAGGTGCCCCAAGAGGAGCCAGCTTAAAGGGGCTCTCATTGGTCAAATGTGAGACAATTGAGCATAAAGAAGAATAATGACTGTACTTATTTATAATGATTGACTGAATTTTTAATTCAGTGATGGACCATGAGTCCATCACAATATTCAAATGAGAGAGAAAACTCATTAGCTATTGGTGATGTCTATTATGCCAACACTTTGTTCTGAAAATTGGTAACTAAAGGAAAGAGGTAAGCACTTACCCTGACTTTGTAGGAAAGACTTCAGTTCATCTCTATTTGATTCTTTATAGGTGAATGCTGGCTACCAGTTGCAAATGAATTTTCACAATAGCATCATTTTGCAACCTTGCAAGCGTATAATCCACTTAGGCCAAGATTGTCAAGGAATGCTACAACAGTTCAGTGTCAGACTGATGGAAGCAGCATACTCGGGTGGTGCTGAGGCACTGCCCCCTCAATTTACTTTCTAATTGTGGAAGGAAAAACTCAGCTTGGGAGTTATAACCTTAACCTTAACCTTAACCTTAACCCAGTGATCACACTCAACGTCAGTTTTAGTGAGACAGCCTTACATTATGTGATGTGATACGAAGCGCAGGACATTGCTTGTGCCGTATTCTTGCCTAAAATGTTCAACTGGAAATCTAATCTTTAGGTCTAGCATCCAGTTTAGTGGGTGTACATGTTTGCTGTGGGAGCCATAACAAAGTGCCACACACTGAGTGGCTTAAACAACAGAAATGTATTGTCTCATAGTTCTGGTATGTGAGATGGAAGTGTCAGCAGGGTTGGCTTCTTCCCGGGGTTATGAGGGAGAATCTGTTCCAGACCCCTCTCCTAGCTTCTGGTGGTCTGCTGGCAGTCTTTCATGCTCCTCGATGTGTAGAAACCTCATTCATCACTGCCTTCATGTTCATATGGCATTCTCCCTGTGTGCACGTCTGTCTTCACAGATCCCCTTTTAGGAGGGAATTTCCAGTCAGTTCGATTAGAGACCCACCCTACTCCAGAATGATCCTATCTTAACTCATTACACTTGACCCTCGAACAACACAAGTTTGAACTGTGTAGGTCCACTTATACGTGGATTGTTTTTGACAATTACAATACAGTAGTATAAAAGTATTTGATTTTACTTTAGATTTTCCTAGCAACATTTTCTTTTCTTTAGCTTATTTTATTATAAGTGCAGTATATAATGCATAGAACACACGAAATAGGTGTTCATTGACTTTATGTTATGGGTAAGGCTCTGGTCAACAGTAGGCTCCTAGCAGTTAAGTTTAGGGGGAGTCCAAAGCTACACATGGATTTTCAACTGTGTGGGACGTCAGTGTCCTTAGCTCCTGTGCTGTTCAGTGGTCCACTGTACATCTGCTACAACCTTATTTCCAAGGAAGGTCACATCTGAAGTTGTGGGGTTTAGGGCTCTAATTGATAATTTCGGGAGACAGACGTAACATCACCACAGGAAAGCTATAGTAGAAGAACGAGTCAGTTACCACCAGGAGGAAATAATCAAAGACAAATCCAGAATGTGAGACTTTCTACAGTGTCTACAAAAAGAGAATGACATACATGAAGAAGTCGGGGGACTATTTTAAAAAAAGACTAAAGAGACCAAATGTGTGAGCTGTGATTAGATCCTGGTTGAAAAAGAAACCTTATTAGACATCATGGTGGAAACTGGGGACATTTGAATATGGACCAGGTATTCTGAGAGTTAAATGATATTGGGGAATTCTTGTTAATTTTTTTTTTTTAAGATTTCATTTATTTATTTGACAGAGAAAGAGAGAGAGAGAGATCACAAGTAGGCAGAGAGGCAGGCAGAGAGAGGGGGGGAAGCAGGCTCCCCACTGAGCAGAGAGCCTGATGAGGGGCTCGATCCCAGGACCCTGAGCCGAAAGCAGAGGCTTGATCCACTGAGCCACCCAGGTGCCCCTCTTGTTGGTTTTCTTAAGGTTGCTAACGAGGGTTATGAGAGGGTTATGGAGGAGGGTTATGAGAGAATGAACTTGTAGGGGTGCCTGGGAGGCTGAACTGGGTAAGCCTCAGACTCTTGGTTTTGGCTCAGTTCCCAATCTCAGGGTTGTGAGATCGAGCCCCACGGTGGTCAGCATGGAGTCCACGTGGGATTCTTTTTCTTTCTGCCCCTCCCGCTCATGTGCACTCTCTCTCTCAAATAAGTAAATAAATCTTTTTTTAAAAAATAGGAAAAAAAGAGAATTAACTTATACTAGGATACACAGCCTGAAGTATTTGGAGTGCAGTGTCACAAAGTCTCCAATTTACTTTTAAATAGCTCAGCAAAAAAAAATTAAACTCAATTAAAAGCAAACCTGTACATATTGTGTATAGAAATAAAGCAAATATACCAAAGAGTTAACATTGGTTGTATTTAAATGGTGGGGCTGTGGGATGTTCATTGCATTAATCAACTTTCCATATGTTTGAAGTTTTCCATAATAAAAAAGGCAAATGAAAAAAGGGAGTTTGTGTGTGTGTGTGTGTGTGTGTGTGTGTGTGTGAGCGTTTGTTTTTTTTAGAGAGGCTTCTGCCCACCTTTCAACAGGCATTAAGGTGTAGAAGATGAAAATTCAACCAGTGAGAAAGAGAAATTTGCTGTCAGGGTTGTTCTGCAGTTGGGCTGGTTTCCAAGGGATTCCCTCTCAAAGTCTTTATTACTGTGATTTGGAGGCTGGAGCTCAGGCTGTCAATCAAGAATGATTTGCAGCCCCCCCCAAAAGACCCACTGACCTCTAAGTATCTCCCCCACCAGCTTCCCATGTGGCCTGAAATCCTGGTCACCTGGGTCAGTTCTTAGGAATCAGGTCTTTTTCTCACTCTTCTGGAACTCCCTTTTAAAATGCAAAGCTGGGAGGGTGCCTGGGCTTATTAAGTGGGGACAATTGTCTGAGGGGCCAGCCCCCGCCCATAGGCCCTCAATTCTAACTGCTCCCTCCCAACCCCCTACCACCGCTGGGATGAGACAATGCATGCTCCAGGAAACCGAAATGGGACAATGTAGGCTTGAAGAAACGTCTTAGGTGAAGATACCATTTCAAGAAAGCTTATTTTCCGTGAATAAAACGGGGTGCATGAGGTCATTGCTGTTTTTACTTTGTGAACTGGGTGGCATCTAAAAGCTCCTTAAAACACTTCAAAGATGCCTCCTCAACTCTTAGGGCCTCCCAGCCCTTCCTTTTGTAACCGAATTCCTACTGACCCCAAAGCTTTTCATTGAATGAAGAGTTTCCAAGGGGTCTAAAAAAATACCTGAGACAATTAGGAAAATGAAAACCAGGGGGTCAAGATGAATTGACCCTTGGCGGAGGATTTACATAAATAGGTCCTAACCTCTGGCTGCGAATAAAAGATAAAGGCCCCATTAGGGTCAGAACCACAGTTCAAGGGCATCCGCGGGGCCAAGCCTGGCTTCTCGGCTATGTCAGGAATGTCAGGAATGCCACTGATCATTGTGCGTTGGCAGAGCGCAGGGGTTCCAGCCGGGCTAACAGAAACTCGGTCCTGCCCACTGGGTGAAACTGTAGCTCTCCCACACAGCGATCTGCCTGTCCGAGAGCGTGGGAAACCTCCAGCCCGAAGGAATGCCTTTCAAAACGGGAAGGATGCCCGGCCCCCCAAAGGTGACCGGATTCGTGATTGAGACGGCGGCGTTAACCTGGGAGGTTAGAGGCAGGCAGGGACCGCACCCCCCCCGCCCCCGCCCCCGCGTGAAGAGCCAATTTGCTGCCTCCGTGGGGGCGCAGCCCTGGGAGACGTGTGCCCCTTCCCTGGAGATCGGCCGGCCCAAGAGAGAAGGCGCACGAGGACGTTAGGAGAGAACGTGCGGAAAATTGGGTAGCACGGGGACCCTCGTCCGCGATAAGAAAAGTACCACTTGGTGAAGGTTATACTGTACTCCCAGGAGCGGAGGGAACGAAGCACATTTTACACCCGACTTAAAAAAAAGAAGCAGCCCAGATTTATAGGGAGTAAAGAATGTTGAAATGAATTACGAATGGAGGCAAACTTAGTTTTTGTCCCCCGCTCCCCCCCACCGCCCACTAACAAGTCCAGGGGAGAAAGAAGCCCAAGTGAACCACACAGAACAGAATTTGCATCTCTCTCCTTTACCTACGACTCCCGGGTGGAAGCAACGACTGTAGGTAACAACGAGTCTTCCACTGAAGGATGAATTTTCTCTACAGGGGCGAGACATTTTTGCCTTTTTTTCAATAGCAAAAAGTTTGCTTTTTAATTTTTTTTAAATTTTGCTTTTTAAAAAATCAATATTTATTGCCCCAGAGAACCTTCCCCTCCATCAGCTTACCTCTCACCCCAGCCCCGCTCCCCATTCCCAGCAACTTTTTCTTTCTTTCTTTTTTTCTGTTTTTCTTTCTTTCTTCCTTTTTTCTTTTAAGATTCTATTTATTTGACCGAAAGAGAGCACAGGCTGTGGGAAAGGGAGGCAGAGAGAGCGCGGGGAGCCCAATGCTCACCATTTTCTACTTTATTTTATTTCTTTGTCACAGAAAAAGCACGCACAATCCTGGCTGGGTTGTTCCCATTAGGAGGCTTGGGGACAGAGAATCTGCTCGCTCTGCAGGTGTTGGGAGCAGCAAATGCCCTCCTTTTGATGGCCAGCACGAGCTCATTCTGCTGAAAGTCTCCAAAGTGACCCATTGCATCGTGGAAACAAAGAGCCAAGACCTCCTGAATTTTACTGCCCGGAGGGTATATTTTTCTTTCCCGTTGCATCAAAGGGGTGTGTGACGCTTTCCCAAAGTACTAACTCTGACTTGATACCTAAAGTAGAAGATGGAAATTTGGGCCCTTAAGATGGAGCTCTTTCCCCTCCACCTGCATTGGAGGGAAGAGAGGCAGAGAGATTCAAGGCAAAATCCTGTTGGAGAATTCCTTCTCATTCCTGGATTTAATTTCTTATTTTTATATTGTTGCATAAGAAATCCCCTGCAAAAAGCATCTGCTTTCAAGTCCGGGAAATCTTGTTTTAGGCTCATGTATTTAAAGACAAACAAATAAAACCACCAAACCAATGAGGCCAGGCTTTGGCTGACCACCCATCCCCTCTCCAGCCCCCGCACCCCCATTTTCCTCTGGAGCAGTGATTATGGAGCCACCGCACAAATTTTATTCGATCATCGAATGAACAAAGCCAGGGCTCGTGATGTTGAGAAAGCATGAGAGAAGGAAAAAAAAAAAAAGATATCACGGTGACAGCATACTTCTTCAGAGTTCCATCTAAAAGCAAATAAATGACCTACTTATGCTTCTATAAAGAACAGGGCAGATTCTCACATGGAAAACCTGCCCTCAGAAGGGTGAGGGAGACCCTGGTATGTGGAGAGGAATTTATGCAGGGCTCTCTTGTGTGGGTTAGTAGACATTCCTTTCTGACTCATTACCCGTTTTGCCCCTGTGCACCCCCTCCTTAGTGCTTGAGGTACTTTTTTCCCCAGCTTTCCTGGGCTGGGACAGAGATTGATGGTATCTTGGGGCTCTCCGAGGAGAAGCTGACTATGCCCCTTTGCACTTTCCTTTTGTGGCAAGTTGTTAAGTCTCGCTGCCAAGCTCCATCAAATCATTAGAACACAGCTGCCTCCAAGCTGAGAGCTCTTACCTGTCACAGGCTCTGGTATATGTAGACTTTTCTGGCAGTCTGGCAGTCAGTACATATTTATCAACTGGACAGACAATAATGTAAGGGACAAAACATGCTGTACCCTCTTAAGTTCTTTACCAGAGGCCTGTGAATTAAACCGACAAATGCTAGATTAATAGGAGAAATTGATATCAATATTTTTTACCTTCACAGGGACTTCACAGAAAATAAGTGAAGCCCAAGAAGTAATTAGGTTTGTGTGCTTATATATCATTTTGACAAAGGGTGATAAGTTGTGGAGAAGTGACTAAAGTATTGGGCTTTCAGGTGGGAAGGTGAATAAGAAATACATTGGAGAAATGAACGGCAGGTAAGAGTGATTTAATAAGGCTTGTTTAGGCAAACTCATCTTGGTGCCTTCTCTGTGTCCAGGGGTAAGTGTCATTTCCCTCTTCCTAGTGTGGGAGAGGGAGACTCCTCAACAAGGGAAATTTTTGCCTTGCTTTTAGGCAAAGAACTTTCAGTGTTTTATCTCTCTCGACTGCCTTTGGTTTGGAATAATCCTCATGCCAAAGTGGCATAATTGGCAGTGCATGTCCTGTTCCCTTTAAGTGAGAAGACATCAAAATGGTCTGCAGGGCTTACAAACACTTGTGCCACTAGAATAAGAAAACAAATGTCTAGCATGACCTAGAGATCCAGAGGCCAGGGAGAGGAAGCCAGCTTCTCCCATCTGAGCAGGGATGGGAGCCAAGGATGAGAAGGAGTTCTAGGAAGGGCCTGAGAAAGAGGGTCTTGGATCAAGAGTCACTCCTGGGTCCCAGTTGCCCTTAATGCCCCAAAGCTCCATCTTGGAGGTGGGATGAATAAAGAGTTGAGGTTCAGCATCTCACGTCCCGAAAAGAGGCTGAGGGAGGGCTAAAAGATGGAGAAAGGAGTCATGTGCAATGAATCTGTTCCTGCCCCTCAAGTTCCTGGAAGTTTCCTGTTGGATCCTGTGGTCTGTTGTTCTATACCCTCTGCAAAGGAAAGATGATATCTGTTGCCTTGTAGGTACAGACTTAATCACCAATGAAGGGGATCAGAGTACACTACCCCAAAATATGCCACTTTCATAAAGGTTATTTGGAGCAGAAGGCAATTGGAAAGCAGCAGTCGCAAGAACTTTCTCTTTCTGCCTAAAAGCAGGGACTTAATTTCCCTCCGTAAAAGTGGTAACATTTCCATTTGTAAAGACATCCCCTTCTCCCATACCAAGAAGAGGACAAGACCCTTTGCAGAGAACACTTTGCACCTGTGTAGCAAACCCACTAAACAATCTTTATCTACTATAAATTTCCTATAAAAGTCTAGTCACCTTCCCACAGTTTGCTGCCCTAGGGGCCCAAACCTGTTTTCCTTTGCATGGTCACTTCTTCACAGTTTATTGACCTTGGTTAAAAGATCTTACTGCCTTTGGGTTTCATGTCTGTTCTCTGAAGCCCTGTGCATGTGAGAATACTAACATCAATAAAGAAACATAGGTCTTTTTCCTGTTAGTCCGTCTTTTGTCGGTTTAATTCACAGGCCTCAGGAACTGGACATAAGAGGATAGAGGACATTTCTCCTTCACTTGCTTCACTTGACTTTGATTGCTCAGAAGAGTTCTTGAACCACACCCACCCACCCCCACCCCCCGCCCCGTTTCTGTTAAACACATGGTTTGACACCAATTAGAAATCTTTGTAGAAGCTCCTCTAGCTTATTCTGGGAGGACAGTAAGACTCTCAAGACAATGGATGGGTTCAAGCTGCCCCGAGGGCCTGTGCTTTGTACCTTTGCAGTGCTGTTCTACTGAGTCACAGTAGTCCAGGAAAATTCCCTGGATTCAGACAATCCTATGATTCTGGAAAATTCATTTTTCCTTTCCCCCACATGGGCCTGCTTAGACAAAGGGACCATAGATCACAGACTATAAAGTCATGGTCAATTAAAGAAAACGACTCCTCCATTCCATGTCTTCGGGGCTAATGGCGGAGGCCCAGGGACTTCCGAGCTGTCAGACTAAGGCACTAGGCTAGTTTCCCAGTGAAACCAAGCAGAGAAAAGCAAAGGGAGGAATCATCAGGGGAGCCATAATTATTGTTTGAGTTTTATGTTTGCAATTTAATTCTATGAATCAAAAAAGGAACATTCACCCTGGTTTGTTAGAACATGCGGTAATATCCCAGCGTGGCCATCAACAACTTTTGGCTCTCTTCCTGATCAGTGGCCTCTTTGTAAAAGTGTATATTCTGAGTTTTGCAATACCTGACATAAATTGTAAAGAAGAGGAGTTTTCCACAGGCTAGAGAGATATGAGAAAAGCAGTAAAACCTTCTAGAAGTCTGGAACATTTCTGAGGGGTGTGTGTTGGGTAGCGTGTCCAGTTATTCTGTGACTAACTTCATTCCTACGGTTTTCTCAAGAAAAGATCTGTGAAGATATCCAATTATAAACACCAACTGCCTCTCGTGCACTATCCATGATGCCTCCATTGATTTCCCCTGACTATTTTTACAGCCAGGATGTTGGAGAGCTTGGGTGTCATCTTCTCTGACAGAAACAATTTTCTGTGAAACCTTTCCATGTTAACTTGCGATACCTGATTCTCAAACCTGATATAAATTTAATGCATTCCCTTTCCCCACAGAATGCCTTTGATGCTCACTGTTTTGCTATTATTCTCAAAATATACACTGTATTCTCCTAACCCTGGGCCCTGAATCCCACAGAATGAGGGTAAACCGCAGAGTCACAGAGAGAAAACACCTCTCTGTTCTGTGCATACTATTTTGTGTTGGGGAAATGGTAGCATTCACAATTTAAGTCTTCTGGATTTAATTTATAACTACTTCAGTTGGTGCCTTTTTTTTTAAACCTCAAAAAAGCAAAATGGCAAGCCCTAAATGCTTGTTTTTCTACTCCTTTGGCCCAAGGCTCAGAGCATGTACATCATTACCAAAATACCGCTTTGTGTATATTTTTGAGAGACGGGGGTGAGTTTGTAATGTTTTACAGGCCTGGTTCAGAGCTCTATGTTGCTTTTCTTTTGGCAGTCAATCTGTCCTCCATGTGACAAATTCTGTCCTCCATGTGACAAAAACGTGTTGTTGCGTGTATGTAAATAAGTTCAGAAGCAGAAGTCTACAAAAAAAAAAAAAAAAAAAAAAAGAAGAAGAAGAAGAAGAAGATTCCAAGAACTTGGGAGAAACCATTAGATTCTGACCATCTGACAATCTCATCTCTCCACCTCCCAGTCTCCTGTGATTGTAAAGGTGATTGGAAATGTTGAGCTGCTGGTTTTATCCCAGAGTCATTTGTCTCTGTGGGTGCCTCAGATCTGGAGACAGAGAACCATGCCGTCAGATAAAGCCACGTGGAAGGCTGAAAGTTGGCTGGAATGACGCTCGGGGCCCGTTTATGCTGCTGGAGCACTTTCTAGGTGCCCTTTGGAACCTCTGAACTCAGCTCTTCAAAGTGAGAGCTGACTTATTCTGTCTTTCCCTTGAACAAATCTATCTACTGCTTATCGTCTTTTTTTGGGGGGGGGGGGGCCCACCCCGCCTTCATTGACTTAGCTAACATTGATTTATCAAAACAAAAGCACGGCTCCGACTGAGTCATAAGTTACACTTTTACCTGATATTACCTAGGCCTTCAGAAAGGAAGGCATAAAAATAATGGAGGTTTTGTGCCCAGACGTCCGGACACGTACACACGTCTGTGTCTTTCGGTTTGCTTCATTCATCGTGCTGTCTCTCTTCCCGCTGTCCCTCCCCCTGCATGCCTCACTCGCAGGAGTTTATGAGAGAGTTCGGTTTTCTCATGAGCTGGGGGGTCATTTTTCAAGTCGAACCCTATTAACATCCGTTCCCAACGCTCGTTTTTCAGCAGTGCTTCTTTGCAAAAACTTTGTATGGGTTCAGAAAGTTTATTTCTCTCTCGAGAGCCGGTGTGGCAAGAGGAAACTGAAGCTGGTCTCTGGGTGTGTGTTTGTGCTAATTTGCTGTACAATCAAATACGGATATAGGTCAATAAAAGCTGTTCTTTGATCTATTCCTACAAAGGATTCATTGTAAATACATTAGTGGATAAGAGGGTTACAACTGCGTAACTGCCCCTTGTGAACAGTGCCCTGTGCCACCCTTGAGCTCATGCAAGGAATGAGACATCTGGCTTCAGCCTGCCTGGATTTTTTTTTTCCCATTGCAGTAAAAAACACATGACATGAAATTTACCATCCTAACCATTTTGAAGTGTGCAGTTCAGTAGTGTTAAGTATGGCCTCCCTGAGTTTTACTTTGCTGGATTAAATTATTTTTATGTAGAGAGAGGGGAGCAAGGAGAGGCACAAGGAGAGACTCTTAAGTAGGCTCCATGCCCGGCGTGTGGCTCGAGGCAGGACTCGATCTCACGACCCTGAGATCAAGACCTGAGCTGAAACCAAGAGTCAGACGCTTAACCGACTGAGCCACCCAGGTGTCCCCTGAACTAATTTTTAGTAGGTAGCCACAGTATCATTTCCTTTGGGGGTTTCCCCATAATAGGATAGTGTTCAGGCAGAGAAATAGCTTGAAAGAACAACAGGAAAAAGAATTCGTTCGGCAGGCAAGGCCAATATTTCTGTAGGTAACTATTTTGAGTGAATACCTGTTATTATTATGTGTCTAGCACCGACCAAGGCCTTGTAGAGAACGCAGCGAGACATGATCCGTGACCTCAAGACGTTTGGGATGAAAGGATCAGAATCAATCACATTCACTAAAATGAGAATCACGACTTCCTTCCACCTTATCTCCCTCTCTCACTGTTCGTATGTAGAGGCACGTTTCCTTTTACCCATAAACTTGTAGTGTGTGTAATTAAGCACCAGAGCAGAGCCGCCGGTTGAAAAGGTCATTGTTTGAAGTCGCAGGACCTATTTAGGTGTGACAAACAACCCTTAGTGGTGGGGGTTGGAAGGGGTTGGGAGAGAGGTTTGGAAGCAACCTCTGGTGAGCGCTGGTACTGGTGCGGGGCCAGTGGGGCCCATAAGTCTCAGTGGGAGAACAGGGGAAAAGCCTTGGTCCTGGAGAGAAAGTGATACGACCTTGAGCATGTATTTCAGGTTTCCACAGTCAGCAGCTAAGCCTTCCTCCTCTTACCTGCCTTTTAAGGCTGGAGGACAAACTGGAATTCCAAAGGTATAACCTTGCCCCCCAAATTGCCTGATCATCAAGACAAATAAAAGAGAAACATTCTCCTTCCTTTCTTCCTTCCATTCCTTCCTCTTCCCCACCTTCCTTCCTTCTTTCCTTCCTTCCTTTTTGGAGATGTGTCTGGGTGTGGGGTGAGCTGTTGGGAAGATGGGAATCATGAAATCCCTGCCACAAAGCTGGCATATATTCTATGGGTAAAGACCGCACATCTCCAGTCCCATCGAGATCACAGCCCTGCGGAGTTCACCCTGCTTGCCACCAGTCAGCCTTCAGCGACAGGCCATTAACTTAAGCCGAGGTGATCGTCTAACAAGTGGTAAGATGCATAAAAACATTTATAATCTCTAAAGTGCCAAGCAAATAGGAATGATATGATTTCAGTGTTTATATTATTAAAATCAACCTTGCCAAAGGAACTTCTCTGCCATTTCCTCTAAGGGCAGCCTCTTCGCCCTCGGTGCTAGGGGCAAACAGGAAAGAAAGGAACCGACTTTTTCTGGTTCACATTGGAAATCGAATTGGAGCGCACCTCTCCTCCAATCTCAGTCAGGGACTCATTTGTTTTTATTTTTTATTATTTGCCTTGACCCACAGGGTAATCATCATGCATATGCATGCAATGCCCCAACAAGCAAACGCACTCAACAAAGCCTATCAGACTTCATCATTGCTATAGTGATAACCTTGGGTATGTCTGTCTAATCTGTGAAAGGGACCATCATTCAGAACCTTCTATACATTATCATTATTAACAAATTGCTTATGACTCACCTCGTAAATGACCCCAACAACACTGGTGCTCATGACCAAACGCTTCCAGCCTCAGTCTGGAGCTCCGGCAACTGAATTGTTCTGCCCTCCCTCCCACGGACTCCTGTTCTGGAAGGCTTGTGGATCCCTGCGGTTCGATGATTTCTATTCGATGCCACAAACATGCAGCTCCTGCTCTGCTCAGGCACTCAGATGGACTCACGGGATGCAGTTGGAAAGCAAACCTGGTTTCCACCTTCCTGATGCTCACAGTCTCATGGCAAACTGCTTCCAGAATATTCTCCCTAACTGTCTTCTCGTTTTTCCGTTGGTGCCTTCTGGTCCCGGGTCTCTCTCTCTTCCCTGCAACTGAGGTCCCAGCAAGGCAAGCAGGAGACCTTTCAGGGGTGTCTGAGATTCCTTTTTGCCCTTATAGACCTCTGGATTTACGTTTACAGAAGTGCATTTTATGGCATCTTCACCTATATGCCAAATGCTTTTTGCTTAACCTTATTGGGTCCTCGCCACCCTATGAAGTAGGTGCAGATAAGGAAATTAAAGCTAAATAAGCCAAGGGTCTTGTCCAAGGTCACATAAGCAGGAGAGTCCTGGCCTGAAGGAGGGGCAATCTGATTCCACAATCATTTTAGCTATTCTCAGAGTTAAGTGAAACTTGGTGCCCATGATCTCTAACCATCAAGTGGGAGGCGTTTAAGCAAATATTCTGACCACGATTATTTGAAGACCCATTTCCATATATTCCTGATTCATGCCACTGGCTCTAAAGATGATTTTATGACACCTATGTCCACTGAAATCTTCATATATTGATGACAAGGAGCAAAAAAAGTACAAACAACTTTTAAAAGACCAGGTATTGGGGTGCCTGTGTGGCTCAGTCATTAAGCATCTGTCTTAGGCTCAGCTCATGATCCCAGGGTTCTGGGATCAAACCCCGCATGGGGCTCCCTGCTCAGCGGGAAGCCTGCTCCTCCCTCTTCCACTCCCCTTGCTTGTGTTCTCTCTCTCCGTGTCTCTCTCTGTCAAATACATAAATAAAATCTTAAAAAAAAAAAGACCTGGTATTTACCAGCCTCCCCAGCAAGGCTAGGATTCTAGCCTAATCGGCAAGCATATTTTCCATGAGGCTCAGCAACCTGAACATAGGGCCCCGTGCCAGAGCCCACAGCAGATTCGAGCCCGGGGTGCGGGGGAGCCCAGGAATCCGAGGAAAAGCTTTTGGGGAAACACAGCCTCCACTGTCTATGTGAAGAGGCTTAGCTTTTTGTTTCGTTTCTGTGATGAGAAATGACCAGAGACCTGCCTGATATCCCAAGGAAGATAGAATGGACAAGAAGGACATTTTGTGCCTGGAGACACCCATATGTGGCACCTACCGCCTTGTGACCCTTTGCAAAGCTTTGATCTGGTAAATACAAATGGATTTCTCCACCCACTTTGCATTTAAAATCTGCCCGGCTCTGGAAGAAATTGGTCGTTACCATGGTAGCCAGCCTACATAACAGAAAGTTTTCTACAGTATTATTTTCTCTGTATGGGCTTGAGTTAATAACTTGTGGGGAGCTTCCATAGACCTGGCTATCTGCTGAGGTCCACAGTCTAAGAACGGAGCCTGCAACTCTCCCACTTATGAAAGGTTAAGGCCAAGGATTAGACTGGCCATGCGGGGAACCTGGAAGGTTCCTGGACCTCCGCACATTTCTTAGGTGAGTGTTGTTAAGAGGCAGGCAACAAGGGCTGGCAAAAGCTCCCAAAGGTATATAAACTTGTTATGGGCTCAAGAATATTCACAGACCCTCGGAAAGAGAGGCCTGGTGTCCGGGGCTTGCCTTCCTGTTAAAAAGCCCACTAATGAAGCGGGATGCCTTTGCCTCAGGCAGGGAAGAATGCATTGTTTTATCCTACTCTGCGCACCGCCAAACAGATGAAGAAATGGGGCTGGGCACTCCCCGTAGAAGCTCCCCCAGCATCCTCTCTATTGTGATTGCCTGTGGACCTGTTTGCCAAATTCAGCTGCTAATTTCACATGGGCCGGGCTGGAGCTATGCCTGTCTCCTTCCCATAGCAAAGGCTCAATAAATATTTGCTGCTGAACAAATGAGTGCGGCTTTAACAATGCTAATTTGATGAAGGAATGCTAACAAACGATCTCTGTGTGACTCAGTGATGGGATCCGAGGCAGAACTGAGAAGAAACTGAGGCTCAGGGGCCACGTCCGTTTACTCAAAGGTAGAAGAGCTGTGGTGAGCCTGGGAGAGGCAGGCCCCGAAGGATCTGGGGCACATCAGTGAGAAAGGCAGGATGGGGTTTAGATAACCCCCCAGGGAAGAGCCCTCTATGAGGGGAATTTTGTAATTTGAGGAGAAGCAAAGAAGAGTGGGAAGGAGTGTGGGGATACAATCCAGACTGAAAAGAAGTCTTAGAGAATCAGAAAATCATCTTCCCTCCGGGAGGGAGGGGCCCGGCCTGCCACAGGAACAGGGTCAGCGACAGAGGAAATGGGCTGGGGACAAGAACTGTAGATGCCTTGAACAGCTGTTGCTTATGCCTGAGTCAACCCTGAGCCAACTTCACAGCCAAGAAGTTTGGCCCCAAGGACCTGGCTCTTCAGCACTGAGGGTCCTGGAGAGGCTGCCTACCTCCGAAGGCTGTAGACTCAGGGTAGGCCAATCTCGGGACATATCCAGTTGGCCACCTGTTTCTGTAAATAAAGTTTTATTGGAACACAGCCACTCCCATTTGTTGACTTCCTGTCCATGGCCGCTTTCCCGCTACAGTGGTAGAGCCCAGATGGCCCCTAAGACCTCAACTCTGAAATATTTGGCTCTTTACAGAAAAAGTTTGCTGACCTTGGTGGAGCAAGCCAGCCTGAATGGGGGAGGTGGGGAGGGGCGGGGTTTCTGTGTCCTCCGCTGTGATGAGCGGAGGAGTGGACCGAACACAGCGTGTGGCATGGAAGTGGCCTTCTTGTCCCGGGCTCCAGTCTTAGTTCATTGGAGACAAGTCATCCAACTTTCCTGAAGCATGATTTGCCAGTTGCAATGTGGTTGGTGATGACCACCTTTTCTACTCTGCCGGGTCCTGTGAGAAGGAAGGGAGAGAAGCTGTGGGAAAATGTCCCATAAAGCCCTCCCATAAGTTGTCCCCCAAGATGGCCAGCCTGGGCCTTAAGAAGTTGGTTGGCCACATGGAGCCAGCACAGAATTTTTGTGTTACCTTCTCTTAAGGGATCTCTATCCCATGATTTTTACCCCATTTTTTTTTTATTGCGGTACACACAGCATAAAGTGTACCATCCTAACCATTTTCAAATGTACAGTTTAGTGGCATAAATATATTCAGAATGTTGTGCAAACACCATGGCCCTCCATTTCTGGAACTCTTTCTGTCTTATAAAACAGGACATCCATACTCTTTTTTTTTTTTTAAAGATTTTATTTATTTATTTTTTAACAGACAGAGATCACAAGTAGGCAGAGAAGCAGGCAGAAAGAGAGGGAGGAAGCAGGCTTCTTGCTGAGCAGAGAGCCTGATGTGGAGCTCGATCCCAGGACCCTGGGATCACGACCTGAGCCAAAGGCAGAGGCTTAACCCACTGAGCCACCCAGGTGCCCCGGACAGCCATACTCTTAAACACTGATGTTAAAACTTCCCTGTTCTCTCCTCCCTCTGCACTGGCACACACCATTTTACATTCTGTCTCCATGATTTTCTTTAAGATTTTGTTTATTTATTTATTTGCGAGGGAGAAAAAGAGCAAGCAGGTGGAGGAGGAGAGGGAAAAGGAGAGAGAGAATCTCATAAAGACTCCACACCAAGCTCGGAGCCCAGTGTGGGACTTGATCCCTCGACGTGAAGATCATGACCTGAGCAGAAATCAAGAGTCGGATGCTTAACGACTGAGCCATCCAGGTGCCTCTCTCTATCTCTATGATTTTGAGTATTCATGTGGAATCATACAGTATTTGTCCTTTTTTGTCTGGCATATCTCACCTAGCATGATGTCCCCAAGGTTCACCCACGTTGTGGAGTGTGTCAGAATTTCTTTCTTTTTTTTCAGGCTGAATATAATTCCATTGTATGGATAGACCACATTTTACTTCTTCATTCTTCTACCGATGGACACTTGGGTTGCTTCCATGTTTTGGATATTGTGAATAATGCCACAGTGAACACAGGCATGCATACTGATGTCTCAAGACACTGCATTCACTTCATTGACTTTCATCACTGAAAATTGAGTTTTTCATAAAATCTGGGATGCTTTAGCCATTATTTAAGTATTTTGTCTGCCCTTTCCTCTCCTCTCCTTTCTTTTCAGCACGCCCACTGTGCATATATTTGTGTGCTGAGCAGTGTCTGAGTTGTCTCTGAGACTCTGCTCATTTTCTTCCTTCTCCTCATCAGATTACGTAATCCCTTTTGATTTGTCTTCAGTCTTCCCGATTCTTTCTTCTGCCAGCTCAAATCTGTTGAGTCCCCCAGTGACCTTTTCATTTCAGTCATTGTACTTTTCCCAACGTTCTCCTTTCTCTTTGTTTCGTTTGTTCATTCATTCATTGATTTGTTTAGTTCTTTAAACTTTATTTTTTGAAGTATAATCGACACGCAATGTTACGTTGACTTCAGGGGCACAACGAAGTGACTCGACATCTGTATACATTATATTGTGCTCACGAAAGCTCTGGTTCTTTTAAAAAATGTGTATCCCTGGATCTTTATTTTTTTTTTATTTCACGAGCCATGTCGTCATACCTCTCTGTATTTCTTTACACATGCTTTCCTCCGATTTTTGAACATATTTCTGATAGCTACTTTGCAGCTTTTTTTCTGCTTAGTCTAACTTCTTGGCCCTCTCGATAGCACTTTTTATTGCTTTGTTTGCCCTGGGCATGGATCACTGTTTTCTCTTTCTTTGACTATCTTCCCTTTTTTTAATTATTGAAAATTGGTCATTTTATAGGATATGTTGAACTGACTCGGGATTCTGATTACCCTGTTCGACTTCGCTCCCACCCCTCCCCCAAGCTTCTTGTTGTTGCTGCTGATTTAATGACATTTGTTTGCTTGCTTTTAGTGGACTAGGCTGCGGTAATTTTGTGAAGTCTGTTTCTCCTGTGGTGTGCAGCTTGTGACTGCTCAGCTGTTTTCTTTATTCTCATTTTAAGCTTGGCATCTTAAGGGTCATCCTTGGTCAGCTGAGGTTATTGGTCAAGTCAATGATTGGCCAGAAGTTGTGTCTATGCTCCCTCAACCAGTAAGCCTTCTGCCCTTCGCGGGTGGATCTGTGTGCGCTTGGGGACCATTTTCAAAGTTCGGAGACCTTGCAAGTAGGTTCCACATTTGGTTGGGGACCAGAAGCTCATGAGTACCTTCTCTAAAGGCTCCTAAGAGGGCACAGTCTTGCATACACACACACACCTTTCAGGAGGACCGGGGATGAGTCTGATCTCTGCAGGGCCCTCTTTGATGATCTCTTTTCCTGGATCCCCGTGTTGCATTTCGGCCTGGTCTGCCATTTTGTTTGTCCACCTAGTAGCATGGAACCGTTGGCCTTCTCTTATTGCTAGCCTGGATGATCTCTGTTGTTTTCAGCAATACGCCCAGACACAGATTTCTCTACACTTTGTTCTAAAGAAAGTCATCCCTCTTAGGCAAGAACTCAGTTCTGCCAGCCTTCACTGGTTTCTCATTCCTTCTCTACTACCCCAACCCCAGGGAGCATTGGAGAGTCAACCCTCTGCATTACAGATTTGGAGCTGGGAGGGAGGAGCCGTCAGCTTTCATGTGCTGCCCCACGTAGAGTGGAACCTTCACACTATGGAACCAGAGCTGAAGGAGAATGGGACCTGCTGGTACTGGGCTGCCCTACCCAGCCAGAGCAGATCTTCCACAATACAGAGCTGGGGGAGATGGGAGCCGTCCCTCCCTGCACCCCCCACAGCCTCAAATATCACAGGCTCCCACTGTAATTACTGAGATTCAGTCAGTTTTCTTGACTAAATGCTTCTGAATTTATTTTTCTCTCTGACAGTTTCCCCAAGTTTTATTGTTTTTCTGAGGAGAGGGTTTGGTGAACTCTTTCCACAGCCACTCACTGCAGAAGCCCCACCTCCTATCCCATGATGTGTGGACAGCAACAGCTAGATCTTTCCTGTCCTGTGAACGCATCAGATTCACGGACTTTGGGGGAAAATCTTCAAAGTTCATACGGATGCTCACGGGTTCGTTCCCTCCAGTTGTGTGCCCTGGAGAGGCTCGTCTTTTGTACCCTTTACTGAGGTGGACAGATGTTGCCATAGCCTGTGGGGCCCTGGCAGAGCCTTGGCCTCTCTGTTGCAAGTATTCGACAGAATTCGTGCCTCTCTAGCTCTGGGAAGATTGACAACTTGATAACAAAAGACTGCTTGAATCCTTGTCTGGGACCCTGGTTAGGCTCTCCCGACCTCTGCATACATCGCTCCCCAGGTTCAGTGAGCAAGCCCCGCCCAGGTCATCTGTGGCCCAATCCAGTAACTCTTGCTTTCCCACTCGCCCTAGATGAATGACTCCCGACACCTTTGGTCCTGCAGACATCACACAGCAGATATGACTGTTCATTGTTTATGCCTCTGCCTCTCTCTGGCCAGACTGGCAGCCCCTTTGAGGCAGAGAATCTTACCCCATCTGGGAGAGTACCTAATATATCGTTGAGGGAGTAGTATTTATAATGGTAATAGCTAAATATTATAATAATAACGATATGTAAAAGGAAGTGCTGTCACCCCACAACTGCTCCAAATGCGTTTATTAACTCACTGAAGCCTCGCCACGGCCCCCCGAGAGAAGTATTATTATCATCATCTTCATTTTGCAAACGAGGAAACAGAGGCTCAGAGCGTGTAAGTAATCTCTTGGTCAACCTTGGCTACATTCTACCTGTTAAGGGAACAACAATTTGAAAGAAAAAGAAAAAAAGACGATTGCAAAAAAAGGATGGCCAAGCCTCCTCGAGTCTGTGATAGAATAAAGCTCAGGGATGGGAGGGAGACAATGCAGTTTGTGCCTGATCGCGCTCTGATACTGGGGAAAACAATGGTTTTGAGGCCACCAGGCTTTGAAGCAAAACCCTCTCTCCCTCACTTGGTCTGTGGCTCCTTTATCCAGAGGCTCTGGGTGCTAATGGGGGTGGGGAGTTGGGGTTCTCCAGTGCTGCCCCCTTCCAGGGCAACCTCCTGAGGGTGGGCTGCTCCCAGGTCCTGAACTGGCCTCTCACAAAGAGGGCACATGTGCTCTCAAGCCTGCAATCTTTTGTCATTTAAACGTCTTTCTGGGTGGTGGGGCAGTCCTGTTATTTTTGAGATGGCAGTCAGAAACAGCTAGAAACTTGTGGTGACTGCACTGGGGCCTCTCTCCTTTATCATTTCTGGCTTTTGGAAAAAAGGAGAGGAAGAGTCTAGCCTTAGACCAGGAGGGACACAGGGGTGGACCCCCACCCCCGTCCGCCACCCACTGTAATCATTGTATATCCTGGGTCAGAGCCCTGACTTTACAACGACTTTTTATAGTTCGCTTTAGCCATCATGGAACATTACCTTTGCCACGGTAACCCCACAGCTTTCCCAGAGATAATGTGCAACAGCCTGCAGGAAAACGCTGTTCTTTCCTAGCAGCTGTGACCATTTTATTGAAGAATTTCCAGGCTCAGAGGACACGCAGGACCCAGGCTTCCCCTCCGCCTTTCTTCTGAGAGGCCAGAGACTCAAATGTTGGTGACAGCTTAAGAATGTTCCTAGGGGTGAGTTGGTACTGCTCGTTCCACCCAGAGAAAGAAAAACAGGAAGGGATTTTTTTACCCCTTGGGGTCATGGCTATCTTTCGGACTGGGGATGTGATTGGCAAAGTGAAATGTCTGAGTCAGGAAACTTCCTCTGTCTTCAAGGTAAAAATGCTGTGGGCCAGTGTAGTTGGTGCCCTGGAGCTTCCCTTTTCATCCCCTCAAACTCTCCCAAACTCTCCCTTTTAAAAAAAAATTATTTTATTTAAATTCAATTAATTAACATAGAGTGTATTACTCATTTCAGACATGGAGTTCAGTGATTCATGAGTTGCATACAACACCCCGTGCTCATCCCATCACGTGCCCTCCTTAATGCTCATCCCCCACCCCCCACCCCTCCAGCATCCCTCAGCTTGTTTCTCAGAGTTAAGAGTCTCTCCTGGTTTTTCTCCCTCTCTCATTCCATCTTATTTTAATTTTCCTTCCCCAAAGCCCTCCTATGGAAAGATCTGCCCCATATTTTCAACTCCTTCCTCTCAAAGGCCCCTTTCCTTCTCGGACGGACGTCAGATTGTTCCAATTCATGAGGCTGAACCATATGAAATGGCTGATATTTGATCAATGTTTATCCCCCAAAGTGGTTCATCCTAATGCAGTTAGAGGTTTCCTTTTGAGTAGGAGGGAGAGAAGCTTGAGAGTGAATGAGACCCAGAACAACACTAGTTTCTGGGGGGAGAAGCAATGGAGCTCTAGGGAAGGGGGCGGATGCAGCTTCCCAGCCCTGTCCTCAGGTGTGGGCACTGCAGCTGGTACACATCTGCCTCGGCCCAGCCACTGGGTGAGGAGTAGATACTGGTCGGAATGGGAGGACAAGTATTAGGCTCCAAGAACCTCAGCTTCGCTGATGAGTCATGCAACCCTACAAATCAAAGCAGGTTGTTGGGGTTGAAAAATGCAAAACAACCCTGTCTTCTCAGAGTTAGTAAACACTGGCTGTACGCAAAGGCGAAGAGGCACTTTCAACCTGCTGTATTTCTCTTGCTGGACAAATGCAGAGTTTTGATACCCCTTCCGGTGTTCTTTATGGTAGTTGCTTTCCTAGATTAGAAAGGTATGCATTTCCTCACATCTGTGTCTCAGGCTGAGCGTGGCTGTGACATTACTTGAATCAAAGAAATAATGAAACCAAACCCCGGTAGCTCAGATAGAACATGTAGAAACTAGCTCGTTGGGGAATGAATGTAACCTTTTAATCTACTGAGGAATGGGCTCTCCGGTGATTCATGCCAATGTATAACCGGGAAAACGATGATCACAGTTTGAAATTGTGGACCTTTGCTTTTAGTCCTCAGCACCACGGTAAGAAAGTGGGATTTGTGTTCGTGTGGGTACACAGGATTTTACTGGAATTTATTTAACTGACTGACAGAGGTCTTTGGATTTTGTATCTTCTTCAGCAGCCAACGTGTTAAAAAGGATAGACTCTCTTCTCTTTGCGTCCTTGTGAAATTTGCACCAAATAGCAAGAAAAATCAGAGAAGGCATTCAGTTCTTGGCTAAGGGGTCCCATCAACCATGGTGCCCCAGGCTTGTCTGTAGTGCCTCAGAAGACTGACCTTTCTCTGGTTCTGGCCCCCACCTTTTTTTCTTTTAATACAAACCACAAATCATCCAGTGCCACATCAGTGATCCAGATCCTGATCCTGCTGCTGCTTTAGAAAATGCTGTGTTACTTGAACCCAGTTTCCCAGAGCAGTCCTGAATAGAGTTTACTAGACTGGGTCACCCAATGGTCTCTACTCATGTCTTGTAAGGGTTTTTGTCGCCTGAGTAGTAGTGGTGATGTTGTCGTTCAGCAAATCTCTCAATTATGGCAGTCCCCCCCGCCCCCCGCCGCCCTTATCCGCGGTTTCCATATCTGCGGATTCAGTTACTCACGGTCGACCACTCCTTCTGTGTATATAGATAAAGGGTTCAGTACTATCTGAGGTTACAGGCATCCCCTGGGGTTCTTGAAACCTATCCCCCGCAGAGCAGGGGAGACTGCTGTAATTAATGAACCAGTTTCCTCTTGTGCCGTGCTCCTGTAATGATACTCTCTTACAAAGTTGTTATGATGAGAACTAAAATTCGCTAGATAAAGAGCCTGAAACAGGGGCAAACCCACAATAGAAGCTCAAGAAATATTTATTCTAGTCCACTAAAATAAGCAAAAAAAAAAAAAAAAAGACACCCACCAATTTAAAGCATTTATTTCATGATAACGCACAGAAACTGAAATCCACACAGATTCCATTTCACTTCACCTTACTGCTGGATCACTAACCGTCGCAGGACCGGGACACCGCACATAGGCCCCTTCGGGGACCCCAGGCTTAGGCTCACAAATGCACGTTCCCCTAGTTGGGGCCTTCCTGTAGAGCAGTTGTTTAAGAAAGTGAGAAAAAGAAAGCGTGGCTGGGCCAGCAGCCGCAACACCTAGGAACTTGTTAGAAATGCAAATTCTTGGGTCCCCTCCAGAAGTACTGAGTCAGACACGCTGGGCTTGGGACCGAGCGGGTTTTGACAAGCTCTGCAGATGGTTTTGATACGCTGAGTTGTGAGAACCCCGTTGCTTTAAAGTACAGGCCGTGGAGGGAGGTGAGGGCAGGGGGGGCGTCTTGGCTTCTTTCCTTGGGACCTCCTTTCTCTCTCCTTATCTCAAGGGGAAAAAAAAAAAAAAAGAAAAATGTTTTTCCCTCTCCTCTGGAGACTTTGAGTGGCAGCTCCCATGGGTCCCTTTGCTGTGTGCTCTGGGCAGCAGGGGCGGGTCTCTGGATGTTGGACTTGAGGCAAGAATGAGTTTTTCTCTCACCTCCGTTTGCTTATTATTATCTCAATCTGCCTAGCCCTGTCCTCCTCCTCCTTGGTGCTTGGAGCCCTAGCCCTAAAGAGGACGGGAAAATGGGGTGAACTGGAGGGGGAGGGGATGCCTAGCCAAAGGGGCCCTCCCTGGTCTTTGGTGATAAGTGGTGGATAACAATGTTCCGTCCAGTTTCTTTTATTATTATTGTTATTGTTATTTTATTGAGCAGAGCTGACACACCATGTTACAGCAGTCTCAGGTGTACAACAGAGTGGTTTGGCAGCTCTACGTCATGCTAGGCTCCTGCAAGGGTAACTACCCTCATCATCACGCAACACTCTTTTTTCAAGATTTTATTTTCTTATTTATTTATTTAAGAGAGAGAGAGAATGAGAGAGCACACAAGCAGGGGAAGGTGCAGAGGGAGAGGGAGAAGCAGACTCCCCACTGAGCAGGGAGCAGGATGAGGGATTCAATCCCAGGACCCGGAGATCATGACATGAACTGAGCCACCCAGGTGCTCCCCCTCAGTATATTTTAAGTCAATTTTAATTCTTCAGAAATTTGTGAATTTTTTTTTTCCTCTGGAAGATTTCTTTGTGTCTGGCTGTTTGAAGTGGGAGCACATTCAGCTGTAATATGGAGCAAAGGTCTTTTTAGTAAACAACTAAGGCCTTCGTTCTTTTTTTTTTTGACAACTGTCTTTGGAAAGTTTTTCCAGGTAAAATCTAGCGTAAGTCAAACAAAGTTATATGATTTTTATTGAGCTTCTCATTCAGAATGTCTAAAGGTATTCGCAACAGCAATAAGATATTCATCTATGACTTCAGTGAAGTCATTTACCAGCTTTAGTAGTTTTTCGTGGAGTTTTTTGGATTTTCTATATACAGTATCATGTCATCTGTGAATAGTGAAAGTTTGGCTTCCTCCTTGCTGATTTGGATGCCTTTTATTTCTTTTTGTTTGACTGCTCTGATGAGGACTTTCAGTATTGTTGAATAGAATGAGAGAGGATATCCTTGTCTTGTTCCCGACCTTAGGGGAAAAGCTCTCAGATTTCACCAGTGAGTAAAATGTTAACTGTGCGTTTTTCAGAGGCCTTTGTTAGGTTGAGGTATGTTCCCTCTAAACCTACTTTGTTGAGGGTTTTATCATGAATGGATGTTGTGTTTTGTCAAATGATTTTTCTGCATCTATTGAAAAGATCATATGGTTCTTAACCTTTCTTTTATTAATGTGGTGTATCACATTAATCGATTTGTGTATATTGACCTACCCCTGCAGCACAGGAATAAATCCCACTTGATCTTGGTGAATGATTCTTTTAATGTATTGTTGGATTTGGTTTGCTACCATTTTATTAAGGATCTTAAAAAAAGCTTTATTTATTTATTTGAAAGAGAGCGAGAGACAGAGACAGAGCAAGAGAAATAGTGTGTGTGAGTACAGGGTGAGAAGCAGAGGGAGAGGGAGAGAATCTCAGGCAGACTCCATGCTAAGCAGGGAGCTTGATATGAGCCTGATCCCATAACCCCGAGACCACAACCCGAGCTGAAACCAAGAGTTGGATGTCCAACTGACAAAGCCACCCAGGCACCCCTTTATTGAGAATTTTTGCATCTGTGTTCATCAGGGATATTGACTTGTAGTTCTCTTTATTATTGGAGACTTTATATGGTTTTGGTATCAGGGTAATGCTGGCCTCATAGAATGAATTTGGGTGTTCTTTCCTTTTCTATTTTTTTGGAATAGTTTGAGAAGAATAAGTATTAACTCTTCTTCAAATGTTTGGCAGAAAATTTGTTTGTGAAGCCATCTGGCCCTGGACTTTTGTCTGTTGGGAGTTTTTGGATTACTGATTCAGTAAAGTCCACAGGATACAAAATCAATGCGCTGAAATATGTTGCATTTCTATACACCAATAATAAAGCTGCAGAAAGAGAAATTAAGGAATTGATCCTATTTATAATTGCACCAAAATGATAAGATATCTAGGAATAAACTTAACCAAAGAAGTGAAAGACCTGTATTCTGAAAACTATAAAACACTGATGAAAGAAGTGGAAAAGGACACAAAGAAATGGAAAGATATTCCATGCTCATAGTTTGGAAGAACAAATACTATTAAAATATCTATGCTACTGGGGCACCTAGGTGGCTCAGTTGGTTTAATGTTGGACTCTTGATTCAGGTCATGGTCTCTGGGTCATGAGGTCGAGGCTGGTGTCAGGCTCTGCGCTCAGTGTCGAGTCTGCCTGTCTCTCCTACCCTGACCCTGCCCTTGTCCCCACTTGCATGCATGCTTTCTTTCTATCTCAAATAAGTAAATAAATAAAATCTTCAACAACAACAGCAAAATGTCTATACTACCCAAAGCAATCTACACATTTAATGGGATTCCTGTCAAAATACCAATGGCATTTTTCACAGAGCTAGAACAAACAATCCTCAAGTTTGTATGGAAAACTTGAAGTTAAGTAGATCTCTCTGAATTTCCAATTTAAAAGACATTCTTTAGCAGATGTTTTCATTGTCTTCAGTTTCCAGAAATTTGACTTTAGAATTCTGGATGTGGATATGTGTTTATTCTATTTATGATATTGGTTTTTTTGTGTCTGTTTCTTTTTTCATATAGCGTAATGTTTGCCCACGTTGTAGCACCATAAATTTTTATATATTCTATTTTGTTTTTCATTTTAGTTTAAACTATTTTAAAAACCTCCCTAAGGGGCTAGCTGGGTGGCTCAGTCAGTTAAGCATCTGACTCTTGATCTAGGCTCAGGTCATGATCTCAGGGTCATGAGATCAAGCCCCACATTGAGCTCCACGCTGGGCATGGAATCTGCTTAAGATGCTTTCTCTCCCTCCACCTCCCCCCCCCCCCGCTTTCTCTCTCTCTCTCTCAAAAAAATTATATATTTAAAAAAATTCCCCTTTAGATGACTTCTTTTTATCTATGGTTGCTTAGAAGTATATTGTTTAACTTAAAAATATATAATGATTTTCCAGATATCTTTCTATTATTGATTTCTTTTGTAGTTTTGTTATGATTTGAGAATATACTTTGTATGAGTTCTATTCTTTTTAATTTATTAATGTTCATTATATGTCCCAGAATGTGGTCTATGTTGGTGAATATTCCATGTGCTCTTGGGAAGAATGTGTATTTTGCTCTTGTTGTGTGGAGTGTTCTATAAGTTGTCAGTTGGTCAAATTGTTTGATAGGGCTGTCCGTGTCATCTACATTCTTACTGATTTTCTGTCTATTTGTTCTATCAATTATTGAAAAAGGATCAAAGCCTCCAACCATAAATGTGGATTTCTTTGTTGCTTCTTTCAGATGTATTAGTTTTTGCCATTCTGTCAAAAGGTTTAGGAAGTCTTTTTCACTTATTTGGAAAATTTGATTCTTACTTGGATTGAGGTAGGTCATGATGAACTAAAACCAGGGGGGAAACAACCTCTTGAACTAAAACAACAAACACAGTGTCTTGAACTTGTAGTTCTTTGGTCATTTTGGTGAACCACCTCATTGTTTTGGTAAGTCCCTCTAGTATTCAAAGGAATCCAGAAATTGCTTGTCTCATGGAGCTGTTACATCCACAGCTGTCCTTCAAGGTCATCACGTAGCCAAAGCTGAATTTCAGACTAGTCAAGCCAGTTCAGTGGTACAAATGTGCCACACTGAGACTCTTAAATATTTTAAGGTTCTAGAAATTGGTTAACTTCCCAGAAAGGGGACACAGATAAGGTGGCTTCCCTGGGGTCAGGAACATTGGAGAAGTCACAGTTTTTCTGGGATGTAGGTATGTATGTATGCACCTTCTGCTGACTGCAATTGACAAACACAATACTCACCGTCTCCCCTTCAGCTTGTCACACAGACTGTATGCTTCTTACAAATAAGGCATAGCCATATGGTTTGCCTTTGACCTCAACAGGACCCAGAGTGTAAGCAACCCTTCCCTTCAGCTGTGTTGTTTCAGGGGTTCCCAGTGGGTCTTCAAGGCAGTGTCACTTCAAGGCAGTTTGGAGAAGGAAACTCTTGTCCCTTTGAAGGAAACATATCCTCTGTTCCATGCATTTAAATATTGTTCTAAATTCTTCTCCACTTCCCACATCAAGAAGTGGAGTTGTTTTACCCTCCTCTCGAATCTGGCCAAATCTATGACTTGCTTTGACTGGTAAAATACAGGATAAGAGATAGGACACTGCAACTTCCAAGGCTGGGCCTTAAGAGATCTATAGCTTCAGTTTTTGTATGCTTGGAATGTTCCCTCTTATAACCCATCTTCCATATTATGAGAAGGCCAAGTTACATGGGGGAGGCCATGTGTAAGAGGTTCTAGTTAACAGCTTCGGCTGAGCTCTCAGCTGGTAGCCAGGACCAACAGCCACCATGACAGTGAGATACTTTGGAAACTTCCATGTAACCAAGTCTCCACATGTCTGCAGCCCCAGCATTAGGTGAATATGCAACAAAGGATTAACATTTCCCAAAGAAGAGTTTGATCCTTGACTTTCATTTAAGAGGTGGCTTCTAAGTTCTTCAAATGTCCTGTCTGGTAAGAGTGTCTTTGTTTACCTGGGGCCATAGGCCATACCAGATAGTTTTTTATGATATGATTTATGGTGGGTGGGGAGGGGTCTTGGGCCACACCGTATTAGCTTGATTTCTGAAGAGTCTAGAGACTGAGGTCAGCCATGTTGGGAGGTCAACCATGCATAAGTGACTGAGCCCCAATAAAATCTCTGGACACCAGGGCTCAGGTTGCCTTCCCTGGTCGGCAATATACTGGGGACATTTCTAGAAGTAAGTTCTGTCTGCACAATTTCACTGGGAGAAGACAGCTTGCAGCTCGTGCCTGCTGTCTCCTGGACCCTGCATTATGTGTTTCTTCCTTTTGCTGATTTTAAGCTGTATCCTTTCTTCTTTTTTTGCTTTTGTTTTGTTTTAAAGATTTTATTTATTTATTTGACAGATCACAAGTAGGCAGAGAGGCAGGCAGAGAGAGAGAGGGGGAAGCAGGCTCCCCACTGAGCAGAATGCCCGACGCGGGCTCCATCCCAGGACCCTGAGATCATGACCTGAGCTGAAGGCAGAGGCTTTAACCCACTGAACCCAGGTGTCCCAAGCTGCATCCTTTCACTGTTATAAACTGTTAACTGTGAGGGTAATGACTTTTCTGAGTTCTGTGAGTCCTTCTCATTGAAACTGAGAGTGATCTTGGGGAGTCCCAAAAGACAGTGGAGGAGAAGCACTGCCTGGCAGAGCCTTGCCAATGCACAGAATCATGAGAAAGAAGAAAGGGTGGTCGTTTTCTTAAGCGATTACATTTTGGGATGGTTTGTTAGGCAGCCATAGGTAACTGAAACACCTGTCTTCTCTATTAGATGGGTAGGATTTTTGAGAGCCAAAGTAGTTCTGTAATTTCCATCTCCGTTAGCATAGCACCTTATGCACTGCAGGTATACACTAAACATTCAGTAAATTGTGACATTGGAGTAGAGGCATCTTCATGGATGACCTGAGATGGGGGACTTGCAGAATGACATTATTTCATCTGGATATAAAAGAAAGAAATCCCTACCCCTTTTGTATGAAACCTAAAAAGATAATTGCAGTTTTTCAAGATTGCTGGGCTAGCAATGATTTGTTTTTCTTCTTTGAGGATAATTGTGTCGTGGCGTAAAGAATACATATCCTAAGAATATGACAGTTCAAGTCCAAATTTTGCCTTTGCTCGCTACTTTTATGGACTTGGGCAAGTCTCCACTTCCCAAATCTCATCTTGAAGCAGAGATAGTGAAGACAGTCCTACAATGTTTGTTGTGAGTTTTTCAAGTTCAATTATAGCCGATACACAATGTTACATTAATTTTGGGTGTACAGTATAGTGGTTGGTCAAGTCTCTGCATGATGCTCCCCATAAGTATACCTACCATCTGTCACTATACAGCACTATTATGATATCATTGACTATATTTTCTATGCCGTACCTTTTATTCTGGTGACTCATCCATTCCATACCCGTAAGCCTATATCTCCCACTCCCTCTACTGAGGTTTTAATACAAGCAAAAGTGCTATGGGAGGGGCACCTGGGTGGCTCAGTTGTTAGGCATCTGCCTTCGGCTCGGGTCATGATCCCAGAGTCCTGAGATCGAGCCCCATATCAGGCTCTCTGCTCCGAGGGGAACCTGCTTCTCCCTCTCCCCCACCCCGCCTGCCACTCCCCTGTTTGTGCTCTCTCTATCAAATAAATAAATCTTTAAAAAAAAAAGTGCTATGGGAGTTGTGAAGTGTTATGTAGGTATAATGTATCATTGTGTGCAGGCTTTCGCTCAATGATGCTTGCTAAATTTTTTTTTATCATTTATAGCCCTTTCTAGCCCATTCTCTGTTATAAATACTCCTAGAGATGACTGGCACCTCAGTAGCATCAGGAATATGAACACATATTAAATAACAAAAACAACTTTTATTTTTTAATTTAATTTTATTATTTTTGAGAGAGAGAGAGAGAATGCAAGTTGCTGGGCAAGAGGCAGAAGGAGAGGGAGAGAGAGAATCTCAAGCAGGCTTCACGCTCAGCACAGAGCCTGGCATGGGGTTTGATCTCACAACCCCAAGATCTTGACCTGAGCTGAAATCAAAAGTTGGATGCTCCAGGTGCCCCCCACAACAAGCCTTAAACAGCAGTTTTCCCTCTATTTTTCTTACATCACCTCTTCATGCCCACAAACCACTCCACTTCAGTTTTTGTGGAAAAAGAATGGAAAAAACAGTCAGAAGAAGCAGCATGGAAGTAGGATTTCTTTTCTCTGATGTCATGTGTGCATGGGCATGTCAGATGTCCCTATCTCACACTTCACCTCTCTTACCACTGTGCCTTTTAGTCCAAAAAAGAGCAACTGCTAGGTATTGACAAGATATTATGTGCTATGCCCTGACAGGCTTTGTGAACTTGGGTCCTTCCTACTGAATCAGGTTTGATGGCGTCAAGTGGTGGTGCTCCCAGCACTTTGGAATGAGTCCACAGGCCTATGAGAGCCACTTCTGCGTTCTTCAGGTTCATACCTGCAGATCAGAGGAGAGGATCCAAAATGGCTGCCAGAGTCTTGGCGTGAACCCTCTTAAGGATGCTGTAATTTCTCAGGATCTTTCCCAGTGTGTTGTTTTGATGTCATTTAGAAAACGCCAGTTGTCTTCTTGGGTCTGCACTTCCACGTGCCTTATCAGCCTCAATGGTATTGAATATTTGCCAGTTTCTATCAGAGTAGCCTGAAAGATCAGAGTTGGAGGGAGCCTCAGAGATTGGAGCCCTGGCGTGGAAATTGCTTATCCTGACTCAACAAGAGTTAAGAGCAAGGAGTAATGGCCTATAATGGGAATATGTGAGCAGGTTCTAGGAGCCCAACAAGGAAGGGTTTCAATCAGAGCCTGGAAACAGAGTGTTATGTCCCAGGGATGGGGAGCATGGGAATGAGAGTCAAGGAATTAGAGTTGATATAGCCGAGGAGAAATCGGGATTGGAAGATAACCTGGAAAAATTAGCTGAAACAAAAAGAGAGGCAGTTTCCAGAAGTCAATAAAAAAATATTTCCCATGGATCCAAAAATCAGCCCTATACGCATATAGGGGAAACCAGGGTCAACAGAAACTCAGTAAAGCACTTAGGTTCCAGCTGTCAAAGAGGCCAGAATGAGTCAATCATAGGACACCATTCTCTATAATGGGAATGCAGTCTTAGCATGCATGAATTAAGGCCAGAACAAAAGAGGAGATCCTCTTCCTGAGTTATGTGTAAATGGCATTCTGCTCTCAGTGCCATATGTTAAATTGTGTGGGTAAGTGAGACTGTGATGAGAGAAAGAATGTAGTATTGTGGGAGGTGCAGAAATCACTTCACCTGAGGAATGGGAAGCTAAACCTAGTGGCCAGGTAAGAGAAGATAGTTGGGGCCATGCATCAGGTGTTTTTAATAATTCGAGGGGTTGTTCTGTGAAAGCAGAATCAGGCCCATTTATGTGGGTCTTGAAGATAGGATTTTGATAACTGGTAGAAAGCCAGAATGGGCAGATTGGAGCCAAGTGAAGGTGGCAACTATGTAGTGAAAGTTGTGCTCACTGGAGAAGTGCTCAAGAAGAGGCTGAAGGACCCCCGACCAGGAAGACTGGAAAATGGATTCCTACACTTGGGGGAGGCTGAACAGAATGGTCTTCAGGATCCCTAGACTCTCTCAAGTTTCATGACCTTATGATCCCCTGTATGAAGACACACAGACATTCAGAGATTTCCATTGGCCTCCTGGCGCTCTAGTTGACCAAGTAATTATGCAGCAGGCTGGTCAGCAAAAGGGCCAGCAGGTACAGTGTCACTGTAGAATGACCACACAACCCAGGCTTAAGGTCCCAAACTTAACTGGACTGTGAACTTCAGTTAACAGCATCTTATCTGTTTGTGTGGCAGTGCCTGGTACATAGAAAGAGATGCTTGTAAAATGTTTGCAGAATGAATGAATGAATGAATGGACAAATGAATGTTGGGCCTTATATTGGTCTTCTGGGTCAGCTACAACAAATTGCTACATATTCAGTGGCTTAAACCAACAGAAATTTGTTCTCTCACAATTCTGGAGGCCAGAAGTCTGAAATCAAGGACTGTATTCTCCCAGAAGGCTCTAGGCAAGAATTTGTTCTTGGCTCTTCCAGCTTCTGGGGGCTCCCAGCCTTCCCTGGCTTGTAGCTACATCGCTATGATCTCTGCCTCCGTGGTCATATTGCCCTCCCCTCTTCTGTGTGTCCCTTATTAAGATCCTTGTCAGAGCACCTGGGTGGCTCAGTTGGTTAAGTGTCTGCCTTCAGTTCAGGTCGTGATCCCGGCCAGGGTGTTGGGTTGAAGCCCCATATCAGGTTCCTTGCTCAGTGGGGAGCCTGCTTCTTCCTCTGCCTGTCCCTTCCCCTGCTTGTGCTCTTTGTCTCTCTCTCATTCTCTCACACACAAATAAATAACTAAAATCTTCAAAGAAGAACAAGATACTTGTCATTGGACTTAGAGTCTACTTGGATAATCTGGAATGATCTCCTTATCTCAAGAGCCTTAACTTAATTATATCTGCAAAGATTCTTTTTCTAATAAGGTCTCACTCAATCCCCAGGTCTTGTTGATTAGGACACGGACATATCATTTTGGGGACCACCATTCAACCTACTACATTCATTTTTAATGGTCATTAAACTATCACCATTGCCCAACTAATAATTCTTGGTTTGTGATAGTACTTGCCACGTGCAAAACGGAAGTATTAGAAATTCACAGCATAATGTTTAACAAGCTAACTCTTGAAATCAGACAAGTCTGAATTTGATACCAGTTTTGATACTTAGTGGTAGTGTGCCAAGGTGTTGAAGTCCCACTTATTTCATGTTCCCCATCTCTAAAATGAGAATAGCAGTACCTACCTCCTGAGAAAATACAAACATCCAATGGAATAATGTTTGAAAATTACTTGACATAGGACTATATAGCTGACATGCTACAAGGCAGTTTCTGGAAGTCAATAAAAAATAGGAGCTTATTTCTTTTCCCTGGTTTCAGGCTGCCCGGGGTGTCAGGCTTTTAGTTTTCCCCAGAAATTTAGCTGAAATCAACATATTTTTACTGAGGATTTACTCTGTGCCATTCACTATCACATATAATAGGTATAAATGGCAAATAAGACAGACACAATCCTTGGCCTCACAGGCCTCACAGTGTGACGGCATCAATGGTTAATAAAACCTGGAATTAAAATAAGCATTGCCATTATGACAACTGGGGAAAATATAGGAATTGCCAAGGAGTATAGGGGCCCTAATGCAGGCACAATACTGGATAGAGGAAGAAGATCGTATATAGGAGGATACTTACATTTACAGCAGGGGCTGATTTGGACTCTGGCCATAACTGAGGAACTGGTGGGCTAGTAGTTGCCCAGGAATCTGAGTTGATTTTACCTAGGGAATGTGGGTCTATGAGGAGATGTGTGCTCTGTGTCTGGAGAGCAAAACTGGGAGGCAAGGAGGCCTCTTAGTTTACGTTTGCCTGGGAGACTCTAAGACCAAGATTTGAGCGCAAGTAGGCTTTTCTTGGAAATAGTTTTCAAAACCACTATTTTTTGATATTTTATTTATTTAATTGACAGGGAGAGACACAGCGAGAGAGGGAACACAGGCCAGGGGAGTAGGAGAAGCAGGCTTCCCACTGAGCAGGAATCCTGATGTGGGGCTTGATGCCAGGACCCGGAGGTCCTGCCCTGAGCCAAAGGCAGACGCTTAACCGACTTAGCCACCTAGGCATCCCCAAAAACACTATTAAGAGACTGGAGAAGTGACACACATCAGAAAAGAATCACTACTCAAGGCCTTATCAAGCCAGTTAAGGCTGTCGTTCACTGGAGCTTCATTGTGATGGGAAATTCTAGAAGCCAATGTCAAACACAAGCCTCAGAGTAATCTCCACCTGCTCTCAGAAGCTGGCTGAGCACTGTGCCCAAGAAGCTGGGCCACGGGCAGGACAGACAGGCTACTAATGAAGCTCCCAGGCAAAGCAGTGCACCTGTGGGGTCATTGGTAAGGCCCAAGGAAGTAGGGGCAGGACACAGACAGCATGTGATCCAGGAGGAGAACACGGTCTGCGGCCCAGCCAGTTGTCAGGGATGATGTCTGAGGCCCATGAAGAGAAGGGTTTCTAGCAAGAGCTAAAGAAGTTTTTCTCATGAGGTTCCATGTGATACTTGTGACGCTTGAGGCGACAACTCATGCTTCTCAAGGGCCAGGTGACAAAACGCAGCACAGAGCTGGGAGGAGGAGCTGTTTCCCTACGAATGCCTAGAAGACAGCGTGGCCCATCAGCATAAAGGCTTAAACTGAACCAGTTCTGTTCAGACCCCTTGTGATTCACAGTTTTGAGGTAAAGTGAAAGCTGCTTCCCTGGCATGGAAAATCAGGGCAGGCCTGTTTTTGGCTTCACAGGAGTGGGGGCCCCCAAAACCAAGACCAAAGGAGGAATAAGTTTGGAGAACACATCTAAAATTCTTCCGAGGAATTCTCAGAAAGAAGCAGGAAGACTTTGGGAGAAAAGTGTCCTGGAAGAGATGAAACAAATGGACTAGTGGGGTTTGAGTTTTTACCGTTGACACACCAAGACTGGAGTAGCCTGTGGAAATTCAGTTTACATGTGACTCCCTTCCTATCCCTCCCCCCGAAGAGGTTGCTGACATGTATGTCCAGCATTCCATGTATCTTAAAAAAAGTTTTTAAACATATTTTTATAAAGATGTTATTTATTTATTTGAGAGCAAGAGCGAGAAAGAGAGAGAGAGAGAGAGAGAGAGAGAGCACAAGCACAGAAGGAGAAGCAGACTCCCTGCGGGGCTCAATCCCAGGACCCTGGGACCATGACCTGAGCCAAAGGCAGACATTTCGCTGACTGAGCAAGCCAGGCCCCCCGCATTCTACATATCTTATCTCACTTATTCTTTGTGATAAATCCAATGTATATAGGTGAGGAAACTGAGTTTTTCAACAAAGGTAAATAGTTTGCTTACTATACACAGCTAGTCAGCAGCAAATTGGGTATTTGAACCCTAACTTGTCTGACCTGAGAGCCCGTGCTTGTTTACACTAGCTCCTTATGCTAGCTGGTGATGTCAGTAAGTACACACACACGTGTGGGCATGCACATATAAACAGCTTGAATCTGGAAATGGATTTTAAGTTAATAATAATCTCGAGAAGCTGAAACCACAACCAATTACTGAGTTATACGAGATGCTTAAGTTATGTAAGAGGTTTTTTTTTTTTTTTTTTTTTTTTTTTTTTTTAAGGGACAACCCCAGCAGAATTTAAAACAGAAGGATGGAGGACTGAAGATGAAGGGAGTAGATGCCATTATTATTCACTGACATGAAAAAAAAAATGAGAAAGGCAAAGAGAAAGGGAAAAAATGGCACACCTCTGTCTTTTCTCTTAAAGGGAATAATTAGCTATTTGCTTGACAATGGCTTGTTTTTGTCCCAGAGTGACGGATGAAATCTGGGTCCGGGTTCTCAAGGCTAAGAATTCCCTGTCTAAAATGGCTGCCCCAACCATTCAGAGAACTAACAGAGAGCGAGTACTAATATCGGAATCTCGTTCTTGTGTTAGACGTTCTAGCAGTTTCTCTCTGACTGTTGTTAGACGAATGAGAGACGCTGACTTTATTTTGGGGGCTGAGCTCGTATGTTAGTCTGTGATGCCCTTCAGAAGAAGGGGAAAGGAAAGAGAAATAGGGTTTAAGGTGTGAGAGTGAAGAAACTTACACTCTCAAGGATCTGGAGTGAGTGCAATCCGAGTGTAGCCAAGTAAGACATTTAAAGAAAGTGTTGGGATCCTTATATTCTCCTTTGTGTTGGCAAGAAAGATGTCGAAGATGTAATGAAATGGCTGAATAAATCCACAGAGAAAATATAAACCCACGCCTTCTTTCATAGTGCTAGTGTATCCTCAAGGAATGGAAATTGATGTTAATAAGTGTCATGGTTCATAAAGTTACAGATAACATTTACTAAGCACTCATTATCTGTCAGGCAGTCTGTTTGGTCATGTATAATCTCAATTATCTCAAGGGCACCCCAAAGCAGGCTTTATTTTTAGATAAGGAAACGCGGGCTAGAGAGAGAATTTACACTGCCCACGCGCTTGCAGCTTCTATGTGATAGAGCTGGAATTTGGATCTCGAATAGTCAGACTTTAGAACTTGCTTTCCAAGACGAATATGTTATACTGCTTCCTTATATGCTAAAAGAGGAGCATGGTCCTGGTCATAAAATTTTCCTTGAAGTGCAGGGGTGCATAAATTAGTTTTGGACTATCTACTCCTTCTTTGCATACATCACCCTTATGAGTGAATTTCTGAAATATTGACTCAAACCGTGCCTTCCTGCTGGATTTTAAGCACAGTGAATGCAGGATTCTTTCTGTTTTGTCCCTCTTCGTATGCCCAGTACCAGCATGGGTAGTTACCAGACAGAGTGGGCACTGATGAATTTTTGTTAATTAAATAAAACTATCCTTCAGTTCTCTCTGTTAAGTGGGGGTGGGGGGTGAAAACTCCCAAGAGTTGCTGAGGAATGCAATACAATTTTTAAAAAAAAGATTTTATTTACTTATTTGACAGAGAGAAAGAGAAAAAGCATGCCAGAGAGGACAAGTAAGGGGAGTGGAAGATGTAGAGGGAGAAGCAGACTCCCCACTGAGTAGGGAGCCCGATGTGGGGCTCGATCCCAGGACCCTGGGATCATGACCTGAGCTGAAGGCAGTCGCTTAATGACTGAGCCACCCAGGGCCCCAAATACATTTTTAATTCGTTGGTTTCTAACATAATGGTGCCCTGTCCCTATAGCTCCTAACACTTGTAATGTCTAATTATTCAGGAGGCATATACTTGTTAACTGCCTTGTTTTAGGCATAATATCAACTCTTAGATGTGAGTTATATTTTCATATTCATAGGGTCCATAAATGTACCTTTTGAAGCATTCATGGGGGTGGTGTTTTAAATGTACTTTGAAAAAGCTGCACTCAGAGGAACAGATTTGGGTTTTTTGGTTTTTTTCCCTTGGCTGACAAGCTTTTTCTAGGTGCGGCTCAGATCTACTCTTCTAGTAATGCATGGATGTCATAAGGTACTGTACAAAGAGATGCCTTCCCTTCCCTTGAAACTTTAGGAAAGGAACCTACATTTGAACTTGCCACACAATCTGCAGTTGTCTGCACCATGAAATGTTCAGCTGACCTTCATTCATAGTACCCAAGATGAGTTTTATAGCGCGCCTACTACAGTGCCTGGTACCTAGTTAAGCACTCCAGGAATGCTAGTTAGCTGGCTGATTGAATGAACGAATGCATGAAGGTATGGTTTGAATCAAGTTGGTATGATGTAAAGAGACAGAAATACTCCCCCTCTGCCTGCAAATGACCAAAGTCTCACCTGCATCCATATTTGGTCTAAAATTTTGGAACACCGTTGGAAAGCAAATATACTATATGGGTTCCTAACCCACTACCTTGAATGGGTATTCCAGATTTAGAATTGTCCAAGCTCTAGGTAGAGGGGAAGATTCTAGAAGATGAGACGCAGGGCAGGTCCATTTCAATGAGGAGTGGGGAATGTGGTGAGGGGTAGAGAAGCTACAGGTGGGATAGGAAATCAACACAAGGGAAGATGCTGTAATAAGATTGCAGATAAATGCTATAAGGGGTGTGTGGAGGCACCAAAAGTCACATTCCGATTTCCCATTGGCCACTGGGGTCCCCTCAGATCGCCACCTGTGGCCCCAGAGCAGGACTGCAGCCTAGGGACAGACTGCTATCCATGACTTTGGAGCAAGTATTCTGACATGGCGAAAGTGTCATGTGTATGTCTGCCATAAATGAGGAACTTATTGCTGGACAGCTCCAGCTCTCCCGACTGTCCCAGTGGAGTGGAACAGTTGCCATATTAGCTAGCCTCCAAGATGGAGCACGATGAACCTTGCCTTTTGGTATTCATTTCCTTGTGTCCTCCCATACAGAAGAGGACATTGAAAATGATGGAGGGTGACCTCTGAGGCTAAGATATAAAAGACAACACTGCTGCCACCTCTGTCTCTTGGACAGTTTGTTCCAGAGGAAGTGAGCAACCATGTCATGAGGATATGCATGCAGTCTTATAGAGAAACTAAGGTCTTCCACCCACAGCCAGCAGCAGCCTACCAGTCATGGGAGGGAGCCCCCTTGGAACATGATGCTCTAGCTAAGGACATCAGTGTACAAGTTTTTGTGTAGGCATATGTTTTCATTTAGCGTGGGTAGATACCAAAGAGTGGGATTGCTGGGTAATATAGTGAAGGTGTGTTTAACTTTTTAAGAAAGTCCTGTTTTCCAAAGTGGCTGTATCTTTTGCATTTCCCCCAGCAATGTATGAGAGTTCTTATTTATCCATATCCTTGTCAATAGTTCTTGTTGTCTGACTTTTTTCTTTTAAATATTTTTATAGTTTTAACTCTAACATTTAGCTCTACAGTTCATCTTTTGGCTTGTGGATGTCCACACATACCAGCACCATTTGTTGAAAAGACTACCCTCTCCCAGTGAATTGCTTTGGAAACTTTGTTGAAAAATTGAAGGACCACAAATACAAAAGTGTAGTTCTTGATTCTCAGTTTTGTTCTATTGATCTGAATGTCTCTCCTTAATGTACTACCAAACTCTCTTGATTGCTATATCTTTATAGTAAGCTCTAAAATTTTTGACATAAAAGTCTGCCAATTTCTTTTTTAAAAACTGGCTTAGCTATTCTGGCACTTCTGATTTTTCATATAAATTTTATGATAATCTTATTGACTGATTGAGAGAGAGATAGAAAGCCTGATGAAAATTTAATGGGGATTGTACTGAATCTATTGGTCAATGTTGGAAGAATTATTATTTTAACATTATAGAATATTCCAAAATCCAAAACCATGGAATGTCTATTTATTAGATTTTCTTTAATTTCCCTTAGCAAAGTTTGTAATTTTTAGTGTTCTTGCCTTGCAATTCTTTTGTTAAATGTATTGCAAAACTTTTATTCTTCTTGATGATATTATGGATGGAATTATTTTCTTAATTTCACTTTCAGATTATTCATTCCTCATATATGTAGAAAGACAATTGATTTTCCTATATTGGTATTGTGTCCTTCAACTTGGCTGAACTTGATTATCTGTTCTAATAGTGTTTTGAGAATTCTGTAGGATTTTGTATACACAGGATTATATCATCTGTGAAGTTTTAATTTTTCTTTTCCAAACTGAATATTTTCTCCTTCTTGTCCTTACATAATTGCACTGGTCAAACCTCAAGTGCAATGCTGAACAGAAATTGTGAGATGGACAGCCTTTCCTTAGTTCTGATCTTAGGGGGAAAGCATTCAGTCTTTCACCATGAAATATTGTAGCTGTATGGTTTTTAAGGGTACTCTTTTTCAGTTTGAGGAAGTTCCCTTGTATGTCAAGTTTGTTGAGAGTTTTTACCATGAATAGGTATTGGATTTTGTGAAATACCTGTTCTGATCATGATCATGCAGTATTTGCCCTTTATTCTCTTAATATGGTTTGTTATGTTAGTTGGTTTTCAGTTTTATTTTTAAATTTTTATTTATTTATTTATTTCAGAGAGAGAGAGAGTGAGAGAGTGCGAGTGGGTGCACACATGAGTGGGGGAAGTGGCAGAGGGGGAGGGAGAGGGACAAGTAGACTCTGTTGAGCATGGAGTCCAACATGAGGCTTGATCCCAGGACCCCGAGATCATGGCCCAAGCCAAAACTAAGGGTTGGACGTTTAACTAACTGAGCCATCCAGGTGCCCCTGGTTTTCAGCTTTAAACCAACCTTGAATTCCTAGGATAAATCCCATTTGGTTGTGATACATAATCCTTTTTATATCTGACTAGATTTGGTTTGCTAATCTTTTTGAGAATTATAGTGTCCATATTCATGAGGGATGTTGGTCTGCAATTTTCTTTTTTGTGATGTCTTTGTCTGACTTTGGTATCATGGTTATACTGCTTCATAGAATTAATTTAGAGTTGTTCCCTTTTCTATTCTCAGGAAGAGTTTGTGAAGGACTGGCATTATTTCATCTTTACATCTTTGATAGAATTTACCTTTGAATCCATCTAGTCCTGAGTTTTGTTTCATGGGGATATTTTAGATTACTAAATCTATTTCTTTACTTGTTATAGACTTATTTCTATTTTCTATTTTTTTAGTCAATTTTGCTAATTTATGTCTTTCTATGCATTTGTACATTTCACCTAAACTGTCTGATTTGTTGTCTTAAAGTAGTTCATGGTATCCCCTTATAATTCTTCTGTGTTTTGTAAGATCAGTAGTAATGTCCCCTCTTTTTTATCCTGATTTTGGTGCTCTGTGTCTTCTCTCTTTTTTCTTGGTCAGTCTAACTAAAGTTTTATCGGTTTTGTTGATCTTTTCAAAGAATTAGGTTTATTGATCTTTCTTTAATAATTTCCTATTTTATTGATTTGCATTCTAATCTATTATCTTTTTTCTGCTTGCCTTGCATTTAATTAACTCTCTTTTGGGATTCATAAGGTGAAAGTTTAATATATTGATTTCAGACCTTTCTTCTTTTCTAACATAACTATTTGTGAATATAAATTCCTCTCTTAATATTGCTTTAGTTGGAACCCATATATTTTTATATGGTGTGGTTTCATTTTCATTCAGTTGAAAAATATTTTCCTCATTAATTTCTTCTTTGACCCACAGATAGAAAAGTGATATTCAGTCACCAAATATTTGTGGATTTGACAATTTTTTAAAAAGATTTTATTTACTTATTTAATACAGAGAGAGAAAGTGTGTGCAAGTACAAGCAGTGGGAGAGGGAGAGACAGGCTCTCTATGAAGCAGGGAGCCCAATGTGGGACTTGATCCCAGGACCATGGAATCATGACCTGAAGCGAAGGCAGATGCTCAACCGACTGAGACACCCAGGGGCCCCAATATTTTTGTTTTTGTTTTTTTATTTCTAAATTATTTCCATTGTGTTTCAGAGAATATACTTTAAATTATTTCAATCCTTTTTAATTTATTGGTGCTAGTTTTATTGCTTAGAGTATGGTTCATCCTGCAGAAAGTTCTGTGTGTAATTGAAAGAATGTGTAGTATATTGTTGTTTAGTGGAGTGTTCTACAGATGTCAGTTAGGTCAAGTTGTTTGATAGCATTGTACCTGTAAGGCACAGCAGTCTTATATATTCTTGCTGAAGTTTTGTCTAGTTATTTGATCAGTTTTGGGGAGTTGAATATTGAAGTCTCTCAATTTATTGTTAAATTGTATATTTACTCATTTTTGTATCATGTATGTGTAGACATAATTATGGCCCCCTAATATATATAAGTCATAATCAATCCCTAGAATCCATGAATACACATGACACAGCTGAAGAGAATTAAGGTTGCAGATGTAATTAAGATTGCTAATCAGCTGACCTTTATAATATCTGAAGTAGCTCTTAGTCTAAAGTGAAAAATCATTCCCTCCTGCCCACGGAACTACACAGCCAACACCAAATTAGAAAACTATGTGCTGTCTTTAGAAAGGGGAAGCAATCCAGTATCCCATTCATTATGTCAAGCAGTGACAAATTTGGCCTCTTCTTCAGCTCGTTGTGTGCCTTTGAGTGGATGACTTGACTTTCACTGAGCTTCGGTTTTGTATCTTTAAAATATCTTTTGCCTATTACAGGATAATATATACTTCAAACAGATGTCAAGATGTAGAGAGTAAATAATCCAAAACTCATTTTATATTATTTATTTTTTTAGAGATTTTATTTATTTACTTGACACACACAGAGAGAGAGAGAGAGAGGGAGAGATCACAAGTAGGCAGAGAAAGAGGGGAAGCAGACTCCCCGCTGAGCAGAGAGCCCGATGTGAGGCTTGATCCCAGGACCCTGAGATCATGACCTGAGCCAAAGGCAGAGGCTTAACCCACTGAGCCACCCAGGTGCCCCCAAAACTCATTTTATGTGGTGAGAGAGGTGGTGTGTTTGAAAACATTCACTGCCTGGGCACTGGGAGGCAGCAACTCTTTCTCACAAAAATGGCCAAGGTAAAACATGGAGAATAGCTTGAGGGCTTTGTATCTCACAACAAATGACATTCATGACCAATTAGGATGTTCCTTCACATTCTGTACAGTTAGCTTTGAGGGAGAACTGGCTCACTCAGGCTTCTGAAATATTTTTGCTGCCATGGTGAAGCTGAAACTCCTCCCCGCCTCCCCATCTTTTCGTCATTTGAGTTGGAAAATTTAAGATGATAACATTTCAGCATTTTTTCTATAACTTTAATGTGGAGAGTGAGCCCCTCAGAAAGTCCAACTACCACCACCTTTGAAAGCCCTCTGTGTGTTCTTAATTTGGACTTGCCACTGTCAGCTTGCTTTCCAGCACCTTCCCACCTCACCCCACCCCTGCTAACACACACCCACTCACACAATTTACACCCACACAATGACTCCAACATAAAAAGTGTAGGCTTGTGAAGCAGCAGACTTTTTGAAAATTGCGAATTTAGTTATCAAGGCAATCTCCAGTTACATAAATTGCAGGGCCCAGCGCAAAAGGAAATTGTGGGGCCATTTGTTCAAAAAGCCGGAAAAAAGTGCCAATAAAGGTACTAAAATAGAAAGCTTTATTCTATCTCCCATGGTTTCTCTCTCTCTCTCTTGACTTGTCATGTTTTTTTGTTTGCTATTTAAGGTGTTTTTTTTTTTTTAGGGTGATTTCTTTTTTTTTTAAAATTTTTTATTTTTTATAAACAAATATTTTTATCCCCAGGGGTACAGGTCTGTGAATCGCCAGGTTTACACACTTCACAGCACTCACCAAAGCACATACCCTCCTCGATGTCCATAACCCCACCCCCCTAAGGTGGTTTTAAACAAAGAAAAATTAAAAATTTGAATTACTAGCATGAATTTTACCATTCATTTTTGTATTACCTAATGTTACTTTTTTTTTTTTTAAAGATTTTATTTATTTGTTTGACAGAGAGACAGGGAAAGAGGGAACACAAGCAAGGGGAATGGGAGAGGGAGAAGCAGGCTTCCCCCTGAGCAGGGAGCCCGATGAGGGGCTCCATCCCAGGACCCTGGGATCATGACCTGAGCCCAAGGCAGACACTTAATGGCTGAGACACCCAGGCTCCCCCCAATGCTACTTTTAACCTGTACGCAGAATTGCCAAAATCACATAATCACTATTTTGTAGCTCATACATGCACGTGCATTACGTTCTTAATGGAACAGTGGAAATCCTACACAAAACGAAGCCAAATATTTTTATTTGAATTCTTGATGTCCTCACATTCTACCACTGGTCCACCTTTGGCTTACTGATGAGTAAGGAAAAACTGAAAACAAAGGAACTATAGGTTGCTATATCTTTCCCTTTTCTTCATCATCACTTTTGGAGTAAGTGGTTAGCTAATGGGATGCAGTAACGGGAGTAAGAAAGGATAGAATAGGGTCCCTGGGTTGTTTGTGTTTCTTAGAACACCCTGCTATCTTAGCAAGTTATAGTTTATGGGGGAAAATGTGATTTCTGGGGACTGTCAGTGGCTCTGTATATTCCGTCATAGACATAACACATAAACATTACTCGTACTCATTTTTAGTGTCACTGAACTTTTGATGCCTCATAGATGCACTGGATTTGGTGCTCATGACATATCATGAATGCTATATGTGAATGGGGTGACCACTGTGGGCATGCGTGTTGCCCATGTCTCTTCTGCTTACACTCATGCTCCACAGATTTCCCTTACAAAACACAAGTTTGGAGAAACAGTCATTAAGAATTTGAAGGCTGTGGGGCGTCTGAGTGGTTCAGTCAGTTAAGCATTTGCCTTTGACTCAGGTCATGATCCTGGGGTCCTGGAATCCTGGGGCCCTGGGATTCAGCCGCCATCCTGTTGGGCTCCCTGCTCAGTGGGGAGCCTGCTTCTCCCTCTCCCTCTGTCCCTCCCTCCTGCTCATTCTCTCTCTTACTGAAATATATACAATCTTTAATAAATCATTTTTTAAAAAAAGAATTTTAAGACAGCAACAGCACAACATTAAACCAAGCACAAGATCCTTCTGAATGTGGAGCCAGGTACGGCTGCACAGGTCACACAGCCATGCAGCTGGTCCTGAAGCAATCTTTTCTTTCAATTTCTTCCCCTTTAGCAGGCGTGTCAGGTCTAAATCATTTTTTTGAAGCAGTTTATAAATACACGTTTGTACCCTCACTCTCTGTTGGCATGCCAAGGGACAGGTGCTCAAGCAGGAGGAGTGTTCTCTTCATTTACCCCCACAAACTGCGCCCAAACCGGATGTTTCAGCAAGCTTTCTGAAGAGAATACCCAAGCTTTTGTCATCCCCTATTGTACCTCAAAGTTACACTGATGGATTCAAAAGATGCTGAAAATAAATTGAGGGCTTTTGCCTTGAGGTTACCCAGGAGGCCATGTGACTTCCCTATACCGAGATTGTCGCTGGTAAGTATTCCTGCCCCATCCACTTTTTTCTTATGTTTTCTTATTTATTTTAATTTTATTATTCATTATTATTATTATTCATTTTTAATAATTTATTATTATCATCATATTTATTATTTATTTTAAAAATACTTTATTTAACTTATTTATTTAACTTTATTGAGATATAAGTCAGATACCATAAAATTCATCCTTTATAGTATATGATTCAATAGTTCTCAGTACATTCACGAAGTTCTACAACCATTGCTACTATGTAATTGCAGAACATTCTATCAACACTCCCCCCAAAACCTCTATCTATCTATCTACCTACCTACCTATCAGGAGCCATTTCCCATTTTTTCCAGCCCCAGCCCCTGGAAAACCACTAACCTCTTAACCTGTTTCTATGGATTTGACTATTCTGGGCATTTAATATAAATGGAATGATACAATATGTGGCTTTTTATGCCTGGCTCCTTTAACTTAGCATAATGTTTTCTTTCTTTCTTTCTTTCTTTCTTATTTGTTTGTTTGACAGAGAGAGACACAGTGAGAGAGGGAACACAAGCAGGAGGATTGGGAGAGGGAGAAGCAGGCTTCCCGCTGGGCAGGGAGCCCGATGCGGGTCTCCAACCCAGGACCCTGGGATCATGACCAGAGCCGAAGGCAGACACCCAATGACTGAACCACCCAGGTGCCCCAAGCATGTTTTCAAGATTTATTCATGGTATAGCATGTATCAGAGCTTTATTACTTTTTATGGCTGAATAATAATCTATCATATAAATATACCAAGTTTGGTTTATCCCTTCATCTTTTGAGTTATTTTCACTTTGGGGCTATCATTAAAAATGCTGCCATAAACATTCATGTACAGGTTTTTGTGTGTGGATATAATTCTCTTGGGTATCTAACTAGAAGGGGAATTGCTGGGTCATATGGTAACTCTATGTCTAACTCTGTGAAGAGCTGACAGACTGTTTTTCCCTGTGGCCGCACCATTTTCCATTCCCACCAGTGGCTGATGAGGGTTCCACTTTCTCCTCCTTCTTGTCAGTACTTGCTGTTGTCTGTCCTTTTGATGATAGCCATCCTGGTGAGTGGTATCTCCTTGTGGTTTTGACTTTATTTTTCCAGTGATTAATGATATTGAACATATTTTCATGTGTTCATTGGCCATTTGTAGATCTTCTTTGGCCAAAGGCTTACTCAAACCTTTGCCCAACTTTTTAGTTGAGTCATCTGTTTATTTTTATGTTGTAACCTCTTTTGGTAAATGCATCCTTTTTATTCCTATTTCTTCGTTGATGCTATTATAAATAGAACTTTTCTCTTAATTTCATTTTAATATTGCTCATTGTTGGTGCATAGAAATACAGATGATTTTGTATGTTGATCTTGTATTTTGCAACCTTTCTGAATTTGCTTATTAGTTCTAATAATTTTGGTGTCAATCCTTTTGATTTTCCACATAAAGGACCATGTCATCTATGACTAACTTTACCTCTTCCTTTATAATCTATGTGTGGTTCATTTCTTTTTCTTGCCTTATTGCTCTAGGTATAACCTATGTTACAATATTGAGTAGAAGGTGTGAGAATCCTTGTAGAAGGACATCCTTATCTTGTTCCTGATCTTAGGAGAAAGCTGTCTTTCACCATTAAGTATGATTTTGGCTATGGAGTTTTCGTAAATGTTCTTTCTTAGGTTTAGTAAGATCTCTTCTATTCCTAGTTTCTTGAAGGCTTTTATTATGAAGGGGTGCTAGATTTTGTTCAATGCTTTTCTGCATCCATTGATATGATCGTGTGGTTTCTGTTCTCTATTCTATTAATATGGTGTACTACATTGATTTTTGTGTGTTAAACTAACTTCACATTCTTGTGATCAATGCCACTTAGCCATGGTGTATAGCCTTTTTTAGATGTTGCTGAATTCAGTTTGCTAATTTTTTAAAAGGATTTTGCATCTACATTCATAAGAGATATTGATCTGTAGTATGTTTAGTGACTTTCCTGGACTCATTCTATAAAATCTGTATTAATTTGTTGTGTGTGGCCACTGAAGTCTCTGCATGGTTAGCATCATAGTCAGCTATCCATGGAGCAAGGATATTTTTTTAAATGCTTTGAGTCAGTATGTGTTCCAGCATTTGCTGAGAGGCCCAGTCCATGTTTCGGGGCTTCGAATGTTCCAGCAGACAATTTTGTGCCTCTGTGCTTCATTTCCTGCTTGTGAAGAGCCTCATTATTGGAGATCTTTTTTGGGCATAGGCACAGCCCAGCACATTCATGTGGCCTTCTATTTTTTTTTTTAAATTTTATTTATTTATTTATTTGAGAGAGAGGGGGGGGGAGAGGGAGCATGAGCAGGGGAAGGGGCAGAGGGAGAATCAGGCTCCCTGCTGAGCAGAGAGCCTGATGTGGGGCTCCATCCCAGGACCCTGAGATCATGACCTGAGCCGAAGGCAGACACTTCACTGACTGACCCACCCAGGGGCCCCTCATGTGGTCTTCTTGATTCCTGACAGTATGTCAGAGCTTTTTGAAGCACTTACAGAAATCCTATTCCCCAATTTTTTCTTTTAAAGTTTTTGGTCAGCCTCTTGTTAACCCCAACTTGTTATACCATCTCAGGCAGCTGTGATTTTAAATAATTGCCAATGATTGCTTTTACAAATGTCCTGCAGGTAGAGCTGTTTGCACAGAGAAAGTTCTGAGTCAGGTCAAGTAAAGATGAGCTCTAAGAGTGGAGCATAAGTGAACTGCCAGACAGGTCAAATAGTGACAATTCTCTGGGGTTGGGTTTTTTAGGGACTTTTCAAGGCTGTTCTATTCTCCCTCCAGTGAATGCTAAGCTGTTCGGTTTCCCAGCTCCCATAAACGTGATTTCATGGGTTTTCAAGGCTACTGTGGAAATGGGGAGAAGGGGTAGGATTAGAGCAAGTTAAAATGCCACAGTATTTGCTGTTCTTACCAAGATTCAGCTACTTTTCTAGAATAAACATTCCTAATATTGTTGTGAACCTTTAATTAATTATTTTGAGTACTGAAAACATTGATTATGATAATTTTATCCAGTGTTCTTGCTTTTATGGGGAATGGATTTTTGGAGGTGTATTACATCATTTTATATGTTGAGGTTGAGCTGCCTCACCTATCTAAAAAAAAAAAAGGAAGAAAGAAAAAAGGAAGAAGGAAGGAAGGAAGGAAGGGAAGGAAGAATTCCCCTTAAGTTACCAAAAAAGGAAATACTTCTAATTTTTCTGTCTCCTTGTACCCACATCTGGTGCTTATCAGAAATAAAGGGTATTCTCAGGCATTTTCTACCAACTAATGCTCTTGAAGCCTGGGACTGGACTAGAAGGAGAGAGATCATAAGGTGTGGCACTGTTCTCCTGGGTCCCATCCTCTATGGAGCTGCAATTGCTTCTTGTGTCATGGTCAGTCAGTTGCATGTTTACAATAATCCTTTGTTCTACTGTAACACAATGACATACACCATATTCCCATGGATGTACTCAAGGCCATGGATGTCCACCCTACATCCCACTGGCTTTCCCATCCAACAAAGGATGTTAGGAAAAAAATGTGAGTAGGTGTCTTAGTTGGCCTTACCCCAGAATTAGACCCTAAGACAAGGACTAGAGTGCTAATTGTTAATTTGGGAGGAAATCCCTGAAAGTGCTGCTTGGGGACTGGGGATGGAAGATGGGAAAGGAAAGAAGCCAATAAAAAGTGTGTCTTCTTGCAAGTTAACACTGTGGGAAACTGGAAAGCAATCCTACTGTGGGGCTCTAGGAGCCAGTGTAGAAAATACGCTTCAGAGTTATCTCAACCAAGGGAATATTTAACTCTTAACTCCTATCCCTCCTTGGCTGAGGGCTGCCTGGGGGACATTAATTTTTCAGCACTTTCATCTGGGCCTGCGCAGGGTCCTGAATGTTCTGGAAGCTAGTAAAACACTCTCAGGCAGAAACTCACAGATATTCATAGTAGACAGCTTGAGTGTGGAGAGACGAAGGCCAAGGGCTTTGGGTAAGGCATTAACACTGTCTGCTATAGGACTAATAACATTATTATTGGGATAACTTTGAATATTTGAATATAATAAGTAAACAATATATTTTAGTATTTAACTCTCATTAGTAACAGGTAATTTATGATAATTTCACAGGAGATGGTAAGGCCTACTACTTTTTAAAAAATATTTATTTATTTGAGAGAGAGAGAGAGCGCACACAAGCAGGGGGAGGAGCAGAAGGAGAGGAAGAAGGACAGGAGGAAGGACAAGCAGGCTCCTAGCTGAGCAAGGAGCCCCAGCAGGGTTCAATTCCAGAATCCTGAGATCATGACTCAAGCCAAAGGCAGACACTTAACTGACTGAACCATGAAGGCAACAAGAGGTTTAGTGTTTCATAACAAACTTTTTCAGGGGCTCCTGGGTGGCTCAGTTGTTAAGCATCTGCCTTCAGTTCAGGTCATGATCTCAGGGTCCTGGAATAGAGCCCCACATCAGGCTCCCTGCTCAGCGGGAACTTGTGCCTTCCTCTCCTACTCCTGCTTGTATTCCCTCTCTCGCTGTCTATGTCTTAAAAAAAAAGTTTTCAAAAATGGACCAAATATGTCTGGCCCAGTTGCTGGTGGGGTGAGGGGTGGTGAGACGACGGGCTCCACGTGCTCCATAGCAACGTAATCAGATCCCCTCCCCCTGGAAGGTTCACGAAGAAGCCACCACCACCTGGTCTGGGGGTCACCATGGTGACCAGAGTGCATACCATGATGCTGCTCAACTTCCCAAGTATGAAGTGGAAGAGGAGCCCCTGGAACCAAGATCCAATGAAACAGAAGATGGTGAATCTAGGATTGCCTACAGTTATCCCCCCCGGACTTATTTGGGAACAATCTGCAACTGCTGGACACAGGAGACATGGGCATTCCCCTAACCCTCAGGACAGGTCCCATTTCCCTAAGCCTATCTACAATAGCAAGGGGAAGAGGCTTACTTAACACCCGCAAGTTGCACACCAACCAAATGCCTAAAGTGGCACAACCTCATCACAGAGATGGTTGCCCTCAACCCTGATTTTAAGACTCCTGCAGATTACAAACCTCCAACAAAATGTGTGAGTGATAAAATAATGATTGTACAAGATGCATATCCAGAAATCAACTTCATGGGGCTGCTGATTGGGCCCAGAGGGGACACCCTGAAGAACACAGAGAAGGAGTATAATACCAAGGTTCTGGTCTGGGAAAAAGGGTCTGTCAAAGAAGGGAAAGCTGGGCACCAAGATGACCTGATGTTGTGTGCAGAAGGTGAGCCATTTCTTGCCCTAGTTACCACCAGCTCCATAGAGAATGTGAAGAATGCCATGGAACAGATAAGAAACATCCTGAAACAGGGTATTGAGACCCCTGAAGACCGGAATGATCTATGGAAGATGCAGCTTCAGTAGTTGGCTTGCTTGAATAGGACCCTTCAGGAAGACAAGAGCAGGATCATAAGAACCTGGTAGAGTTCAGAGACCCACAGCACTACCAATACCATAGCGTGGATCAAGTGTGGCCACGCTGCTTCTGATTGGGTATTCCAAAGGCCTGCTGACTCCTAATCAGTTCAGAAGAAAGCATGGATGGTTCAATCTCATGGCTGAACCAGGTGAAGCACCTGTGGTCTCCGCCTCTGGGCCCACCACCATGCCCCTGGTCAGTGCTCCTGGGCCTGCTGCTCCCACCAACAATCCACCTCCCCTGTCTGCCATGTCTACCACCCAGAGCTGCCCGCCTTGAATGATGAATTCTGGTGTTTCAGAGTTGGTCCTACAATGGCATGCACAGAGCTGCTCCTGGAGGTGGTCCCCAGTCTCCCACACCTATTGCCCAGCTTGACAAGTGGACATGCTGGACATCCCATGCAGCATAACCTTAATGGACCCCCACTCCCTTGGACACAGCTACCACCACCACAGATGAACCAGGGCCCCCTCCTGCCTGGGCACCATGGCCCTCCTCCAATGGATTGGTACCTGGGAAGTACACCTGTGGGCTCTGGGGTCTATTGCTCTCATCAAGGAAAACTTATGATGCTAACACCTCCAACGGACATGATGCCACCACTGCCTTCCAGTGGGCAGCCCCCACCACCTCCCTCTGGTCCTCTTCTCCCATGGCAGCAGCAGCAGCAGCCTCCACCACAACCCTTCTGCTCCGCTGCAGTATGTCTTCCAGTACCCCCTTGCCATGGCGGCAAAGATCCCTCCCCGCGGTGGCAATGGCCTGAACCATCAGAGTGAGGACTTTCCAAGCCCAATGTGACCTTTTCAGCTAGACAGCCTCAGAAGCGCCCCTGGTGGACAGGCTGGTTTGGCAAAGCAGCCTGAGTTTGTGGACAGAATCAGAACGTGGGGTCTCCGTCCTTATCATGAAATTTATATTAGTTTTTTGCTTTTTCTCTTGTTATTTCCTTATCTCTTCCTTCCTTCAGACTCCATCCAAGGAGACGGTGTTCCTTAATCTTCTGCTGCAATTAGATTCTTTTCCTTTTTGTCCATTCCTTGTTCTTCTCTTCCCAAGGAGAAGAGAGAGCAGATGGTTTTAGGCAGAAATTCAGCCATTAACGTCAAGCCAGTTGTTGAGGACGGGTTCTTTTGGTTCTCAGATTTTCAGGGTTGCGGTGAAAAAAAATTTTCTTTTTTGTAGTATGAATATTTTTGTCTCTGCCACCTTTGTAGAATAGTGGGTTAATTTCCAGGTCTGGGGTTGACATCCATCTTGGCACTTCTGGAGTGGTAGGTGGGGCCACTCAAGTCACGTTTGACTTGTCTGCCACCCTGGAGAGTCGTTTCCATGCTTCCTGAGCACCTAAGCTACCTCAGATTCCATTTGCTCCCCTCCTTCCTGGAAGGTTTCCTTTTAAATTTTATTTTAATCCCAAACATCTGAATGTTTTGCAGTGTCTAGGGGTTGGAGCCTCTTGTTTTTCATTCTACTTCCTTTTTTCTCCCCTTCCCTCTTCATAGAGTGATTATATTGACAATAATATATAATATGCATTCTCTTCACTGGTTTATCTGCAGAAATTTCTCTGGGCTTTTTTTTTTTTTTTTTTTTTTGGCTTATGATTCAACCCTGTGTTAAAGGAGAGTGTTCCATTGAATACAAGAGCAATGCAGTTAAAAAATTTTTTAAAAAAGCCACACTGAGCTAGTAATTTTAACAATTATAGCAAGGATGTCATTGGTCAGCAGGCCTGTACTCTCATAATGAGATTACAATACTCATTATAGCAATTGAATGATAATTGTATGCAATTGTGTCTGTCTAATAACGGGTTCACTATCTTTACAAACCTTCTCTAGAGATTTTATAGGCCGTCTAGATGGAAATACCCATTGACATTTCTCTCGCTGCTCACACATAGCACGTCCAGTCAGATAATTTCCCAGGACCTTCCCTTGGTCATTGCCTTTATCTCAGCTCCAGCATCACCCTAATAGGTAACTGCTCTCGGCTCTTGGAACCGTTGTGTAGGTCTGAGTATGCCTTCACAGTGCAGGACTAGCAAATTCCCAGAATTGTAGCATTCCAGGAACAGGCTGGGGAACTGCAGGTCCTCTTCACATATATGAAAGTCTCCCCAGGGCTCAAATATCTCAGCTCCTAGATGTGTAATCATGTCTGATGCTGAGATAAGCCAACTAAACCTCTCTGCCTCTTCTAAGCCTTTTCCCAGGGAACTTGAACCACCAAGCATTGCTAATCCCCAGTGTAGGCTCTGGGTTTGTGGGACTGAGACTCAAAGGACTCAAAATGGGAATGTGTCTGTAGCTCTCTTGGAATCTCCAAAGACTTTCCTCACGAGGTCAAAACTTACTCGCCTGCTTTTAGTAACCTGCTATGGCCTTCTTCCATATGCTTCCCTTTTTGGATAGGCTTTTGCACTAAATATATCATTACTTCTTTACTGTGTCTGCTGATGCTCTTATTAGGTCTTTCTCCATTCTTTCAAGCTTCGCATAAACTTTTACTCTGACTTTCCCCCAGTTACTTCTGATAAAACTTTCAGTTATATTTCAAGAGCTTAAAGGATGTGAAAATTTTCAGACTATTTCACTTTGATTCACACATCCTCTCCATTTCCTTCATCCTTATTGTCTTTATTAGTTCCTGGTGGGAATCTAGCAATATGGTCCTATGGAAGCGGGTTTAGGAGAAACCAGTTTGGCCTTGGTGGTTTGCTCTAAAGGTCATCAAGGTGGCCTGCTGCTAGTTCAGAAGTCAAGCTCTGTGATATCTAGCTGGTGGGCACAGCCCTGAGATATTTCATGTACAATTCTTGTGAGTAGAAGCTCCATGGCTATAGATAACCAATCCATCCATGATCCTAAGCACGGTAACACTTAGGCAAGACATGGGGGTCTTTGCCAAGAGAAATAGTTCCAGGAGATGATGGGGAAGAGCATGGATTGAGACATCAATAGATTCAGGTTTGAATCCTGGGTCCAGCCTGTAGTAGTCCTGGTATTTTAGGGACTTGCTAAACCTCAGTTTCTATATCTATAAGATGATAATAACAATGGTGCACCTGGTTCACTCACTTGGTAGAGCATGTGACTCTTGATCTTGGGTTCTTGAGTTCAGTATCTGTGCTGGGTGTAGAGCTTACTTAATAAGAAATGGAATAACAATAGTGTTTACTGTTATTATGGGCTTTTTGGACAAGTTACATGGGACCTAGCACATATTATATGCTCAAAAATGTCAAATGTATGGTGGATAAGACTCCCATCTCAGCTGAGGAATAGGAAGACCAGTCAAGAACAAAGAGGTAGAAGCCATGGCATTTGAACTGTCTCCACACCAAAGTCTCTGGAAACATGGGCATCTGGGTTCAACCAGGCAATGGATTCAACCAGGCATTGAATTCACCCACTACAGTGGGCAAGATGGCTCAGCAAGTCTATAGATCTGGGCCTGTCTCTAGAAGAAAAACATGACTAATTGCTCCTGCTTGAAGGAGAAGGGCTGCACAGAAAGACTCTCTGCATTCTTGCTTCTTTTTGAATGACTATCTAGAAAATTTTCACACACTTTCCCTGAACAGGGAAACTGTGTCCCGTATGATCTTGAGTTCCCCTAATTATAGAATTACAGCATTTTAGACTGGAAGGGACCCAGTGCTACATGCCCTCTGCATCAGCCTGGATACTTACTGCCTTGAAGGTAATCTGTTTTATTTATGGGCAGCTTATATGAATTTTCATTCAATTCAGCAAATCTATTTTATGTGCGTAATATGAGGATAATGGTAATATTGACTTCATAAAATGGAGTGAGGATTAAAAGAAAAGCTCCATGACACAGAGTAAGTCTTTGACAATGTTATTTAGATGCACCACCTGTCCTTAAGTGCTCATAAGTGCTTTCTCAAATGTCAAGAAACACGTCCCCTTCTAACATGCCCAGTCTCCCTTCTGTTGCCATATAAAATAAGTGACCCATCAGACACTTGGGAAGGATTCTCATGTTCTCTGTCTCACATGAAATAGTTCCAATTCTTTCCTTTGTTTCTAGTGTGATCTGGCAAGGAACAGTCCTTCCTTGAAGGTAGATACCTGTCTGGTTTCAGGTGTGGTTCATCTGCTATAGATGACTGTTATGCTGGCACATCTCATGTCTTGGACAGAAACGCATTGGTGTCCTCTAAGAGTGCATTGAACTTGAACTCAAAATGCCTTCATTTTAAAAAAATATGTTTAGGGGCACCTGGGTAGTTCAGTGGATTAAAGCCTCTGTCTTCAGCTTGGGTCATGATCCTGGGGTCCTGGGATCGAGCCCCACATCATGCTCTCTGCTCAGCGGGGAGCCTGCCTCCTCCTCCTCTCTCTCTCTCTCTGCCTGCCTCTCTGCCTACTTGTGATCTCTCTCTGTCAAATAAATAAATAAATAAATATGTTTAGAGCAATTTTAGAATTGCAACAAAGTTGAGCGGAAAGTAGCAATTTCCTATATAACCTATACCCCCAGAGAGCCTCCCCCATCAGAATGATGCATTTGTCACAACTGATGAGTCCATGATGATACATCATCATCATCCAGAGCCCATGGTCTACATTAGGGTTTGCTCTTGGTGTATATTCTATAGATTTGAACAAGTGTATAATGACATGATCCACCATTACAATTAGTATAATATAGTATAGTATAGTATAGTGATTACAGGGTGGTTTCAGTGCCCTGAAAATCTTCTGAGTTCTACCTATTCACCTTTTCTTCCACCGAACCCCTGGCAACCACTGATTTTTTTTTTACTGTTTCCACAGTTTTGCTTTTCCCAGAATGTCATATAGTTGGAATCCTATAATATGTAACCTCTTCAGATGGGCCTCTTTCACTTAGTGTATGCACTTAAGTTTCCTCGTGTCTTTTCATGGCTTGGTAGCTCATTTATTTTTTTTATTGTTTTAGATTTATTTATTTGACAGAGAGAGATCACAAGTAGGCAGAGAGAGAGAGGAGGAAGCAGGTTCCCTGCTGAGCAGAGAGCCCGATGCGGAACTCGATCCCAGGACCCTGATATCATGACCTGAGCCAAAGGCAGCGGCTTAACCCACTGAGCCACCCAGGCACCCATAGTAGCTCATTTATTTTTAATGGTGAATAATATTCCACTGCTTGCATGCACCAGTTTGTCTCCTATCCTATTGAAGGGCATCTTTGTTGCTTCCAAGTTTTGGCATGAATATCCATGTGCATGTTTTTGTGTGTTTTTAACTCCTTTGGGTAAGTACCCAGAAGCATGATTGCTAGATCATTTGGTAAAAATATGTTTAGCTTTGTAAGAAACCACCAAGCTGTCTTCCAAAGTGGTTGTACCATTTGCATTCTCAGCAGCAATGAATGTGAGTTCCCATTGTTCCACATCCTTTCCAGCATCAGGTATTGTCAGTGTTCTAGAGTTTGGCCATTCTAATAGCTGTGTAGTGATATCTCATTGTTGTTTTAATTTTTATTTTCTTGATGACATGTGACACGAAACATCTTTTCATATGCTTCATCACCATCTATATATCTTCTTTGTTGAGCTGTTGGTTAAGATCTTTAGCCCAGTTTTTAATTGGGTTGTTTGTGTTCTTACTGTTGAATTTTAAGAGTTCTTTGCATATTTTGGATAACAGTCCTTTATCTGATATGTCTTTTTCAATATCCTTTCCTAGTCTGTGGCTTGTCTTTTCATTCTCTTGAAAGTGTTCTTTTCAGAGCAGAAGTGTTATTTTTAATTAGGTCCAGCTGATTATTTCTTTTATAGGTCATGCCTTTGGTGTTGCATCTAGAGGGTTATTGCCAAACTCAGGTCATCTAGATTTTTTTTCTATGTTATTTTCTAGGGGTTTATCTTACTACTCTACCATATTGCATTTTACATGTAGGTCTATGATCCATTTTATGTTAATTTTTGTGAAGAGTAAAAGGTCTGTGCTTAGACTGATTTTTTTTTCATGTGAATATACGGTTGTTTCAATATCGTTTATTGAAAAGTCTATTTTTGCTCCCTTGACTCGCCTTTGATCCTTTGTCAAAGACCAGTTGATTATATTTATGTAGGTCTGTTCCTGGGCTCTCTATTTTGTTCCTTTGATTTACTTATCTATTCTTTTGCTAATAACACACTATCTTGTGTAGTGTAGCTTTGTAGTAAGTCTTGAAATTGAGTAGTGTCAGTCTTCCAAATTTGTTTTCTCCTTCAATATTGTGTTAGCTCTCCTGGGTCTTTTGCCTCTTTATATAAACTTTAGAATTAGTTTGTTGATTTCCACAAAATAACTTTCTGGGATTTTGATTGTGATTGCATTGAATCAATAGATCAAATTGGGAATAACTGGCATCTTGACAATATTGAATCTTCCTACCCATGAGTATAGAATATTTCTCTATTTACTTATAATATTACTGCATTTACTTCTTTTTTTTATCTCATTTATCAGAGTTCTGTAGTTTTTCTCATATATATCATGTACATATTTTGTTAGATTTATAACTAAGTACTTCATTTTTTGGAGTATGAATGGAAATGGTACAGTATTTTTAATTTCAAATTCCACTTGTTATTTGTTGGTATGCAGGAAAGTTATTGACTTTTGTATTAACCTTCTATCTTACCACTCTACTGTAGCTGGTTATTAGTTTCAGAAGTTTTTTTTTGTTGATTCTTTCAGACTTTCTACATAGATGATCATGTTATCTGTGAACAAAAATCATTTTATTTCTTTCTTCCCAATTTGTTTTTTTTTAAATTTAATTTAGTTTTTATTTTTTAGATTTTTTTTTTTTAATTTGACAGACAGAGATCACAAGTAGGCAGTGAGGCAGGCAGAGAGAGAGGAAGAAGCAGGCTCCCTGCTGAGCAGAGAGCCTGATGTGGTGCTCCATCACAGGACCCTGAGATCATGACCTGAGCTGAAGGCAGAGGCTTAACCCACTGAGCCACCCAGGTGCCCACTTTCTTCCCAATTTGTAAATCTTTTATTTCCTTTTGTTTTGTTGCATTAGCTAGGATTTCCAGTATGACATTGAGACTCCCGTGGTCTTCTAAAATATAAAATGCTACCTACTCTAGGCTAACCCATTCTTTGAAGTAAATGTGGGACTTTGCATACTGGTTAATTCTCATCCTGTCAGTAAAGTCCATCATTAAGCTTTGCCAGATGGTTCTTGACTCTTGCTGCCCTCATCTTTTATGTTAACTATTCCTCCTATCCTTAAGTCATTTGTAAATGCTTAAAGCATATATTTTGCGTCTTCATCCAAATAATTTAAAACATTTTTGAAAGAACCAGAAAGATCAAGTATAGCATCCTGAAGTATGCTGATAGAGAGTGATTATCAGATACAATTTTGCAATGGACCTATCAAATTGATTTGCTATCTTTCCAGTATCTTCCATTGGAGATCCATACAGAGAATGGGAGAGTAATTCTGAAACATATTGCAGAAATCCAGATACACTAGTTCTATGTCATTCTGCCCTGTTGCCTTTGGATTGAGTTCATATCCATTCCTGTGCTCTTTTATGGGATGAGTCTGAATACTCTTGCATTTACAATACTGTATTATTATTTTCCATTTGTTTGTTATCTTCTGCCTTTGTATTATGAACTCTTGAGGCCAGGGATTACATTTTATTTACATCTATATATCTAATACCGGGCAACTATAACCCACCAAGTGTACCAGGAATTCTATACATGTATATTAAGGGTTCTAAACACCCTTTAAATGTGTTGAATTCCACTTACATATTAGTCTGATTGTCCCTTCCTTTAAAGAAGAAATGAAATTAACTTGGCAAGACTTGTTATTAACGAATGAATACTGAGTCATGTAAAAACATTTTCTTTACTGATAAACTGATTATTAAAATAGAGCTGTAAAATCATAATATTCTCTCATATGCTTGTACCGTAATTAATTTAACTAATCTGTATTGTTCAACATTTAGGTTGCTTTAAATTTGTCATGGTTTTAAGTATAACTGTGATGAACATCCTTTATACAAATCCTTGACTGAATCTCCGACTGTTTCTTTAGAATGCACTGCTAAAAGAGGATTTGTGCTAATGAGAATTAATGCTTTAGGGATAGAAAGATTGCACCAATTTACAGTCTCATCAGCAGAGAATGAGAATGTTCATTAAAATGTACCTTTACTAACTGGCTTATTTTTAATTACTAGTGTGACATTCTGCTGATTTAAAAATAAACTATTTTATTTTATTTTTTTAATCAGTACTTTATGTTTCTATTGAGATTGGAGGTGAGTCAAATGTTTTATCTATGCATTGTCTGTTTATGTCTTTTGACCATTTTCTAACTGAAGTTTTGGTGGTTTTCAATTTATACATATTTACAGATACAAATTAATGCACATAGGGAAATCTGGAATACTTAGAATGTGGTTAAGATGGCATTTCATACTGTGAAAAATAATAGTACAATAAATGGTGTTGTAAAAGATGGTTCTTTCTTTAGAGAAAAAGTTAGATATCTACCTTACAGCATGCACAAAAATAATTCCTCAGCTAGAATAAAGAGCTAACCATAAAACCAAAACTATAAAATTAGACAAGAGAATATTTTTCACATTTAAAATGAAGAGGGATTTTTTTTAAGATACAAAATTAATTGTCTGAATTCATTAAAGTAAAAGACCATGTATCTACATGAAACTACAGACCTTCTGTATGGCAAAGACACATAAGCAAGCATAAAAAAATTAGTGAGAAACTAAGAGAAAAGATTTGCAATTTTGGAAGGCAGGCAAATTATTAAGATCAGGATTGTATAAAGCCTTACCAATTCATAAGAAAAAGAAAGGTAGGCAACCCAGTAGAAATTGAAGTAGCTAACCCATGTAAAATGATTGTCAACCATACAACAGTCTAGATTAAGGGACCCCCAGCTCTACTGCCCCCCATCACCTCCATGAAATTTCAAATTTCACATTTCCTTCCTTGACTGGACTCCTCTCTTCCTCTGGCCTTATCTTGGACCCTCTGTCCCCACCCTTAAACTTCACAATTCAGTCATGAGGACATCGTCAGGACTCCCAGCACCAACTTTACTTTGTTTTCTGATATTCCTGCCCTGACCCTGTCTGGCATGCCACCTAGTTTGCCTGCAAAACACTTGCTCATCCTTCAAGACAATGATTTCATCTACAGAAGCTTCCCAGCCCCTCCCCCAATACTCTTTGTGAAAGTTCTTGGCAGACTCTTCATCATCTTGATAACTTTCATGCCTAGTATTACATATCTGGTGCAGAGAATGTATAGTCCATGTTTAATAAATTGTATCTAGCAATATTCCCTCTTCTTGGGTTAATGAAAGGTGCAGAATTTATCCCGTTAGCTAGATAGAATTAGGGTTGGATTTAAAACCCATTTTCTGGGGTGCCTGGGTGGTTCAGTCAGTTAAGCATCTGCCATTCGCTCGGGTTATCATTCCACTGTCCTGGGATTGAGCCTTGCATGGGGCTCCCTCTGCCTCTGCCTGCCACTCCCTTTGTTTGTGTGCTCTCTCTCTCTCTCAGATAAATGAATAAAATCTTAAAAACCATTTCTCTTGACTCCTAAGACTTTTTAACTTTCTGATTAACCTTATTTAACTTAAGTTACTTTATTTTAAAGATTAGGTTTTCAGTATAAAACCTCATTTATTTTTAAAAAGCATAGAAAGTAAAAATTTTAAAGCATCATTAACTGACCTCTAATTCAAGTATCTAGGAGAAGAACAAGAGTAACTGCCTTCTAAGACCAGTTTCAGAACATAGACAGTAGACAACAACTTCAACTGCAACCAAATTCAATGCAAGTGAGGACAAAAATGCATTTATTTTGGCAATAAGGAAGTACCTGGTGACCTTTTCCAGGGTGGTTCCATGGCATGATGGAGGACAATGCAATAGGATAGAGACAATGAAGGGAAAATAAGTGGAAACAGTAAAATGGGGGCTATTCTTTAGAGCCACATACCTTGTTTTGTGATTCTCAAACCACTGGAACCAAGATCTGGGTCTACTGTTTTGGGTTTTGCAAAGCTCACTTATAGGACTGTAAGTGAAGACAGAGATATTTCTGTCTTATTCATACGAATTAAATACTACCCACCTAGCACAGTACCTGGTACATAGTATGTGCTCAAAAATATTTGTCAAGTACTGAAATCTTATAATAGGCAGAGAGGAAAAAGAATAAACTGAGGCTTCACAAGTTATTGTATTGACATAATTCATGCAGATTTTGGTCAAAATGATTCCCCAATGGCCTAATCTAGGCTTTCCTTAACACCTATCTTGTGTCAAACCCTATCTATCATCCTGGTTATGGAGATGGGAAGGAGGGTGAATGATCCAATTTTCTTCTGCTGAATTTCTTACCTCACCCAAGCTAGAGAAGATACTCTTTCCTTTCCAGGATTAGGGTCATTCATACTTGAATCCAGAACTGCCTGAGGCCATGTTCCCTGGTGCAGAAATCAAGTCTGTTGAGGTGACCCCGAGTGGTGGAGTTGGTTAAGTGTCTGACTCTTGATTTCAGGTCAGGTCATGATTTCAGGGTCAAGAGATTGTCCCTGTGTTGGACTTTGTGTCCAGTGGATAGTCTACTTAGGATTCTCTCCCTCTTTCTCTCTCTCTGTACCCCACTCCCATGCCCCCCAAATAAATAAATTAATTTAAAAAAAAGAAATCAAGTCTACTGTTAGTGGAAGACACCAAAGCCAAAATGCTGAATAAGTAGAGGGCAGGCCCTAAAAAGTTTGATGTCTTAGAACTGTCGTTCCTGAAGCTAGCCCACCTATGGTTAGATTACCTGAGTCACTAAGTACTCCTTTCCCCTACTCTATTTTCACTGAGTTCATTTGAATTGGGTTTTTGGCACCAGTATGTGAAAAAGCCAAAGCTGGGGAGAGACAGGGCTGTGGTTAGAAGCCCAGTATTTTCCACCACAGTCCACATCTGCCTCTCACACTCAATGCCAGTGGCAGACCAAGATCTCTGTTTCCACAAGGGCAGGTGGAAGACACAGTAGCCTGTTTTTGTAAATAAGATTTTATGGGAACGCAATCTTGTCCATTCATTTACATTTTGTCTATGGCTACTTTTGTGCTACGATTATAGAGCTGAGTGCCTATAACAGGGACCGTATGGCAAAAGCTTAAACTATTCACAACTTGGCCCTTTATGGAAAGTTTGCTGACTCCTGATTTAGAAGACAGTGATGGAAAGAGTGGTAGAGGAGACTGCTGAACCCTCACCCGGATTCTTTTTTCTTGCCCTTACATTCATATTCCAGCTGCTGCAATTGTTAGCTGATAACTTACAGATGCCTTCTTCTCTAGATTGCCTGGCAATCTCCATGCCCCTTTGCCTACAGCAGACTTTGGCCAGTAACATACAAAGGTGCAATCAGTGTGCCAAGAGCTGCCTTGTGGGATTAGGCTAAAGCCAGTCTCCTGCTGAGGTCACACTCTAGCCAACCACACCACGTCCCCTGCCTAGGGCCCTTCTTCAATACATCACTTCCACAGAAATTCCTGTGTCAGCCACTGCTTCTAAGAACCCCATCAGAGGCAGGGGGTAAAGAATCCTTGGCAGGTATGGCCTAGTCTTGGAAGCAAATGGAAAGCTTCCAAGCTCTCCATGAGCTACCCTCATGGAGACTGGTTATGAGATTTGTGATGTTCCTGGATAGGTGAGCTAGACCAGGGAAATGACCCTACATATCTGTTCTAATACACTCTTTGTTTTGCACTTTGTAATCCCCAATATGTCAAAGCCCCTTCTTACCCAAGATACTTCAAGATTAAATATAAAAAGAAAAAGAATTACCTTTCTAGTATTGGAACCAGAACAAGTATAAAATGAAGAAGGTGTGGGGTTAGGGCTGCATCGGTGGCTTCTAGGAAAAGCCCTGATATTTTGACTGAAATCAGTCAAAATCATCCAGAAAGTTGGACCTCTCAGGTTCTATATTTCCTCCTTACCTTACCATCCTGATACAAAGCTTCAAGACTCTGAACTTCTCAATGATCTGATATTCAGATCCTGTGAATGGTGGATTCCGCCAATTCTGGGAAAGCTCTTTGCTGAGCAAAGAGATGTATGAGGAAAGCTAAATTTATCAAGTGTTTATTCATAGCTTGGTGTTATTCACTTTTGTATTCACTGAGGCTGGCCCAGAGTAGCTGCTTAATGCTTGCTTGGCAATGAGTCAGCCTGTGTCCTGCTGCTGGGCAGGGAAATGCAAGACTGTGTGAACCTCTCATGTTTGTAGCCTCTGGGAAGAGGGAAGAGATCAGACCAGCTCATTTCCTCATAGACACAGGTGTTCCTTAGCTCTGAACTTGGCCGTTGGCTTGTGTGTGAATTCCACGTTCAGGAGTGGCCAGGGCCCTCAGGGTGGGGCAAGGGTGTGGCTGGGCAGAGTTCAGGAATGCATTGTTCCAGAAAAGTAGTCCGAAAAGTTTTTCTGCCTCCCTTTCCCTGGTTGGCTTCAGTTTCAGTAATAGAAAACCTGCCCATTAGGGCCAAAGGACTCTTGCTCTATTTGGGAGGGCTATTGCCAAGGGCTTCCTAGATGCAAAGCACGGGCTCAAACCCAATTATCACCAAACGGTTAAAGGAGAAATGTCCTGCCTGGTCATGCCCTTAAATGAACCCAGGTTATTACCTCCTATGGTAAAAAATTAAAACAGACACCAGTATTTTGTGCTTAGACTTTTGCCTTGGTTCCCTTCACCCCACTCCCACCCCTTCTCTGTTGGCCTTTTTATCTTTTCCCAGTCCTGCTCCCATGAACCCTAACTGGCGTTAGATAGCCAACAGACAATCCAGGCTTGCAAGGAGCTTTCCAAAGACTCCTGTCAGCTGCCAGAATGAAATTTTGTGACCTGAGAAAGAGGCACAGAAATCACTCCATCTCAACCTTTGCAACAGCGAGCTTTGGCAGCAATCACAGATAAACAAAACTGTAACCTGGGACAAGACCAAAGTCACGGAGCTCTCTCTTCTTGTCCTATGACAATTCCAATCCTACTTCCATTAAGAGTATTACCTAATTTTGAGGTGCTCCCTGAGGCATATCAGCTGAATAAAGCCCTCAATCTCTATTTGGGTCATTTAACTATATATATATATATATTTTTTTGCCTTGGCAGTTGGATGCCATGACTTATGCAGAGCCTAGATGAGCCCTGAATCCTTCCGAGGTTTCAGAGATGGAGAGAAGATGCTGAGGAACTCTTGCTTCCTCCCTTCTTGGTGACCTCTGTTGGGTCCTCCTTCAATCTTTTGCTCCAGTTTTCCTTTGTTGCATGGACGTTTCAGGCTTGGGTTTCTTTGAAAGGTTAACCTATTGTCTGATAAGTCGCTCCATCTATTTACCTTCGTCTTTTGGGATTCTCTGGGCAAGTAGAGAATTCGATGATAGTCTTAGGTAGGACAAAGCACTTCTCCCTTCTTCCATCTAGGATCTCTTTTATTATGGAAAACACCAACCCAACATTTCTCTCCCCACTCCATCCACCCCCAGGAGTCATATGTTCTGCCACACTGATCCTAACTGTTAGGTTCCTCTTTAAGTAATAGGACTTCAGGAAAGACTATATTGAACTCCAATGAGGAGCTCCAAAGGTGGGGCTTTTGAGACAAGTCAGAACTTATATATATTTGCATGATACCTTGGGGCCAAAGAAAAGTAGCTAACTTGAAATGGGTGGTTTTCTTGAATGTGTAAAAAGAAGCGACTGAAAAAAAGAGCAATTCAGATAGACTTCCACCTATGGAGGTCTCTTTTAAACAATATCAGCTTTCTTCCTACATAAAGACTGACCCTCTTGTCTAGCTGTTTCTGTCTCTTATAACCCCAATTCTCTCTGGCTTCCCTCCTTTCCTGATCCCTGCCCTCCTTTCCTCCTCCTGCCCTTCCTCAGCTCCTTCTCATCTTATTTTTAAAAATTTTAAAAGATTTTACTTATTTATTTATCAGAGAGAGAGAGAGAGAGAGAGAGAGCACAAGCAGGGGGAGCAGAAGGCAGAACAGGCAGAGGGAGAAGCAGGCTCCTCGCTGAGCAAGGAGCTGGATGCAAGGACTTAATCCCTGGGATTGAGAGCCAGGACCCTGGGATCATGACCTTTAGCCAAAGGCAGCCACTTAACCGAATGAGCCACCCAGGCATCCCTCCTTCTCACTTTTAGACCCAGACCTTTACCTGGTCCTTTCCAAGAAGGTCCCAACCCAAATCTGACACCCCAAACCACAACCTAGTTTTGGGCTGAGTTCCATACCTGGCCAAAGATTTCCCAAATCCTTGAAAGAATAGAGAGAAATGTATTGAGCAATTCAGGATAATTCCGGGGGCTTTATGTTCCTGAGCACCCTGATCTATAGCAGTTAGCACACCTTTTAGTGGGATCAAGGGGTGACAGAACCTGGGTTGACAAGGCCAAATGGCCACCATAATTGAGGACATAGCTAACTCTCATAGAAATAACACACTTCCTCCAGATATGCCAAAGCCCTAGAGTTAGGAGAGTCTTTTAAAGGTGATTCCTGAAGGTTCCCCCGCCCCCACCCCTCTGCCCTCATTGACTGGGGAATAATCTAGTCCTGTCAACAAGCATGTGGTGAGTCTGTCTTTAACTTTAAGGACTGATTAGGCCACCCCTCGTCTGTGATCAGCACCTTTTTATTACCCCTCCTAAGCCTGAAATATCAGATGCTGTTCCAAAGCATAAAATAGGTTGACAGACCACACCTTTCCATGAGTTACAACACTTAGTGTTTTGCAGATAATATCATAAAAAAGAGAAAAGCTCATACCATGAATTTATGACAGTACAGTTTAAATAGCTTGAGGGAAATAAAGGGCCTTCCACAAATATAGCAGTTTCCTGTCTCCTTGGGACCCTTAAGTTGTCAACATGCTTTTTTCCTCAGTCTTTCCATCCTCCCCGGGCCCCCAACCAATCAGGAGTGGGACCTTTTGCCCCAGTAAGAGGCCAGTATTAAGGGCTCACTAGGACTTTCTCTTGGCTGTCTGACTGGGATGACCCAATATGCCCTCACATGCTGGCTTTCCTCGATTACCCTACACTCTTATTTCCCCACCTCTCTTCTTCCTTAGAATTAACTCATTTTTCTGATTTACTTTTCTTAGTCTCTGATGTCCTCTGGGTTTCATCATCTACAAATGCGGGAGAAAGAAAGACTCTAGCGCCTTAGGAGATCCCATAATGCCTCTTTCTAAATTGCTCCAGTATCTCTTAAGCCCAAAGCACTGGAGGGACTATAACCCACTGTTGCAGATTTACTCATTTCTAGTACCTGTCCCTGTAGCACTCCTGTCTTCTGCTTTATACGAGACTTGAGGGCTATGAATCTTATAGAGCAGCCATGTTTCCCTGGCTTTACACCTCCAAATTCAATACACTGCTTAGTAATACATCTCAGTTCCATCTTCTCTCTTAACTGGAGACTTAAAACAGAGTTTCCTGAAACTCTTCTGAAGCAGATTTGGACACAAAGGAGACAAATTTCCCAAGAAACGTGGTATAAGCAGATGATCTTGAATAGTGGACAGCTTTTGCCCGAGATGACAGAATAATCCTGTCCTAATTTTATCATCTCCCTTTTCATGCCAGCCTTGTTTCTCAGCCTTTATCTCTATCTAACCTCTGGATATGCAGAAGAATCTCCAACTGTTAGCCTTGCTCTGCTATTTCTCCTTCCCTCTATCTTTCTTTTTCCTTCTCCCTCTCTACCCTTTACCTTCCTCCTTCGATATCCAGTTTTTGGCATTTTTCTGGGTCAACCTTCTACTTTTGAAGCTAATGTCACCTATGATTGTTGACTCTGCTCATCATTCTCATTAGTTCCATTGCCATTTTAGAAGTACCTATTTCTTGCACAGAAGGAAATCTGTCTGTCATTACTGTTGGCATTTGGGACAAGGTCCCACGCAAACTGGGTCTCCAACAAATCTCCAAGGTTAGCACACCCTATCTAGAAGACTCCCTGAAGAGGGAGAACTTGTTTCTTTTGAAATGAAATATTTGTTCCTAATTCTCAGTTCATGGGCCCTGAGCTATTGTAACAAAACCTGCCAGGCCCAGTTTAAGGGAGTGAACATCAATGGGCCAGCTTTACCCAGGAAAGAGTCCCAAGGGGTTCAAACGTGTGTGTGTGTGTGTGCCCACTGCTTATTTGTTTTGGTCAATAAGCAATTGGACAGAACCATATTCTCTCATCTATTTGAGTTTATCACCTTTTTGGGTCAGCAGTCAAATTCTTACTCCCAAACCAGAAGAATAATCCATGATTGAGGACTAGCACCCCTCTTTGCAAAACATCCATTTTCAGAAAGTGATGAAAAGGAACTGCGTGAAGAAGCTAAATGACTCAGAAACTATCTAGATATGTTCACTGCTACCTGCAGCAGGTCTTATGCCAACATTATCACTGAAAGACTGAACCTGTGGGCTTCTGAAGATTTTAATGCAATGCAAGAGTTTTTCATGCTGTCATTTGTGAACTAAGCCATGCCACTAACAATGTCACCAGAGTATTAAAGCACTTGCTCATGAAATGCCCGAATTCCAGAGGCTGTTGTCCATCATTGACTGGCATTTGACATTGTCTTGGCATCTAAGGAATGTATTTGTACAGCTGTCAAAATGATTTTTGCACGCACATACACCTCCCAAACTTTCTGATGTCTTTTCATTGAATAAACACATCTGTGAAGCCAATCAAAGCATTTGTCGAGTGAATGAGGTAGACCTGTCCTCTAGGACCTATGGATCATTGTCTGGTGATTGCAGAAGGGACTTTTGCCCTGGGTATTCTCAACAGAGATACAGTCCTTGGGATACACTTCTCCCCAAGGGCTAGTGATTATTTTCTTTTTTTTTTTTTCTGAAAAGAGTACCCCTCCTCAAGGACATCCAATCATATCTAATCAAGACCAGCAACCCTGTCCTGTCCAAATGGATGATCCAAACTATGATTAAAGACAGAAGACCAAAGAACAAACTGTTCTCCAACCCACTACGAGAGGCTACTTGACTCAATTCCTGAACCTATGCATCTCTGTAATTTTGTGTTTTCTCCCAAAAGATTTGCATGGAGATGAAAGTTATTTATGTTGGCCAAGAGATGGAACTATAAAAGAATTAGAGCAGACCCCAGTTTTCCTTGCTTAGACCTTTGCCTCTTTTCCTTTTTTCCTCTCTTTTCCATTATTATTTTTTTTCTATCTTCCACTCCCCTGAAACTTGACTGACATTAGGCAACTTAAAGACAACCATCAAGGTTTACAAAGACCGACTCTGGAAAGAACTGTTCCATCAGCTGCCAAAATGAGATGCACCAGTGATTCCAAGAAAGAGGCATGAAAACCAACTTATCCCAACCATTCCAACCTCAAGCTTTGCGTCAGATAGAGAAAAAGAAAATTGCAACCAGGGACAATACCAAAGTCCTGTACCCCCCTCTTCTCCAATCCTGCCTCAGCTCAGGTGCTCTTTGATATGCATAGTCTGAATAAAACCTGTAATCTCTATTGGGTCACCTTCACTGTTTTTTCCCTTGACTTTAAAATCTTTTCCCAAGACACATACCATCATTAAGGTGTATAAAGACATTTGAGCTGCCTGTGCTGGGCCCAGTCATTGCATCTAAACCTTTCCTTATTTACATGTTTTAATATACGTAGGTGTTTAAAAAAATTTTTTTTTGAACTTGGAGAAGAGAGATTCATGGCAGTGAAGAGTGGAGGGGTGGTATAGCATCTGTTCCTGGTTTGATTTAGAACTGATTACCTTCCATGTTACCCTTCAAATTCACTCTCTGCCCTCTTTATACCGCTCTGTTCTTTAGGAGACTGACATCCACTGGATGTATCAACAGGCTCCCTACCCTTGGCTTTGTGTTGGGTTCAGTCAATGGGAGGCCCCAGAAAGATGTCAGAAGGTAGACATAGTGCAGTCAAGGTACATATTCTCTGGGTCCTTTTCTGTCTGATCACCACGGATCGACTGAATCCTTGACCCAATGCTCCATGCAAAGCTTCTGTTAGTTGTACTTTCCCTTGTTCCTGTAACTTTTTATTCTTATCTCTTTAGGCCTGAGAAATAACAGCTCCCTTCTGTTGCTAACCTCAGAGAAGGTTAAGCTCTGTCAGGCTCCATACCTGACAATTTCTGAAAACTCTGCCTATACCTTTGGAAATAGCCCTTTATGAAATTGTCCTCAATGGACTATTTTTACTGCCATTTTTTTCCTGATAGAATTCTAACTGATATAGGCCCTTTGACCTGGATTTGAGCCTCTGTGGTTAGAAGAGAGAGATACTGGCAAAACTAGAAATATTTTTTAGATTGAATATTCTGGAAACATGCAGAGTTTCTTTGAGGCTCAGGTGGCAAATTGTTTCCCATTATTTGCTAGATGATAAATTTGATTTGGAGATGATGTCAATCTTGTTCGCTGCTAAGTCCTCTATGATAGCAACTACCATTATTGAGTACGTACTCTATGCCACATACATACCGTTCTTAGAAAATTACACATATTCATTCATTTAATCCTCACCAAAGTTCTGTAAGGTGACCCTTGCTTTTTTGCCTCCACTTTTTATAGTTGGGAAAACAGACACACATCAGCTAAGTCATTCTCCTGAGGTCAGATGGTTCATAAAATAATGGAGCCAGGATTCAAATCCAGGCTAACTGGCTCCAGAGTCCATGTTCTTAAACATTCCACTGTTCTGCCTTCCTAGTGCTTAGCATAGTAGGTACTTAGTAGGTACCTCATAAATATTTGACTGAAGGAATAAATAAAAGGATAAGTAAATGAAGGGTTGGAAAAGAGGTCATTTGCTCCCATTCACTCTGCCACTGCATGGAAATCAATCATGTTTGGGAACACTAAGGGCGGGAAGCTTGGCAATCCTCAGAGCTGGCATCCTTGGCATGAATATAGACATTCTTTTGGTGGGTAAAGGCAGCAGAGAGGCTTCCCCACAAAGCTAGTGGACAGTGGACCTGAACAAGAGGGAGCTGCAGTGGAGATGAGAACAGAATGGTTGCTGTATGGAGATGGCAACTGCCAGATGATGTTGTGGACTTATGGGAGCTGCCCTTTTGGAGAATCTCAGAAATAATGGGAGGAAAGATGCAGGAAAATATTTAATAATTAAAATTAACATTTAAATAATTTAAATATCTTGGAATTTACATTTTTAAAGAATTTAAAATATTTTATAATAAAATAAGTGATTTCCAGAAATAGTCTAGTGTGGTACCAGTAATATTATTTGTTTCCTAAATAAGATGTCACCTTACAGAGTAATCACAGCCTATGGGTCAAGGACACCCAAGTAACAGATGGGATAAGATAGGGTCTGATTGAGCTCCTCATTGCAACAGAGAGCACAAATAGGGGCTGCAGAGACCCACACTCTAACCCCAGTTATGCAATAAAAATAGCAGTATGACTCCCAGCAAGTCACTGACCTGTTCTGAATTTTAGATTCTTTATCTATAAAATGAGAGGGCTGGACAAGGTGATCACTGAAGTCCTGTGAGCTCGAACTCCGACATCCTTTGATAAGTGCTTGCTGACTGGGTAAGTTAAATCCTTATTAAATAAATCAAATTTGGAAGGAGGTTTTTAAATTTGCTGAGCTCTATTAACAACCTAAAACAGTAGGACCAGAGAAGGGAAAATAAAGGGAGCAGATAATATCAAGGAGTCCCAGGGATCATGTACACAGGAGACAGAGGGAAAGGTGACCTTCATTCGTGAAGGGTGGAACAAATCTACTTGTCTCCTCGACAACTTCACCCCTGCCCTCCAGGTCCTGGTGAGAGCAGCACCAAGAATAAAATGGAAGTAGCAATTCCCTGTCCAGTGGCTGAGACCCCTGACCCTCTCTTCTGCACAAGAGACATGCTCAACACTGTTCATTCCTGGAGTCAGGCACAAGATGCAGGAAACCACTGGTACTCTCCAATCTGACATGTGTTTTACCCTGTGTCCTGTTTATGAACCGCCTTGAAAGCCAGAGAGGTACAGTAGCTTGGGAGCAATGGAAGCCCAGTGAGGGCATCTGGACAACTTTGAGAATCAGCCTTTCCAGGAGGCTTTGTTGTTCCCTCCTCCTCTTTGTGCGATCATTTTGTGGGTGAAATCACTTCTGACAATTCTCAGAGGTCTCCAGGTCTCTCTTTGAAGAATGCTCCAGATCTCTCTGCCCTGCTCCCTGCTGACTGGGCAGCTTCACAATCACAGAGTGGGTGAGAATGGCAGGGGGTGGGCTGGGGAGGTGGGAGGATTACCTGGAACTTCCGTCACTGCTTTGTGCCCAGAGGAGAACTGGATGAGCCACTGGACTCCAAAACTTAGCAAGGAAAAGACGATGTCGCATCAAAGCATTCTTTGTGCTCTATTTTGGACACAAAGCACATTTGAGGTCCTCTACCCAGTGTTCACTCCAGGATGGTGGCCTTCAGGACAATGTCTCCACTCTTCAACTGCCCAAATCCTCTACTCCAGCCACATTGTTCTTTTCACTATCTTCCAGACATGACTTGCTCTTTCCTGCTTATATACTTTTGCTCATGCTGTTCCTCCTTCCTGAAATACACTCTCTTCCCTTCCCTGCCCCTCCCCCATCCTCTAAGGCCAGTACTAATTCCCATGTGCTTCTTACAGTCCTTGCCAACTCATAGGAACATTCTCACTAAATTTCTCTAGTGCTCACGTTCTGAACATCTCCCTTGGGAATTTAACCCTTTATCTGTATTACTCCATTGAAACTCCTCACGTCAGGCTTACCAGTCATGTACCTGTGGCCAAAGCCAGTGGCCTTGCCCTTTTTTTGGTTTTTCTCTTTTTCAACTTTATTAAGATGTAACTGGCATGGAACACTGTGTAAGTTTAAGATGTATACTGTGATGATGATTTGACATACATATATATTGTAAAATGATCACCACAATAAAGTTATCTGAAACTTCCAACATGTCACATAACTAAACTTGTTTTGTGGTGAGAATGTTGAAGATCTACTCTCTTCACAACTTCCAATCTATGATTCAATATTGTTAATTATAGTCACCAGGTTGTGCATTAGATCACCAGAAATTATCCGTCTTATGGCTAGGAGTTTGTACCTTTTGACCACCTCCCTGTTTTCCCCACCTCCCTCCAACTTCCAGTCCCTGGCAACCACCATTCTACTCTCTATTTCTAGGAGTTCAACTTTTTTAGATTCTGCGTATTAGTGAGAACATACAATATTTGTCTTTCTCTGTCTGACTTATTTCACTTAGCATAAAGCCCTTAAGGTCTACCCATATTTTTTTAAAAGGCAAGATTTCCTTCTTTTTAGGGCGTAATAATATTCCATTATGTATATACTACATCTTTATCCATTCATCTGTTGACAGACACTTAGGTTGTTTCCATATATTGGTAAGTGTGAATAATCCTGCAATGAACATGGGCATTCAGATACCTGTTTGAGATAGAGATTTAATTTCCTTTGGATATATACCCAGAATTTAATCTTCTTGTAACCGGAAGTTTGTACCTATTGACCAACAGTTCTCCCTTCCCCCTACTCCTGGCCCCTGGTAACCACCATTCTATCATTTGTTTCTTTAATTTTAGTCTTTTTAGATTCCACATGTAAGTGGGATCATACCGTGTTTGTCTTTCTCCGTCTGACTTACTTCACTTAGCATAAAGCTCTCAAGTTTCATCCATGTTGGTGCAGATGGCAGGATTTCTTTCTTTTTTTTTTTAAATTTTTTATTTTTTATAAACATATATTTTTATCCCCAGGGGTACAGGTCTGTGAATCACCAGGTTTACACACTTCACAGCACTCACCAAAGCACATACCCTCCCCAATGTCCATAATACCACCCCCTTCTCCCAAACCCCCTCCCCCCAGCAACCCTCAGTTTGTTTTGTGAGATTAAGAGTCACTTATGGTTTGTCTCCCTCCCAATCCCATCTTGTTTCATTGATTCTTCTCCTACCCACTTAAGCCCCCATGTTGCATCACCACTTCCTCATATCAGGGAGATCATATGATAGTTGTCTTTCTCTGCTTGACTTATTTCGCTAAGCATGATACGCTCTAGTTCCATCCATGTTGTCGCAAATGGCAAGATTTCATTTCTTTTGATGGCTGCATAGTATTCCATTGTGTATATATACCACATCTTCTTGATCCACACACCCGAATGTTTATAGCAGCAATGTCCACAATAGCCAAACTATGGAAAGAACCTAGATGTCCATCAACAGATGAATGGATTTCTTTCTTTTTAATGGCTGAATGACATTTCATTATATATATGGAATATATATATACACATATACATATATATGCATATATATCAAATCATATTTTCTTTATCCATTCATCCTTCAATGGACACATTTCCATGCCATGGTTAATATGGATAATTCTGCAATAAACATGAGAATGTAGACATCTCTTTGAGATAGTGATTTTATTTCCTTTGGATATATATCCAGAATTGCTACCATATGGTAGTTTTATTTTTAATTGTTCGAGGAACCCCTATGGTGGAAGTTTTCCATACTAGCTGTACCTATTTACATTCCCTCCAAGAGTACCCAAGGGTTCCCTTTCTCCATATCCTTGACAGTATTTGTTATTTCTTGTCTTTTTGAGACTAGCTCTTCCAACAGGTGTGAGGCGGTATCTCATTTTAGTTCTGAATTCCATTTCCTTGATGGTAATTGATATTAGGGCTCTGGGAGCAGTCCTAATACTGGGATGACCAGGAACCTGGGTTTGTGGGAGCTGGTCTGGAGTCTAGGTCTGTCTATGTGGACTGGTTAGGTGCTGGGGAGGACAGGGAGGCCTGAAGCCACAGGGTCTTCCTGGCACTGGGGTGGGCCAAGGGCCTGGGTTCACAGGATCCCCCTGGAACCTGGGTTTGCAGGAGTCGGTCAAGAGCCTGGGGCCCCAGGAGCCATGTGGGGCCATGGGAACCATGTGGGGCCCCAGGGTCTGCCTTGTGTTGGCATGGGCCTTTTCCTTGGGTCCATGAAGAAGCTGGGTGCTCATTTCACCTTTTCTCCCACAGGGAGGGTATCTATCTTCATCCTGGGCTGTCTGTCTTTGAGGGAAAGATGATGAGCATAATGGGAAACTGTCTTTCCTACTATCTTCAATGTTTTTTCTTATTCCTGGGCTCTACCCAGTTGCTGTAATCCCTGACGGAGTGTCCTTAGCCCTGGTGAAGGTATTTCCAAGTGAGGATAGTTGTTCAAATTGGTGCTTCTAGGGGGAGACAAGTGCTAGAAATTCTTATACAGCTATTTTCTGATCTCACTCTCCAGATCTCCCCTCACACATTATCTTATTACTTTTCCTAAAGTTAGTCCTTGTTTGAGACACTTTTTAAAAAAAAAAAAAGAGAGAGATTTTTTTAAAAAAAGGATTTATTTTTTTATTTCAGAAACTGAGAGAGTGCATGTGTGTGAGCCAGGGGAGGGGCAAAGGGAGAGAGAGAATTTTCAAACAAACTCCGCAATGAGTGCAAAGCCTGATGAGGTACTCAATCCCAGAACCATAACATCATGACCTGAGCTGATATCAGGAGTTGGATGTTTAATCTACCAAGCCACCCAGGTACACCGAAACACTTTTTTTTTTTTACTTGACTTTCAGGATACTTCTTGGCTTTCCCCCTATTTCACTTTCTCAGATATCTTCCGTTCTCTAGCTACACTTACACCATAGGTCTGTGGTTCCCAAAGTAGAGTGTCTTGGGTATGCTGTGCAAACTTACAGGGAGACTATGGGATATTTAAAGTTTTGGAAGGAAACATGATGATTCTTAACATGTGGCAAGTTCTATACAAACAACTAGTTTGAGGTAGTTCATAGCTCTAACCTTTAGTGAAAGTCGGTTTTGGGGGGTGGTTGTGATAAAAAGCAAATATTGTATGAAAATTAGTGTGAGGAAGAAAATGAGGGCAGCAGTATTCAATCTGATTCCAGGGTTTGAGAAGTTGCACAGTGCCCAACATGGGCGTGCTTCCAGTTACCAAGTATTTATGGTTACTTAGGAATGAAAGGAAAATATAATTTTGTCTTTTAGTGATGTATATTACCTTTTTTAAATGGCTACTAAAGTAAAAATACTTACTCAGATGACTAAACTACTTGGTAAGCAGAATTTCTGGGTGTTTTCTTCTGGTGTAGAAGTTCTGCGAAAAAAGATTACTGAGCCTCTAGTGAACAAAGAATGTTTCTATAAACCAAGAAAGTTTGGGAACCTTTGCTCTAAGCAATTATATATGACTCCATGACTTTAAATTCCTCCAATGGGTTGATTACTCCCACATTTTTATCTCCAGCTCTGATTTCTTCTCTTAATGCCAAACTCTACTTCTAATTGCCTACACTATGTCTTTGATTGGGTAATGAATAATCATCTTAAATGTGCCTTGTTGAGAAAATCATCCTTTGATTCCTCCAGGCCAAAGTGCCCTTCCTGCAGGTCTCACCATCCTCACAGACGGTGTGAATGACACAGCTGCTCAGGCCCAAAACACAGGAGCTGTTCTTGATTGTTCCTGTTTCAGGACCAGCAAAATTATCTGTAAAGAGCCAGACAGTCCTTTTATTTTAGGCTTTGCAGGCCATAACCTCTCTGTCACAAGTATTCAGCTCTGCTACTGTAGTAGGAAAGCAGCCATAGACAATAGTAAAGCAGTAGGCATGACTGTGTTCCATAAAAACTATATACAAAAGCAGATGGAGGGGTGGATTTGGCCTGAGGGTGGGAGTTTGCCAACCCTGGTCTATTTTGCCCACACCCTTGCATCCAGTGCATTGCAAACTCTGCTGGCCCTTCCTTCAAAATATCCTTTGAATATGAGCACTTCTCATCACTTTTGTCATCTCTTGCCTGAACCACTGAATATCTTCCAAACATCCACCCTTGCCTCTAGCAGCCAATTCTCCATAGAACAGTCAGAGTATTCTTTCTAAAATATAAGCCAGAGGACATCACTACCCTGTTCAAATCTTTCAATGGATATCCATTATAATAATAAAACTCGAGGTTCTATAGGACCACACATGATTCACCCCCTTCGTATCTCTCCCACCTCATTTACTCACCTTGCTCACACCCTAACTGGCTTTATTGTTAGACACCCTAGGGTCTTGTATTCTTCCTGTCTGGGATAATCTGTCCTCTAAATAATCTACACGACTTATTCCCTGAATTTATTTCACTCTCTGCAGAAAGGTCACATTCTTAGAGGTCCTCCCTGATTTTCCTATCTAAAACAGCCCCTGTCATATTTCTATCACTTTTCAAATCTCATTGCCTTGATTTAATTTTCTTCCTACTATCTTATGCTGATTGAAATGATATTATATACTTATTGGTTTATTGTCTCTCCTCCATACTAGAATGTATGTCCTAGCAGGGTGTAAAATAATTGTATTTACCTCTGAATTACCTCTGCTCAGCATAGTTCCTGGTCAGTGGGAGATCCTCAATAAATGCTTGTAAAATAAATGAGTGAATGGATAAGCTGCTGTATTAGCCAGGATCCTGGCAGGAAACAGTCCAGCTTAGATGGTTTTAAAGACTTTAATGAAAGGACTGCTCAAGGAAGAACAGGCAGGGTTAAGGCAACCAAGGAGGAATGTTGAGGCCCTCAGAGACCAACAACAGCAGGAGACCACTACAACCCCAAGGCCTTATGGGACAAAGGGAGGGAACAGTATTACTGGAGCCAGTGTGAGTTGGAACCCAGGGAAAAAGGCCCATGCGGTAGGAGATGTAGACACAGAGGGATGTAGCCACTACCAAGAAAGTGGCCCCAAGCAAAGGGGAGGGCAGGGAAATGATCTCTGTATCCGCCTACCTTCCAATTTACTGCCAGCGCCTCCCATTGGCCAATCTCAACTGGAAGCCAGAAGCCAAAGGAGCCCAGACAATGGTCTCTCATACAGGATGGAACAGGGTAAGAAAAGGTGGAGATAAATATGGATGGATAGACAGAGAATGACCAGGATAACTATTTGCATTATGGCCTGGCAGGTTTAAGTACAGATACCTCACATGTCTGCGGTGTGTATGCCAGCTTTTTAAGCACAGGAATCTCACCTTTTAACAATCTCACATCTCCCCTCAAGTTGGAACCTGTATTGGATATACATGTTTCATGTTTCTTGACTTGAATCTTCCTCACTGCTTTAAACTCCAAAGACTGCAGTGATTCGGCATATTTCATTCTGTCATATTTCCCCCAATCAAGGCAGCATGATGGCCTCCCTTTGGCACACAAGATCCTGTTGTTTGAATAGCAATCTTTCACCTGGCTGCTTTACTGACCAGAAGCTGCTCGCCTCTTTTGATTTCTGTAAGTGCCAATGTTCCTGCCCTTCACAGTAAATCTCTGTGCTACTCTGAAAGCTTCCTTTCCAGAGGATCTATGTATGGACAACTCCTCCATTTTCTGTATATCACATACTTTCATTGTTCTCTTGCCCACTGGCTATTATGGAGTCAGTTGCCATGGTCCTTAGGTGCTTTTGAAAGGGTGAAAAGAGGGGCGCCTGGGTGGCTCAGTGGGTTAAAACCTCTGCCTTCGGCTCAGGTCATGATCCCAGGGTTCTGGGATCGAGCCCCGCATCGGGCTCTCTGCTCCTTGGGGAGCCTGCTTCCTCCTCTCTCTCTGCCTGAGTATCTGCCTACTTGTGATCTCTGTCTGTCAAAAAAAAAAAAAAAAAAAAAACTAAAAAAAAAAAGAAAGGGTGAAATGAGGAAAGGATGCTTTTAACCATGGGATGGCTGAGCCTGGCTTTCTTCAAGTTCCATTGTACCAAGAAACTCCATAGTTTGCCCTATCCTTGATGTACAAGGCAGCATGGACTGGAAAAACTACATGAGGAAATAAACCTGTTTACAAGAGCAGATAAAATCTGCCTGCAGCCTGCTGAAAACCCAGTCTTACCTGGAGTCAGAAGACATCTGCCTTTAGTCATTGCAACCCCACATCAGCTTTGGGTCTGATCCAGTGTATGAGTTATCTATTGTGGTGAAGTAAATGACCCCAAAACATAAAAGGTTAAAACAGTAAACCTTCCGTGACTATCTTACAGAGTTTCTGAGAGTTTGAACTTCGGGAGAGGCTTAGCTCGGTGGTTCTGGCTCAAGGTAACCTCAGGAGGTTGCAGTCAAGTTTCAGTGAAGACTGTAGTCATCTTGGAGCAACTAAGGAATTCTCTTTGAAGCTCACTCACATAACTCTTGGCAGACAGAATGAAAGACTGTGTGGGCTTCTCTGTAGGACCACTCACAACATGGCTTTCCTCAGAGGGTGATCTGACAGAGTACCTCGAACACAGAAGCTGCTGTCTTTTATAACCTAATCTTGAAGGTGACATACCATCCCTTCTGCTGTACAATGTGGAAGGAGACTACACAAAGGATCATTGGCGACCATATTGGAAGCTGCCTGCACACCCAGATCTTGGTAAAATGATACACAACGAGGCTCCTCATGATGGAGTATTGGTTGGAGTAAGGTCAAAGCCCAGGAGCTCCTGTCAGCAGTGAATAGTCAGATGCAAAAGGCTCTAAGGAACTTAAACTGTGTGGCTGGAAAAATAGGAAGAGGTCCTCTGGACACTAATGTAACTCTGGCTGGGCTTAGGTGCCATCTAAGGAATCAGGAATCGAGGATCCAGATTACCTCCCCAACTTCCCTGGTTCCAAAGACAAACCATCAGTGTCAGAATCACCTGGAGAACTTGTTAAAAACATTGATTCTTTTCCCAAGAAATACTATATCAGGACCTCTGGTGTGGGCTCACAAAATAGTTATGACATGTACCCAGGTTTGGAAACCACCGTCAGACAACAAGGGTTTTGAGGGAAGAACATTTAGCTTATAACTAAAGTGGGGGTCTGGCTTTGACTGCTGAATGCATTAAGTGAGTGTAGGCTGGGTCTACAACTTCAGCTATTTGAAGGCACAATGGTTAAAGATATCCAAGTAGCTCTTGTTTACTTATTACTATAAATGATTTAAGAGATGCGTCTTTATTTTCCATGGGATTAAAAGGAAAAACGGACAGAACTCCTAATGCAATGGATTAAATAAAATACACAAACACAGTGTGAATTTACAGTTCAATCAAATTCTGACCTTCTTGATATTGAACGGTTGGTCCCAGAAAGACCTAGAGACATACAGAAGCTTCTGCAGGCTTACAGGGTAGATGAGAACATGCTATTGAGCTTTTCCCAGAATATAGACGTGCAATATCATCTTCCCTTCTTTGTCTTTCATATGCCATGCTATTGGAGCCAGAGCTCTATGGCCTTTGGAAGAGTAACCGCTTTGCTGGGAAGATACTTAAAAATTGCTTTTGAACACCTCCCTAAGGGATTTCTGCTTTCAATACAGGGATCTAGAAAGCTAGAGATAGTCATCCCACCTTTATAACAAAAAGGCCAAATTGCATATCCATAACTTCTTGAGAGCCAAGTAGCAGGATAGCCAACTAGTCTGAAGTCAGAGACATGCATCTTGCAGAGAGGATGTAAGCACTTGTTAACCTAGGGGCAGAAGTTGCTGGACACTGGTATGAAAAACTCACCTGGAATCAGTGGAGGCTGAGTGTGGACTGGTGGTAGAGTATGGAGACCCAGGGGGCTACAGATATAAGACAAGTTTCTCTCCATGGACCTTACCTGCTGAGAGTTCTGAGAAAGCATCTCTCATAGTAAAGTCCTCATGGAGAGGAATAATAGCCATCATGGAAAAGGGGAGGAAACTGCACCCAATACCTTTCTTCCTTGTATCTTCTATGGAACAAAAGCTTTAATCTATGCAGGGCAACAAACACTGCTCTCTGTAGAGTGTCACTGAAAATCTGTTGCAGTTGAAGGAAGAGACCAGAAAAAAAAGAAAACCATACACCCAAGGAAAGGGCAGCAATGGGTGCAGGGACCTGAATTATATATGAAGGACGGACTGGAGCACTCAAAAGGGACATAGGCCCTGCCTAAAACTGAGGTGTAATCAGAACAACAAATATACCACTCCCATGTTTTCTTACAACCATCTAACAAGTGTCAAGTAACAAGTAATAAGGGAATATGGGCAGAAAGTTGCAAGTCTGTGGAGACCATCACAGGTTAGAAGGAAAATCTAAAGCTCATGTAACATCAGAAACAATCCCTCTAGCAAACCAGTATCCAGCCTCAGCACAAGGCATCGCTAGAGGGATCTAAAATCTATGTTAAACTGAAAGCACACTAAAGCAACAACAAACTTAAGCAACAACAAAACTCAAACCTAGCTCAATTCCTGACTCAATTAACTCAAACTTCCGTGCTAAACACTTGGCAAAAGAAAAGGCATGCCCATTTCCAGGTACAAAAATGATTTACTTTGGCCTTTATCACACAAGAGGTCTGAGTCTCAACTAAATATTATGAGGCACAAAAAGAAAGGAAAAAACCCACAAGAGACAAAGAAATCCACAGAATGAGATTCATAGACAACACAAATGTTGGAACTACCTGGCATAGTGTTTAAATAGCCATGAGTGCTAGAGGCCCCAGTGGAAAAGATGGACAACGTGCATACTCAGGTGGGAAATTTCTACAGAGATATCAAAGCGATAAGAACAAGTCAAATGAAAAAACACAGTAACAGAGATGAAGAATATCTTTGACTGGCTCGTTAGCTGACCTGACACAGCTGAGGAAAGAAGCAGTGAATTTGAAGCGAGGTCAACAAGAATGATCAAAACTAAGACACAAAGAGAAACATAAGTGTCAATAAAGAACACAGAACAGAGAATCCAAGAACCATGGAAGAGCTCCAGATAGTCTAACAGACACACAATTGGAATACCAGAAGAAAAGAGAAAAAGAATAGAACAGAAGAAGTATTTGAAGAAATAATTGCTGGGCAGTTTCCGGAGGTAATGATGAATGCTACACAACAAAGAAAGGAAACTAAGAACAACAAGAAAGATGAACACCAAGAAACAAAATTCAAACCCTCTCAAAACACCCATCTAGGCATAAAATCATCAAACTGCTGAAAACAAAACACAGAGAAAATCTTGAGGTATCCAGATGGGGGGAAAAGACACATTGCATACAAAGGAAGAAGGATAAGGATTGCTGTAGGCTTCTTGCTAGAAACTACACAAAGGAAAAAAAAAAAAGAAAAAAACACTGTGCGAAACAGAAGACATTGAGTGACAACTTTAAAGTACTAAAAGCAAAACAAATCTCTCAACCCAGAATTTCTAAAGCCCACAGAAATACTTTTCAAAAATGAAAGAGAAGTAAACACTTTCTCAGACAAACAAAAAATAAGAACTACTCAACCAGAAAAGTGAAAAGAAGTTCTTCAGGCAGAAAGAATATGATTACCAGATAAAAACTTAGATAGAAACAAAGAGATGAAGAGCACTTGAAATGGAATGAATTCAAGTAAAATAAAATGTGTTTTTTTCTTATTTAAAGTTGCTGTAATAAAACGAACTGGTTAAAGCAAAATGGTGTTTATGGCATACATAAAAGTAAAATGTATGATGATATAGGACAAAGAATGGGAAAGGGGAATTGGGAGTATACTGTTCAGGGTCTGTATGCTACCCATGAAGTGGTATGTTATTTAAAGCTGATTCTGATTAACTAGTGATGTGTATTGTAAGTCCTGGAGTAAGACAGATTTTCTTTAGAAATTATATATAACAAATTAATAGTAGAGACAAAATGGAAGAACGAACAGCTCAATTCAGAATATATAATTAATACGAGAGAAGGCAGAAAAATAAGAAAAAAGAAGCAAAGAACAAATGGAACAAATAGAAAACAGCTAGCAAGATGGTAGATTTTAATCTAACCCAACCACATCAATAATCACATTAAATGTGAATGGTCTAAATGTACCAAATGAAAGAGAGATTGCCATGTTGGATTTAAAAAAAAAAACAAAACAAGACTCACTATATGCTGCTATAAAAAAATTCAATTAAAATAGAAAGGTATAGATAAGTTAAAATAGAAGGATGGAAAAAGATGTATAATGCAAACATGATAAATAAAGAAGCTGGGCAGCTATATCACTATCAGACAAAGGAAACTTCAGAGCAAGGAATATTATCAGCGATAAAGAGGGATATCATGTAATAATAAAGGGGTAAATTCTTTAAGAAGCAATTTTATATTTGCATGTACCTAACAACATAGAGTTTCAAAATACATAAAGCAAAAACTGATAAAACCAAAAGGAGAAATAGACAAAAACTACAATTATGGTGGGACACTTTAATACTAGTCAGTAATTGATAGAACAAATACATGGAAAGAACTGAATGATATGATCAAACAAACTTGACCTGATTACCATTTATAGAGAATGCAAACCAGTCAGAACAGAATGCATATTCTTTTCAAGTACACATAAAATACTCTCAAAGATAGGCCATATTCTGCATCAAAAATAAAAAGTATACTTGATATTAAAGAAATCATATATGTTCTCTGATATAATGGAATTAAACTAGAAATCAATCATAGAGTTCTCAAATCCTCTCAGATATCAAAATTTAACAATATTGCTGCTATGAACATTTGAGCATAGTTTTTGTGTGGACATAAGTTCTCATTTATCTCGAGCATATAACCAGAAGTGGAATTGCTGGGTCATATGGTAACTGTATGGTTAGCCTTTTGAGAAACGATAAGACTGTTTTCCAGAGACTATTTTCCCCTCATTGACTTGTCTTGGCACCCTTGTTGAAAATCAGTTGACTCTAAATGTGGGATTAATTTCCAGACTCTCAGCTGCACCATTTTACACTCCTATCAGCAGTGAGTGAGGATTTCAATTTTTCCACATTCTCATCAACACTTGTTATTATCTGTCTTTTTGATTATGGTCATTCAAGTGGGTGTGAAGTGGTATCTCATCATGGTTTTGATTTGGATTTCCTGATGACTAATGATGTTGAACATCTTTTCTTGTGCTTGTTACCCATTTGTATATCTTTTCTGGGGAAATTTTCTATTTGGATACTTTGCCAATCTTTAAATTGTGTTGTTTTTTTATTATTGAATTCTGAGAGTTATTTATATATTCTAGGCACAAAAACCCTTAATAGATATATGATTTGCAAATATTTTCTCCCATTTTGTCAGTTATATTTTCACTTTCTTGATGCTATCCTTTGCAACATAAAAGGTTTTAGTTTTGATGAAGTTCAATTTACCTGTTTTTCCTTTGGTTGCTTTTGTGCTTTGTGTCATATCTAAGAATTCTTTGCCTACCTCAAGGTAATGAAGACTTACAACTATCTTTTCCTCCATGAATTTTGTAGTTTTAGCCCTCACATTCAGGTCTTTAATCCATTTTGAGTGGATTTTGTCTATGGTATGAGGTAGGGGTTCAACTTTATTCTTTTGTATATAGACATCTGGTTGTCCTAGTACCATTTGTTGGAAAGACATTCTCTTCTTCATTGACTTGTTTTGCCACCCTTATTGAAAACCAATTAACCATAAATTTGAGGATTAATAAATCCAGGTTCTTAATTCTGTTTTATTGATTTATGTTTATCCTTATGTCAGTATCATACTGTCTTAATTACTGTAGTTTTCAGAGTTTTGAAATCAGGCAGTGTGAGTCTTCAAACTGTGTTCTTCAAGATTGTTTTAGCTACTCTGAATTTCTTAAATTTCCATATGAATTTTAGGATCAGCTTGTCAATTTATGGAAAGAAGTCATCTGGAATTTCATTTGAAATCATATTGAATCTGCAGATAAATTTGGTGAATATTGACATCTTAACAATATTTGTTTTCTTTTTTTTAATTTTTTTAAATTTTTTCAATTTATTTATTTTCAGAAAAACAGTATTTATTATTTTTTCACCACACCCAGTGCTCCATGCAATCTGTGCCCTCTATCAATATTTGTTTTCTGATTCATGAGCATGGAATCATTTTCCACATTGTCTTCTTCAACAATGTTTTTAGTTTTCAGAGTGTACATTTTGTACTTCTTTAGTCAATTTTATCAAGAAGGATTTTATGCTTTCAGATGCTATTTTAAATAGAATTTTTTTCCTAATTTCATTTTTGGGTTATTTATTTCAAGTCTATAGAAATAAAATTTATTTTTCTTTTTTGATCTTTTATCTCGCAACCTTGCTGAACTACTTAGGTTTTTTTTGTTAGAGGGAGTGACAGAATTCCAAGCAGGCTCCATGCCTCATGTACATCTGGATGCAAGGCTCAGTCTCACCACCCTGAGATCACAACCTGAGCTGAAATCAAGAGTTAGGCACAACCAACTGAACCACCCAGGCACCCCTGAACTAATTAGTTTCAATAGGATTTTTTAAAGTGGATTTCTTAAGATTTTTCTATATATAAGCTCATGTTACCTGAGAAAATAGATGGCTTTGCTTCTTTCTTTCCAAATTGGATGCCTTTATGTCATTTTCTTGCCTCCATTATAATGTTGAGTAGAAGTAAGAAGAACATACATCATTGTCTTTTTTCTGATTTTAGGGTGAAAGCATTCAGACTTTTGCCAGTAAGTATGATATTAGCTGTGGGTTTTTAATAGATGCCTTCTATCATCTTGAAGATGTATTTCCTTTATTTCCAGCTCATCAAGTGATGTTTTTATCATCAAAGATTGTTGGATTTTGTCAAATGATTTTTCTACATTTATTGAAGTGATCGTGTTTTTTTTTTTTAAGATTTTATTTATTTATCAGAGAGAGAGAGGGAGAGAGCGAGCACAGGCAGACAGAATGGCAGGCAGAGGCAGAGGGAGAAGCAGGCTCCCTGCTGAGCAAGGAGCCCGATGTGGGACTCGATCCCAGGACACTGGGATCATGACCTGAGCCGAAGGCAGCTGCTTAACCAACTGAGCCACCCAGGCGTCCCGATCGTGTGGTTTTTATCCTTTCTTCTATTATGTGGTATTACATTAATTGACTTTCATGTCAAACCAACTTTACATTTTTGGATTAAATCTCACTTAGTCATGGTCTTTTAAATATGTTGCTGGATTTGGTTTGCTAACATTTGTTGAGGATTTTTGTGTCCATATGCATAAGAGATATTGGTCTTTTCTTTTCTTGTGGTATCTTTATCTGTCTTTAGTAGGGCAATAATGATTTCATGGAATGAGTTTGAAAGTCCCTCCTCTTCTATATTTTAAACAAGTTTGTGAAGTATTCATATTCATCCTTTAAATGTTTGGTAGAGTTAGCCAGTGCAATAAACTAAATATTTGTGTCCTCCCCAAACTCATATGTTAAAATCCTTACCCCCAGGTTGATAGTAGTAGCAACCAGGGTTTGGGGGAGGTAATTAGGTCATGATATTGGAGCCCTCATGAATGAGATTGGTACCCTTATAAAAGAGATCCTAGAGAGATCTTTTGTTTTGAAATGGGCTCTCACCAGACTCCAGATCTGCTAATACCTTGATCTTGGACTTCTCAGCCTTCAGAATTGAGAAATGAATCTTTTCTGTTTATGAACTACCCAGTTTGTGGTATTTTGTTATAATAGCCAGAATGGACCAAGATAGCCATAAGACCTTGCAGTCCCATTCCCAGGTATTTATCCTAGAGAAATGAAAACTTATGTTTGCATCAAAACCTCTGCACCAGTGACTAAGGCAACTCTGTTTATAATTGCCTCAAACTGAAAACAACTCAGATGTCCTTCAGCTGACAGATATATACACAGCCCTTCGTATTTCAATGCTGTGTAATATTCCCAGTAATAAAAAGGAACAAACTATTGACTCACACAAAAATGCAGATACATTTTAAATGCATTTGCTAAGTGAAAGAAGCAGACCAAAGGTTACATATTGTATGATTCTACTTATATAGTAATATGATAAAGGAAAAACTAGAGGGAAGGGAAGCAGATCAGTGTTTTCTAGGGCTTAGGAAGTGAGGAAGGATGGACTACAAAGGGGTGACGATGTGGGAGTTTTTGCTGTGATGAAACTATTCTGCATCATAAATATAGTGCCAGTTAGGTGACTCTGTGCACTTTTCATATTCCATCCCGAGTGAACTTTATTGTAAGTAATTTAAAAAGTCAACTAGGTTGTGGGGGAACCCAAAACAGAATCCCAACAGAAACTGCTGAACCTCCCTGTATTGCAAACAGGTAACATAACCATACGAAGGGCATGGGGAAGAAAAGAACTAACTTAAGTAAGTTTGGAAAACAATGTTTTTACTGGACATTGTAAGGCCAGGGACAACAGAATTATACACATGTTTTACACATTAGTTAGCAAATCTGACTTTGATGGAAAATGGGTTAGCAATTTTGAAATTATGTGAATTTTAGAGCTGAACAAATAAGTACATATTTTGTAGGTAATGCGAGTGAAGTTTCACTGTTGGAGAAATATAGCGATACAAATATTGGAAGGGGGGTGGGCTAGAATGAATTCTGTCATGCTGGATTAGGGTCATAGCCATCAGTGTGAACTCATGGGTTTTAAATATACATGCAGAAAAAGAGACACAGAAATAAAGTACTGCATGTATGCATGGGTTAATATGCATATATACAATTCTTAGTTCTGTCCAGTTGAGAGGGCCTTGAAGCACAGACCAAGTGCCCAGATCTTGGTTTCTAAGACATCATTTTCCAACAAGATGGGCCAAGGCTTCTTGAAGAAGTTGTTGATTCCATGCAAGCTGGGGCAGCCACTCTGGAAAACAGTTTGGAGTTTCCTCAAAAAGTTGAAAATAGAGCTATCCCATGACCCAGCAATCACACCACTGGGTATGTACCCTAAAAATACAAATGTAGTGATCCGAAGTGGCAGGTGCCTGAATGTTTATAGCAACAATGTCCACAATAGCCAAACTATGGAAAGAACCTAGATGTCCTTCGACAGATGAATGGATAAAGAAGATGTGGTGTATATACACAATGGAATACTATGCAGCCATCAAAACCCCAAATCTTGCCATTTGCAATGATGTGGATGGAACTAGAGGGGATTATGCTGAGCAAAATAAGTTGATCAGAGAAAGATAATTATCATATGATCTCCCTGATATTAGGAACTTGAGAGGCAGAGTGGGGGATTTGGGGGATAGGGAAGGAAAAAAAGAAACAAGATGGGATCAGGAGGGAGACAAACCATAAGAGACTCTTAATCTCAAACAATAAACTGAGGGTTGCTGGGGGGAGGGAGTTGTGGAGAGGGTGGTTGGGTTATGGACATTGGGGAGGGTATGTATTATGGGGAGTTCTGTGAATTGTGTAAGACTGATGATTCATAGACCTGTACCCCTGAAGCAAACAATATATTATATGTTAATTTTAAAAAAAAGAAGTTGTTGACTCCGGGGCTGGGAAAAGGAAAACACAGATGAGCTTGGAGCAACTTGTGTGCCTGAAAATAAGGAAGTTCTTGAAAAAGTATGGGACTTGTCTAAAAGGGCATAGGGACCAACCTGAAAATGATCCCAATGGCCAAAACTGGAGCAATTTGGGCAGTAAAATGAATAAGAGTAGTGTTGAACCATAAACCACAAGATAAGATAAATACATCCAGAAGTCCAGACTGATGTAAATAAATGATTGGATAAATAAATGAGCAGGCAGAAGAGATAGCTTTTCCTTACAGAAGCAGCACAATTCATACACGTAGAAGGAAGGAGGGAAATGAAAATCAGTATTAGAACACTGCAGTAATAATCATTGCAAGCAAGAGATCCACTAACAAATGCCAAAATTAATGGTTTGGGGAGTAAGAGGATATTTCTGTCTCTTAAAAGGATCTCTTTGAAGATATTTATTAATGACACAGAGATAAACAATAATTTTATAGTAGAGAAACTCAGTAGACACTGAGGGATTGGGTGATTCAAGTGACCAAGGTCAATATCACCAGTCATAAGACATGAAACTATGATGTCCCCTCCGGTGTGATGTACTGAGAACGGCACGGCATCCCTCCCGTGGTATTCTTGCAAAAAACACATAGTCTAAATATAATTGTGAGAAAGCATCAAAGAAACCCAAATGGTAGGACCTTCCTACAAAAGAACTGACTGGTACTTTTCAAAAGTATCAAGGGAAGACAAGGAAAGAGTGAAAAAAGGGCATCGACTGTGGGAGACTAAATGAAATTTGGGACACTCATTTGTATCTTAGACTCGAAAATGTTCATTAACAGAAGAACTGTCGAAATGCAAATTAAGCATGTAATTTAGTTAATATTATTTTTGAAGGATTTTATTTGTTTGTGAGAGAGAGAGAGAGCGCGAGAGAGAGCAGGGGGTGGAGGAGCAGAGGGAGAAGGACAAGCCGACGCCACACTGAGTGCAGAGCCGATGCTGGGCTCAATCCCACGATCCTGAGATCATGACTTGAGCTGAAATCAAGAGTTAGATGCTTAATGAACTGAGTCACCCTGGCACCCCGTCCCCCGTTTTTAAAAAGATTTTTTAAAAAATTTATTTGATAGAGAAAGCAAAAGAGGGAACACAAGCAGGGAGAGTGGGAGAGGGAGAAGCAGGCTCCCCGCTGAGCAGGGAGCCTGATGCAGGGCTCGATCCCAGGACCTTGGGATCATGACCTGAGCTGAAGGCAGACGCTTAACTGACTGAACCACCCAGGCGCCCTACCGGGCCTCCTTTTAAAATTTTTTATTTATTTATTTTTATTTCTTTGAAAGAGGGGGGGAGAGCAGAGGGAAAAGTGTTAATACTATGTGCCAACATCAGTACCTTGGATTCAGTGATTGTGCTATTGTTATGTAAGACGGTAACATTAGTGGAAGCTGGGTGAAGCGCATATGGGGATTCTTTTTACTGTTTTTGCGACGTTTCTGTTTAACCTAAAATTATTTCTCTATATCTAAATTTAAAATAAAAAGTTAAAAAAAATATTTCCCTGGAAGAGTCCAGAGACGGCAGAGCTACAAGAAAGAAAGAAAGAAAGAATGACCACAAAACAAAAATATTTTGGGGGTTGGGGGAAAAGTGTGCCATGGAGAAAGGCTTCTGGAATTCCTCAGTGACTGCCTTCCACACCTGAGGTTACTTTTGGTCGAAGGCCTTGGCTATTGGAACAGCGGGGATAAATCAACATTGCAGCGAAATGTCCTTGAGCAGGTTGGTACAGTTTGGGGACCCCCGGCAGGAGAAAAAAATTCAGAGAATTTTTGATAAGCAAAAATTGTTGGTGGAATATATTTTAATAAGCTCTTCAAGAAGGATAAAAGTGGAAGTTCTTTGTGTTAATTGCATCAATTTAATTAGTACTCCTTCTAGGGAATCTGGGAGTCCATGGAAAACTAACATCAAAAAACCAGCAACAAGCATCCATCTGTGGTTCAGCCCAATGGAGGAGAATTCAGTGAACTTGTTGCTGAACGTGTGATGATGAAGGGAAGCACAAAGAAAAAGGAAGTTAAATCATTTATTTCATAATTAAAATCAAAATTTATGTGAAGAGCAAATATTTAGAAAGTGTCTACTGTGTGCATGACCCCAAATAAATTAATGTGGGTAGCACTTTACTAGCCACTAAATTCTGGCATAAATCATCACATTGGTCCGTCACAGAAACCAGGAGGAGTGCGCAAGGCATTGTCTGATTTTCACAAGTGAGAAACAGTCTCACACAAGTCCAGCGGCTTTGCCAAGGTCACACAAGGAACGGTCAGGCTGGTACTTGAGTGCTGGCCTTCCACTTCCTAACTCCTTTTGAGAATTCTCTTTTTAAAATAAAAATAACTTTCCATCTGCATCTCTCGATGAAGAATGAGCAAGTATACCCAAGATGTGGATTCATCTAAAATTTGAAAATTTGTTTTAAATGTTCTGCACTGGACATAATCCAGAATGTTTTCAAAAGACACATTTTCCCCTTAAATGTTTAAATGCATGTCCTTAAGGATAAATTAAATCCATATGTTCCTGATCAATTTGCATTTACTGTAATTCATTAAAATGCCTCCCTGGAAGTTATTGAGTGCTCGAACATGTTTTGTGTCTTGTTCTGAGTATCTACAAAAACTTCTCTTGATGGTCTTAAAATCATTGTAAGTCTTTTGCATAAGTATAGACTCAGTCTATTCATTTTTAGGAAGGTGACCCTTGGGCGAGTGTAGCAGATTTGGACTTCATCCTGTCTCCCAGCTTTCTTAGTCTTAAAGTAGAGGGAGGAGTACCCCACACAGGAGTGGGAAAGCCATTTGCCCTTCAATGTTCAAAGTTCCGTCGAAAGGACGTGAATACATTACACATCTCTAGCATGTCTAAGTGCCCCAAACCCAACCACCTTTTGTCCGTCTGTCTGTCCATCTATCCATCCATCCATCCAGCTAGCCAGCCAGGTATTTAGTCATTCAGGTAACATTTACTGGAGTCTTACTGTGACTCAGGCATTGTGGGAGGTTCTGAGAAAAAAAAAAGTAACACACTTTTCCTGTCACCTTTTATAGAGAATACTATATTATCTTAAGAACAACTCTACAATTTATGTAGATAATTCTATTCCTTCTTCATAGAAATGGACAAAGGGGCTCAGAAAGGTCTAGCAAATTCCAGGTGATTCCAGGTGACCCCAGGTGATTCCTGACACATAGTAGATACTATGCTAATGTTTCCTGAATTGAAATGAGTGAGCAAGAGGTGTGGTGTTGCCTTTGGATCTGCTCTGGTTAAGACACTAGTGTATAAGAATAGACTAGTGGTAAGAACATGACTTCAGAGCCAGACTGGGTCTGGATTTCAAGCCCACTTCCATTACTCAATAACCATGTGTATCTGTCAGGGACCCAGCAGGAAACAGATGGTGCGCTCAAATTAGGATAATTATAGGAAGGCTTGAAAAAGGAACTATTTATGAAGGTGTGCAAAGGGTAAAGGGGAACCACACAGGGTAGTGCACCAATGATGGCCTGTTACTTGTTCTGGGTCCTAATGAAACAGAAAAGGAAGTGGTTATGATAACCCAGAGAGGGGTATCAGATGGGAACTTTGACCTTCAGCTGAGGGCTGCTGCCAGCCCGAGATGACTCCCCAGGAAGAAAGCCAAGGAACAACTACCCTGATCTCATTCTCCTCCTGCCCTCCCATATCCCACCAGGACACCCATTGGTTGAACCCATCTGGGCAAAGAAACCTTTGATGTGGTCATAGAGGTCAGCTTTCGGGATGGGACAGAGAGTGAGTGGAGAGTAGATCCTGAGAAGCTGATGGAACACATCTGACAGACACTGCATGTGATGTTGGGCAATCATATCACTTTTTTTACTTTATGACCCTCCTCTTTTAAATGAATGGAAAGAAACCCACTTTGAAGGGTGATTGGAGAGGATTTAATGGAATCGTGGGTAGACACCATTGAGCACAGTACCTTGCACCAGAGATCACTTGTATTTCTTCTGTCCTAGACTTTGGTGCCCAAACCTGGTGGTCCCAGCTGCTCAGAACAACCCAACACCCAGTCAGTCTTACTCTCTGAGATGTGTAGTACTTAGTTTCATAGACCTGTGCTTGCCATGTCTTTGGGGATGTGGAATTGACAATAAGGAGCTGGGCCTTAGAGACAGCTTGGGGAGAACTCATAGAAGATGGGATTGTGCCTTGTGAGTGGACAGCGACAGAGGGAGCTAGCAGAGAATGACCAGCAGGTGTGCGTGTGAGAACAGTGGGGGAAGACAGGCAGGAGCAGGCACTTCTAACATGCAAGACAGGGAAGGAACCAGCCTTCACTGAAGAACATCAGTCTCTACACTTTCAGATGCAGCCGATTCAATTTCGTTGTGGTGGGTCTGAGTGTGGCCCAAAAATGTATGTGATTCTTGTGCCCCACTCAGATCCCACCCTCCACCCCCACCAAGATGGCCCTGCCGTGGAATTCCTAAACCAACCCTACTTTCCAAAACACTGACATGATGTCTTGGGGGGTAGATGTAGAGGTCAGATCCACCTAGTTTGAATCTTAGTTTTGTCATTTCTAGCTATGTGCCCTTTGGCAAATCACTCAAACTCTCTCTGTGCCATGGCTCAGCTGAAATATTGCCCATCTTACCAAGTTACATGAGGTTGAAATGAGATAATCTATATAAAGAATTTAGTAAATATTGATGCTAAGTCTGTGAGCAGATGGCAAAACCCCAAGTACTTCATTGGGGTTCTGGGATGGACCTTTGATGCTGGTGGGAAGAAAGAAAAGTCTTGAAGGTTGCAACCAAGTAGGATCCCGCAGGCCCTGGATGCCACCCTTCCTGAATCCCATTCAGTACAGTTGGTCATCTTTTCCCTCAGAGCTACTACAAAGTGTGATTCCAATTTTGGCATAAGTGGATCAGCCTAACATATAAAGCTTCCTGAAATCACATGAACCAACTTCAATATCCACAAATCCACAATATCCATGGTGAGACCTAATTTGGAGACAAGGTAAGAATAAGGTTCTAAGTCAAGTGGTTTCTCCCAGAGCCATGCTGCTAATGTAGAGTTGAGGCAATATTTGATGATCTTTTCTAACTAGAGAATTTCTTATGGTTTCAGCCATGCACCAGTCAGTTGGTATCCTCTGAAACACATAAGGGGAAAAGGAGCAGAAGTGACTCTTTCCTCCAGTACCAGTATAGTAGTGTGATATGGGGATTGAGCCAAACAAAGCTGGGTTGGAATCCTTACTTTCATATGTATTTGTTGTGTGAAACTGAAGATGTCACATGACCTTCTTTTGAAACTTTTAAATTATTTATTTATTTGTTTGTTTATTTAAGTAGGCTCCACATCCAACATGGAGCCCAATGCAGGGCTTGAACTCATGACCCTGAGATCAAGACCTGAGCTGAGATAGTCAAACACTTAACCAACTGAGCCACCCAGGCACCCCAGTCACGTGATCTCCTGAACCTCATGTCCTTCTCTGCAGATGAGGATACTGTCAAATATTTTACCTGGTTATTATGAGCATTAATCAAGAGCGTGTATGTGACTTCCTGGCATTTAGTGGCATTCCAAAAATTACCATTTACTATTGTTTCCAGCTTTATGAGGTGGTCTTGTTATCACTTGAAATTTCTACCACATATGTGTGCACTTTATTAAGTGCATCCAAAGAACTCCATTTTTTGCATTAAATCCCTCTTGGGTCGATAGAACTTAATATGTTATCAGTTCTGATTGCTAACCACACACTTTATCATTTTGGAGATAAAACTTTTGATCTTCCAACTTAAGAAGTGCTGAGATAAAATTCTTTGGGGATATTCTTTTCAAAGATTTTCTGTCTTTTCTTGTCTTTGAGCAAAAAACTAAATGAAGCCAAGATGTTGAAGTTCCTGCGTGCAAATAATTTACCATGGGATAGTATGGGTAAACTGCATACCAAACAGAGGTTTATCTCTTCTGGGGTTTAGGATAGTTCTGTGGTAAAGGACTCAGAGAAGGACATGAAGACTGGTTCAGGCTTAATCCTAGATTTATCTCCATGAGCCTCTTAGAATATTGTCAGAAACAGTCACTGTTCCCTTAAGAAATAGAAGGCAGTTACTTCAAGGGTCTTAAGTGGAAATACAAGGCAGATACCGCCAAACCACCTCTTCTGGCAAATTATATCCAGACTCCAGTGGGTAAGTTGCGTCCTTCTGCTGTCTCCCTGGTCCTTGTCTCTTCTGTCTCTGAAACTCATCTGTCTGGGCTTTGTTTATGGTGTTACCATATTTGTAATCCGCCCCCAGCTCTTCAGTGACTCACCAGCACTGACCTGTTTTGGGCTTGGTTTCCCTATCTGTAAATCAGGAATGACTAAATCAATCCTCAGAGTTCTAATCATCCATGAAATATGATAACATGCAGAGCACCTGTGTGGCTCAGTCAGTTAAGTGTCCAAAACTTGATCTCGGCTCAGGTCTTGACCTCATGGTCGTGAGTTCAAGCCTCATGTTGGGTTCCAACACAACTGGGCACAGAGCTTACTTAAAAAGAAAAAGTAAAAATCATAATTCTTGTATGGAAAAATCTAAGTTGAATTCAAGAAATGTATGTATAATGAGGAAGGAAAAAGGAAACGAATAAACATGGAAAATCTAAATACGATAACATGAGTAGAGAGCCTTAAACAGGGCCTGGTCCTCAACCAGCGTTTAACTCCTATGCTCATTTTGTGAATATCTTCGTCTTTATTACCCAGCCTATCTAATACAGAGCTTGATAATGCCCTCTGGTACAACCAGGTGAGCCAGAGGAAACTAGTATTCCTGAGCCTCGGTTTTTCTCATCTGTAAAATGAAGACAATAATAATTTTAGAGGGACATTATGAGAAGAGCACTTCTCACCAGTGGGAGACAGAGCTCTGCCTGAATTTGATCTGGCCCAATTTCAAAGATTTGGCTGGTCCTTTAGACTTCAGATCTTCCCTCCCCAATCAATTATGCAGTGAAGACAGAGCTCCAGATGATTAAGGAACAAAATGAGACACATTCATAGACCTAGACTGTATATCAGGCAGGCAGGGCAATGCTTTCCCATATAGGGTTCATCATATTAGATTTGTAGGTATGTACTGCCTCTGCGGATTCTTTTTTCAATAAGGAAAGATATTTGTGATATTTGACATAAATCACATTGGGTACAGATCAATGTTATACATAGAATTTACACTTTTCCTCTTTTAATGGCTGTAAATGTTGCAAACTTTACCTTCCTTGCAATAAATCGTGGGTATTTATCTTCTTTGTTGATGAGTAATTGGCATACAATGAACTGCCCATAATTAAAGTGTTCAGTTTCATAAATTTTGATAAATATACCTATGAAGCCATCACCACCATCAAGATAATGAGCATATCTCTAACTCTCAAAAGTACATTAGCTTGCATTTTCTAGAGTTTTATGAGTATGGACTCATATAGCATGTACTCCTTTTTCTCTGGCTTCTTGCACTCAGAATAATTATTTTGAGATTCCTTCTTGTTCTTGCTTCTATTAGTAGTTCATTCTTTTTTGTAAGTTAATTTATTCATTGGACAGAGAGAGAACACAGGCAGGGGGAGGTGCAGAGGCAGAGGGAGAAGCAGACTCTCCACTGAGCGGGAAGCCCGATGTGGGGCTCAATCCCAGGACCCTGAGATGACCTGAGCCGAAGGCAGCTTCTCAACTGACTGAGCCACCCAGGCACCCAGTAGTTTATTGCTTAATATGCCTGAATAATATTCTGTTAAATGCACAGTTCGTCCATACACTGGTTGGAAACGTGGGTTGTCTTCTGGTTATTATAAATAAAGCTGCTTTGAACATTCATTTGCAAACCTTCATATGGATATATTCCTTCATTTCTCTTGAGTAAATATCTAAAAATGGAATGGCTGAATCATATGATAGGTATATGCTTAACTTTTGAAGAAACTGCCAAATGACTTTCCAGAGTGTTTGTCCAAGTTCATGTTCTGACCACCAGTGTATGAGAGTTCGTTACTCCACATCTTCATCAACACTTAATATGGTCAGTCTTTTTTATTTTAGCTATTCTAGTAAGTGTGTAGTGATATCTCATCGTGGTTTTAATTTGTATTTTTCTAATGACTTTTTCTTTTGTTGCTTTGCTTTCCATATATCTTCCTTGGTCTGTTTAAATCCTTTTCAAATGTGTTAGGATTTTTTCCCCCTTATATTTAGGTTTGAGAGCCCTTTAAGTGCTCTGATGGAAGGAATTAACTGTAAGGGAGGAATCTTCACAATGTACATGAAATCATCACTTTGTATACTTTAAATATCTTACAATTTTATTGTCAATTATACCTCAATGAAGCTGAAACTCTTTTTCCTGATTAGTCTGGCTAGAGGTTTATCAATTTTATGGATCTTCTCAAATAACTAACTTTTGTTTTTCTTGATTTATTTCCTTTCTTCTACTTATTTTTAGCTTAATATTTTCTTCTTTTAGTTTCTTAAGGTGGAAGCTGAGGTCATTGATTTGAGTCCGTTCTTCTTTCTCAAATAGAAGGCTTAATGCTAATTAAGAATTGATTTTAGAATTTTAATAGAATTTTCCTAAAGCATTGCTTAAGCAGCATTTCACAAATTTTGATATGTTGTGTCTTCATTTTAATTTAGTTTAAAATATTTCCTAATTTCACTTTTAATCTCATCTTTGACTCATGGAATATTTAAAAGTGTACTATTTGGTTTCCAAATATTTGGCCAATTTTCCAGACATTCTGTTATTGAGTTCTAATTTAATTCCGTTGTGATCTGAGTATACTTGGTGTGACTTTATTCCTTTTGTTCATTATGGCATATTTTTCTCTGAATACGGCTTATTTTGGTAAATATTTTATGTGCAGCTGGAAAGAATGTGTATTTTTATATTGTTGGAGGGAATGTTCTATAAATGTCAGTCACATCAAATTGGTTGATGAAGTATACTATATTCTTCCTGATTTTCTGTTATTGCTTCTATCAATTATTGAAAGAGGAATATTAAAATATTAGACTACAGTTGTTGATTTGTCTATTTCTCTTTGTGTTTCCGTCAGTTTTTTCTTCATGTATTTTAAAGCTCTGCTATTAGGTGCATATTTAGAACTGCTATGTCCTCTTGATGAGTTGACCATTTTATCATTTCAAAATGACACTTTTGATATCTGGTAATATTCTGTGCTCTAAAATCTACCTTGATATTAACAAAGACATTCTAGCTTTCTTTTGCTTATCATTATGATAGCACATATTTTTCAATTCTTTTACTACTTATGCCTTCTTATTTAAAGTTCATTTCTTGGAGGTAGCATATAATTGGGTCTTCCTTTTCATTCAACCTGTATTTTACTCTCTGTTTAAATTTATTTTTATTCTCTGCTTTTTAATTGGAGTGTTTCGAACTTTAAACATTCAATGTAATTATTGATATAGTCTGGTTTAATCCTACCAGCTTACTTTCCGTCCTCTATTTGTTTCATCTTCCCTTCCCTTTCCTTATTTTCTACCTTCTTTTGAGGGTGTTTAAGCTTTTTTATGGTTTTATTTTATTTCCTTCGATAGCTTAGTAGGTTTAACCTTTTTGGCTATAGTTTAGTGGTAGCTTTAGGGTAATTGTATGCATTTTTAATTTATCACACCCTGCCTCCTAGTGATATTATACCGCTTCTACTTCTACATTATGGTTCTATTTTTCCCCTCCCAACTTTTGTGAGATTGTTATCATATAGATTTCTTTTATATATGTTGCAAATCACATCTCCATTTTTATTATTCATGTATAAATAGTCAGCTATATTCTAAAGAGACTTCAATAAGAAAACATAGTGTAGTTTACCCATGTATTTACCATTCCTTTGTGTAGATTCATATTTACATCTGATATAATCTTCCTTCTGTCTGAAGGATATTCTTTGACATTTCTTATAGTATAGGTTTGCTGATGATGAATTATCTTTTGTATGTCTGAAAAGTCTATTTTTCCTTTGATTTTGAAAGACATTTTCACTGGGTCGAGATTTCTAGGTTAATAGGCTTCTTTTCTTTTAATACTTAAATATATTGCTTCACTGTCTTCTTACTTGCATTGTTTTTAATGAGAAATTTGCTGTCATCCTTATCATTGTTCTTCTATGCAGAATGTGTCTTTTTCTCTTTCTTCTTTTAAGGTGTTATCTTTATCACTGTTTCTCAGAAATTTGTTTATGATGTGCCTTGGTGTTGTTTTATTTATGTTTCTTATGATTGGGTTTGTTAAGCTTCTTGAACCTGGAAATTTGGAAAAAATTTAGGCTTCATTTCTTCAAATGTGTTTCCCTTACCAACCAGTTTCCGATTTCAGGGACTCCAATTACACATACATTAGGCTGCTTAGTTATAAGTTAGTCATTCTGTGTTCTTTCTTTAGCTCTTTTTTCTTCTTCTTCTTTTTTTTTTTTTTTTTTACATTTTTCACTCTGTATTGCAGTTTGAATAATTTTATTGCTATGTTTTCAAGTTTATTGCTATGTTTTTAATTTTTTCTTCTGCAACATCTATCTGACATTAATCCCACCCAATGTATATTTTCATCTCACACATTGTAATTTTCATTGCTAGAAGTTTTATTTGGGCTTTTAAAATAAACCTCACATACCCACTTTTCTTTTCAAACTTATGGAATACAGTTCCAAACTATTACAAACCAATATACTTTTTCACTATTTTGACATCTGTATCTACTGTGTGTCAGTTTTGATAGAGTGAGCTTTCTTCCATTTGGGGTCATATCTTCCTGACCACTTATGGTAATTTAATATTTGATGCTGGACATTGTGAATTTTACCTCGTTGTGTGCCAGATATTCTTGACCTGAAATTATTCTTAAGCTTTGTTCAGGTATGTGGTTAAGTTACTTGGAAACTATTTGATTGTGTTGTGTCTTGCTTTAGAGATTTGAGAGTCAGAACCAAAGATGTGCTTATTCGAGGGCTAATCATCCACAATTACTAAGGTAAGACCCTTTTCCAGACTAAAGCCAACACTCTGAATCTTGAGGCTTGGTAAGAACAGACACCATTACCAGCTCTGTGTGAGGGCCTGGCACTCTTATCTCTAATCCTTTTGGGATGTTCTTTCCGTGACTTCAGGTAATTTCCTCACACATAGCACACTGATCATCCCTCAGCTGAGTACTTAAGGGAAACTATCTGCAGATCTCCAGAATTCTCTGTGTATAGTTCATTCCTCTCCAGTACCCTTTCCTGAGAACTCCAGCTGCTTTAGTCTCCCAGACTCTCAGATTTGTCTCTTTAATTCAGAAAATCAGTGGACTCTGCCTGCATTTCCCATTTCTGAAGCACGGCCTACAAAATCCCTCAAAACTGTGAGCTGGGAAAATAACAAGGCTCATCTCCTTTGTTTCTCATCTCTCACATCTCTGCCCTTTGTTTTCTGATAACAGTGTCTTACAAACTGTTATTTCATACAACTTATCTGCTTTTAATTGTTTCAGTGCAAAGGTGAAATGCTGGCCCCATTACACTATCTTGGCCTAAAACTGAAATCTTCAAGAGAGTTCCTTTCTAAAGTCTAAAGAGTTCCAATCTAAAGTCTTCTTCTTTTTTCTTTTTAGTGACTATACATTTCCATTCTCTTACTGAAATTCTAACAGTTCTGAACTGGTCAGCATTAGCTTTGGTTTATTTATCACTTTGGTTACTATTCTCTCTTCTTGCTATTAAACTCTGGAACTAAAGTGACAGATGGAAGACAATGTTTCAAATGTTATTTGCCAAAAGAAGAGCAAAAAAATGAACTTCTCCTCTGTATAGTTATCTATTCCTGCATAACTATTTACCACAAACTTAGCAGTTTAAAGCAATGCATATTTATCATCTCACAATGTCTATGTGCCAGGAAATCTGGGCGTAACTTAGCTAGGTTCTCTGTTTTAGACTCTTTCACAGGGCTGCCATCATGGTGTCAGGTAGGGTTGAGGTCTCATCTGGAGGCTTGACTGGAGAAGGATATGCTTCCAAGCTTGCGTGCTTGTTGACAGTATTTATTTCCTCCAAGACTGATGGACTGAGGACTCCCATTCTTTGCTGGCTATTTGTTAGAGGCTGTCTTAAAGTTTTCTGCCACTTAGTCCTCTACAGGATAGCTCAAAATATGGCAGTTTGTTTTACCAAACTGACTAAGTCAGAGAGTCTGCAAGACAGAAATTACAGTCTTAATATAACATAATCACAGAAGTGATAGCCCATCACCTTCACTGTGTGCTATTTGTTAGAAGTAGATCCCATCTGTACTCAAGGATAGAGGATTCAACAAGGGCATAAATAATAAGAGGCTGGGATTATTGTGGGTCATCTTAGAGTCTACTCCTCACACTCCTTTTCTAAAAAGGGACAAAGTGCAGGTTTCTTTAGAAACAAATGTAGGTTTTATATTTTATGTTCTTGAGCCGAGTATGTCCTGTTGGCAGAAAAAAGGTAACTGAATTAAAAACAAAAGGACTAGAGGGGCACCTGGCTGACTCAGCTGGTAGAGCGCACAACTCTTGATCTTGGGGTTGTGAGTTTGAGCCCCACGTTGGGTGTAGAGATGGCTTTAAAAAAATCTTTAAAAAATTACTTTAAAAAACCCCAAGGGGCTAGAGATACCTCATCAAGAAATGTTGTTGGGATTGAAAGCATATGGTCTAATTTCCCTGATCCCCCACCTTAGAGGAAACAGTTCTCCTTTAACCCTCACCTACAATCATGTTCCCTACTCTCCAGAATAGTGGTTCTTTACCTTTAGAAAATAATCTTGCCATTGGAAAATATTTAAACTGATTTGAATTGTTATAATCCTTATTGTATTCAACAAACATTTACCAAGTATCTACTCAAAAGCAGGCATTATGCCAGATATAAGAGACAAATAAGTGAGTAAGACTCCGAGTTTCCCAGTGTAATAGAAAATTAGCATTAAATCAACGTGGCCAGCACTACCAAGGTAGATCCCCAAGGTGTCTTGCTGGCAGATAAGCAGGACAACCTATCACCTAGGGGTTGAGGAGCCCCAATAAACAGCTGGAATTTTATAGCAAATAGATATTGCTTCATTAATCCTTCCCTCCGGGTCAATACTGCATCAGAGATAATACAAGTTATCTCTATATTTCTAGAGTCCTTCCCTCAGGGTCAATACTGCAAAGAGATAACAGAAGTTATCTCTATATTTCTAGAGCCCGGGACAATACGGGGCACACAGTAGACCTTTAATAAATGTTTGCTGAATTGAATTGTAGAAACCAGAATTTTGAGGAATCAGTATGATACATTCAGCAATGTCTATTAGAGTGTTGAGTATAAACGGAGGGCTGGAAAGCCTGCTTTCTTTCCTCTCTCTCTGCCTGCCTCTCTGCCTACTTGTGATCTCTGTCTGTCAAATAAATTTAAAAAAAAAAATTTAAACGGAGGGCTGGAAGGTATGCCAGATGCCGCTGACAACCTTCCAACAACAGGAAAATTCGAGACCTTTGAGTATGTGATACTCACATGTCTGCATTTGACTTTCTCCAAGTGTTTTCCTGCAGAAGTTCATTGTGAGTCGATGTAAATCAGTAGTTTCCATGGAAGCAAAATGTACCTGAAGAGATGTGGAAAACACTAAGATGTTCTCCTACTGCTGAGGGTGTGTTGTTTTTGCCTACTGATTCAGTGGCAATCCATAAGTGAGTTATTCATTCACCTTCATTCACAGTCTCTTCAAAAGGCACCACATGACGAAGGTCCTGCCTGATTTGGGTCTTGGTGAAAGATTTTTTTTTTTAAACCTCGAAACCCCACATTGTGACCTTCCTACCTTGTCTCAAAGGAACTGACATAAGGGTTTAAACCTTCCTCTAAATTTTAGCCTTTTTCAGGTGTTACCTTTCTCAGGTCATTTGCATTTTGGGTGATATCTTATTTCAGAATGAAACATTCCAGTAATCATTTATTCACGAGTCAAACATAATGGAACACCTATTGTGTAGCAGGTATTGTGCTGGAAACTAGGGATACAAAACAAAACAAGCACAACACTTTCATTAACAGGCCCACTGTTTTGGTCAGGGCCGCCATGTCCCACTGTGCAGGGTCTTTACCGCACAAGGGCGTTTGATTGTGGTGGCTGTCCCCTGTAATACTTGCCAAAAGTGTTGGACAGGGAAGCAGCTCTACGCTTCATCCCCATTATTAGCAAGAGTTCTCGAAGTAGAGTTTATGGCTTTGGCAGCTCATGACCTCCTCGAAATGTTATTCACCATGCTGTGTCTATTTTTCCATTTTTCTGGGACAGTGTTTATCTGATCTTCATCGATGTCTGAACCCCAAAATGTTGAAAGACTTTGAAAGACTTTGAAAGACTTTGCTAAGTCACTTCGAGTCTTCTGCATTAGGCAGGCCATAAATCATTCATGAAAAAACCTGACTAATAAATAAGTAGAAGAAACTGCAGGCACAAGAAGTTGCTTCAGATTATGTGACTTTTTTCATCATTTACTAATGTCACTCCAAGTAAATAAATGACAATGCTCTTAATTATTTAAATCTATTTATTGTCCAAGATTTATCTACTAACTGTAGCTATGTCTTGGGGAAAAATTTATCTGATGGTGCCTATTTTTGTAGCATAGTGTATGGAAAGAAATGACTTTGGAGTCAAATATTTCTGGGTTCAAATCCCAGACCCAGGACCTAACAATTGTGACCTCTTAGGCAAAGAATTCAACTTAGAATCTCAGTTTCCTTATATATATAATGATATAATACTACTATTGATTGCCTGAGTCTAGGGATAGGATGCAGAGTGACGAATGGCTATGAGGAATCTTTTTGGGGTGATGGAAAAATTCTAAGGCTGGATTGTAGTGATAGTTGTACAACTCTTGAAATGTACTAAATATCATTAACTTGTACACTGAAAACTGGTGAATTTTATTGTATGTAATTATACTTCAAAAAAGCTATTATTTTAAAAAAACAGGGAAAAAAGCTGAAGTTGGTTTTTTTTTTTTTACTCTCCACTCTAAAAGGGGTTAATTTTCTAGGGCGAGAACTTCATAGGTTCTGTTCTAATATCAACCCTTTTAATCTTTTAATCTTTAATCTTTTAATCTTCAAGAATACATGAAGGGAACTGTTTTGCAATAATGTGGGCTGAAATTCACATGTTCAATCATTCACTCATCATGTTAGCATGGAGGTCTTGTGCTGTGTTTGATTTCAAAAATCTGACAGAGATTTTTAAATAGTACAAACAGTTTTATATACAACATCAGGTGCAATGATGAACCTGGCTAAATTTTGAATTACAAGCATGCAAGCAAATTTCAGCTGTTATTAAAAAATCTTTATTGCTAAAGGTACATATGGACCCATTTTTAGCTGTATTTCTGGTGGGATCTCACAGGGCAACAATGTTGCTAAGAGGCATATGCTTCTGGCTTGCCTTGGAGAAAAAGAAGAGAAATACATTCTGAATAAAGACGAAGGTTGTGAGATTTATTTCTCTCCCAGCAATTTGTTGAAGAATACATTTTCTGATTCATATTCATTTGTATTAGTATTTTCCCCACGAACATATTTGCTGATTTTTCCTTTGAACACTGTGTTTCATTCCCCTATTCTCCAAACAGTATTCTTTTTCTCACCCTGGCCGGATTGCAAGTTATGTATTAACTTCTGACTCCTCCTTCACAATGCCTCCAATTGTATAGGTTTATTTTGGACACAAAGTAGGTGTGCTGCCTCCTGAATGGAAGTGGGTGGTTCGATGACCTCAGTAAAATTTATACCTTTTGGGGGTTATCTCAATGCACTTTTATAGTTTCCTTTGAAATGTATGTATTCTCTTTCTCTATCTCCCCTCCCACTGCTCTGAGCACTAGGGTAAGGAATGGGGAGAGTCAAGTTCTGAAAATGCTTTTCCCTCTTTCATTATTGACTTTTTACATAATTTCCTTCCACCCCCCAGGTGCAGGAATGCAGCTAACTTGAGGGCTCTGCAAGGGTGTGGTCACAGGGTTAATTTGGAACATTGTGGAATTAAACTATTCTGGGAGAAATTGTGAACAATAGAGTTTCTTGAATTATAGTTTACTGCATTTGAACTACCTAATTCATTCATTGGTAGATCATTTGACCAATAGGGGTTTTTTTTGTTTAGTTTTTTTTTTTGTTTTGTTTGTTTGTTTTTTTTAGAGATTGAAGTTTTTATGCATTCTCCAAAGTCCATTTCTGAAATAGACCTGTACTTTTAGAAGTTAACTCAAGACAGGAATTCTAAAAAAAATTATGGCATCCATGAAAAACTAGAGTTGGTTTATTGTTTATACATTCTTTGAATTGCTTTAGAGCCCTTAACCATAAATAATTTTAGTAGAATTTGAACTCTGCTGGGAGATGTCATAGGGCGTTTCTAAGTGCTGTGGGTAAAATAGAGCCCACCTATTTGGTTGCTGCCTCAGACTTTATAATCACCTGATTAGTGCTTTATGCAAAAATCTACCCTATCTACAGACATGCCTAATGCTCCATAGGAGACAAAAGGTGGTTAACACTCACACTGGATTTTATAAAACACACTATGGAAAACTTATCACACCTGTAATTGAGTGTAATTACTAGTGGTAAGGTTAAAGCTTCTAGAAAGAGCTGCCTGTACTCATAATATCACTGAGCACTCAGGATTAGTTCATTCAGCCCTAGTGTAATAACTAGCGTGGATAAGTATGTGGTAGGGATGTTGGTGGTGGTGATGAGGGCGGTCCTTCACCGATCCACTGTTATTTAAAACCCTTCTCAAACATTTAGGAGTTTAGGAGCACCTGGGTGGCTTGGATGGTTGAACATCTGCCTGTGGCTCAGGTCATGATCTCCAGGTTCTGCAATCGAGTTCTGCCCCGAGCTCCCATCTTAGCGGGGATCATACTTCTTCCTCTGCCTCTCCCCCTGCTTGTGCTCCCTCTGTCCCTCACTCTCAAATGAATGAATAAAATCTTTTTTAAAACATGGGGAGTTTAAAAGGACCCCTAAAGTCCTTTGTCTTTTTTTTTTTTAAGATTTATTTATTTGGCACAGAGAGCGAGAGATCACAAGTAGGCAGAGCAGCAGGCAGAGAGAGACAGGGGAAACAGGCTCCCCGCTGAGCAGAGAGCCCGATGCGGGGCTCGATCCCAGGACCCTGGGATCATGACCTGAGCTGGAAGGCAGAGGCTTAACCCACTGAGCCACCCAGGTGCCCCTTAATCGTTTTTTCTTCAACAACAACAACAAAATGATAGATTTTATGGGTAATCGAGAGAACATTGATCCATTTATGCCATTTCAAAAAATATTTTTTGTTACTTGATGCCCTGGATCACTTTAAAAACTTACCTTACTAAGTCACAGTTTATGGAGAAACAAAAGAGAGTAAATCCCCAAGAGTCTGAGGTTTCTTTATACTTCCCAGGGACGGATTTGAGCAGGCTTTTCGCATGGTGCAGTTATCACTGGCTTCCGCGCAATCAAATCACTAAGTAACAAGTTTTGTGGCTGCAAATGTCTTTGTTCTAAGGAATCACAAAATGAGAATATGATCTAATAAGGTAGTTACGTCTTTACCACTTCCCGCTCAGCATTTCCAGCTTAGCGCTCAAGGCCTGCATGTGTCCAATTTCACTTCCAACTCCTACAGAAGAAGTTTACTATAAAAAGAATTTAGAGTTGGCCAGCACGAATCTGAAACTAGGGATAAATTCTCACAATGCCTCAAATAACTCAGCAATAAAGCAGGGCCTGTAATGCGCTCCTGTATTTTAGTAGGTTGAATGGATGTGAGAATCTGGTGAGAAGGCCAAGAAGTGATTGAGCTTACAGAATCTCACTTCCTTGGTGGAAGACTGGCTGGATTTTATTCAGTCTCCTGTGTCGCTTTTACGGATTTTATTCAGTCTCCTGTGTTGGCCTCCCGTTCCCTTAATTCTCCTGTCTTTTCCCACTTCCTCACCTTGAATTGCTCATTTCAGGTCTTGCTTTCAAGTACTACCCTGGGGCCTGCATGGGTTGGTCCATTCTTCTTCTCAGGTACACATTCACTCATTCACCCAGTACCTCTTCTGTTCTTGGCTCTGCACAAGGCAGTAGGGAGCTGCCTTGAGTAGGACAGTTTCTGCCTGGAGAAACTAACAGCAGGACCCCACGGTTCTGGTGATCAAGTGTTTTCCAAGCTACAAAGGCTGCATGCTGTGGTGTGCATACTGGGTTTGATTTGGTTGTCGAAGATGTATCCATATCTCTATTCTTCCTTCTTAAATGTCTATCCTCAAAGGAGAACGGCAGCTTTAAGAGCAGAAACCTTTAGTCTTGGGTACCTGGGTGGCTCAGTGGGTTAAGCCACTGCCTTCAGCTCAGGTCATGATCTCAGGGTCCTGGGATCGAGTCCCGCATCAGGCTCTCTGCTAAGTGGGGAGTCTGCTTCTCTCTCTCTCTCTCTCTCTCTCTCTGCCTACTAGTGACCTCTCTCTGTCAAATAAATAAATAAAATCTTAAAAAAAAAAAAAAGAAACCTTTAGTCTCGTCATCTGAACATTCATAGAAAATAGAACCTGGGAGCCTAGAAGAAAATGGAATTTTTTTGCTAAGGTGTTGTGGTGTGGCTGATTCCCCATTGGAAAAGGTCAGTCATTCTACTCCTGTGTTTGCCAAACTACTCTCACAATACCAACTTCTGCTTTTGTGGAGCTATCCCTTGGCCACTGATGGGCAAGGCAGATTTTGCCAGAGGAAGGTTCTGAAATGGGTTAGAATTAGACATTAGATCAGGACACCTGGGTGGCTTGGTTGGTTAAGTGTCTGCCTTCAGCTTGGGTCATGATGCTCCTGGGATCCCAAGCTCCTGGGATGGAGCCCCACATTGGGCTCCATGCTCAGTGGGGAGTCTGCTTCTCTCTCTCCCTCTGCAGCTCCCCCTGCTTGTGCTCTCTCTCTGTCAAATAAACAAGATCTTAAAAATAAGAATTATACATTAAGTTTACACCAAGGTTTCTTTGTGACTGGAAAATCCACTCCCTGTTTCACTTCCCATCTCAGATTAGGTCCAGCCACATTGTCCTACCCAGCCTATTAGAGTATCTGCAATGAGGTTAAATGACATCATAAAGATACCAAAAACAAAATGCAAAAAAATATATAGGGATATTCCATATTTGAATATAAATTTCCTCCTACTATGAATTACCCAGGGAGAAATTCATGTTTCCTATGTGTCCCACTTTTAAAGAGTCCAAAAGTATAACTTCAAGTTTAAATCCAGAGATTAAGGGCTTTGCCAATTTCTTGTTCTGCCCACTGTCAGCCAGAAAAGTTCACAATGTCTTGGTAGAGTTATCAATATGTTCAGCACCGTGGCCTGGGATGCCTTTTGTAAGAATTGGTGTCATTCTTTTTGAGGCCTAGAAGTTAAATTAGTCTCTACTATGTCTCTCTTTCAAAAGAGTCTAAGTTGTCAGCACTCCTGGGTGGTTCAGTCAGTTAAGCATCTGATTTTTATCTCAGCTGAGGTCTTGATCTCAAGGTTGTGGGTTCAGGCCCCAAGTTGGCCTCCACCCTGGATGTGGAGTCTCCTTAAAAAAAATGAATAAACAATAGGAGTCCAAATTATCAAAAGGAATCACAAGATTTTGGCAACATTGACTAACATCAATAACATTTAGCAATTTATGGTGCTTGAGCAGTTTTCCCAAACACAATGAAATCCCATAATTTAATGCTGGCACCATCTAGACATAACAGAGACTCAGTGGTATCCGGAGGAAGAAGGAGGCAAAGATATTCTTCTGGGTTTCAGCTTCTCTAAAACACCAGGCCATTTATATCAGATGTCCAGTGCCTGCGACTGTGGACCTGAACTCCTCTGGGGAAATCCCCCACTCAGAGGTGAACATCAACACTAGGTATTTATCATAACTTTAGAGAGAAAGCCCTGGGTCACACTCAGAGATTGCCATTCTGGATACTGATGCCTTCTTGCAAAGTGTGGGTGTTTGAAGTGACACCAGTTATAGACTTCAGATCTTATATGCATTGCTCTTTTTTCCCCAAACAATATATTTGGAACCTCATCATTTCCCTTTCCTCCTGGCTTTGTATGTCTAACACCTGGCGCTGAATGCAGGTGCTGTCTTCCTGGTGATCAGCTTCACTCTCTCATGAGTGGGCATTTTTAATCATTTGTCACAATGGTTGTGGTCACTAACTCTCTTGCTGTGGGGTTATGAAAGCCTAGAAAACGTGCTTCTGGGGGAAAGTTCTCCATAACCACATCTGTTTCAGTTAGAGACTTGCTTGCCCTCAGCAGATTCGGGGCTGAAGCTCTGGTTGATATTTCTGGAACCTTTGCCCCAGTGGACTTTATGAAGACCAGGACCTTCTAAAGACCCAGGCATGTGGATGTTGGAAACATAGATCCCTGGTCTGAACTTTGTGATGATGTAATCCAGAACCAAATGGACACTGTGGGGCTGGCATGACTCCTGGGCCTATGGCCTGTCCGCAGCTCTTCCTTGGCTCTGAATCTGTAGGATGGGTTGTGGACAGCTTCTCTGGTGCTGCCTACCAAAGCCTAGCACTAACAGTTTAAAGCCCAAACCATAAGGGTCTTTATCATGCTCGTGACACATCTGCCTTGAAGCTTAAAAGCAATAATTACGCTCTGCTGTCCTGATCTCCCTTCAGGAATAAAGGGCTAGTCCCCTGGTCCTAAGAGGAATGTCAGTAGACAGTACTCAAATGTCTGCCCCTTTAGGGATTCCCTCAAGTGAAGATAGTTGGCTTTGCTCAAGGTCTCACCCCTTCCCAGAGTAACCCACACCCAAAGACAGACTGCTGCATTTAGGTCTAGCCCTCCGTACCCCAATTCAGGACAGCTGAAGGAACATCCTCTCTTCAGAACTTCCTACAGGACTGGCTGAGGTTTGGGATCAAATCACAGTATGACCTCTCTCTTCCCAGTCCGTTATCTTTCCCTCCTGCTCCCTCTCACAGAAGTTAATCCCAAGAGCACTGCCTCAGAGAACTCCTGCCTGCTGATCTTCATCCCAGAATCTGATTCCCAGGGAACAAACCCTTGCAACTGTTCAAACGCTTTGGCTGCTTGCCTCATGTCCTGGCTAGAGCAACTCGTGATGGCTCACATCATTACTCTGTTGTCTGTGTGAAAGCCACCTCACCTTTGCCTCATCTCCTCATACACATGAAGTATCCTATGTGAAGTGATAATAATGATCATTTCTCGAATATTCTTGAATTATTGTCTGTCTTGTCACTTTGCCTAATTTAAGGCTCTTGATAAGAGTTTTTCTAACATGGAGGCAGTTTATCAGCAAAAAGTGATGTTACCAGACTCCTCTATTGAAATGGCTGCTCTTGGTAAAAATTCTTAGAGGCTAAAAATTTTGTTAGGGTATTGCATTGGGGCAAAGCATATGTTTTCCGTCTGGACTGAGGGTGATAGTGAAGCAATAAGATAATAAGAGGAAAATCCTTTAGAATAAAAGAAAAAAGTAAAAGGCAGAACAAAGATATTTGAATAATCTGTCTTTTGAAGTGGCTTCTGAGCGTGAGGGCGTCACTCCAAAATTAACAAAAGGCAGTGGTTGAGAAATGTGACTAACAGTGAATAGATAGGAGCACAGGAACTCAACCATTAAAACTTTTTTTGCTGGTCAGTAACGCCCTCCGTGGGTGGGCAACCTCACACATCGGAGACAGGAATTTCTGGGATTCCAGGGACCTTTAGGCTCTGGGAGAACGGTCATTTCTTTCCCAGTAAAGGTGAGTTTTCACCTGCCTTTTTGAGTTGTCACCTGGTTCTGGTCTTCAGGTAGCGTCTGCCCTTGTCTACTTTCACTAAACCTGTGCAGGCTTGTCATGTTTGACTAGCCTAATCTCACTTAGATTTGTCTTTCAGTGGTTCAGATATCAGAAATACAGTGGTATTTCTGTAACTTAAGGAGGTTTCATGCTCTTACCTTTGCCTTTCTCTTATTTTCAGAAGGTAGGCATTCACCATTCTGGTGGGGCTCATGTCATATCTGATTACTGTCATACATCTCTGGTGGCTCTGGTGACATTTCTCTCTCTCCCCCTCCCTTCACTGCCTACACACACACAAGGCATTATTTTTAGCTTTTCATTTTGAAATAATTTTAGACTTACAGGCTGATTGCAAAAATAGAACAGAAAGTTCAGGTGTATGTTTCATCCAACTTCCTCTAATGTTAATATCTTATATAAGCACAGTACAATTATCCAGACTATGGAGTTAACACTGGTGCAATACGATTAAGTAAGCTGCAGAGCTCATGGGAGCTCTTTTCACCAGTTTTCCTTCAAATGTACTTTTTCTGCTCTGGGTGCCATGTTGCATTTTATTGCGTCTCTGTCTCCTCAAAACTGTGGCAGTTCCTCAGTCCTTCCTTGTCTTTTGTGACCATGAAACTTTTGAAGAGTACTGGTCTTTATTTTGTAGAACACTTAATTTGGCTTTTTTCCCCTCCTGATTAGTTTTCTAATGATTAGTTTGATTAATGATAGTTTTCTTATGATTAGTTTGGGATGACGCATTTTTGACAAGGATACTAAAGAAGTTATGTTGTATCCTTCCCAGTGCATCAGATCAGGGAGTACATGATGCCAATATGTTTTAATACTAATGACATTAACCTTGATTGCTCTGTTAGAATGGTGTCCACTACAGTTCTCTACTGTGAAGTTACTATTTTCCCTTTTGGAATTGATAAAAACCTTGAGAGATATTTAGAGACTATGTTAATACCCTGTTTCTTCTCACTTTTACTCACTAATTTTAGAATTTATTGGTGGATCTTGCCCACAATTATTAGTAGTGTTTGCCCCATAATGACTTAAGTTTTCTCTTACTCTTTCTATACTTTTAAATCAGAATTCTTCGATAAGGGAGAGCTATCTATCCTCATTTATGTATGTATTTATTTTTGTCAACCTAGGCTCATGGACATTCACTTTCTTCTGTGAATTATAATCCAGAACTATCATTAAGCATTTTATTTATCAAATTGTTCCATTTTTGGTCATAGGACTTTCTTCAGCTTGGCCCTTGTGTCCTTCTAAAGTACCCCCATCCATTTCTGAGTACTCCCTTATTTTCTGACATAACAAAATGTTCCAGGATCATCTTATAGTTTTCTTGCCCCTGTCCTGGAATCAACCACTTTTCCAAGGAACCCTGGTTCCTTTTATTGGTGAATGGTGAATGGTGTTTAAGAAACTAGGATCTGGACTCTAACTGTGCTCGTTGCTATTGGGTTATCACTGCTTCTAGGATCTCTCAGGAGACAGAACTAGGAAATATATGTGTATATACTAACCCATGTACACATATCGATCTATCTATTGATTGATCAATCTATTGATCTATCAACTATCATCTAGCTATATTAAAAATCATAAGTTCTTTCTGATACCTTCCATCCCAATACAACTCCACAAGGTTCATTGTAATACTTTCCTTATTTGGAACTCTGAGACTGAGAAATCTGACTCTCGTAATCTAAAATATATTTGCTTATTTATGCAACTCCAAATTTCACAAAATAATTCCAGAATTGTTAACCTACCTGCCTGTAAGAACCAGGTGTGCTAACTAGAGTACAATGTTGGTATGCAGTTCTCTTTGTCTTTGGCCCTACAATAACCAGTCAAAATACTCTTTTTTCAGGATACTTAGGCTAGGACTTTTCTTCCCAGTCTCCTTCAGTGTGGTTATGTTATTCATTATTATTGTTTATACTCCATTTTGGGTTGCCCTCACATCTTGGTTTAGTTCAGTTATTTATTGGGGACGATATGTTAAACATTATATTTCTTTTTTTTTTTTCACTTCAGTAACTTTATTGAAAGGTACATCCCTTAGTACCAAAACATAATGGCAGTTCGTTAGGCTACTCCTGCCAACTCAGAATGAACACCGAGGTAATCAAAGTAGTGAAATATATCAGCCTTTTGAGAAAACTGAAGTTATTCACAAAACGCAGTTTACGAAATTGTAAGGTATACTGTGGTTCCTTGGTTTATTTTCCAGTGCACATTTATCTGTAACATGATGTCAAAATTGGGTACAGTACTTCTGGATGGACTTGGGCTACTCACGGTGCTGAGTAACCCTTTACACTTTAATGCCATACATCGCCCTATAATTGCTAACTTTAAACATCTTATTTCTAAGAGTCAAGCCACACAAAAAAGTATCATCAGAGAAGTGTACCTCTGTGCTCATCCTTATGAACCCATTCCCATTCTTCCTTCCTTTCCCCTCTTTTGCTGACCATTCCCTGTAGGAGACAAACATCTTCAGTTTCTGGTTTATCCTTTTTATATTTATCTTGCACAAAGGAGCAGATATCTATGTATTTTCTTGTATCTTTTTTCTTACTTGAAGTGTAGCATATTATAGATACTCTTTTGCACTTTGATAGTCTCCCTCTAAATCAATTCATAGAGATCTTCCTCATTTCTGTTTTGAAACAGTTGCATAGCACTCGTTTGTGCTGATATACCAGAACTTATTCAACTTATTCAACCCCATGGCCATTTAGGTTGTTTCCAATATTTTGCAACTATAAACAACTCTGAAAAGAATAACCTTGTGGATATGTATTTTTCTATCGTTGGCAGTAGAGTCTTAGTGTTGGAATTGCTGAGTCAAAAGGTAAACACGTAAGTAGTTTTGTGAAATATCGTCAGATTTCCTTCCAGAAGGATTATAGGAATTTGTATTTCTACCAGCAACCTATGACAGTGCCTGCTTTCCCATAGCCTTGAGAACAAAATGTGTTGCCATACTTTTTAGGTTTTGTCTGTCTGATAGATGAGAAATGGTATATCAGTGCTGTTTTAATTTGCATTTCTCTAATTATGAGTGTGTTTGAAGATCTGTTATATTTGAGGGATATATATACATAATCTATTCACATCTTTTTTTTGCATTATACTATTAGTTATTTAGTTTTTTGTCCCTCAATTTTAAAAACTTTTGCATTAAAAACCTCAAGGGCATTATGCTAAGTGAGATAAGTCAATGACAAATACTCTATAATATTACTTATATGTAGAAGCTAAAATATATGGAGAGGGGTGCCTGGGTGGCTCTGTTGGTTAAGTGCCTGCCTTCAGCTTAGGTCATGATCACAATCTGGAATGGAGCCCATAGTCTGGCTCCCTGCTCAATGGGGAGCCTGCTTCTCCCTCTCTGTCTGCCACTCCTCCTGGTTGTGCTCTCTTGCTCTCTCACTCAAATAAATAAATAAAATCTCTTAAAAAAAAGTAAAAGTGAAAAATATGTAAAATCTAAAAAAACTGAACTCATAGCTCAGGGATAGGGGAACTGGGGGAAAGCTGGTCAAAGGATAAAAAGTTGCCTTTAGAAGATAAATGACTTCTGGAGATCCAACACACATAGCACAGTGATTATAGTCAACAATACTGTGTTATATACTTTAAATTGCTAACAGACTAGATCTTAAATCTTTTTACCACAAGAAATGATAACGGTGTGATAGAATGGACATATCTACTAATGTTATGGTGCTGAGATCATATTTCAATATATAAATGTATAAAATAAACACATCATATACTTTAAACATACATAATATTATATGTGAATTATATCTCAACTGAAAAAGGATAGTAGGGAAAAATAAAACAAGATGTAATCAGAGAGGGAGACAAACCATAAGAGACTCTTTTTTTTAAAAGATTTAATTTATTTATTTGACCGAGAGAGAGAGGAGAGAGAGAAAGAACAAGCAGGGGGAGCAGCAGGCAGAGGGAGAGGGAGAAGCAGGTTCCCCGCTGAGCAGGGAACCTGATGCAGAGCTCGATCCTAGGACCCTGGGATCATGACCTGAGCCGAAGGCAGATGCCTAACTGACTGTGCCACCCAGACACCTCAAAGAGACTCTTAACTATAGGAAACAAATTAAGGATTGTTGGAGAGGAGGGGGAATGGGGTAACTGGGTGATGGACATTAAGGAGGGCATGTGATGTGATAAGCACTGGGTGTTATATACAACTGATGAATCACTGAACTCTACCTCTGAAACTAATAAGGCACTATATGGTAATTAATCGAATTTAAATAAATAAATTAAATAAATAAAAAACAATAGTAGTCTTTGCGGCATATGTTGGGATAGATGTCATTCTGACTCTCCTACAAGGACTTTTGTGCTTACATTGAGCCCACCCAGATAATCCAGGTCATCTCCCCATCTCAAGACACTTCACATAAACATATCTGCAGAGTCTCCTTTGTCACTGGGACACAACACAGTCACAGGTGCTGGGAGATAGGGTGTGGAGGGTCATTATTTAGAAAACTTCATGTCTGAAGTTTTCTACTTTGTCTGGTGGGAATAAAACCTCTTATTTGCCCTGGGTGAGTTTTGAAGATAGCTTCCTCAAATCCTTTAAGTGACTCTTCCTCCAGCCTTGGGTAGTCTCCTTGTAGGCCTCTATAGATCAGTGCTCACGTGAGTACTTGAGGGGAACCCTCTGCAAATCTTTGGAGTTCTTTCTGTGGTCAGTTTTTTCTCTTCTATCACTCTGTTCTGTGAAATCTAGAAGCCTTGGGCCTCTCTAAACCCCTTGTTCTTTCTCCTCAACTCAGGGTGACTGCCCTGCAGTTTCTAAAATCTCTCCAAACACTCAGCTGTGGTAATCACAGACTCGTTTTGCTTCCCATGTCTTAGGAATCATTCTTCTTCTCCTCATGTCTACTATCTTGAGACTCTTCGTTTAATTTAGTTTCCCAAAGTTTTAGTTGTTTCAGGAGGGCAAGTAAATCTGGTTCCTGTTAGTCCAATTTGACCAGAAGTGAAAGTAGAGGTACTACTTTAAAAATACACTTGAGGGGCGCCTGGGTGGCTCAGTTGGTTAAACGTCTGCCTTCAGCTCAGGTCATGATCTCCAAGTACTGGGATTGAGCCCCGCATCAGGCTCCCTGCTCAGTGAGGAGTCTGCTTCTCCTTCTCCCTCTGCCTCTCTGCCTGCTTGTACTCTCTCTGTCTCTGTCTGTCTGTCTCTCTCAAGTAAATAAATAAATCTTTAAAAAATAAATAAAAATACACTTGATATTACAACTATGATGGTCACAGAAGTTTATGAAACAGGGGTCTATACAAGAGGACCAACACTTCATAATACAACATTTATGAGCAACTTTTAAGTCCAAGGCAGCGAGCTAGACTTTGTCAAGAACACAGATATGCTCCTTGGTCTTGAGGGGAGGAACATGTGAGTCGATATGGTTTGTTTTTTTTTTTTTCGGAGGTATCAGGATGGAGAAGAGGAAGAAATATATATCACTCTATGTTAGAAAATTTCTTCCAGAACAGTTTTTAGAATGGGGCCTAGGCTAGAACCACTTGCATTGGCTGGTTTCATTTGTTTCCCTCAGCCAAGAATGTCCCTGAGAGGGTAGCTTTGCTGCCTTGATAACATGCTTGTTTCGGTTCACTATGCAGATTCCCCCTGACAAACAGCTATGAACTTCACAGGAGACATATAAAGGAAAGCAGGTCACATTTAGTAGATACTCTGCTGTCACTTGGATAGCCATTTTTATATGCATATTGTCCAAGAGGAAACAAACTTCCCTTACTTAGATCTGCCAACTAGCAAAGGGTAGGGTTGGTGGAGGGATCCAAGCCTGACTCTAAAGCCCATGGCCTCATTTCCTGCCTCCTGAAGGCCTGCCTCAGTTTCAAGAGTACAAAAGTCTCCATTATTGCTCCTGTCCTCCATTGCTGCCTGTATTTCTGAATTTCGGAATTGCCTGACGTTTTGGTTTCTGGTTAACATCCTTATATTAGAAAACATACTTCTCTTGTTACTTGCTTGGGTATGACTCCTGGTGCTTGCTCTCCAGTATCTGTGTATTTCTAGACTCTCATGTTCTTCCTTGCACCTGGTTCTTAGTCATTGCTTTAATATGACTCTTTCTTTGTTCAACCTTTTATGTGGTCTTGTTTCCAGATTCCTCAGCTCACTCCCTGGCATTGCTATGATAAGACAGACAGCTTTCTATCCTAAGCTTCTAAATTTGATGTGTTTCTTTTTTCCAGGTCTGATTCCAGCCCAGTTCTTCAACGCCTCCCCTTGGATGACTTTCAGATGTAATTGAATGCCCATATGCACATGAATATTCAATATTCATTCATTAATTTTTTTTGGTTCACAAACATAATTTCATTGAGCACCTATTGTGTGATGAACTCTAGAGATATAGTAATGCACTAAAATGGGCAGGGCCTAGGGAGTGTGGAGTTCTATTATCAAGGACTGAGAAACATCCAAGCAGAGCCAATCCTTCTGTACCACTTCATCAGAAAGAGACTACTAGTATGGAGAGATGAAAGAGAAGAAAGTGGTCAAAAGAAAAACCATCAGCATATCATTTCTGCATAGTGTACAGGGCTGTGGAGGATGTGGTATTTGTAATTACTGGCCGCCCAAAGCTCCCTATATTAGTTTCCCAGGGTGCAGTGGATATTGTCTCACTGGTCTGGAGGCTGGAAGTGAAGATCAAGGTGGTTGGCGGGTTGCTTCCTTTGGAGGCTATGAAGGAGAATCTGTTCCAAACCTCTCTGCTAGCTTCTAGTGGTTTGCTGGTAGTCTGGGGTTAGGGTTCCTCGGCTGGTCCATGCATCACACTATTCCTTCATTTTCGCATAGTGTTTTTTGTGTGTTTCTTTGTCTTTTCTCTGTGGATGTCTGTCCCTGTGTCCAATTTTCCCCTTTTTATAAAGACCCTAGTCATATTGGATTGGGGCCTATCGTCATGGACTCCCTTGAACTTCATTACCTCTGTAAAGACTCCATTTCCAAGGAAAGTCACATTCCGAGGTACTCGGTGCCAGGACTTCAACAGATATTATTTGGTGGACACAATTCAACCCATAACATCCCCCTTTAAGGAAGATCTTGTTGCCTTAATTGCTGGGAAGTGCTGCCTGCAAACAGCATCCAGGTGTCAGCCCCCAAAGGGCTGCCTCTTCCGTAGAGAACCACCTCCCCCAAGACCACGCTCCTGATAAAGTGGCCCATCAGGCAACAGTACGCAGGTCTGGCTTTCCTCTTTCAACTTGGAACAAATCTGAAGGACCCTTCAGTCTTCAGATTGCCCCCTAGGGTTGCCTGAGGCCTCTTTTGGTCTGGCACGGCTACCTGGACCTCTTCCTCTGCCCAACCTCCCAACCTCCCACAGATGTTGGTCCCTCATTAACTGTTACATCCTGACTCAGGAGAACCTAACCTACAGAAGGCGGACAGAAGAAACAAACGTCCTTAGGGTGTAAAACTTCTGGGAGGCAAGAAGGCGAATGGAGGGAAATTAAACCAGAGAGGTAAGCCAGGGCCAGATGATGCATGATTTGGGAAGCTGTGGGAAAGTTAGGGTTTTACGCACTAGATGGAAATCCATAGGATAATTGTGAGCAGGGAAGGAGGATCAGTATGCCTTTTGACAAGATGAGCTAGGCTGCTGTCTGAGCCTCCTGGCCTCTGAGCCCGCTCACTGTCCTGTGAAATGCGGGGCTTCCCTTGAGACATGGTAGTTGTTTGACTCAGAGGGGCCCTATGATAAGACAACAGAGAGAGGCCTCCAGCTTTAGCTGGACTTGAGCCTAGAAACGCCTCATTCCTGTAGGCCCCTCCTCTTCACCCTTTCAAACTGCCTTGGGCTGAACACAGCTACATCTGTGACCACCTTTATTAGGAGTTCTACTGGCCAAAGTGTTTTATCAACATGGAATCCTGAATTGCCTTTTCCTCTTAGAGTAGACCTCTACTCGATTTTTCAAGACCAAGTTAATTTCTTTTTTCATTGTAAAAAAAAAAAAAATGACATGCCCTTGGTAGAAAATTTGACAAATAAACCTTTCAAAAAAAATTAAAAATTGTCCAGTGAGAGCCACTGTTGGTGCATATACATATCACCCAGCATGGGTTACGAACTTGAACTCCTGTTATTGCAGCAGGTTAACACAAACAAAGATACGGATCTAGGTGAATATTATAGTGATCTGGGGAGCTCATGCTTTATCTGAAGGCTTAGCTTCTTTCCACCCTGGCTTGCTGAGTTTGCATAAGCTCATTCTAGGTTATGGTCCCTCTGTCCAAAAGATATTCACTAGTGTATCCTGCCTACATCTACATCATTTTGTTTTACTCTCCCTCTTTTTTCCTCCACATTAAATATACTGGCTTCCTTAGTGTTTCTCTAGCATGGCAAACATGCTCATTCCTCGGGGTTTTTTCACTTGTTCTTCCCTCTGCTAGAAGGTTCTACTATAAATATCCAAATGGCAGGGCACCTGGGTGGCTCAATCGATTAAGTGTCTACCTTTGGTTCAGGTCCTGGGATGGAGCCCCAGGTTGGGCTTCCTGCTTAGTGGGGAGTCTGCTTCTTCCTTTGCGTCTCCCCCCCGCTCATGCTCCTTCTCTCTCTCTCTCTCTCTCTCTCTCCCAATCACTGTCTCTCTCTCAAACAAATAAATAAAATCTTTAAAAGCAAATAAATAAGAAAGTAAATAAGTAAATAAATGAATAAATATCCAAACAGTTTACTTCCTCACATTCATCCTGATCTTTGCTTAAAAATTACCTCCCTGGAGAGAATTTTCTTTACCAGGCACATAAAATCACATCGCTGTTATTCTTCTCCTGACCCTGATTTATTTTCCCTCATATCAGTAATTGTCATATTACCTGTGTATTTTCCTTTGGCAGGACTTCCTAATATTTTCTCCATTATGACACACTGAGAAAATGATAGTATTGAAACAGCAGGCTAGGGAAAATGGAGGAGGCCAGTTGTGTTTTCTGTCAGTAAAGTTGGAAGTGGGAGAGAGGTTTCAGCCTTTGTAGGACTTCAATAGATGAGACACATCTGTCATGGTTTGACACCTGTTGACATCTGTCCCTCCACCAAAATGTGAGCCCCGCAATGGTCTTTTTGTATTTTTTTAAAGACTTTATTTATTTGAGAGAGGGCAAAAGTGAGAGACATCACAGAGAGCAAGGAAAAAGCAGACACTCACTGGAGAGATTGCCCTACACAGGGATCAATCCCAGGACCCTGACATCATGACCTGAGCTGAAGGCAGTTGCTTAACCAACTGAGCCAGCCAGGTGCCCCAGCCTTGCAATGATCCTTAAAGCAAAGCTTGATATATAGTATGTGCTAAGTAAGTTTTGCTAAATGAGTATGTTATATCATGAATGATATGTCATAAAAAACTCATGAACACTTCAAAATACTTTTGACTGTCATATTGGGGTTCTATATTTTATTTAATTGATCCTCTTACCTGTAGGGTTTTCTTGGGGGGTACTTTTATTAGGGGAGTACTTATTTAAAATCTGCTTTCTGGGATCCTTAATCATGAATTGTTAAAGACTTGGAAGGAATCCTGTGCATGTTGCCGTGTAGAGCATCTGAGTAGCCCCATCTTCCTGGGGAAGACATCAGACTCGAGGAGGCACACACCATTTTAACCTGGATGCAGATACACATCATGTCCTAACGAATCCTGGTATGTGTGCTCCTGGAACAATCCACAACATCTCTGGGCATGTTTAGTGTATCATTCAAAAGGAATGAGACTCAGTACCTGTCAAATTCTCTGTAAATCTCACGTCCAACATGAACCACACAAGAATTCCACCAATAAATTTTTTCCTTGATGATCACTTCTGAAACAGAAACTTGGAACAGAATCCAAATGAGGGATGTGAAAGATAGTAAATGTATGAGGGACAGGCAGGAAAGAGGGAGATACTGATAGTAAAACTGAGCTCCCCTCCCTCTAGATGATAGGGGAAACCATGCAGACCAGTGTACTTAATGAATGCCACAGGCATTTTTCTCATTCCTGTTGGGCAAGGTGGAAGGTTAGAGTCTTTTAAATTGTACCTGTGTGCTAGGCCAATTAATCAAAGTGTCTTTACAGGACAAACACTCAAACACATTTTATAAAATTCAACCCAACCCTGGTTGCACGAATGGTTCATCCATCAGAGTGTCAGTGACTTGTGTGGATTTATGTGTTTATGTACATTTTCTTAAAAGAATTGTTATTCTTTGAAAAGTAATGGAAACATCAAGATTTTTTCTTCTCCTTACATAAAAAAGATAAACACACTGTCATGGGTATGAGTCAAGAACTTCTGGACTCGAATCCTAGTTCTGCCATTTACAAATGTATGATCTTCAACAAGTGACTTGACTTCTGTGCCTGTTCTCTGAGGATAATAAATATTTCCCGAAATATTAGGAAATGAGGTAAAGACTCTAAGGGCTTCACTGGTAATGCAACCTCCAACAGGATGAAGAAATAGATTTTTCTCTCCCCGTCCCTCTTTAAAATTTCTCATTCTATACTTAAAAGCCATACTTCTCAAAGTGTGTTCCACAGAACACCTGTTCCTAGACATGCTCAATAAATAGGGACTACCACATACCAGCTTCCCTCTTAGAATTTCATTATGCATATTACCATGTTGAAACCTCAGGAATTATTGAGTGGAGAAAATGGATTGATTTTGTTTAATTGGATGCTTTCCAGTCTTATTTGACCAGATTGTGGTGTTTTGTTTTGTTTTGTTTTATGACATGTCTTACAGAAGCTTGCTCCAGGACCCTGTGATGAAATGAGAAGGAGAGAATGTGTTTCAGAAGAAAGAATCACTGAATTTAGTGGAAATCAGGAGTGTCCACAGTGAAGCTACAACATCGCATCTGGAAAACTGGAGGACCAGTGCTCGCTTCGGCAGCACATATACTAAAATTGGAAAACTGGAGGACCAAAGTTCTTTGTAGATATATACATCTTATAATGAATTGATAGTTTTTAATAATCACAAATAATTATCAATTTTAACTTATTTATTTCTTTTTTAAAAAATATTTTATGAATTTATTTGACTGAGAGCACATACAAGCAGGGGGAGCAGCAGAGGGAGAGGGAGAAGCAGACTCTGCTGAGCAGAGAGCCCGATGCAGGGCTGGATCCCAGGACCCTGAGATCATGACCTGAGCTGAAGGTAGATGCTTAATGACGGAGCCACCCAGGCATCCCATAATTTTAATTTATTTAATTCTCTTCTGCTTGATAACTCTTGGTTTTTTATCAGCCTCTGTTATTATATTTTGGCCTGTTACTTATCTTTTCCTTTTTTTTTTTTCAAGCATCAACTTTTGGCTCACTCACTGTAGGTGTATAAGGGTGGAGTCTCCCTTCTTCACAAAACCCTTAGGCAGGTGCAGCTTCCAATAGTGGTGACTCATGAATGACAAGATGAGGAACACTTTAAACATTGATTATAATGAGAGAGCAGCAAGTTATTGCTTGATGAGGTTGGATTTATTAATAGATGAGATAATCCAGTTGTTGCAAAAAGTCTGACTTGTAGTTTCTTCGAAACTTCTTATAATCCTCTCTTATTTATTTAGAAAAATTTTCTGAATCCGATCCCATTACTGTAAAACAGAGAAATTTCTGTATCAGCACTTCATACATTGCCCAGAAAAATAAAGACAGTGAATTTTTAAATGTTAAATATAAGAAAAGAGGATAATAGGACAAGAGTGCAAGTAAGACTGGAAGAAAGATAGCTGCCCTTCACCCCCACCCCGAAACCAGGATAAGTTACTTACAAAACCTGATTCTTATCCTCATCCAAATAAGAGAAAAGAAGGAAAAATAATAAAAACTTGCAAGCACAAAATAATAAGGTCCCTTTGAGAATTGCTAACAAATACCCTGCAACATAAAGGAAATTGTAAAATTGTATAAATATGTCTGAAAAGAGAAAATTATAGAGAAAAAGAAAATGTTTTTGACCCTCCCCCCGACTAACAGATGGGGAAGAGAATCTGTTCATTGCTGACGCCAAAAGACAGACTCCTACTGAATATTTCATTTTCTTCCCCTAAAATAAAATAGTTGTGCACAGAAACTGGAATGGGTAACCCCTCCCCACAATAATAAAGTGAAAATAAATAAAAATATCTATCGCAGCCATGTCACATCAGGCACTGCACAATTCCAATCTGGAATGGGACTTCTCTTGTAAATGTTATGAATTGATTTCCATTTCTATTAATGGCAGGGTAAGTGACTTGGACCAACCTTTTTGCAGAAAAGCAACTACAAGTTATGGATAAAATGCAAAAATAAAATGTTTTTTTAAAAGCACTGAAAAGCTGACAAGATAGTAATTTCTAGGGCAAACTTGAAAAGAAAGTAGGAACGCAGATGGGTAAAAGGAACCTAGAGGCCACTCAAGACCTTTGTCAACCAGAAAAAATTAAAACTTTAGTTTTAACAGCCAGGGTGACATGTCCTGCCTACGGTGGAGAGTCTAAGATGAGACTGTCACTACTATAAGCAGAAGTCCCCAAAGGTTATACTATTAGGGGCAGGGTGAAGCACAAGTGAATTGGCCTTTTGGTGTATTTTTAGCTGAAATTGACATCTTATGGAATGCCAAAGGGGAAAAAAATATGTAAGGACAAAACCCTCAGGCATTGAATTTAGTCTGAAGTGATCTCGAACAGACAATGTCCTTAGATACTTGGTTTAAGCAAATGCATATTTTCTTTTGTGTATTTTGCATCTTTCATATTACTCGAATTATTATTGTTTATTTATTTATTTTAGAGAGGAGCAGATAAGGTGGGAGGGGCAGAAGGAGAGAGAATCTCAAGCAGGCTCCATGCTGGGCATGGAGCCCAACATGGGGCTTGGTTTCATGACCCTGAGATCATGACCTGATCTGATTTCAAGAGTTGGATGCTCAACAGACCAAGGTCCCCCCATATAAATACGTTTTCAGTGATACTTAACAGCAAACAGTACAAGTCACACAAGAAAAAAAACACTAAGCATGAGAATAAGCAGAGAGAACAGCTGACAGAGAGATCCACTAAGACTTCACATATGGAATTATTAGTCAAGGTTTGTAGAACAACTATGCTTTCAATGTTTAAATAAATAAAAGGTGAACTGAAAATATCATTGCCAACACAAAAACCTTATAAAATGACATCAGATTTGGAAAAGAACCAGTTAGAACTTCTAGAAATAAATATATGTATATAAATAAATAGATGTAGATATGAATATGAATGTGGATGGATATATGTATATATATGTAAGCATATATAGATATATTATGGATTAAGGCGTAAAACTAATAAATTACTCATGAATACAAAGATAATTGGGTGCATTTGAAGATAAGTCAGAAAAAGTTATCCAGAAAGTGTCACAGAGAAAATAAGGGATGGAAAATACAAAAGACATGGGGAACTTGGGAGATAGAGTAAAAGGGTCTAACAATGATTTAAATAGAATTCCAGAAGGACAGTAGAGAGGGAGTAAAAATATAATGGCTATTACTTTTTAGAACAGATGAAATACATAACCCACAATTCTAGAAGTCCCCCAATTTCAAATGAGAGAAGTAAAAGAAATTCCCACCTACATTCATCAGAGTGAAAATGCAAAACAGCAAAGACTAAAAGAAAGGCAAAAAAATTGGCCCAGGATAAAAGACAGATGATATTCAATGGAGTGGCATTTAGACTAATAGCTGATGCTTCAACAGCAGCAATAGAAGGCAGAGGAAGTGAATAATATCTTCAACATATTAAAAGAAAGTAACTACTGATAAGAATTGTGCAGAAAAAGTATCTTTGAAGACTGAGGGCAAAATGGATACATTTTTAAAATTCAGACTTTTTTTAGAGCAGTGTAACGTTCATAGAAAAATTGGGGAGAAGGTACCAAGATGTCTCATATATCCCCTGCCCCCCACATACATAGCCTTTCTTAGTATTAACATTCTACACCAAAGTGGCATATTTATTAAAATTGATGAATCTGCAATGACACATGGTCATCATCCAGAGTCCATAGTTTATATTAGAGTCCACTCTTGGTGTTGTACATTCTATGGGTTTGGATAAATACATCCATGTAATGACATGTATCCATCATTATAATATCATACAGAATATTCTCACTGCCCTAAAATTTTTCTGTGGTCCTTCTATTCATTCCTAGCCCCTCCCTGCAACAATCCACCCAAATTCAAACCTCTGGCAACTAATAATCTTTTTTCTATCTTCCTATTTTTGGCTTTTACAGAATACATGTAGGTGGAGTCACATGGCATGTAGCCTTTTCAGATTGGTTTATTTCATTTAGTACTATGCATTTAACATACATTTATTCCATGTCTTTTCATTACTTGGTAGCTCATCTCTTTTTAGTGCTGAATGATAGTCTGCCTGGAGGGACCACAGTTTATTTACCCATTCACCTACTGAAGGACATCTTGGTTGCTTCCATCCAAGCTGCTGCATTATGAATCGAGCTGCCATAAACACCCATGAAAAGGCTTTTATGTGGATGTATGTGTTCAGCTCCTTTGTGTAAATACCAAGGTTGCTGGATCATATGGTGAGAGTTGATTTAGTTTTGTAAGAAACCACCAAACTGTCTCTGTATCATTTTACATTTCCACCAGGAATGAATGAGCGTTCCTGTTGCTCCATTACCTCACCAGCATTTGGTGTTGTCAGGGTTCTGGGTATTGGTCATTCTAATATGATGTGTAATAGTACTTCAGTTTTGTTTTAATTTGCACTTATCTGAGGACGTATAAAGGATATCTTTTCATATGCTTATTTGCCATCTAGTGTATCTTCTTTGGGGGAGTTTCTGTTAAGATTTTTGGTCCATTTGAATTGGGTTGTTTGTTTTCTTCTTGTTGCATTTTTGGAATGGTTTATATATTTTGAATATGAGTCCTTTGCCAGATGTGTACATTGCAAATATTTTCTCCAGTCTCTGGCTTGCCTTCTCAATCTCTTGACATTATCTTCCACAGAGCAGAAGTTTTTAATTTTGATGAAGTCCAGCTTCTCAATTATTTCTTTCATACGTATTGTGCCTTTGGTGTTATAGCTTAAAAAGTCATCACCACACTCAAGATCATCTAGGTTTTTTCCCCTTGGCTATTCTTTTGTGGTCTGAGCACCCAATTTTAGTGTTGGGGAGGTGGGGGTGGTTTTCCCACACCACCAAGCAATGCTCCAGACACCAGTTGGGTGTCTTAACAATTCAGCTCAATTCTGACACTGTTTACCTGGAGATAACACCAGATTCCATGGGTTGAAACTTTAATCTTATAAGACTGATCACTCCCTTCAGATGCCAGTTGCAGGCCCAGGTTGTCACCCAAGGTCCTTCTTGGATTCAATTAATTTGTTAGAGCAGCTCACAGTACTCAAAGAAACATTTCACTTACTAGATCACTTATTTATTATCAGAGGATAGAACTTAAGAATAGCCAGATGGAAGAGATGTACAGAGCATAGTGTGGGAAACAGGCACAGAGCCTCCATGCTTTCTCCAGGTGCACCACTCTCCCAGAACTTCTACGTGTTCACCAACCTGAAAGCTCTCCAAACCCTGTCCTTTTGGGGTTTTGTGGAGGCTTCATTATATAGTCATGATTGATTAAATTGATGCCAACCAAGAACTATAACGTGGGGTTCATGCTGAGGTGAATCAAGAACCTCATGCAGACGAAGAGATTGGGAAGGTGGCAGCGGCTGTACCTATCATTATCTCCTGGGTGCTCGAACTCTTCTTCCAGTCACTGTTGACAAAGACCTTCCAGGTGACCTGGTCCTGAAGCACCAAACCATGACCACATCCCACCTGAAGCAGTGTCTTGAGCTGGAGCAGCAGTTTGACTTTATTTTTTTAAGATTTTATTTTACTTTATTTATTTACTCATTTATTTGAGAGAGTGTGTGAGCAGGGAAAGGAACTGAGGCAGATGGAGAAGGATAAGCAGACCCAGAGCCCAGTGCAGAGTCCAACAGGCTCAATCCCATAACCCTGAGATCATGACCTGAGCTGAAACTGAAAGTCAGCCACTTAACCGACTGAGCCACCCAGGTGCCCCCAGCAGCCTGACTTCTTGAAGGACCTGGTGGCCTCTGTGCCTGAGATGCAGGATGACAGGGAAGATAACACCATGGAAAGGGAGAGGGGCCAGAAGCCAGGCAACAATGGCTGGAGGAATAGGAGGATAGGAAGCAAAGGCAAGGACAAGAAGCTGTCAGGGATGGACTTGGAGCAGGAGGGTGGGTCTGAGGACATAGATGCGGACAGGGAAGATGAGACACCAGGGGCTCCACCTCAGTCCAGCCACCCCCTGCCCACTTTTAGAGTCCCCTCATGCCCTTCACTTTGACTTTGCCTTTGTTGCTAGCACCTTCTCTCCCCAGGCCCCTTAGCACCACCAGATATAGAGGATGAAGAGAACTGTGACTCTCAGAGCTCCCTCTCCTCCCAGGCCACACCCACTTTTAGCTGATTTTTAGTTGCTCTGGGTGGAAAAGAGAAAATAAAGTTGTTCTTAGATTTATTAAAAAATTAATATCTCAGGATTTAAACTCAATTTGCCACCTTTCTCCTCACCCTGGAGGTGGAGGTTGGGTGGGGTGAGATCAAGCACCAACCCTCCAATCATGTAGTTGGTTCTCTTGGCAACCAGTAACCCCCCCACTTAGGTGAGCTAAGGGCTTTCTGAAGATTGTCTCATTAACATAACAAAAGACACCTTTATCACCCTTATCAAAGGAAGAGCAAAGGGTTTTAGGAGCTGTGAGCCAGGAACTGGGACTAAGACCAAATATATATGAGAAATACAGTTTGGTCATCTGAATGACCAAATATGTATTCCTTGTAAGTCACAATATCGTGAATCTCTTTTAGGAGTTTTATACTTCTGATTTATATTTAGGTCTGTGATTCATTTTGAGTTAATTTTGGTGAGGGATGTAAAGTCTATCTAGATTCATTTCTTCACATGGGAGTATCCAGGTGTTCTGCACCATTTGTTGAAAAGACTATCTTTGCTCCATTGACTCGCCTTTGCTCCTCTGTCAAAGATCAGTTGACTAGACTTATGTGGGTTTATTTCTGGGCTCTCCATTCTGTTCCATTGGTCTATCTGTCTGTCTTTTGCCAGTACCACATTGTCTTGATTATTGTAGTTTTATCATAAATCTTGAAGTCAGGTAGTGTCAGTCCTCCAAATTTGTTCTTCTCCTTCAGTATTGTAGTGGTTATTCTGGGGTTATTGTCTGTACAAACTTTAGAATTAGTTTTCCAATATCCACAAAATAACTTGCTGGGATTTTGATTGGGATTGAATTAAATCTATGGACCAAGTTGAGGAGAAATGACATCTTGACAATATTGAGTCTTCTTATCCATGAATACAGAGTATCTCTCCATTTATTTAGTTCTTTAATTTCATTCATTAGTTTTGTGCAGTTTTCTTCATATAGATCTTGTACATATTTTGTTAGATTTATACCTAAATATTTAATTTGGGGGGTACTAATGTAAGTGAAATTATGTTAATTTCAGAGTCTACTGGTTCATTGCTGGCATATAGGAGAGGGATTGACTTTTGTATATTACCCTTGTATCTTACAACTTTGCTATATTCACTTATTAATTCCAGGAGGGGTTTTTTTTCTTGGTCATTCTTTTGGTTTGAAAGAATGACCTCTGTGAAATCATGCCCTCTGTGAAAAACAGCCACTTTTGTTTTTTCCTTCCTTTGAATATATTTTTATATTAAGAAATTGAGAGAGTTTTCCATTAAGAAAAGTATAAAGGGTAAAGTATGAAGGATATACCTCATGCTGAAGGAAAGTGATCTCAGATGGAAAAATATGAGATGAGAAAAGAAAAGAGCAAAGAAAATGGCAAAAAAAATAGGGGTAAAACTAAAGGCAATTTGAATGTATAAAATAATGTCTTACAAGGTTATCAGAAAACAAAGTTCATTATAGAAGTCAAAGCTCCGGGAAGTAGTTAATGAATTTACAAGGTTTTAGAATACAAGGATAATATATAAAAATATAGTGTATTTCCATATGTTAGTAATAAGTTATTAAAACTTTTTTTTTTCTCAGCTCCTTTACAAACTGTGGGCCTTTGCTCAGGGAGCTGTCTGGGACACCTGCTCTTGGTATAAGCCCCCTATAAACACTGCCTGAACCTTAAAAAAAAACAAAACAAAACTTCAATTTTTAAAAAGCATACCATTTAAAACAGCTACAGTAAACATGAAATATTTATGGATAAATCTATAAGATATGTGCAGTATCTGATATTGAAAACTACAAAACAATGCTGAAAAAAATCAAATAAGACCTAAATTCATAGAAAAATATACCTGGCTCATGGCTCTGAAGACTCATTATTGGTAAGATGTCTATTTCCCCCACAAGGATCTATAGATTTAACACAATCACAAAATTTTCAGCTAGATTTTTTGTAACTATCTAAAATTAATTCTAAGGTTTAGTTGAATTATAAGGAAACCCGAATAGGAGAAACAATTTCAAAAAAGAAAAATACAATTGATGGGGCACCTGGGTGGCTCAGTTGATTGAGCATCTGCCTTCAGCCCAGGTCCTGACCCCCACCCAGGTCCTGGTGGGCTTCCTGCTCAGTGGGGATCCTGCTTCTCCCTCTCCCTCTACCCCTCCCCCTGCTCACGCTCTCGCTCTCCCTCAAATAAATAAATAAAATCTTTTTTAAAAATAACAAAAATGGGGTGCCTGGGTGGCTCAGTGGATTAAGCCTCTGCCTTCGGCTCAGGTCATGATCTCAGGGTCCTGGGATTGAGCCCTGCATCCTGCATCGGGCTCTCTGCTCAACAGGGAGCCTGCTTCCCCGACCCCCACCACCCCCACCCCCGCCTCTCTGCCTACTTGTGATCTCTCTCTCTCTGTCAAATAAATAAATAAAATCTAAAAAAAAAAAAAAAGATATGATCATCATTAAGTCACCAGGGAAATACAAATTAAAACTGCAATGAGATACTACTCTACACCTATTAAAATGGCTCAAATAAAAAATACTGACCATACAAAGTGTTAGTGTAGATACAGAACAACCGGAACAGTCATTCCTGATGGAAATGTGAAATAGTACAGTCACTCCAGAAAACAGCTTGGTATTTTCTTTCAAAGTTACAAGTACACTTACTATATGACCCAGTAATCCCACTCCTAAGGATTTACTGTTTACTCTAGAGAAAAGTAAACTTCTGTTCCCACACAAAACCTGTACATGGATGTTAATAGCAGCTTGAGTTATAATAACACCAAACTAGAAACAACCCAAACGTCCTTCAATAGGCAAACAGATCCATAAAATGAAATCTTACTCTGCAATAAAAATGAGCAAACTATGGGGCACCTGGGTGGCTCAGTGGGTTAAGCCTCTGTCTTCAACTCAGGTCATGATCTCAGGGTCCTGGGATTGAGACCCACATCAGGCTCTCTGCTCAGCAGGGAGCCTGCTTCCCCCCCCACGGTCTCCACCTGACTCTCTGCCTACTTGTGATCTCTGTCTGTCAAATAAAAAAATAAATCTCTCTTTTTTTTTTTAAATGAGCAAACTAGAGATCCACGCACAAACATGGGTGTATTTCAAATGCATTTTCCTAATGCCCAAAAGGTCTCACATGGTAAAATCTCATCTCCATGACATTCTGGGAAAGGCAAAACTGCAGGGAGGGAGAACAGATACGTGGTTAGTAGAGTTAGGGGAGCAGGAATGTTTGACTCTAAACCAAGCAGGTTGAAGTAGTATTGAGGGGTGAGGGGGCTTTTCTGTATTCTGATCTCGATGGCAATTACACAACTCTACGCATTTTGTCAAAAATTAGAACTGGACACCAAGAAAGGGAAATGTGACTGTATATAAATAACAAAACTAAGCAAAGGTAATGCTTGTAAATGCCTCATGCACCACAGAAATAAGGCTTAAAGAGTGACTACATATCAGGGTTGGAGTGGTTCTGTTGTCCATTCTTTAAAAAAATTGTTTTTGCTTTAAAAAAAAAAGGGTAAAAATGTGCTGCATTCTTTGTTCATTTGAACGAGGAACAAACAAATCATTTCAGAAACATTCCTTAGATTGTCCTAAATGCAGGTGTTGCGACATGAATCCTAACTGTGAGAGACTGTTGATGGGTTCATCGTATATTTTATCAGGACAATCTACAGGACTTTTGGAGCTATAGCCTTTAAAAGATAATGACTCAGGTAAGCCCTTCTGTTCAGTTTTGTAAACGAAGAGACCACTTGAAGAAAACGCTATGGCTTGTGCTAATATATATGTAGCTTAAAAATAATAAACCTGGTGATTCACAGACCTGTACCCCTGGGGATAAAAATATATGTTTATCAAAAATAAAAAATTAAAAAAAAATAATAATTACATCTGGGGAGGTGAATCATGAGAGACTATGGACTCTGAAAAACAATCTGAGGGGTTTGAAGTGGTGGGGGGGTGGGAGGTTGGGGTACCAGGTGGTGGGTATTATAGAGGGCACAGATTGCATGGAGCACTGGGTGTGGTGAAAAAATAATGAATACTGTTTTTCTGAAAATAAATAAATTAATTAAAAAAATAATTACATTTGAGATCTGTTGAATGTGCACATCACACTAAATTTTCTTTTCAAAAGTATCATGTCATCATTTAATCTGGCAGCAATTCTTTAAGTCACTGTAGAACCCCCAAGAGTGACTGGTATCTTCACAGAAGCGACACGCCCCACAGACAGTCTCACCAACATAGGCAGACCCACATATATATACACACTCCCATATGCACTCACAGGTAGACACATATGCATAAAAATAATGTATACACATGTAAAACACACAGGCGTGTACATGCATGTTCACACACAGCAGGCAAACACACAAGCACACCGCCCCCAATGGTGTGTGTACTTTCTTTCCCCCCTCAAAAATGTAGATCATCTGTCAGAATCCAGAGGGTAAGAATTGCCTTTTAAGGGTATGGTGTCTACCTTAAATAAAGGGAGCTTCTGCCTCAAATCCTTTTTTTAAATAAGCTGGCTATAAATGAAAAACCGAGGAAGGATCAAGCAATACTTGGGATTTTCAGCTAAATTCTTTAATAATAACCAAACGTAATCCATTTAGGTTTGGGATGTTCACTCTTGGAACTCAGCCACGGCGCTGTGAGGAATCCAACAGCCCCACCTCCCCACCACGCTCAGTCCTAGCTGAGCTCCCAGCTGGCAGCCAGCATGGACTTGTCATGTGTGAAGGAGCCATCTTGGAAGCCGATCCTCCAGCCCTTAGTCAAGCTGCCCCAGCTGATGCCATGTAGGGCAGATACAAATGCCCCTGCCAAGGCCTGCCCAAATTTCAGACTTGTGAGCAAAAGAAACTGTTGGTTTTATTTTAAACCAGTAAGCGTTGGGGTGATTTGTCATGCAGCAATAGAAAACTTTTAAGTGCAGAATAAAAAGATATTAAAATGATTTTAATCTTCTCTCCCTTTGACACTTTCTTTCTCCATTCTGCCATGCTGCAAACTCACATTTCACAATTCACCACACACACACACATACACGCGCGTGCACACACACACAAACGCGTGCATGCACACACACACACACACACAAACGCGCGCATGCGCGCGCACACACACACACACACACACACACACTCTACCAGAATAGCATCGAAGAGAGATAACTGTTGGGAAAGCTAGAGGAGAGGACAAGACAGAACAAACTCATGAGTATGGTAACTCTGTTTTGAGTAGTAAATGTTAAGAAATCATTTTCACTATTTGAGTCAAGCATGAGTTATAGCTTAGGGAAGGTGTGTCCACAGGGTGATCTTCAGGGCAGAATTTGGAGAGGTGTTTTCAGGGTAGGGGGCGGGACTTTGTGGTGTTGATTCGGAAGTGCCACTGCTGGGAGATGGACTTGTTTTGCTGAAGTTAATGATATTATGGGTGGCTGTTGTTAGGACAGAGAACCTCTGGAATGAAAACAAATCTTCTACTCTAAAAACTTTCCCAGAAGAGGGAGGGTTGGTTCTTGTGGTAAGGATCAAGGGTTGACAATGTTTATATATCAGGGATATTCCCAAATGAGAAAGTATGATAGGGTGAAAGACACCATTTTGGGTCATTGACTAAGGGCAGGAGTTGGTGGTTGGAAGTCCCTGGAGCTGAAGGCATGGTCCTGTTTTCCCTTTCTCAAATGGTAGTCATTAAACTATTGCTTTTAATACTCATTTCAGGGGCGCCTGTGTGGCTCAGTGGGTTAAGTGTCTGCCTTCAGCTCAGGTCATGATCTCAGGGTCCTGGGATCAAGCCCTGCATCGGGCTCCCTGCTCTGCAGGGAGCCTGCTTCCCCTCTCTGCCTTCCTCTTTGCCTACTTGTAATCTCTCTCTCTGTCAAATAAATAAAATCTTTTTAAAAATACTCATTTTAATAAATATTTATGGAACGTCTATTCTGTATAAGGCACTGGAAATAAGATGGTAAGTAGATCAAATATGGTCCCTGCCCTCATGGAATTTATAAATTAGTTGGGGTGGTAGGACAGAAAATAATTAAAAATGATATAAACAGATACACTTGATTGTTGAGCAATGCAGGGGTTAGGACACCAACACCCCCCCACCCATGGTTGAAAATCCATGTATCACTCTTGATTCCCTAAAAACTCAACTGCTAATAGTTTACTATTAGTAACTTCTTGACAGGAAGACTTACTGATAACAAACACTTGATTAACACATACTTTGTATATTGTAGGAGCCCAGAGCAGGCTGCCCCAAGATGAGCCCTTTGACATAAAGATTATTTTGAGTTGAAAGTCATCAGAACCCAGCAGTTGCAGGATGCCTGGGTGGCTCAGTGAGTTAAAGCCTCTGCCTTCGACTCAGGTCATGATCCCAGGGTCCTGGGATCGAGCCCCACGTCTGGCTCTCTGCTCCTTGGGGAGCCTGCTTCCTCCTCTCTCTCTCTCTCTGCCTGCCTCTCTGCCTACTTGTGATCTCTGGGCAGAGAGGCAGGCAGAGAGAGAGGAAGGGAAGCAGCAGGCTCCCTGCTGAGCAGAGAGCCTGACATGGGGCTCCATCCCAGGACCCTGGGATCATGACCTGAGCTGAAGACAGAGGCTTTAACCCACTGAGCCACCCAGGTACCCCTGTCTTTGGAATTTTATGTCCATGTGCCCCATATATATGCCTATTAAATTGGATTTTCTCCTGTTAATCTGTCTCATGTCAATTTGATTCTAAGGCCCAGCTAGAAGGACAATAGGATGGAGGAAGGTGTTCCTCCCTGACAATGTTATATGTATAATATGTCGTATCTTACAATAAAGTAAGCTAGGGAAAAGAAAATGTTATTAAGAAAATCATAAGGAAGAGAAAATACATGTACAGTATTGTACTGTTTTATTAAAAAAAAATTCGTATGTAGCTGGATCTGTGTAGCTAGAACCCCGTGTTGTTTAAAGGTCAACTGTAATTTGAAATGATGAGAAGTGTTAAGGGAAGTGCACAGTTCTTTGGGAGGGAGAATCTGGAAACCAAATTCATAGCCTCTGCTTTCTGGGTGTTTACAATTTTTCTTTTCACCTCACCTTTTCATACCTTCCAGGAATACTTTGACAGGCTCTTTATTCCTCAGCTTTTGAGTGCTTATGAATGATTTGATTTATTTGTGCATATATAGCTTTGAAAGGACAGTTAAAATAGGTAAATAGCAAAAATACATATTCAAAGGTCTTTAAAGTTCACCTGATTGTCAATAATGAAGTTCCATCTGGATGTTGAGGATATGGGCAAAATAGGACTTAAGAATTAACAACCTCCGCCTTCAAGGATCTCACCCTCTCTGGTAAAACAAAGACAGTCCACATTGATGTGGAGAACAAAGGCAAAAGAAAAAATTAAATTTCTTTAAAACTTACAGCCCACTGACAAGTCCTTGAGACAGGCAGAGGGACCTTCCTCTAGGAACTCAGCTGCCTCGGTGTTAATACTTTGCTAAGGGCAAAAGGCAATCTTAGCTTACCATTATCCAGACCTCTCAGGATCCTATAAGTCTCTTTCAGCATATAAAGATTCCACTGGAAAATTCCTTTATTTCTACCCCCAAGATACATGTTAGCAATCATCCTCCAAGCATATGACCCACTGATATCCATCTGAAGGGTCTCACAACTAAGGTTTTACTAGACAATATTAAGTGATCTTTTCTTAAAAATGGCTGGGCCCTCAAGGTCCTGGAAGTCTTGCTTCCAAAATTCCTTAGAGACTTAATGCTATCCCTAATTCCCTCTCAGCTTGAAAGTATGTAATCAATTGCTTTTGACAATCCCAGTGCAGCCCTGGACCCATGGGTCCGGTCCCTGTGCTTTAATAAAGCCACCTTTTTGCACTGAAGACATCTCGAGAATTCTTTCTTGACTGCTCCAAAACCCAAAATTTCCACATCGCACATGACTAAGAGTCCTTCCATAATACCTAACACACCATTATAAAATCCTAGATTGTGGTGAACTGGCCCTCAATGCTGAAACTACTCAGGGACGCTATGATGAACGTGGTGTCACCAAGAAGCTATAAGGAGGGGGTAGGTTGGGGAAAGTGTGTTGTTGTTTAGCTAAGGTATGGGGCAGTGCAGAGAGAAGCATTCCAAGTGAGAAGAGGAACAAGATTCCAGACTCAGTGATGGAATGGGTGTAGTAAATAGAAGTAGTTAAGTTCCCATTGCATTCATGAGGCTTTCTTTTACCAACGGCTGTAGATAACAACAGAGCTTTGATAGGAGGGTTTTTTAATGAGTATAACCAAAATGGGGAGGATGGGGGTGGGGTATAGGGTTGTGTATGAGGTGAAGTTATTTGATCAGTCATTTTAAAATGCACAAACTTTTAAATATGAGCTCATGCCCAATGCAGGTTCCTTACCCTTTTATTCTATTAGGTTGGACAGTATGAAATTGCTAACATTCAATCATTCAGCCTGTAGAAATGTCAATGTCATATGCTTCACCCTAATAGATCGGTGTTAATACTTTGTATTTGTTACCATGTCCATCTTCAGGCAGTTCTGCACTCTTTGGAAGCTGGGAATCTAGAAACTACCAAAGATATTTTGCTATTATACTTGTTGGATGCTGGGAAGTGCCTCTTAGATCCTCCTTCAGGGGAAAAAAAAAACATCCTCCTCACCACCTAAGGCCAGCCTCTGGGAATATTGCTGATGGTCCTCAGCTCCTGTCTGTCTTCAATGATTGCTTCAGATGCCAGAGCTACCCTGAACAAGGTCATACCCCCTTCCCAGGGCAGTCCACACCTAGTGACTTATCCCAGAAGTGGTCTAAAGGTTTAATTGTTTAACTTCAACCCATAATAACTTTAAAGAATTATCTTTGGAGCTGTCAAGTCAGCTAGACCTCTACTGACTTTAAAACACAGCTTAAGTGCTCCCTCCTCCCAATCTTTTTTCCCCTCCACCTCTCCCATGGGTGTTGACCCAAGCCCTCTCTACCAATCTTCTTGCACTGCAGACTCTGTCTCGGAGTCTGCTTCCCAGGGTACCTGACTCATACAGTTGGTGCCAGATCTGAGACATTTAGGAACAAGATCACCTGCCACCCAACTGGCAATGAGAATTGCATCGCCTGTGATAGGTGGGACATAGGGAGCCTTTGGCACAAGCTAGGAGTGCTGCCAAAACTTTCACTGTGGGTGAAACGGGATGGTATTATGGTGGAAGTGAATGTACCAGCTGAGGCTATGATTCACAGATCTAAGAAATATGAAGGAAACAATAAGTGTTCCCAGAGTGCAGGGATGAAAGAGCACTTGGCTACAAGGGTCCCAGACAGAGCAGGTTCCCAAAGGGAGAGGGGCTCGTGAAAGAAAAGAATTTATTTCAGTGAGACCAACAGTGGGAAGACCGCGGAGCAGCATCTTAAAGGTTGTCTCCAAGGTGTTAAAGATACTTCAAGGTTTATATAAGCAAATGTGGGACAAAGGTTTGGTGGTGTAGAGGCCGCTTTTAGGCAAACAAGCTTGAGTGATAGAATGTAGAAAGGGCCCACAGTGACTCCCTGGCTGAATACAGACAGGCCCATCAGGCAACCCACCTCAAGATCCATCCATAGGCCCTAACTAAGTAGCCCTAACTAACGGGCTACTTAAAACCAGGCACAGTTACCAAAAAAGGGAAGATTCCATGTGTTCTCATACCTCCTTCTTTTCCCCCTTTAAGAACACCCACTTCCTCATGGCAGACAGCCTCTCCTTTGCTGTCCTGCCCACTCCTCCTTTGTGGTATATTCAATAAACTTCTATCTCCTTTGCTCTGGCCCAAGTGAATCATTTTACCTCCTGTGCCACTCGATTGTCACCCCACATTTGGAGATCCCTATCCAATCAAGAGACACCCTGTTTAGATACCACATGTGGGTACTGTAGGTGGGCGGTAAAGGTCAGGTCGATCATTGTCTCAGGGTCAATCACAGGAGGTCTTACTGGGTCAGCGCAGAACCTATTGCGTGAGGGGGTAGTTTCAGTTCCCGTCATGGGATGCTTTGCTCACAGGGTCTAGGGGAAGGGACTTAAGAGATCAGCTGGAAAGAAGAACTGAATCAATTAGAAAGTACAGACTAAGGTCAAAATGGAGATAGGTAAAGTCTTCTTTCGTTAGGACAGAACTGGGTAGACACTGAAGAACAGGCCTAGGACTTCATTTAAAGAGTAACAGAGCTCCAAAGAAGATAAACTTTAAAAATAAGATCTGTTATGCCAAGTTTGTGATATTTGTTGGAAAAGAATAGTACTCAGACATGAAGGAAGACAACTGTGTTGATATGCTCAGTGCCTTGAATCCGCAGATTCCCCTGAATGTTCCGGGTTCTCTTCCCTTATAAAAAGTTAATTCTCCCTACTTGTTTGAAGATGATGTTGCTTCTGCAACATTAAGACAACATGAGACCACCCATCTCCCTCACCCCCCAGGGTCTGTGCTCAACCCCCTTCTGGTCAGTAGGGCAACAATTAGGGTGGAGATACATCACAGCTTAGCCAAGGAAATTCTAGCCTGATAAGGTAGTGAAAGATATGCTTCTGGCATATTGATTTTTTAAGCTTCTTTTTTTTTTTTTTTAACTGTAGACGAAAGAAAAGCCCAAAGAGCTTCAAAACCGGTAGAAATTACCCTTCTGTAAGTCATTTACATGCACAAGGAAAATCTCCACTTAAAAAGCTCTTTCTGAATGTAACAGGAAGAGTGGTGGTGGTCTGGGGAGGCTGACTCTAAATCTTTAGGAACTTTTATCAGTGGAGAAGACTGACAACCTAAATCTGCATTACAAACATACTCTTGTTTACTGTGCTTTGCCTTTTGACCTCCCCTGACTGACCACTCCCTCACCCCCAGCATCTTCTGCCTTTAGCTGAGGATGGCATTTAAGGCCGCGGCTTCAGCGATTTGGGGAAAGATTCAGTTTTCCTGGGTCTCTCCCTTGTATACAGGAGGTATACATGTTTCTAAGTGTTTTTCTCCTGTTAATCTGCTTTCTATCATTTTAATTATTAGATCGGCTGGAAAATCTAGAAGGGAAGAAAGAAAAAGTTTCCCACTACTACAGTAAGAAAGGAGCTCTACCTTAAAGGAGATGCAGTTCCTGGTCAATATGCACTGGCCTGAGTTGGGGGAATATGTGTGATTCTGAGGGCACTTAACTAGGTGGGGGAAGTTGAATAAGAGAAAGTTTAGTGATTTAGAAGCCTTCTTACAGGAAATAGGATTTGACTCCTTGGCAAGGACTTCAAGGACAGTTCTTTTTTTTTTTTTTCCCAAGATTTTATTCATTCATTTGAGAAAGAGAGAGAGAGAGAGAGAACAAGTAGGGGAAGGGACAGAGGGAGAAGGAGAACCAGGCTCTCCTGAGCAGAGAGCCCGACTTGGTGCATGATCCCAGAACCCTGAGATCATGACCTGAGCCAAAGGCAGACGCTTAACCCACTGAGCCACCCAGGCACACCCAAGGATGGTTCTTTTTGCACACATGACAATGCAACAGTTCTTCTTAAGTTAGGTAGAGATATCAGAATTATAATGGCAAGTAGTGGAAAATATGTGACAGAAGTGGGAGTGCTAGAGTGGATATATTATGTAAGTCCAGAAAACCCACTGGAGGCCTGTATTGAGAGGACTAAAAGGACACACCATTTACCATCACAATCACCAGAAATATCATAACATTAGTATCCAGGTAGCTGGGCCCTAATCATCAGTAGCTAGGTTGATATAATTATAGTAATGAGCAGCAAGTTTAAAAGCCAGGTGACCCTGACCTTCAAAGAGTAATGGAGACGTTTAACAGGACATGGCATTACTAGGGGAAAAATAGAAGGCAACTCAGTTCATAAAATCAGGTGAAATCAAGGACAGAGGATCAGGTGGCTGAGCACAGTTATGCCAGTAAGGTCCTGTTTCTTGCCCAGTTCCCGGACTTGAGTCAGTTTTTGCAACCTGAACCTACTGACTGAAAGAAAGGTGAGTCACCAGAAGGAAGCATCCTGCAACACTATGGTAAGTATGCCAGTAATTATTATCCCAGTCCAATCCAAGAGGGACCCACAGCTATTGACTTAAGTAACTACACACTAAAGAAGGGGTAGTTTCCAAACATTTTCAGAACTGCTAGGCACAGAATCCAAGTTGACATCGATATTTGATTGCCTGAAGCATCATTATGAACCCTTTATGAGAGTGGGAGGAAATGAGAGCCAAGTTGTGGTTCAGTTCTGGATCATAGTGGTTTCACTGGATCTACAGACCCACCCAGTCAATTCCTTGACCCTGAAATGTGTCATTGAGATGGACACCCTTAGTAGTTGGCACAAACACTAAGATGAGAGCTATCACAGTGGCAAAGGCCACGCGGAAGCCTCTAAAATTGCCCTCCTGCACAACAAAAATAGTAAACAAAACCCAACATTCAATCTTAGGGAAAATGGCAGGCATTAATGCCTCCTTAAAGAATGAAGGGGGTGATAGTCTTCATCCTATCTTCATTTGGGTAATCATCGGGGTCCTTGTAAAACCTGGACAAACCCAGGAAGATAAAAGTGGGCTGTCACAAACCAAGCAGTAGCCCCAATTTCAGCTCTTGTGCCAGGGATAATATCCTTGCTAGATCAACTGAACATGACCTCAGGGGCATGCTATGTGGCTGCTGATCTGGACATGGTATTCTTTTTTTATTTTTTATCAGAAAGAGCTTTTATTCACTGGTAACATACAACAGAATACATTTACAATCTTGCCCCAGGGATATGTTAATTCTCCTATGCTCTTTCATAAAATAGTCCAAAGAGAACTAGATGAGATCCGTATCCTGCCCTTCGTCATAATGGTCCATTCTATTGATAACATCACGCTAATCTAACTGGCTCAGAGAAAAACATGCTTGCAACATTGCCAACGTTAAGACACACACACTCCAGAAAGTAAGAGATAAACCTTATGAAAATTCAAAGGACCACCACAAAATCAACCGTTTTGGTACTTCAGTGGTCCAAGGTATGTCAGCACCTCCCCTCAATAATAAACATTTTTGCATTTTCCTCTTCTCACCACAAAGGAGCACGTCCCCTCACAAGTCTGTTTGCGCTCTGGAGGTACCTGGAAAAGTACTCCCATCTTTGAATAGTGTTATGACCCATATACTGGGTGACACTAAATTCTGCCAGCTTTAATTAGGGCACAGAGCAGGGAAAAAAAGCTCTGTAGCAGGTCCAGTCTATGATGTAAACCACCCTGTTGTTCGAACCATGTGACCTAGAAGATCTTGTGGTACTAGAGGTATCATTGAGGTACTAGTGGGAAAAATCATGCAGAGTTTATAGTAATCCCCCATCAGAGAATCTCAGTAGAGATCCCTGGGCTTCTGGAGAAAAGCCATGCCATATATACCTTTCAAAAAACTCATGGCATCTCCTGATAGAGATGGAGGACCTGATCACTGGGATATAATGTCATCATGAGGCTTGACTAACTCATCTGGAGTACTACCTTTCTTCCTCCCAATTTTTTTTTGCAAAGCACTTTCAGAGACACCCTACTCATCTGCCTGATGAGGTATTTTTGTATCTAATCCTCAAGGGTTCCTCAGATCTAGAATTCCAGCCCAATGTGCTATATGAGCAACTGGCTCTCTGAAACAAAAAGCACTATTTTGCAGCATTTGCCTCTTTCCACGGTATTAATACAACCCCCATGGCTGATTTTAAGTTGCTGAGCTAACATGACTGCCTGCAGGCCTGGGAAGAGATACATGCGCCATTACAGAGTGTGTCCATCCTACAGATAGAATAGCTGTTAACAACTTCAGAAAATAGATAATAGGGGCGCCTGGGTGGCTCAGTGGGTTAAGCATCTGCCTTGGGTTCAGGTCATGATCCCAGGGTCCTGGGATCAAGCCCCACATTGGGCCCCCTGCTCAGTGGGGAGCCTGCTTCTCCCTCTCCCCCTACCTACCACTCAACTTGCTTGTGCTCCTTCCCTCTCTATCAAATAAATAAATAAAATCTTTAAAAAAAAGAAAAAAGAAAATAGATAATAAAAACATTTAGTGAAGAGAGAAAGGAAGTGATGAGTTTTGAGTTTCAAGTATTTGTTTCCTTTGTATATAATTTAACTGTAAGTTTATATAATTTAAGTTTTAAAAATGTCTTTCACAACCATCTCAAAAAATTTCCTGAAATTTTGAAAATTGCTATTTGCAGCTGGTATTAGCTAGTTCCAGTGCACTTGTGAAAGCATCTCACCTTGCAAGATTTTTGTTAGGTGTGGGAGGTCTTATAAGTAAATGCAATTCTTAGTCATTTTTGGCCCAAGATTTTTATCCTTCAGTGGATCTTTCTGACTATCTTCCGGAGTTTCCTAACTGCTATTTCAATGAACTGATTCTTCTTTCCTTGGGGCCTTTCCAAACTAAACTATAAGCCTTTTTAAGGAAATAAACAGGTTTTGTATTTTTATTTTTATTTATTTTGTATTTTTATTTTATTTGACCCCCCCTTTCTTGGCATGTTGTAGGGTCACAATATGTATTCATTAACTTGGACACATGTTATATACGTCAAACATGAAAGTCAGGATCTACATATTCCAAAGTAATCTAATAAACTGCTCAGATGCACGATGTTTTCATTTTTAACATTAGTTGTTTTCATGAGTTACTTTTTAGGCTGATAGGAAATGAATGTCATAAATGGATCTAATACCATTTAGAAAAACATATTATTCTCATTTTTAACGTTCCTCCAATCTGCTACTTAATAAACCAGAAGTTCCAAAAAATGTTTACAACTTGAAACTTCCCTTAGCCTTAAAAATTGAAAAACACCACTAAATCATTTTAAGTGGATTCCTCAGAAGGCATAGCTTTTTCATCTTCTGACTAATTTCATACATTGATATTCTCAGCTGAGTTTTATCCCTGGAAACATATCACTGAAATGATAAATAAATAACTTTCATGAAGAATGTAACTGTATACTCTCTCTATAAAGTTCTAACCATTAGAGAAAAACATGAATGTACTGATAGTGTCTCAAAACATTCAAGAAACTAGGTGAATTTAACAGAGTCCTAGATTAATGAGAGTAAATTTTGAGTACCCAGAGTCTAATCTCTATGTTAGAGTAAATGTCACCTATAATGGCAATGTCCTACGTTTATTCCATCTACACTGTTGAATGACTATTTTCAGGGAACATAAATGTCAGTCCTATTAAAAATACATGATTACAACTAGCTATATTTGTGGGGGGAGGGAGAAAGGGAGAGATAGGTACACATACCTACATATCTTAGTCGTGGAGTAAATGTACTGAGATTTTTTTTCCATTTTAAGGCTTTCTTTTTCTGATAGAACTTAAATATTGACAAATTTTCCCAATAATTGATGACTATACAGAGAGATTAATATTAGCTAATAATAAAGGAAACCCCAGGTCCTCTGTGGCTTAAAGGGTTGTCTGGAATTATTATATTTATTTTGGGTGAAGATTGTTCTAATTACTTCATTTCTTCTTAATTGGTGTATTACAAAATAAATGAGCTATAATAACTATTAGTATTCACTTTTTACTTCTCCAGATACTGGTTTAAATTAAACAGGGGTGCCTGAGCAGCTCAGTTGGTTAACCATCCACCTTCGGCTCAGATCGTGATCCAGGGTCCTGGGATGGAGCCTCACATTAGGTTCCCTGTTCAGTGGGGAGCCTGCTTCTCCCTCTCCCTCTGCCACTCCCCCTGCTTGTACTCTCTCTCTCTCTTTCCCTGTCAAATAAATAAATAAAATCTTTAAAAAATAAATAGTATAGTGCACATACAACTATCATTTCAAGTGTCTGTTTTCAGACTTGAATTCATTTATAGCTGTGTCATATGTATCACATTAGTAAAAATATTGCCCAGGTATAGGCTACTTGTAAAATCTCCTTTATAAAACCAGTTAAATTAGTACAAAAATATCCATGGGTTGCATTAATGGACATAATAGTATTTTTTAAAAGGATTTATTTATTTATTTGAGAGACAGAAGGAGAGAGAAAGAGCAAGTACGTGGGGCGGGGCAGAGAGAGAATCTCAAGCAGACTCCCCACTGAGTTTGGAGGAGCTTGATAGCAGGACCCTGAGATCATGACCCGAGCTGAAATCAACATTCAGACACCATCGACTGAGCCACCCAGGCGCCCCTGGACTTAAGAGAATTTTAATAATATTCCAGAAAAGAATAAAACAGAAAGAAACAATGATTTTCTTTTTAATTGTGAAGCTACACTTAGATTTCTAACATCTACTTAAAATGGCTCATATTTTAACTTGGGTTTTTGCTTTGTTTTTGGTAGTGGTGGGTACCACTAGCATGTAAGAGAGCACAAAAGAAGCCAGATTAAATGATTATGTACCAAATAGAACAGAATCTGTGCATCTCATCCATTTTCTCTCTTAAACACCACTCTTGTGTGAGGCATAGATTTAATTAGTTATCTCTTTAAATACCTTCTTTGCACTAATGATGCAGCCCTTCATCTGTGTTGAGGATACTATTGATGGGACATTGGTGGAATACAGTTGAAAATAATCTGCACTCTCTTGCCGGTGTTTCCTTGTCTCCAAAGGCTTCTGCTCCTAACAGAGTGCTGAAATGGACTTTACTATGGATTCAGTACCTGTAGGAGCAGTTTAGTACTGAGTTCTACATGGAACTCTGGTGTACAATCAGATTTTTTTTTAAGATTTTATGTATTTATTTGACAGAGAGAGAGATCACAAGTAGGCAAAGAGGCAGGCAGAGAGAGAGAGAGGGGGAAGCAGGTTCCTGCCAAGCAGAGAGCCCAATGCGCAGCTCGATTCCAGGACCCTGAGATCATAACCTGAGCCGAAGGCCGAGGCTTAACCCACTGAGCTACCCAGGTGCCCCTATGATCAGATTTTGAATAAAATATTGGGTCATGATGAGAACTATAAATTAGAACTAAAACATCATTTCTAACCCATTAGTTTGTCAAAGCTCAGCAACATTGTGGAATATGAGAGCAAGGAAACTCATACTCTCTCTTATACATTGCTAGCAGAAGGAATAACCAGTTAAACCCCTATGAATGGAAATTTGAGAAAATGTAGCAAAATCACCCAACACATAACCAACAATTACCTTCTAAGACTCTATCTGACCTGTACACCAAAAAGGCAAAATGATATATATTCAAAGATTTTTCATCAGTGCTTTATTTGTATTAGCAAAAGATTGGGAACAATGAAATATCCATCAACAGGGAATTGGTCAAAGAAAGTGTGATACGTCCATATAATAGAATGTTATACCACCATTAAAAAAGAATGAAGAAGATTCATGTATGTATGGATATGGAAGGATTTCTAAGATATATTCCTTTCCCACAGCTTTATTGAGATTGGATTGACACATAACATATATCCTGAAGGCCTACAACATATTAATTCAATACATTTATATATTGCAATATGATCACCACCATTAGAATTAGCTAACATCTCCATTCTGTAACATATTTACCATTTCTTTGTTTGTGGTGAGAATCTTTAAGATACACCCTCTTAGCAACTTTCAAGTATATAATACATCATTACTAGCTATAGTCACTATGCTATACTTAGATCTCCAGAACCTGTCAATCCTCTAACTGGAAATTTGTATCTCTGGTTTTTTTTAAGATAGGGAAAAAGAAAGAGGGAGAGAGTGAGGGAGAGAAAGAGACAGTGAAAAAGAGAGAGAGAGAGAGAGAAAATCTTAAGGAGACTCCAAATCCAGCGCAGAGCCAGACATGGGACTTGATCTCAAAACCCCAAGATCATGACCTGAGCCAAAACCAAGAGTTGGACACTCAACTGACTGAGCCACCCAGGTGCCTTTGGAAATCTGTATCTTAACCACTATCTTCCCATTTCTCCCACACCTGTCCCCTTGGTAACCACCACTCTGGTCTTTGTTTCTCTGGTCTTTGTTTCTCCAGCTTTTTTAGACTCACATATCAGTGTTACCATATAGCATTTATTGTCCTTCTCTGATTTATTTCACTTAGATGATACCCTCAAATTTCATCCAAGTTGTTGCAAATGACAGGGTTTCCATCTTTCTCATGGCTAAATAATATTCCATTACATATATTCATTATATATAAATATACCCATTATATATATGCATATAATATATATATAATATCACATATTTCTTATCTGTTGATCTGTTGACGGACACTTAGGTTGTTTGCATATCTTGATTATTTTGAATAATGCTGCAGTGAACATGAAAAGGCAGATATTTCTTTGAGATCCTGATTTCAATTCCTTCAGATATATACGCAGAAGTAGAAAGGCTGAATCATATGATAGTTCTATTTTTAATTTTTTGAGGAGCCCCCATACTGTTTTCCGTAGTATCTGCACCAATTTACATCACAAGGATTCTCTTTTCTCCATACTCTCACCAACTTGTTACCCCTTGTCCTTTTGATGATAGCTATTCTAATAGGTGCGAGATGATGTCATTGTGGTTTTGATTTGCATTTTCCTGATGATTAGTGATGTCAAGCACTTTTTCAAAAATACACTTTTAACAAGAAATTCATTGAGTAAATTATGCTGTCATTTCTGTAAAAGTATGTACACATATTTATTCGCCTGCATATGCATAGAACAGCAAAGAGTACACAAGAAACTTCGGATTAGGTGTCTGGGGGAAGCTTTTGAGATGGAAAAAGCTTTTGTTTTTCACTCTAATACTTTTCGCAGTTTGTATTATTTGCCTGTATTGCTTATATAGGTAAAAACAGTTTTAAAAAAAGAACTAGTAAAGCTTTGTGAGTCTTACTTCATTCTTCTGAGAGTGAACAGGTTCTGCGTCCATATTTAGTCCACCCATTGATTGGGTAAGTCCCTGAGCCCTTCTTAAAATGGAATATTTTTACAGCAAGAGGGATTATGAATAATGAAGAAATGAACACACTGGAAAAGAACTTTTTGGTGACTCTTAACCATTTTATATTATGAATATTTTACAAATCTTGAGATCTATGGACTTCATCCCATAAAAATGTACAAAATCCTACACACAGCAACAGGTTTAGGGTACCTCCGAAGGCCCATTTGTGGGCTCTGGATTAAAAATGCTTACTCAAAATGAAAAGGGGGAGTTTTTTTCAGGGGCCCACAGGAGATCCATTTTATTTATTATTAACGAAACATCCAGCATGAAGAGTTTGATCTCTGAAAAAGAAAGGGATTTTTTTTTTTTTTTAGCATGCAATGGTTTATACCTTGATAGGCAACATTTCTTATTTTTATCAGGGAGGTATAGTAACTGCCTTCCAGTTGCCATAAAGGTAATCTTAGTGTAAGCTATTCTTTGAGTCTGCTCCGGAGTAGTGGTATCCAGGATTTGTTAATACTTTGATGCTTATGACTCCACTGAGAAAGTCAAGAAATACATATGGGGATATTTTGGCCATGACAACCTTTTCTGTAATTGACCTCCAGCCAGGTAATCCTCTTCCCTACAGAATTTGAGATTTCTTATGGCACTGAACCATTCTGAAGGGAAAATTTTGGAGATTCCCTATCCAGCCACAAAGCAGGTGGTAGAAAAGTCCCCATACTTAGTACACGCAGAGCCCATTTCACATTCGCAATCTTCTCTTCACCTTGTTCACTTAAAGTCTCTAAGTCTCCATCTCATTCACTCCAAAGAATGAGAATAAGCACAAGAAGGAGAGATTACTATAGCACGTTGAGACTAATTTCATTGGTTGAATAGCAATAACACACTCATCTTTAAAGATTGCTCAAAAGAACCTTGTCTCTGATAATGACACAAAACTATGGAATTTCCCACAATGTTTTCCTTTAATAAGATTTTATCACTGAAAAAGTAGGCGGGTTCTCAAAACAGCTGAGAATTCAACTATAGATACAACATACAGCTGTTTCAATGTGAAAACAGCTGTTTTCTCTAGCTTCTCTATAGATAAATCTCAGTTTAATGTGGTATTTTCCAGATCCACACTATTTTTGCCTTTCAAGATCATGAGGAAGAATGAGAAAGAGAAAGTCCCAAACCACAGATTGCTTCATAAGTGATTGCTGGTGATTTCAATGAGATATCAGACCTAGGCCTGTGTTTTCACTGGTTCTGTCCCACCACCCAAGGTTGAGTTTACAGAGGAAGAACCCGATGCACTTGCCCAATTGGTTGAGTCACATTAGAACCTAGACCTATGTGATTCTACTACTCCTTGGATGCCCTGTAAATTTTTTTGGTGAATCTATAAACTATCAATTTTAAAAACCATATAATTGAAGCACCATAAATGTGATTTAAAGGTTGTAAGATGAGTGGTTCTCAGATTCTAGCATGCCTCAGTATCATCTGAAGGTCTTGTCCAAACAATTTCCTGAGAGAGTGGCCAGGAAAGGACCCAAGAATTTGCATTTCTAGCACTGGATTTTTGTTTTTGTTTTTTAAAAGAATAACTGTAACATTCACCTATTCTTCCTGAGATGAATAGCAGACATTTTTCTTTCATCTTCTCTTTCATCTTATGTTGGTGTTCTTCTTTATAAATGATACATCTCATTACCATAGCATGTAGTAAATGTAATCCTACTGATTATAAGCATGTCCACATGTAGTAGGCTAAATAATTCTCTTTCCCTTTTATTCTTCCCTGGGTGGTGAAAGTAGCTTTGATTTTTATAATAGGCTTTTTTAGTATTTACGGATTCAGTTCCTTCTGACCTTCATGTCTCATTTTATTTTATTTTTTTTTAAGATTTTATTTATTTATTTGACAGACAGAGACCACAAGTAAGCAGAGGCAGACGGGGGGGTGGGAAGCAGGCTCTCTGCGGAGCAGAGAACCCAACGTGGGGCTCGATCCCAGGACTCTGGGATCATGACCTGAGCCGAAGGCAGAGGCTTTAACCCACTGAGCCACCCAGGCACCCCTTCATGTCTCGTTTTAAAAATCCATTTTACTGGGACACCTGGGTGGCTCGGTGGGTTCATCCTCTGCCTTCAGCTCAGGTCATGATCCCAGGGTCCTGGGATCGAGCCCCGCATCGGGCTCTCTGCTTAGCAGGGAGCCTGCTTCCCTCTCTCTCTGCCTGTCTCTCTGCCTACTTGTGATCTCTCTCTGTCAAATAAATAAATAAAATTAAATTTAAAAATCCATTTTACTAACTGTGTGTTTATGTGTGTGTGTGTGTGTGTGTGTATAACATCAAACACACTGTATTACAGTTCTGCTGATAAACTTTGGGAGCAACGATGTGCAGTTAAGTCTTGAAACTTAAGTCCAAATGAATGAGCTTAATTTATTTCATCTAGAAACCAATTATTTAGAGATTTAAGCAATTTGGCAGCTGGGTGTGCAGAAGGGGATGTGGGTGGGACTAACATGTTTTTGCCAAGACTGAGTTTTTGCCTAGTGCTTTTGGAATTTCAAGAATCTAATTAAGACTTTTGGTAAATTTGCTTTAAATCACCATAGAATTAATAAACTGGAGGCATTACAGTGTCTGTCAGCCCTGATTTAATTTAGATGTTCAGTCCTTTCAAACTAGATCAAGACTTCAGAGAAGTGCCAAATAGGTGACACTTTCCAAACTGCCTGTAGGTAGCTGGTGACACCCCTGTGGCCGCCGTAGGTCCTTGGCCATGTTGCTGAGGGACCCATGGCACTCCTCCCACTACTCATAGCAAGTCCGGGGAATACCTCAGGCCCAGGACGCCCTTCTTCCCATGTCCCAGTCACAGACGTCTTTAGCCCCTTGCTGCCATGTGCATTTACCAGCTTCTCTTCTTCCATAGGTGACTACTCTCTGGGTTCAGGTCTCTGTGAAACTCAATCCCAGCTGAGCTGAGATGAGTTTAGGTGCAAAGACTGGGATGCAGACATCTTGGGAGAATTGGAACTAAGGGCAAGACATGCTTCTATTGCTGCCACATTGTGGGTTAAGTACATTTTTTGTAGGCTACTCTAGATACTATACTGCTTGGTCTATCTTTTTTTCTTCCAGAGAAAATTACACTCCAATTTCCAAATATTTTTAAATGATCTTTTAGAACACAATTTGGACTTGGTATTATTCTTCTACACACTCTTTTTCTCTTCTCTCATTCTCCTTCCCTTTTATATGAGTTGGTTCTTTCATTCTGACCTTGTTCCAAACTTTCAGTTCTTTGCTGAGCATCACTGGCAAGTTGGGAACTCTTAATATTTAATCATAATTCCTGAAATATTGCCATCATAATGCTTTTCCGTCTTACTTCCTAATTAGACCACTACATCGGTTGTCATTTCTAGAACTGGCATATCCAAAGTGTTAGCTTAAAAGAGCTGCTTATGCTTTCATTTAAACAATAGAAAGATAATTTGAAAACAGCATGACAACAATGTGTGTAGGGGTGTCTTGGTTGGCCTGGAGCTGACACTTAAATATGATAACTGGTACAATTAGGCAACACACCCGAAGTCCTCAATGACCTGGATAAAAGTTGTTGTTTGTTTTTTTTTCTTTTTAACTTGAAGGGTATGCTCGAGAACACCTAAACACATACACCATTTCATGATTGGCCTACATTACAGGAGTTCAATGGGAAAGAACTCTGGACCTCTGTGCAGAAATGGAGGTTTAGACAGATACAGACGTATCTCAGGAAATGGGGACAAAAGAGATTAAAAGAATTCATAAGGAACAGCAGCACTGCCATTAGAAGGAAAAAGCACCATGGGTGGCAAAGTTGAACAAGGTATGGTTGATTTAGCACAAAGCTCTCAGTTTTAGAGGCGGTTGTGGCTTCAGGAATAATGCAGGGATGAGCTTGAATACCACCTGACCCTCCTACTCCTTCCTCTTCTACCACCTCACTCCTTCTTGAGCCACCATTGTTCCGGGAAAGAAAATGAAATGTTAAAAGAAGAGCCCTAAAACTTCTTAAGCAAGGCAACAAAAGGACAGACCATAAAAGGAAAAAGTGGTAAAATGGACTACATAAAAATTAAGAACTTCTGTATATCAAAAGCTGCCATTAAGAGAGTAAAAGGCAAACCATAGCCTGGAAGATGATATGTACTATACATATATCCAACAAAAGACTCCTATTCAGGTTATATAAAGAATTGTTATACATTTCTAAGAAAGAGACAGACAACATAATAGAAAAATGGGCAAAATACTTGAAGGCTTTTTGAAAAAAGGTAACAAAAGGGCCAATAGACATCAAAAGTTGCTCAACTTTTTTATCAGGGAAATGCAAACTGATGCTTAATGGAATGTGTATCTGCACTCATCAGAATGACTTAAATGAAAAATATAAAGAATACCAAGTGGTATGGTGTATGGAGCAACCAGAACTCTGATATGCTACTGATGGGAGTGTCCATTTTGGAGAAGTCCTAAGCTATATTTACTAAAGCTGAATATATGCTCATGCTATGATGTAACAGTTTCACTCCTAGATATATACTCCACAAAAATGTACACATATATTCACCTAAAGACATATTCAAAAATGTTCATAGCAGCATACTCACAATAGGCCAAATGAGAAAATACCTATAATGTTACTTTTACCTGTCAACTTGACTGGGTCACAAGGTACCCAGGTCAAACATTGTTCTGGGTGTTCCTGGGAGAATGTTTTTAGATGAGATTGACATTTAAATCAGTAGACTGAGTAGAGCAAATTATTCTCCTTAATGTGGGTGGGCCTCATCCAATCAGTTGAAGGCTTAAATAGAACAAAAAAGCTGGCCTGCCCCCAAGTAAGAATGAATTCTTCTGACAGTCTTAAAACTGGGATATTGGCTTTTTTCCTGCCTTCAGATTCAAACTGAAACATTGGCTTTTCCTGAGTCTTTAGGCTGCCAGCTTTTGGACTGGAACTACACTGTTGGCTTTCCTGGGTCTCCAGCTTGCTGACTTACTCTGCAGATTTTGGAATTTGCCAGCCTTCCATAAGAATGTCAGCCAATTCCTTATAAAAAATATCTTTACACACACACACACGCACACACGCACAAATACACACACACCTGATTGGGTGTATTCTTCTGGACAATCCTAATGCAACACCAAATGCCCATCAAGAGTAGAATGGATTAATTAATTGTGGCATTTACGTAAAAAATATAATACTGTATAACAATGAGAATGAACAAATTACAACTACTCATAATAGAACAGATGGATCTCATGAACATAGTGTTGAAAAAAAAATCCAGACACAAAAGAGAATACGGAAAACTAGTCTATATTATTAGGAGACAGTTTAAAAGTTACCTTAGGGTGGGTGGTCACTGGAAGCATGTAAGAATGGAGAACTTTGAGGATATTGGTCATGTTCTGCTTCTTTTTTTCTTCTTTTTAAAAAAAAAGATTTTTATTTATTTATTTGACAGACAGATCACAAGTAGGCAGAGAGGCAGGCAGAGAGAGAGGAGGTAGCAGGCTCCCCACTGAGCAGAGAGCCCGATGCGGGACTCAATCCCAGGACCCTGGTATCATGACCTGAGCTGAAGGCAGAAGCTTTAACCCACTGAGCCACCCAGGTGCCCCCATGTTCTGTTTCTTAATCTAGGTGCTAATCACATAATTGTGTTCAGTTTGTAAAAATTTAGCGATGTGTACTTTTCTGCATGCATATTATACCTCAATAGAAAAAAATATATAAAGCTCTTTGTTGAGGAATAAAATTGATTAACAAGAAAATTGGACTGAGGGACAGCCTATTAACATGAACTTTCCAGGCCAAATAAATTGGTAGGGACCAAGAAACACTTGAGATTCAATTCCAATATATTGACAGCTAAAAAATCCCTGGACATAACACAACAAGCAAGTATAGGAGAACTCTGAAAGGTGGAAAGGATATGGCAGGCTGCCTAGATACTGCAGGATTTGAGAAACAAAACAGAGTTGAGTGCTCTGGGTTTCCTTATTTCCTTCCCTATATCCTAGATAGGGTGTTGCAGAAACCTCCAAGCCAGAACTGCCAGGAGGCTCAGACAAATAAGCACCAAGAAAGCCCATCTTCCCAGCTGAAGTACTTGGAAAGAGTAATATAACAACAGAAAACATTTCAGGAAATGCCCATCTTATTCAGGAAGATGACATTCCACCTCACCCTACTTTCCAACATGATGGCAGAAGTAGAGAGCACATTCTGATTCCCTTGTTAGATGATGTTGATCAGCTGAGCAAGGAGCTGATCTTCCATTCCTTACCCAGCAGAAGCAGGCAGCAGTGATTCAGTTGCCCTGCTAAGAGAATGTCAGCAGGACTAAGCATGCAGCTGATAGTCCATCCCATGCTGGACCCAGGGAGTGTTAGATTTCCCAGCTGAGGTAGTGTCAGTAGAGCCCCGTGGTGGGTTCCTGCCCAGCTTTGACGAGGCAGAGTAAGGTGGTGGGAAGTTTTAGTTGGTACTTCACTTCCTATCCTCCTCTTTCCTGGTGTCAACAAGGCCTGGCAAACAGCTGAGCTTACACCTCTGCTTGGAGACAATGAGGAAGTGTGATTCAACATTCTACTTTCACAGGGAAGATGTCGGCAGGAACAAGAGTGGAGTTGAACTTTCCACTTCAACCATCTGTGATAAAAGCACTGTAAGTCAGCATTTCATCTTTGCTGGGGTGGTGTCAGTGGAACCTAATGGGAATCAGTGGCAGGCTAAACATACACACCCACCAGGTTTTACTGCTACATGTCAACAGGAGAACTGCTTGCTTTAAAAAAAAAAAAAGATTAAATAGGATCCAGAGTTTTATAAGCTCCTAAATATAAAGTATATTTTATACAATAAAATATCATTCATCATACCAAGAACCAAGAAAAAAATCACAAAATGAATGAAAAAAAAAAAAAACAATTAACAGACCCTAATACCAAGATGAATCAGATGTTGGAGTTATCTGACAAAAATTTAAAAACAGCCATTGTAAAAGTGTTTCAACAATCAATTATGAATTCTCTTAAAACAGGTGAAAAATAGAGTATCTTAGTAAAGAAATAGAAACCATAAAAGAGAATCAAATGGAAGTTATAGAACTGAGAAATATAATAACCAAAATAAAAACTTGCTGGATGGGATTGATAGCAGAGTGGAGACGACAAAGGATAGAATCAGTGAATTCAGGGGCAACTCAATAGAATTTACCTAATCTGAATAATAGAGAGGAAACCAAATGAAACAAAATCTCAAGGAAATCTCAAACCTCAACAGAATCTCAAGGAAAACTGCCAAAAATCCAACATTTGTATTATTAGACTCCCAGAAGGGGAGGAGAAACAAAGTAAGAGTAAAAGAAGAATTTGATAAAATAATGGCTGACAACTCTCGAAATTTGGTGGAAGACAAACCTACAGTTTCAAGAAGCAGAGTCAACTCCATATAAGATGAATTCCCCCCAAACCCATGCTAAGATATGTCATAATTAAACTTCTGAAAATTAGGCAAAGAAAAGAATCTTGAAAGTAAACAGAAAGAAACGATGCCATACTTATAGGCAAACACCAATTAGAACAGCTAATTGAATTTAAATTAAAAAAAAAAAAGAATGGCAATGGATTTGTCATCTGAAACCATGGAGGCCAAAATGATGTGGAACAACATTTTCAAGTGCTGAAAGAAAAGAACTTTCAACTAGGAATTCTATAACAAGAATGAGGGGGAAATATCCTCAGGTAAAACAAAATTAAGGAAATTTGTCATTAGCAAATATGCCCTTAAAGAATGGCTAAAAGACATTTTTCTAAACAGAAAGGAAATGAAAACATAAGACTCAGAACCTCATTAAGAAAAAAAAACATTGGAGTAGGTTAAAAAAAATAGGGGGAAATATGATAGACTATCTTCATGAGATTCTCTAATCATATTTGAGGGTTGAAGCAAAAATTAAAACATTATTGGACATAGGATTCAATGTGTGTACAAGAAATGTTTCAGCCAGTTATACTTTAAAAGTATAGAGAATAAAGGAACCTAAATGGAAGTAAGTTTTCCACATGTAACTCAGAGGGCTAAAGGTAGATACCAAACTATGATAAGTTACATATGCATTTTGCAATTCCTAGAAAATGCACTAAGAAAATTATACAAAATAATATGCAGAAAAATATAAACAAATTAAGATGGAATACTGAAAAATGTTCAAATAACCTCCAGGAAGGCCCAAAAGGGAAACAACAAAGTACGATACAGAGAAAACAAACAGAAACAAGTAATAAAATGACTTAAATCTTAATATATCAATAATTACCTAAGATGTAACTGGTCTAAATAAAATAATTAAAAGGCACAGATTGGTAAATTTTTAAAAAATGATCTGGCTATATGCTATCTATAAAACACTCACTTCAAAGACAGCAACAGAAATTGGTGTTATGAGTTGAACTGTGTCCCTCCAAAAAGGATATGTTGAAGTCCTAACCCCCCGTATCTCAGAATGTGACCTTATTTGGAAATAGGGTGTTTTGCAGTTCCTGGACAAACACCAAACAATTCTTAGATACCAGCAAGTTATCCAAGAATTCAACTCAATTTTGATATTAAATACCTGCAGAGAGCATCAGATTCCACAGGTTAAAGGTTCAGTCCTAAAAGACTGTTCCCCAACTCCAACTTCAGATATCAGTTACAAGTCCCAGGCTGTTACTTGGGCTTCTCACCAACAAGCTAACAATTGGAGATTCCAGTGGCCTTCTCCCTAGGTTCAATTAATTTGTTAGAGTAGCTTACAGAACTCAGGAAAATACATACTTACATTTATCAGTTTATTACAGGATATGATAAAGAATACAAATCAACAGCCAGATAAAGAGATATCTAGGGCAAGTTCTCAAGGAGTTTCTGTCCTCATGGAGCTTGGGGTTTGGTTTGATAGCACATGGAAGTATTCTGATTTCCCAAGCATGGAAAGTCTTCAGAAAGGACCAGAAAGCTGTCCTCTTGGGTTTTTATGGAAGTTTCATTACATAGTCATGATTGACTTAGTCATTGGCTATTGGCTGATTCAATCTCCAGCCCCGCCTTGCTTTCCCAGAGGTCAGGGCATGGAACTATAATCATATAATTGGTCCTCCTGGCAACTGGTCCCCACTTGGGTAGGAGCCAAAAGTCACCTTCATTAATAACAAGACACTTGTTTCATCTATATGGCTTTGAAGCATTTTCAGGAATTGTAGATGAAGATCAAATATATCTGAGAAATATATTTTGGGCATCTGAATGATCAAATATAAATTATAAATTATTATATTACATGGGATCACTGCAGAAGTAAGTTAAGATGATGTCATACTGGAGTAGAGTGGGCCCCTAATCCAATAGCTAAACATTAGTAGAAGAAAGAAAATAACAGAGATTAAAGCATAAATAAATAAAACAGAGACTACAAAAAACAATAGAGAAAAATCAAAGAATAGAATTGTTTTACATTTTGGCAGTTCAGTTTACATTTTACATTTAATGCCTGGTTTAATAGAAGACAGCTGGGTCCCCATATTTTTGCTTCTTCATTCTAGCTGTTAAGACACATTTTGATCACAGACCTAAATGCTAAATGTAAAACTATAAAAATTTTAGAAGAAAAACAAGGACAAGTTTCTAGAATTTATAAAGAACTATATAAAAAAAGAAACAATCACATTAGGAAGTGGGGAAGACATGAACAGACATTTTGATGACAAGCGTATAAAGATCCTAATAAGCACATGAAAAGACATTCGACATCATTGTCCATTAGAGAAATGTAAATAAAACATGAAATGTCATTATATACCTATCATAATGGCTAAAATTAAAAATTGTGACAACACCAAATACTGACAAGGAGGCAGAGAAACTGAATCATTCATGCTTTGCCAGTGAGAAGGAAAAATGGTACAGCCACTCTGGAAAACAGCTTGACAGTTTATAGCATGCAATGACCATACAACCCAGCAATTGTACTCTTGAGCACTAACCCCAGAGAAATGACAACGTATGCTGACACAAAAACCTGTACATGAATCCTCATACCAACTTTATTTATAAAAACCAAAAAGTGGAAACAACTCAAATGCCTTTCAAAGGTTGATGAGGTAAACTATATATCCATGCATTGGAATACTGCTCAGCAATAAAAAGAAATAAAATAAGGGCGCCTAGTTGACTCAGTTGGTTGAACATCCAACTCATGGTTTCGGCTCAGGTCAGGATCTCATGGATCATAAGATCATGTTCTGTCTGGGGGTGGGGAGAGGTCTGCACTCAGCGGGGTGTCTGCTTGAAGATTCTCTCCCTTTGCCCCCCCACTCTCACTCTCTCCTGTGCACTTTCTCTCTAAAATAAATAAATAAATAGATAGATAGATAAATAAATAAATAAATGCCTTTAAAAAAGGAATAAAATACTGATGCATGCAACGACATGCATCATCTCCAAGGAATTATCCTGAGTGAAAATGTCAAATGGTTACATATTATATGATTCCATTTAAAAGCATTCATAACCTTACTGAAATGAAAAAAAAAAAAAAAACCAGAATGAAAATAGATTAGTGGTTGCCAGGAGTCAGGGTGAAAGACAGAAGGCAATGAGGAGGAGCAAAGTGGGCATGACTATGAAAGGACAACACAAGGATACCCTTGTGGTAATGGGTTGTTCTGTATCTTGACTGTATCAATATCAGTCTGGTTGTAATATTGTGCCATAGTTTTGGAAGATGTTACTATTGAGGGAAATTGGATAAAGGCCACACAGGATCTCTTCCTTTTCTTCCTTCCTTCCATCTATCCTTTTTTCTTTCCTTCCTTCCTTTCTTTCCTTCTTTGTTTCTCTCTATTTTTTTTTTTCTTTTAAAAAAAGATTTTTATTTGACAGACAGAGACCACAAGTAGGCAGAGAGGCAAGCAGAGAGAGGAGGAAGCAGGCTCCCCACGTAGCAGAGAGCCCGATGCGGGGCTCCATCCAGGACTCCAGGATCATGACCTGAGCCGAAGGCAGAGGCTTTAACCCACTGAGCCACCCAGGCGCCCCTCTCTCTCTTTATTTTTTAAAGATTTTACTTATTTATTCATGAGAGAGAGAGAGTGAGGCAGAGGCAGAAGGAGAAGCAGGCTCCCTGCTGAGCAGAGAGCCCGATGTGGGGCTCCATCCCAGGACCCTGAGATCATGACTTGAGCTGAACGCACACGCTTAACCATCTGAACCACCCAGGTGGCTCGCTCCCTTTCTTTCTTTCTCTCTCTCTCTCTCTCTCTCTCTCTTTCTTTCTTTCTTTCTCTTTCCTTCCTTCCTCCCTTCCTTCCTTCCTTCCTTTCTCTTTCTTTCTCTCTCTCTCTTTCTTTCTTCCTTTCTTTTAGCTCTATGCCCAGTGTGGAGCCAGTGTGAAGCCCAGTGAAGAGACTGAGCTCACAACCCTGAGCTGAGATCAAGACCTGAGCTGGTATCAAGAGTCAGTTGCCCAAATGACAGTTTGACATTTGTATGATTGGTGCAACTACAGTGATAAGCAGCTGGTGCCTTAGCATGAATCGAGACAGTGGCAACAATTATACTAGTAGTGGTCATCTTCTTCTTCTTCACTTCATACCCTCACAGTTGAAAACAAAACAAAAGCAAAAAGAAACACAGGCAGAAAGAAACAAACATAAGAAAGACAAAAGCCTGCGTGGCTCAGTTGTTAGGTGTCTGTCTTTGGCTCAGGTCATGATCCCAAGAGTCCTGGGATCACTCCCTGCTCAGCGGGAAGCTTCCTTTTCCCTCTCCTCCCCCTGCCTGTGTTCCTGCTCTCGGTACCTCTTTCTCTGTCAAATAAATAAATAAAATCTTAAAAACAAACACAAAAACAATTTATTTAAAAAGTCACATGATACTGAGCTAAGGTAATAATTTTATTCATTCTCAACCTTTGAATACACAAAATAACACTCTGTGTGATGAAATGGAAAAGCATGAATAAAGCAATTCCAGTGCACACAGAAGCATGATGGTTTTCTATAGGAAAGCCCTTGTGTTACTGAGTTGTGAGCATAAGTCATTTCTCTTCTCTTCAAATGCCATTTTCACTTGAAAGAACACCCAAGTAATAGTGAAGCTATTGTTATTTAGATTTAGGTACTTGGCAGACATTTTCTTCAAAATGAACAGAAGGAGACAGTCACTTCAAGGAAAACAACTGAGAGGGGTACCTGGCTGTCTCATCTGGTAGAGCAGGTGGCTCTTGATCTCGGAATTGTGAGTTTGAGTCCCATGTTGGGTGTACAGATTGTTCAAATAAATAAACTTTTAAGAAAACAAAAAAGGAAAACAACTGTTAGTATTTGTTGCCGATGATAAAATTTGAGCTTCAACTGAAAATCAGAAATTTGGAAAACTAGGATCTCCTACTGTGAGCTTGACAGCTTCCCAATACTTAAAGACTGTCTAATGAGATTGGTGGTGATATTAATGAATGTGGTTTTTTTGATATCACATAATGAAATGTATCAACATTTAGAAGATCTACAAAACTCAGTGAACCAGCATTTTCCAAATGATAAATGCATGATGCTACAAAATCATGCATGAGTAAAAGATCCATTCAAAGTACAAGCTATAGCAATAGATTGTAACCCAATAGCATATGAGAAGTTCATTGATATTTTTTCAGATTCCATATTGTAACTAACTTTTAAGAAACGGCCACTTGTCAATGTGTGTTGTAGTATCAAAGAAGAATAACCACAGTTATCAGAAAAGTCTCTTTTAGTACTCTTCCATTTTTCAAGGACATATTATTATTGAATGTAATGTGTAATGGCAGATTTTCTTCATATGCTTCAACCAAAATGTATCTTTTTTCCCCAGTTAGTTAATGTACAGTGTAATATTAGTATCAGGTGTACAATTTAGAGATTCAATACTTACATATGAGGATCCAGTTGTCTTCTGTTAAACCAGACATTAAATGTAAGATATAAACTGAAATGCCAAAATGTAAAACAATTCTATTCTTCACACTAAATTTTTGTTTTGGGAAATATTATGTTAACATGTAATGGATTTATTAGTTCTAAATTAACTAATAAAGTTACATTCCTCAAAGTTGTCATTTTCATTTCTAATAGAGTAAATATCAATGGATCTAACCAACACAAAGATTCTTTGGAGTCCTCAAGAATTTTTTAGAGTATAATAGACCAGAAAGTTTGAGAAATGAATCCAGCCAAACAAAAAGCTTCCCACCTGCATCAATTTGCAGTCATGGTTTGTTATAAACTCATGGACACTTGAGGACATTGTGCTGGTCATGTTTTCCCTTTTACGTTGGCTACTGGGCAGCTCAGAGCCAAGCATGCAGTCTCTCTCTAGAGGTATAGGGCTTTATGACCTTGTCTCTGATCTTACCTCAGAATCATCCAAATCCTCATTCCTTGATGTTTCTTCATCTTTTTTTGTCTCATCTATTTTTGCCAAGTTTGATAGTATGAATTCTGCAATCCCCTTTACATGCTTTTGAAAAATGTTTGGAGGTGGGAAAAAGAAAAGAAAGGTGAAATTGGTACTATAACCCATAAATAAACATGTGGCAGCTTCTCTGCTTATCTAGACTGCCTGAAGAGTCAATCTCCTTCAGTTCCCCTGGGTGCAAATCAGGAGCATTAAGCCAGGAAATCAGAAAGAACCATAGCAACAGGTTTTTTTCTTTTTTCTCTTTTTCCTGGGAAGGAGAGAGAAATGGTCTTCTTTATGCATCCTGCCAGGAAGCCAGTTCTTTCTCCTCATAATTAATCACTTTCCTAAGAGAAGGTTATAATAACCTTTTCTATTATGTTGAGGATGAGAACGAAGAAGAAAATAACCAGGGGAAATCAGTGAATTTGAGAGGCCAAGTGGCTGGGGAAAAGCTCCTTTGGAACAGTGTGTGAGTCTTCTCTGGGTCAGGGACAAGATCTAGAAGGCAGGTACAGAATATGGCTGAGATCCCAGCTATTAGGAAGAGCCCCTGGGGAGGGGTCAGACAGAAAACCCAGGTTCAAGTCTTAATTCTGTCCCTAACAAGCAATGTGAATCTTTGGTCTCTGATTTTTTCATCTACAAAAAAGTGATTATAATGCTTACCTTACCTAAAGGTTAAGGATCAAGGGAGACCATAGACATGAGTATAATCTTGAAAAGGGCAAATGATACTTAAATTTGCAGTTCCATGTCTGAGGATGATTCCATGGAGCACAAATTCAACATGTACTGTGTCACTGCTGTGGCCTTTCAGACCTTTTAATTCATTGGACTAGTTCAACTGGAAAATATAGTTAGCCTCCAAAGAATGCAATAGCTAGGATGTTCATCAGTCTAGTTAACAAACTAGATGGAGCCTTATGTTTGTGTGGTATATTACCAGACGTAAGCCCCCCGTGCTGTAGCTGATATTGTTCACACCCTTATCTAGGGCCAACAGTAGATCCCAACCCCTGTCATATCTCACAGACATCAGTTCAGAAATTCACCCCTCCCTCCTATGTGATTTTTTTTTTTTTACTCCAGGCTCCATCACTCCCATCAGCATATAACCATGCTATGATATCAATAAACTGGCTTTGTGATTAACTATCCACCCCCTACCCCAATCTGTTTCCTCTATAGCCTCCCACACTTCAAAAATTGCAACTCATCTTCTTGGCTGCTCAAAATCCCAGTCATCTTTAACTCATCTTTCTCACATATTCAATCAGTGCATCCTGGTGGCCCTGTCTTTAAATTAAATCCAAAAATCTGACCTCTACCTCTTCAGTCCATGCTATGATCATCTAGTTACTGGCTTCCATGCTTGCTCCCCATATGGTCCAGCTTACTGGAGGAAGCCTTCTCTACCGTAAATCAGGTCATGCCTATTCCCTGCTCTTTTCTGCCAATGGATTGCATCTTACCTAAAATAAAAGCCAGTTTCTTTCCATGGGTTTTCAAGGCCCTATATCATCTTGTCTCTTCACCACCTCTAGTACTTCACTTCCCACCAGACTTTTCCTCATGTAGGGTCCTCTATCTGTACTGGCTCCTTGCTGTTCCTTAAACAAACCAAACATGGCCCTGTGTCCTTTTATCTAGAACACTGTCACCAAGATTGTCAATAGCCTGCTTCCTTACTTCCTTCAGGTTCAAACTTTGCTTCATCAAACAGGCCCTTACTAGCCACCTTAGTTAAAATAGTAACTCCAATCTATCTCTCTCTGCTCACTTTGCTCTGTTACCCCTCATACTACTTCTTCACACAATGTGATATATATGTATTCATCTCTATATTATCTGTTTCCCACATGCAGTGTAGTCTATGAAGAGAGAGATCTGGTCTACTTTATTTTCTGTTATATCTAGTACCCCAAACATATGGTTGATAGTAAGTATTTGGGGAATGAATGAATAAATCAGTGTATTAAACAATTAAATGCCCATTCTTCTATATGCCTTTACATGCATTATATCATATGCAAATATTATAACAACCTGTGGGGTCTCAAAGCAAATATTGTTTCCCTCAGCTTAAGGTTGTTTGGTCTGATAATTTTTGAAAAGATTTTATTTATTTATTTGAGAGAGAGACAGGGAGAATGAGAGGGAGAAACAGACTCCCTGCTGAGTAGAGAGCCTGATGTGGGGCTTGATCCCATGATCCTGAGATCATGACCTTAGCCAAAGGCAGATGCTTAATCAACTGAACCACTCAGGAGCCCCGATAATTTTTTTTTTTAATGGAGGGACTACTGTCCCAGTGAAAGGCCTAGGGATACAGACAGCCAAGACACAGGGCATGCTGTCATGGGCAGGGGTCACAGATGTTTTTCAACCTAATATGAAGTGCTATGGAAATACTAGGGAGAAGGCTTCTGTCTACCCAGAGGGTCCAGCAAAGTCTTTTTGCGAGAGATGACAGCTGAGCTAAGTCCTGAAGGATAAGTGTAAATTAATTTATCGAAGAAAGAAGGGAACAGCATCTCCCCTGGAACAACACAGTTCAAGCGGTTTGATAGCACTTAGGCTGTTAGAAGTTGGGGGGAGTATAGACATGACCTTGGGGAAGGAGGTAAGATTGAGTCAGACCCTGTGGGCCATGAGGATCACGAGACCCATTTTTCTAATAATTTTTAGCATCTGAAAGGTTTTAGGCAGGGAAACGACATGACTACATTTTCAATTCTATATATTGGAGCTGAAGTCAGAGTTTAAGAGATTGGCTCCAAATTATAAAACTCATTGAAAAATCAGGATGTGGTCCAGATATTCTGACCTTGAATGAGGGTATCTTCAGTGCACTGTTCTGCTTCTATCTCATTCCCAAGTGTATACTTCCTTCTTAGTTCAGCATTGTCTAGAAATAGTTGCCCTCAGAACAATAGGCCTGCTCATAAAACTTGCAAGGTGCTAATCTTCATTTTTTCAGATTGCCCAAAGCCATATCCCCCAGAATAAAGGCAAAGGGGACATGTTTTCACTGGCTTTTCCTTCTTCAGAAGAATCACAGTGAAGCATGTCTTGTTTCCTTCATTCTCTTCAGTTTTCAACCCACCTTAACAAGCCCATGTCCTGTGTCTCCTCCCTGAATCATTGCTCTGTTTTTTGTTGTTGTTGTTTGTTTGTTTTTTTATTTGAGAGTGAGAGAGAGCATGAGAGGGGAGAGGGGAGAGGGAGAAGCAGACTCCTCACCGAGCAGGGACCCTAATATGGGACTCGATCCCGGGACTCCAAGATGATGACCCAAGTTGAAGACAGTTGCTTGACCAACTGAGCCACCCAGGCACCCCATTGCTCTGTTTTTGGTGGCAATTGTTAAGCCCCCTTTTTTTGCCACTATTAGCAAGAGCGAGGATTCATTATTATGCTTTCATTCTTTTCTCTTCAATCCCAATACATGTAGCAATCTATTTTTTGTCCATAACTTCACTCGACAAGTAATGTTTTTCATATTATTCTGTACCTCTATCTTCTATGCTTAATAATATTGGGTCTCTCAAGATTCTTGTGATATTTTAAATGCTAGGAGTTGATCATATTAGCATGTGCCAGAGACAAGGGTCCCCTCAGGTTCTATAGTTTTCACATAAGTGTCAGCGTGGGAACGAATACAGAATTTCCCACATTTCTAATAAAAGCCTCTTTAATGTTCTCAATATTGAGTTCACTATATTTCATAGGATAAAGCAATACAATGACCCTTCAACATGCCAGGGAAGTGACTATGAGTTGGGAAAATGCTGAAATATGTAGGACATGAAGTGAGATATAATAAGTAGATTTAATGGAGGGTGGAATTATTTCTTTGCAAGAAGAAATCCTGAGATAATTCCCCGTATCACTCACATAAAATTTTCATCTGGACACTTAGTAAAAAGACAAGGTCAAGAGGATTGTCATTACCCATTGTTTCTACTTCCTTTCCTCTAGTTTCTCTTGACCTCATTCAATTCCCCCTTGCCACCCCTGCTTTTCAATAAGACACCCCCTCTTACCTTCACTATGACCTCCATGTTGCCAAATAAATTGCTCCATTTTTAATCATTATCTCGCCAATCTCATCGTTATCTTTACTTGGCTTCCAAGTTACTCTTCTATCTTGATTTTCCTTCTGCATTGGTACCTCATTCTCAGTCTCCTAGACTGCTTCTTGCTCTTGCCTTGAAACTCTACACATAGAAGGAAAGTTATGGTGAAGCTAATCGGCTTTAAGTGTCAGAGACCTGCACTTACACAAGTAAGCAAAGTAAGCAAGGTATCCACATAGTCACCTAGTTTTGTAAAATTTGTAAAAATTAACTATTTTACTGCAAGCAGTTGAAACTGCTGGCTCTGTCCACTCCAACTTTCCCTCCATTATACTTTCCCTCGAGTTGAGTGATGTTGAAGTAGCCAGGGGTAATTTTGATAACCACGTAAAGGGAAATTGAGTTGAGAATGCTTTTAGTTTGGGTAACATTCACGGTTCCTTCCATATATACTTACGTTATTACTACCTGTAGGAATGGCTTCGAGGAAACACCTACTGCCTGCTATGCTGAATCACCAGATATCTTGACATGAAGATGCAGGGCCAGAGTTCACATCGGGATACAAACTTATCTTATGGTGCCCGGCTCATGAAATGTTGTCCAGCTTCATTACCAGAAGCTAGTCTGTGGGAAAGTCTTTGTTTTCTCTCTTTTTCCCACATCCCACATTTGACCGATCAGCAATTCTTGTTGGCTTTACTTTCAAAATATATCCAGACTCTGACCACTGATGACCTACCATATCCCCTCATCTAAGTCTCAATAATCTCTTGCCTGGATTATGGCAACAGCTCCCTGACTGGTGTCTGTGTCTACTCGATATCCCCATGGTTCCCAAAGGACTTACTTAAAAGTATAAGTCAAACAATGTCATTCCTAAATTTATGACCCCACCTCACAATGGTTTCTGATCATACCCAGAATAAAGCCAAAGGCTTTCTCAATGGTTTACAAAATTATACATGATCTTGCTCTTTTCTTACCTTTCTGAGCTCATTTCTGAATATCTCTGCCTTGCCCATTGCCTTTCACCCACACGATCTCTTTGCTATTTGTTGAACATGTCAAACATATGCCCATGTTAGGGCCTTTGCTCTTGCATTCTCCTGTGTTGGACATTCTTCCCCTAGAAAACTGAATGGTGTCTTCTTTCACTTCAGTTCAGGTCTCTGCTTATATGTCACCTTCTCAAAGACATCTTCTTTGATTACTCTGCTGTAGGTAACATCCTCCTCCATTCCCTACTATACCTTTACTTTGCCTTTATTTCTTACATAGCGCTTAAAACTCAAAAATATTTGCCAATATATACCTAAGCTTTTATTTGATCATCACCTATCAAATTAAGAAACTGGAGTCAGGTAGGGTTAAATCAACTTACCAGCAGACAGTGATGCTTTGTGGATGATAGGCCAGAGAGAGGAGGCTCAAATAGATTTATTTATTTTCTTCTTTTCCTACTAGAATATATGCTCCTTGAGAGCCAGGTATTTTTATGCTTTGAACCGTGCTATATCCTTAGCGCTTGGTAGATTCTCAATAAATATTTGCTCAGGGAATGGACAAAGAAATAAGGATGGCATCACTTTTGTTTTGTTTTGTTTTGTCTATGATCAAAAATGTCAAATGACATATTTAGGAAAATAAGTTACACACCAGAGGCCACTATAATTAGGAGAAGGAAGCCTCTAATAGCATTGCGGTTCAAATGAGCTCAAGAAGCTTTGCCTCCAATGCCAAGTCTTACTCCACTTAGTCCTCCCTAGAAATAAACATACAGGACAAATTTTCATTTATTTTTTTTTACTAAATTTATTTCTAAGCCACATTTTCACAAAGGAAAAAAAATCAAAATGAACAAATAAACAAAAAATGAGGTAGCTTTTTAAAAATTGTAGAAACAACATGTACAAAACAGAAAGTATAGAAACTTGATTAAAGAAAAAAGGAAAAAACTATATATATATATATATATATAGTTATATGTATAGTATATAGTATATGTATATGTGTGTGGGGGGATCTAAATCCCTAGGAGTCAAAATAAAGAGGGAAATGGGAGAAAGAGGGAAATGGGAGAAAGTACATGGTTATTCTTATCAGAAAGAAGTATTGATGTCAACTGGGGGAATCTAAGTTTTTCCTAATTCCTTTCTACCCAAAGGTAGAAAGATTATTGCCTTTCCTTTATGCCATTTATATTTGCCATGCTTTCAATCAGAAGATAGTTTAAGTTATATTTTCTAATGAGAGACAAAAAATCATGATATTCTGCTGTTTAAGTAAAGATTTGTAGGCTCTGAGACAGGACAAAGAGGTTTGATGGTTTATCCTGAATATGAACCAGTATTTTTGCTCTCCTCCACATGGGCGTGGGAGAACTGTGGGAAATGACAAAATATCCACCCACAACAATATCTAACCTAAAAATAAAGACCTAAGAGTGACATCAGCAACATGGCAGACTACTTTTCTAGGATCATCATTATTACCCCTCCAAATGGCACTGATTTTGACAATTGCCCCCACACAAGAGTACTTTGGTGGGATCCCAGGAGTCCAGAGGAGTTTCAGCACACTGCTGGAGCAAAGAAATCCAACATGGGATGCATTAAAGAGAGTAAAAGTAGTTTCACTTTATCTGCATCTCTTCTCCAAGACAACATAGGTCAGTGCCAAACGAGACACCCTCAGCCTGTTATTTCTCCCACAGGGAAAAGTAAGAGTGTGTGAGTGAGTGCCTGGTTTTCCTAGCTGGACTGGACACTGCCAAAGAGACCCACTTCTTTCTTGTCCCATCCAGAGTAGTAGTGAGGTGTTTCACATGGCTGACTTTCTGTGCTTGCCCCCAGGGGCAGCAAGTGCAAACCTTTCCACATAGCTGGTTAGTTAGTACACACATAAAGACACAAATTTCAGCATTAAGCACCACCCTAGGAAGGGAAATGAGAGGCTGTCGGTACCTGGCTTGGCTTTTCAGGATTGGGAGAAGTCATACAATCTTAAGAATATGTTCTAAGAGGAGTATGGAGCAGGTGTTTCCATAGGAAAGATTAAGAAGGTCTCAGAATCCCTAGCGACACTGACAGAAGATAGTTCTCTCCCAAAGCCAGTCAGTAAAGACTGGAGAAGGTAACTCTTTTTCAAATGCAAAGAAAAGTAATGAAGATTTCAAGGAACACACACACAAATCAAAGAAACATGACACCATCAAAAGAACACAACAATTTCCCAGCAGTAACCAGCCCCAAAGAAATGAAGATCCCCAATTTGCCTGATAAAGAATTCAAAAGAGCTGTTTTCAGGAAGCTTGGTGAATGGGAAAGAAAACAGGAAAGACAATGCAGGAAAATCAGTAAAACAATACAGGACCAAAACAAGTTTAACAGAGAGAAAGAAATCATTTTAAAAATTCTGAGCTGAAGAATTTAATGAATGAAATTTTAAAAATGCAATAGATAGCATCAGTAGACTTGATGAAGTAGAAAAAAGAAGTCAAGAGCTCAAAGACAAGTTGTTTGAAATTATCCAGTCAGAGAACAAAGAAAAAAGGAAAAAAAAGTAAAGAAAGCCTCTTTCCTCTGGTTACAGCATGCTGTAATTTGGTATAACCGCCCTCAGTCTCAATATACTAATGTGAAAAGTGGTGATCGATAGAAATATACTGGGAAAATTTGGTAGAATTGGGGAAATGTTTAGTAAATCTGGCTAAAGAGGACAGATATATGGAAGATATTATCAACATCACGAATGTTGTGTTTCATGTAACACGATTTACTTCCTGGTCTTTACCATTCACAGTCACTCAATCTCCATTTTTTGTTAAAGATTTTATTTATTTATTAGAGAGAGACAGATATAGTGACAGCACAAGCAGGGAGGAAAGGGAGAAGCAGGCCCCCTGCTGAGCAGGGAGACCAATGCAGGACCTGATCCCAGGACCCTGAGCTGAAGGCAGACACTTAACCAACTGAGCCACCCAGGCGCCCCCCTCCATCTTCATTTTTAAATGGTACCGACAATTCAGACTTGTAACAGTGATATTCAAACTGAGAAGACCTGCTGTCTGAGAATGAGGATATTTTGAGGTTGTCTGTGTAGCCAAAATTAGAAGACAAAAATTGTCTAATTGTGTGGTACCTTGGTTTGAATTCTCAAAGCAGATACCGAGTTTTGTCTAATTGTGTGGTACCTTGGTTTGAATTCTCAAAGCAGATACCGAGATAAGGACTGCATTGCAAGTAGTTTTTTTCGAGGATGGTTAGAGGTACAGGGAACAAAGGGAGGGAAGTGGAAAAAGGATACTAGGAAGGACAGGTGACCAAAAAGAGAGGGTGCGTTATTAAGCTAGCTGCTACAATGGGCAACTGGACCTTACCTCAGAGAGAAAACTCTGAAAAAAAAAAAAAAGGTGTATTAAAAAACACATCTCAAACAAAACATATCTCATTCAGCCCCCTCAATGGAAAATAGAATGGAGGCATTTATACACTAAATTCTGAAAGTCATTGGTTGAAGGCTGCTGGGGCGTTTTTGCCCTCCCATACTAGGGAGGGACATGACTAGGCAGACACAGCAGTCTGTCAAAATTCTGGCAAAAAGTCCGGGACACAGTGATGCAGAGGAACTGTTTAAATCAACCGGGAGATACTGAAGAGTCTGAGGGATCTGGGTGGGCAGCTAACAGGGTTGCCTGAACATGGAGGCAGTAGGGGTTGGTATTATAGTTACGACGACCCATCAGGTGGAAATAATCTGCTATGTATGGAGTTACTTCAGTGAACGCTGCAGTTTTGAATTGATACAGTAATTGAATAATATTTCATCTCAATTAAACAAAACTGAAAAAGGTCAACAAACTTTCTCTATAAAGGACCACACGGGAAATATTTCAGGCTTTGAGGGTCTCCCCGTCTCTGTCCCAACTACTCAGCTCCACCACTGTGGTACATACAACAGCAGCCGTAGACAACAGGAAACAAATGAGCGTGGCTGTGCCTCTACAACACTTTATTCACGGACCCTAAAGTTTGAATTCCATTTAATTTCCATCTGTCGTTAACTATTCTTTTTCTTCTGATTTTTTTCATTATCTAAAAATATAAAAAAAATATATCCTTAGCTTATAAGCCATAACAGAAACAGGTGTTCAGGTGGATTTGTGGACCTGTAGTTTGCCAAGCTCTGTCTACATGACCTTACCTGGTTTAAAAATTAGGGCTTTTGTTCTTTTTTTATAATGGCGTGTGTATCACTTAAGGGGTTTTCTTAGAGATAGTTAGAAATATGACCCAGAGCCCTGAACACATAGCTGATAATGTCAAGAACACCTAAATAGAATTGGGATCACAACAGTATCCTTTTCCACTCTATAACTACATAGTGGAAGTATTTTTCAACCTGTACAAGTTTCTTCTTATGAAATAATGAAAAATGTAAGGTTTGATGATTTCCAGCTATGGTGTGATTGATTAATTTCCAGGAATATGAGCTGCTGAAGAGAGGTACAATTAAGAAACCTAGTATCAGATAAATGTTAAATAACTATGAGTCATCAAGAGTTGTATCACCAATTTATTTCATTCATTCAATGAAGAGTACTAATTGCAAGCAATAGTCATTCAATTACAATAATTCCTCACAAAAATTTTTTATGGTTGTTAACTACTTGTGGCTGAAACTTCTGCCAGGGGCACTACAGTCAACAGTCCCCAGTGGTAGTCTCTGAAAAACCCACATGATTTCCAGGGGTGAAAGCCTTAGAATCGTACATATGCCACATCTGTATCAGAGGGTACCTGGACCAAAATCTTAAGACTGGGCCCTTTCCCCCAATCCCTCTCATTCCCAGGAACCACACAAGTAATGAATGGGAAGAGATGAGTGAGGAAGCTAGAAGCCACTAATCACACCCCCCCCTCAAGCCAGGGACATCAGAAGCTCAAGTGGGCATGCACTGGGGTAGTTCCTAACTCTAGACCAGACCAGCATTTTGATTCTTATACTAACTGGGTGTTTTGAAGTCTTAAAATGAACATATTCTTGTAACTGGATGTGACAGAAGGACTTTTTATTATATAATAACTAATTAGAAAAGCTAGGGGTCCACATAGGACTTCGTTCAGGGGTAAGAAAAATACACAACAAATAAGTTCAAAAGGGAGCATTGAAATAAATTAAGTTGTTTTGATTGCATTCTAATTTTTTGTTTGTTTGCCTCATAGGGTAAAGCTAAAGTTGTAAACAACAACCAGATTGGAAATGTGTTTATAAGGTTTTCCTTGGCCTTCTTTAAGGTACTTGGCTGGGTCTGAAAATTAAACTGAGGAAGCCAGATTAATAGGAGAAAAACATACAAATTTATTTAATATAAGTTTTAAGTGACATTGGAGCCTTCATAAGGAAATGAAACCCAAACAAATGCTTAAGCTGGAATATTTTTGTGCTAGGTTGGATGAAGGGTGGAAAGTTGTGGAGACATACATTAGGTCAAGGAGTATAAAGTTAAGTGGGGAAAACTTCACAAGGATCGCCCTTTTAGATTCTTCTCAGCATCCTGTGTCTTCAGAGAGAAGGATGCTCCTTTCTTCTGGGTATAGGGTGGGCACCTCCCACCTGAGGGTCTTACGACCTACTTCAGGAGAAAAAGGAGGGAAGATTGGAGTGACTTTCCTGCTTCTGCCATTTTCTCAAAGGCCTTTAGCTTCAAATGTTTAGCATGCTAAGGTGTCATATTTTGGGGTAGCATGTTCTGATCCCCATCATATTCAATGAACAGTGTTTACATTCTGAACTGGAGTAGAATTGAAATAATAAAACACTTTAGACTCTTAGTAAAATGTACAGAAATGTGCAACCAATGTACTGAATTGGATAGTAACAGGGAGTAAATCTATTGTTTTCCCACCACTGTTGCTCAGAACCATTGTAATTTATCTCTTGTCTTCTAACCAGATGATATCTGTAGAAGATCCAATTATTTTTTCAGCCATTCTCTGACATCAGGAAAACCACATTCATAGGAGCGCCTGGGTGGCTCAGCTGGTTGGTGTCTGCCTTTGGCTCAGGGTCCTGGAATGGAGCCCTGCTCTGGGCATCCTGATCAGCAGGGGGTCTACTTCTCCCTCTTCTTCTCCCTCTGCCCCTCCCCCCTTCTCCTGCTCTCTCTCGAATAAATAAAATCTTTGAAATAAATAAAAATAAATCAAAACTTCAGTTTTTAATGAATTCAAAGCATCTTCCCATTTCCACAAACCAGGCTTACCTTAGGCTCCGAAACATGCAAAGGAGAAGGGGTGTGGTTATGCCTTTTCTTTTCTTACTTATTCTTTATCCTTTCCTGTTCACCAGCTACTGCTTTTGGTTTGTCTAGGAATTATGTGGGACATCAAATGTTTTCAATTCTTTCCCCTTTTGAGCCTATGGAAAGTTGCACTTCCCTGCCCCCTTAATAGGTGCATGCCATTTGATTGGTCTTGCCAAATGAAATGTGAGCAGAAGCGTGTATATTGCTTCTGGGTAGAAAATTTAAAAACTAGTACACAAGCTACTATATTCCCTTCTTACTGCTATGGTCATCATAGAAACAGGTTAGATATTAAGATAAAACTTCAATGAGGTTAATTCATGTTACCTATGCAGTGTGATAAAAGTGAAAAATAAATCTTTATATTCATAAAGCATTGGTTTGGGGATTATCACTATAGAATTACATAGCCCTATCCTGACACAACACATATCACACCAACACATGTTGAAATTAGCAAAGATGTAACAATTGTGAACTTGTTGGTACCTGAAAACATATCTTTAAAATATACAAAATTTAGGGGCGCCTGGGTGGCTCAGTCGTTAAGCATCTGCCTTCGGCTCAGGTCATAATCCCGGGGTCCTGGGATTGAGCCCCACATCGGGCTCCCTGCTCAGCAGGAAGTCTGTTTCTCCCTCTCCCACTCCCCCTGCTTGTGTTCTGTCTCTTGCTGTGTGTCTCTCTGTCAAATACATAAATAAAGAAATCTTTACAAAAATAAATAAAATATATAAAATTTTAAAATATCAGTATTATAAAGAGAAATTGAGAAATCTACAATGATGGGGGAAGAATTTAATATATCCCTATCAGCCAAGAAGGAAAAAAACGCTACTAAGAATTTTAAAACTTTGAACAGAAAAATTAACCTATATCTAATGGGTATGTATAGAACAGATAGAAAATATGCATTTTTTCAAGTTCATTTGAAACATTTATGAAGATTTACCTCATGCTAGGTTGCAAAGTAGTCTCAGATATTTCAAAGAATCTGTACAGTATAGTGTTTGTTTACCATCATGAAATTTAAATTAGAAATGAACAATAAAAAGAGAATAAATGCAAGCAGACTTCAAAAAGCAGATTTCAAAACTTAAAATGCACTCCTAACTGAAATGGATCATTTTGACAATTATGTAATTTTTAGAAATAAACAATGAAAATATTAGCCATGAAAATGACGAGGTGTAATTAAAGCAGTACTTCATGTTAATATTTGGTAAAGTAGGATGGTGATATATAAGGCTCATTATATTATTTTCTTTTTTTTTTAAATATTTTATTTATTTATTTGACAGAGAAAGAGATCACATGTAGGCAGAGGGGCAGAGAGAGGAAGGGAAGCAGGCCCCCTGCTGAGCAGAGAGCCCGATGCAGGACTCGATCCCAGGACCCTGAGATCATGACCTGAGCCGAAGGCAGCGGCTTAACCCACTGAGCCACCCAGGTGCCCTGGCTCATTACATTATTTTCTATTCATATTTTATGTTTAGCACACTTGCCAATATCAAACAATTTTTGAGTGAAAACGTTGGACCTGGTTGTTGTGAAGACTTCCTGCAACTAAAAGAAATTGATTTAACAGCTTAAGAATATGGAGATTAATTTCTCTCAAAGATCATCAAATGAGCAAATTCTTTAATTCTTCCTAATGATTAGTTTATTCGACTCTTATCTTACAGTTTCTGTTGGCACATCAAAGAGTGATAAATATAAATGTACTACAAGGTATCTTTTTCTTTGCTCAACAAACACTGTTTATTTTTATTTTATTTTAAAGATTTTATTTATTTATTTGACAAAGAGAGAGGAAGAGAGCAAAAGTACGCATAGCAGCAGGCAAAGGGAGAGGGAGAAGCAGGCTCCCTGCTGAACAGGGAGTGGGATTCGGGCCTCGATTCTAGGACTCTGGGATCATGACCTGAGCAGAAGGCAGCTGCTTAACCAACTGAGCCACCCAGATGCCGCAACAAACACTGTTTAAATGTGCCATGGGCTTCTAAATAGATTATCACTAATAAAGAGGGCATTACTTTGGGAATAAAAGAGTGCAATTATTATATACATTACTTATCACATACCTAGCCACAGTATGGTCCTGATACGGGGTATAGGGTCTGGCTCAGTAGGAAGGAAGCCTCTGGTTTTTGTTTCCATCTGCTGCATTTTAGTTTTACTATTTATTTATTTGAGAGAGACAGAGAGAGAGAGAGGTGGGGGAGGGGTAAAGGGAGAAGGTGAGAGAGAATCTTAAGCAGACTTCAGGTCCAGCGTGAAGCCCAACATGGACCTTCATCTCACAACCCTCATGACCTGAGCCCAAATCAAAAGTCAGTCACTTAACTGACTGAGCCACCCAGGTGCCCCCCATCCTCTGCATTTTAAAGTAAAATTGACAGGGATTAAGAGTACACTTAACATGGGGATGCTCAGTGGGTGGCACAGTGGGTTAAGCCTCTGCCTTCAGCTCAGGTCATGGTCTCAGGGTCCTGGGATCAAGTCCTGCATTGGGCTCTCTGCTCAGTGGGGAGCCTGCTTCCCTTCCTCTCTCTCTCTGCCTGCCTCTCTGCCTACTTGTGATCTCTGTCTCTCAAATAAATAAATAAAATCTTTTAAAAAAAAGTACACTTAACATGATGGGCACTAAGTAACATATAGAATCCTTAAATCACTCTATTGTACACTTGAAATTAACATAACATTGTATGTTAACTATACTGGAATTAAAATTTTAAAAAACTTAATAAAAATAAAGTAACACAGAAATGATTTCACTTCTCTATGAGGGAATTGTGGGTTCTTAATTTGACTTTACTGGCCCGTGCCCATTTTGAGATGGCAAAAAGGACTACATTGGGCCTGCCCGGTGTCATTGACTTGGACTGGGTCTGTCTGTTATACTGCCCAAAACTATAACTTGGATAAGCACTCAACAGCAGTCTTTTTTTCTCGTTCATCACTAGTTTCTTTTCATCCTGGCCTACTACTTCCATTTCACCTTGGTGATAGATCAACTCTGGTGCTCAATGGATATCCCCATAGATGTGTTTGCCTGTATGCAGGTTTGCAACATAAAAATGCAATAAGAATCTCAGTTTATCTTAAGAAATTTGAGCAGAATGTTTTCTCATAAGGAAGAGAATCTGAAGAAACAATTTGGAAAACAACCTATTGATCAATAAATGTATTTGTTCTTTTGTGTACCTGGCGAATGATTAAAAGTATGTATGCAGAGAGATGATATAAGAAAAAGAGGCAGAGTAAGAAACTTCAAAAGTCTACTTCTCAATAAAAGCAACTAAAAAACTGGCAAAATCAGTATTTTTTGGAATTCTGGAAACTAACCAAAAGCTTAGAACAATCCAGAGAGCATTTATTCAAGAAAAACAGCTGAATCTTGCTAATTATAGTGAGCTTTGTGATGTTTTAACTTACACTAGTCTGATTTTTGCTCGCCAGCTCAGCCTTGACAGTAACAGTCTGCATTCCCAATACTGGTACTGGAGGAGCAGAATGGACCCCACTTGGAAGGATTGTCCTTGGCTGATCTGTCTGGTGTTTCCTTGCAAGACTAGCTCAAAAGATCTGTTCTATCTACTCTAATTCAGAACTCACACAGCACTAAAGCCACTACCTGGGGCATTTACAGGCAAAAGTTTTTGTCACTTCTACACAAGGCCATGAAGTCACAGTTGTGAAAAATAATATGCTAACAAAAATGACTGGGGGGGAAGACTGGGGAATAGGGTACTTCGGTGAATAAGGGCTTTGAAAAGCTCCAACATATTCCAGGAATCTAGAAAGCTCCCACATAAGGCTAGGACACAGAGAATATGTCCCTACCAGCACTCCAGCTTCTAGCCCACACTGTGTGGGCTCAGGCAATCTTACTGGCTTCCATTTTGCATGCCCAATTAACATTGCTTAAAGGGTGGATTTACATGTCTTTTGTTTTGTAATACTAGGGAGGGGAAGTTCCCCAGTCAGATAGAACGTCCTGTCCCCATAAGGCAATCAGGTTAAAGAATTGCAACCACTTCACAAAAGCCTGTTCAAACATTCCAATTCTCCTACAAACTTCTACTCTAATTCCATCAATCCTTCTATTCTTAACTGTTGCCTCCATTAGAACTTCATCAACAGGTCTTAGTTTTAAAATACTAGGTAGGGAAAGTAATCCCCAGTCAGACTTACTATATCCATTCCCATAAGACATTCAGATAAAGGAGCTACAACCATTTCACACAAAGACTAAACATTCCAAATTTCATAATCATATTGGCTGTCATATTTTTGTGTTCTGTCAATTTAATTATAGCCCACATTGGAACTTCACCAGTGGGTTTTGGTACCACAATGTATGGGACTCCTGTATCAAGGAGACCTACACATTTTTCTTCTTTACCTCTTGATCATTTTGTCCACTTTTGGGCAGAAGGCTTTGGGTCAGCAGTGAAGGGTCAAGCCAAGGGGCCCTGGCCCTTTTGTCAATCATTAACTTGATCAATCTGATCACTGCCACAAGCACAAGCAGATTGTTGGTCAGATTTCTCATTGTGATCTGTGTCTGTGGGCTTTAAAATTTTTTCCAAATTGGGAGAAATAGACTGGACTTGTTTGGGGCCCTTTAATATTGGGAACCAGTAGGAGATCCCCTGGTCCACCCAACCTTTGGTAGTGCTGCATTAAAATCTTTGTTTTTAACCCCATCAATGTCCATTTTATTCATCCCATTTCTTAATAACCATCTGAAGATTTCCACCTTGCTGGGATGAGTCCTCTGACTCTCTCCTTTCTGTTTCCTCTTTGTTTTGCCCCATCAATATTTGCTTTATTCACTTTATTCCTTAATAACCACTTAAAATTTCCCACCCTGCTAAGACTAGTCTCTTCTACCAGATATGCTCTTCTACCCACAGGCAATCAGACCCAAGTCACTGCCCCCAATCAGTTACTCTCCCAATCCAGTTCAGAGAAGCTTCCTCAGGAAGCTGCGGATATCCATCTAAAAAATGAAAGAACTCTTTCTTTCACACATCACATGCTTGGTTTTGTCCTCCTCCAACACTGACTACATTCTTGTGATCAGAGGTCTTAGAAGTACTTTCCGTTGTTCTGTGTAAGTTTTCTCTTGGAGGAAGCTTTGAAGCTAGTGGCTAAAGCTTAGACTCACTGAAATCAGAGCTTGTTCTAGTCTCGAGAGTCAATCCAGCACTGGTTTTAATTTTTAGCTTACTGTTACAAATAATAATAATCAAAGAATACGTTACTTTTTCTATTAGTTTTCATTTCCTTATACATCCAGTGAACCAGATTCTCCAAGAGCTGGATCCATTTTTTAAATTCCATTGGTAGCTTTTACCTTTCGTAACTGATTGTGGCATAGCTGCTGCTCCAGACCTTGGGTGAGCATGGGGCTAGTTAGGAAACTGAGGTCTCTCATCTTTTACCCTTTCATCCTCTCTCTTTCCAAACCGCATGTTTCCTTGAGCCAGAGCTATTCTGGCAAATCCCATTGCTCTGACACCAGCTGATTTGGAAAAACTCACTCAGTTTTCTTCCTCTGTACACAAAAATCCAGTTATTTCCTACTAGGAGTCATTCAGCTGGGTGTCTCCTTTACTCATCATACAAAAAAATACACGTAACATTTTACTTCTGACACTTCTGACAAATCTTACCAAATTATGGTAACCAGCAATATTTTGTGACACCTGCTGGGTGTCCTATAATTTCACTCAATTCTGAAACTATCTACTTAGAGATAGTGGCAGATCCCACAGTTTAAGGACTCAGTCCCACAAAACTATACCCTCCCCCACTTTAGATGCCACTCACAAGCCAGGTTATCACCTGTGCTTCTGACCAACTGGCTATAGACCAGAGGGCTCCAATAACTCTTTCTTTGATTTCAATTAATTTGCTAGAGCAGCTCACAGAACTCAGGGAAACACTTACACTTACAAGTTTAATAAACTTACACAGTTTATTAAAGGAGATGGTAAAGGACACAGATGAACAGCCAGATGAAGAGATACATAAGATGAGGTCCTGGGAGGGTCTGCTTCTGTCCCTGTGGAGTTGGGGTGTGTCTCCATCCTGGTGTCCATGTGTTTTCCCACCTGGAAGTTCTCTCAATCTTGTATTATTGGGATTTTTTATGGAGGTTTCATCACTTAGGCATGATGGATCATTAAGTCTATTTTCAGGCCTTCTCTCTGGAGCCCTGGGGGGCAAGGCTGAAAATTCTAAACTTCTAATCACGGCTTTGTCTTTCTGATGACCAGCTCCCATCCAGGAGCCTACCCAGAATCACCTCATTAGAATAAAAAAGACACTCCTATCATGAGAAAATTACAGAGGTTTCAAAAGGTCTGTGTGAGAAAGCAGAGTTAAAGAACAAACATCAGAATAAAAGATGGTCTTAGTGCTCTTATCACTTAGGGAATTAGAAGGGCTTGGGAAATCATTCAGAAGTTCTGAATTGTTACAAAACAATCATAAAGCAATTAACAAAATGATGATAGTAAGTCCTTACCTACCAATAATTACTCTAAATGCAAGTGTTTAAATTCTCCACTTAAAAAACACAGAGTAGCAGGATAAATTTTAAAAAAATAGATCCCACTATACGCTGACTGCAAAAGACTCACTGAAGCTTCAAGGATACTCATAGGCTGAAAGTGAAGAGATGGAAATAAATATTGTATGCAAATGAAGACCAAGAGATCAGGGATAGCTATGCTTATAACAGAAAAAAATAGACTCCAAAGCAGAAACAGCAAGAAAAGACAAATAAGGTCTCTATATAATGATAAAGGTGTCAATTCAGTAGGAGAATACAACAATTGTAAATATATATGTACCCAATATTGGAGCACCTAAATATATTTAGGTGCTCCAATATTAGGTGCTCCAATATTGGGTACATATATATTTAAATATGAAGGCAAAAATAGACAACAATGCAATCCGAGTAGGAGACTTCAATATACATGCTCAGAAATGGATAGATCTTCCAGACAGAAAATCAGTAAAGAAATAATGGACTTGAACTACACTTATGTCTGAAAGGACTTAACAGACAGATACAGAACATTCCATCCTACAGCAGCAGAATGCACTTTCTTCTCAAACACACACATAACATTCTCCAGTACAGATCATATGCTAGGTTACAAAACAAGTCTTAAAAAACTTAAGAAGATTGAAATCATATCAAGTATTGTTTCTGACCACAATGCTATCAAACTAGAAGTCAATAACAGGAAAACTTTAGAAAGTTCACAAGTATGTGGAAATTAACACACTCCTGAACAATCAGTGGGTCAAAGAGGAAATCAAAAAGGAAATCCAAAAATATTTTTAAACAAATGAAAATGGAAACACAGTGTACCCAAACTCATGAGATGCAGCAATAGTTCTAAGACAGAAGATTAGAGTGATAAATGCTTGCATTAAGAAAAAAAGAAAGCTCTCGAGATGCCTGGGTGGCTCAGTCGGTTAAGTACCTGACTTCAGCCCAGGTCATGATCCCAGAGTCCTGGGACTGAGTCCCACATATGGCTCCTCATTTATTGAAGAGCCTGCTTCTCCTTCTGCTTGCCACTCCCCCTGTTTGCATGTATTCTCTCCCTCTCTCTGACAAATAAATAAATAAAATCTTGAAAAAAAAAAGGAAAGAAAAGAGAAAGATATATTAAATAAACAACCTAACCTTACAACTCTGGTAAAAACAGGCACATATACCAATGGGACAGAACAGTGAACCCAGACATAAATAGTCAACTAATTTTTTATTCATACATACATGGTCAATTAATTATTGACAAATGAGCCAAGAACACACAATGAGGAAAGTATAGTCTCTCCAGTGAATGGCGTTGGGAAAACTGGGTATCCACATGCAAAAGAATGAAATTAGACTCCTATCTTATACCACTCACAAAAATTAACATGAAATGGGTCAAAAAGTTAAATGTAAGACTTGGAACCACGAAACTCCTAGAAGAAAAATAGGGGAAAACATCCTTGACATTGGTCTTGGCAATGGTTTCTTGGATAAGACACCAAAAGCACAGCCAACTAAAGTTAAACAAGTAGGACTACCTCAAACTAAAGAACTTTTGCACAGCAAAGGTGGGAATGCAAATTGGTATAGCCACTAAGGAAATGGCAGTTCTTCAAGAAACGAAGAGAACTACCATATAATCCACTTACTCAACTTTTTAGTATATATCCAAAAGAAATGAAATCAGTATCTTAAAGAGATATCTGCATACCCATGTTTTTTGCAGCATTATTCACAATTGCCAAGATACGGAAACAACATAAATGTTCTTCAGTGGATGAATATAGAAACACATATACACAATGGAATATTTTTAGACACGAAAAAGAAGAAAATCCTATAATATGTGATAACCTGGAAGAACTACTATATAGTATCATGTGTTGTGCAATCTAAAAATTTAAAAAAAAAGTAGCTGCCAAGGGCTTGAGAGAGGAGGAAATCAGGAGATGTTCTTTAAAGGGTACACATTTTCTGTTATTAGAATAAGTTCTTGGGCACCTGGGTGGCTCAGCTGGTTAAGCGTCTGCCTTTGGCTCAGGTCATGATCTTGGGATCCTGGGATCCAGCCCCATGTCAGGCTTCCTGCTCAGCAGGGAGTCTGCTTCTCCCTCTCCTTCTGCCCCTCCCCTCCATGCTCTCTCTCTCAAATAAGTATAAGTTCTGAGGATCCAAGGTACATCATAGTGACCAGATAATAATATGGTATTGTATATTTTTAAAATTGTTAGGGGTAGATCTTAAGCAGTCTCACCACACACACGCACGCACACACACACACACACACACACACACACAATTTAACTATCTGAAGTGATGGATATGTTAATTACCTCATTCTTGGTAATCATCTCACTATATAGGTATAACAAATCACCGCATTGTATACTTTAAATATATATAATACTATTTGTTGTGATTTCTCAACAATGTTGAAATAAAAATATAAATGTATTTTCAGTTTTTAGAACTTGTTTCTAGAAAGTCAGTTAACCAAATTATCAGAACCTTATGGCACAAGAAGCGTATGGCACAAGAAGTGAGATAAAAGGGACCCAGGGGGGTGGCTCAGTCAGTTAAGCATCTGCCTTCAGTTCAGGTCATGATCCTAGGGTCTTAGGATCAAGTCCCACATCAGGCTCCCTGCTCAGCAGGGAGCTTACTTCTCCCTCTGCCTGCTGCTCCTCCTGCTTGTGCTTGCTCCCTCTGTCTTTCTGTCTCTGAAAAATAAGTAAAATATTTTAAAAAAGCAAGATTTTTAAAAATGACCAGTATAAGCAACTCTTCTCCTAGGGGTGAGATATCTAGGTTAATGTTTCTCAAATTTCAAGGTGCCCCTGAATCTGCAATGTGTTTCTTGTTAAGATGCAGACTCTTAATTCATTAAGTCTTGGGTAAGGCCAGTATTCTGCATTTCTAAGATCATAGGTGATACCAATGTATCCAATGTATACAATGATACCAATACCAGGTACCTGGCCCTGGTACCACTCTTGAGTAACAAAGTTCTAGAGGAAAGTATGCCTCCAATAACAACTACCATGATCATAGAAAAAGACTGCCTGAGACAGGAGTTATTAAAACCTTTGCTAGGGTTTGCAAGAGAATCAAAGAGGTAGCTTCTCTTCCTTTCCACACCCTGTGAGGTTTTGAATGATTTGAAAAAAAATACTGAAAAAGTTTTTTAAAAGATTTTATTTATTTATTTGATATATATATAGAGAGAGCACAAGCAGGGGGAGTTGGAGAGGGAGAAGCAGGCTCCCTGCAGGTGGGGCTTGATCCCAGGACCCTGGGATCATGACCTGAGCTGAAGCGAGGCATTTAACCTACTGAGCTACCCAGATGCCCTAAAAGAATGGTTTAGAGGACAAATGAGTAACTTTATTACTAATAAAGACTAACTTGGAGAGTATAGCAACTAAACCACTCTATCTAACACCAAACCAGGTAAATTGGGGTGGAATAGTTTCTGCTACTGAGTTTCAGAGGATAACTTCTATTCCCTGAGAGCGGGGGTGCTCTCGAGGAGGAAAAAAAAAATAAAACTGTGCTAAGAATAGCATATATTTCCCCCAAACTTACCAATCACATTAAGCAAAATTCTCTTCCATGGAAAGAGTAAATCTGGGGAGGAGAGAGTCTGGAGAGAAGGGGTAAAAAGCAATTTCCTCTAATAGTTAATCACCAAACCCTTGGTAATATAAGAGAATGAATAATGAAGATCCAGGACATCTCCTTAGAAATGGTATTTTGTATTAGGTGAGTTTAAAGGCTGATAGGAAGAGAACTTTGCAAGCAGAAGTACGTCAGAAACAAAGACTCATTAAATCCTTTTGTGCCTGGCCAATATTCAAACCAGCTAATTGTTAAATCATAATTATAATTCATATCAACTAAGTTTTAGAGAAAATTGCTGGTCTCTGGATTCCCTCCTTTCCTTAAACTAATGTCACGATAAGATAATTCAGTGTCAGTTACCAGAAAGAGTGTAACATGATTAATTCACAAGACAATGAATTTCACACTGACAACATTATACAATCTTGTTAAATTCATTCTAAACCTCAAGTAACAATCTAGAATTAAGAGCTAATCTTCAGAAACCACTAGAGGAAGAACAAACTACAGTAATAGAAACTGCTTTGAGCTTTGGTGTTGTGTGTGTGTGTGTTTGTTTGTTTGTTTGTTTTTTAATTTTTTATTTTTTATAAACATATATTTTTATCCCCAAGGGTACAGGTCTGTGAATCACCAGGTTTACACACTTCACAGCACTCATCAAAGCACATACCCTCCCCAGTGTCCATAATCCCACTCCCTTCTCCCAAAGCCCCTCTTTGTTTGTTTTTTAATGGAGAATGATGGCAACACATCTAGGAATTCATAAATGATTCTATTCAAAATGACTGAGAGTATATCTAGTCATCTAGAAACTCACCAGGACAAGTTTTGCAACTGAAGAAATTGGATCCACAGTACTGAAGAATACCTGTGTTAAAACAGACAGCAGTCCCCAAATGGAGTCACTCATGCTAAACCTACCAAAACTTAATACCTAACCTAATGTGCAGCTTCAGCTTCTCCCAGAAATGTGACCTCTAACCAGCCAATTGGGAATTTCCTGGTCAGTACTAGGAGGTAATTTATCAATAGACCCCTTCTATTTCCCTTAGAAGGGTGACCTTGCCTAAAACAATGCATTTTTTGTTAATAATTTCCTTTTATCCATCCCTTCTCTGCCTTTAAAAATCTTTAATTTTGGGGGCACCTGGGTGGCTCAGTGGGTTAAAGCCTCTGTCTTTGGCTCAGGTCATGATCCCAGTGTCCTGGGATTGAGCCCTGCATTGGGCTCTCTGCTCAGCGGGGAGCCTGCTTCCTCCTCTCTCTCTGCCTGCCTCTCTGCCTACTTGTGATCTCTGTCAAATAAATAAATAAAATCTTAAAAAAATACTTTCATTTTCTGCAGCTCACTTGCTAGATGGGATGATGTCCAATTATTGAGTCATTGCATAAGGCCAATTTGATCTTTAAGAATATTCAGTTGAATTTTTGTTATTTAACATTTGGTAAACTTATTAGGTACTTTTAGCTGGACATGAGCAAAAGTGTGCTTTCCCTGTCTGATCATATAATGTTGGGTCTTGTGATGTGGTGCTACCTCAATGGAGTTTCTGGCTCCATGATCCCATTCAATTCATAGTAATACATTCATTGCAATATTACCATATAGATAAAAGAGGAAGGAATGACAGAATTAGAAATTGGGCCATATTTGATGCTCAAAACATTAATTTCCTAATTAGAGATAATATTGCATTGACCAGGGAAAAGGACTTCCATAATGGTGAAGTGAGGAGCTCAGTCAATCCTCTCCATCAAAAGCAATCACATAACTAGGTTAAATTAACAGAAACACCCATATTAGGACTCTGGACATTTGCTGAAGTCAGACATCAAATTGAGAAGAATTTATTCAAGAAAAACCATTGAACCTTAGTAAGAATAGGATGAACCTGTGTCATTTTAGCCTGAAACTGTTCCCATTACCTCTCAGCTACTTGAGGTCATGGTACTTGATTTTCATCAGAGCACAGAGAAACCCATACTGGGGGGCATTTTGAAAAACAATAATAATTTTAGTGGCAAAAAATCAGGGAAGGCCAACATCATCCATAGCCCAAGGTCTCAATACTGGTTCAAACAAGCAATAGGACAACACAGCAGCAAGAAATGTTTAATAGTGAGATCCAAGGAACAAGAGCTGTAGTGGACCTTGGTAAGCTGCCACTATCCCTGGGTGTCGGGGAAACGATGTACATGTAAGGCACTGTACTCATACTTAGGAGATAGTGGAGAAAGCCTTAGTGAGCTACTCATCCCTGGGTGAATGTGACACTTTGCACGTACAGAAAGCCAACAAGGCGACAAAGCTGTAAACTGAATTTTGAATGCTTTCCCTAAGCAACACAGATGCATCAGCAGCCATGGGTTTAAACACAACCCCTGACCAATAATTGGCTGACCACTAAACTGTGCTGTTTTTTGACCCAGGGGTGACTCCTAGTAGGCCAGACTTAAACAAAACAAAACAAAACAAAGTAACAGAGAAATCAACAGCTACCCATTGTGGGGAGGACAGACTCCACAGAATTAGTCCTTGCAAGAGACTAAACAAATATACAACAAAATAGTAACATTCTCCCCTACTTGGGGTGGGACAAGGAGGAATCAGAATTCAGATTTACTACATACTATTACGAGAATTCATTTTTTTAACAAAAAAAATTATGAGCCATGAAAAGAAACAGGAACATATGACCTTTCTTCTCTTAGCCAATTTAAAACACAATTCAAGGGGGATCTAGAGGGCTTAGTCTGTTAAGCATCTGCTTTGGGCTCAAGTCATAATCTCAGGATCCTGGGATGAAGCCCCATGTTGGGCTCCCTGCTCAGTGGGGAGTTGGCTTCTCCCTCTCCCTCTGCCCCTCCACTCGTGCTCTCTCTTTCAAATAAATAAATAAAATCTTTCAAATAAAATAAAATAAGTCAGTTCATCAGAGATGATACAACAGTTATAAACATATACACCTAACAACAATGTGCCAAAATACATGAAGCAAAAACCAACAGAATTGAAAGGCAAACACAATTCAAAATAATAGTTGGAAGGATGCCTGGTTGGCTCAGTCAGTGGAGCATGTAACTCTTAATGTTGGGGTTGTGAGTTCAAGTTCCATGTTGGGTGTAGAGATTACTTATAAATTTAATCTTTTTAAAAAAAGGGGCAGAACCTCACAATATAATAGTTGGAAATTTCAATATCTCACCTTCAATGATAGATAGGACAAGTAACTAGCAACTCAGGAAGAAAATAGAAGACTTTAACTAAACACTACAATCCAGTTTGACCTAACTGGCATCTATAGGGCACTTGAACCAATAAGAGCAGAATATACAATCTTATAAAATACTCATAGAACATTCTCTAAGAAAGACAATATATTAGACCATAAAACAATCTCAATAAATTTAGAGGGATTGTAATCATACTAAGAATGTTCTTTGACCACAAAAGAGTTAAATTAGAAATTAAGAACAGAGGGGCACCTGGGTGGCTCAGTCAGTTAAGCCTCCAACTCTTGATTTCAGCTCAGGTCATAATGTCAGGGTTGTGAGATTGAGCCCCCTGCACTGGGCATGGAGCCTGCTTAAGATTCTCCCTCTCCTAACTCTTAGTTCTAGGAACCAAACTGAGGGTTTCTGGAGGGTAGGTGGGTGGGGTATAAGGGAATTGGGCGATGGGCATTAAGGAAGACACTTGATGTAATGGGCACTGGGTGTTATATGCAACTGATGAATCACTGAATTCTACCTCTGAAACTAATAATACACTATATGTTAACTAAATTGAATTTTTAAAAAATTAAAAAAATTTTTTATTAACATATAATGTATTATTAGCACCAGGGGTACAGGTACTAAATTGAATTTCAATTAAAAAAATTTTTAAAAAGAAAATGAAAAAAAAAAGATTCCCCTTCTCCCTCTGCCCCCTTTCTAAAAAAAAAAAAGAAAGAAAGAAAAGAAAGAAATCAATAACAGAATTTGATAAATTTGAAATATTCAAAAATTAGAAAATAATCTTCTAAAGAATGCATAGGTTAAAGAAGAAATCACAAGGGAAGTTAGAAAATATTTTCAATGAAATGAAAATAAAAACTTACCAAAATTATGGGGAATCCAGAAAACATGATTTCAGCACATTTCACCCTAGTATTCCCCTCTTCTTGCTACTGAATAAAACAAATTAAATGGACAGCAGAATATTCTGAATGGTGTAGGAATGCAGACAGACAGACCTTCTAGGAACCTTAGAGTTCAAGAAATAACCCACAGGTGAGTTCCCTAGACGTTTTTTGTTTATTTGTTTGTTTTTTTTTTGTCCTTCCATATGTCTCAGACTAAGCTCAGGGGAAGATCTAAACCCAGAAACACCAAAAAGCACAACCAAAACAAAAAAAGAAAAGAAGCTAGGCCTATGGACATTGTGCATAAGCACTAACATGAGTTAGTTATCTACCGGTTCTAGACTATAGGCATCTAGGGAGACTTACTGTGAGAATGGAGACTATTGACAACCCCACAAAGCAACAGTGGTGGGCATATGCAGAGACTGTGCCTGAAAATTGAATTGTCTACCATAATGGGTCTGGTAATACCACTTTATTTTAGCTGACATAGGTCTAGGGACTCTGTGTGAGAGTAGAGCCTAACTAATATATCACCTCAGCAATGAGGCAACTGTCTTCCTACACTTTTAACTGTCTTCCTACACTTGAAATTTGACAGATATGATTAGTGAGAGCAGGGTTAGTCTACCATCCAGCCACAGCAGTGATAAAGTGGTTCTGTCTTCTAATTAGCAGGTATCTACAGAGGCTGCTTGTATGAAGAGAGTTCTCACTAATATCTCGGCCTGGTAATATAAATGATGAGAGATAAATTTGAACCAAAATCTCATAATAACCCAAATACAAGTATACCTCAGGATACAACAAGAGTCAGTCATCATACCAAGAACCAGGGAATTGCAATCAGGGAATGGAAAACAATGATGAACAGGTACAAATACCAAAATGATACAAATATTGGAAATTTCTGAAAATGGTTTAAAAAGTATCTATCATAAATATACTTCAATAAACAATTAGGAATACTTCTGAAATAAATGAAGAAAGTAAGAGATTTCAGCAAAGAAATAACAGACATCTTTAAAAATGGAAATTTTACAACTGAAAAATTGGTCAAAGTAAAAAACTCACCAGAAGGGCTCAGTAGGAAAATGGAGATGACATAGGACATAATCAGTGAAATTGATTAAAGATTATCAATATGAATCACAAAGAAAATAGGTTGGAAAAAAGACAGGCACTCAGAAACCTGTATAACAATAGTAAAAGATCTAACATCTACATCATTGGAGACTCATGAGGATGAGAGAAAGAAGTTTTTAAAAAAATATTGGCTGAAAAATTTCCAAATTGGTGAAAGACACAAACACAGAGATTCAATAAATTAAATGAATCCCAGACAGGATGAATCCAAAGAAATCCATGTCCAGATACATCATAACAAACTTCTGAAAACTAAGAATTTTGAAAGCAGCCAGAGAGAAATAATGTATCACCAACAATGATAGTAGGTAGATGGAAGTCAGACAAAAGTGACACAATATCTTTCAAATGCTGAAATAAAAGAACCGTCAGCCCAGACATATTTCTTATTAAGGTAAAATTCACCATTTTAACCATTTGAAAGTATACAATTCAGTGGCTTTTACTACAGTCACGATGTTGTGCACCATCATCACTATTCTAATTCCAGAACATTTTCATTGATTCACATGAAACTCTGTACCCATTAAGCAGTCATCCCTCCACAAACACAAACATGCCTCTATAGATTTGTGTATTGTGGACATTTTATATAGATGTAATCATACAACGTGTGGCGTTTTGTGTCTGGGTTTTTTCACTTAGCATAGTGATTTCAAGACTCAGCCATGTCATAGCAAGTATCAATACTTTATTTATTTTTTTAAATTGTGGCAAAATTCACTCCTCTTTAAGGTTGAATAATATTCCATTTATGGATATACCACATTTGTTTATCCTCCCATCAATTAATGGACACGTCAGTTGTTTCCACTCTTGTAGCTATTGTCAATAGTGTTGCTATGAACATTCAAATACATGATTTGGTTTGGACACTTGTTTTCGGTTCTCTTGGCACCACTTCACATTTCCATCAGCAAGGTAAAGTTGTTTCCGTTTCTTCCCATCTATGCCACAACTTATTGGATAAAAAAAATTTATATAAAAAGATATAAATATATCTTATATTTATATATATATTTATATTTATATATATATATCGCCATCCAAGTAGGTATGAAGTAGTATCTCACCAGAGGTTTTACATTCTGGATTATAACAGATGGTCTAAATTTTTTTTTTAAAGATTTTATTTGTTTATTTGACAGACAAAGATTACAAGTAGGCAGAGAGGCAGGCAGAGAGAGAGAGAGGGAAGCAGGCTCCCTGCTGAGCAGAGAGCCCAATGCGGGACTCGATCCCAGGACCCCGAGATCATGACCCGAGCCGAAGGCAGCGGCTCAACCCACTGAGCCACCCAGGCGCCCACAGATGGTCTAAATTTTTAAGGGGAAAAAGGTATGTACATGGTGGAGTAGTGCTTGTGCATCGGCATATTTGTGTTTGAACATGAATGTATCAGTTGCAGTGTGTTCTATATGTGCATACCTATATGTCTCTGTGTGTATGTGCATTGCACATGTGTGTTCAAGTATGTAGATGAATGTGTGTGAAAATGCATGTAGGTGGATATGTACTTCTGTGTGCTGGTGAGACTGTGTCTCTGCATGTGTCTGTGTGGTATGTAGCTTCCATGAAGATAGCAGTCTTAGTTGGGAGTTCTACAGTGATTTGGAGAATTGTTGCAAGACTGACTAGAGAACATAATACTTTTGGGACACCTGGGTGGCTTAGGCCCTTAAGCCTCTGATTCTTGATTTCGGCTCAGGTCATGATCTCAGGGTCGTGAGATTGAGCCCTGCCTCGGCTCTAAACTGGGCAGGGAGCCTGCTTCGCTCTCCCCTTCTCCCTCTACCACACCCCACCCTTCCCCTCTCACTCCCTTGTATGTGCACATACACTCTTTCTCTCTCAAAAAACCCCACAATACTTCGTAAAAATTTCTGTACTGTGTGAAAATTCAACAGATTTAAAATGTAATTATCATGTGTGTTGGCACAAACCATAAAATAGTCTCCAGGTGGCCCCTTTATTTACAAATTGAACGGTGGTGTTTGCTTGAACCATTGTCTTCTATATAGTATAGCTCCCAAAGTTTTACAGATTATCCTGATAAAAATACAGGAAACATTATGGAGAAGTCTATGGAGATTTCTCTAACAATTATGATTCATGTCTTAATCCTTATATTTAGGACTACCTGAGAAGAAGAATGCTTCTGAAATGATTCATTTGTTTCTGGGTCAAGTTGACTGTTAAGAAAAGAAAAATGCAGCACTATTTAGCTTTTTTTTTTTCTTTAAAGCAAAAACCTAGGTTTCCAAGACCACTCTAGCTTGGGTATCTAATAATGATAAACCTTATTTCTGTGGTGCACAAAGCATTTATAAGAAATGGTTCTGTTACCCTTTATGTATTTTAATTTACATTTAATAAGATTATCTCCTTTTTTAGTGTATAATTAATATCTGAGGTTTGCCAAAATGCATAGAGTTATGTGACTACAGTGACAATCAGGACACAAGACAGCTTCCTCACTGCTAAATATTAGCTCATCCTACCTTTTTATAGCTAGGCATTCCACCCTCGTAACCCCTGGTAACCACTTACCATTTCGCTTTTTCCAGAATGTCAGAGATGAAATTACCCCAGGTGTAACCTTTTGAATCTAGTTTCCTTCACTTAGAAAAATGTATTTGAAACACACCCATGTTGTTGCATGTATCTCTAGTTTGCTCATTTTCATCGTTGCGTAGGATTTCATTTTATGGATGTGCTACTGTTGGTGTATCCATTTGCCCTATTGAAGGACATCTGGGTAGTTTCTAGTTTGGTGCTCTTGTGAATAAAGCTACTATAAACACCCACGTATAGGTTTTGTGTGGGAACATAACTTTTCATTTCTCTAGAGTAAATAGTAAATATTTAGGAGTGAAATTATAAGGTCATATGTTAAGTGTATTTATGGTAAATATATAATTTTTAAGTAATAGATTTTAGTTTTTAGAGCACTTTAGGTTTACAGAAAAATTGAGCCGAAAGTCCAGAGAGTTCCCATATATTCCCATTCCTCTCCCTTTATCAGAGTTTCCCCTAATATTAACATTTTGTAATGATGTAGTACATTTGTTACAATTGGAGAACCAGTATTGAGACATTACCATTAATAAAGTCCATAGTTTATATTTGGGACCACTCTTTCTGTTATATAGTTCTATGGGTTTAAAAAAAATGCATCATGTGGCTTAGTTGCTGGGCATCTGCCTTCAGCTTGGGTCATGATCCCAGAGTGCTGGGATCGAGCCCCACATTGGGCTCCCTCCTCGGTGGGAAGCCTGCTTTTCCCTCTCCCACTCCTCTGCTGTGTTCCTTCTCTTGCTTCTTCTCTCTCTGTCAAGTAAATAAATAATATCTTTTTAAAAAATGCATCATATTATGTACCTACCATTATACTATTACATATAATAGTTATACTGCTCTGAATATCCCCTGTGTTCCACCTATTCCTCCCTCCCCCAACCTTGGCCCCTGTCAAAAACTTATTTTCTAGGGCGCCTGGGTGGCTCAGGGGGTTATAGCCTCCGCTCTCAGCTCAGGTCATGATCCCAGGGTCCTTCGATTAAGCCCCGCGTCCGGCTCTCCGCTCAGCGGGGAACCTGCTTCTCCCTCTCCCTCTCCCCTACTTGTGCTACATGGTCCCTGAGTTCCTAGGATCGAGCCCCGCATTGGGCTCTCTGCTCAGCAGGGAGCCTGCTTCCCCCCCTCTCTCTGCCTGCCTCTCTGCTTATTTGTGATCTGTCAAATAAATAAATAAATTCTTTTAAAAAAAAACTTATTTTCTACTGTCTCTATAGTTTTACTTTTCCAGGATGTCCTAAAGTTGAAATTATACAGTATGTAGCCTTTTCAGACTGGCTTCTTTTATTTATCAACATGCGTGTAAGGTTACTCTGTGTCTTTAGTTTCTAGGTACATCTTTTCTTTTCATCACTGAGTAATATTCCATTATAGTGATCTACTACAGTTTGTTTATGCATTCACTTATTGAAGGACATCTTTGTTACCTCCAAGTCTGGCAATTATGAATAAAGCTATGAACATCTATATGTAGGCTTTTGTGTAAACATGGGTTTTATCTCATTTGGATAAATAGCTAGGAGCACAGTTATTGGATCATATGATAAGACTGTGTTTACCTTCTTTTTTTGTTTTGTTTAAAGGCATTTTTATTTTATTTTATTTATTTATTTGTCAGAGAGAGAGAGAGGAGTGAGAGGCGAGCACAGGCAGACAGAGTGGCAGCAGAGGCAGAGGGAGAAGCAGCCTCCCTGCCGAGCAAGGAGCCCAATGTGGGACTTGATCCCAGGACGCCGGGACCATGACCTGAGCCGAAGGCAGCCGCGTAACGAACTGAGCCACCCAGGTGTCCCTACCTTCTTTTTTTTTTTTTTTAAAGATTTTATTTATTTATTTGACAGACAGAGATCACAAGTAGGCAGAGAGGCAGGCAGAGAGAGAGGAGGAAGCAGGCTCCCTGCTGAGCAGAGAGATTAATGTGGGGCTCGATCCCAAGACCCTGGGATCATAACCTGAGCTGAGGTCTTAACCCACTGAGCCACCCAGGTGCCTGTGTGTTTACCTTTTTAAGAGACTGTCCAACTGTCTTCCCAAGTGGCCAAACCATTTTGCATACCTAATAGTTCCACTGCCCTAAATATTCCGTGTTCTACTTACTCATCTCTCCTGCAACCCCTGCCAGCCACTGATCTCTCCTGTCTCCATAGTCTGGTCTTTTCCTGACTGGCATACAGTTGGAATCATACAGTATATAGCCTTTTCAGATTGGCTTCCTTCACTTAGTATTACACACTTAAAACTGCCCAGTATCTTTAGTGGCTTGATAGCTCATCTCCTTTTAGCCCTGAGTAAGATTCATTGTCTGGATGTACTACAGTTTATTTATCCTTTCATCTATTAAAGGGCATCTTGGTTGCTTCCAAGTTTTGGCAATTATGAATAAAGCTGTTATAAACATGTGTGGACCTAAGTTTTCATCTCATTTTGGTAAATATTAGGAACATGACTGCTGGGTCATATGGTAAGAGTATGTTTAGTTTTATAAGAAACGACCAAACTATCTTCCAAAGTGGCTGTACAATTTTGTATTTCCACCAGCAACAGATAAGAATTCCTATTGCTCTACATATTTGCTAGATTTGGTATTGACAGTGTTTTGGATTTTGGCTATTCTAATAATAGGTGTGTTGGGGGGGCAAGTATCTTATTGTTTGAATTAGCAATTCCCTAATGATACTGAGCATCTTCTTGGATGTATATCTTCCTTGGTGAGGTATACAGACCTTTTGTCCATTTTTTAATCAGGTCGTTTTCTTACTGCAGAGTTTTCAGAATCCTTTGTTCATTTTGGATACAGGTCCCTGATTTAATAGATAGGTGTTTTTGCGAAGATTTTTCTTCCAGTCTGTGGCTTCTCTATTCATTCCTTCAATTATGTCTCTTGCAGAGCAGAAGCTTTTAATTTTAATGAAATCCAACTTAGCATTTTTTTCTTTCATGAATCACACTTTTGCTGTTGAATCTAACAATTCATTGCTAAATCCAAGGTCTTTTAGATTTTCTCCTATGCTATCTTCCCAGAATTTTAAAGTTTCGAATTTACATATAGGTCAGTTACCCATTTTGACTTAACTTTTGTGGCAGGTGCAAGGGAGAACGTCTAGATTTATTTTTTTTGCATGTGGGTGTCCAGTTGTTTCAGCACCATTTGTTGAAAAGACTATCTTTTCTCCACTGAATTTCCTTTGCTCCCTCGTCAAAGACAAGCAGACTAGATCTACATAGGTCTATTCATGGGTTTTCTTTTCTTTTTCTTGATCTCTTTGTCTATTCTTTTACTGATACCATGTTGTCTGGATTACCATGACTTCATGGTAAGTTTTTTCTTCCCAGCTTTATTGAGTTGTAGTGGACATGCAATTTTAAAGTGTATAATGTATTGGGGCCCCTGGGTAGCTAGTCAGTTAAGTGTCTGACTTTTAATCCCAGCTTGGACCTTGATCTCAGGGTCATGAGCTCAAGCCCTGCATTGGGCTCCATGTTGCACATGGATTAAAAAAAATAAAGTGTATAATGTATTGATTTGATATATTTATATATTCTGAAATTATTACTACCATAGCATTAGCTAATGCCTTTGTCATGTCACATAATTATCATTTTTTTCTTTTGTGATGAGAACATTTAATATCTACTCTGATAACAACTTTCAAGTATACAATATGGCATTTTTAGCTATAATCACCATGCTGTACATTAGATTCCCCAGAACGTATTCATTTTATAACTGGAAGTTTGTACTCTTTGACCAATATCTCTTCATGAATTTGGAGGATATTTGCACCTATGTTCATCAAAAACATTGGCCTGTAGTCTTCTTCTTCTTCTTCTTTTATTTTTCTTGTAGTGTCTTTGATTTTGGTATTAGGTCCATTTTCATTTCAGAAAGATTATTGATAGGTATGTATTTATTGCCATTTTGGTTGTTTTTGTGGTTCTCTGTTCCTTCTCTTGCTCTCTTCCTTTGTGGTTTGGTGGCTTTCTTTAGTGTTATGCTTGGATCCTTTTCTCTTTACTTTTTTATGTATCTTTTACAGGCTTTTGATTGTGGTTACTATTGGGTTCATCTATGACATCCTAGGTGTATTGCAGTCTATGTTAAGTTCATAGTTGCTTAAGTTCAAACACATTCCAAAAGCACTAAATTTTTATTCTCCCTTCCAATCTTTATGTACATGATGCTATATCTAACATATTTTATTTCATGTATCCCTTGATTACATTTGTAGAATTAATTGATTTTACAACTTTTGTGTTTTAACCTCCTTATTGGCTTTATAAGTGATTAATCTGTTCTCTTTATTATGTTTGCTTTTATCTGTGAAATTTTTTTCCTTTCATTCTATTGTTACTTCTGGTTATGGCCTTTTCTCTCCACTTAAGAAAGTCCCTTTAACATTCCTTCTAAGTCTGGTTTGATGGTGATAAACTTCTTGACCTTTGGGGCATCCCCCAAGGTGTTTTTCAAACTGCTGCTTCTATGCTGTGTTTTGGGCCTAGTTATTTAGTATTTTGGCTCTCTAAGAGTGGGGACTCGGTTTCTTATCACCCTCCAGCTCTTCCAAAGTTAAGCCCACTGATTTTTAAAGCCCCTGCAGTTGAGATCCACTAATTTGGGGCCCCTGGGTGGCTCAGTTGGTTAAGTGTCTGCCTTTGGCTCAGGTCATGATCCCAGGGTCCTGGGATTGAGCCCCGCATTGGGCTCCCTGCTCAGCGAAGAGCCTACTTCTCCCTCTCCCTGCCACTCTGCCTACTTGTGCTCTCTCTCTCTCTGTGAAATAAATAAATAAAATCTTAAAAAAAAAAAAAAAAGACCCACTAATTTTTAAAAGGTTCTGGAATTAAGCCCCACTGGCTTTCAAAGACAGAAATTATGGGGTATTATCTTCCCAGTGTGTGTCACCAGTGCTACAGGTGCCAAGAGTGGGGTCCAATCCTCTAGCTTCTCTGTGTTTGTGATGTCTCTCCTGTTTGTGATTAGTTGCACCAGGGGTTTCTTTCCCAACAGTGTCTCTACCACTCCTGACTTTTTCAATATGATCTCTATTTTGTGACTTGCTGTGGAAGATCTGTGTGGCCAGTCTTCAGGTTGTTTTTTGAGTTAGTATACAGATGTGGTTGTTAACTTTGTGTGTCAATGGGATGAGGTGAGCTCAGGATCTTCCTACCCTGCTGTCTTCCCAGGTGCTCTTTTGTTTGGTTTTCTCTCTGTTGAACTTCTCATTTTGTTGTATTGTTATTGTTTTTCTAGTATTGTTTGTTAAATTGTTTATATTGTCTTGTGGTTCTCTTGAGCATCTTTAGAACAATAATTTTGAATTCTTTGTCAGACAATTTCTGTATCTCCATTTCTTTGGAACCAGTTACTGGAGGTTTCATGTATTCCTTTTTTTTTTTTTTTCAGATTTGTATTTAAATTCCAGTTAGTTAACATACCTTGTAATATTAGTTCCAGGGATACAACATAGTGATTCAACACTTTCATAAAACACCCAGTGCTCATCACAACAAGTGCACTCTTTAATTCCCATCACTTATTTAACCAATTCCTTCCCACCTCCCTTCTGGTAACCATCAGTTTGTTCTCCATAGTTAAGAGTCTGTTGCTTGTTTTCTTTCTCTCTCTTTCTCTTTTTCCGCCTTCGCTTGTTTGCTTTATTTCTTAAATTCCACATGAGTGAAATCATATGGTATTTGTGTCTTTCTCTGGCTTATTTCACTTAGCATTATACTCTCTAGCTCCATCCATGTTGTTGCAAATGGTAAGGCTTCATTCTTTTTCATGGCTGAATAATATTCCAGCAATGGCTGGTTGCAAACACACACACGGTGATGGGGGTTAGGACAGGTGGCAAAGCCAGGGCCAACTATGGGCTCATTGGCAGCTAAGAGGGCTCTGTCTGTTGGTATGCTTTCCTGGGGCTGGTTGCCAACTCTCCCTGGGCATGTGCACCACAGTGGATGCTGGTGATGGGATTCAGGCTGGGAGCATGAAGGTGTATAGTTGAAGGGGCTAGCTATAGGGAACTGTGGTGGTGCAGTTCAGTGACAACAGAAAGGGCCTGATCTGGGCCTGTGGGGGCCCTGAATGTTAGTATGCTCTCCTGTGGCTGCTCACTCTCTCTGTGGGCAACGGCACTGTGGTGGAGGCCAATGATGGTACATGGAGGTCAGTGTGCATGTGCACAGCTGGAGTTGCTGACTCCAACTGTGCACACAGCTTTGGAGGTCAGCTGGGGAATCTAGGCTGGCATCTTACACATGTGCTGTCACAGAGACCTGAGCTGCCTGCCGGTGTGTATCTCAGCTCCCAGTAGGGACAGGAAGGGACTCAGGCAGTTGGTATCTTACATTCATGAAGCCACAGAGGCCTGGGATGGCTGCTGATGAGCCTCCTGTGCTCTAGCAGGGGCTGGGGGAGGGAGTCAGACAGCTGGTGCCCACAAACACAAATACCTATGGGGTAAAAGCTGGTGAAATCTACAGGGGGCCTGCAGCAGCTGTGTTGGCTATTGGTTTCTTCTTCAATGGTGAAATCCGCTAAGTGTCTCTGCAGAGCAGGTCTTTGTGAACCACAATCCCTCCTGCCGCCCATCTGCTATTAATAGCCCAGTTTCTCTTTCTCTTTATTCTTAGCTGTCTCTGTACCTTTCAGCTTTGCTGGTCTGGGTAGGGTGAAACTGAAGTGGGACCTCTGTGCAACGCTCCAAAAAGGGGAGTGGGGAACTGGTCACCTACCCTGTTCTTCCTTTCCTGGTGAGGAAACTCTAGCTGGGCAGTTTCCACTTGAAATTGGACAATGCTGTCTTGGAGGATGAAATGATGCAGGCAAAATGAGGCTAACTTCCTTCTCTTCTTGTGAGATTATTCTAGTTTTTTTTTCTTTTCCACTATGTTGCTAAACTTTCTCAAGTGAACTCTAGAGCTCTCTCAGAGCTGTTTTTGTCCATGGATAGCTGTTGAATTGCTAATCTTTGTGGGGAGGATGGAGAGGCTGGGGTCATCCATATCACCATTTTGATCCCCTATCATAAGTGCTCTCGAGTAATGTCATTTCTCTGAATTGGTTCTTTCTTCTTCTTCAACATTGCATTGGCTATTCTGAGTCATCTGCTTTTTTCATATGAACTTTGGAACCAGTTTGTCAATATTGACCAAGTAACTTGCTGGGACTGCACTGAAGATTAAGTAGGGAAGAACTGACATCTTAACAATATTCAATCTTCCTATTCCTGGCAATGGAATAGATCTCCAGGTTTCAGAAATTCTTTGATTTCTTTCATAAGAGTTTTATAGTTTTCCTCATATAGATCTTACACATTGTTTTTTAGATTTATGCCTATTTCTTTTCTTCTTTGGTGGTATAGATGTGAATAGCATTGTGTTTTTAATTTCAAATTCCAATTGCTTATTGCTGGCATACAGGAAAGCAGTTGAAATTGTATAATTAACATTTTATCCAAAAACCATGCTATATTTGCTTATTGTTCCAGGAGTTTTTTGTTGATTATTTGGGATTTTCTACCCTGAGAGTCATGTCATCTGTGCAACAAAGACATTTTTTTTAAAGAATTTATTTATTTATTTGACAGAGAGAAATCACAAGTAGATGGAGAGGCAGGCAGAGAGAGAGAGAGAGGGAAGCAGGCTCCCTGCTGAGCAGAGAGCCCGATGCGGGACTCGATCCCAGGACCCTGAGATCATGACCTGAGCCGAAGGCAGTGGCTTAACCCACTGAGCCACCCAGGCGCCCCAACAAAGACATTTTTATTTCCTCAATCCTAATCTGTATACATTCTATTTCAGTTTCTTATCTTACTACATTAGATAGAATTTCCAGTACAATGTTGAATAAGAATGGTGAAAGAGGACATTTTTGTCTTGGTCTTGGTATTGAGAGGAAAGATCTAGTTTTTCATTATTAAGTATTAGAGGAAGTTTTCCTCTATTTCTAGTTTTCTGAAAGTTTTTATCATGAATGCATGTTGTCAAATGATATTTCCTCATTTATTGATATGATAATATGATTATTTTTTAGACTATTGATATTATGAATTATGTGAATAAATTATTAAATGTTGAACCAGCTTTGTATACCTGGAAGAAATATCAGTTAGTTGCACTGTGTATTTCTCTTTATGCATTTCTAGATTCATCTTGCTAGTATTTTGTTGGGAATTCTTACATCTATGTTCATGAGAGATACTTGTCTGTAGCTTTCCTTTATTATAATGTTTTTGTCTGGTTTTGGTACTGGGGTAATTCTAGTCTCATAGAATGAATTGAGAAGTTTTCCTCCTGTTTTTATTATCTGGAAGTAATTGTAGAGAATTCATATAATTTCCTTCTTGTATGTTTGGTACAATTCACTAGTGAAACCATTTTAGTCTGGTACTTTCTCTTTGGACAATTACTAATTCTTGATTCAGTTTTAAAATCTGAGTCTACTCAGATGACTGTTTTTTCTTCATTTATTTAAGAACATCATAATTTCTCTTAGGACTTCTTTAGCTTATTTATTATTTCGAAGTTTGTTGTTTAATTTCCAAATATTCTTGAATTTTCTACCTACACTTTTGTTATTGACATATATGTTAATTCCACTGAGGTCTAAGAGCATATTCGATATGTCTATTCTTTTAAATTTGTTAAAATGTATTTTATGGCCCAGAATGTGGTCTATCTTGGTGAATATTCCATGTGAGCTTGAGAAGAATGTGAATTTCCTTGTTCTTGGATGAAGTATTCTATAAATGTCAATTAGACGCAGTTGGTTGATGATGCTGTTCTGTTCAACTCTCTCATTACTGATTTTCTGCTTGCTGGATCTGTCAATTACTGATTGAGGGATGTTGACATCTTCAAGTATAAAATTGTATTCATATATATTTCCCCTTGCAGTTTTATTAGTTTTGCCTCACATATTTTGATGCTCTGTTGTTAGGTGGATACACATTAAGGTTTGTTATGTCTTCTTGGTGAATTAATTTTTTCATCATTATGGAATGCTTTCCTTTATTTCTGATAATTTTCCTTTCTCTGAATTCTGCTTCATCTGAAATTAATATAGCTACTCTAGCTCTTTTGATTAACATCTTTGTTTATCTGTCTCCCCCTGCTTTCTTTTTTTTTTTTTTTTTGGATTAAACAACAGAAATTTATTGTCTCACAACCCTGCCCTTTTTAGCTATTTCTGTCTTTACACTTTAGTAGGTTTTCTATAGACAATGTATAGTTAGGTCTTCCTTTTTTATCCATTCACACAGTGTCTCTTTTTTAATTGGTATATTTTGATCATTCACATTTAGAAGATTATTTATATATAGTTGGATTGATATCTACCATATTTGTGTTTGTTTTCCAGTCAGTGCTCTTGCTCATTTTTTCTTCCCCTTTTCTTGACTTCTCCAGTATCAATTGAACATTGTATATGATTGTTTTCGCTCTTAGAATTACATTTTCATTTTAACCTTGAATTTAACACCACAGATTATTAAAAAAGAAGCTGAGTGTAGCTTTTTCTGAACACTCACAGCGTGCTAGGTACCATGGAGAAGATCGCAAGTGCACTAGGAGATAATTCAAGGACACTTCCTTTGAGGACACAAGCCTAGCAAACAAATCCACATTTTGTTGTTCTTCCTGGGTGAAAAACACATTTCATATTTTACTCCCAAGCTTGATTTCTGGGCCCATTTGCCTCTTATTCCATCTTCTTCCAGGGAAATCATTACCATTTGTGTTCAGGACAAGGAGAACTTAGTCTTAACCAATATCCAGCTTGAAGTGGTAAAAATATATCTAAGCAGAGACATCACTTGACAAAAAGTAAATGGTGAATGAATATTCAGGGAAGAAGGTGATAGATCATATTCAAATTAATCAATACTTCTCTCATCTGGTGAATGCATAGAGAATTTTCAATCTTGTTCTTCTAGGGTATCCCTAAAATAAGGGTGAAAAAGATAAAGAGGATTCCCCAAGAATATGCTGTAGCAGTAATCAGGCATAATGCAGAGATTACAGACAATCTTTACAGATGGGTTATCTCCTAAGGTGAAGATACATTAAAATGGTCACAGTGTCCCTATTTGGAGTCAGATGTTGCCTTAGTCAGTATGGAAAACAAATACAATAACATGTTGAAATTTGACTCCAAAATCTTGCTAGAAAACCTGCAGGCTTTGACCACTGCAGAGATAGGTATAGGTTTTGGCAAAGAAGAGAGGTCTATATATTCATTCACACATGGTATATGAAATGAAGTCTCAGAGTCACTAACAAAGGTTTAAGAGAAGGCTGCTAGAACACCTTCATTTTCAATATAGGAGTTACAAAAAGAGATTCTTATAGGACCGAAAGAGTGGTCATCTTCTCCAGTGGGAGTAAGGCAAAGGAAATCTTTTCTCGCATATGAAAGGAAAAGGAATCTGGAAACCATTTTTTTTTCTTTCCCTTATTATTTCTGATACTTCAAGTCTATAAGTTTTGAAACTGGAAAGAGAGCCTCAAGTTCCATATAATTATATCATTAAATGTCCCCAGCATCTGTGATTGCATGGTAACTGCTAGAAAGTCGATGGCATCCCAAACCTTTTTATAGATTATTTTTCTCATTATTTTCAGCTCAAACACTACAAATATCACAAAAACCTGCAATTAAAGTAGTGCCATAAAAATATGAAGTTGACAAAGTCTTCTGTTACAACAGATGGGCCTCTAGAATTCCAACCAATGCAGATTAAAAGCTATTATAAAGTATAAAATCAGGCCATTGTGCATTTTAGTCATACTTTTAACAAAAAGCTCTGCTTTATGTGATCATGATGATCTGTAGGGCCTATATTTCTTTATTGCATGAAAACTAAACTTTAATTTGTTGATGTTTCAGTAGTTCTGTTGTTTTGTACAGAAATGAAGAAGTGCATGTAATGCTCAGATAGAAGATATCTTTTCATAGGTTTCCAGGGCATATGTTATGGTGGATAGCTATTTTGTTTGGCAAACCTAAATCCGAGTCTCCTTTCCAAGTTTGGAAAATCAACAAATTATGAGTTTTGTTTAAAGGCAGAGCTATCTCTCTTTATAGGAATTGAAAGTGCCAGATGCTTTTTTAGGTTTCCTTAAAGCTTTGATACAGGCATGTGATCTGGGCTCAGACAATCATATGCAGTCACAGTGGATGTTAAATCCAGGATAAATGACGCAAAAAATCAAAATCAGGTAGGCTTCTAATTAAAATTCCTCAATGACTCCTTGCTTTGAAAATCCTTTCTGATCTAAACACACAGTAATAATACACAAGATATAAAAAGTAAAAAAAAAAATTAAAAATGTAGTTGAGAGCAAATACAAGAGACATCTATCCATAAACCAGAAATAGTCTGAGCTACAGGTTTACTGAACTCATAGCCCAAGAACAGGCAGTGATAGGCAGAAATTATCTCCTGCATGGCCAGCTGACTGGAGAGATTCATATAATTCAGGGAAACAGACATGGGTTTGCAGTGTGAAGCCAGAAAAACACGGTGTGGATCCCAACTCATCCCCTTAAAAAGAGCCTAAAGAAATTACCCCAAAAGTTACTTGAGGCTAGAGCTAGAATGAAGCTAGAGGCCTGCAACAGTAGAAGGACAGATACATTGCCTTGGAATCTAGGTTTGAACCAAGCCACCTACTTGACCAGATCTGTCAGGTTCCCCAAGATCACTGTGAGAGAAAACTGAAAATGTCATTATTAGACCTAGTTTTGGGCTGGGAGCCCAGGAGTACATAAAGCAGCAACTACAAAACTGTTTAAAAGAAGAATGCAGAGATGAGTAAGAGAAAGGGGAAAAAAATGAAGGTACAAATAAAAATTCCAAATGCAAAAAAAAAAAAACCCACTAATGCTATGAAAAAAAAAATTAACAAAGCAAACAGTTGAAACAAAAATTAATTCCACAAGAAATTATTTTTATTATAAGATGCCTTGACAAAGATTTGGGAAAAAAGCGTTGAAAATGTTCAAAGACATAAATGAAGGTATAACTCTGACTAAAAGAAATAAGAAAAATACATAGATATTTTAAAAGAACTGATATATTTGAAAATAAATCCATTAGAATCTTGGAAATTAGACCTTTAGGCAGAGAATTTTAAATTATCTAAAGACCAGACCAAAAAAATCAATGAATTATTACAAAATCCAGAGGAATAAGAAAGAGAAGATAAAAGACATAGAAAATAGATTAAGATGCTCCCACATTTGTAAAAGAAGGTTTTCAGAGGTAGAGAATGGAAGGAATGGTGAAATATGATAATTTGAAGATATGATTATTGGTAATTTTTTAATTAAGGAAAGCTTGACTGCAGAGAATAAAAAGCACTCAGAACCTAATATAAATTTAAACAAATAAACATCTAGACATTTCATAGTACAGATGCATAATTTCAAAGATGAAAAGATCATCTAGTAAAAAGACAGACTTACTAAAGACAGACTACAAGTTAATAACAATTCCATTGAGAGCAGACTTCTCTCAATTTGTCAGCACTTTGTCATTAAGTGCTGACAAAGAAAAAGAAGTAATATCTTCAAAGGGGGAAAAAAACCTCCCAATTTATCATTTTTAATCCAGCTAGCCTTATAATTTAAGCTTGGAGTGGGGGAGAGCAATGAAGAAATATAAGGCATAAAAATACTGAGAGACTTCATATACATAAATAAACACCAGTTAGAAGATCTAATGGGAAATAAGAATTTCTTCATAATAGTAAAAAAGAAAATAAAATGCTTAGACATAAAGTTAAGAGATATTAAAAAATATAGAGCAAAATTCTACAGCACTCTTAAAGTGCAAAAATAGACATGAATAAATGGAAACACATACCGTATTCTTCTATTGAAAGAATCAACATAAAAACATTTTAGATGTCCTTAAATTCATTTATAACTTTAACACAATCCAAACTGCCTTAATTTGTTCAGGCTGCTGTAAAAAAAATAACAAAGACTACGTGGCTTATGAAGAACAGAAATTTCTTTCTTACAGTTCAAGAAAAGACATTGGCAAATTAGGTGTCCAGAGAGGGCCCATTTCCTAGATGGCCATCTTCTCCTTATGTCCTCACATGGTGGCAGGGACAAAGGGACAAAAGTATTCCTCTATTCATGAGGGTTCTACCCTGAACTAAGTCACCTCCCCAAAGCCCCACCTCCTAATATTATCACTTTGGGCATTAAGATTTCAACATATTAATTTAGAGGTAACATAGACATTCAGTCCATTACAGCAACCAACAGGAAAAGAAATACCAACAATTATTGTCTTAGAGCTTGATAAGTTGAATGTAAAGTTCATTTAGAATCACAAAGAGGTAAAAATAGCTAGGGAAACCTGAAAAAGAAAAGTAATGGTGAAGGGTCTTGTACCACCAAACATTAAAACACATTATATACACTTTAAAATTAAAATACTTGGATATTGGTACATAAATAGAGATACCAATGGAAAAGGATAGAAAATCTAGAAAGCACCATTGTATATAGAATTTACGTATACAATAAAAGTGGTGTTTCAAATCAGTGGGGGAAGAGATGAACTTAGCTGGTATGGGCTAACTGGATGGCCATATTGAAAAAGATAAAACGGCACCCACCTTCCACACCATACACTAGGATAAATTCTAAATGTATCAGAGATTTAAAAAAGAAAATAATACCAGAGGAAAACATGGGTAAACTTCTCTATAACCTCAGAGTGGGGAAAACTTTCCTATGTTTTAAAATCCAGAAGTAATAAGGGAAAAGATTGATATATTGGATTAAATTGACAAAATAAAAACAACAACAACAAAAAAAAACCAGGAGTAAAGTAAAAAAAAAGAAATAAAAATTGGAAAAAATATGGAACTTCCAAAAGTAAAGAAGAAAAAGACTATTATTCTCAGAGAAAATGGGGATAGAGATATGAACAGACAATTTACGGGAAAAAAATCCAAGTGGATCTTAACACTGAGACAGTTAACTCAAGACGAGAGAAATACAAAGTGTGCAGAAAAAACATTTCATGCTTAACCAGGTGGCTGATGCAACACTGATGATGGTAGTAGAAAATGGAAGATCCCTCTGGAGGAAAATTTGGCACTATCCTGCAAAATTTCATATGCATTTACCCTGTGACCCAGTAATCCCAAAGTAAAATGTTCATTTCAATTACACATTGCCAAAAATGCAAAAAAGATATATGTACAAAAGGTTATCCACAGAAACATTATGCATAATGATAGGAAAAGTGAGAAATTATCCCAAATGTCTATCAATAGGGAACTGGTTAAATACATGTGGATTTGAAAAGAGAAATGTTATACAAGAGAAAAAACGAGTAAGAAATATCTCTGTATAATACTATGAAGTCATCACAGGATATACGGTTTAGAGAAAAAAGGCAAGAAGGGGAAAACAGTGCAAATGGCATTTTTTTAATCTAGGAAAAGGGAAGTAATTATAAATGTGTGCATATTTATGCTCATGTGTACATTTAAAATTAAATGACAATTCATATTATTAAAAGGGGCACCCGGTGGCTCAGTTATTAAGTTATTAAGCCTTTGACTCAGGTCATGATCCCTCAGCCAGAAGTTTGCTTCTCCTACTCCTTCTGTGCCTCCCCTGCTCACTCTCTCTTTCTCTCAAACAAATAAATAAGTAAAATCTTTTTTTTTTAATGGTTATTTATGGAAAGAGTAGGGTAAAATCCATAGCTCTGATTTTGAGTTGGAAGTACCATTATGAACTCAAGTTGTGTTCTATTTTACAAAAGAAAATATTCCCTAGTTTTGCCTATGAAAAAGTCCTAGAGACAAAACCCAACAAGTCAGAAGTAATAAGCAGCCACTAGATCCCATACTGTGGTCTCTAATTTCCCATTAATAGAAACAAAGCTCCTGGACAGGAAATGTATGAGATGAGCTTGAACATAAAGTAATATCATAAAAGCAAGAAGCTGTCAAAGAATATTAGGGATGTATCTTTAAGACACAGGAGCCAATGTGATTAGGCTCCCATTGATCAAAGATGGGCCTGTCTAAATATCGTGAAGGATAAAAACATGCAATGGACTTAAATCCACAAATTTATAAGGACATTTAAAAACATGTTCTTCGGTCATCCTGAGAGGTTACTAAAGAGCCTATGTAGTCTTTTGAATTGAGAAATAAATTGAGATCAAACATTAATTATGCCTTTCCTATACGAATCGTACCTCAGGGTAAGCAATTACTTGATAAGTACAAGTTTATCTTTATAAGTGTTCCAATTAATATGTGAAGAAGGAATAGCAAAACTAAAACATCACCGTTTTATAACCCCTATTTATTTAATGGATATATGTAACGATCTCCGGTGGTTGTTAATGGCATAAAAAGAGACAACTAGGCATTATGTGCTTCTAATTATGTGCTTCACAGCACCACCTGTGATAAGATACATGAGAAAATTTAATTAACTATTAATTTAAAATAACTATAACTACTTTTGTATTTAAAATAAATATAAGATTAAAACACTAAACAAAATCAAGATTTCCCTAAATGTGGTGTTGGTGGTAAAAGCAGACTAAGGACTTTGTCATGGTTGGGATAAGGAAACAGATATTGAGTAACTTTAATTTTTGTTAGAAAACTTAAAGAAGAATATGTATTTTAAAATTTGGAGATAACAAATTCATAAACAAGAAATATGATATATAGCTCCCAAATCAGCAAATGGAAAATTTTATCTCTCAAACAGAAGACATGAAAAAAGTAACAAAAAATAATTGAATAATAGAAAATATAAAATAAGTCAAAATATATTAGTATTTAAAATAAATGAAACAAATGACTCTTATTAAAATAGTGGAATATTTAAAAATTCAACTCTATAAGGCATACATAAAAGAATATGTCACAAAAATGTTGAAAATAAAGGAAAAACATGTACCATGCAGATACTCACCATAAAAAGATGCTAAACCTATATTAATATGTCAAATTAGAATGTGAAGCAAAAAGCACTAACTGGAATAAAGAGAGAGAATTTACAATAATATAATACAAATTCTACCAGAAAGATATGTGTGTAACTAACAATATTGCCTCAAGGCATATATAAAACAATCCATAATCACAATGGGAAATTAAAGAACATCTTTTATAAACCAATAAAGCAACCAGACAAGTATCAAGGATATAGAATCTTTGAACAACAAAATTAGCAGCCAATAAATATAAAATATACATTATTTTCAAACATACATGGAATATTTGCAAACATTAGTCACTTACTAGAACTTTAAAGAAGTCTAAAAAAGTCTAAAAGATCTATTGTTTTGGGGTACCTGGGTGTCTCAGTCTGTTGAACATCTGACTCTTGATTTCAACTCGGGTCATGATCTCAGGATCGTGATATCGAGCCCCATGCTGGGCTCCATGCTGGGCATGGAACCTGCTTAAGATTCTCTCTCTCCTTTTACCCATCCCCCCCATGCATGCACATGTGTGCTCCCTACCTCTCTATTCGAAAAAAAAAAAAAAGATCTGTTGTTATATTGACTTTGTGTTTCTGTGATCAAATAAATTGAATTAGAAATCAAGCACAAAAAAAAAACTGGTTAAAAACACAACGTTTGCAGACTTTAAAATGCTCTCAGAACTAACTCATGATTAACAAGAAAACTGCCATAGAAATCACAACATAGAAATCTAAAACTGAATGACAATGAAAGTACTACATTTTAAAACTTGTAATATGCAGCTAAAACAGCATTTAGAAGGAAATTTACAGTCTAAATTAGATTTGTTTAAAAATGAAAAGATTGAAAATAAAGAAGTTAATTGAAAACAAAGGCATCAAGTGTTCTAGAAATTAGAAAAGTTATAACATATTTTCAGTTACTATGGAAGAGACAGATTTCGTGCGACTAGAAAATCTTCAAAACAGACAAACTGGGATGCCTGGGTGGCTCAGTCAGTTAAGCATCTGCCCTCAGCTCAGGTCATGATCCGGGGATCTTAGGATGAGTCCTGCCTCTGGCAGGGAGCCAGCTTCTTCTGCTGCCTGCCACTCCCTCTGCTTGTAGTCTCTCTCACTCTCTCTCTTTCTGTGGCAAATAAATAAATAAAATCTAAAAAACAAACAAACAAACAAACAAACAAAAAACCCCAGACAAACAAAAAGCTTCCTGGAAAGAAGAACAGGAGGGTATTTTTTAAAAAGACATACTCAGGAAATAACAATAAGAACAAACAAATAAAAACATAGAAAAACCTCAATAAAATGGTTATAGTACAAAGCTGGGGTTAAGAAAATTTCCTATTTAAGAAAATAGGAAATGAAAGATAAGAGAATTAGAGAACCTGTTGCGAAGATCTAACATTTAAATAATAAGAATTCATGAGGAAGGCAAATAATCCCAACCTAGGATTTAACAAGCAGTTCAACCTTCAAGTAAGTTTGAGAGTAGAATAAAGCCTTTTTTCCCCAGATGCAAGATCTCAACCATTTGGAAGGAGTAAACCCAGAAAGAGGAAGACATGGGGTTCAGGCAATGGTGGGAGACAGAAGACAGAGGAAAGGAGATTCCTGTCATGACCGGTGGAGCGAAATCTCAAAGGACAACTGCAGTGCAGTTGCAGCACAGGGAGGGAACAACCAGCAATTTCCAGACGAGATTTCTTCAAGAAGATAAAGCCGATAGTCCTTAATATATATTAATGTACTACGAAGCTATTCACATGATGGAGCCAAATCTGAAAGTGAAGCACTTGTAAGAAAGAGAAAACAAAAAGATATAAACATTAGGAAAACAACAAAAAAATGATGCAGCAAAGAATATTCCATGATACATGGCATTCGCATAGTTTCAATAATGGTTTATGATTATGGCTAAATTATTATGATGTAACCGAAGGAACCATATAACTGCTCGCCCAGGATAAGGCACAGGGGGTATAGATATGTTTGGTGGAGGCAGAGTAATGGTGAAAGATAACTAAACACAGATATCGATATTCTGTTTTGGGAAATTAATGGGAAACATTTAAAACTTCATAAGAAAGGAATAGCAATATAAATTTTTTTTAAGATTTTATTTTTATTTAGTTGGCAGAGAGAGCACGAGGGAGCAAAAGAGGGGGAGTGGCAGCGGGAATGGGAGAAGCAGACTCCCCACTGAGCAGGGACCCCCCGCCCCCCCAATGTGGGGCTTGGTCCCAGGACGGTGGGATCATGATCTGATCTGAAGGCAGATACCGAAAAGACTGAGCCACCCAGGCACCCTTATAAGAACGTTTTTAACACATGCCAATCATAAGAATTTACTAAAAGTTGAAAATGGTTGCTTCTGGGGAACAGAAATGAAAGAGATGTGACAGAGAGTGTGTGATTTGTTATGAAACAATCTATTTGCTTACGTTAAGTATAGGACTTTTCCAAATATATGAACATATAACTTTTATAAAAATTAATTTTAAAAACATGAATGGACTAACACTTTAAAATAAGTTGGAATAAAGGGGAAAAGAGCAATAAAAGTGAAGTGGAAAACAAATTTCTGGTAATAAATGAAAAAGGGAAAAGGCACAAATAGTCTTAGGAGCAATAAGGTGGTATGACATTATAAACAGAATTTCTAACATTAAAAGATAATACAAGGAAAAATAGAGAAATTTATTTCAAAGCTTAGATGAAATAAGCAATTCCCAGGAAAATATAAATTATAAAAATTAACTCAAGAAGTAGGAGCTATGAATTAAGCAATTCACATTTTAAAAAGTCGATCTGGTAATCAGATGTCTTATTCAAAAAACATCATGCCTCGTTAATTTTATAGGTAAATTTTATCCACACACAAGGAACATATTCTCCCTATTCTATACAAACTTTATAACATAAGAAGGAATGCTACTGGACTCATTTTACGAGGTTAATAAAACCTTGATACTAAACTTGGATAAAGATAGTGCAAGGGGTGCCTGGGTAGCTCAGTGGGTTAAAGCCTCTGCCTTCGGCTCAGGTCATGATCCCAGAGTCCTAGGATCGAGCCCTGCATCAGGCTCTCTGCTCTGCAGGGAACCTGCTTCCTCTTCTCTCTCTGCCTAATTCTGATCTCTGTCTGTCAAATAAATAAATAAATAATCTTAAAAAAAAAAAAGAATTAAAGATAGTGCAAAAAAAAATTAAACTTATACACCATTCTCACTTACAAACAGGTATTAAAGTTCTAAGAACTTACTAAGTTATTAACTTAGTGACGGTGCCCATTAAAAAAATATATACTGAAGTATCAGTTTTCTATTGTCATATGTATAACAAATAACCACAAAACCTATCGGTTTGAAATAACACCCATTCATTATCTCACAGTTTCTGTAGGTCAGAAGTTCAGGCACAGCTTAAATGAATCTTCTGCTTAGGGCCTCACAAGGCTGCAATCAACTTGTCAGCCTGGGCTGGGGTCTCATTTAAGTCCTGGGGTCCTCTTCCAAGCTCACATGATTGTTGGCAGAATTCATTTCCTTGCAGCTGTAGAACTTATAATGGCTTGTTTCTTCAAGGCCAGCTGGAGAATCTCTAACCACTAGTCCCTCTTTTAAAAAGATAGCCTAATTAGGTCAGGTTCACTCAGGATAACCTACCTCTCTTTTGATTAACTTAAAGTCAACTGACAAGGGATTTTAATTGCATCTGAAAGAAAAAAATCCCTTCACTTTGTCACGTTCTATTGATTAGAAGCAAGTTCAAGTTTTACACATATCTGGGGAGGGGATTTTACAAAGGCATTGATACCAGAACGTCAGAGTCACAGACTACATCTTAGAATTCTGCCTACCATCACCAAGTAGAATTTATCCCAGGAAGCCAAAGATGACTGAACATAGGAAAAAATGCTATCAATGTAATAAATATGCTGTATTACCAGATAAAAAAATACAATTATATAGAGAAATATTAAAAAACATTTAGTAGAATTTAACACTCATTCAAATTCAAAAAAGAAGGTCACTTCTTTAAGCTATAAAAGCATCTATCCAAATTTATCAGAAATGTTTCCAGTCCAGCATGTGAGGAAGCTTTAAAGTCACCACCTTAACAAGTAAAAAGTTGAACAAACTGAAAAATCAACAACTCTCATTAGATCCACAAAAGAATTGGTGTTATAGAGCAAAGCACTGTCCACATAATTGGAGAGACACAGAAGAATACAGAGAATCACAACTTACAGGAGCAGAAACCTCTGAAGGAACCAGTTCTAGGGTAGGGAAGACTGAACTGTAATTGGTGAATTGCTGGAAGCTCGTGTGCACAAGTCTGAGAAATGAAGGCTCCACAGAGACCCAGTTATCAAGGGGGTGTCCCTCATTTGTGAGTTTTACCTCCTGGAGCTCTACCAGGCTCTCACAGTGAAAATAGGAGATTATTCCCTCTCGTTTGTAGCAGGGAGTGGCAAAGAAACCATTCCCAAATACTTCAGAGCATTCTGTTCTTAACATAGTCTGCCCTAAGGAGAAAGTATTTAACCAGAGATTAACCTGCTGGGGTTCTATCAGAGCCTAATTGACCTGGGGCAAAGGAAATACCCTTCTCCCGCCCACTTTAGCCATTCTATCTCACCAAAAGGTTGGGGGGAGGGGCGATCTAAGAAGCCCATATGAAGTTCACAGTCAAGAGGCATAGACTCAAAAAAAAAAAAAAAAACAACAAAAACTGAAAGCTAATCATAGAACTATATGCAGTATGTTGCCCCTCCTCCCATACCATACTAACATCACTGAAGATCTATTTACAGTCATTCCTTTTACCCATTACATCATGTTCGTTATCAAGAAAAGATTACCAGACATACTAAAAGGCAAATAAGACAGTTTGAAGAGAGACAGAGCAAGCATCAGAACCAGATTCAGGTATGACAAGGATGTTGGAATTATCAGACCAGTAATTTAAACAATTGTAATGAATATGCTAAGGGTTCTAATGGATAAAGTAGAGTGCATACAAGAACAGATGGACAATGTAGGCAGTGAGATGAAAATTCAAAGAATGAATCAAAAGAAATGCTATAACTAAAAAAGGCAAGTGAAGAATGCCTTTGATGGGTTTAGTAGTAGACTGGATAAGGCTAAGGAAAGAATCTCTGAGCTTGAGGATATCCAATAGAAACTTCCAAAACCGAAAGGCAAAGAGAAAAGGGGTTAAAAAAAAAAAAAAAAAACAGAACAGAGTATCTAAGCATTGCAGGACAGCTACGAAAGGTGTAACACACATGTAATGGGAATACCAGAAGGAGAAGAAAAGGGGAAAAGAAAAAATAGTTAAACCAATGATGACTGAGAATTTCCCTCAAAATAATATTACACACCAAACCATAAATCCAAGAGGCTCTGAGAACACGAAGGAGGATACATGCCTTTCTTACATATGATTATATGTAAGCAAAAGAAACGACAGCAATGATACAAGGGGCGAGAGGAAGGAGTTAGGGTTATTTTGCCATTGTGAATTACTTAACGCTACCTGTGAAGTGGTATAGTGTTGTTTCACAGTGGACTTGGATTCATTCTAAATGTATATTGCAAACTCTAGGACAAACACTAAAAAAAAGAGGCATAACTGATATGCTATGGAAGGAGAGAAAATGGAATCTTATGAAATGCTCAATTAAAGTCACAGAAAGAACGGGAAAAGAGTGGAAGACAAGAATGAGAACAAAGAACAAGGGCAACAAAGACAAAACAGTAACAAATACAGTAGATGTGACTCGAACTATGTAAGTAATCCCTTTAAATGTCAGTGTTCTAAATGTACCAATTAAAAGATTGTCAGAGTGATGGGGCACCTGGGTGGCTCAGTGGGTTAAAGCCTCTGCCTTCAGCTCAGGTCCTGATCCCAGAGTCCTGAGATCGAGCCCCCCCCCCCCCCCCCGCACTGGGCTCTCTGCTCAGCGGGGAGCCTGCTTCCTTTCCTCTCTGCCTACCTGTGATCTCTGTCTGTCAGATGAATAAATAAAATCTTTAAAAAAAAAAATGATTGTCAGAGTGAGACAAAAAAACATGACCAAACTCTGTGTCTACGAGAAACCCACTGTATTTTTTATTGAGTTATATTCAACATGCAAAATCATGCAAATTTAAGGTGTACAACATTGATTTGATACATTTGTCATACATCTGTTGGTATATTTCTATTGCGATATGATTGCCATAGTAGCATTAGCTAACACCTTTATGGTATCACGTAACACCTCTATCACATCAAATAATTACCATTTCTTCTAGTGTTGATAACACTTCAAATCTAGTCTCTTAGCAAGTGTAATGTTTATAATACAGTTTTGTTTATAATCACTGTGCTCTCTCTATAAGCACTGTACTGTTATCTCTAGGACTTACTCACCCACTAGTAGCAAGTGTGTACCCTCAAACAATATCTCTCCCATTCCCACACCCCCAGCCCCAGGTAATCACCATTTTATTCATTTTATTTCATTTAATTTAAATTATAAATTTTATAATTTATAAAATTATTTTATAATTTTGGTTTTTTGAGAAGCCACATATAAGAGCTATTTATATAGTATTTGTCTCCCTCTGTTTAACTTATCTCACTTAGCATAATGTCCTCAAGGTCCATCCATGTTGTTGCAAATGACAGAATTTCCTTTTTTCTCATGTCTGAATAGTATTCCATTGTACAGTTAACCTTTGAACAACACACGGGTTAGGGGTCCTGACCACCCCTGTAGTCAAAAATCAACATACAACATTCGACTTCCCCAAAACTTACCTAATAGCCTACTACTTACTGGAAGCCTTACAAATAATATACACAATTGATTAACATATATCTTGTATATTATATGTATATATACTGTATTCTTACAATAAAGTGAACTACAGAAAAAAATTAAGAAAATCATAAGGAAGAGAAATACATTTACAGTACTGTACTGTATTTATTGGGGGAAAAATCCATGTATAAGTGAACCCCTCAGCTCAACCCTGTGTTGTTCAAGTGCCAACTGTGTGTGTGTATGTGTGTGTGTGTGTGTGTGTGTGTGTGTGTGATATTTTCTTTACCCATTCATTCTTGATAGGTTGTTTCTAAATTTTGGCTATTGAGAACAATGCTAAAATAAACATGGGAGTACATACATCTCCTTAGTAATCTATTTCATTTCCTTTGGTTATATACCCAGAAATGGTATTGTTGAAACATATGGTAGTTCTATTTTTAATTTTGGAGAAACCTCCATGCCATTCTCCACAATGGCTGAATCAGTCTACAACCCCAACAGTGCATGAGAGTTCTCTTCTCTCCATACCTACACTAACACTCATTATCTCTTGTCTTCTTGATAACTGTCCTTCTGATAAATGTGAGGTGACATCTCATCACAGTTTTGATTTGCATTTCCCTGATGATGAGTGATGTTGAGCAACTTTTCGTCTACCTGTTAGCCGTTTGGATGTCTATGTAGTTTCTCTGCCCATTTTTAGTCAGATGATTTGTTTTTTGTTATTGAGTTATATCAGTTCTTTATAAATTTTTTCTATTAACCCCTTATCCAATACACTGTTTGCAAAATTTTTCTCCTATTTTGTAAGTTGCTTTTTCATTTTGTCAATGGCATATTTTGCTATGATGAAGGTTTTAAGTTTGATGTGGTCTCATTTGTTGATTTTTCCTTTGTTTTTTGTCCTTTCAGTGTCACATCCGAAAAATGATTGCCCAAACCAATGTCAAGGAGCTTCTTACTTGTTTTCTTCTAGAGCTCTACAGAAGAAATCCACTTTAGCTATAAAGACATATATAGATTAAAACTACATGAATAGAGAAAGATATACCATACTAACGGTATTCAAAAAAAGTAGGAGTAGCTATACTAATTTGAGACAGAACAGACTTCAGAGCAATAAGTTTTCAGAGACAAAGAGGGACATCACATAATGATAAAAGGGTCAATTCCAAAAAGATGTAACAGTTTGTGTGTGTGTGTGCGCCTAACAACAAAGTCTCAAAATACATTGGGCAAAAACTGATAGAACTGCAAGGAGAAAGAGATGAACCCACTATTATAGTTAGAGACCTCAACACCTCTCCAGCAGATATGGATAAATCCAATGGGCAGAAAATCAGTAAGGATATTGTTGAACTCAACAACACCATTAATCAACTGGGTATAATTGACATCTATAGACTACCTCATCCAACAACAGAAGAATATACATTTTTCTCAAACTCACATGTAGCATTCAGCAAGATAGACCATGTGTTAGGCCACAAACTACCCCATAACAAATTCAGAAGATTAGAAATTAAATGATATCTATACTCAGGCCACAATGGAATTAAACAAGAAATCAATAACAAAAAGATAACTAGAAAATCTCCAAATACTTGGAGATTAAACAATATGTCTCCATATAACAAAAGCAAAAACAGTGGTTAGAGGGAAATGTATAGCTTTGAACAAATATATTAGAAAAAAAGAAAGGTCTAAAACTGTTTATAGTAGTTTTATTCCTATTTGCCAGAATTAGAAAATAACTGAAATGTCCTTCAGTAGATGAATGGGAAGCTAAACTGTGGTATATCCAGATGATGCACTATTACTCATCTCTAAAAATAAATGAACTATCAAGCCATGAAAAGACATGGAAGGACTTTAAGTCTATAAAACTAAGTGAAAGAAGCCAATCTGAAAAGGCTACACACTACTTGATTCCAAATACATGACATTCTGCAAAAGGCAAAACCACTGAAACAGTAAAAAGACCAGTGGTTGTCAGGGGTTGGTGGGGCGTAGGAGGGAAGATGGATAGACGAGCACATACGATATTTAGGGCCATGAAATTACTCTCTATGTTACTACAGTGATAGATAGATGCCATTACATTTGTCCAAACCCATAGAATGTACCATAGTATAAATAATGGACTTTAAGTGATTATGATGTGTCACTAATTGTAACAAATGTAGGTCACTCAGGTGTATTATGAATATAGAAAGCAATGCATGTAGGATATAAGGAGCAATCTCTGTCCCTTCTACCTGATTTTTCTGTGAATCTAAAACTGTTCTAAAAATTAGTCTAGTTAATAAAAATTATGGAAAGCATCATTTAAAAAATGAGAAGCATGCCCGTAAATCTTAGGAATAAGACAAAAAGGGCTGCCATTCTTTTTTTAAACTTAATGTTGTACCTGACATTTTCAGCAATGCAGTAAGATAAGAAATATAAGAGATAAAAGGGGTGGAGTAGAAGCGTAAAAGTGTCCTTATTCGCAGATGATAGGCTGTCTGCAGAGAAAATTCAAGAGAAGATGCAAACTCCCTGATATAGTACAAGTGTTCAGCAAGGCTATTAAATACCAGATCAACATATGAAAACCGATAGGATTCCTAGGCACCAGTTATAGATAATTAGATAATGGGACTGGGAATGAGAAAGAGTGTATTGACAATAATAATACAACCACAGGTACCTAGTATTAATTCCTTTAAAAAACATTCAGGAGGGGCACCTGAATGGCTCAGTGGGTTAAGGCCTCTGCCTTGGGCTCATGTTATGATCCCAGGGTCCCGGGATCTAGCCCCGCGTCGGGCTCTCTGCTCAGTGGGGAGCCTGCTTCCTCCTCTCTCTCTCTGCCTGCCTCTCTGCCTACTTGGGATCTCTGTCTGTCAAATAAATAAATAAAATATTCAAGAAAAAAAAAAAAGGAAAGATCAAAGGGTCACTAATAGCCATGAAAAGTCGGAAGAACAGTGTACTTGAATTTGCCATACAAGACATCCTCTCATTATAAAGTTAATTACCATTAATGTAGCATAATATTGATAGAGAAATAGAGCAATGGAACCCAGTGGAGACTTCACTTAACAGACCTACATATGTAAAATAGAAAATTTGTAAGAGGCAACTCGGAAAAGAATTCACTAAATGGTACTGTTGAGGCCATTCTCAGCCCTTTTGTCTCCTTCCACCTATATGCACTTTTCCTAAAAACATCATCTACCCTTTGGAATTCAACTGGTGATTTCCTAATCTGTTCCTCCATCCAGATCTCACCCCTAATTTCTGGGCCCCTTTATTCAATTGTTTATTGGAAATGTCCTCCTAGAACTCCAAATATGCAAACTGAACTTAATACATTGTCCCATAAATCTGCTCTTATTTATGTATTCCCAAACACAGTCAGTAGACCCACCCTTTATGCTATTAACAAGCCAGAACTCCCTGGAAGCCATTCTAGACCAATAGTTCCCAAAGGCAAACCGAACAGAACAGAATATTAATAGGTGCTATGCAAAATTAAAAGCTGTTTGATAAAGTTTTGAACTGTTGGCTTAAAAAAACCCAGATTTTCCTTATCAAATTAGTTATCAGTGCCCTTAATACTCTGGTGTGCATTTATGCCCAAACTCGTGTGGTTTATAGAATGCCCTTTTTATTTATTTTTTATTTTTTTCAAAGATTTTATTTATTTATTTGAGAGCAAGAGACCACAGAGGGAGAGGGAGAGAAGAGACTCCAAAATGAGAAGAGAGCCTAATGTGGGGCTCAATCCCAGGACCCCGAGATCATGACCAAAGGCAGATACTCAAGTGACCGAGCCACACAGGCACCCCTAGAATACACTTTTTAAATAAAATATTTTGCTCGGGATTAATTTTCTAAGAACTTTAGGAAATATTTTTCTCTCTTTACCTCTCCCATCTCCCAATAATCAGTACTTGCTTTGAGTTTATTACCTAAATATCACAGGGCTTCTCTCTTTAATGGCCACAGCCCTTTGAACATTCAGTCTCACTCCCTTTATCCCAACCCTTTCTCCACACAGCTGCCAGTGACTCAAGTTATAAAAATGACTATGTTAGTCTCCTGTTTAAAGCACCTCAGTGGACCAGGATTTCAATGGAAAGCTCAAAGTCCCTTAGTCTTGCAAGACCACTTACCAGTCCCAGTGCTCCTGCTCCTTTCCAATGCTCCCCACCCCAGTGATAGTGAAGCACATATAGCCTACCAAGTATGACCCAGTCTTCATTTTCTCTGTACTGTCCTCTGCCTACAGTTTCACATATTGTGTGTTATGTCCAGGGATAATGACTTCTAATTGCTGGACTGGATTTTATAACCTAATTGAGGAAACAATAGTAACAAGTTTGGAAAAATTGGCAAATAAGATTATTAGCCTGGTGGTAGGTTGTTTCTAGGTCTTGATGCTTCATTAACTGAGCCCCGCACACCCGTGTAATGAATTCTTTTCAAGGTTTCTTATCAGAACATTGTGTCCTGCCCTGTTTGATGAAAAAACATGCCAACATTATGGGTTTTTCCTATAACTACAGATTCAGTCTTTGGCAAAATACCTCTTTATCTTTATGACCTTCTTTCTAGTATAGTGGAGTCATATAGACATTAAAAAGCCCTGATAATTCTGATTACATTAAAATTAATCACTTTGTTTATCAGAAGACACCATTAAGAAAGTATAAAGGCAAGCCACAAAGTGGGAAGAGATATTTGCAAAAAAATATGTAACTGACAAAGGGTTTATACCCACAAAACATGAGAACTTCTACAAATCAAGATGAAAAATATAACCCAATAGAAAAACAAAGACTCAAATCACTACCTCAGAAGAGAAAATTCAGGGACGCCTGAGTGGCTCAGTTGGTTGGACAACTGCCTTCGGCTCAGATCATGATCCCGGAGTCCCGGGATCGAGTCCCGCATCGGGCTCCCAGCTCCACGGGGAGTCTGCTTCTCTCTCTGACCTTCTCCTCGCTCATGCTCTCTCTCATCGTCTCTCTCTCAAATAAATAAATAAATAAAATCTTTAAAAAAAATAAATTTATAAAAAAAAAAAAAAGAAGAGAAAATTCAAATGGCCAATACATATAGGAAAAAATATTCAACGTTATTAGTAGTCAGGGAGACAAAATTAAAACCACAGTAAGATACCACTGTATTTGAAATTAAACCCCACCCGAATTCCTAACACCAGGAAAAGTTGACAATATCAAATGTCAGCGAGAATAAAGAACAAAAGTAACTCTTAAGCAGTGGTAATGGAACTGTAAATTGGTACAAACTCTTTGGAAAACTATTTGGCTTAAATGAACATAGAAACTGATGACTCTACAAAAAAAGTAGTCCTGCGTGTAAATCCATCAGAAACATACGTGTAAGTGCATCAAAAGACATGTATAAGGATGCTTATAGAAGTCCCAAACTGGAAATAATGCAAACATTCACCAAAAGTAGAGTGAAAAAATGAATTGTGGAATATTCATACTATGGAATATTACACAGCAATGAAAATGAATGATATGCAACAAATTAGATCAATCTCACAAACATTATGTTGAACAAAAGAACCAGACAGCAAAGAATGCACATCATTCCATTCAGTTCCATAAATGTCAAAAAGGACCGAATTCATATTTAATATGATGGTAAAAGCACATATGTGGTAAAACTATAGAGAAAGGCAAGAAAATGATGACCGTGAAAATCGAAATAGTGGTTACTTATAGAGGAGGAAGGAGATTATGATTGAGAGGGTCCATGGAATCACAGAAAGGGAGATTCATTGAGTTTGGGAAATGCTCTATTTCTTGATTTGGATATTGGTTACAGTGGTGTTCACTGAATAATTCATTAGCTGTTCATTTTCACTTAACATACTTTTAAAATTCGTATTTTAATAAATGTAGTTACATTTTCTTTAAAATTTTTGTTTATTTTCAAGTAATCTCTACACCCAATGTGGGGCTCAAACTCAACAACCCTGAGACCAAAAGTCACATGCCAACCGACTAAGCCAACCAGGTGCCCCTAAAATTTGTATTCTGTTTTATAGTAAAGAAATTTTAAAATAATAATATCTGGGCTCCATCCCAACTCAATTGTAGCAGAATTTTTGGGTGAGGGTGGGATTTGTGCTTTTTAAAAAAACAAAACGAATGAACAAACAAAAAAACTAAGCAGCCACAATTGAGAATTGCTGTATAGAGGATGATTAAACATTCTCCAATATTTGTTCTTCACCTTTTAACATGATCTTAACTCCAGATATAGTTCTCTGGTGAGTTCTGAAATACAGGCATTCCATACTGTTGGTGGAAAGCCTTGTTATGTTTATTAGTGATATTTTCATGTGTTTGTGTCTTCCTTCTTCATGTATACCCTTTGAGGGCAGAGGCGAGTCTCATACCTATTTGTATATTCTTCTCAGTGCTTACTGGTGGACTATTTTAATATTTATCTAGGGTGTCCCCCAAAACTGTATACCAAACCTATTAATCAGTTCAGAGAGCTGAGTACCAAGAGAAAAGCTGACGGAGCAAGTAGAAAGAGGAGTGAAATGGGAGAAGCAGCACTGCAGGAAGTTGCACTCTCCTCTGCCAATTCCTTTCTCCCTTTTGAATAGACCTTTGGAACCCCACCCCTGGGTAGTATAGTCTCTGCCAGCTTCCGTTAAACAAGGTTTCATGCTCCCAGCTTTCTCCTTGAATCAAAATAAAAATAAGTTCAAGGACAGGGAAATTCAAAGGGACTCCCAAGAGGTATGATTTCAAGAGAAAGGCTTTAAGCTTTTAGCCAAGTCATGTAGAATCCTATCCAAAAGCTCATCATTGGACTTGTTAGGAGCAAAGCTGCTCACCATCTACAGGTCTATGCTTTGAAGAGATCTCTTTTCCATACACAAAGCCTCTTGTGGCCCAGAACAAAACTGGCCAAAATTTAAAGTGGCTTCTTGACTGCAGTCTCCTTCTGGGTGGCGTACTTCCTGTTTTGAGGTAACTGGCTAAGAGGAACTGAGGTGTTAATGACCAACGAGGCTATCTAACTTACTCTTCCAAGACAGATGCCATTCACAGAGGAACAGCTGCCTTTAATACCATAAAACTGGAGGAGTGACTGGTGTTGGGAAGTTCAGACATTGGGGCAGTCTGGTAAATCCAGAAAATATTTTGTGGAGAGAGGTTAGAACCCCTCAAACCACATTATACATCTCTGAGCTCCGGGGGCTGATTGTACACTTACAAAGCAAGTGGGGACACAGCTAGCTCTTTCTTTGGGGACCTGTGTGTAAGCGACCTACCTCTTAATCTTGTTTGTGAAGTCAATCAAAGTCTTCACTTCCAAATGTCCTGGACCTTCCAACTGTCCTAGAGGACTAGGTCATCCTATCCCTGCCCTGCCTAGAACCATTAATGTTTCTCCTCCCCTGTACCCTGACCTTATTCAAACATCTTCAATACCTAATTTCTGCCTTCCTCTTTCATAAAATTTTACAGATCTTCATCAATTTCCTTTTCTGAGTTCTACAGCCTTTATTGTCTGATTAGTTATTTAGTTCATTAACTTCAGAAACATTTTCTAAGTACTCTAGAGATCCGTGCGGTAGAGTTTTTTTTTTTTTTTTTTTTTTTTTAAGATTTTATTTATTTATTTGACAGAGAGAAATTACAAGTACACTGAGAGGCAGGCAGAGAGAGAGAGAAGGAAGCAGGCTCCCTGCTGAGCAGAGAGCCCGATGTGGGACTCGATCCCAGGACCCTGAGATCATGACCTGAGCCGAAGGCAGCGGCTTAACCCACTGAGCCACCCAGGCGCCCCCGGTGCGGTAGAGTTTTAATTACTTCAATTTCCCACTGTGGAAGAAGACACATTTACCCTCTATTTGCATACTCATTTGAATATTCCTGCTCTATATATGTATCTGTTCTTTGTATTCTCTTTGAATTGGTTCTAACATCTGCCTCGTGCTCCCATTATAAGTTAAATAGAATCTATAACGTATGTTCATTTTTGTATCTCTAGGAGTCAAAATTTTACCATTAAAAAAATTATCTTCAACGGGCCAGATACCATTCTGGAATGGAAATAGACATGGAATACTAAAATGAAATAAGACATAGTTTTGGTATTGTTAGTTCTCTTTGAACCCCAACAGAAGAGTAAATTCCTTAAGGCCAGAAACACCTTGTGTCTCCTTCAATAAGGATTTGCTGGTTAATTGCTTATTGGATTAATTTCCTTCCAAAGAACATTTCTGTTTTTCTGCTCTAAACCAAATGGTTGCTGTGCTGTGATGAGAAGGTAAAAGTTTTATTTTAGAATATAGTTAGCAAAGCTTTGGGGAACTCAGAAAAGCTTTTCCTCCAATGAAGGGCTTAACATTACTGGAACCATGAACATTTTTGGCCTTGGAGGAAATGAATATCACATTCTTGCCCGCTCAAATGTACAAAATTAAACCTTGTGGTTTTATCTATTTTTTAAGTTTTCCAGAAAGAACAAAAGGCTGACTAAACCTTCTTTTCATCTTTGCCAACAAAAATTCTTTATGCTTATATAGTGTATTACCTTTCATTTGAAGTGTTTTAAAATGCCTGAAAAATGTTTAACCTCATCACCACCTTGGGGTCTGTATGGGCATCATTTATCCCCATTTTGAAGACAAGGAAACTAAGGAGTGTGGTGACAAGATTTTTCCAAGGCAGCAGATAGGGTTGTAGAAAGGCAGAAATAATTCTTTTTTTTTTTAAGATTTTATTTGTTTATTTGACAGAGAGAGATCACAAGTAGGCAGAGAGACAGGCAGAGAGAGAGGGAAGCAGGCTCCCTGCTGAGCAGAGACCCCCCCCCCGCCATGCGGGACTCGATCCCTGGACCCTGAGATCATGACCTGAGCCAAAGGCAGTGGCTTAACCCACTGAGCCACCCAGGTGCCCGGCAGACATAATTCTTAAGTCCGGACCAGTTATTCTAAACTCAGGACAGCAAGTACTGTAACCCTTGATGTTCTTTACAGCTATTAGAGAAAGCTGAGGTTGTTGCCAATGGACATGGAAAAGAGATGACCTAAAAATTTTCATAAAACCCTAAATTTTCATAAAATCCTTGGGAATTTATACGAACTTTTATATTAACTGGCATTCTGATTATCAGCAATTTTGTATAACTGTCATTTACTCTGTAAATGTTTCAGCTCCCCTTCCCCACAGCTCCATGAATAATGTTCTGGCTGAACACAAGGGTGTAAAATGTTTTAATCTGCCTTTGCTATGTTTAATATAAATTACCATGTTTGGGACACCTGGGTGGCTCAGTGGGTTGAATGTCCAACATTCTTTGTTTCAGCTCAAGTCATGAACTTGGGGTCCTGAGATCAAACCCCTCATCAGGCTCTGTACTCAGTGCATTGTCTGAGATTCCTTGTCTCTCTTTCTCCCCCCGCCTCTTCCCACCCCTCTCTGTCAAATAAATAAATAAATCTTTGAAGAACTTTCCGTGTTCACACAAAGTCTTGCCTGTTAATGTTCGAGTCAGCATTAGCCATCATAGAACCCACATGTCCATAAACTGATGGATGAGGAAATGAAATTGTAGTGTAGCCATATAATTGGATATTATTAGGCCATAAGAAGGAATGAGGTACATGCCACAACATGGATGAACCTCAAAAATGTGCTAAGCAGAAGAAACTAGACACAAAGTGCCACATACTTCATGATTCCATTGATATGAAATGTCCAGAAAAGGCAACTCCAGAGAGACAGAAAGTCGATTGGGGGTTGCCTAGGGCTGGGAATGGGAAATGGGAGTGATGGCTAATGGGCACCACTTTCTTTTAAGGGTGCTGGAAACGTTCCAAAATTGGATTGTGGTGATGGTTTCGCAACTCTGTAACTATACCAACAATCATCGGATTGTACATTTAAAATAGGTGAATTTTATAGTATGTAAAGTGTACCTCAATAAAGCTGTTGATAAGTATATTCATGGTGACATTCCCACCTATCCCTCTACCCTTAACTGCTCCACAAGAACACCGAAGAAACAAATTGCCATTACAAAGACAACAAGAATCACTTTATATCATTTCAAGTTTTCTTTTCCAGGACAATAATATAGGTATTGTGGGATTCGAAGCTTCAATATCGTGATCTGAGGGCCATTCCACCACAGGTGTGCAGCTTAACAGGGTGTTAATTGGAAAGCCTATGAACACCTCCTCCCCAGGCAGCCCAGGAAGCTGTGCCAGGATTTGCTAGTGAGTAGAATAATTCGAGAGCCAAACCCATGATCAAAAATAAAAAGAAATTTAACTTGTTTTTATACTGCAGCCATTACCACACAAAATGACTTAGAGCACATTTTAATTGGAGCTGAAGGCTTTTTGACTTCACCACTAATCAGAACCACTTCAGCTTTTGGAAGTATTTCTCTACTGTGAAAGGAAAATAAAAGAGCCAAATTAAGGGCTGAGGTTTTCTAATGGAAGTCACTTCCCCACATTCAGCAGGTTGGTTTATTTAATAAGGGTAGGAAGAAGGCTTGCTGATTCCCTGGGGAATCGGCCTTGCACGGTTTCTGCATGTAATAGAAGGCTCGCTAAGCTGGTAATAATACTTTTCTTCTCTGATAATGCCTATCTTTTGTTTCTCCCAAACTCTGAACCCCGAGTTAGCAGGGTAAGAGATGGTGAACTGCTCTTCCCTGGAAAGGCAGCTAACACTTCCAGAACTAAGAGAATGCTTGGTGAGAAATATGCCTTCTCATGGTGGAGGTCACTGGGTTTAGGACCCGGATATCTGTCCCCTTGCTCTTCATGGCACATGTCCAGAAACATGCAATCATTACTCTTAAAGGGCAAGAGGCACTGGATCAACGACAGGATGATTTAACCCTTTCTCTGGTTAGAAAATCCTTCTACTTTTATGAAAAAAAAAAAGTAGTTTGAAATAAAAAACTTCTGGTGATACTATTAACTAAAGACAGCTTTCCGAGAGTCCTGGTGTCATCCAAAAAGGAATGGATAGCAATCTTGCTCTTTTTAAAACCTCTTAATACATAAGTGTATTTTATGCCCAAGAAAAACAGCAAGTCTCTTTCTTATATCCAACAATATTTGTAGGAAAAAATGAAACCTAAAACAAAACATAAAGCTACAAAGGTACGGCTGTCCTTCAAAAAGCACCAAGCTCGCTTTATGGGACAGGCAGTATTTTCCCACAAACATTTCCACTCGCTGCATCCCAATTTAACATTGCATAAAAGCAATAAGCCTCCAATCTCTACACCCAACCAAGTTCTCTGAAAACACAGAAAAATTGCCTTGTCCTTGGCCTAATGCCGAGTACAATTTGACATATTAAAACGTGCTAAAAGTCTCTAAGCATTCGCCGTGAGTGATGTGAACCACATAATTTAATGAGATCCACAAAACAAAATCTCACTTCAGCCAGAAGAAATGAAATACAGATGCTTCCTCATGTCTAGATTGGAGTGAACTCTTTGGCTTTCAACTTGTTCTGCCTTATCCTGGTATTACTTTGAAAAGAAGATAGGATTTTGAACCTAGCCCACTGTGGAAGTACCATAAATCTACAGTCATTTTTTTTCCAGGGTGTTAAACATGGCTTTTTAATACAGGACTCTCAGAATCTTTAATATAATCATGTGTCTAATAAACCTCTAAAGCATTTCTATAATGCAGCATGGTCTACATTTCTTTAACTCTGTTTCCCTTTCCTGTAGAAAATCTTACATGATAACGTTCTAAGGACCACACTTTAAGAAATATAGTGGAAAGGGGTGTCTGGGTGGCTCAGTCGGTTAAACAACTGCCTCAGGTCCTGATCCCATGATCCCATGATCCCATGATCCCATGATCTCAGCGTCCTCGGGTCAAAATCCATATTGGGCTACTTGCTCAGCAGGGAGCCAGTTTCTCCTTTTCCATCTGCTGCTCCCCCTGCTTGTGCGCTTTCCCTCTCTCTCTCTCTCATAAATAAAATCTTTAAAAAAAAAAAAAAGAACTATATTGGAATGATCACGAGGGCCTTGGGTTCCAAGTCTGCCAACAGCCACCTGAGATTGCAAAAGAGAAGCCACTTGACTTTTTCAGTGCCCCATTTCATCCTTTCAAAGACTGATCTCCTTCCTATGAATTTCCAAGGATTTTTAAAGAATTGAATGACGGAGATAAGGACAGTGTTCTGAAAAGTTAAAAATGCAACCCAAATGTGAGGCACTGTTTCAATATCTGTTATCCCATACTGCTAACTCCCACCCCCATTACTCTTCCTTAAAAGTTTTAGGAATTCAAAATGGTATCAGAGTAATGCAAATAGATTTCAAACCCCAGTGTAATTTACATGTCATGTAAGTGTGTTTATCACAGTTTTAAAAATCACAGGTCAAAAAGTAAGTCAAGAGAGGCTGAAGTTCATCTTTTGGTTCGGTGTGTAAACTCTTGTACTTAACATTACTTTTATTGGTGCATTTGGTACACACTTGTTTAGGAACCGCTGAGATACAAGTTATGGTCTATATTGAGATTTGTTTACCTGTCGGTGTAAATATTTTGTTTCCAGGTCCATAAAATAAAAAGCTCGATCTATTCATGCCTACTGTGCTGATTTCGTGGTTTGTGCTTAAAAATTAAAAATTTATGCCCTAGGGGCGCCTGGGTGGCTCAGTGGATTAAAGCCTCTGCCTTTGGCTCAGGTCATGATCTCAGGGTCCTGGGATCAAGCCCCGCATCACATCGGGCTCTCTGCTCAGCAGGGAGCCTGCTTCTTCCTCTCTCTCTGCCTCTCTGCCTACTTGTGATAGCTCTCTCTGTCAAATAAATAAATAAAATCTTTAAAAAAAAATTGTGCCCTTTTTTCCTGTAGGAAAACTACGAGCCAGAATCCACATATCACTAGAGTCCGTCTTCCTCAATACAAGATATTAATCCTTTATTTGCTTTTTTTAAGGTCAGTTTTTTAAAAATTTTATTTATTTATTTGACAGAGAGAGACTGTGAGTGAGCGCACAAGCAGGTGGAGTAGCAGGCAGAGGGAGAGGGAGAAGCAGGCTCCATGCTGAGTAAGGAGCCTGACACGGGGCTCTATCCCAGGACCTGGGATCACGACCTGAGCCGAAGGCAGATACTTAACCAAATGAGCCACCCAGGTGCCCCCTTTATCCACTTTTTATTTCAGCTACCTAAACTGCCTGAAATGAATATTGTTCCAGGTCTTGACATGGGGAGGATAGAGAAAAGTAGAGAGGCTTGAATTCTGGTGTGGTTTCTGAGACTGTAATTCTGATCATGTTTCAGATGACAGATAGGTCCTCTGCCATGGCATACCTTTTCCTTTCCCCACTTTCCCCTTTTGCCCATTTTCTTCGTCCTTTCCTTTCATGTCCCTTGTTTTGTCTTTTTTTTTTTTTTAAGATTTTATTTATTTGAGAGAGAGAGACAATGAGAGAGAGCATGAGAGGGGAGAAAGTCAGAGGGAGAAGCAGACTCCCCATGGAGCTGGAAGCCCGATGCAGGACTCGATCCCAAGGCTCCAGGACCATGACCAGAGCCGAAGGTAGTTGCTTAACTAACAGAGCCACCGAGGCGCCCCTCCCTTGTCTCTTCTTAATATCCTTCTGAATACATATCAAGTCTTCCCTTCACCCTTTTTTTTCAATGCAATGTGACACTCAGAAGCCAAACAGAAGACACTAGACTTTCTACTTCTGTTAAGCCCTACATCTTGGGCTATAGATGTTTCCATAAATCCATGACTCTTCTACCCAAAGCCTGACTAGTTGAGTTATTCAGTTATTCAGTGGAGAACCTTACATTTATTTTTGTTGCATTTCATTCCTTCCAACTCAGCTCAGTCACCCCAACTTTTTAAGATCATTTGCGATTCTTTTTCTGTTGTGCAAGATATCACTTGCTTAGTTGGTCATCCACAAATCCCTAAGTGTGGATTTTAAAAATGTCAGATAAGGCAGGAAAAGGACAAAGTTTGGCGGCGGGGGGTGGAGAGGGTTAGGGTAGTCTATGGGGAGATCTAGACTATGAATCACTATACTCCAAAAATAATTACTATGGGGGCAAGAAGGATGTGGAAAGGGTGGCATGGCTTTCCACAGAGGAAAGTTCACAGGATTAAGTAAGTCAGTGGGATTCGTCTCTCCCGAGGCCCCATAACTCTGAGGTTACTTCATAATCTCAAAAGAAACATTTATTAATGTTTTTGAGTCCTCATCTATGAGAGAAGGTAGTTAATTTACTATCAACAAGTGGTTTGAGCAGAATTTCATCCATGACCCAAACTTGTAGTCATCCATCTCTGAACTGATCTCTGAACAATTTAGTGCTCTTCTGTTAGGGAGAAAGCCTGGCTCCAAAATCCTGAGCTCCGGGTAAATCCCTGTTTGCCTTGTAGAGAGAGAAATGGTAAGAAATAATGGAGAGATTAGATAAAGAGCAAGGGTCTTGGTAAAGTCAGAAATACCTCATTTTCTTAAAGATTCTGAAATGGAAAAACACTTTTCTGTTAATGAAACTTCTGCCCTAACTTCAAATATAAATTCTGGAGTTACTCTGAGCAGGAAAGTGGATAGGTGTGGTTTCTACATAAAAGCCAGGTCTCCACTTCTCTCTTTCCTGATCAATGTAAAAACAATGGGACTTAACCTTCTTTGATGATTCCAAAAACCACACAAGAACCAGGGGCATGACAAATGAGAATAAATTCAACAGGAATTGCCCAGTTGTTGTTGTTGTTGTTTTGTTTTGTTTTGTTTTTTACCATTGCTAAGTTCTCTTCATTTGAGGGTAGGTAGGAAGCATTGCCATAAATTTATGTTGGTGTAAAATGTGGCATTTTAAAATGTTGTTCCACATAAACTGAAAGTACTGGGTTCTTGTGGATGTAGCTTAATTACTCAGATTGTTATTATCAAACCATGAGCCAATGGTGGTGATCTTTCAATTGATTTAGAAAAAAAAAGAAGCCGCATACCTCACACTCTATACTTTGTGTTTGCTTATCCATCAAGCACAATGTATCACAGCAGGCGTTCCATAGAACAGACCTTTTTACAGATGGAAGAGTGGGAGAATCCCCTATAAGTTTTCATCTTTCTTCAAAAAAAAAAAAATTCTTAAACATGGGTGGGCTTTTGGGGGTGTGTTGTGGGTTTTTTTGGACACCATTTAACTTACTGCAGGTTGTCAGCAAATGTTTTTGAAATGATTTGTTATTGTATTACATAAAGGGTCACTTAGTAATAATTATTTCAAGCTAATTAAAAAGTCTTAGCATAAAAAAAAAAGTCTTAGCATAGATGCACACACAATTTACTGTGATGAAATAATCAGCTTCTGTTAGCACTGTTTATTTAGCAAATGTAGTTCTTTAGAAACACATTTTCTAAACTAAGAGTTTATGAAGAGGAGAGGGACAGAGAAATGATTCCTGAATGCTAGGATCGTATTAAAAAAGAGACCAAGGAAAACTGGCCCAAATGAAGTGATATAGGAAGCTAAGGACCACGTCCCATTCATCTTGTACCTGCCATTGAACCTAGCACACTGCTGCGCACAGGTTGGCCTTTGATGAATTTTTTTTCTGATCACCCAAGTTTTATAAATCAAAGAATAGTTGCAAATTACAGACCTTTGGAGCTAGAAGACTTCTTGTAATATAAGAAAAAGAGTACAAGCTTTTCTTAGAAATTAGAAATTAAAAAGATGCACTTTCAAATCCCATCTCTACTACTTAGCAATTGTGACGTCGGGGGAGGGGGGTCACCTAGACAGTCTGAGCGTTAGTCTCTTCACCTGGAAAGTGATGATGTTATATTATGCAAGAACTAGGTGAGACGACATAATGTACATAGATTTGCACATTTCCTGGTTCAATAAATTTTATGTATTATTTCAGTAGTAGTATTTTTTAAGCATAGACGGTACAATGATTTGACAGATGGGAGGTAAAAATGATCATGGTTAATCTTTGTTGAGTATCTGTTATATGCGAGGTGTTGTGCTAAGTGATTTATGAGCCTTATTTCATCTCTTTACATTTTTTTAAATAACAGCCTATCAGGTAAATGAACTCAGGTAAATCAAGCCATCAGATATTTACTCAGACTCTATAGATAAGGCAACCAAGGCTAATAGAAGGTAAGTAATTCACCCAAATTCACACAGCTGGTGAGTGGCAGTCATCCGAAGTGTGTAGAAAGAGGAGGCATTAATCGGAGACGCAAGGTTGAAGAGACATGTTCAAGGTCATCCTGCTGGATAAAGTCAGAGCCAAAATTAACTTTCAGAGCTCCTGGTTATTTCTCTCTGAGTCTCTGTTTTTCCATTTCCCTAACGGGGATAATGATCCTATCATAAAGGATTAGGAAATAGTATGGGAATGGCACCTAAGCTGGAATTTTTGAGGACATAATGACACCAAGAAAAGGAGATAAGACAAAATCAAAGACAAAGACTTCTGACTTCAGAATTTGGCCTGGGGCCTGTCCTTCAGGCAGGCAGGAGGACTGCAAATAGCCCAAGAAAACAGAAGTTTCTTTTTATTCATTCATTCTTGCATGCATTTGTTCATTGGCTCATTCGTCCATCTTGTTATTTATTAACTACTTCCAATGTGCTCTCCTCATCTAGGTCTTCGTCAAAGAGCTCATTCTTCATTTGGCTGGATGCTGCCAGGATTTAGGCAACTTCATGGAGGCTAAGACACCTTAACAGTTAGCTGCTGGACCTGTGCACCAGAAATAACAGCCTCCTGCTCTTCTTGCCTGCATCTTTTGCATTCCTGGCTGAATCCAAAGCAGTATTTTGGAATCACTGGTCTACTTGTATCAGTCTCATAATGCATGGATTTCCTGAAGACCAATAGGGGCAGGTCCAGAAAGGAAAAGCTGCTGCTACAATGAAGGAGCAAAAACCTCATTCAGCTAACATTAGACAGGGATGTATGTATATTCAACACAGCTAATCATTCTGCTGTATTTGATAATTAGTCCACCCTGTAAGTTTATGCTAACAGCAAATGGCTTAATGCAAACAAGGTCAAGTTACTTTGCCAGTGGACAGCTTTGGTTTTCCAGTTCTCAGAGCATACTGACTCCATTTAAAACTGTTACAGACACTGTCACAGAACAGGGTAATTTTTCAGTTAACACTAACAGCTTGGTTTATTTGCCTCTTAAAAAATTTGTGAAATTGATTTGAATTTGTTACATGAGAAATAATATTACACATAATAAGTTTTCATTTCAGGGCTTCTTTTCTTTTTTTTTAATTTTTTATTTTTTATAAACATATATTTTTATCCCCAGGGGTACAGGTCTGTGAATCACCAGGTTTACACACTTCACAGCACTCACCAAAGCACATACCCTCCCCAATGTCCATAATCACACCCCCTTCTCCCAAGCCCTCTCCCCCCAGCAACCCTCAGTTTGTTTTGTGAGATTAAGAGTCACTTATGGTTTGTCTCCCTCCCAATTCCATCTTGTTTCATTGATTCTTCTTCTACCCACTTAAGCCCCCATGTTGCATCACCACTTCCTCATATCAGGGAGATCATATGATAGTTGTCTTTCTCTGCTTGACTTATTTCGCTAAGCATGATACACTCTAGTTCCATCCATGTAGTCGCAAATGGCAAGATTTCATTTTTTTTGATGGCTGCATAGTATTCCATTGTGTATATATACCACATCTTCTTGATCCATTCATCTGTTGATGGACATCTAGGTTCTTTCCATAGTTTGGTTATTGTGGACATTGCTGCTATAAACATTCGGGTGCATGTGCCCCTTTGGATCACTACGTTTGTATCTTTAGGGTAAATACCCAGTAGTGCAATTGCTGGGTCATAGGGCAGTTCTATTTTCAACATTTTGAGGAATCTCCACACTGTTTTCCAGAGTGGCTGCACCAGCTTGCATTCCCACCAACAGTGTAGGAGGGTTCCCCTTTCTCTACATCCTCGCAGGGCTTATTTTCTGATAGGGATAAATATGATTCTCTTTTAAGGGAAAGTACCAGATTGTTCCCTTAAAAATAATAAATCTATATTCCATCATTAATATCCTGAAAAAGGGTAAAATATATATTATTAATGTTCAATAGTAACCACAGCTTTGGTTTAGACCTTAGATGTAGAGTCCAAAATGGTAGCCATTAGCTAACTATATGTGGCTACCGAGCCCTTGATACATGGCCAGTTCAAATTGAGATGTGCAGTAAGGATAAAATACACACCATATTTCAAAGACTTAGTACAAGAAAAAGAATATGAAATTTCTCATTAATATTTTTATATTAACTACATGTTGAAATGACAATAATAATTAGGTTAAATAAATATATTACTCAAGTTAAATTCCCTTGTTTCTTTTTACTTTCTAAAATTATGACTGCACACAAACCATAAGAGACTCTTTTTAAAAAAAAGATTTTAAAAATTTATTTATTTTGACAGAGAGAGAGACAGCGAGAGAGAGAACACAGCAGGGGAGTGGCAGGCAGAGGGAGAAGGAAAAGCAGACTTCTCACCGAGCAGGGAGCCTGATGTGGAGCTTGATCCCAGGACCCTGAGATCATGACCTGAGCCCAAGTCATCCTAACCATAGGAAACAAACTGAGTGTGGCTGGAGGGGAGGAAGGTGAGGGGATTGGATCACAGGGTAATGGGCATTAAGGAGGGGCACATGATGTGATGCGCACTGGGTGTTATATACAACTGATGAATCACTGAACTCTACCTGATGTGATAAGCACTGGGTGTTATATACAACTGATGAATCACTGAACTCTACCTCTGAAACTAATAATACACTATATGTTAATTAATTAAATTTAAATTTAAAAAACACAGATACCTTGAGTTTCACTCCTTCCCACCCGCAAAAGTGACAACACGAAATATTTAATTAATAACCTTCCAAAAAAGAAATCTCTGGGCCCACTATGGTTTTACCAGTGAATTCTACCAAACATTTAAGAAATGAATGATACCAGTTCTTCACAACCTCTTCCAAAAAATAGAAGAGGAAACATTTCCTAACACATTCTGTGAGACCAACATTTTCCTAATATCAAAGCCAGATAAAGACATTACAAAAAAATTATAGACCAATATTTCTCATGAACATAGAAACAAATTTCCTCAGTAAAATATTAACAAATGAAATCCAACAAAGTATATAAAGAATTATATGCTGCAATCAGGTGAGTTCTGTAACAGGTATGTAAGACTGGTTTAACATTCAAAATACAATTAATCTAATCGACATCAACAGTATAAAGAAGAAAAAGCATATGATCATATCAGTTGATGGAGAAAAAGCAGTTGACAAAATCCAATACCAATTCATGACAAAAATGCTTAAACTAAGAATAGAGGGAAATATCCTTAATTAGGGGCGCCTGGGTGGCTCAGTGGGTTAAGCCTCTGCCTTTGGCTCAGGTCATGGTCTCATGGTCTTGGGATTGAGCCCTGCATTGGGCTCTCTGCTCAGCAGGGAGCCTGCTTCCCTTCCTTTCTCTCTCTCTGCCTGCCTCTCTGCCTACTTGTGGTCTCTGTCTGTCAAATAAATAAATAAATAAAATCTTAAAAAAAAAGAAATATCCTTAATTAGATAAAGAACATCTACAATAAACCTACAGCTAACATCATAATCCTCAATGAGAAACTGGGCACTTTCCCCAATACTGGGATCAGGGCAAGGGTGTCTTCTCTAACTTCTCCTATTCAACATAGGTTATTGGTAATAGGGAATAGGGAATAAGGAACCTTATTTCAATAAAAGATGTACAGACTAAAAAGGAAGAAATAAAACTCTCTACTTATAGATGACAAGATTGTCTATGTAGAAAATCCAAAGAATCAACAAAAATCTCCTGGAATTAATAAATGAGTATAACAAAGGTGTAATATATAAAAGTCAATTGTTTTCCTTATATACCAGCAATGAACAAATAGAATTGAAATTAAAAAAAAAATTTCCACTTATAATAGCACTTAAAATTAACACTTAGGGATAAATATAATAAAATATGTACACGACCTATATGCAGATAACTACAAAACATTGATGAAAAAATAAAAGAAGAGCTAAATAAATGCAGAAATCACTCATGTTCATGGATTGGAAGACTCAATTATTAAGAAATGACTTCTTCCCAACTTGATCTGTAAATTTCACATGATCCTAATCAAAACACTAGCAAGGTGTTTTGTAGATATCAACAAACTAATTCTAAAGTTTATATGGGAAGACAAAAGACCAAGAACAGCCAATACAATACTGAAAAAGAACAAAGTTGGAGAACTCATGGAACCCTACATAAGACTTATTATGTGTCTATAGTAATTAAGACAGAATGATATTGGCAAAAGAGTAGACACATAGATAAATGTAACAGAATAGAAAGCCTAGAAATAGATCTATGCAAAAATAGTCAACTCATCTTTGACAAAGGAATAAAGACAATTGGAATGAGAAAGGATAATCTTTTCAACAAATGGTGCTAGAACAAGTGGACATCCATATGCAAAAAAAAAAGGAACATAGGTATAGACTTCACAAAAAATAACTCAAAATGGATCATAGATTTAAATCTATTATACAAAGTTATAAAATTCTTAAAGAAAGCATAGGAATGGGTGCCTGGCTTGCTCAGAAGAGCCTGTGGCTCTTGATCTTGGGGTGTGAGTTTGAGCCCCACACTGGGTGTGGAGATTACTTAAATAAATAAAACTTCTTAAAAAGGAAAGCATAGGAGAAAATTTATCCATAGCCTTGGGTTTGTTGATGAATTTTAAAATACAACAATAAAGAAAAAATTGATAAGTTGGACTTTATTAAAATTAAAATTTTATGCTCTGCAAATGACAATGAAAAGACAAGCCACAGACTGGGGAAAATATTTGCAAAATATATTTGAGAGAGAAAGTCTATCCAAAATATACAAAGAACTCTTAAAAATCAACAACATGAGAAGAAACAACCAATAAAAAAATTGGCAGAAGATCTGAACAGACACTTCATCCAGAAGGCAGAAGGATATCCATACAGCAAATAAGCATATGAAAAGATGCCCAACATCATTTGCCATTAGGGAATTGTAAATTACACGATAATGGCATACAACTGCACATCTATTAGAAAAGCTTGAATCCAAAACAAAACAAAACAAAACTGACAATACCAATTGATGGTCAGGATGCAAAAACAGCAGGAAATTTCACTCATTGCTGGTGGGAGTGCAAAATGATACTGTCTCTTTGGAGACAGTTTGGCAGTTTCTCATGAAACTAAATCTAGTATTCCCATATGACTGGTTCTAGGTATTTACCCAACAAATTTGCAAATTTGTGTTACAAAAAAACTCGTGTGTGAATGCTTATAGCATCTTTATTTCATAATCACTGAAACTGGAAGCAACCCGTCTTTCAATAGGCGAATGCATAAACAAACAGTGGCACATTTATACAATGAAATATTATTCAGTGATAAAACAAAATGAATTACCAAATCACAAACATTCATGGATGAATCTTAAATGCAAATTACTTAGTAAAAGAAGCCGGTTTGCAAAGTCCACATATTGTGTGATTCCAATTATATGATATTTTGGGAAAGGAAAAGCTATGAAGACAGTAAACAGATCAATGGTTGCTAGAGATAGGAGGTGTGGCAGAGAAGAGTGTAGAGTCCAAGTATGGAGGATTATTTAGATCTGTAAGTCTATTCTGTATGATACTATAATGGCAAATATAAGACATTAAGTATTGGTCAAACCCCATAGAACTTTATAATATATATATGCTGCCGAAGCGAGCACTAGAACTTTACAATATAAAGAGTGAACCTTAATGTAGGCAAATTTTTAAAATCACTTAGAAAGTTAGGGGACTCCAAAGTGGAATGCATAATGTGACAAAACAACCTAACTGTGTTACAAATGTATGACACTACATCACTGAAGGGAGTGGGGAATAAGATGCTGACCTAAGTAATTTTGAAAATAAGTGGAGTCTCTAAGGCTAAAGGCAAAAGGAGCTGCACATAAACACTACTCTAGTTGATAAAGTTTTTTTCCCCCCAGGGAGTTAATGGGATAATAATTCTGAAACCATTATACATGCATATATACTGGAATTAAGTAACTAAGCAAATGGATGGTGAATGGTAAAAGGTAGGCTTCTCACTGAAGGAGAAAGTGGTTACAGATTATCAGGGGGAAGAGGCTAGAATGATCCGTGTGGTGATGAATTAATGTTGGAGATATCAGTATAAAGCCATGATTAGCTCAATATAGATATAAATAATTACATATAGAAATGTTGGTAGATATGTGTACATACATGTGTTTGTATGCACACATTTAATATCTTGCTCTGTGAACTGAGATGGCCTAGAAACAAGAACACCCCAGTAGCAATGAGTATACCTAGTACCCAGATCTTGATTTCTAATACTGTTCTGCAACAAAAGGAATCAAACCCCCTTGGAGAAATGGCAGATTCCCAAGAGTACATACAGTATGGAGAGAGAAGAATAAAAGAAACCTGACAAACACTGCTTCAGCCACATTATCAAGATTCACATCAACAGTGATCAGTCATGTTGATAGTATGGACTCTTGACAGGACGTGATGAGAATAGCATTTACCTCTGGTTTTCTTGCCCAGAGTCATGAACCCAGTCGTATAATGAGAAGAGTTTCTGACAAATCCCAGCTGGTGGATGTTCTACAAAATATCTGACCAATCCTCCTCGAAACTCTCAATGTCATCAAAAATAAGGAAAGTCGGAGAAATTGTCACAGCAGAGAGGAGCTGAAGGAGACTTAATAATTAAATGTAATTTAGTGCCCTAGATGAATCTTGGAACAGAAAAAGGAAACTGTGAAAAGCTAAAATAGCCTGAATTAAGTATTGGATTCGATTGATCAATTGCGACAAATTCATCATACTAGTGTTGGATATTAGTAATAGGGAAACTGAGGTTGGAGGTGTGTGGCAACTGTCTGGACTCTGCAATAATTCTGTAAATCTAGAACTATTCCAAAATAAAAAAGTGTACTTTAAAAAAGAAATGTACGGTGATCCTGTCTATTCCCAGAGCAGTTACTTCTTAGAAGGAAGGAAGGATAGAAGGATGAATGAGCTAGAAAGATTTCATGTTCTTGAGTAAGTACTAATTGCTATAATGTTAAGCATCTTAGACATACTTATCTGTGGATTATGGATTAAAATTACACTGCTTTATTTTCCTAGCAAGCACAGTGTTGCTAATAAGGTTCACAGAGTTTGTGTTGTTCTCTTAGGAAGTCAAAGGAACACAGAGCTCATTAACTAGTTGGATCTTTTAAACATAGTGCTCAGAGGAGGTAAATGTAGGAGAGCAGTAGGGATTTGGGGAGGTGTTTACAATTTACAGCTCAATGAGATGCAAAAATATTCATTGTTAATAGCTTCTGCTGGGAGTTCAGCAACCCCAAAAAGAAAAGAAGTATTGACTTGTTGGTCCATGGAGGCCACCTGCCTGCTTCTTAATTGTTTGGCAGGGCCAGTAAGTGCCCTATGAATCCATCTTGGCACTGGCAATGATGATATCTTGGCTGAGCTATATTAAATAGAACATGAAAGTGGTCAGCGTCACATGTATTTTTTTAAAAGTTACATATGGTGGGTAAATGAAATAAAAGGGAGATCTGGGTGAAAGAAGAAAATTGAGGACTTTATTTCAACAGACTTTAGTCAACATAAGGTTCCTGTGAGACTAGGTCTTCAAAACTCAATTTAGCTCTTTGCCTCCCACTGCTTTCCTTCTCTTACCTTTTCCCTTCCTGACATCCACCACCAGCATCACAAATGTTCTAATCCAGAAGCTTCGTTAATGTGGTGCAAAGTCATGAAGTCATTGTGCATTATGGGGTCCTGGATGATTTTTCCCCTCCTAAATGACGCTCTAGTCCTCCACAAAGGCCACTGGGGCTGCCTTTAGAAGGAACATATAATTAAATGAGGGTTAGTGACAGAATGATAACAGCAAATATCTGTAGCATTTACTATGGACCAGGCTCTCCTCTGAGTGTTCATCACAGATTACCTCATTGTAATCATGTTCATAACTCTACAGGATACAAGTGGTTTTATTACCCCATTGTATAGATGAGGAAACTGAGGCACGAAGGCTGTTGAGATTTCTACAGGTTGACTCCTCACCTGAGCCATACAAGCTCCCACAAGCCTTGGATGTGTTCTTATAGAAGGTAATTTGGTTTGTTTATGTGTGTTGGTCTCATTCTCCAATGCTTCTCTTTCTACACCTGTAAAGGCTTGGTATGCCTGCAGTCCATTCCCTTTCCATATAATAACGATGGGTCCCTTTTGGCACCAGCTATGCTGGTATTTTCTCCCATCCGGCACAGATCTTGCTGGCGCAGATCTGCCAGTGCCTTGATCTTTCCCTTCAGCACCACCTGACTTCCCTCTCCTGACAGGCCCACTCTGCCTTCACCCTGTTTCTAGATGATTCACATCATCACACTTAGCACCAGGATCACAGGATTCCAGATCTTTGGAAATGATAATTTAGCACAGTAGACACCCTTCTCCCTATCTGGTCTTCCCATTTAGATGGGGAGCCAGTCTTTTTTATGTCCTTAATCTTGCTTTTTTCTGGCCTCTGATGAACCTCGATATTTGGTGAAACTGTGCTGAAACATCACTTAAATTGCTCTTATTTATTGATTGCTTTTCTTCTTATTTAGGGATCCCACACTGTATTTTTGTTTAGGTTCAATAGCACATTTGGATAACACAGATCCAAATGAGCCTAAATTACAGACATTACAAATACGAATGTGCCACCTTTTAGTTCCTATTCTTATTATTCTACTATAAATTTGAAACTTCAATATATTCTATTATATTACTTATTTTTAAAAAATGTTCTGACAGCACATACTGTGTTCAAAAATTTTTCAACTCTTGGGACAAGTAATGCAGGAGGCATGAAGATGTATTTAATAGCATCAGTAAGGACTATAATTCATATTAAAGTAAAATGAATAATTTTATTTTTAAATTTTAAATAATACATAAGTAACTCAATACTAATTGCTACTATGTAAAGTGTTCTGGAAAATATAAAATATTGGTCCTGGGTGGTGAAATGGGCAAAATCATCCTAACCTGAAATTCCTGTAACTGAGACTAGTTTTTTATTCTACATAAACAATACGACTTTTTATTTGAGAATGCTGTTTTCAAGCAGCAAATCCATCAAAACTTGTAAACAATTTTCTGTTTTGATAGCAGGAAGGGTTTTTTTTTTTTTTAACAAGGAAAGGAGAAGAAATGAAGAGCAGAAATGTATATATTGAATATTGGGAGTTACTGAGGAGGACGTAAGGGTATCTCCAAGAGGGAAAAGGGAGGAAAAAATGTACTTAGATTTTTCAGTATTCCTCAGGCATGTCCTGAATCTGCTGGATCACTGAAGCAACTACACTTTACCAAAATTCTTGCTGTGTGCTACATATTTTGTTATATTTTCAAAAATTTAACAACAACCCCTATATTATAGGTGGGAATGCCAGGGTCCAAAGAGGTTAAGTAACCTGTCAGGGGACACAAAGGTAGCAAGAGACAGAGCTGGGATTAGATTGTAAGCCCAGCTCACTCCCAGACCCCCCTCTCTTTCCTACTCACACCTACCTGTGTGTACTATTTGGCAGCACATGCCAGCTGTGGGGAGGGGATTTGGGTGACATGTGGTTGTGCATTTGAGCATGTATTCTCTGATTTACAAAGATGAATTTTTATTGAAAAAAAACATTTGTGTTATGAGAGTAATGCATGTTTGATATTTAAAAATCAGGAACACTCAAAGAAACAGAAAACAAGGAGATGTAAACCTTTCCATAAATCTTTCTACCTATAGCCAGCCAATCTTGGCATTGTCATACCTATTCTTGTCATCATTATAACTATTCTTTAGCCTGTAAGTATATATAAATCAAAGGGCATAGGCATTTCTAAGGATGGATTTATGGAATATTGCCAGAACAATTGTTTTAGTGTAATATGTTATATTACAATGAAACTTCATTATTGGAAATTTGTAAATGAAAGTATCACTGAATTATAGTCAAGCTCCTGCAATATCTCTGAAATTTCTATCTGTAGAAAGTCATAAGGCCTTTTCATACAATTTCTTTTGTTTCAGTAACAACTAGATAGAACTTATAATGAAGGAAAGGACCACCTTTATGATAGTGACAATCACATTTAAAAAGCATAGTACTGTATTTACCAAGAAATACCAAAAACTTATGTGAAGAATAATTTAAATCACTTTTGAAGTACACAAAAGACACAATTAGAACAATAACTCATATTCTTGGATGGGAAGACTCAATTTGCAAAAGATGTAAATTCTCTCTAAGTTTATTCATAAATTCAATGTGATAGTTATTTGAATTGCAGATTTTATTTACTTTTTAAATTGTGATGATGTGCATAGGAATAAGACAAGGTCACTATGAAGCTCATATGAAAAAATAAAAAAGAGCCACCAGGAAAATTTAGAAAAGGGGGTAAAGTAAGGAAGACTATCTCTACCAATCATAAAAATATTTTCTAGGACCTCCACAATATGATATTAGTACATAAATATGAAGACAGACAAATGGAATAGAAAATACAGAATAGAGAGAGAAAAATACAGAAAATACAGAAATAGAGAAATAAATAATAGAAAACAGAAAAATAGAAAAAAATAGAGAAAATACAGAAGTAGACTGAAATACACCTAATAATTTGATATATGATATAGATAGCTTCTCAGATCAATGCTAAAAAGATAAATATTTGACAAATTGGTTTGGGAACATTAAGTAACTCTGGAAAACAATAAATTTGCATCTGTACCTCATACCATCCACTAGCAAAAATTGCAAATAGATCAAAGACATAAATGAAATCTTATAAGTGCTAAAAACAAAAATGAAATTATTTGATAGCCTCAAATTTAGGAGGGGCTTTTAAATTTCAGAATCCTGAAATTTTCAGCATTAAAAATTTATAAACTTGGGGCACCTGGATAGCTCAGTCGGTTAAGTGTTTGCATTCAGCTCAGGTCATGATCCCAGGATTCTGGGACAGAGCTCCACATCAGGCTCCCTGCTCAGCAGGAAACCTGCCTCTACCTCTCTCTCTGCCTACTCATGCCTGCTCTCTCTCTCTCTATTTCTCAAATAAATAACAAATAAAATCTTTTTTAAAAAATTGATAGGGGCGCCTGGGTGGCTTAGTGGGTTAAACCCTCTGCCTTTGGCTCAGGTCATGATCTCAGGGTCCTGGGATCAAGCCCCGCATCAGGCTCTCTGCTCAGCGGGGAGCCTGCTTCCTCCCTGTCTCTCTGCCTCCCTCTCTGCCTGCCTCTCTGCCTACTTGTGATCTCTAACTGTTAAATTAAAAAATTGATAAACTTGATTACCTAAAGTAAATTTCTGTCTTAAAAATATCATCAAGTCAAAAGACACATTTAAAAAAACTAGGAAAAGGTGCGATTATATATCAAACAAAAGGTTAACTCCTCATTTTGATTGTTCATGTTAATCCCTGAAACAATTCCTACTCCTTGAGGATCAGGTATATAAAGCAAATATAGAAGCAGCAAAACAAAATTTTTTGGCTATTTTAGAAAACAAAATAACATATTGTTATGCAATCATTTGGCAGACAAACCCAGTATTTCATCCAAATAAAGAACTCATATTAACCAAACCAACAACTTTGAAGACCACTTAACAGGGACACAAAATAGCCTCACTCTTTCTATAAACATTAAATATTTCAACTCTAAATAACTCTGTTTTTACTGGGGTTGTGGTTTTCCTTTATCCTGGCTCCCTCACCTAGAATTATGGTGAACATGAAAGCCCTTCGGACATACTCAGAACTTGGCTAAAATTCTAGGCTACAATTTATTCTTGTGGACAGAGCCTGAAACTGACTGTACCACCCCATTTCACTGCCATAAGTCCCTTTTCTGTACCTCAAACAGTCTTGAACATTCCAGAGTGACCTGTGTGGGCCTGGAGCTAGGTTTAGACTGATCTAAGGGCAGTAACAGCCACAGCCTCCCCAGGGGACCCCTGGCTTTCACCCTGCTGCAGCCTGGTTAAGTTTTCCCAAATCACTTGGAAATGGGTCATGAAACAAGAATGCTTAACTAGTCCCAAATGGTAAAGGACCACAGGTTTCAGGCTATTATATGAAAAACCTTACCCCAGCTAGGATTATAAGTCAATTCAACTGCCAAGTGAGGAAAAATTCCTTAAATTGTGTCCACCAGAATATGTACATATTACTTGGCTTAGTGTGATTTGCTTTGCTTTTCAGTGTATTTAAATTCATTTGCCAGAGAATGTACAGCTGTTGTCTAAATATATTTTGATTAAATTTGTAGTTAAATTGACACTAATTCAACAAGCATTAGAGGTTTTATTTTGGGGGACATAATCTATGTATACAAGTAGCCTTCAGTTGACAAGAAGGAAGGAAAGAAGAAGGTAGAAAGGATGGATGGAAGGAAGGAAGGAAGAAGGAGTGAGAGAGGGAAGGAAGGAAAGAAAACAAAAAAGGAAGGATGAGAAAGAAAAGGAAGAAATAAAAACAGGAGAAACATGCAACCAAGTGATGCGTTCAGCACAAGGAGGAGATTTTTCTAATAAATTACCACAGTAAACTTGCTTCTGCCTCTGGCAAAATTTATTGATCAAACCTTTGGTTTGTCATTGTTGATTTAGAAATCAAATACAATAGTGTTGCTGCTTCCAGACTAAGGTGAAACGGATACTCAAAATAATACTGTTCAGTCTTGTGAGCAATAGGTAGGAGTGACTGCTGGGACATAGTGCCAAAGAATGCTGTCCTTCTGGGCATCTGGGAACATTTAGTTTTCTACGTAAAGACGTATCTAAGAATTCATTCATGTTTACCCTAATAATTATTTTTTCTTAGGGAGGGGGAGAGAGAGAGAAAGAGAGAAGGGGGAAGAGGGGCAGACAGAGAATCTTAAGCAATGTGGGGCTTTATCTCACAACCCTGAGATCACAACCTGAGCCAAAATCAAGAGTTGGAGGCTTAACCAACTGAGCCACTGATGATTTAAAAAAAAAATTCTTTTAGAGAGAGAGACAGCAAGGAGGGGAGGGACTGATGAAGAGGGGGAGAGAGAATCCCAAGCAGACTCCATGCCCAGGGCAGAGCACCATGTGGGGCTTGACCTCACAACCCCGAAATCACAACCCAAGCTGAAAACAAGAGTCAGATGCCCAATAGACTGAGCACCCAGGAATGCCCCGTGATGATTTTTAATAGATGTAATTTAAAGGATACAAATGATGGGGACAAAACAGGTAGATGGCAAAATAGGACCTTGATAATTTCAGTCTCCTGGATCGTTCCCTTTCCCCCTTGGGAGTTTCCCGAGTTCTCATGACATCTCCCATCACTTGCATTCTTCTCCTCAATTAATACATGAGATTATTTGCTTCAAGAATGTGAAGATGCAAATAACCAAGGATGAAATAGGTTGTTAGATCTCTGGGGAACTAGATTCCATGTGGAATTATAGCCTGTAAGTAGACAAAACTGGTCAACTCCTTATGAAAAAAAAAAAAAGAACCATTTTGATCAAGAGACCTGAAATCTCAACTTACAGTTGACCTTATTCACTTGTTTATTCATAGATTCATTCATTCATTTGATAAATACATAGTGAGCATAAATAATGTACAAGGCATTGTAGTATGTTCTGAGATTCAAAGACAAACCAGTAGGCAAAGCCTTCTTAGATATGACAGAATATGAAATAATGGTTGAAAACATCCCAAATTTGGCAAAAGACATGAAGAAGTTGAGCAAATCCCAAAGAAATCTGTGCCTTGACACGTTATCATAAAACCTTCAAAAATCAAAGACAGAGAAAAAAAGTATTGAAAGAAGCCAGAGAAAAAGGATGCATTACCTGTACAGAAACACCAATTCAAATGACATGGAGGCCAGAAAGCCTTGCTTAAAGAAAGAACTGTTGGGGGTGCCTGGGTGGCTCAGTTAGTTAGGCATCTGCATTCAGCTCAGATCATGATCCTGAGGTCCCAGGATCAAGTCCCACATCAGGCTCCTTGCTTAGCAAGGAGCCTGCTTTTCCCTCTACCTGCTGCTCCCCAGGCTTGTGTGCTCAGTCTCTCTCCAACAAATAAATAAATAAAATCTTAAAAAAAAAAGAAAGAAAGAAAAGAAAAAACTGTCAACCATGAATTCTACATCTGGTAAAACAATCTTTCAGTAATGAAGGGAAATAAAAACTATCTCAGGTAACAAACACTGAAAAAGTTTGTGACTAGAAGACCTACCCTTAAAGATCGGATGAAGGAAGTCATTCAAAAAGAAAGGAAATGATAAAAAAGAAATCTTAGAGCATCAGGAAAAACAGAAGAGCAAGAATATGGGTGATACAAGGGAGGATGATTTCCTTCATGAGTTTTATGAATCATGTTTGATGATTAAAATAAAAATGATAGCATCAGATGATACTTAAGACAATGATATAGTTAAGAGTAGTGAAGGTAAGGGGACCTAAAATTAAGTGAGGTTTCCACACTTCATTCAAAGTGGTAAATTTTAATATGAGTAGACTGTTACAAGTCACATATGTATATTGTAATACCCACAGGAATCACTACAGACACTATGAAGAGAGATATACCCTAAAACATCATAAATGAATCAAGATGGAATCCTAAAAATTATTCAAGTAACCCACACACACAAAAAGCATAACTAATAAGTAAAGGAAAAAAACCTGGTGGAAACAAATAGAAAACAAATAATAAAATGACAAGCTTAATTAAGCACTAACATATCAATAATTAACTTGCATATAAATTGTAGAATATACCAATCAAAGAAAACAGAGATTGGGGATTAAAAAGAAGAAAATACAGGCAGTGATTTCTTTGACAGTGGGTATAGAAACATTTTTCTAGATAAGTCTTCTCTGGCAAAGAAAACAAAAGCAAAATTAAACTCTTAGGACTACACCAAAATAAAAAGCTTCTACACAGCGAAGGAAACCATCAACAAAACAAAAAGACAACCTGCTGAATGGGAGAAGATGTTTGTAAATAATATACCTGATAAGGGGTTAATATCCAAAATATATAAAGAACTTATACAACTCTACACACACAGAAAAGCAAATAATCCAATTAAAAATGAGCAGAGGACATACAGATGACCAACAGACACATGAAAGATGCTCAGCATCACTAATCATCTGGGAAATGCAAACTAAAACCACAATGAAATATCACTTTATACCTGTCAGAATGGCAAAAATTAAAAACACAAGAAATAACAAGTGTTGGTATGGGTGTGGAGAAAAAGGAAACTTTGTGCACTGTTGGTTGGAATACGAGTTGGTGCAACTTCTGTGGAAAACAGTACATAGTTTCCTCAAAAAATTAAGAATAGAATTACCATATAATCCATTAATTCCACTACTGGGTATTTGCCCAAAGAAAAGGAATGCACTAAATTGAAAAGATATATGTACCTGTATGTTATTGCAGCATTATTTACAATAGGCAAGCAACCCAGGAGTCCATCAATAGATAAATGGATAAAGAAGATGTGATTTTTTATATTTATATATTTATTTATATATACATATATATTCATATATTATAAAATATAAATTTTTTAAAGATTTTATTTATTTAACAGAAAGAGAGCACAAGCAGGGGGAGCAGCAGGCAGAGGGAAAGGGAGAAGCAGACTCCCCACTGAGCAGGGCTTTATCCCAGGATCCCAGGATCATGACCTGAGCCAAAGGCAGATGCTTAACCGACTGAGCCACCCAGGTGCCACTATATATAATATAAATATTACTCAAGCATAAAAAAGAATGAAATCTTGCCATTTGCAACCATATGGGTGGACCTAGAGGGTATAATGCTAAGTGAGATAAACCAATCAGAGAAAGACAAATATCATATGATTCCACTCATATGTGGAATTTAAGAAACAAAACAATTGAACAAAGAGAAAAAGAGACAAACAAAAAAACAGGCTCTTAAATACAAAGAATGAACTGGTGGTTGCCAGAGAGGAAATGGGTGGGGGAATGGATGAAATAGATAAAGGGGATGAAGAGTACACTTACCTTGATGAGCACTGAAAAATGTACAGAATTATTGAATCATTATATTGTACATATGAAACTAATATAACACTGCCTTTTAATTATACTTGAATAAAAAATGGAAAATAGAGGCAATTAAAAAGAAACACAACCCAACTATATGTTGTTTTCAAGAAACTCACTTCAAATTCAGTGACATAGGTAAGCTGAAAGTAAAATTATACAGAAAGATAAACCACACAAACACTAATGTGAGAAAACAGAAAGGTTTATATGAATGAATATCTGATAAAGTGACTTCGGATCAAATAAAAATCACTAGAGACAGGGGCACCTGGCTGACTGGGTCAGTGGAGCATGTGACTCTTGATCTGGTATTGTGCGTTCAAGCCCCATGTTGGGTGTAGAGCTTACTTAAAATATTTCTAAAAGTTACTAGAGACAAAAAGTGACATTACTTAATAATAAAAGGATCAATCCACTAGGGAGTTAACAAATCTGAATTTGTATGCACCCAACAAGAGGGTTTCAAAATATATAAAGCAAAAAGTGATAGAGCTGAAAGAAATAGACAAACTCACAATTATCATTGGAGATGTCAGCACCTTATCTCAATAACTGATAGAACAACTATACAGAAAATCAGCATAGATGTAAAAGAACTCAACAACATTATCAATCAACAGACTTTAGTGGACATTTATAGAACACCCCACCCAACAGCGGCAGAAAAGAGTCTTTTTAAGTGCCCATGGAATATATACCAAAAATGACCACATCCTGGGCTATAAAACAAACATCAACAAATTTAAAGAATTGAAATCACTTAGTGTTTTCTCTAAACATGATGGAATTAAACTAGAATTAACAGAAAGATAAACACCTCCAAACACTCAGAAATTAAATAACATACTTCTAAATAATCCATGGACCAAAGAGGAAGTCACGAGGGAAATTGGAAAGTATATTTAACTGAACGAAAATACAAATACAGCATGACAGAATTTGTGAGGCACACTTAAAACAGTGGGAAGGGAGATTTATAGCACTAAATGCTTGCATTAGAAAACAAGGCAAGTCTTTTTTTTATTAAATATTTTATTTATTTATTTGACAGAGACCACAAGCAGGCAGAGAGAGGAAGGAAAGCAGGCTCCCCACTGAGCAGAGAGCCCAATGCAGGGCTCGATCTCAGGACTCTGGGACCATGACCTGAGCTGAAGGCAGAGGCTTTAACCCACTGAGCCACCCAGGCACCCTGAAAACAAGGCAAGTCTTAACCCAAAAATCTAAGCCTCCATCTAGAAAAACAACAGGAAAATAATCCCAAAGCAAGCAGAGGGAAGGAAATAATAAATATAAGAACAGAAATCAATAAGATTGAGAATAGTAGAGAAAACAAAACAAAGAACTTATTCTTTGAAAAGGTCAATAAAATGAGCAAACATCTAGCAAGACTCACAAAGAAAAAAAGAGAGAAGATACCTATTACTAATTTCAGGAATGAAACAAGAGTTATAGCTATAGACCCCCATAGACATCAAAAGGATAACATGAAAACATTATGAACAACTTTATAAGCATAAATTTGATAATTAAATGAACAGACCAATTTCTCAAAAAAACACAAACTATTACAACTAACCTGTATGGAAAAAAAAAATCTGGATGCCCCTATAACTATTTAAGAAATTAGATCTATACTATTAAAATTCCCTTCAATAAATGTTCAAGCCCAGATGCTTTCACTGGAGAATTCTACCAAATATTTAAAGAAAAATTAATATCAATTCTACATAGTTTCTTCTAAAATATGAAAGAGAAGGAAACACTTTCAATTCATTTTATGTAGCTAGTATTACCATGATACCAAAACTAGAGAATGACTTAAGAAATAAAACTAAGGACTAATATCTCTCATAAATATAGATATAAATATCAACACAATATTAGCAAATAGATTTCAGCATTATATAGAAAGAATTACACCATTACAAAGTGCAGTTTGTTTCAGGTATGTCAGGTGGGTTCAAATATCAAGGTAATCATCATAATCTGCCATATCAACAAGATGCAGAAGAAAAATGATATGATCATATCAATTGATGCAGAAAACATGTTTGAAAAAATTCACCACACATTAACAATAAAAAAATTCTTAGAAAAATAAGAATAGAGGGATCTTCCTCAATGTAAGAAACAAGTACAAAAACAGTTTACTTAAAGGCGAAAGACTGATTGCATTTCTCCTGAGATCAGGAACAAGGTGAGGATATCTGCTCACACCACTTTTATTTAACAGAGTGCTGGAAGTTTCAGCTAATTCAGTAAGGCATGGAAAGGCAGTAAAAGTCATACAAATCATAAAGGGTAGAAAGAAAATGGTTCCTATTTGTAAATTACATGATCCATGTAGAATCAAGAAAGAAAGAAAAAGAAAGGAAGGAAGGAAGGAAGGAAGGAAGGAAGGAAGGAAGGAAGGAAGGAAGAAAAAAGAAGGAAGGAAAGAAGGGAAGAAGGAAGAAAGACTCCTACAACCAGCGAGTCGGTAAGATTGCAGAATACAAGGTAATGTGCCTTTATATGCTGCTACCAATGAAGATATGAAGCCTGAAATTAAAAATATAATACCATGTACATGGCTCAAAATAAAATTAAGTATTTATTTATTTATTGACAAGCTTCAGATTTTATTGATAATTTCTACTTGAATGAGATCCGTCTCCCCAAGTCTAGCTTAATGCTCCTTAGCTATAAATGATTACTTCAGGTCCTTGGCCTGGGGGTCAGGAGAAATCAGTAAAAAAAAAAAAAAAAAAAAAAAAAAAGAGCCATGACGATGATTATTTTGTCCCAATGCATAAGAGATCTTTTCTCCTTTAAAGAAAGACCCCAAGGCCTCCTTTGCACTTTTATGTGAATGTAGTATTTGGGACAACTGTGCCAAAGGGCTGCAATTTAGTCTGAGGTCATAATAAAAACAAGCAACAAAATGGTTTTTAGGATTTAAGTTTCTCACTCTTATCATCAAGACTCACTGCCTCCCATCATCAATATTTATTGAGCATTTACAGTGTACTAGGCACACTTGGAGCCTCGGTGGAAGGGATCGTTTGTTGTCATCCTGACCACCCCCACGGCGGTGAAAGTAGACAGCGTCAGGGCCTGGATTCACACGAGTCACGTCAAACGAGCCAAAGACAAGGATGCCCCCCAGAGATGGATGCCGCTACCAGTGGACCCCACCGATCGGGGACTGAAGCTAAGACTCAGAAACAATGAACTCATTGCGTTCATTGTTGCTTCTATTGTTAAAGTATAGGTGGGAAATATATGCCCTTAATTTCTAGAAAAGAGGGACCTCTGTATAGCCCTAGGAGAGAAATGCCGTTTCGGGGTATATCACTCTGGAGTCATTAAAATAGTCCAGCAGCCATTAAAAAGGGACATAGAACTGGTTGAAAAGTCAAAGATTTGACTAATCTCCAAGAAAAGGGTGGGTCAGGCCAGGTGGAGATGTTCAATCAGTGGGGGTGCAAACTGTCTCCTAGCTACCAAGGAGTATGGGCCTCTGACCTTTGGGAGCCTTTTGGTGCCAATCCTAACCAAGGTGTGATAGGCTAAATCAAATGTCTACTAGGGTAAATTGTAACTCAATTGGTCATTTAGTATTACTGTAGAATTTCCTGTGTGTCTTACAATCTCATTGGCCACCTGTGTGTGGCCAGGCCCAACCACATGGCCTTTGGTCTGTAAAACTTAGTCTGGAAAGCAGGGAGGGGTCGTCCTCTGTAAGGGGCGGCCCGACTGGTCTGTTTGACGTCAGTCTGATTCTTGATGCTTGGAGCGCAATAAAGCTTTGCTTGACCTTCGCTTTGTATCAGTCTCACTCCTTTAATCACGTACCCATTATTGGGGTACCCATTTTGGGGGGAACCAAAAGGCACAATTGAACGTACAGAAAACGTGATCCCTGCACTTGAGGAGATTGCGTTCTATTTTTGTTTGTTTGTTTGTTTTTTGTTTGTTTGTTTGTTTGTTTTAAATTTTTTATTTTTTATAAACATATATTTTTATCCCCAGGGGTACAGGTCTGTGAATCACCAGGTTTACACACTTCACAGCACTCACCAAAGCACATACCCTCCCCAATGTCCATAATCACACCCCTTTCTCCCAACCCCTCTCCCCCCAGCAACCCTCAGTTTGTTTTGTGAGATTAAGAGTCACTTATGGTTTGTCTCCCTCCCAATTCCATCTTGTTTCATTGATTCTTCTTCTACCCACTTAAGCCCCCATGTTGCATCACCACTTCCTCATATCAGGGAGATCATATGATAGTTGTCTTTCTCTGCTTGACTTATTTCACTAAGCATGATACACTCTAGTTCCATCCATGTAGTCGCAAATGGCAAGATTTCATTTCTTTTGATGGCTGCATAGTATTCCATTGTGTATATATACCACGTCTTCTTGATCCATTCATCTGTTGATGGACATCTAGGTTCTTTCCATAGTTTGGCTATTGTGGACATTGCTGCTATAAACATTCGGGTGCACGTGCTCCTTTGGGTCACTACGTTTGTATCTTTAGGGTAAATACCCAGTAGTGCAATTGCTGGGTCAAAGGGCAGTTCTATTTTCAATGTTTTGAGGAACCTCCATGCTGTTTTCCAGAGTGGCTGCACCAGCTTGCATTCCCACCAACAGTGTAGGAGGGTTCCCCTTTCTCCGCATCCTCGCCACCATCTGTCATTTCCTGACTTGTTGATTTTAGACATTCTGACTGGTGTGAGGTGATATCTCATTGTGGTTTTGATTTGTATTTCCCTGATGCCGAGTGATATGGAGCACTTTTTCATGTGTCTGTTGGCCATCTGGATGTCTTCTTTACAGAAATGTCTGTTCATGTCCTCTGCCCATTTCTTGATTGGATTATTTGTTCTTTGGGTGTTGAGTTTGCTAAATTCTTTATAGATTCTGGACACTAGTCCTTTATCTGATATGTCGTTTGCAAATATCTTCTCCCATTCTGTCAGTTGTCTTTTGATTTTGTTAACTGTTTCCTTTGCTGTGCAAAAGCTTTTGATCTTGATGAAATCCCAATAGTTCATTTTTGCCCTTGCTTCCCTTGCCTTTGGCGTTGTTCCTAGGAAGATGTTGCTGTGGCTGAGGTCGAAGAGGTTGCTGCCTGTGTTCTCCTCAAGGATTTTGATAGATTCCTTTCGCACATTGAGGTCCTTCATCCATTTTGAGTCTATTTTTGTGTGTGGTGTAAGGAAATGGTCCAATTTCATTTTTCTGCATGTGGCTGTCCAATTTTCCCAGCACCATTTATTGAAGAGGCTGTCTTTTTTCCATTGGACATTCTTTCCTGCTTTGTCGAAGATGAGTTGACCATAGAGTTGAGGGTCTATTTCTGGGCTCTCTATTCTGTTCCATTGATCTATGCGTCTGTTTTTGTGCCAGTACCATGCTGTCTTGATGATGACAGCTTTGTAATAGAGCTTGAAGTCCGGAATTGTGATGCCACCAATGTTGGCTTTCTATTTCAATATCCCTTTGGCTATTCGAGGTCTTTTCTGGTTCCATATAAATTTTAGAATTATTTGTTCCATTTATTTGAAAAAGATGGATGGTACTTTGATAGGAATTGCATTAAATGTGTAAATTGCTTTAGGTAGCATAGACATTTTCACAATATTTATTCTTCCAATCCAGGAGCATGGAACATTTTTCCATTTCTTTGTGTCTTCCTCAATTTCTTTCATGAGTACTTTATAGTTTTCTGAGTATAGATTCTGTGCCTCTTTGGTTAGGTTTATTCCTAGGTATCTTATGGTTTTGGGTGCAATTGTAAATGGGATTGACTCCTTAATTCTCTTTCTCTTCTTCTGTCTTGCTGTTGGTGTAGAGAAATGCAACTGATTTCTGTGCATTGATTTTATATCCTGACACTTTACTGAATTCCTGTATAAGTTCTAGCAGTTTTGGAGTGGAGTCTTTTGGGTTTTCCACATATAGTATCATATCATCTGCGAAGAGTGATAATTTGACTTCTTCTTTGCCAATTTGGATGCCTTTAATTTCCTTTTCTTGTCTGATTGCTGAGGCTAGGGCCTCTAGTACTATGTTGAATAGCAGTGGTGATAATGGACATCCCTGCCGTGTTCCTGACCTTAGCGCAAAAGCTTTCAGTTTTTCTCCATTGAGAATGATATTTGCGGTGGGTTTTTCATAGATGGCTTTGATGATATTGAGGTATGTGCCCTCTATCCCTACACTTTGAAGAGTTTTGATCAGGAAGGGATGCTGTACTTCGTCAAATGCTTTTTCAGCATCTATGGAGAGTATCATATTGTTCTTGTTCTTTCTTTTATTGATATGTTGTATCACATTGACTGATTTGTGGATGTTGAACCAACCTTGTAGCCCTGGAATAAATCCCACTTGGTCGTGGTGAATAATCCTTTTAATGTACTGTTGAATCCTATTGGCTAGTATTTTGTTGAGTATTTTTGCATCTGTGTTCATCAAGGATATTGGTCTATAGCTCTCTTTTTTGATGGGATCCTTGTCTGGTTTTGGGATCAAGGTGATGCTGGCCTCATAAAAAGAGTTTGGACGTTTTCCTTCCATTTCTATTTTTTGGAACAGTTTCAGGAGAATAGGAATTAGTTCTTCTTTAAATGTTTGGTAGAATTCCCCCGGGAAGCCGTCTGGCCCTGGGCTTTTGTTTGTTTGGAGATTTTTGATGACTGTTTCAATCTCCTTACTGGTTATGGGTCTGTTCAGGCTTTCTATTTCTTCCTGGTTCAGTTGTGGTAGTTTATATGTCTCTAGGAATGCATCCATTTCTTCCAGATTGTCAAATTTATTGGCGTAGAGTTGCTCATAGTATGTTCTTATAATAGTTTGTATTTCTTTGGTGTTAGTTGTGATCTCTCCTCTTTCATTCATGATTTTATTTATTTGGGTCCTTTCTCTTTTCTTTTTGATAAGTCGGGCCAGGGGTTTATCAATTTTATTAATTCTTTCAAAGAACCAGCTCCTTTTTTTTTTTTTTTTTAAGATTTATTTATTCATTTGAGAGAGAGGATGGGAGAGAGAGAATGCAAGCAAGCACAGGAACTGGGGGGAAGGGCAGAGGGAGAGAGAATCTTTAAGCAAACTCTGTGTCAAGCCTAGAGCCAGTGTGGGGCTGGATCCCAGGACCCTGAGATCATGACTGGAGCTGAAATCAAGGGTTAGCCACCCAGCTGACTGAACCATCATTAAAGAGAAACTTCATGAAGTTAAAGAGAAACTTCATTAGGGCTACTGGGTGACTCAGTCAGTTGCATCTGGCTCTTGATTTCAGCTCAGGTCACAATCTCATGGTAATGAGATCACGTCCTCAGCGTGGAGCTTGCTTGGGATTCTCCCTCTCCCTCTGCCCCTTCCCTGCTCATGCTCTCTCTCTCAAAAAAAGAAAAAGAAAAAGAAAAAGAAAAGAAAAACTTCACTGAATCAGGGGGTATAATGTAAATTATGGTGACCTGCACATAAAACCTGGCACCAAGTCTAGCCACATACACGGGACGACGTGTATGTGAAGATAGGTATTACCTCTGCACCAGAACGCTGTGCAGCAGCTGACAACTCTGACAGGAGCGGCTTTGATTTGTTCTATTGTTTTTTTGGTTTCTATTTCATTGATTTCTGCTCTGATCTTTAAGATTTCTCTTCTCCTGCTTGGCTTAGGGTTTCTTTCTTGTTCTTTCTCCAGCTCCTTTAGGTGTAGGGTTAGGTTGTGTACCTGAGACCTTTCTTGTTTCTTGAGAAAGGCTTGTACCGCTATATATTTTCCTCTCAGGACTGCCTTTGTTGTGTCCCACAGATTTTGAACCGTTGTATTTTCATTATCATTTGTTTCCATGATTTTTTCCAATTCTTCTTTAATTTCCCGGTTGACCCATTCATTCTTTAGAAGGATACTGTTTAGTCTCCATGTATTTGGGTTCTTTCCAAACTTCCTTTTGTGGTTGAGTTCTAGCTTTAGAGCACTGTGGTCTGAAAATATGCAGGGAATGATCCCAATCTTTTGATACCGGTTGAGTCCTGATTTAGGACCGAGGATGTGATCTATTCTGGAGAATGTTCCATGTGCATTAGAGAAGAATGTGTATTCTGTTGCTTTGGGATGAAATGTTCTGAATATATCTGTGATGTCCATCTGGTCCAGTGTGTCGTTTAAGGCCTTTATTTCCTTGCTGATCTTTTGCTTGGATGATCTGTCCATTTCAGTGAGGGGAGTGTTAAAGTCCCCTACTATTATTGTATTATTGTTGATGTGTTTCTTTGAGTTTGTTATTAATTGGTTTATATAGTTGGCTGCTCCCACGTTGGGGGCATAGATATTTAAAATTGTTAAATCTTCTTGTTGGACAGACCCTTTGAGTATGATATAGTGTCCTTCCTCATCTCTTATTATAGTCTTTGGCTTAAAATCTAATTGATCTGATATCAGGATTGCCACTCCTGCTTTCTTCTAATGTCCATTAGCATGGTAAATTCTTTTCCACTCCCTCACTTTAAATCTGGAGGTGTCTTCGGGCTTAAAATGAGTTTCTTGGAGGCAACATATAGATGGGTTTTGTCTTTTTATCCATTCTGATACCCTGTGTCTTTTGACAGGGGAATTTAGCCCATTAACATTCAGGGTAACTATTGAGAGATATGAATTTAGTGCCATTGTATTGCCTGTAAGGTGACTGTTACTGTATATGGTCTCTGTTCCTTTCTGATCTACCACTTGTAGGCTCTCTCTTTGCTTAGAGGACCCCTTTCAATATTTCCTGTAGAGCTGGTTTGGTGTTTGCAAATTCTTTCAGTTGTTGTTTGTCCTGGAAGCTTTTAATCTCTCCTTCTATTTTCAATGATAGCCTAGCTGGATATAGTATTCTTGGCTGCATGTTTTTCTCCTTTAGTGCTCTGAAAATATCATGCCAGCTCTTTCTGGCCTGCCAGGTCTCTGTGGATAAGTCAGCTGCCAATCTAATATTTTTACCATTGTATGTTACAGACTTCTTTTCCCGGGCTGCTTTCAGGATTTTCTCTTTGTCACTGAGACTTGTAAATTTTACTATAAGGTGACGGGGTGTGGGCCTATTCTTATTGATTTTGAGGGGCGTTCTCTGAACCTCCTGAATTTTGATGCTCGTTCCCTTCGCCATTTTGGGGAAATTCTCCCCAATAATTCTCTCCAGTATACCTTCTGCTCCCCTCTCTCTTTCTTCTTCTTCTGGAATCCCAATTATTCTAATGTTGTTTCATCTTATGGTGTCACTTATCTCTCGAATTCTCCCCTCGTGGTCCAGTAGCTGTTTGTCCCTCTTTTGCTCAGCTTCTTTATTCTCTGTCATTTGGTCTTCTATATCACTAATTCTGTCTTCTGCCTCATTTATCCTAGCAGTGAGAGCCTCCATTTTTGATTGCACCTCATTAATAGCTTTTTTGATTTCAACTTGGTTAGATTTTAGTTCTTTTATTTCTCCAGAAAGGGCTTTTATATCTCTCGAGAGGGTTTCTCTCATATCTTCCATGCCTTTTTCGAGCCCGGCTAGAACCTTGAGAATTGTCATTCTGAACTCTAGATCTGACATATTACCAATATCTGTATTGATTAGGTCCCTAGCCTTCGGTACTGCCTCTTGTTCTTTTTTTTGTGTTGAATTTTTCCGTCTTGTCATTTTGTCCAGATAAGAGTATATGAAGGAGCAAGTATAATACTAAAAGGGTGGCAACAACCCCAGGAAAATATGCTTTAACCAAATTAGAAGAGATCCCAAATCGTGAGGGGGGAGAAAGGGGATAAAAAGAGGTTCAAAAAGGAAGAAAGAAAAGAAAAAAAAAAAGAAAAGAATTAAAAAAAGAAAATAAGAAAAATATAAAAAAGAAAAAATATATATATTAGATAAACTAGTTAAAAAACGTTAAAAAAGAAAAAGGTAAAAGTTAAAATAAAAATTTAACCAGAAGGCGAGAAAAAAAACAAAAAATGAAAAAGAAAAAAATTAGGGGCGCCTGGGTGGCTCAGTGGGTTAAGCCGCTGCCTTCGGCTCAGGTCATGATCTCAGGGTCCTGGGATCGAGTCCCGCATCGGGCTCTCTGCTCAGCAGGAAGCCCGCTTCCTCCTCCTCTCTCTCTCTGCCTGTCTCTCTGCCTACTTGTGATCTCTCTCTGTCAAATAAATAAATAAAATCTTTAAAAAAAAAAAAATTAAATTAACAGCAAGACTAAAAAAAATCACAGGGAAAAAGCCATGAGTTCCGTGCTTTGCTTTCTCCTCCTCTGGAATTCTGCTGCTCTCCTTGGTATTGAAACCGTACTCCTTGGTAGGTGAACTTGATATCAGCTGGATTTCTTGTTGATCTTCTGGGGGAGGGGCCTGTTGTAGTGATTCTCAAGTGTCTTTGCCCCAGGCGGAATTACACCGCCCTTACCCGGGGCCGGGGTGAGTAATCTGCTCAGGTTGGCTTTCAGGAGCTTTTGTTCCCTGAGTGCTTTCCGTAGAGTTCCGGAGGACGGGAATACAAATGGCGGCCTCCTGGTCTCCGGCCCGGAGGAGCCGAGAGCCGGGGGCCCCACTCCTCAGTGTGCCCTCAGAGAACAGCGCCCAGTTACTCCCGTCTGCCTGACCTCCGGCTGCGCTCCGATTCACTGAGCCTGCCACCGGTTCAAGGTAACCCCGAGCTGCGAGCTCACTGTCGGCTCTGTCTCTGTAGCCGGCTTTCCCGTTCCAATACCCGCAAGCTCTGCGACACTCAGACACCCCCGATCCTTCTGTGACCCTGTGGGACCTGAGGCCACGCTGACCCCGCGTGGGCTTCGCCCCGGTTTAGCCTCTGGAGCGATGTCCCTCAGCAGAACAGACTTTTAAAAGTCCTGATTTTGTGCGCCGTTGCTCCGCCGCTTGCCGGGAGCCGGCCCCTCCCCCCGGGGTCTATCTTCCCGTCGCTTTGGATTCACTTCTCCGCCGGTCCTACCTTTCAGAAAGTGGTTGTTTTTCTGTTTCCAGAATTGCTGTTCTTCTTCTCTTCGATCTGCCGATGGATTTTCAGGTGTTTGCAATCTTTAGATAAAGCTATCTAGCTGATGTCCGGCTAGCTGAAGTAGTCTCAGCCTGCTACTTCTCCGCCATCTTGACTCCTCTCCCCGCTTTCTATTTTTTAAAAGATTTTATTTATTTGACACAGAGAGAGAGAGAGAGCACAAGCAGGGGGAGTGGAAGAGGAAGAAGCAGGCTCCCTGCTGAGCAGGAGCCCGATACAGGGCTCTATCCCAAGACCTTGGGATCATGACTTGAGCCCAAGGCAGATGCTTAATGGACTGAGCCACCCAGGAGCCCCAGGATTTTGCATTCTAAAAGAAAAAAAATACACCTCTTTTAAAATGGTATTTTTGTTTGGTGTTCTGCAAGGTACTGAGGAAATAGTCTTTACGGTGAGCTTTGGATGTAACTTTGCTCCATCATTATTGAAAGAGAGGAATAGGGAGGATTTTAAAGGCAGACAATGACAGATCATTCAGGATAGGTGGGGTTTACAAGGAGATAAACACAATCTTAACAACTAAGGAGAGATTTGCTGCAGTAAATAAGATGAGGGAAAGCGTTTGTGAGATGCAAACAAAGGAAGCAAAATTTCCTTAGACATTGAGTGGAGCTAGAAAGATCATGCAGACTTTTTTCCAAGTACACAGCCACCAAGTAAGAATGGTTGGTGACAAGGCAGAAGGCTAAAAAAGGTAATCCTGTGCACCTGACAAATGGAAAGAATAAAGGTTCAAAATTAAAGGCAGGCTATAACAGTATCAAGAAATTCTTAAAAACAAAAGTGATTTGGAAGCACAAAACTTAGTTAATGCTACCCAGTGTCATAATGGGCCAAGAACACTGTGGTTTCCTAAATTAGAAAATGCCATATACCAACATTTTAAGTGAAACATATTACTTTAAGAAAATTAAATATTTAGGTATGACTCTAAAAAACATGCACAGGAATTATATGCTGAAAAATACAAAATGCTGATGAAAGAAATGAAAGAAGACCTAAATAAATGGAGAGTCTTGCCTTGTTCATGGATTAGAAAACTTACCGTAGTAAAGATGACAGTTCTCCCCCAGACTGATACACAAGGGTGATACAGTTTATATAAAAATCCCAGTTAGATTTTTTTGGGGGCACCTGTGTGGCTCAGTCAGTTAAGCATTTGCCTTCAGATCAGGTCATGATTTCAGGGTCCTGGCCCTCTCTCTCTGCCTGCCACTTGCCCTGCTTGTGCTCTCTCTCTTTGTCAGATAAATTAATAAAATCTTTAAAAATAAATAAATAGAAATAAAAATCGCAGTTAGATTTTTTTTTCTAGATACAGACAAGACTATTCTAAAATTTATATGGCATTGCAAAGGAACCAGAAAGGTTAAATCAATTTTGAAAAAGAAGAATAAAATGAGAAGAAGCTATCTACCTTATTTCAAGACCTATTATATAGTTAAAGTAATCAAGATGGTGTGGTCTTCAATCAATTCAATTCAATCTTGCCATTCACAACAACCTGGATAGACCTACAGGGTATTTTATTAAGTGACACAAGTCAGAGAAAGACAAATACCATATGATTTCATTTATATGTGGAATCTAAAAAACAAGACAAATGAACAAACAAACAACAACAGAACAGAAACAGATTCACAGAGAAAAATCTGGTGGTTGCCAGAGGGGAAGGGGTGGTGGATGGGTTAAATAGGTAAAGGGGACTGAGAGTTACAGATTCCCAGTTATAAAATAAATAAGTCATGCTGATGAAAAGTACAGCATTGGGAATATAGTCAATAATACTGTAATGACGTTGTATGGTGACAGATTGTAACTACACTTATTCTGGTGAGCATTTTTTAATGTTTATAATTGTTGAATCACTGTACTGTACACCTGAAATGGTGTAATAGTCTATGTCAACTATACTCCAATTAAAAAAAAGAACTGTGTGGTATTAGTAGAGGGATGGATACACAGAACAGAATAGAATAGAGATTCCAGAAATAGACCCACAAAAATGTGTCAAACTGACTTTTGACAACAGGGCAAAAGTAATTCAGTGGAGAAATGATAGCCTTTTCAGCAAATGGTATGGAAGCAATTGGACATCCCTTGGCAAAAAATAGAACTTTAACTACATTTTACACCCCTTCCACAAAAATTAAGTCAAAATGGATACAGACTTAAAGTGTAAAAATACAGGTTTTGGAGAAAAAACAGGAGACAATCGTTGGAATCTGCAAAGCTATTCCCAAGCTAGACAAAGAGTTCTTAGAGTGGTATCAAATGAATGACCCATAGAAGGAAAAACTGACAAATTAGACTTGAACAAAATTAAAAATTTTGCCGTGCAAAAGACCCTGATAAGAAGATGAAAAGACAACTAAGAGAAAATATATGCAGGTTACGTATCTGATAGAGGACTTGTATCTAAAATATATAAAGAACCATCAAAACTCAACAGTATGAAACAACAATCCAGTTTTGCCCAAAAATGGGCAAAAAACATGACCAGACGTTTCATCAAAGACGATATATACACAGCTAATAAGCACATGAAAAGATGTTCAACATTATTGGTCATCAGGGAAATGAAAATGAAATATCCCTATACAACTGTCCAAAAAACAACAGTGACAACACTAAACACTGATAAAGTTGTGGAGAAACTGGATCACTCATATGTTACTGGGGGTAATGTTAAATGGTACAGTCCTTTCAAAAATAGTTGGGAAGTTTCTTAAAAACACCTAAACAGGGTGCCTGGGTGGCTCAGTGGGTTAAAGCCTCTGCCTTCGGCTCAGGTCATGATCCCGGGGTCCTGGGATAGAGCCCTGAATCAGGCTCCCTGCTCAGCAGGGACCCTGCTCCCCCCTCCCGCACCCCCCCCCGCCTGCCTCTCTGCCTACTTGTGATCTGTCTGTCAAATAAATAAATAAAATCTTAAAAAAAAAAACCACCTAAACATGTAGTTATCATATTTCCTAGCAGTTGCACTATTAGGAGTTTATCCCAGAGAAATAACAATGTATATTCACACAAAACCTGTACATGAATGTCCATAGTATTTATCAGCCCGTATGTTCTTCAGGTGAATAGTTCAATAAACTGTGACATATTCATACCATAGAAGACTACTTACCATACAAAGGAAAGAGCCATTGATACATATGACTTTGATGAATCTTCAAGAAATGGCGCTGAGTGAAAAAAAATCAGATCCCAAAACATTACATACTATATTATTCCACTTATATAACTTTTTGAAATGACAACATGTTAAAACGAAGGACAGATTAGTGATTACCAGAAGTTAGAAACATGAAGGGAAGGGGAAGAATGGGTGTGGTTACAAAAGTACAACATGAGAGATCTTTGTAGTGTTGGAAATGTTCAGCATCTTGACTGTGGTGGTAGAGATCTGAAACTACATGCATGATACAATTGTGTGAGATGTAATATATAGGCACACACATGCACACACAGATATACAAACACAAATGAGTAGGAGTATGAGTAAAACTGAGAAAATCTGAATAAGGTGATTACATTGTATCAATGTCAATATCCTGGTTTTGCAAAATATTATCTTTGAATGAAACTGGGTAACGTGCACAAGGGAGCTCTTTATTTTTTTCTTACAACTGCATATGAATCTATAAATATCTCAATAAAATTTCAAATAAACAAGAATAGGATCCCGGCTTTATTTAAAACATACACAGAGAAAAACTAGAGGATGATTCAATGACCTGCTAAGACTGTTTCAGGGATGCAGAATTATGAATGATGTTTATTCCTTCTATATATGGCTCTGAGCTTTTGATAATATTCATGATGAACATCCAAAGATGGTACTGTCAGAAAAATGAACAATTTGATCTGAACATCAATATAACAGTGTTTTTAAGAAATCTACAAAAAGAAAGGCTGTGGCCAGGGAGACAAATTCATTCTAGTAATATTTTCATTTTGGCAAAGATGAAATGGAGAGAATTCTAGAGTTCCAATATCATTTCTGCCACACTGTAGGTCTGGGGTTTTTTTCTTGGCTTTCCGTTTCTAAAGACACTTTCTCTACTGAGTAGAAGACACAATTCACCAGGTCATAATGTTAAAAGGTCTGGTTTTTAAAGCAAGATGATTGATGGACTTACATTTCTGAAAGTCCTTCTTGTTTGAAGTTAGGAGAAGAAACTAAAGAGAGGGAGCCTACTTATGTAAATTAAGAAAGAGGAGGAGAGGTGGCCGAGTGGAGTTTGAAAAGTGAGGCTAATCGCCCTGGTGAAAAGTAGTGAGAACCTGATATGTGTAAGGCAGTTGTTGTAAGAAGTGAACAGAAGTGAGAGGCCACAAAGTCTGTTGAGGAATAAGAATTTGGTTGTATCACTTGAGGAATTCAATGCAGAGAGTTTAATGCAAATGAAAGAGAAACTAAGAGCCAAACAGCACAGTGAGGAGCCCCAGAGAATGCCAGTAGTAAGAAGCTCCCACCACCCGTCTGCCTGAAAGACAAAGAATAAAGCCATGTTACTGACACTCAGGAGCAAGCATTGCCTGAGGAAGCTGGACGGTAGCTTGTCTGGCAGGAACTGAAGCCACAGACATAGCCACAGCTGGAAAATCTGCCCACATCAGAAAGAGTGAAAACACCCTAGCTTCTTTCTCATTCCCACCCTCCAATCTCCTACCAATGCCAAGCCCAGTCGCAAGCCAGATGACTTGCAAGCCTGGGGAATGAATGTAGGCCGTAAGAGTCAACTCTCTAGGATATAGATCAGGTCTGGGGAAGGGCGCGAAACAAATTTCAGAACAAACAGGCCTAGGACTAGCACAGTCAGTCCTAATTAAGTTACTCCACATTCATTCTCACCTCATTTCTTCTTCTGCCAGAATATGAGACAACTACCACTCTACTGCTCTACTCTACTGCTCATGCTTCTGCCAGATATGAGACAACTACCACTCTACTGCTCTACGATATAACTCACCAGCTCTCTCCAACAGCAGGAAGAAGAAAGTTTCATTAGTCATTCTCTTGTCTCAAGTTTGAGATTTCCAAGCACTATGGAATCTCTCCCATAAATAGTAGATGTGGCTCTTTGTAGTCTTGTGACCTATAAGTCAAATTACCATGTGCTTACCAATGATCCTCACATAAAGTAGTAGGGAGAGAGACATAGAATAAAATGAGAAGTTGTTGGTTATGACATGCATAATGATGTATGCCTGGCTGTTATAATCCTTGTTCTGATAACTGGTCATATGGCCGTAGCTGATCTTTATCACTTTCTTCTTCCACCACACATTTTATGTTACTCTTGCTCTTCAGCTAGCACACTGACTGGTTGCAGTTCTTTCCTCAGAGGGGTGATCCAATCCTTCATTCCTGAAAGTTCTGAATTCTTGGCGGTCCGGTGTTTATTAGGTTGCTCTAAACTTTGATTGACTTTTACTATCAGAAAAAGTACTGAAAGAAGGCTTCATGAATCTCCTGTTTCAGATATAGTCCCCACTGCTCCACCATACTCACTGTATAGCAGCAAACCAATTTCCCGTCGTTTTTTAAAATGATTTTATTTATTTATCAGAGAGAGAGCACAGGCAGAGGGAGAAGCAGACTCCCCACTGAACAAAGAGCTCCACACAGGACTGGATCCCAGGACCCTGGGATCATGACGTGAGCCGAAGGCAAATGCTGAATGGACTGAGCCACCCAAGCATCCCCCAGTTTCCTATTGTTAATCATGATCAATCAGCTCAGCCCATATAATCATCCCTTCTCTACTTGTTGGCTCAGTGGTATGAGGAGCTCCAAATGCCCAGTGAGTCTCTACTTCTAGCTAATAATGAGACTGGATAGAAGCAGTTTCTTCCTTGAGAAATTTCTAGACCAGCAGAGTTTAAGGCTGTGGACAGGAAGCAAAAATGTTATAAGCAGATTATTAGATACAATAGTGAAAACAAGGGCATTCCCACCTCATCCCCTTAATCCCTGGTCCCATGTATTTTGTGTAACGGAGAAAGAAATATACCATATGTTGGTCAGTGGTTCAAAGAATATGCCACATGCTGAGGGACAGCATGCCAGCACACAGAATGTGACCTTCTACTTATGATAGCATAACTGAATCTTAATTAAACCATTCCACAATTTTATCAGGCCAGCAGCTCCTCAGTGATGGGGTACATGCCAAGATCAGCAAATTGAGTGTTATTATTTATTACTGAACTTTCCTTGCAGTGGAATATGCCCATAACAAGTATTGTTGTGTGTGATAACATGATGGTGAATTAGGTATTCTATAAGCCCATAGATGGTGGTGTTGAGAAGGCAAATCCATACTCATAATAGTAAGAACAAAGTATGGTCCTTCCATGATAGGAAAGAATCAAATGTAATGAACTTGTTAACTGGCAGGCTGATCCCCCAGAGAATGGTGTCAGATTGGGAGCTCAATGGTGCCAAAATGACCTCAGATTTGGTCGACTAGGCACTCAGCAGCAGTAGTGACAGATCAACTGTGGTAGGAAAATTTCACATTATTGAATCTTACGAGTTTCTCATTGGATAACAACCCGATCTGATCAGAAGCTGATTGATATAAGAGCCTGACGGATGCCACCTGCAAGGTATCAATCTTCCTGAGTAGAGAGGAAAAGGGCCAGGAGTAATTCTAAAAGAAAATAGGCTCAGCTTATTAAAGACAGAAAGTGGCTTCCAACTTTTCTAGCTCGGGCAACTGGGTGGATAACAATTCACTGAGCTTAGAGTACAGGAGTTTGGGAACGTGTTAAATTTAGATGCCTATAGGATGTCACAGTAAAGCTGCCAAAGATGTAGTCTGAAGTTCAAGAGAAAAGTTTGTGATGGATATATGTAATTGGGAGTCAACAGAACATAAAGAGTCTTTGAAATTATGGGAGTGGGTGACCCTTCACTCAGGGTCTAGGTAGGATGATCAGAGAAGAGGACCAGAGACAAAGCTTAGACATCACCAGCATTCAAGTGACTGGCCAAGGAAGAGAAGGTTGTGAAGAAGTCAGAGTGGTGTCTTAGAAGCCAAGAGAGAAAGAACTACCAAGAAAAAGAGAGTGGTCAAAGAGGTCTAACTCACCTGAGAGGTCAAACAGGATAAACCTGAAAAGATCGAAAAAACCTGAGCAATGGAGGGTCAATAATGGCCTCACTAAAAGTGAAAATGGATGACCCCTTAACCAAATCCTTGCTTGCTTGCTTTCTCAAAACATCTGTCCCCAAAATTTGATCAATTTGAGGGAAAATGACTTTCAACCTGCAGTTTAAGTGTATAAGCAAGAAAAATCATGCTCTTGATGGAGAATCTGGGCAGAGTATGTGACAGAGAGAGAAGGGCATGGGAGACAAGGATCTCTCTCACTATTCTCTCTATTACCTAGAGAATGGAAAAGGTGAAACCAGCAATTAATTTCTTGTTGCTCCTGGGAACTCTGAAAATTGTGGTCCTCTTGGCCTGGCAAAATTTTTCCTATTAGAAATAGTGTATAGGAAGTGTTTATTCTTTCTCACTGAAGAGTCAATAAAGTAACAAAATCTTAAAATCTGTTAAAATAATTTTTAAAAACCATAATCCTACCATTAATTTTTAAGTATGTTCTTTTATAAGTATACTTTTATAAGTATACGTGGTTGTTATCATAGCATATGATTTTTTTTCCAAATTAGAATCATAAAGTTTTCAAAAAGCTTAGAATTTTGCTTCATCCCCTTGAAATCCTTAGGGAAACCTTGCCTTTAAAAGCCAAAGGGGAAAAAAGATTGAGAAAGACCAGTCTTTAGCAATCCAGAAGAGACTTTGGAGGTCATCTTATCAAACCCCTCATTTTAGAGTAAACTAAATTGAAGCCCAGAGAAGTAGAGTGGATTTATTTAAAGTCAGGAAGTAATACATGGCAGGACCTTCTCTAGAACTCTGGTCTTTGGGGTCTAGTTTTCAGCACTCTTGATACCATTATACCTCTGTCTCTAGCAGTAGTTTTGCTTAGCATAATTGTGATTAGAGTGCCATGTGTTGTATGTACACACCATCTGGGAGATTGCAAAAATAACCACAATAGTCTGCAGCTCCTACCCTCATGAGATAGAGTTCATTTATCCATCATTTGAATCTTATGACTTTCTTTGACCACAGAATGCAGTGGAAGTGATGCTGTATGATTATCAGCCTAAGCCTTAAGAAATCTCAGAGCTTCTCCTTTTACAGTTTTAGAACTCTGAGACTACCACGTGTAGAACCTGTGGCAAGCCTGCTGAATGACAAGAAACAAAGGACTCAGTCATCATCACTGCCCCGAAAAACACCAGATACAGAAATGAGGCTGAATTACATCATCCAGCCTTTAGCCATCCTGCCAGCAAAGCCTGCTCAGACCAGAAGACTGCCCACCCAAACCACAGAATCAAAAGTGAAAGGATTGTTTGCATTAAGACACTAAGTGTGGGGACTTTTTTTTAACACTGAAAAGGTAACAATGCATACATTTTTTCATTGTGTTGATAACCTACTCCATTAGAGTAAATCATGCTTCATGTCTTTCAGCTTCTTGAATCAGAAGGCTAGGATGGATTTTTTTCCTGCCTTAATTTTTGTTTTATTATTTTCTTTTAGATATCTAAGCTTTAAGAGTCAATTTATAGAACAAATTTTTGTACATGCAAGTCTATGTACAGCTTTTTGCAGGCCATCTGCTTTGAAAAGAACTGTTGGTAGAGCCCTTTATTTTTACCAACAAACTCCACCTCCCCTGCCCACATCTCAAGGCATTCAACAAGGATCTGTACATATGGATCAAGGTGGTACTAAAGTTATGGGGGTTGGGCGAGGGCGAGGAAACAATTCCACCGAAAGTTAGGACACAGCAGTGACTTGTTTTCTTAGTTTGACTCCAGCCTGGGGCTTTCTAAATAAGCACTGCAGAAGCATCTCCCCAAGTGACGCACTGAAGAAAATGAAGCAGAATGAATATATTCCTGATCTGGAGCATGGCAGATGAACAGGCTGAGAACTCCTACTCCTGTCAAAGGCTCTAGGGATTTATTACTCATAGCTATTCATTTCCATGGAATCCTTAATTTGATACACAATGACTCTTAATGAACATGAGCTTGTAGCAGACATCCATATTTGATTGATTAACTCCTGAAGTCACATGGACTTAAAGCATCTAATGACCCAATCTTGTAATCAAGTTCGATAATTAGTTCAATAAGATTGTACCAAACACTGAGTCTGGGCTCTGCAGTACAGCAAAATACTGAGCTGGACAATATTCGAGTGTTGCCATTACATGCCTCTACTATCTCTCAGAAAGGAGAAGGTAAAGGGGATTATTGTCTTTTATAGATTTAGTCCCTGTAATTATATCCTGATCAGTCAAGATCTTTTTTTTTGTCCTTTAAGTATACTTCAAGGGTAAGTCAAATGTTTTTAGACTATAAAGTTTGCAGTAAGATGTTTCACTTTTATTGTGTTCCAAGCCCACTTACTTTTTCTCCACTGAAGTCCTCTAACAAGAGATAAGAAATAAAAGTAGTCATACTCAATGATACAGACTCTAATTAACAATAACCATCAACTAAGAAGCTCTCTTCCAAACTCAAAATCTGAGAAGGATAAAAAATAAGAAGAAAATGTAATAATCAATAAATAGTCATCTTTCAGGAACCACTATTTATCCAACAGAAGCTTATTGGGTGCCAATCTTGTGCCAGGCATGATGCAAGAGTCCAAAGATTCAGAAGTAAACAGGAAAGATCTTGGTCTCACCCCTAGGGAATAGTCAGATTGCCCTGGCCTCAGCCTGAGGTCTAGGCAGTTGACCCTTGAACAACATGGGGGTGAGGGGCACCCACTCGCTGGGCAGTTGAAAATCCATGTATAACTTTTGTATACCCCCCAAATTTAACTCTGAATAGTCTACTGTCAACTGGAAGCCTTACCAAGAACATAAACTGTTGGTTAACACATATTTCATATCTTATATGTATTACATAATAGACTCTTACAATAAAGTAAGCTAGAGAAAAAATGTTATTAAGAAAATCACAAGGAAGAGTAAATACATGTACAGTAGGTAATTCAAAGTGATGTAGTTCAAGGGTCAACTGTATTTCTTCCAGTTGCACCTTTCACCTCAACGATCTGTCTGTACTATGAGAAAAGTTACCTGGTGATGTGGTTTCTTTAAGATAATAATAATAATGGTAACAGCAGCAGCAGCAGCAGCAGCAGTAACAGCAGCAATAATAAATAATACATAAAGTGCTTACTATTTGCCAAAAACTATTCTATGCAATTTCATACACTAGGTGACTTAATCTTGAACAATTTTTTGAGGTAGCATTATTATTTCTTTTATTTTACAGATGAGAAAACTGAGGCAGAGGGAAGTTAAGTAATTACACAGATTCAAACTATTCACTACATGGTTATTACTAAGACAAAACACTGTAGAGAATTGTTATTTTTTAACAACAAGGGTTGAAAAAAATGTGATGTTGCTGACACTGAGTTAATTAATGAATTTGGATGTCAATATATATCATTCTCTAAGCATTCAGCCTAATTGAGATTTAACAATCTGGTCTGAATGTTTTCCACCTAATGAGATGTCCACATCTAAAGGAAAATACATTGGAGTTTGTGTTGAATTTTCTTAAAAACTGCTGCTGATTTATAATCAGCCTGTCCGTTCTCTTCTCCGGCTTTTAGCTTATAAGCTAGTACGTCTGTTTCTGTATTAAAGTGGGATATCAGGTCCTACATATTCCCAGAGGAAGCCAGGGGAATTTGGCCATGCTTACTAGAATTTTTTGGTGGGCACCTTTCTCTACATATATAAAGATCCCGAATCTGGGGTTTTGCAAAAGCCCAGTTTCGATGATTTACTCCATTGCCAAAGCATATATCAGATGAAACTTTATGTTCTGTCTCGTGCGTGCGTGTGTGTGTGTGTGTGTGTGTACCTGAGCCAGGTGGGTAGACTCTCTGAAGAATGCTTTGCCTAAACTTACCCTGGTCTCCTGGAGATAGCTGCAAGCCTTCACCTGATGCCTGGGGCAAGAGCATTCCAAAGCAAAGGCCACAGCTGCTTACTTGTTTTAACAGACAAACTAGCACACTAACAACCCTTGTTTGACCCCAAAGACACATGAGTAAGATACCTATCAAAATTAAACATAACTTTTACAAATAGCAATGATGATGTTGACAATTATAGTAGTAGCTGACATTAATTGCCCTTTTATAATGTGCTAGTCTCCATGCTAAATGCTTTATAGCATTTACAGTCTATTCATTTAAATCTCATAATAGGGCGCCTGGGTGGCTCAGTGGGTTAAGCCGCTGCCTTCGGCTCGGGTCATGATCTCAGGGTCCTGGGATCGAGTCCCACATCGGGCTCTCTGCTCAGCAGGGGGCCTGCTTCCCTTCCTCTCTCCTACTGTGATCTCTCTCTGTCAAATAAATAAATAAATAAATCTTTAAAAAAAAAATCTCATAATAATCCTCATTCCAAAAAAAATTTTAAAAACCATTGTTGCAAAGTTTTCAAACTTCGGTATGTGTAGAAATTATCTGGAAAGCTTATTGAAAATGTAGCTTCCCGGGGCACTAGGGTGGCTCAGTCGGTTAGGCATCTGCCTTTGGCTTGGGTCATGATCTCAGGGTCCTGGGATTGAGTCTCACATTGGGCTCCCTGCTCTGCGGGGAATCTGCTTCTCCCTCTGCCTCTGCTCCTTCCTCCACTCTTGCTCTTTCTCACTCTCAAATAAATAAATAAATAAATTTTTAAAAGTAGCTTCCCAAGCCCCACTCTGGAACATTTGATTCAATAGATCTGAAGAGTACTCCTAACACCTTTTACTTAAAATAACAGAACACTGATTAAAATGACTGCTATCCATCAATCCAATTAAATACAGTTATTATAGACTGATTGTGCCCTCCCCAAATTTATATGTTGAAATCCTAATTCTCAATGTGATGATATTTGGATGTGGGACTTTGGGAAGTGATTAAGTCATGAGGTTGGAACCCTCCTGAATGGGATGAATGCCTTTATTTAAAAAAAAAATAGCCCAGAAATTTCCCTTGCCCCTTCTTCCATGCAAGGGCACAGTGAAAAGATGGCCAACTATGAACCAGGAAGTGAGCTCTCACCAGACATCAAATCTCCTGGTACCTTGCTCTAGGATTTTCCAGCCTCCAGAACCACGAGAAAAAAAGTCCTGTTGTTTTTAAGCTACCCAGTCTATGGTATTCTACTGCTGCTCAGATGGACTAAGACAAAAATTTACTATGCTTTTACTCAGAAATGAACAAGATAAGATACCCTGTTATTCATCATCTCCTTCACCAAGGAGTAAAAAATATATGTTGATTGGGTGATGGATTTGGGGGAAAGCAAGTGAAATTATCAGGGAGGAAAAGGAGAGGGAAAGAAAGGTTCAAAGAAGGGGGATGTTCTGATTATCCATCACTTCATATCAAACCATGCTGAGACTTAATGTCTTAAAAGAACGACAATCATTTAGTTTGTTTATGAATTTGGAATTTGGGTAAGGGTCAGTAGGGGTGGCTTGTTTTTGCTCCATGTGGTACCAGCTGAGGTGGCTTGACCTCTGTTTCCAGGGGCTGAGCATCTATTTCCAAGATGGCTCACTCACATGTATGGTGAGTTGGTACTACTGGCTATTGATTCCTCTCCATGTTGGCCTCTTCTATAGGGTGACTTGGGCTTCCTCATAGCATAGCGGCTGGGTTACAAGAGTGATCATCACAAGGGACAAGAAATGGGAGCTGACAATTTCTTAAGGCTTGGGTTCAGAAACTAGCACAATATTATTTCTGTAACATTCAAATGGTCAAGTGGACACAAAGCTCAGATTTGAGAGGAAGGGACATGGCTTTGCTCTTCATTTGCAGGAGTGTCAGAGAACATCGGGGTAATGTTCTCAAAATTGCAACAGGGACAGAGAAAAGGAAGCTTGAAAACATAAAAGAAAGTTTGCCTGTTTTGCTAAGGCCAGTTCTTTTTTTAAGAAAATTTAATCGAGGGCAGTTGAACCTGGATTTTTCTTACAAATTGCTGCTGACTTTCAGTCATCCTGTCCAAATCTCTTCTTAGGTAAAGTCATTCAACCTATAAGCCTCAGTTTTATCATCTATAAATTAGGGATAACAATTAGGGATAATTTCCCTTCCAATGAAGATTGGAAGTGACTTCATTATTCATTGGAAGTTTGGAAGCGACCACAGTCACTGAGCATGTCTCTTTTCAAGCATGCCTTTCCAATTTGAGGTAAGCTGGCTATCTGGGAAAGTTGGTCACATGAGAATTAGATACAAGGGTTAAGATAGCGGTATCTCTCCATCACAACTAATGCTAATAAAGATGATTTTGCTAAGTCTAAGTGGCTTGCTCAAGTTGAACCACTTAGAAACATATTCAATAATTTTATTCTATCACTTCAAGACCGGGGCCATAGTTTTCCATTGAGAATAAGATATTAGGATGTCTTAAAAAAACTGTGATATAAAATTCTCAATCACCAAGATTTAACACTTTCTAAACACTAGATGATTTTCTTAGCTCTTTAAAAAATAAGCCATTGGTAGGGTGCCTGGGTGGCACAGTCAGTTAAGTGTCCAACTCTTGATTTTGGCTCACATCATGATTTCAGGGTCCTGAGATTGAGCCCCCCATTGGGCTCTATGCTCAGAGTAGAATTTGCTTAAGATTCTCTCTCTCCCTTTCCCACTGCCTCTCCCATTCATGCTCTCTCTCAAATAAATAAAAAAATAAATCTTAAAAAATAAGCCACTGGTGGGACGCCTGGGTGACTCAGTGGGTTAAGCTGCTGCCTTCAGCTCAGGTCATGATCCCAGGGTCCTGGGATCGAGTCCTGCATCGGGCTCCTTGCTCAGCAGGGAGCCTGCCTCTCTCTCTGCCTCTGCCTGCCTCTCTGCCTGCTTGGGTGCTTTCTCTCTCTCTCTCTTTCTGACAAATAAATAAATAAAATCTTTAAAAAAAAAATAAGCCATTGGTGTATCATGGAGCATATTTAAAAATCACCTTCAAGCATTAGAATATTAAGAAAATATTTTCATAATAGAATATAACCAAAGAATAGATCAACAATCTGTTTGCTGCTGTTTCCTAATTTAAAACATTCATCCTTCTAGGGTGTTTTTTTTTTCTGTGATACATTATTCAGTTTAACATCTGAAAAAACATTAGTTTTTAGTTAGAATTGTCTTCATAATTTCCAGTTCTATGCTTAATCCAATACTTAAGAACTTCTGATAAATGAAGCAAATTCTTTTTTTTTCAGATTTTATTTTTTTTTAAGATTTTATTTATTTATTTGATAGAGATCACAAGTAGGCAGAGAGGCAGGCAGAGAGAGGGGAGGGGGAGAAGCAGGCTCCCTGCTGAGCAGAGAGCCCCATGCCAGGCTCCATCCCAAGACCCTGGGATCATGACCTGAGCCAAAGGCAGAGGCTTTAACCTATTGAGCCACCCAGGCGCCCCTCAGATTTTATTTGTTTATTTGACAGAGAAAGACGCAGCGAGAGAGGGAGCACAAGCAGAGGGAGTGTCAGAGGGAGAAGCAGGCTCCCCGCAGAGCAGGAAGCCCAATATGGGGCTCAATCCCAGGACCCTAGGATTCTGACCTGAGCTGAAGGCAGATGCTTAGTGACAGAGTCACCCAGTGCCCTAAAGCAAATTCTTGATATCATTTCATACAACACAAAATTGTGAGTTAGGACTCTCTAAATTAGTATGAATAAAGAGGAGAAACAGGAAACAGATAAATATTGAACTTGACCTAAAAGTCAAGCTATTCTACATGAAGCCAGATATACAATGAAGAAATAATACAAATAATGTCTTTACTTCTCTTTTGTGCCTAGTGTCATATTTCATTAGGAATATTCATTTATTTTTCATTTTACAAATAGAAATGAATCTTTTAGATAAAAAAATTGCTCATCCTTGTATGTGTCATTATTTCATTAGACTCCAAATGTTTGAGAAAAACTATACAGATGGTGATGACATAGGCAGTGGGCTGGATTGCTCCAAGAGAGTGTAAATGAGAAGAGAGCCAAAGACAGATCTCAGGGAACACCCACATGAAAGAGACAAGGAAGAGTCAAAGAAAGAGACTGAAGAAGGAGAAGCAAAAATATGTAGGAAGAATACAAGAGAAAGTGTTTTCATGGGATTAAAGGGAAGCTGGAGTTTGAAGAAGTTTTGCTGATTACAGAAAGGGATCAAGAATGTCAAATTCTTCCCAAGTCACATGGGAGAAGAATTAAGAAGACTTTATTAAAAAGATAGAATCAGTGAACTCAAGGAGAGCATTTTCAGCAAAGTGGTGTGGCTAGAAACCCTTAACAGGACTGAGGTGTGGGAGGGAATAAAGCAATAGAAACAGTGAGTACAGAGTACTCTCTCCAGACTCTTGGCAGAAAACAAAAGGTGAAAAATAGGATGTTAGCTATAGTGTCAAGAAATGTGTGTGTGTGTGTATGTGTGTGTGTGTGCGTGCATGTGTGTGATTCTTAACATGAAAATAATTGTTTAAATACTGGAATCAGCTAGTATAAAGGGAATGTTTTAAAGGGGTATAAAAGGGGTACCTGGGTGGCTCAGTGGGTTAAGCATCTGCCTTTGGTTCAGTTCATGATCCTGGAGTCCCAAGATTGAGCCCTGCATCAACCTCCCTGCTCAGCAGAGAGTCTGCTTCTTCCTCTGCCTCTCAACCCACTGTGCTCGCTCACTCTCTCTCAAATAAACAAAATATTTTTTTTAAAAAGGAAGGAATTCTATGAAAGGGGCATAAAAAATGGAGTCTTAAATACAGAGAACAAACTGGTGGTTGCCAGACAGGAAGTTGAAGGGATGGGTGGAATAAAGGAGATTAAAAGTACATTTACCTTTTTTCTTAAGATTTTATTTATTTATTATTTGTTTGTTCATTTGTTTGTTTGTTTGTTTTAAAGAAAGAGAACAAGCAAGTGCATGAGTTGGAGGTGTCAGAGGGAGAGGGAAAAGGAGAGGGGAAAGAATCTTAAGCAGACTCCCCACTGAGTATGGAGCATGGAGCCCAACTTGGGGTTCAGTCTCACAACCCTAAGATCATGACCTGAATGGAAACCAAGAGTCAGATGCCACCCAGGCACCCCAAGAGTGTACCTATTTTGATTAGCACTGAGAAATGTTGAGTCATTATACCGTATACTTGAAACTAATATAACCTTATATTAATTATACTTTCCTTTCATTTAAAGATTTATTTATCTGTGTGTGAGATAGAATATGTGTGAGCAGGGGGGAAGGGCAGAAGGAAAAGGAGAGAGAATCCCCAGCCGGCTCCCCACTGAGCACAGAGCCCAATGTGGCGCTTGATCTCATAACTCTGAGATCATGACCTGAGCCAAAATAAAGAATCAGATGCTTAACAGACCGAGCCCTCCACCTGCCCCTCCACTTCAATTTTTTAAAAAAAAGGGTTTGAAGATGCTGGTAGGGATCCGATCTCAGATCTTGATGCAGAGAAAAGCCTCAGATAGAAGGGAAAATTGTTTCAGAGTGATGTGGGGGAAGTAAGAAAGAAAGATTAGAAATACAACTTTTAAAAGGTGTAGTCAATGAAACAATATTGGCTATGAGTCAATCATTCTTGAAGTTGGCTGATATGTACCTGAGGGTTCATTTTATATTCTGTACAGTTTTTAAATATGTTTTAAATTTTTCATGATGAATAGCTGAAAAAATATCAACAAAGAAATTATGAGTAGAGTATTGCTATGTTTTTTGGAAGATGGCTTCAGTTTCTCTGCAACAAGTATGACAAAAGGGTGATGTTAAAAATTAAGGTTGTGGGTTGAGAGTTTAGTAAGAGTGGTAAAGGTTTCAAATGACTGTTCTAAGAATGGGAGAGTGAGTACACTGGGGATCAAATTCTTGATGAACCAGTTGGGGTTGGAAGTCTTGCATTTCCAGCGGCAAATATTTGTGTGTTTTAAGATTTTCTCTAATAGCTCTCTGGAGCCTAAGTGTAGGAGCCACTGGGAAGATCATAACTGATTTTTAATGGGCTGGTGAAACTGAAGAGTAAGAGAAGCATCAATAAAAAAAAGATTTAACATGATGGCACAGATTCTTTCCCCCTCATGAAAAAGCTACTGTGGTTAGAAGTATAGGGGGGCACCTGGGTGGCTCAGTGGGTTAAAGCCTCTGCCTTCGGCTCAGGTCATGATCCCAGGGTCCTGGGATTGAGCCCCACATCGGGCTCTCTGCTCAGCAGGGAGCCTGCTTCCTCCTCTCTCTCTGCCTGCCTCTCTGCCTACTTGTGATCTCTGTCTGTCAAATAAATAAATAAAATCTTTTAAAAAAAATCCTCTTATGTAATATCATATAATATGAATTGTGTTTACAAGGAAATTGAATGATAGTCACATAAAATAAAACAAAAGTACTTTCAAAAGTATTTTTAGATTTTAAACCAAATGTACTTTTAAGTATTTACAAATTATTTATACTAATTAACTAATAACAATCTAGAGGCAAATTCACTTCAGATATTGATCTCCAAAGTTAGCAACCTTTCTGCTATCTCCACTGATGGCTTTATTTCCCATTCTAGGCTTCCAACTGTTATGCTTATTCAGATCTAAATGTACTTTTAATGGAGATTAACTGTTGTATATTTTCCACCTTCTTTACCAATATTTTCATAGCCTAAGAGTTTCTTGTACCAGAATACCTATAGTCCATTTGGGACTAGTGACCACTGACAAAAATCTTCTCAATTTGCCATATACCCATCCCCCAAATATGTTTATATTTTGCAACCTGGACCCTGGGGTTTAAATATTATGGACAGTTCGTTACCAGTAACCAACACTTAGGTTGCAAAATAGTACTTCACTAACCAATTGCACTGTCAATTTTAAGAGGATGAGAGACATCTGTCAAATTCCCTATGAATGAAAGGCAATAGGTCATGGAATGATACAATGCCATTGCCAATTCACGTAAACAGACTGGAGAAGTCAAAGCAACCCTTGCATTGATAACAACTGTGAACGCCAGACAAAATACAAAAACCATCTCTATAAAGGTGTCAGAAAACTGAAAAGAGAGCAAAAAAATTATAGAGCCAGAATAAAGTCAGTGTAGAGATCCCAGAATTTAAGACCATCACTTGGACCTTGTTTTCTCTGGGGCTATTTTCCCATTTCAGAGGAGGATACTAAGGAATTGAGATGTTAAGTGGCATGTTTAACAGCTTGTAGGGCTGGGTAGACAGGGCTTGGAGTCCTGAAACTGCCAAAGGCGGGATGAGAGATTCACACTTAGGGATGGGACTCCGAAAGCATGTACTCTAGTAGAAGAGTGAACCAGAAGAAAGTGTTCATCATCAAGACTCCAGCTCAGCTTTGAAACATTATTTCAGTTCCTGTACTTGGATTGAAATGGCCCCTATTGCTAGTGACACAAACATTTAATGAAATCAAATATAAATCCACTCTGGAGGAAGAGAAGATTAATTTAGGCATCAAAAAACTTCACGGGGTGCCTGGGTGGCTCAGTCATTAAGCGTCTGCCTTTGGCTCAGGTTATGATCCCAGAGTCCTGGGATCAAGGCCCACATCGGGCTTTCTGCTCAGTGGGGAACCTGCTTCTCCCCTCCTCTCTCTCCCTTTGCCACTCCTCTCCGTGCTTCTTTCTATATATAGTTCATTTAAAAAATAAATAAATAAAAATAAAAAGCAAGAGAAACAATAGACAATAAAAATATCTGTACAGAGACTCCATTATTGGGGTTGTCAGTCAACAACTTCAGAATAATTGTGTTTGCTACAAACAAAAGACATAATTAAGAGGAGAAATTCTAGAATTTAGAAACAAAAAAATCTAGAACTTGGTAGGTAGATTTAACAGCAGACTGGATACAGATGAAGGGAGATTTAATAAACTAGAAAACAGGTCAAATGAAAATATCTAGACTGAGATATGGAGAAAACAAAGAATGAGAAAGACAGAAGGAAAAATAAATGACATAGATGACTCAATGATAAGATCTTGCTTACATTTAATTTGAGTTCCAGGAGGAAAAAGTAATAACAGTATAAGAGCAATATTAAAGATATAATGGCTGAGAATTCTCCAAAATTGATTTTTAAAAATCATCTAAAAAGGCCCATAAACCCTAAGGAGGAAGTTGGAGATGAAGCTGGAAAAGCACTTTGGAATCAGAGTATCGAATACTGTCTCAGTCTAAGGGGTTGAAACCTAAGGAAGTATGAAGGGCCATTTCCTTAAAATAAAAAAAAAAAAAAAGAAAGAAAGAAAAGAAACAAGAACAAGAAAGGGCAAAGTATGAATACTTAAAGGAAGTCAAGAGTCAAATCTGAGAAAATTGATGGTAAGGATCAAGTCCAAGCAGAGAGGAGGGAGACCAAAAGCAAAAGAAAAACATCCCATCGGTTGGGAACTTAGGCAGAGCTGAAATGGAATAAGAAAGTAGAGCCAAGCACCATGGTGAATACCCATCCTTTTCATGTGGACAGTCTGACTACATAATGCAAATGGTTTAATTTCACTTAAAGGCACAGCACTGGGGTGGATGGCTGAAGGCTTTAAGGAGGTGAGTAACTCAGTACTATCTGTGTTTTACAAAGATAATTCTGTAGTCTGTGTGACAGATGGACCGAAGAACTTGTGATGTTTAATGCATGCCATGTGCTTGAGCTGATGCCTGGCATGCAGTGAGCACTCCATGAGCAGAGAGTGAACAGTAATAGGGCTTTAAAAAAAAAAAGATTTTATTTATTTATTTGACAGACAGAGATCACAAGCAGGCAGAGAAGCAGGTAGAGAGAGAGGAAGGGAAGCAAGCTCCCCACCGAGCAGAAAGCCCGAGGTGGGGCTCGATCTCAGGACCCTGAGACCACGACTCAAGCTGAAGGCAGAGACCTCAACCCACTGAGCCATCCAGATGCCCCAGTAATAGGGCTTTTTGAAGAGAAACCTGAGGCAGCAAGATCCATCAGGATTGTACTGAGATCATCTAAGGGAGCCAAGAGAGGTTCAGGTACCCCCCTGTCAACAGCTGGGAGAATGAAAAGGGGGTAAGATGTAGCAGGGCTTGAGGTCAGGGACTGAGTAGGTATGAGAGAGCCTGTGTGGGCAAGGAGCACAGGGGTAATGACATAAGGCAGAGAGCCAACATTAGCAGTTCACCCCTATACTTACCTAGGATACATGCTCTGTGTTCAAGTGTGTGAAGCTCACTAAATCCTATGCCCAGATAACATTGACAGTGATGGGCCCGATTAAACAAATTCATGTATGCTCCCATGGATAAAAAAAAAGTCCCATTAGATTTTCAGAACTGAAGGGGCCCACTGTAGTCCAATATTCTGCAAGAATGCACAAGCCCAGTGCCAACTTTGATGAGAGGCAAATGCTTTAGTGATCAATTTCAGCCATTCCAGGCTCCCAAAAATTTGTACAAACCCGGCCCGCTGTTAATTTCTCATACAGCTGAAGAAGTAATTCAGAAATATTAAAAGAAAACTTACTTGTTTAGGTAATCTACTCCCCCTTTCCACATGGCCACCCCTCCACCAAACCCGTTGCTTATGAGTAACAGCTCAGAACAGACACTGCTTGTCTTCTCAGCCCAAGCAAGCTGTCTTGCAAGAGAAGTTAAGAATAGATTGCAGTTCCCAATAAGATCTCTGCTTCTTCCCTTTATTGCTCTCTCAATTAAACGAAAGGAAATCGGTTTGTCAAAGGAATTTATAAGGCTCAAATTCTTGATGTGACTAGGTAAGGCATGAAGGCCAGATGGCTCACTACGGAAGTTTTCAATCTGTGGGCATCTCCAGTGGGTGGTTTACCTTGATTATTTTGGGTAAGTCCACTTCTGCCCCGAGAGAAGCAGGTGGAGGGAAATAAGAGGTGGCTGATAATGGTGCGGTAAAGAGGTGAGGAGGAGGAAAACCTTCTTACTGTTCTAGTATCTTCTGGAGTCTCATGACAAAACCCAATTTCTCCCAAGGTAACCTCTACACTGCCAACTTCACTATCAGCCAGCCGTAGGAAAGACAGAGTCATGAGTGACATGACCTTGGCTCCTTTCCTCCCCATCTCTGTATGCCTCTCCTACCCATCATTACCCACTTTCCCAATGTTGAACCCCAATTGCTTTCAAGCTGTGCCTCTCCCTTTGCCGCCTGCTAAGATGTAATCCTCTCCCGTGATCTGGACCTCTCTTTCCCTTTTTCAGCTTTGCCCCACAGACCCTGAGCTCATGTTTGTGTTTGCTCTACCAATGCTGAAAAGGAGGTCCTCCACATGGGCATGTTAAGGAAAGTGGGAGCCTTGTTAGAGTCACTTACAAGCAATGGTATCTGGACTCTGCCAGAAAGAATGGCATCTTGAAAGAGTTGCAACAATGTGAACAGACATAGTACTTCAACGTTTTTGCTCACCTCAACTATGGTTTAAATTTAGTGCTAAGTTAGGTTACTTTCAGTTTGTTTCCGTGTATGGACAATGACTTTGGGAGAGATACCATGCCCATCTGGCTCATGTTCATGCCTACCCACACATGGTCCCCCCTCCAACACCCATGTCTGGCACACAGGGTTCTACAATTGTTCCCCAGACTTGCTGGGAATGAGCACATGATCACTGATTTTTCTCATTCTGAATCTAGCGATATCAAGAAATATTTTTCCATTTTAACAGCAGCTCTTGAAATACCAGTTTTAATATTTGCTAACGGTTATGTAATCATTCAATAATTAATTCTCGCAATATCTTGTGGAATATCTTATGAAAGTTTGATGGATAAGGAAATTGCATAGAAATTTTGCTTTAAGAATAAGGGAGAGGCCAAGTTTAGATTTGAACTTCAGATGGAGATTACTGAAAGCTAGATTCAGGCCAGTTTATGCTTAAAGATATTAATCAGTGACAGTGATGGTAAATATTCTGAGATGGCTATTTTCTTTTGGGGGGTGGTGAGAGGGGCAGAGGAAGAGGGAGAGAAAGAATCTTTAGCAGGCTCCACACCCAGCATAAAGCCTGACATGGGGCTCAATCTCAGGACCCTGAGATCATGACCTGAGCTGAAATCAACAGTTGGGCGCTTAACCAACAGCCACCCAGGAGCTCATGAGAAGACTATTTGCTAATTACAAGTCCTTAACTATCTACCTAACACATTCGTCTTTCTCCTAATGAGACATATTTTGATGAAAGGGAAAAAAACGGTTATCTTTTTAATGGTCTATCAAATCTGTTCTTAAGTGTCTCCCCCATCCCAATTATCCCCACAATGGGTCAAAGCCATTATGGCTTCTCTCCCCATCCCATCTGCAGTCATCCATCAACAAGTACAATCCTTGAGACCTCTTAGATCTGTTTTAATATTTTCATTTGACTGCTTTGATTCAAGCCCCAGCCCTTGCCTGAAAAAGCAAAATGCCCTTTAAATGTTCACTCTGCAGCCATTCTTAGTTTCTTACAACCTATACTCCTCAGATCAGTATACTTAGATACTCTTTTACAAACACAAATCAGTTCAGGTGACATTTCTGCCTTCTACCACATTTCAAATAAAATTGAAACTCCTTTCCAAGGCCTACAAGGCTTCAAGTGATGTAGTAGTCACTCTTCTACTTTAAATTCTTTCACTCTTCCCCTTGCTTTCTTCATTCCTACCATTACAGCCGCAGCCATTCTAAACATGTTATTATTCCTTAAACATGGTGAGCTTATTTCTACCTCTGAGTCCTTGTACCTGCTGTTTATTGGCCATATTCTTGTAATACAAGCATTGTTGTGAATACAACAGATTCTCTGGTTCATTTCCATGCCTACCGACACATGACCTCCCACCCCCAACATCACCAAACAGAAATCAAGTTTATTTTTTCTTACTACTGCTTTTTTTGCCAAATTTTCTTCCTCAGCTCTGAATGAAATCATGGACAGATCCCATAGCTTATTTAATGCTTTTCATATAGGAAAATGTCCAGTAAAATCTAAAGCTGTGGTTCTCAACAGATGAGGCACCTCTCAGTGGTAGGGGAGAGGGTATTGTAAATTCATGGGGCACTTCTGGTTGTTTTTTGGTGGGGGATGAGATTGAATGGCATTGGACTACATAAGGGCCAGAGAGACTAAGGTTCCTTGTTCTTAGTGAACCCTTGTTCTTAGTAACACATGACTTTTTCATACCCTTCTGTATATTCATTTACATGGAAAACATAGGTATGAAGTATTTTTTGCATTAATTTCCCCAAATTGCAAACACTAAAAAAGTCAAAAGACTACTGGACATTGTTCCGTTCCAAACTTTACAAAGAACTGTTCATCATTTCAGAAAATCATTTTACTAACAGATGCACCATTTGTGGTATATAAATAACCAATACAACACACTCATATCAGACTATTAGTAGCTGTTGCATTCACAGATATGAATACACATACTTAGTCCTTACTTTGAATGGTTAAATATAAAGAAGCAACATTAATTTACTCAATGGAACACTGTTACTTCCCTTCAACCCAGACTTACTATAAATTGTTGCAAAAACTTGGTTTATGCTGTCATCATCTAGTGTAATCACGCCAAAGCATTTATATATAGAAATGTATATTATTTTATTGTAAAGTACTTTTCTTTTCTTATTTCTTCTTTGTACGACAGTTACAGCTTTCCCCTTCTTTCTTTATTTTTTAAATCATGTGTGTAGGTAGCTTGTATTATTTATAAATTTCATTTCAGAATATTAAAGAGGAACATTATAAAATATTTATTATCAAAAGAGGGCATTGAGTCGAATAAGATTGAGGACGAGACCAGATTCTCAAGAAATGCGATATCATTATGCCCCAAGCCTCCGCCACCAGCTCACTTCTACAGTAGCCTCTCTCCCTGCTTTGCCCTCAGGGAAGCCCATGAGCCCAGTTCCTTTCCAATCCCTGCAGCTTCCAAACTCCAAAAGACACAGCTGTTCTGGTGGTTTTCTTAGACCACTCAATTAAGGAAGGCAGAAAAGAGAGAATCATGACAGTACTTCAGCGAATCCTTCTCCAACAAATTTTCTCCAACAACACAATTTCTCTTCACCAATCTTGTATGCCCTGTGCATGTGATGACTTGGGGAGAGGACACCAGCCTTTTGCCACATCTTCTGCAAGTCCTTCATAGATTATCTGGCCTTGTTTTAGAATTTGACACAGTTTGAGGACTCCTGCCCAAACCCCAAGACAAGAAGGCCTACATTTTAACACTCAAGAGGATGAGGATTCCTCTAGGAATGAATACGAGTATTGAGTGAGAATGTCATTTTCTAAATGGTTAGCTCACTGTTGAATGTTTTTACTCCAGTGTGAGTATCTGTGGCAAAGCTAGCACATTTGATACCCAGAGTGGATAATTTTTTAACATCTCACTTCTCTATATGAGAAAATTATATGTAATCCCCATGGTAACCACAAAGAAAATATCTATAGAATATATGCAAATGTAAGTCAAGATGTACTTAATTCCCCTAACTGTATACTTAAAAATGGTTAAGATGGTAAGTTTTAACTTCTGTATATTTTACCACAATAAAAAAAAAACCTCATCAATAATTACAGTAATTGTTTAGAATTTAGACAAACAAAAGATTGGGAGATGGAGAACTATGTTATCCCTGATAGTGTTTAGAATTGCTAGTACATGGTAATAATAAAAATAAGATTGCTTTCAGTTGATTTTCTTTTTTATTTTTTTCATATTCTCTGCAGATAACATCCCCCTTCTTGCTTGCATCCAGGGTATATCATTTCCCACTACCCCACCCTTTGTACCCCTTGTAATGGTTAATTTTATATGTCATCTCAACTGGGCCATGGGGTGTCCACATATTTGGTTAAGTCTTATTCTGGGTGTGTCTGTGAAGATGTTTCTAGGTGAGATGAACATTTGAATTGGTAGACTGAGTAATGTAGATTGTCCTCCTTAATGTCAGTGGGTCTCATCCAATCAGTTAAAGGCCTGAATAAAACAAGACGGATGAATAAAGGATAATTCACTTTTTCGGCCTGATAGTCTCTGCTCTGAGACACTGATCTTCTGCTGCCTTCAGACATGGACTAAACTGGAATTTATACCATCAGCTCTCCTGTGTCTCTAGTTTGCTAAATACAGATCTTAGGACTTCCCAGCCAACATATATATACACACACACACTATTGGTTTTATATATTTTAAATATTATAAACACTATTATGTATTTATATGCATATATATTTATATATTATAAAAACTATTAAATATTTATATATTTATATGCATTTATAAATATATATAGTATATATTTATATTATATATAAAACCAACAGTACACACTGTTGGTTTTATATATATACGATTTTTATATGATTTATTATACATATTGATTTCTCTGGAGAATCCTGACCAATACAACCACTGTTTGATACAATCATTTTATTTGGACTGAAGAAGATATCCTGAGGGTATAGTAAAATGAATCCCCTAAATAAGGGATTCTCAACTGTTATATTTGAGCAGTTACCTCTTTGTTTTATAAATTCATACAAAGTCCCTGGCCAAAGACTCTTCTAGCCTCTGGAATACCTTTGTTGAACAAGATAGACAAGGCTCTTATTCTTGCGGAGCTGCTATGGGGGAGAGGCAAGCCTTGTAGATCACCAGACCAGGAGTGGGGCAGGATGCTAAGGGGGAATGAAGAAATTTATGGAAACCTCTGGGGGAAGAATCATACCAGTGGTCTCCTCCTGCCTCCTCTCACATTTGGAAGGGCTAAAGACAATGGGGTATGAATATGCCTCACATGACATCTCATCTTTGGTAGAGTTGGAAGATGGATAGAGTTACACAAAGTCGTAGATTGGGGATCTTCCTCTGATTTAGACATGGTGCAAGTAAATAATACTGCACTGAACTGGAATCAGCTCTGCATATTTCCCCTAATTTTGCTTTTGGTGTGTTTCTGTTCCTGTTATTAGCATTTAAAAAACCTGCAAATCTTTTTGTGGATTGAATTATCAAACAGACCCATGTCAAAACCAAAATGAATAATGGCTTCCCATCTCATCTCATTCAGTATAAATGCCTACAAAGCCTTATACCATCTACACCCCCTTTTCCCAACACACAGTGTGCACACGTGCACACACACACACACACACACACACAACTTTTCTGACTTCATCTCTCACCTTCTCTTCCTTCTACTCTTACTACATTGTTTCTATGCTCAAACATCTTGGCATAAACTGGTCCCAGGGCCTTTGCACAGGCTGTTCTCACTGCTTAGAACATTCTTGTTTCATATATCTGAATGAATCACTACTTCAAGTTTTTGTTAAACTATCACCTTTTCAATGAGGTCATCTCTTTATAACTCCCCTCCTCCACCCTGCATACATACTTCCTCCTCTCTTCCCTATTTAATTTACCTCCATGGTAGGTATCATCATCTAATAAACTCTTTCTCTCCCCTCACTGCAATGTAAGCTGCATGAGTGCTAGAATTTTTGTCTGCTTTGTTTACTGATACATCCTTAGCAGAGATAAAAGTACCTGGCAAAAATAAAGTGCTCATCATGTATCTTTTGAATTAATGAATACATGAAAAGAAAGGAAAAGGTAAACAAAGAAAAGAAAAAAAATCAGAAAATATTACAGTCTCAAGAAGATATAGCCGAATTAGGGCCAACACACCAGTTTTCTTCTTACTCTCAGTTTTGCTTCCTCTGATGAAGTAGGTAAGGAAGATAAAAATAAATAATACATTTGTTAGAGAACTTAAAATCTTTCAAAATGTTTCTATATACAATGTCTTATTTGATCAAAATGTTAGACTACATTTTGAGAAAAGGGGTCTTCTGCTAGAATGGGGCAATTTCATATTTGCATTTCATTTCTCATAAAAAGTTAAAGTTATACAGAAAGCAGCCCATTTCTGTTTCAGATCATTAAGAACTTCAAGTTATTTTGTTTTTTAAAAATTCTGGATTTCTCACTGTTTTCTATTTAATTATGCCTCTATGCCTTTACTCATGCTATTCCCCTCATCATACTGACTTTCCTTGTCTATCTGTCTAAATGCCATGAATTCTTTAAGGCCCAGTGTCATAAGCATGACAGGGAAGCAGCATACTAGTGCACATTAGTAAGTGATTTTCACTATTCTTCAGGTACAAATTTTACCTATGAAATACTGCTTCTTGGTACTGTGAAGAGAACTTCAGTTTTTTGTTTTTTTTTTTTAGAAGATTTACTTATTTATTTTAAAGAGAGAGAGTACACTAGCAGGGAAGGAGCCAAGGAAGACGGAGAGGCTGAAAGCAAACTCCCCACCGAGGAGGGAACCTGACAGGCCTCAATCTCAAGAACCTCAGATCATGACCTGAGCCAAAACCAAGAAGTGGACGGTCAACCAACTGAGACCCCCAGGTGCCTCTGTGAAGAAAACTTCAAAGTCTTCACTGGGAAGGAAGTGCTTTGTAGCTTTGCTTCCCCAGTGCCTGTGGTTTTTCCCTAAACCATTCCTGGCACATGGTGGGTACTCAATTAATATTTGATACTTGAATAAAAGACTGGTTGAGAGTCTCTGTATAGTCAGAATTCAGCTTAATTATGTCTTGAAGCATTAAAGAATGAGACCCTAGCAGAGCTTATATCCTGAGTTAGAGAGCCATGACTGACTATTCCATGACAGGGCATATTTTCATATTCCCACAACTTCTAAACATACAGCCTCCCAATTGCTTCCTGCCCTACCCACAGTATGTGAATAACACTGCGCAATGGACTCGCTTTGTGCAGCGCTCCTTTATGCGTAACCATGGCAATGCTGTCTACTTCATACTTGAAGTGTCTGGAGGACTACGGCTGTGAATGTTAACTCACTGAATGATGACTTGATGACTTGCTTTGCATGCAGGCGGACTCTGTACATTTTGTTTCTTTAATCATTATAATCAGATCATTCTCTCTGTCTTTTCTACAAATTAAAACACCTATTTACGGAACAAATTAGAATAAAATTTCTAGACCTCCAGCTAATATCTGAAGGCACTGTATGCCTCTGAAATCTAAGGATAAAAGACTGAGGGATCGTCGTCAGAGCTTCTCTTCTGATCTGAAATCTAGATATTGGCAACAAATTCGTACCACCATTTTGCACAGAAAGAATCATGTTTCAGAGGGTGCTGAAAGGACAGAGAATGGAAATAGAGTGCATCCTGCACATTTTGCCTCTGCACAGTTTCCAACTATGACACGTAGCCAAGTCCTCCATGCAAGGAGGCATTTTTTGCTCCAGGGTTTGCATTCATTTTTCATGTGAATATTTGAATGTTGCCAGAATCCCACCCACATGCCACTAATCTGATCAACTTTGGGCCAACTCTTCCTTTACTGTTAATTGGCAATACAAGACATGCTCAAAAATCGAATAAGGCAGCTGATTTTTTAACACACACACACACACACACACACACTTCCAAATTTTGATAGAAAATGTACGAAAGATTTTGAAGTCAAATCTACATCCTACTTTAGACCTGTTAATAATGATGTCATACATTCTGTGAGAAATTCACAGATAGTTTGCATTTAAAATTACTCAAATTTTAATTGCTTTTCAATTAATGTCATTATTGATCTAGCGCAGGTAAATTTTCACTGAAGTTTTTATCATTTCCTTTAGGAAGAATATATAAAATTTGGAAATAGCTTAAAACTCAGTTCCAGATAATGAAACTAGGATGTTTCAGATTAGCTTCTTAAAGTAACAAAGAAATCCAAGTTAAGGCAAGTTGACACTTTATTCTAAACTTATACCATCTTCAAAGAAAGATGAAATAGAATGTGGTTCATTGCTGTGTCAGTCTTAATTTTGACTTGGAATAGCTTATGTGTTGCAACCTCAGCATTATACAGAATCTAAAGTCTTCTAGGCAGAGATTGCTTTTTGTTTTTTGCTTGCTTCTATATAATTTATCATCTTTAAAATGTGTTTTTTGTATCTATGGTTCTGAAAATGTTGATTCAGACTTTTAAACTTGATTTTTAAATTTTGTTTCTTTTTCAGTGAGAATGTCTAGAGAAATAATAATATAGTGTATTAAGTTTGATTTCAAACGTAGATTTTCATTAACAATGTCATTTTAGCCACAGTTGGATTAACAAAACAAACATAAAAAGTTCAGAAGGTAACATTGTCACTGTTTCTTTAAAGATGGATGATTTTCCATCACAAGATGAGTTGTCCAAAAAAAAAAAAAAAAAAAAAAAAAAAAAAAAAAGAGAGAGAGAGAGAGACATCAGGAAATGTCAGAGTGAGGAACTCTGAAATTTTGCTCTTTCATAAAAGTAATGAGAAATTATCAAAACTAACTTTTCAGTACTCTGTTGCTTGTAGCAACACGGGGATGTGTTTAGTCAAGAAACATGACTTCATCCTGATAAGAAAAGCAAGATTTGTGGCATTTTAACTAATTCTAGTTGCATCCAGTTCTTCCCAGCTCCACAGCAGTGTTGAAAAATAATAACCTTCATTCTCAGTACTGGAGAAAGCAGAGGAGGGCTGAAGATCTTTCAGAAATTTAGCCCCAGATAGGAATCATTACCATGTCATTTCCTGGAAGGCGCTGCTTGAAAGGCTTTGGAGCTCACTAGTGATAAACATTTCTCCCTGGGTGATGGAGGGGAATTTCTCAAATGTTTGAACATCACATCTGACTGAAGTGACAGATAGCAATTGAGGCGAACAATAAACTAGCCAGGGAACTGAAAATGAAAAGCTGAGGAATGAGATATCCACAGAGACTCTGAAAAGCTCCAATATATTTTTGAGTATTTAGAAGGTCAAAAACATGCATAGAGCTTTTAACATGCTCATGAAAGACAAACAGCATTATAGTCTCTCATCTCTGAACTTGAGAGTCTGTACAAGCAGGAATTGAAGGCGAAGGTGGGATTATAAACTGCCTGATAGAATGTTGAAAGCACCCCCCAACTAACTCACTCTCTCTCTCTCTCTCTCGTTCTCTCTCTCTCTCACACACACACACACACACACACACACACATACACACACACAACCGCTAAGCAAAGACTGGGAGATTTATTGCTTCTAGACATCTAAGGAAAATGCTTTCCAATCATTAGCTGACTACTAAGCTTAACTAAGTAGAGACTTTCAGCGACCACACATGATTAAGATACAGACTACAAAATTAGTTCAGAAAAGTCACAAAACAAACAACTACTAGAAGCAGCAGCAACAACAAACTCTTGTCAGGAGATTTCCAGAGTTGCCACATGTATACATTTCAAAAATATAATTAGGAGGTATGCAAGGCAACAACAAAGTATGACCCATGCACAAGAAAATAAGCAATTAATAGCAACTGTCACTGAGGAAATCCAAATACTCTCAGGACTGAGGATATTAGATTTACTAGGCAGACTTTAGAGAAGCTATTTTAAATATGTTTAAAGAACTAAATGAAACCATGCCTAAAGAACTAAAAGGCAATATAAGAACGGTCTCACCAACTAGAGAATATCAACTTATTGAATGATATTAAGGAGATAGAAATAATAAAAAGAAACCAAATAAAAATTAAAGAACTTAAAAGTACATCTAAAATGAAAATTTGATTAGGCACTCAGTGGTAGATTTGAGTAGGCAGAAGAAAAAAATTAGAGAATCCAAAGATAGGTCAATTGAGATTATCAAGTCTGAATAACAGAAAGAAAAGAGAATAAAGAAAAATGAGCCAAGTCTCAGAGAACTGTGGGACATCATGAAGCATAACAAACTATACATAATGAGAGCTCTCAGAGGGGAAGAGAAAGGGGGAAGAGTAGAACCATACCAGAATAAAAAATGGCCAAAAACTTCAAAAATTTTGATTAAAAATATTACTCTGCTCCAAGTTGATTAATTGCATTTAAATGGAAAAAATTTTTTAAAAAATTAATCTGCACACGCAAGAATACAATGAATTCCAAATAGGGTAAGCCAAAAAGACCCAAGAAACATAATAATCAAACTGTTGAAAACTAGAAAAAAAACAGAATTTTTTTTATTATTATTAAATTTTTTTTATTTTTTTATAAACATATAATGTATTATTAGCCTCAGGCATACAAGTCTGTGAATTGCCAGGTTTACACACTTCACAGCACTCATCACCATAGCACATACCCTCCCCAGTGTCCATAACCCCACCGCCCTCTCCTTACTGCCCTCCTCCCAGCCACCCTCAGTTTGTTTTGTGAGTTCATATGATAGCTGTCTTTCTCTGATTGACTAATTTCGCTAAGCATAATATCCTCTAGTTCCATCCACATCGTTGCAAATGGCAAGATTTCATTTCTTTTGATGGCTGCATAGTATTCCATTGTGTATATATACCACCTCTTCTTTATCCATTCATCTGTTGGTGGACATCTAAGTTCTTTCCATAGTTTGGCTATTGTGGACATTGCTGCTATAAACATTCGGATCACTACGTTTGTATCTTTAGGGTAAATACCCAGTAGTGCAATTGCTGGGTTGTAGGGTAGCACTATTTACAACTTTTTGAGGAACCTCCATGCTATTTTCCAGAGTGGTTGCATCAGCTTGCATTCCCACCAACAGTTTAGGAGGGTTCCCCTTAAAAAGAGAGAATCTCAAAAGGAGCAAAAGGATAACGAACTTATCTTATAAAAGTAATCCTCAATAAGATTAACAGCTGATAACTCACCAAAAAGCACAGATCAGAAAGCAGTGTAATGACATATTCAAAGTGCTGAAAGAAATTATAAACCAGTTTCTATTTGTAGAAAAAATATTATTCAAAAATGTAGAAGTTAAGACATCCCCAGATAAACAAAAACTGAGAGATTTTGTCACCAGCAGACTTACACTGTGAGAAATGTTATAGGGAATTCTTCGGATGAAGAGAAAAGGCACTAGGCAGTACAGGAATACCTTCTTTTATTGCACTCTGCTTTATTGCACTCTGTAGATATTGAATTTTTTACAAATTGAAGGTTTGTTGCAACCCTGTGTTGAGCAAGTCTATTGGCACCATTTTTTTCCAATAGCATTTGCTCACTTCATGACTCTATGTCACGTTTGGTAATTCTCACGATATTTTTAACTTTTTCATCATTATTCTATTTCTTATGGTGATCTGTGATCAGTGATTATGACTCACTGAAAGCTCAGATGATGTCTAGCATATTTAAGCCATAAAGTATTTTATATTAAGGTATGTTCATTGGGTATTTTTTAAAACATAATGCTATTGCACACTTCATGGACTAGATTATAATATAAACATAACTTTATGTACACTGGGAAACCAAAAAATTCCTTCGACTCTTTTTTGATATTTCCCCTACTGAAGTGGTCTGGAACCAAATCCACAATATCCCCAAGGCATGCCTGTACTTAGAATTCACACGAAGAAATAAAGAACTGTTTAGAGGGGCACCTGGGTGGCTCAGTGGGTTAAAGCCTCTGCCTTCGGCTCAGGTCATGATCCCGGGGTCCTGGGATTGAGCCCCGCATCTGGCTCTCTGCTTGGTAGGGAGCCTGCTTCCTCCCCTTCTGCCTACTTGAGATCTCTCCCTCTGTCAAATAAATAAATAAAATCTAAAAAAAAAAAAAGAACTGTTTAGAAAGATAAAGGTAAATCTAAAAGATGACATGAATGTTCTATTTGTTGTAATTCCTTTTTGTTTCCCCATATGACTTAAAAGACAATTCATAGCACAATACATATAAATATAAGTTGGTGGACACACAATCTATAAAAATAGAGTTTATGACAATAACGAAATAAAGTAGTAAGAAAATGTTGCTATGTAGGAGCAAGGTTTTTATGTACTATTGAAATTAAGTTGATTTTAACCTAAAGTAGATTATAATGAGTTAGGATGTTATTAATAATCCCCAGGATAACAACTAAAACATTACTCAAAAGTACATAGGATCAAAAATGACAAGTGAATTAAAATGCTACAATATAATACATATATTTAACACAAAATAAACAGTAATGGAGGAACTAAGGAACAAGACAAAAGCATAAGATATACAGAAAACAGCAGAATGACAGACTACTTTATCAATAATTATGTTAGGTATAAATGGATTAAATTCTCCAACTAAAGACAGAAATTGGCAGAATTGACTTTTTAAAAAACATAGGTAGGGACGCCTGGGTGGCTCAGTTGGTTAAGCAGCTGCCTTCGGCTCAGGTCATGATCCCAGCGTCCTGGGATGGAGTCCCACATCGGGCTCCTTGCTCGGCGGGGAGCCTGCTTCTCCCTCTGCCTCTGCCTGCCATTCTGTCTGCCTGTGCTCGCTCTCTATCTGATAAATAAATAAAATATTTTAAAAAAAACATAGGTAAATTAAACTCTGCATACAAGCGACACACTTTAGATTCAAAGACATGGATAGGTTGAAAGTAAAAGGTAAAAGGATGGAACTGGATAGTACATGCAGATGGTAACTAAGAGAGAGCTGAAGTGGCTATATTAATAGCAAGTAAAATAGACTTTAAGGCAAAAAAAATTTTTTTTAAGTATATGTAAATGATGGGGTGCCTGGGTGGCTCAGTGGTTAAAGCCTCGGCCTTCGGCTCAGGTCATGATCTCAGGGTCCTGGGATCGAGCCCTGCATCAGGCTCTCTGCTCAGCAGGGAGCCTGCTTCCCTTCCTCTCTCTCTGCCTGCCTCTCTGCCTGCTTGTAATCTCTGTCAAATGAATAAATAAAATCTAAAAAAAAAAAGTATACACAAGTGAAGTTTTAAAAAAGTAGACTTTAAATAAAATTGTTACTAGAGAAAATAAAGGACATAATGTAGTGGTTAAAGTGTCAGTCTATCACGACGATATAATAATAACCATAAATATATGCACCCAACAACAGAGCTCTCAAAATACATGAAGTAAAAAGTGATGGAAATGATGAAAGAAATAGACAATCAAAAATGAAAACTGGAAACTCCAATAACTCATTTTCAATGATGGCTAGAACAAATACATAAAAGACCAGCAAGAAAATACAAGACTTAACAACACTAGAAACCAACTGGGTCCAATGGATATCCTAGAACATGTACCCAATATTAGCAGAGTACATATTCTCAAATATACATAGAACATTCTCCAACATAGGTCATGTTAGGCCATCAAACAAGTATTAATAATTTTAAAAGGATTTGAATCACACAAAATATGTTCTCTGACAATAAAGGAATGAAATTAGAAATCAATAACAAAAAATTAGGGAAATTCACAAATAAGTGGAAATGAAAACATTCCTTTATAACCAACAAGTCAAAGAAATCACAAGGAAAATGAGAAAATACATAGAAAGAAGTAAAAATGGAAACACAAAAAAATCCAGAATATTCATGGGCAGCGAAAATATATACAGAGAAATTCATAGCTGTAAATACCTGCATTAAAAAAACAAAAAGATTTCAATTCAATAACCTAAACTTCTGCTTTAAGAAGTTCATTGAAGGGGGACGCCTGGGTGGCTCAGTTGGTTGGACGACTGCCTTCGGCTCAGGTCATGATCCCGGAGTCCCAGGATCGAGTCCCGTATCGGGCTCCCAGCTGCATGGGGAGTCTGCTTCTCCCTCTAACCTTCTCCTCGCTCATGCTCTCTCTCACTGTCTCTCTCTCTCAAATAAATAAAATCTTTAAAAAAAAAAAAAAAAAAAGAAGTTCATTGAAGGGGGCGCCTGGGAGGCTTAGTCATTAAGCGTCTGCCTTCCACTCAGATCATGAACACAGGGTCCTGGGATGTAGTCCCACATCGAGCCCCACATCAAGCCCTGTATTGGGCTCCCTGTCCAGTGGGAAGCCTGCTTTTTCCTCTCCCACTCACCCTGCTTGAGTTCCCTCTCTGCTGTGTCTCTGTCTGTCAAATAAATAAATAAAATCTTAAAAAAAAAAAAAAAAAAGAAGTTCACTGGAGGGCTAAGACGGTGGCATAGTAGGAGGACAATAGGTTCCTCTCATCCATCAAAAGAACTGGATAACTAGGAAGTTCTGTGAAAGGTGTTTTTTTGTTTTGGTTTGGTTTTTGGTTTTTTTAATCATATATGAACGTTGGTCTTCATCCATACTTTTTGTGCATGGGCTGATATCATCAAATAATTTTTCTTCTTCAGCAATTGCTGTGCTAGATCATATTAATTTTTAAATGTAGAATCAGCCTTGTATACCTGGAATAAATCCCATTTGGTTATGTTTAAGTGGCAGGTCTTAAAATACTCCTTTCAAGGCACCTGGGTGGCTCAGTGGGTCGGGCCTCTGTCTTCGGCTCCGTTCGTGATCCCGGAGTCCTGGGATCGAGACCTGCATCAGGCTCTTTGCTTGGCGGGGAGCCTGCTTCCTCCTCTCTCTCTGCCTGCCTCTCTGCCTACTTGTGATCTCTCTCTCTCTCTCTGTCAAATAAATAAATAAAATATTTTTTAAATAAATACTCCTTTTGACTGGATATGGCTGATTCTTTGCATAGATTGTTGGTTCTCAAAATGTAATCCTCAGACCAGCAGAAACAGCATTATGTGGGGATTTGTTAGATATGCAAATTCTTGGGCCCCACTCAAAACCTACTGAATCAGAAACTCTGGGGATAGGGGTTCAGAAATGTTTTAACAAGCCCTCCAAGCCTCTATTCTGGTAGGGAATAAAGACAGCCTCTGGCATAGATGGAGTAAACTGTATGAGATGATTGGCCCCGTATAAATGCTACTCTCTCTTTCCCACTTGACTTGTAACTCTCAGTACCTGTTTCCAAAGACCATTGTAGAATCCAGTGGTTCGCAATCCTGGCTGCCCATTGAAAGCATGTAAGAACCCTCAGGGACTCATTTAATTGTCCTGGAGTATAGCCCTTCCTCATTAGCACTACAACAAGGGTTAGTTTCTCCAATTAGGTGAAGATACTTTGAATCATTGTTCAACTGAATTCTTTAAAAGGTTTGAGATGAAGCCCAGTTTGTTTTACAAAAGCATTCCAGAAACTTTGATGAAAATTATTCTAGATCAAAGATTTTCAGGCTTTTTGACCATGATTCATAGGAAGCAATACATTAAATGTATGGTAATATAGCAGACACATTCTTGCATGTATATTTGTATGTATGTGTGTGTGTGTGTACATAGAAAGTTTTGCCCGTGTATATATATATATATATATGTAAATATATATATATAAAACATTCTTGAAATGATATTTATCCTTACTACATGCTATGTACTCTAGCATTTTCTATCGTACCTCACCTTTTTGTGCATTGTTGAAACAACTGTATTTTCAGATATGCTCTATATTGTAAAAATCTGAAAACTTTCCCACTAAGCTGATAACCAGTGTGATCCCAACTCTAATTCTGGTGTATGGATGTGTATGGAGCAGAAATTATGGGACTGTTCATTTATCCCTACATTTGGGTTTTTGTTGTTGTTAGTAGACTTTATTTTTTTAGAACAGGTTTAGATTTACAACAAAATTGAGAGAGAGCAGTACAGAGACTTCCCCTGTATCCCCTGATCCACACATGCATAGCTTCCCTCATTATCAACATCACTTACCAGAATGGTCTCTTTTTACCAGGGAGGAACCTACAATGGCACACCATAATCACTCAGAATCCTTGATTTACCTTAGGATCCATGGATGTTATTGTACATTTGATGGGTTTCAACAAATATATGATGACATCCATCATTATAGTATCATACAGAATATTTTCACTGCCTTAAAATCCCCTGTGCTCTGACTATTCATCACTCCCTACCACTGTCAACCCTAGAAATCACTGATCTTTTTGGTGTCTCCATAGTTTTGCCTCTTCCAGAATGTCATATGGTTGAAATCATACATTACCGAGATTTATCGGATTGGCTTCTCTCACTCAGGAAAATGCATTTAAATTTGGTCTATATATTTTCATGGCTTGATAGTACATTTATTTCTGGTGCTAAATAATATAATATTACCTCGTCCGGATATATCATAGTTTATTTACCCATTTACCTAGTGAAGGACATTTGGCTGCTTCCAAATTTTAGCAATTAAGAGTAAAGCTGTTGTAAACATCTGTGTGCAGGTTTTTTTTTTTAAAGACTTTATTTATTTGACAGACAGAGATCACAAGTAGGCAGAGAGGCAGGCAGAGAGAGAGGAGGAAGCAGGCTCCCTGCAGAGCGGAAAACCCAATGTGGGGCTCGATTCCAGGACCCTGGGATCATGACCTGAGCCGAACGAAGAGGTTTTTGTGTGAACAAGTTTTCAACTACTTTGTGTAAATACCAAGGAGCGTGATTGCTGGATTGTTAGGCAAGAGTATGTTTAGTTCTGTAAGAAGCTGCCAAACTGTCTTCTAAGGTGGCTGTATCATTTTGCATTCTCACCAGCAATGAATGAGAGTTCCTCTTACTCCACATTCTCACCAGTGTTTGGTGTTGCAGTGTTCCAGATTTTGGCTATTCTAATAGGTGGCAGTGAGATCTCATTGTTTTCTTAATTTGCATTTCTCTGATGACATAAAATGTGAAGCATCTCTTCATATGTTTATTTGCTATCTGTATTTCGCCTTTGGCAAGGAGTTTGTAAAGGTCTTTGCCCATTTTTAAATCACATTATATGTTTTCTTGCTGTTGAGTTTTCAGAGTTCTTTGTGTATTATAGATATAGTCCTTTATCAGATGTCTTTTGCAAATATCTTCTCCCAGTCTGCAGCTTGTATTCTAATTCTCTTGATGTCTTTTGCAGAGCAAAAGTTTTTAATTGTAATTAAGTTTACCTTATCAATGTTCTTTCATGAATGCCTTTGCTTTTAAAGAGGCATCGCTATATGCAGTATCATCTAGGTTTTCTCCTATGTTATCTTCTAAGGAGTTTTCTCGTTTTGCATTTTGCATTTAAGCTTATGATCTACTTCTAGTTAATTTTTGTGAAGGGTGTAAGGTCTATGTCTAGATTCATTTTTGTTTTGTTTTGTTTTGCATATGGATACCCAATTGTTCCAGCAGTGTTTCCTGAATAGACTATCTTTGCTCTATTGTATTGCCTTTGTTCCTTTGTCAAAGATCAGTTGACTATATGTATATCTGTTTCTAGGCGCTGTGTTCTGTTTAATTGACCTATATGTCTATTCTTTTACCAATACAAATTATCTTGATTACTTCTGCTTTACAGTAAGTCATGAAATTGAGTAGTATCGATATTCAAACTTTGTTCTTTAATATTGTGTTGGCTATTCTGGGTCTTTTGCCTCTCCAAATAAACTTCAAGTAGTTTATCAGTATCTACAAAAAAAATTCACTGAAATCTTGATTGAGAGTGTACTGAAGCTATAGATCAAGTTGAAAGAATTGATCTTGACAATATCGAGTCTTCCTATTCATGAAAGTGTAATACCCTTCCATTTATTTTTAGTTCTTTTAAAATTTTATTCATCAGACTACTGTAGTTTACTTTTTTGATTTTGTACATATTTTGTTAAGACATATAGGAAAGTGATTAACTATTGTATATTAACTTTGTATCCTGCAACCTTACTATAATAGCTTATCAGTTCCAGGAGCATTTTTTGGTCAATTCTTTCAGAATTTTTACCTAGACAATGATATCATCTGTGAATGAAGACATTTTTATATCTTCCTTCCTAATCTATATTATTCTTATTTCCTTTTCTTGTCTTATTACATTAGCAAGGACTATAATGTTGGAAAGGAGTGGTGAGAATGGACATCCTTGCTTTATACCCAGTTCTATTGAGAAATCTTCAAGTTGCTCATCATTAAGTATGATATTATTTGTAGGTTTTTGTAAATAGTCTTTATCAAGTTGAGACAGTTCCCCTCTGTTTCTAGCTTACTGAGTTTTTATCATGAATGAAGGCTAGGTTTCATCAAATGCTTTTTTTTGCATTTATTGATATGATCATGTAATTTTTCTTTAGTCTCTTGGTGTGATGGATTACATTGATCTTTGAAAGTTGAACCAGCCTTGTGTACATGGGATAAATACTACTTGATTGTTGTATATAATTCTTTTAATAATTTTTTTGATTTGATTTGCTAATATATTGGTGAGAATTTTTGCATCTCTATTTATGAAATATTTTGGTCAGTAGTTTTCTTTTTTTTTTTGTAATGTCTTTGTCTGGTTTTGGTATTAGGATAATGCTGGCCTCATGGAGTAATTTAGAAAGTATTTATGCTTCTTCTATTCTCTGAAGGAGATAGTAGAGAATTAATATAAAATCTTCCTTAAATGTTTGATAGAATTCATCAGTGAACCCATCTGGGCCTGGTGCTTTCTGTTTTGGATGGTAATTAATTATTGTTTCTATTTCTTTAATACATATAGATCTATTCAGATCATCTTTTTCTTCTCATGTGAGTTTTGGCAGATTATATCTTTCAAAGAATTAATCCATTTCATCTGGGTTACCAAATTTGTGGGCATGGTTATTCATAGTATTATTTTATTATCCCTTAAATTTCCATCACATCTGTAGTGATGTCCCTTCTTTCATTTCTAATATTAGTAGTTTGTGTTCTCTGTCTTTTTTTTTCTTAGTCCAACTAGAGGCTTATTAGGTTTATTGATTTGGAGACAAAACCCTGCTTTTGGTTTTGTTAATTTTCTCTACTTATATCCTGTGTTCAATTTTATTAATTCAGTCCTAATTCTTATAATTTCCTTTAATTTGCTTACTTTGGATTTAATTTACTCTTCTTTTTCTATTTCCCTAAGGTGAAAACTTAAATTATTGATTTTAGACTTTTAAAAAAGATTTTTATTTATTTATTTATTTGAGTGAGAGAGAGCATGAGAGGGGAGAAGGTCAGAGGGAGAAGCAGACTCCCCATGGAGCTGGGAGCCCAATGTGGAACTCAGTCCTGGGACTCCGGGATCATGACCTGAACGGAAGGCAGTCACTTAACCAACTGAGACACCCAGGCGCCCTAGATTTTTTTTTTTTTTTTAAGAGAGAGGATGGCAGGGGGAAGGCCAGAGAGAGAGAGGGTGAGAGAGAATCCCAAGCAGGCTCCATCCCCAGCACAGAGCCCAATGTGGCTTGATCTCACAACCCTGAGATCATGACCTGGGCTGAAATTGAGAGTCAGATGCTTAACTGACTGAACGACCCAGGCACCCCCAATCTTTCTTCTTTTCTAGTATATGCATTCAATGCTACAAATTTCCCTTTAACCACTGTTTTCACCACATCCCGCAAATGTGATAAGTTGTATTTTCAATTTCCTTTATTTCAAAATACTTTTTTAAAGATTCTTTTAAAATTTGTAAGAGAGAGAGAGAGCATGTAAGCGAGCATGTGGACAAGTTGGGGAGGGAGAAGCAGGCTCCCTGCTGAGCAAGGACACCCCCCCCATGTGGGACTTGATTCCAGAACTCTGGGATCATAAATTGGGCTGAAGGCAAATACCCAGCAGAGCCACCAAGCCACCTAGACATCCTTCAAAATACTTTTTAAAACAGATTTTATTTTTTAAGTAATCCCTACACCCAAGGTGGGGCTCAAACCTACAACCCCAAGATCATGAGACACATGCTTCACCAACTGAGCCAACTAGGTTCCCCCCAAAATCCTTTTAATTTCTCTTTATGTTTCTTCTTTGACCCATGTGCTATTTATAGGTGTGTGTCCCCACATATTTTGTGATTTTCCTGCTATCTTTCCATTATTGATTTCTAGTTTAATTCCCCTGTGGTCTGAATAGACATATTCTATGATTTCTATTCTTTAAAATTTGTTAAGGTGATATTATGGCTCAGTATGTGGTCTTTTTTGGTAGATGTTCCATGTGAGCTTGAAAAAAAAAATGTGTGTTCTGCCATTACTGGATGAAGTAGTCTATAGTTATCAGCTATACCCAGCTGATTAATGGTGTTGTTGAATTCACCTTTATCCTTACTGATTTCCTGCTTGTCCACTCTCCATGGTAGAGTAATGTTGTCTTTAATCATGATAGTGGATTCAACTATTTCTCCTTGCAGTTCTATCAGTTTTTTGCCTCATGTAGTTTAATGCTCTGATGTTAGGCACATACACATTAAGAACTGTTATGTCATCTTGGAGAACTGACTCCTCACCATTGTGTAATATGCCCTTCTTTATCCCTGATAACATTCCTTACTTTGTAGTATACTCTGTTGATATTAACATAGCTACTTCTGCTTTCTTTTGAATAGTATTAGTATGGTATATTTTTCTCTATCCATTTGTTTTTAATTTATCTGTGTCTTTATATTTAAGATAAGTTTCTTGTAGACAGCATATATTTATGTCATGCTTTTTGATCCATCTGACAATTTTGTCTTTAATTGATATACTTAAACTATTGACCTTCAAAATGAATACTGATACACTTGGATTATCTACCATATTCTGTACTATTTTCTATTTGGTGCCCTTGATCTCTGTGCCTGTTTTTGTCTTCCACTCTTTTTCTGCATTTTTTGTTTTAACTGAGCATTTTATATATTTCCATCCTCTCACTTCTTATCATTTTAGTTATACTTTTTTTAACCCTTTCTAGTCCTTACTGTAGAGTTTGCAATATATACATATATAAGTAATACAAATCCACTTTCAATCAACACTACACCACTTCACAAGTAGCTTCAGTACTTTGTAATAACAAAATTATCTTAATTCTTTCCCCTCATTCTTTACATCATTGTTATTATTCACTTATATATAATAATCCCTAAGCATACATTGTTGGGCACAGCAAAGATGGCGCTGGCCTGCCTTCTCTTCCGGCTAGAAAAGGCGCCACCGTGGCAGTATTGGCGCCAACGTGGCAGTTTCGGTTCCGCATATCTCTGATATTTCCTCCTCTCGCCCAACACACCCTACCCAGTTACTGACTACGTAACCAAACCCCATAGGCTCTCTCCCCGCTGACCTCATTTCCCATCCCCTACCCAATATAAGCTGCAACCCCGCTCAATAAAGTGAGATCCTGCTTCGACAGATCCCCCGAGTCTGGTGTGGTTCGTTAATGCGCCCAGACTCGCGACACTCGCCATCCCGCTCAGCCCCAAGGGGAGCTACCGGCTGGCCCAGACGCTCTCCTCGTGCCTGTCGGCCCGCAAAACCTACCGGAGTCCGACAATACATAATTGAATACACTGTTCCTATTATGTTTATGAACAAACTGTTATCTTTTGAATCAGTTAAGAATAAGAAAAATGTTAGGGTGCCTGGGTGGCTCAGTCATTAAGTGTCTGCCATTGACTTAGGTCATGATCTTAGGGTTCTGGGATCAAGCCCCTCACTGGGCTCCCTGCTCAATGGGAAGCCTGCTTTTCCCTGTCCCACCCTCCCTGATTGTGTTCCCTCTCTCACTATCTGTCTCTCTGTCAAATAAGTAAAATCTTTAAAAATAAATTTTTATTTTAGCTTCACTTATTCCTTCTTTGAAGCTCTTCCTTTCTTTATGTAGATCTGAATTTCTTACCTATACTGTTTTCTCTCTCTATGAATTTCTTTTAACATGTTTCACAAGGCAGATCTACTAAAAAAATTCTCTTAATTTCAAAAAATTAAGATGTAATTGACATATAACATTGCGTATGTTTAAGGTTATTTTGACACATTTATATACTGTAATATGATTATCACCATGGTGTTAGCTAATACCTCTAACACATCATATTATTATCATTTCCTTTTTTGTGGCAAGAACAATTAAGATCTAGTCTCTCAGAAACTTGAAGTTTATAATAGAGTATTATTGACTATAATCTCTATGATGTGTATTAGATCCTCAGAACTTATTTATCTTTAGTTGCAATTTTTACCGTCAAACAACATCTCTCCAATTCTCCCACACTCCAACTCCTGGAAACCACCCCACTATTCTACTCTGTTTCTGTGAGTATGGCTTTCCTAGGTTCCACATATAAGTGATATCATACAATATTTTTCTTTCTCCTCAATTTTTGTTTGCCTGAGATAGTCTTCATTTCTCCTTCCCTTTTTTTTTTTAGATTTTATTTATTATTTGACAGAGATCACAAGTAGGCAGAGAGGCAGGCAGAGAGAAAGGAAGGGAAGCAGGCTCCCCGTCAATCAGAGAGCCCAACGCAGGACTCAATCCCAGAACCCTGAGATCATGACCTAAGCCGGAGGCAGAGGCCCAACCCACAGAGCCACCCAGGTGCCCCTCTCCTTTACTTTTTTTTTTTTAAAGATTTTATTTATTTGACAGAGAGAGATCACAAGTAGAGAGAGAGAGGAAGGAGCAGGCTCCCTGCCTAGCAGAGAGGCCGATATGGAACTCGATTCCAGGACCCTGAGATCATGACCTGAGCCAAAGGCAGAGGCTTAACCCACTGAGCCACCCAGGCAGCCCTCTCCTTCACTTTTGAAGCAAAATTTTGAAGGGTACAAAATTCTAAGTTGGTGATTTATTTTTCTCTCAACATTTCAAATATTTCACTCTACTCTCATCTTCCATTGATCATGAGAAGATGTCAGATGTAATTCTTTTTTTTAAGATTTTGTTTCTTTATTTTACAGAGAGAGGGAGAGATCACAAGCAAGCAGAGCAGCAGGCAGAGAGCCCGATGTGGGGCTCAATCCCAGGACCCTGAGATCATGACCTGAGCCGAAGGCAGAGGCTTTAACCCACTGAGCCACCCAGGTGCCCTCAGATGTAATTCTTAATCTTTGTTCCTCTATAGGTAAGATTTTTTTTCCTGTTTTCTGTGATGATTTTTTTCTTTATTTTTGATTTTCCATAGTTTGAAGATGATATGCCTAGATGTTGTTCTTGTTTTTGTTTTTCATTTATCTTGCTTGGTGTTCTCTGAGCCTCCTGGATTTGTAGTTTGATGTCTGACATTAATTTGAGGGAAACTCTCAGTCATTATTGTTTTAAATATTTCTTCTATTCCTTTCTCTTTTTCTTCTTCTGGTATTCCCATTATATGTGTGTCATACCTTCTGTGGTTGTCCCACAGTCTTTGCACATTTTGTTCCCTTTTTTTAGTCTTTGTTTTCTTTGATTTTCAGTTTTGGGGTTTTCTGTTATCTCCTCTAGCTCAGAGATTCGTTCTTTAGCCATGTCCAGCCCCTTAATAAGTCCTTTAAAGGCATCCTTCATTTCTGTTATAGTGTTTTTTATCTCTAGCATTTTTTTTTTGGCTCTTTCTCAGGATTTCCATCTCTTCACTTACATTGTTTATCTGTTCTTTATGCTACTTTATCCATTAGAACCCTTAACATATTTATCATAGTTGTTTTAAATTACTGGTGTGATAATTCTAACATCCCAACCATATCTGAGTCTGGCTCTGATTCTTGCTCTGTTCCTTCAAAACATCCTTTTGGCCTTTTGGTATGCCTTGTAATTTTTTCTTGAAAGCTGGACATGATATCCTAGGTAAAAGGAATGGCTATAAATGGACTTTTAGTAATGTGGTGGTGAGGTGTTAGTGAAGGGGAAGCTTTCAATAGTTCTGTGATCAGGTCTCAGTCTTTTAGTCAGCTGGTACCTCTGAAATGTAAACTTCACAGGTGTTTTTCAGTTTTTTCTCTCCCCTTATTTAGAACAGGATGGTGAGAATGGACTGGAGTTTGGGATTTCCTTTCCCCCAGGTTAGTTAGGTTCTGATGATAACAGCACGTAAGACCCTAGTTTCTTCTCAGGGCAGACCTTGTTAAGAAGAGAGTGCTCTTGAATGTTTCAGAATGGTTCCTTTTCCCCTGAAATCACCTGAAGGTGATTTTTCTTCAGTATTTGTTGTGGGAATCTGGTAGAGATCATGCAGTTAAATCTCACAATATTGTGCTCCCACCCCCAAAACTGAGTCCTCCTGGAGTTTATAAATCTGAGTTGTCTGGACTGAGCCTACAGCAATTTGTCATTTACAATTCAGATTTTCCTACCCTTGCACTGGTTTCTGTGGCAGTTTCTGCTTGTGATTCTCTGCTTGGGTGAGCTGTGGCTCCCTTATTCACTTGTCTTCTCTGCAATCTTGAGGGCAGCAGTTTGCCTTGTGTACTCTCCTTGCTTAATATCCAAGAAGAACTGTTCATTTTTCAGTCTGTTCACCTCTTTACATATTGTTAGGAGTAATGACTCCCAAGATCCTTATGTGTAGAACTAAAAATGAGAAGTTCCTTATTGCACTTTTTAATTGATATTTTTTAAAGATTCTATTTATTCATTTGAAAAAGAGAGAGATGGAGAGCACAAGTTGGAAAGAGAGGGAGAAGCGGACTTCCCATCAAGCAGGGAACCCAATGTGGGACATGATCCCAGGACCCTGGGACCACAACCTGAGCCGAAGGCAGAAGCTTAATGGACTGAGCCACCCAGGTGCCCTTAATTGACAATTTAATGACTATTGTTAGTTTTGTGATGCAGTAAATAGGTAAAGTGAGTACTTCAGAAATAATTGTACAAGATTCATCTAAAATATTCCAGTCTATCTCTGTGATGTTAAATAACCTCAGGGTTGAAACCAGTAAAATTCAATGAATGGGAGAAGAAGAGATGCTAGTGATATTTCCTGTGTGGTCAAGGGCTATACAAATGTTCACTGAAAGAGAGGTCAAATTTGGAGATATGGATCCTCCAACTCAAAAGGAGAGCAATGTGGGGAAATACACTAAGAAGCCAGTTTTTACTTTCTGGCAATTTTCCCAAGGGAAAATTCTATTTGTTTCTTAGGATCTTTTCACTGCTAAATTTCAAATGTTCTGAGAAACCAGTAATTCAGGCTTCATGATGACCAAACCCTAACTTAGAAATGTGAAATCATCAGTAGTTTTACTTTTATGGATACCATTTTATTACCACTCAATTTCTTTTCAATTTGGACTAAAAATAGTCAATTGAAATTAAGAAAACACACAGCATGTATTTATTAGTAAGAAACTGAGAAGAATTATATTTTTTAAAAAAAGAAACTGAGAAGAATTATTCCAAAGCTTGTACATCTGGTAGTAACTTAAAGGATTTAAAATATTTCTAGGCTTCATTGGCGATCCAGTATCACAATTACCCATGAAAAGGTAAGTTAGTGCTTTATTGCATGAGCTAATTACCAACCCCATGAGACAACACCTGCAGTTCTTATTTAATGCTTCTCTGTTCCCATTAACAATGTTGGTGCAAACAGGGTATGCAGGGAGTAAGCTCACAAAGTTATTTTTTATTGTACAAGTTATTGTGGTTTTCAGTGTTTTCTTTAAATAGAGACATTGAAATGCTACACTTACAGTTTGCTTTTGTAGCATTACAACAGGGTCAGTCAATAACAATATGCAAATCTTAAAGTGAATCAGTCTCCTGGATATCCACACCTTTATATCATTCCTGCCATTGATCTAGTCTGGTAAGAAATGGAGGAAAGCCCTTTTCATGTATGCTGATACATAGATCTGCAGCCACTGAAACATCTTGGGGAAGCAACATAGGATTTTTTTTTAAATCCCCTCAAGTTTCCTTGGTATGATATCCTCCTTAGTACCAGCTCTTCTGATAATTTGGTTAGATCAGCTTTAAAATACAAAAGATCTTGACTCTTGTCAGCAGAGTAAAGAATGTGTGGCTACCTTTCACATCCCTCCAAGTGTTCTGATCAAGACTTCGAAAAAATAATTTACCTGAATTTTCCCCGCTCTCCTTTACCTCCTCTTCTTTGGGGAAAAAGAGCTGTCAAAATTCATTTGTTAGTAAACCACACAATAAGGAATATAGTATATGGCCAAGAATTTACCTTTGGAATTTTCTGGCCTTAGGAATCCAGCAGTGTTATTTTTTTTTCCCCCAAAGATTTATTTATTGGGACATTTGGTGGCTCAGTGGGTTAAGCAGCTGCCTTTTGCTCAGGTCATGATCCCAGGGGCCTGGGATTGAGACGCATATCAGCTTTCCTGCTCAGTGGGGAGCCCGCCTCTCCCTCTCCCTCAAAAAAAAAAAAAAGATTAATTTTAGTGAGAGAGGAAGAGGAGGAAGAGAGAAAGAGAGCACACATGTGTGGGTGGGCAGAGGGGCAGAGGGAGCGAATCTTAAGCAGACTTAATTAACACTTGATCTCACGACCCATGAGATCATGACCTGAGCAAGAAACAAGAGGCAGGCTGAGCTGAAAACTGAGTGAGCAACTCAGGGCCCTCCAGGCAGTGTTTCTTAACAAAACTTGTTACTGACATTCCTTTTAGTTGCCCTCTTGTTGGGCAGAAGCCTGGATTATGTGGGATGGAAAAGGACTGCCAGAAGCCCATTACTACTCTATTTTTTTTCATTAGTCAGTAACATATAGAAGATCACCTGAAGAGAAATGAAGCTTCATGGTAGACACTGGTAGGTATTATACAAAGAAAATAGAGTCCAGAATATGCTTATGTGGGCCCGAGGTGAATTCTATTAGGTAGGAATCATTACATCTGGAATAAATCATTGAATAAATGTTTTCCAAAGCCTTACAATGCACCAGGTATGGTCCTAAAAGAAACAGTAGAGAGTAAATCAAAGTCCCTACCTTCATAGAACTGACATTCTAGTTAGGAAAGAAAGACAATAAGCAAAAAACAAGGATTAAGTATATAGCCCAGCAGTGGCAAGTACAGCAATGCAGATATAGAGTAAAATTGATGAGGATATAAAGAATACTCTTTTGTTGTCAAAAAGGAGAGACCTCACGGGGCCCCTGGGTGGCTCAGTGGGTTAAAGCCTCTGCCTTCAGCTCAGGTCATGATACCAGGGTCCTGGGATTGAGCCCCACATTGGGCTCTCTGTTCAGCAGGGAGCCTGCTTCCTCCTCTTTCTCTCTGCCTGTCTCTCTATCTACTTGTGATATCTCTCTCTGTCAAATAAATAAATAAAATCTTTAAAAAAAAAAAAAAAAGGAGAGACCTCTTCGAGAAAGTAGCCTTTGAGCAGACATCAAAACGCAATGAAGAATGAAACAAGTCGGCATTTGAAGGAAGAGTTTAACTGGTAGAGGGAACTGCAAATGTAAAGTCCCTGAGATAGGAGTGTGTATGATGAGTTTGAGAAATAGGAAAAAAAGCAATGCCTGTAAGCCTATAATGAAGGGTTTGAATCATGAGAGATAAGGTCAAAGAGTTATCGGGGATTAAATCATGTAGGGCTTCAAGGACCATAATGGAAACTTGGATTTTACTCTGAGTAAGATGGAAAACCACTGGAGAGTTTTGAGTGGAATGACATTATCAGATCATCTGGATTCTGTGTAGAGAATAAACTGTAGGGGCAGGGTGGGGAGAAAAGGTCGAATCAGCAGGAATTCAAGCAAGAGATGATTGTAGCTCAGATCTGGGTAGTGGTCATGAAGGAGCTATGGAGTTACAGATCCTGGATTGAATATTAAGATAAACCAATTTTTAAAAAATAAAATTGAGACAGCTCCTTCCTGGTGGGTTGGGAATGGGCTAGATGGGTGATGGGTGTCAGAGGGCACTTGTTATGATGAGCACTGGGCACTGTATATAAGTGATGAATTACTGAATTCTACTCCTGAAACCAATATTGCACTGTATGTTAATTAAGTAGAATTTAAAAAAAAAAAAAAAAAGAAGACTCCCCTATGCTATGTTCATCCATTTCCCCATGAACATTTTCAGATTTGCCTGGACTATCTAGCATAAAAGATTATTTCTTCCTAGTGATGTCACACACTTAAATGCACCAAACTAAGTGAGGAACAACTGCTATGATGCTTTTCAAGGTAATCAAAGTAAAGGGTAACTTGGATTCAACAGAAATCCAAGATTTATAACATGATTTGTAACTCAATTTTGGAAAACTGAAATCTCAGAAAATTACCACTAGTTGATAATGCTGAAGCATCCATTGCTGGCTTAATCTGGTAACAAATTTTGTTGAGCAGTTGTAAGGGGAAAAAACATGGGGGGAAAGCCAGCACCCCACTCTATAAAAGGGTCTTGACATTTTATATCTTTCATTTTCCATATTTAAAATAATAGTAGGGGCACCTGGGTGGCTCAACCTGTTAAGCATCAGCCTTCAACTCAGGTCATGATCTCAGGGTCCTCGGATCCAGCCCTGCATTGGGCTTCCTGCTCAGAGGGAATTCTGCTTCTCCCTCTCTCTCAGCTCATGCTCTTTCTATCTCCTCACAAATAAATATCTTTTTTTTAAAAGATTTTATTTATTTATGACAAAGAGATGGCAAGAGAGGGAACACAAGCACAGGGAGCTGGAGAGGGTGAAGCAGGCTCCCCACCGAGCAGGAAGCCCAATATGGAACTGCCAGGATGCTGAGATCATGACCTGAGCCAAAGGAAGATGCCCAACGACTAAGCCACCCAGGTGCCCCAATAAATAAGATCTTTAAAAAATAAAAGAGGGTGCCTGCATGGCTCAGTGGGTTAAGCCACTGCCTTCGGCTCAGGTCATGATCTCAGGGTCCTGGGATCGAGCCCCACATCGAGCTCTCTGCTCAGCAAGGAGCCTGCTTTCCCCTCTCTCTCTGCCTGCTTCACTGCCTACTTGTGATCTCTGTTTGTGTATGTGTCAAATAAACAAATAAAATATTTAAAAATAAATAAATAAATAAAATAATAACTCTGTTGTAATAAAGTAACAAATACTTCTCTTCATGACCAGATCAGCATCCTAATCTTAAAAGGGACAGTCTCACAAAGTGACCATATTCAGCAAACGTTTCTAGTGTTCACACTGTGTGAAAGGCACTAACCAACACAGTGTAAAAATCAGTGATAAGAAGAGAGTACAAAGTACTGAGTATTAAAGCAGAGATGAAAAACAAAGTCAAGCCATCCCAGACCCTTTGCAGTATTCACTGCTGAGGTTTTCACCCACTCCCCAGGTTTTCCAGATTGCAGGCATCAGCTGCCTGAGTCCTTCCCTACTCCCTCTGCTGTACCCCCACCACCACTCACACTTGAAATTTACACTGACAGCCAGCTCCAGTCTCTGCAGCCCCATAAGTTCACACTAACAGCCAAGACCTGCCTGACTATTTGTGGACTTGAATCCAGCCCTGATAACTGTCATTGAGCTCTAACTCGGTGTGTGCCTACATCTAGTCCCTGCATCTGTGCACCCACATACCGCCAGCCAAATATTTGGGTGAGTCCACAAATGACCCCCAGTAGCCAAAGCAATCCTGAGAAATAGCAAAGGTGGAGGCATAACAGGCCGAAGTTTCAAATTATATTTCAAAGCAACAGTCATCAAAACAGTATGGTGTTGGGGCACCTGGGCAGTTCAGTCTGTTAAGCAACCAACTCTTGATTTCAGCCCAGGTTATGAGCTGAGGGTTGTGAGACCGAGGCCCGCATTGGGCTCCACGTTGGGCATGGAGCCTGCTTGAGATTCTCTCTCCTTCTTCATCTGCCCCAGCCCCACCCTCCCTCTCTCTTAAAAACAAAAACAAAAAAACAGTATGTTCCTGACATAAAGATGGACACATAGAGCAATGGAACAGAACTGAGGGTCTTAAAATCAGCCCATGCATATGTGTTGAATTAACTTTTGCTGAAGGCACCAAGAACACACAATAGAGAAAACAGAGGGCCATGAAGAGAGAAGAAAAAACCATCACCATATATATCCATGTATTTATGGATATTTAGGCTTTCAATATACTGTGATACTGTAGGAGTTCACCTATAATACTGGATCTTCCAGGTAATTTCTGCTGTCTTCAGTTCAGTAAAATACTTTTTGAATCAATAAACTCAATTTAAAGCATCTTGCCCAGGGGCGCCTGGGTGGCTCAGTCGGTTAAGCCGCTGCCTTCGGCTCAGGTCATGATCTCAGGGTCCTGGGATCGAGTCCCACATCGGGCTCTCTGCTCAGCAGGGAGCCTGCTTCCTCCTCTCTCTCTGCCTGCCTCTCTACCTACTTGTTATCTCTCTCTGTCAAATAAATAAATAAAATCTTTTAAAAAATAAAAAATAAAATAAAGCATCTTGCCCATTAGCAAGACAAGGAAAGAGTGTGTGTTTTGTTTCCCTGGTGTCAATTTAAAACATTTCATCTGCTAAAATACAGAAATAGATTATATAGAGTAAAATACAAAATTCATTTAGAAATTTTAGATTAGCTATGAAATTTTATTTACTGTCATAAATTTATCTCATAGTGAATAGTCTTCTGCTATGCACTCCCCTTTTCCCACAGTCCTAGGGATTTTCTGAGAGACTGTTCAGAAAAGTGCCGTCCAATAGGGCATTTAGCTGGCTCAGTCTATAGAGCTTGTGACTCTTGATCTTGGGGTCATGGGTTTGAGTCCAACATTAGGGGTCGAGTTCTCCTACAAAAAGAAGGTGCTGTCCAATAGAAATAAAATGCAAGTCCCAGGGGCGCCTGGGTGGCTCAGTGGATTAGGCCGCTGCCTTCGGCTCAGGTCATGATCTCAGGGTCCTGAGATCCAGTCCCGCATCCGACTCTCTGCTCAGCGGTGAGCCTGCTTCCCTCTCTCTCTCTCTCTGCCTGCCTCTCCATCTACTTGTGATTTCTCTCTGTCAAATAAATAAATAAAATCTTTAAAAAAAAATGCAAGTCCCATATGAATTTCAAAATTTTCTAAGAGCCACACTTAAAAAACTAAAAAGGAACAGGTAAAATTAATGATAATGTAGTTTCTTTTTTTTAAAGATTTTATTTATTTATTTGACAGAGGTCACAAGTAGGCAGAGAGGCAGGCAGAGAGTGAGAGGGAAGCAGGCTCTCTGCTGAGCAGGGAGCCGATTGTGGGGCTCGATCCCAGGACCCTGGGATCATGACCTGAGCCAAAGGCAGAGGCTTTAACCCACCGAGCCACCCAGGTGCCCCAATAATATAGTTTCTTTATCACAATGTATCCAAAATATTATCATTTCAACATGTACTAAACATAAAAATATCATTGTCATATTTTACATTCTTTTGTCATATTAAGCCTCTGTTATCTTTTTTGTAATAGAGGATTTTATTTTATTTTTCAATTATTTGTTTCTTTGCTTCATATATCTACTATTTTCTGAGTTTAATTTCAGTATAGTTGACATACAGTGATATTAGTTTCGGGTGTACAGTATAGTGATTCAACACTTCCCATTCATCACCCAGTGCCCATCACAAGTGTTAATTAATTAATTACTTAATTAGTCCCCATCATCTATTTAACCCCTTCCCCCCACACCTCCCCTCTGGGAACCATCAGTTCGTTCTTTATAATCAAAAGTTTGTTTCTCGGTTTTTCTGTCTTTTTTTTCCTTTGCTTATTTGTCTTATTTCTTATTTTTATGTATGTTTTATTTTTAAGTAATCTCTACACCCAGCATGGGGTTCAAATTCACAGCCCCAAGATCAAAAGTGCTCTACCAACTGAGCCAGTCAGGCACCTCTGCTCTGTTTCTTAAATTTCATGTATGAGTGAAATCTTGTGGTATTTGTCTTTCTCTAACGGACTTATTCACTTGGCATTATACTCTCTAGTTCCAACCATGTCATCTTTCTCTACAAACATATATGAAAATTTCAGTTCTGTCTTATATCTGTTTGGAATTCTCATTTAATGCTTTATATTTCTCTTTCCTTGTTCCCACAAGTTTCCATTATCTCTCTCCTATCTGCTTGCCAAGGGAAAAGAGGTAAATTGAAAGTCTCTCAAGTATTTTATATTGTAGAGACATGTAATTTTACATGAGGTTTTCCAAATAGAACACCTACACCATGGTTTGTGATTTTCCTCTCACCAAGTGAGAGCCAATTAAGTTGTCCCTGGCCCTGACAACCACTCAGTAGAGCCCAGAGAAAATTAAAAAGAAAGATGCAGTGGATAATCTGGTGCAAAATCCAGATCTTTATGCCCGAGCCACTAAGTTCCCCAGCTGTTGAGTGTTGGCTGCTGATGACTCACAGCTGAGTCTCTCCCCAGGCCTCCCCAAAGATTCACACCTTCTGCAGGTGTAACCTAAATGTAAAGATTGGTCGGAAGTGGAGAGGGTGAAGAGGGTTCCTTTAAGGGCTTTCAATCAGGACAACTCTGAAGGGCCCTCTCAGCTCCTGAGCTTCCCATGGGATCAGCAGAGAACTGCTGTTGTGACTACATTGGTGTTCAGTGAACTCCCTCTGCCCATTCCTGCTCCGTTACTCCCGCACAGGGGTTGTTCCTAGAGCATTCCCCAGTATACCTGCTGTGAACAGATGTGAGTCCCAAAATGTTTCCTGGGGAACCCAGTCGGTGGCAGGAGGGGACTTCACCAACTTCTCCATGCATTTGAGTGCTAATTTAACCAAAGCTGTGCAAAGTTAGAGGACAATTCCCAAAACCACCCTCACTTCTGACAATAACTGCAAGTTTAAGGGTCTCCAAGACTACCGTCAGTTTTGAGAACTTGCTAATAGGATTCACAGAACTCACTGAAAGCTGTTATACTCACAGTTTATCACAGTGAAAGGTTAAAAAAGAAAATCAGCCAAAGGAAGAGACACAAAGGGCAGAGTCCAGGGGAGTTCTACGGTGGAGCTTCTGGCTATCCTCTCCCAGTAGAGTTGTAGGAAATGCTAACTTGCCTGATAACCACATGTGGCAATATGCAGAGACTATTGCAACCAGGGAAGTTTGCCTGAGTCTTTGTGTTCAGAGTTTTTACTGGAGCTCAGTCATGTGGATCTTGTTGTCCACCCATGTAGCCGACCCCAGTCTCCAACTCTCTCCGTCAACTAATACTGCATGACCCAAACCCCCAGATAATCACACTGTTGGATTATCTGTGTGGTCCCAAAGCCCCCAGATAAACAAAGACACTTATATAGGGCAAGACATTCCAGGGTTTAAGAAATTACCCAGGAGAGGGGAGGGGGGTCAAGATGGCAGAGAAGTAGCAGGCTGAGACTACTTCAGCTAGCCGGAGATCAGCTAGATAGCTTATCTAAAGATTGCAAACACCTGAAAATCCATCGGCAGATCGAAGACAAGAAGAACAGCAATTCTGGAAACAGAAAAACAACCTTTCTTTCTGAAAGGTAGGACCGGCAGAGAAGTGAATCCAAAGCGACGGGAAGATAGACCCCAGGGGGAGGGGCCGGCTCCCGGCAAGCGGCGGAGCAACGGCGCACAAAATCAGGACTTTTAAAAGTCTGTTCCGCTGAGGGACATCACTCCAGAGGCTAAACCGGGGCAAAGCCCACGCGGGGTCAGCGTGGCCTCAGGTCCCGCAGGGTCACAGAAGGATCGGGGGTGTTTGAGTGTCGCAGAGCTTGCGGGTATTGGAACGGGAAAGCCGGCTACAGAGAGCCAACAGTGAGCTCGCAGCTCGGGGTGACCTTGAACCGGTCGCAGGCTCAGTGAGCTCAGAGCGCGGCCGGAGGTCAGGCAGACGGAGTAACTGGGCGCTGTTCTCTGAGGGCGCACTGAGGAGTGGGGCCCCGGGCTCTCGGCTCCTCCGGGCCAGAGACCAGGAGGCCGCCATTTGTATTCCCGTCCTCCGGAACTCTACAGAAAGCGCTCAGGGAACAAAAGCTCCTGAAAGCAAACCCGAGCGGATTACTCAGCCCGGCCCGGCCCCTGATAAGGGCGGTGCAATTCCGCCTGGGGCAAAGACACTTAAGAATCACTACAACAGGCCCCTCCCCCAGAAGATCAACAAGAATCCAGCCGAGGCCAAGTTCACCTACCAAGGAGTGCGGTTTCAATACCAAGGAGAGCAGCAGAATTCCAGAGGAGAAGAAAGCAAAGCACGGAACTCATGGCTTTTTCCCTGTGATTTTTTTTAGTCTTGCTGTTAATTTAATTTTTTTCTTTTTCATTTTTTGTTTTTTTTTCTCGCCTTCTGGTAAAATTTTTTTAATTTTTACCTTTCTCTTTCTTAACATTTTTTAACTAGTTTGTCTAATATATATATTTTTTCTTTTTTATATTTTTCTTATTTGTTTTCTTTTTTTAATTCTTTACTTTTCTTTTTTTTTTTCTTTTTTCTTTTTTTTTTCTTTCTTCCTTTTTGAACCTCTTTTTATCCCCTTTCTCCCCCCTCACGATTTGGGATCTCTTCTAATTTGGTTAAAGCATATTTTCCTGGGGTTGTTGCCACCCTTTTAGTATTTTACTTGCTCCTTCATATACTCTTATCTGGACAAAATGACAAGATGGAAAAATTCAACACAAAAAAAGAACAAGAGGCAGTACCGAAGGCTAGGGACCTAATCAATACAGTCATTGGTAATATGTCAGATCTAGAGTTCAGAATGACAATTCTCAAGGTTCTAGCCGGGCTCGAAAAAGGCATGGAAGATATGAGAGAAACCCTCTCGAGAGATATAAAAGCCCTTTCTGGAGAAATAAAAGAACTAAAATCTAACCAAGTTGAAATCAAAAAAGCTATTAATGAGGTGCAATCAAAAATGGAGGCTCTCACTGCTAGGATAAATGAGGCAGAAGACAGAATTAGTGATATAGAAGACCAAATGACAGAGAATAAAGAAGCTGAGCAAAAGAGGGACAAACAGCTACTGGACCACGAGGGGAGAATTCGAGAGATAAGTGACACCATAAGATGAAACAACATTAGAATAATTGGGATTCCAGAAGAAGAAGAAAGAGAGAGGGGAGCAGAAGGTATACTGGAGAGAATTATTGGGGAGAATTTCCCCAATATGGCGAAGGGAACGAGCATCAAAATTCAGGAGGTTCAGAGAACGCCCCTCAAAATCAATAAGAATAGGCCCACACCCCGTCACCTAATAGTAAAATTTACAAGTCTCAGTGACAAAGAGAAAATCCTGAAAGCAGCCCGGGAAAAGACGTCTGTAACATACAATGGTAAAAATATTAGATTGGCAGCTGACGTATCCACAGAGACCTGGCAGGCCAGAAAGAGCTGGCATGATATTTTCAGAGCACTAAAGGAGAAAAACATGCAGCCAAGAATACTATATCCAGCTAGGCTATCATTGAAAATAGAAGGAGAGATTAAAAGCTTCCAGGACAAACAACAACTGAAAGAATTTTCAAACACCAAACCAGCTCTACAGGAAATATTGAAAGGGGATCTCTAAGCAAAGAGAGAGCCTACAAGTGGTAGATCAGAAAGGAACAGAGACCATATACAGCTGCGAGCTCACCTTACAGGCAATATAATGGCACTAAATTCATATCTCTCAATAGTTACCCTGAATGTTAATGGGCTAAATGCCCCTGTCAAAAGACACAGGGTATCAGAATGGATAAAAAACAAAACCCATCTATATGTTGCCTCCAAGAAACTCATTTTAAGCCCGAAGACAGCTCCAGATTTAAAGTGAGGGAGTGGAAAAGAATTTACCATGCTAATGGACATTAGAAGAAAGCAGGAGTGGCAATCCTGATATCAGATCAATTAGATTTTAAGCCAAAGACTATAATAAGAGATGAGGAAGGACACTATATCATACTCAAAGGGTCTGTCCAACAAGAAGATTTAACAATTTTAAATATCTATGCCCCCAACGTGGGAGCAGCCAACTATATAAACCAATTAATAACAAACTCAAAGAAACACATCAACAATAATACAATAATAGTAGGGGACTTTAACACTCCCCTCACTGAAATGGACAGATCATCCAAGCAAAAGATCAGCAAGGAAATAAAGGCCTTAAACGACACACTGGACCAGATGGACATCACAGATATATTCAGAACATTTCATCCCAAAGCAACAGAATACACATTCTTCTCTAATGCACATGGAACATTCTCCAGAATAGATCACATCCTCGGTCCTAAATCAGGACTCAACCGGTATCAAAAGATTGGGATCATTCCCTGCATATTTTCAGACCACAGTGCTCTAAAGCTAGAACTCAACCACAAAAGGAAGTTTGGAAAGAACCCAAATACATGGAGACTAAACAGTATCCTTCTAAAGAATGAATGGGTCAAACGGGAAATTAAAGAAGAATTGGAAAAAATCATGGAAACAAATGATAATGAAAATACAACGGTTCAAAATCTGTGGGACACAACAAAGGCAGTCCTGAGAGGAAAATAAATAGCGGTACAAGCCTTTCTCAAGAAACAAGAAAGGTCTCAGGTACACAACCTAACCCTACACCTAAAGGAGCTGGAGAAAGATCAAGAAAGAAACCCTAAGCCCAGCAGGAGAAGAGAAATCATAAAGATCAGAGCAGAAATCAATGAAATAGAAACCAAAAAAACAATAGAACAAATCAACGAAACTAGGAGCTGGTTCTTTGAAAGAATTAATAAAATTGATAAACCCCTGGCCCGACTTATCAAAAAGAAAAGAGAAAGGACCCAAATAAATAAAATCATGAATGAAAGAGGAGAGATCACAACTAACACCAAAGAAATACAAACTATTATAAGAACATACTATGAACAACTCTACGGCAATAAATTTGACAATCTGGAAGAAATGGATGCATTCCTAGAGACATATAAACTACCACAACTGAACCAGGAAGAAATAGAAAGCCTGAACAGACCCATAACCAGTAAGGAGATTGAAACAATCATCAAAAATCTCCAAACAAACAAAAGCCCAGGGCCAGACGGCTTCCCAGGGGAATTCTACCAAACATTTAAAGAACTAATTCCTATTCTCCTGAAACTGTTCCAAAAAATATAAATGGAAGGAAAACGTCCAAACTCTTTTTATGAGGCCAGCATCACCTTGATCCCAAAACCAGACAAGGATCCCATCAAAAAAGAGAGCTATAGACCAATATCCTTGATGAACACAGGTGCAAAAATACTCAACAAAATACTAGCCAATAGGATTCAACAGTACATTAAAAGGATTATTCACCACGACCAAGTGGGATTTATTCCAGGGCTGCAAGGTTGGTTCAACATCCGCAAATCAGTCAATGTGATACAACACATCAATAAAAGAAAGAACAAGACCCATATGATACTCTCAATAGATGCTGAAAAAGCATTTCACGAAGTACAGCATCCCTTCCTGATCAAAACTCTTCAAAGTGTAGGGATAGAGGGCACATACTTCAAAATCATCAAAGCCATCTATGAAAAACCCACCACAAATATCATTCTCAATGGAGAAAAACTGAAAGCTTTTGCGCTAAGGTCAGGAACACAGCAGGGATGTCCATTATCACCACTGCTATTCAACATAGTACTAGAGGTCCTAGCCTCAGCAATCAGACAACAAAAGGAAATTAAAGGCATCCAAATCGGCAAAGAAGAAGTCAAATTATCACTCTTCGCAGATGATATGATACTATATGTGGAAAACCCAAAAGACTCCACTCCAAAACTGCTAGAACTTATACAGGAATTCAGTAAAGTGTCAGGATATAAAATCAATGCACAGAAATCAGTTGCATTTCTCTACACCAACAGCAAGACAGAAGAAAGAGAAATTAAGGAGTCAATCCCATTTACAATTGCACCCAAAACCATAAGATACCTAGGAATAAACCTAACCAAAGAGGCACAGAATCTATACTCAGAAAACTATAAAGTACTCATGAAAGAAATTGAGGAAGACACAAAGAAATGGAAAAATGTTCCATGCTCCTGGATTGGAAGAATAAATATTGTGAAAATGTCTATGCTACCTAAAGCAATCTACACATTTAATGCAATTCCTATCAAAGTACCATCCATCTTTTTCAAATAAATGGAACAAATAATTCTAAAATTTATATGGAACCAGAAAAGACCTCGAATAGCTAAAGGGATATTGAAAAAGAAAGCCAACGTTGGTGGCATCACAATTCCGGACTTCAAGCTCTATTACAAAGCTGTCATCATCAAGACAGCATGGTACTGGCACAAAAACAGACACATAGATCAATGGAACAGAATAGAGAGCCCAGAAATAGACCCTCAACTCTACAGTCAACTAATCTTCGACAAAGCAGGAAAGAATGTCCAATGGAAAAAAGACAGCCTCTTCAATAAATGGTGCTGGGAAAATTGGACAGCCACATGCAGAAAAATGAAATTGGACCATTTCCTTACACCACACACAAAAATAAACTCAAAATGGATGAAGGACCTCAATGTGCGAAAGGAATACATCAAAATCCTTGAGGAGAACACAGGCAGCAACCTCTTCGACCTCAGCCGCAGCAACATCTTCCTAGGAACAACGCCAAAGGCAAGGGAAGCAAGGGCAAAAATGAACTATTGGGATTTCATCAAGATCAAAAGCTTTTGCACAGCAAAGGAAACAGTTAACAAAATCAAAAGACAACTGACAGAATGGGAGAAGATATTTGCAAATGACATATCAGATAAAGGACTAGTGTCCAGAATCTATAAAGAACTTAGCAAACTCAACACCAAAAAAACAAATAATCCAATCAAAAAATGGGCAGAGGACATGAACAGACATTTCTGCAAAGAAGACATCCAGATGGCCAACAGACACATGAAAAAGTGCTCCATATCACTCGGCATCAGGGAAATACAAATCAAAACCACAATGAGATATCACCTCACACCAGTCAGAATGGCTAAAATTAACAAGTCAGGAAATGACAGATGCTGGCGAGGATGCGGAGAAAGGGGAACCCTCCTACACTGTTGGTGGGAATGCAAGCTGGTGCAGCCACTCTGGAAAACAGCATGGAGGTTCCTCAAAATGTTGAAAATAGAACTGCCCTATGACCCAGCAATTGCACTATTGGGTATTTACCCTAAAGATACAAACGTAGTGATCCAAAGGGGCACATGCACCCGAATGTTTATAGCAGCAATGTCCACAATAGCCAAACTATGGAAAGAACCTAGATGTCCATCAACAGATGAATGGATCAAGAAGATGTGGTATATATACACAATGGAATACTATGCAGCTATCAAAAGAAATGAAATCTTGCCATTTGCGACAATATGGATGGAACTAGAGCGTATCATGCTTAGCGAAATAAGTCAAGCAGAGAAAGACAACTATCATATGATCTCCCTGATATGAGGAAGTGGTGATGCAACATGGGGGCTTAAGTGGGTAGGAGAAGAATCAATGAAACAAGATGGGATTGGGAGGGAGACAAACCATAAGTGACTCTTAATCTCACAAAACAAACTGAGGGTTCCTGGGGGGAGGGGGGTTGGGAGAAGGGGGTGGGATTATGGACATTGGGGAGGGTATGTGCTTTGGTGAGTGCTGTGAAGTGTGTAAACCTGGTGATTCACAGACCTGTACCCCTGGGGATAAAAATATATGTTTATAAAAAATAAAAAATTATAAAGAAAAAAAGAAAAAAAAAATAGAAATTACCCAGGAGCACAGAACAAAGCCAGACCCTCTGGAAAGGGTTAAATTATTTTCTTGACACATTGGAAGGCAACATTTGAGGGGGAAATAGAGTTTTAAATTCCAGGACAGATAGATAGATGGATATTAGAGATATATCTGGAAATACCTGTCTTAGTGTAAAGGAAGTTATTACAGATACTGTATAATATGCAGGCTCCCATTTTCTTAATATTAATGTTTTATAAATATTTCCATTATGGTGATAAAGGGAAATGAATTTGAATTTCACTTTGAAAGGAGCAATGGTTTCCTCTTCCACCTCTTACACTAAACATTAAATGAGTTTTGCTTGGACAGGGAATGAGTTTTCAGGAAAGCAAGTAACTGAATTTCTGCTTTATTAAGATACATTCATCAACTTTCATTCACTCGTTATGGAAACCCTTCCCCCGACTCCATTGTGTATGCTGCCTGCAAATTTCTCTGGTGTGCCCATTTGGTATCTGAGTTATGTGTCCACCTCAGATCAGATTCAGCATGAAATGATACAGTTAGACACACAGACATGAAAGACACAAAGATTGTAAACATATACCACAGGGGGTCCAGGGCATTGGGCTAACTGTACCCTCCTCACCTTCTACCCTAAGACCTTTCATACTATGAGTAAGATCTGCATAACAAGCCAAGCAGCCCTCATATTTATGATGTCTAAAAACAACAATACAAACTCTGAAGTCACCATGGAAACTGCCTCCCACTAGCATTTGCCTTTCAGAGATTTTTAGAAGCATTTATCCACAACAAATCAGCAGAGAAAAAAATTTGAGACAGATGATCCTAATTATGAATGCCTATGCTTACTAGAAGGAGATTTACCAAGAAATAAAAAAGAAAAGGGGGGTTTAATCTAAACTTCATTAAACATTTATTTTGAAAACTTTAACTTACCTATCTCCCTGGAAAAAAATCCCCTACAGGAGTATTTAAAGTACAGCTTTTATAAGTCCTTGGTTTCACATATTTCAGAAATATTTATATTTTAAAGTAACATGTATTTGTGTTTTCTTTTTGAAATTTGTTTTATTAATATATTTGATATTTTTTATGAGGCAAAATAGGTTGTCAGAAATAAAGAGCCAGGGGTGCTGGGATGGTTCAGTCTGTTAAGCATCTGTCTTCAGCTCAGGTCATGACCCCAGGGTCCTGGGATCGAGTCCCACGTTGGGCTACCTGCTCAGTAGGGAGTCTGCTTGTCCCTCTGCCTCTGGCTCACTGCCTGCTTGTGCTCTCCCGCTCTCAAATAAATAAGTAAAATCTCGAAAGAAAGAAAGAGAAAAAGTTACAGAGAGCCGGTCCACAACTTTCACCCTCAGAAAATACAAACATGGGGCGCCTGTGTGGCTCAGTGCATTAAAGCCTCTGCCTTTGGCTCAGGTCATGATCTCAGGGTCCTGGGATTGAGCCCCGCATCAGGCTCTCTGTTCAGCAGGGAGCCTGCTTCCTCCTCTCTCTCTCTCTCTCCCTGCCTCTCCGCCTACTTGTAGATCTGTCTGTCAAATAAATAAATAAAATATTTAAAAAAAAAAAAAAAACCTGCTTCACACAGAGCCTGACTCAAAAGAAATGCTTAATAAATAAAAGAAAGAAAGAAAGAAAGAAAATACAAACACAACATTAACAGATTTCATTTCAATCAGAAATAAAAAAGGCTGGTACAGGGGCGCCTGGGTGGCTCAGTGGATTAAAGCCTCTGCCTTCGGCTCAGGTCGTGAACCCAGGGTCCTGGGATCGAGTCCCACATAGGGCTCTCTGCTCAGCGGGGAGCCCGCTTTCCCCTGCCACCTGACTCTCTGCCTGCTTGTGATCTCTCTCTCTGTCAAATAAATGAGTAAAATCTTTAAAAAGAAGGCTGGTACATTTTCGGATGGTCTCCTGAAGACTGCCAGCTTGTGGAAGGGAGGTAATGAGGAAGCTTAAGGAAGAAACTGATGAAGTTGTTATCTGGGAGGATCAGCCTTGTTTGCAAAGTCACAAAAGTAGGAATAATTCCACCAAAGGTGGACATAAGATTTAGATAAAACTTAATACTTTCAGTAGCCTATGGAGTTTTTGAGCTTCAGAGCTTATGGAGATCTCAGGTCATATCAGAAATTGAAGTTAGGTCCCATTTCCTCCCAGAGTTTTCAGTTTCTCCAACAAAAATCAATCTCTTCATCTTTCATGAAGGCAGCACATTGTGCCTCTCTTAAGCCACTTAATAATATTCTACCTTATGCTGTAGCTATTTTTGTACCCCTCTCTGGCACAAAACACTTTGAAAATAGAGAATATCTTTAATATTCCTTTTTTACCCCGTAGCCCCCAGCACAATTCCTTGTACAGTGTGGGAGCTTACACATGTTTATGAAATGAATTAAGAAAGCCCAGCTCTAATTAGTACGCGATGAAGCCTAGGATATTTTTTAGTTAGAGGGAGAACTTTTTTCCAGGTCAAATGTTCCCCGACAAAATAACCAGAAAGTGATCTCTTTAATAGGAAAAGTCACTATAAACTTTGTAATTTGCTGTTTTTCTCAAGAACATCTAATATGAAAAGCAATACACTTTCCAGTATAGAGTATTTGCCATAAGATAACGTAAATACAGTATAGTGAAGATCAAGGAAGAAATTTATACCAGTTCCTGCTGGAATTGACTGCTACAATATTCATCAGTGAGAGTGAAGACAATGACCTTTCAGTTCATTTGAATTCATGAATCTTTTCCAGATCGTAGATGGGTTCTGAAAATATAACAACCCACAAATTGTCCACTGATTTACTTCACCTGGATGATCACCATGAGGTTATATATTACAACAGTGAATAAAACAGCCTGAAGGAGAAAACATGGAACAAATGCTAATTTTTCAGTTCAATAAACATTTGCTGATCTACATTTTTCTGTACAGATCACTAAGTTAGGTGCTATGGTATGGAGAAAACAAAGATGTATCAAATACTCATTACTAATATTAAGTACCACATAGAGGCCATGGACTTTTTATTTACTTTCTATAGCAACCCGGTAACATAGATATTGTTGCCCCTATTTCATCAGTAAGACAATGAAGGCTCAGGGAAGGTAACTTTTCCAAGGCTACATAGTTAATAAGTGATAGAATCAGGATTTCAATTCTGATCTGACCCTAGAATCCATGTTATTACCATCAGCCAAGGTCCTTTTTTTTTTTAAAGAGTGCTGAGTCGCTTTTATTCTGATTTACATAATTAGATGCTAAATTATGTAATATCAATTATAAAGGTTATATTCTCCAATCATCTATGAGTTTAACTTTTGTCCTCAGGTTATAGGCTTATAACCTCAAGTTATAGGTCCTCTGGTCCTAGTTTATAAGCTTCCAAAGGGCAGAGACCACAGCATGATTTGGCAACTTTCCTCAAAATGCCTAGTACCATGCTGAATACATAAATACTCGTGGTTTGATCAATTTTCCCTCAGCTCTCAGGAGTATGAACTGGATAATACTTGTTATCCATGGGTGAAAGAGGAAAGAAAAATGAGTATATCATAATAGCTTTTATTAAATTTACCATTCACTCATATTTGATATATATTATCTCATTAATTCTCAAAACCCACAAAATAGGTATTATTGTCCCAATTTTGCAAATAAAGAAGCTCAGGTTTAGAAAAATTAAGTATCTGGTCCAAAGTTACAGAACCAGTACTTGATGAAGTAAGAATTTAAATGCTGTTCTTTCTAACCCAGAGTTCACGCTCTTAACTCTTTCCCTGTCTCTTTTACTCTAAGACCCCACAGATGGTAAGATACAGTAAGATTTAATAAAAGTTTTTCAAAGAAGTAAGGAGTACTACCACATTAAATGAATAGGTTGAATGAAAAATGTATCTCAATTTCAGAATGGGAGGATGGGTGTCTTAAGAAGCAAGAAAATGAGGTACATTATATTTGCAATATGTTTTAGAGTTTCCTTTGAATGCTGATGTCAAAAAAGACAAAGAGAACTTCTGTAGTGTAGTATTAATCATATTTAGCAAAGAAAAGATCGAAAGATTCTGGGCCTTCAGCGAACGCTCTTTTGAATCACAGGCTTCTTGCACTCCTGTGAACAAGTAGCACCAGCTGCATAATCTATCTCAAAGGGTTTAAACTGATCTGCAAATTTGTCAATATGATTTTTCATGAGGTGTTACAGTTCCAACATGGAGGGGTATTATTTCCAAAGAATGTCTTCAAGAAACATTTTAAAAATAGCTCTTCTCCTCAGTCTTAGAAGCTTTCCCACCCTCTCCACTCCCGTATCACTCACCCTATGATGGACGCTAATTACTTCTGCCTTGGCCTAAAACCCCAAGCTTGCACAGATGAATCCTGCTTTTGACTTACAAGACTGTGGGAATTGAGTAGGGATTCCCCACACCCTTCTTGTTACTTGCAGGATACTATCTCCACTCCCTCAAAAGAAGGAAATCCTTATCCTTCGGTGGTCCTTGGAAATTTTTTAATTTGGCAAACCTCAAGTTCCCCTCAGCTATGAATCGAAGGTAAAAATAGATCTCTGTGAATGGGGTTACCAGATGCCCTGCACAAAAATATCAGGTCTCTAAGAATGGTGTGAGCAGGAGATGTTAGGCAGGGAATCGTTGTGATTCTCTACTGTATTTAAGTATATTTGACACCAAAGAATATACTGTGAACTACCATAAAATTCTGTCTCCCTAAAATTGGGAGAATAATTTTCTGGTGAAACGCACCATAACACAACAATTTACAACTGGCTTCAAAGCCCTCTCATATTCGACAGTAACCACCTTTTGGATAACTTTTCTGATCTCAGTTCTTTTCTAATTTCTTAAGGGCAACAGTAAATAGTATCTCCCTGGAAGACTTGGGACAGATACCATACCTTTGTCAGGCACTACGGACACCTTCTTGCCTTGCAACTTGAGGTTTGTAATTATGGCATTTACAGCTCTACGTTAATTAGCACTCATTATTTAAAGGTCCTTGTGAATCACTCAACCTCAAATTTTATGCCCTCCATGTAATCCAAGTAAACTCTCTCTTATTCATACCTAGGTTTGCCAGATTTCCAGTCTTGGATGCAACTGTTTCAAACGTTAGATTGCTTCCAGTAAAACAATCTTTTTTCTACTAATTGGATATATAAATAATCCCATTATCATGCAGAAGATTTGGCATGTGAAAAATGCACTCCATGTAGGGAAAAGTTTTTAAAAAGATTTTGTTTATTTATTTGACAGAGAGAGATCACAAATAGGCAGAGAGGCAGGCAGAGAGAGAGGGGGGAAGCAGGTTCCCTGCAGGGGAGCAGAGATCCCAATGCAGGGCTTGATCCCAGGACCCTGAGATCATGACCTGAGCTGAAGGCAGAGGCTTAACCCATTGAGCCACCCAAGCACCCCTATGTAGGGAAAATTTTACTCTGCTGCAAGTTAGCTTCTGGGCTTCATGATGAGGGTGAGGAGAATCCGATGGAAATCCTACTCATGGGAATGAATTGCCTGCCTAAGAGCATCCTGGAGTCCAGTCCAGCCAAGAGATGAAATCAGGATCTTTCTGATATTTGACACCCAAAGGCAAAAGAAAGACTAAGAGAAAACTTAAGAATGTCAACAAGAAAACATTACAGGATATGGTGTGAAGGCATAAAGATATTGGTGAGTCCTTTATGCAAAGAGCAATCATAGAACTGAAGTGCCCAAAACAACCATTTTAGAGCTTCAGACTGGCCAGAGGTAGAAAAGAATTTGAGAGGCCTTTATTCTTGAGAAATTGCTTGAGTTTCAGTTAAGAAAAGCCAGAGCCGGTGGCTTTCATTCCTGGGTCTACGTACATACCCTGTTTCCGGTTTCATTGGTGAGAACTTAATTTTTTATCAGCAAGGGCTGATCATGAAAATGAATAGCTCTACTACTAGATGGTGAAGATTCAATTTGAGGTGATGGTGGCTTAATTAGGGCTCTAGTAGCTACAAGTAATGAATTTAATAGGAAACAAATGAAAATTCAGAGCATTCTTAGCCTGAGGTTGTAGACCTCACTGGGCTGAATAAAAAATAAACCAAAATTTTAACAGGGGGATTCTGGAAAGGACAGAGCCACGAAAAGGCTGAGATAAGACCTCCACATATCTAGATATTTGAGAAACAGCACATATGCGTGGAAGGAACCCAGGAGAGTCTAGCAAATGGTAAAAGCTAAGGGAGAATTGAGAATTAGCTGAAAGTTGAATATATCCCCTAACTCCCACACAAATCAATAAGAAGATGGAAATCCTACAGACTTGAGATGTTTCAGCATAACATTTGCCACTAAGCTCTGCAGAAACAGGCATAACCTCTAAGGAACCAGGTTAAAAAATAAAAACAAGAATGAAAATCTTTGAAGAGATATATCTGGCCAGTTTAAATTTAGGCAAGTTTCTAAAAAACCCAACAACTCCTCTCAGAAATATAAAATAGAATCACTACATCTTTTATCTATCCGGAATCACTACAATCTTTTATCTACAATGTTCAGTTTTCAAATAAAAATTATGAGACCTACATAGAAAAAGGAAATTGTGACCCACACTCTAGTAAATAAAAAAGCAAAGAAACGGTCTCTGTGTGAGCCCAGGTGTTGGATCTAGCAGACAAAGATTTAACATCTATTATAATATATTATAAATGTGTTCAAAGTATTAAAATATCAAAGAGTTAAAGGAATATATGATGGCATTGACACAACAAACAGAGGCTCTCACAAAATAAATAGAAACCATAAAATATAACCAAGTGGCAAATCTAGAGTTGAAAAGTACAATAACCAATATGAAAAATTTATTTGATGGACTTAATATCAGGTTTGAGATATCAAAAAAAATCAGCAAACTTAGAAATATATTAAAGAAATTATCCAACACAGGGGCGCCTGGGTGGCTCAGGTGGTTAAACATCTGACTCTTGATCTCAGCTCAGGTTTTGATCTCAGGGTCATGAGTTCAAGCCTTGCTTTGGGCTCCATGCTGGGCCTGGAGATTACGTTAAAAAAAAAAAATTATCCAATGCAAAGAACAGAGAAAAATGCTTGAGACTACTCAACAAAGCCTCAGAAATATTAAATGAAGTTGTTCATGCTGAAAGGAAATGACACAAGATGTTAACTTAAATTTACAAAAAGAAATTAAAAGCATTAGAAATAAATGTGAGTGTATAAATAAAATACTGTGTGTGTATCTTACATATTTCTCTTTTCTTTGGTATTTAAAAAACATATGATTATTTATAAAAATAATTATTACATGTATTATTTAGTATATAGCATATACATATTATATATAATATGTTTTATTATAAAAAATATATATATGATAATAGAACAAAGGTGGGAGAAGGGAGATACACTAGAGCAATGTTGCTCTATTTTACTAGATTTAAGTTGGTATTAGCCTGACATAGATTGTTCAGTTAAGGATGCATACTTTAATGCCTAGAGTAACAGCTAAGAAAATAACTGAAAAAATATAGGCTAAAAATTAAGAGGTTATATGACATACTAAAAAATATTTCTTTTACACAAAAACAGTTAGCAAAAGAAGAACCAAGGAATAAAAGAGATATGAGATACAGACAAAGCAAAATGGAAGACATAAACCATATCAATAATTCCATTAAATATGAATAGAATAAACACTCTGATCAAAAGACAGATTGTCAGATTAGATAAAAAGCAAGCTCTATCTATATGCTGCTTGTAAGAGACCACTGTAAGTTTAAACACACAAAAAGATTGAAAGTAAAAGAATAGAAAAAGATATACTGTGCAAATAGTAACCACAAAAAAGCTGGAATGGTTAAATGGGTATCAGAGAAATATATTTTAAGAAGAGAATTATTGGGGCGCCTGGGTGGCTCAGTGGGTTAAGCCGCTGCCTTCGGCTCAGGTCATGATCTCAGGGTCCTGGGATCAAGCCCCACATCGGGCTCTCTGCTCAGCAGGGAGCCTGCTTCCCCCTCTCTCTCCTCCTGCCTCTCTGCCTACTTGTGATCTCTCTCTGTCAAATAAATAAAATCTTTAAAAAAAAAAAAAGAAGAGAATTATTACCTGAAGTAAAGACAGACATTTCATAATGATAAAAGGGTCAACACATTAGGAAGATATAATGATGAAATATGTGAATTCAGCTTTAAAAAGAACTCCAAAATACATGAAACAAAACTGAAAAAATTAAAAGGAAAATAGAAAATTCAACAGTTATTGGTGGAAGTTTCAGTGTTTCTTCCTTAGAATAACTAGACAGAAATTCAGTAAAGAATAGATCTCAACATTACCAACCAATTCAACCACAATATATATGGAACACTTCACCTAAAATTAGCAGAAGGCACATCCTTCTTAAGCATGTATTGAATATTCTCCATGATAAACGATGCGCTAGGCCAAAACACAAATCTCAGTAAACTCAAAACATACTTTGTATGTTTCATGAACACAACAGAATTAAATTATAAATCAACCACAGAAGGCAAACCTAGGAAATACCAAATACTTGAAATTAAACAACACATTATAAATGACACATGGATCAAAGAAATAATCACAAGGAAAATTAGAAAACATATTGAACTGAATAAAAATGAAAACACAGCATATCAAAATATATGGGATGAAGCAAAGGCACTTCTTAGCAGGAAATTTATAGAGTTTTAAATCTTATACCAGAAAAGAAGAAAAAAATTAAATCTAAGATTCAATCTCAAGATTTTAGAAACAGAAGAGAAAGTCAAACCCAAAGTAAGTAGATAGAAAGTACTAATAAAGGGGCGCCTGGGTGGCTCAGTGGCTTAAAGCCTCTGCCTTTGGCTCAGGTCATGATCCCAGAGTCCTGGGATCCTCTGCCTTCTGCTCAGGTCATGATCCCAGAGTCCTGGAATCGCATCTGCTCAGCAGGGAGCCTGCTTCCTCCTCTCTCTGCCTGCCTCTCTGCCTACCTGTGATCTCTGTCAAATAAATAAATAAAATCTTAAAAAAAAAAAGAACTAATAAAGATAAGGGCAGAAATCAAGAAAATAGAAAAATCAATGAAACCAAAACTCCTTCTTTGAAAAGACGAAAAAATTTAAAAAATATTAACCTTTAGCTATACTAGCAAAAAAAAATACAAGAGATGAAAATTATCAAAATCAAAAGTTAAAGGGAGGAATTCACTACATTTACAAAAATTAAAAGGTAGTACTATGACCAACTTTATGCCAATAATTTAGACAACTTGTTAGAATGGGCAAATTTCTAGAAAAAAAATGAATATATTGATATAATAATTAAAAATTTCCCTACAGGGATGCCTGGGTGGCTCAGTTGGTTAAGCCTCGGCCTTCAGCTCAGGTCATGATCCCAGCGACCTGGGATCGAGTCCCACATTGGGCTCCTTGTTTGGCAGCGAGCCAGCTTCTCCCTCTGCCTCTGCCTCTGCCTGCCACTCTGTCTGCTGTACTCACTCGCTCTCTCTCCCTCTCTCTGACAAATAAATAAATAAAATCTTTTTTTAAAAAAATTTCCCCACAAACAGAACCCCAGGCACAGAGGGCTTCACTAGTCAACTTTATCAAATATTGAAAGAAAAAAAAAATACCAGCCCTACACAAAGTCTTTCAGGAAATGAGAAGGAGGAAATATTTTTCAACTCATTTTATGAGTACAGTAATTCATATCATAAAAAAAGAAAACTATAGACCAAAATCCCTCATAAATATAGATACAAAATCATAACAAAATGTTAGGAAACTGAGTCCAGCAATATATTAAAAGCATTATATATACTATGACCAAGAGCGGTTTATGAAATGCAAGGTTGATAGAACACCTGAAAAATCAATTAACGTAAAACTCCATCTTTTTTTTTTAAAGCTTTTATTTATTTATCTGACAGGCAGGCAGAGAGAGAGGGGGAAGCAGGCTCCCTACAGAGCAGAGAGCCCAATGCGGGGGCTCAATCCCAGGACCCTGGGATCATGACCTGAGCTGAAGGCAGAGGCTTAACCCACTGAGCCACCCAGGTGCCCCAAAACTCCATCTTTTTAAAAAGGTTTTATTTAAAGGTCACCCAGGTGGCTCAGTCTATTGGGAATCTGCCTTCAGCGAGGGTCATGATCTCGGGGTACTGGGATTGAGCCCCAAGTCGGTCTCTCTGCTCAGCGGGGAGACTGCTTCTCCCTCCCATTCTCCCTCTATGTTCTCTCTCTCTCTCTCTCAAATAAATACATAAAATCTTTTTTTTTAAGTTTTTTTTTTTTAACTTAAGTCATCTTTTGTTCTAAAAAAGTTTTTATTTAAATTCTAGTTAGTTAACATATAGTATAATATTAGTTTTAGGTATACAACCTAGTGACTCAACACTTCCATACAACACCTGGTACTCATCACCACTGCACACCGTTAATCCCCATCACCTATATAACCCATTCCCTGACTCACCTCCATTCTAGGAACCATCAGTTTGTTCTTTATAGTTAAGAGTCTGTTTCTTAGTTTGCCTCTCCCTCTCTATTTTTCCCTTTGCTCATTTGTTTTGTTTCTTAAACTCCACATATGAGTGAAATTATATGGTATATGTCCCTCTCTGACTGACTCATTTCACTTAGTATAATATTCTTTAGCTCCATCCATATTGTTGCAAATGGCAAGGTTTCATTCTTTTTGATGGCTGAGTAGTATTGCCTTGTATATATGTACCACTTCTTCTTTATCCATTCATTAGTTGATGGACACTTGGGCTGTTTCCATAATTTGGCTATTATAGATAATGCTGCTATAAATATAGGGGTCCATGTATCCCTTTGAATTAATATTTTTGTATTCTTTGGGTAAATAACTAGTAGTGCCATTGCTGCATCATAGGGTAGTTCTTTTTTTTTTAAGATTTTATTTATTCATTTGACAGACAGAGATCACAAGTAGGCAGAGAGGCAGGCAGAGAGAGAGGAAAGGTAGCAGACTCCCTGCTGAACAGCTGAGCAGAGAGCCCGACTCAGGGCTTGATCCCAGGACCCTGAGATCATGACTTGAGCCAAAGGCAGAGGCTTTAACCCACTGAGCCACCCAGGTGCCCCCATAAGGTAGTTCTATTTTGAACTTTTTTTCAAAGATTTTATTTATTTGAGAGTGAGAGAGAGGACAGAGGGGGGAGGGTCATAGGGAGAAGAAGACTCCCCACTGAGTGGGAAGCCCAACTCAGGTCTCAATCCTGGGAGTCTAGAGATCATGACCCAGGCTGAAGGCAGATGCCCAAACAATTCAGCCACCCAGGAACTCCTAGTTTGAATTTTTTGAGGAACTTCCACACCATTTTCTAGAATGTCTGCACCAGTTTGCATTCCCACCAACAGTGTAAGAGGGTTCCTCTTTTTCCACATCCTTGCCAACACTTGTTGTTTCTTATGTTATTGATTTTGGCCATTCTGACAGGTGTGAGGTGATGGCACTATAGTTTTGATTTGCATTTCCCTGATGATGAGTGATGTCAAACACCTTTTTTGTGTGTGTGTTGTCCATCTGTGTCTTCTTTGAAGTCTTCTAGTCATGCCTTCTGCCCATTTCTTAACTGGATAGTTTTTTGAGGGGCAGGTATTGAGTTTGATAAGTTTTTTTTAATAGATTTTGGATACTAGCCCTTTATCAGATATGTCATTTGCAAATATCTTCTCCCATTCTGTAGGTGGCCTTTTAGTTTTGTTGATTGTTTCTTTCACTGTGCAGAAGCTTTTTATTTTGATGAAGTCCCAATAGTTCATTTTTGCGTTTGTTTCCCTTGCCTCAGGAGACCTACCTAGAAAGAAGTTGTTATGGATGATGTCAGAGAAGTTACTGCCTGTGTTCTCTTCTAGAATTTTTATGGTTTCAGGTCTCACAGGTATCCAATCCGTTTTGAATTTATTTTTGTGCATGGTGTAAGAAAGTTGTCCAGCTTCATTCTTGTATATGTTGCTGTTAAAACACCATGTAAATAAAGGAACAAAAAATTATCATCTCAATAAATGTAGAAAAAACATTTGACAGAATCTAACACTCATGATAAAATAGCTCAATAAACTAAGAATAAAAGGAAATGTCCTCATTCTCATATAGGAAATCTATGAAAAACCTACCTCTGATATCCTACTAATAGGTGAAAGATTTAATGCTTTCTCATAAAGGTTAGAGAAAAGGCAGATATAAAAATGTCCCTACTTCTATTCTACATGATACTAAAGGTTCTAACCAATGCTTGAGGAAAAGATATTAAAAGCCTGTAGATAAGGAAAGAGGAAGGAAAACTATTTTAATTCACAGATGAAATAATAATGTATGTAGAAAATCCCAAGGAACCTGCATAAAACTACTAGAACTAATACACAACTTTAGTAAGGTCATAGGATGCAGGATAAAATAAATCACATTTCCATATTCTAACAAAGGACAAATAAAAATAAATTTTAAAAGTTCCATTCACAGTAACATTAAAATATTTAGGAGTTATCTTAACAAAAGAAATGTGTTTCAGATTATTTGGACTGATGTAACAAAATACCAGAGAATGGGTGTCTTGTAAGCAATAGAAATTTACTTCCCACAGCTCTGGAGGTTCAAAATCAAGACACTGGTAGATTTGATGTCTGGTGAAAGCCCACTTCCTGGTTCATAGATAGCTATACTTTTGCTGTGGCAGAAGGGGCAAGAGATCTCTCTGCCTTTTTTGTAAGAGCATTAATCCCATTCAGGAGGGCTCCACTCTCAAGACCTAATTACCACCCAAAGGCACTTTGGGGTTAGGAATGAATCTTTTTTTTTTTTTGAAGATTTTATTTATTTGACAGACAGAGATCACAAGTAGGCAGAGAGGCAGGCAGAGAGAAAGGGAGAAGCAGGCTCCCTGCTGAGCAGAGAGCCCAATGTGGGGCTCCATCCCAGGACCCTGGGATCATGACCTGAGCCGAAGGCAGAGGCTTACCCCACTGAGCCACCCAGGTGCCCCCAACATATGAATCTTGAGGCAGATGCAAACATTTGATCTATAGCAAATTTCAAAACCTATATCATGAAATTACACAATGTTGCTGATATTAATTTTAAAAGGCCTAAACAGGTACAGGAAAAAGTGTTTGACATCACTAATCAGCTAGAAAATGCCAATCAAAACCACGATGAGATGTCAACTCACACTTGCTAGAATGGACCTTATCAAAAAGACAAGAGACAGCAAGTGTTGATGAGATTATGGAGAAAAGGGAACCCTTGTGTATTGGTGAGAATGTAAATTGTTAGAGTCATTATTATAAAAAACAGTATGGAGATTTCTCAAAAATTTAAAAATAGAACTACCATAGATCCAGCAATCCTAAGTCTATGTATATATCTGAAAACAATGAAGTCACTATCTCAAAGAGATATCTAAACTCCCATGTTTATTGCAGCATTACTAACAATAGCCAAGACATAGAAACAACCTAAGCGTCCATTGTAAATGAATAGATACAGAAGATGTGGCATATACACAATGGAATATTATTTTGCTTATAAGAAGGAAACTTTCCTTTTGCAACAATACAGATGGTCTTTGAGGGCATTATGCTAAGTAAAATAAGATGGAAAAGCAAATACTGTATGTTCTAACTAATAGGCAGAATCAAAGAGTGCCTGGGTGGCTCAGTGGGTTAAGTGTCTGCCTTCAGCTCAGGTCATGATCCCAGAGTCCTGGGATCAAGCCCCACATTGGGCTCCTTGCTCAGTAAGGAGCCTGCTTCTCCCTCCCCCTCTGCCTGCTGCTCCTCCACTTGTGCTCTCTGTCAAATAAATAAATAAAATCTTTAAAAAAAAAAAAAGAACTAATATGCAGAATCTTAAAAATCTGAATTCATAGAAATAGAGAGTAGAAAGGTGTTTGCTAGGGGCTGGGGAGGAAGTAGGCAGATGTTGGTCAAAGGAGATAAACTCCAGGTTGTAAGATGAATAAATTCTTGAAACTTACAATGATTATAATTAACAATACTGTATTATATACTTTAAGGTTGTTAAGAGAGTAGATCTTGGGGTGCCTGGGTGGCTTAGAGGTTAAATGTCTGCCTTTGGCTCAGGTCATAGTCCTGGGGTCTGGGGATTGAGCCCCTCATTAGGCTCCCTGCTCAGTGAGAAGCCTGCTTCTCCCTCTCCCACTCCCCCTGCTTATATCCCCTCTCTTGTTGTCTCTCTGTGTCAAATAAATAAAATGTTTAAGAAAAAGAGAGAGTAGATCTTTATTGTTATCACCAGACACATACCAAAAAGGTAATATTGTGAGGGGATGGAGGTGTTAACTAAGCTTTTTGTGGTAATCATATTTAGGATATACATGTATCAAATCTTCACATTGTATACCTTAAAGGTAAATATATATCAAATATATGTCTTAATAAAGGAAAAAAATTAAAGGCCTAAATAAATGGAGAGATATACCATCTTTATTGGTTGGAAGACTCACTGTTATTAAGACAAGTGTCCCCAAATTGATCTGCTGATTCAACAAAATTAATATCAAAATTTCAGCAGACTTTTTATTTTGGTAGAAATTGACAAGCTGATCATAAAATGTATATGGAGATGCAAATGATCTGGTGTAGCCAAAACAATTTTGAAATGGAAGAATCAAGGTGAAAGATTTTAACCATCTACTTTCAAAACTTACTATATAGTGTTAGCAGAAGGATGGACATAGAGATGAATAAAAAAGAATAGGGAGTCCAGAAATAGACTCAAAGATTTATAATCAATTGATTTTCAACTATGATGCCAGAGTGAAACAATGGGAAAGAATAGCCTTTGAGCAGATATTACTAGAGGAATTGAATATCCATATGCCAGTTTAAAAAAAAGAGAAAACTTAAACCCTTGCCTCACAATATTTAAGAATTAACTCAAAATAGATCATTGATTTAAATGTCAAAGCTAGGGCGCCTGGGTGGCTCAGTGGGTTGAGCCGCTGCCTTTGGCTTGGGTCATGATCTCAGGGTCCTGGGATCGAGTCCCGCATCAGGCTCTCTGCTCAGCGGGGAGCCTGCTTCTCTCTCTCTCTCTTTCTGCCTGCCTCTCTGTCTGCTTGTGATCTCTCTCTGTCAAATAAATAAAATAAATAAAAATCTTTAAATGTCAAAGCTAGAACTATAAAAGTTTTAGGACAAAATCTTAGTGACCCTGACTTAGGCAAAGATTTTGATACCAAAATCATGTTCCATGAAATTTTTAAAAATGATAAACTGGGGGTGCCTGGATGGCTCAGTCATTGAGCCTCTGCCTCCGGCTCAGGTCAGGATCCCAGGGTCCTGAGTTCGAGCCCCGCATCAGGCTCCCCAATCAGCAGGAATCCTGCTTCTCCCTCTCACTTTGCCCAGCTTGTGTTCCTTCTCTCCCTTTCTCTCTGTGTCAAATAAATAAATAAAATCTTTTAAAGAAATGATAAATTGGACGTCATCAAAATCAAGAACTTTTGCTCTTCAAATAAAAATAAAACCACAGACTTGAAGAAAAAATTGTCAAATCATATGTCCAATAAATAACTCATATCTGGAATATATTAAAACTTCTTTTATTGAAGTTTGGTTGACATACAACATTAGATTAGTTTCAGGTGCACAACATAGTGATTTGACAACTGTATATATTACTCCATGCTCACTAAGGTAAGCGTAGTTACCATCTGTCACCATGTTATTACATAACTGACTACATTCCTATGCTAGACTTTTCATCTCCATGACTTATTTATTTCATAACTATAAGTTCGTATTTCTTAATTCTCTTCACCTATTCTGCACATCCCCCAAACCACCTCCCCTCTGGCAAACACCAGTTTGTTCTCTACATTTAAGAGTCCATTTGTTCGGGGCGCCTGGGTGGCTCAGTGCGTTAAGCCGCTGCCTTCGGCTCAGGTCATGATCTCAGGGTCCTGGGATCGAGTCCTGCATCGGGCTCTCTGCTCAGCAGGGAGCCTGCTTCCTCCTCTCTCTCTCTGCCTGCCTCTCTGCCTACTTGTGATCTCCCTCTGTCAAATAAATAAATAAAATCTTTAAAAAAAAAAAAAGAGTCCATTTGTTCATTTTGGTTTTTGGATTGCACATATTAGTGAAATTATGTGGTATTTGTAAAGACAAATATTAGATAGAATACTCTCTGTCTGATGTATTTCGCTTAGCACAATACCCTTAGCATCCATGTTGTTGCAAATGGCAAGATTTTATTATTTTTTGTGGCTGAGTAATATTCCACTTCACACACACACACACACACACACACGTGTATATGTATGTACACACACACATCACATCTTCTTTATCCACTCATCTGATGGTGGACACTTGGGTTGCTTCCATATTTTGCTTCCATATCTTGGCTATTATAAATAATGGTACAATAAACACAGAGGGTACATACATGTTTCCAAATTAGTGCTTTCATTTTCTTTGGGTAATAACCCAGTGGTGAAATTACTGAATCATATGGTACTTCCATTTTTAATGTTTTAAGGAATCTCTATACTGTTTTCCACAGTGATTGAGCCAATTTACTTACCCACCAACAGTGATCAGCATTCTTTTTTTTCCTCCATATCCCCACCAACACATGTTATTTCTTGTCTTTTTGATACCATCCGTTCTGACTGGAGTGAGGTGATATCTCATAATGGGTCTGTTTTGCATTTTCTTGATGATGAGTGATGGTAAGCATCTTTTCATCTGTCTGTTGGCCATCTGTATGCTTTCTTGGGAAAAGAAAGTGTTCAGATCCTCTGCCCACTTTTTAATCAAATTGTTTATTTGTTTGTTTGGTGTTGAGTTATATAAGTTCTTTTTGTGTTTTGGATATTAGTCCCTTTTTGGATATATTATTTGCAAAAATCTTCTCCCATTTAGTGGGCTACCTTTTTGTTTTGTTGATAGTTTCCTTTGCTGTGCAAAGTTTTTTGTTTGGTGTGATCCCAATGATTTATTTTTGCTTTTGTCTCCCTTGCCTGGGAGACATAGTCATAAATATGTTGCTAAGGGCGATGGCCAAGAGATTACTAGCTATGTTTTCTTTTAGAAGTTTTATGGTTTCAAGTCTCACACTTAGGTCTTTAATCAATTTTGAGATTGAGAAATTTTCACATCTCAATAATGAGAGACAAACAACCCAATAAAAACAGGGGAAAGATTTGAACAGATACTTCACCAAAGACTCTATACAGATTTCTCATAAGCACATGAAAACTTGGTCAACATTATTACTCACTTAGGCAATACAAATTAAAATCACAGTAAGATATCACTTCACAGCCATTAGAATAGCTATGATAAAAAAGACTGAGGGGCACCTGGGTGGTATGGTCAGTTAAGCATCTGACTCATGGTTTTGGCTCAGGTCCTGGTCTCAGGACGTGAGACTGAGCCTTGCATCCGGCTCTGAACTCAGAACAGAGTTTGCTTAAGGCTCTCTCTCCCTATGCCCCTTCCCCCTAAAATAAATTTTAAAATCTTTAAAAATATATATATTGACAATATAAAGTGTTGAGAGGGTGTGGAGAAACTCATACTCTCATATATTATTGATGAGACCTTAATATGATACAACCACTTTGGAAAACAGCTTGATACCTTCTTAAAAAGTTATACATACAATTTCCATTTAAGCCGGCAATTCCATTCCCAGGTATCTACTCGAGAGAAATGAAAATGCATGTCCACACGAAGACATGTATGTGAATGTTCACAGTGCATTTTTCACAATACCTCAAAACCAGAAGTAATTCAAATACCCATCTGCTGGTGAATGGATAGACAAAATATGGTATATCTGCACAGCAGTATACTACTCAGCAATAAAAGGGAATAAAGTAAAAGAATTATTGATAAATGCAAGAATGTGGGTGCACCTCAAAAACATTTGCTAAAGAATAGAAGCCGGACAAAAGAGAATGTACATTATGATTGTATAGATATGCGATTTCTAGAAAAGTTACCATTATAGAGATAGAAAGCAGATGATTGTTTCCTGTGTGATGATGGACGGAAAATGTGCACTAGACAACTTTTGGGGATGATGGAATTGTTCTAAGATTGGATTATCATGATGTTTGCACCCCTGGCTGAATTTAGCATAAAACACTTACATCAGGTGGATTGTACATATAGAGATTATACCCCAATAAAGCTGTTAAAGAAACTTCAGAGCAATACGGAAAACAGTAAGACAACAGTCTAGGTCAAATTTGCACCAACACTTAAAGAGTATGGAATAGGGGAAACCAAAAGTATAGCTTAAGGATAGAGAAATGGACAAGCAGTTAGTCCTTAATTGAGAAGAATGGGCCTGGGCACTTTATCATATGCAACACAGTAAATTCTCAGAGTTGAAAACCTCCAGCTTCTTACTTGGAGTAACTCCATCTCTTATAGGTGTTATTTCTTTCCTTTGTTATTCATGTGGACTTTTGGGAACCATAAGAAGCATATCTAAAGTCACATAGTTAGAAGGAAAGGAAAACACTTCCAGTTAAGGAGATGGACCAAGAAGCTAGAGGAAGCATACTTTCAGTCACAATGAGCACATAGAAACAGTGGATAAAATATCAAAAAAAGATAAATATGGGGGTACCTGGGTGTCTCGGTGGGTTAAGCCTCTGCCTTCAGCTCAGGTCATGATCCCAGGCTTCTGGGATCAAGCCCCGCATCAGGCTCTCTGCTCAGCAGGGAGCCTGCTTCCTCCTCTCTCTCTGCCTGCGTCTCTGCCTACTTGTGATCTCTCTCTGTCAAATAAATAAATAAAATCTTTAAAGAAAAAAAAAAAAAAGAAGGTTGCCAATGTATGACAACACCTCTCCCAAGACAGCCGGGGTCACCGGGCTCCTTCATGGAGCTCTGAGGTGGAAAGAGATTTGTGAATCTGCTCCTTCTTGCTGACTTGCTCTAAGTGTTCCTCTCTCCTATCAGGGGCAGCCAGAAACCTGAATTAGAGATCTTAGCTGTTGGACCCTCTGTCCAGGGTGGGGTGGGCTCTCCTCTCTTTCTTTCTATGAGGCCTCTTTATGATCCTCTGTCGTTGTGGCTCTCTGCCCTGATACAGGCACCTCTCCTAGTCCTACAGAGAGTTTTCCTTTGGGTACTTCCTCGGGTCTTAGCTGTGCTTAGCAGTTTTAGGTAAGAGCTCTTTCTGCCAAGTATCTTGGGCAATAAAAAGAGGCACATTTATCATATATACACTATATATATCACATATCCTATATATATATATATATATATATATATATATATATCTGTGCAGATCTATTCAAATAACATTTTATTGTGTACTCTCTATAAACAGCAATTTTTACTCATGCAATATCCCCATAGCAGGTGGACAGTCATTTTCCAAGTTCCATAAGGGACAAGAAGGACCTCCAATGAGGAAGTACAAATAAGTGGTTCTGGAAATTCTTGTCCATCTTACATACATGTTTATTTTTTTTTACTGGAACAAAATTTTAAGTATAGATAAAGTACAGAGAATAATATAACAAGTAATCGAGTATGCAGAACACATTACTGAATTTTGTCATTTGTTTCAGATTTTTTCTAAGTACAAGAACAAAACTGCAGAGAGAATTGAAGACTTCTTTGTGTTCTTCCTCCAGTGTCATTTACATTTCTCCTTTCACTATTCTGAATTTGGTATCTTAGTATCTTGTGACTTCATCATATATATATATATATGCATATATATATATATATTATTGTAGGTTTCATGCATATTCATACATGTCTTTACATACATGGTATCATACCATTCACAGAATTGTACAATTTGCTTTTTTATTTCAACATATCTCAATATAGTTTGGGAGGAGGTTCCATTCCTTTATAACAACCATATACTTTTTTTTTTAAAGATTTTATCTATTTATTTGAAAGACAGAATGAGAGGAGAGAGCATGAGAGGGGAGAGTTTCAAGAGAGAAGCAGACCCCCCACTGAGCAGGGAGCCCCATGTGGGACTAGATCCTGGGTCTCTAGGATCATGACCTGAGCCAAAGGCAGTTGTTTAACCAACTGAGCCACCTGGGTGCCCCAACAACCATATACTTTATCATATGAATATATCTCATTTTCATAGATGTTAAGTTGTCACTAGTTTTTGCCATAACAGCAATCCTGCAAAACACAACACACGTCTCCTTGAATGCAAGTGAAAGTTTCTCTGGGATCCAAAATCTTCAAGTGGAATTGCTAGATAGGTGTGTGTATTTTCAACTTCTCTTGTCATGCCAAATGGCATTTGCTCTAATTTATACTTTCATTAGTGTGTTTGAGTGTTCCTAGTTTGCCAGAGAGCCAACAAAACTTGATATTTCCTGGCTTTATTTTTATTGATCTGACCGTGTGAAATACAATCTAATTTTTATTTTTATTTGCATTCTCCTGATTGATTACTTGAGAGGTTGAACGTTTTTAATACGTTTATTGGCCAATTGTGGGTCCTCGTCCACGAACTGCCTGTTCATAGCATTTACCTACTGTTTTCTGATTTACCTATTTATAATTGATGAAGAGACGATCTTTATATATTCTGGATACCAATCATTTGATAGTTACACATACTTTGAATATATTCTCCAAGACATTGTTCAACTTATAATGTTATTTGTGATGTGATTTTCTATACAGAAGTTTTCGATCTTAATGTAATGTGATTTATCAATATTTCCCTTTGTGATCTGTGCTCTTTATAATCTCTACTGAGGACATAAAGATATTCTCCTACATTTTTTCGTGGTAGATTCAAAGTTTTGATTTCCTCTTTTGGGTACGTTCATTTAAAATTTACTTTTTGCCAATGGTATGGGGTAAAAATCTATTTTCCACATACGGATAATCAAATGTTTTGATAGTACCCATTGAATAGTTTAGAAATTCCCCCAAAGATTTGTAAGACAGTACTAATTCTCGTATATATGGTCTGTTTGAGGGCTCTCTATTCTATTCCAATGCTCTATTTATCTATTCTTATGCTAACACTGCTTTTAATCACTACAGCTTTATAAGAGTCATTCTGCTGCCATAACAAGTGTCCTCTCCCTGTATTTTTTTTTCAGAAATGTCTTGAATTTTCATTAGAGTTTTACTCCCTAATATAAAACTTAGAATCAGTTTATGAAATTACATAAACCATTCTGGTAGGATTTTATTTGAAATTGTGTTAAGTTAAAGACTAGCTTGGTAAAAACTGACAATCTTGGGGCACCTGGGTGGCTCAGTCGTTAAGCGTCTGCCTTCCGCTCAGGCTATGATTGATCCCAGGGTCTTGGGATCGAGTCCAGCGTTGGGCTCCCTGCTGGGCTGGAAGCTGTTTCTCCCTGTTTCTCCCTCTCCCACTCCTATTCTTTGTGTTCCCTCTCTTGCCGTCTTTCTCTCTGTCAAATAAATAAATAAAGTCTTTAAAAAATGACAATCTTAAAATATTGAATCTTCCCATACTTGAACAGATATACTGCTCCATTAATCTAAGTATTTGTTTTTCAACATCTTGCAATAAAATTTGATATATTTCCACTTAAAAGTTTGCAAGGGTTGTGCAAATGTTTGCATTTGTTATGCTTATTTCTAATTAGTATAGTTTTTGTCATTGTAAATGATATGTTTTCTATTGTATTAACTAATTTTTTATTACTGACACATAAGAATTTCATTTTTTAAAAAGATTTTATTTATTTATTTGACAGACAGAGATCACAAGTAGGCAGAGAAGCAGGCAGAGAGAAAGAGAGGAGGAAGCAGGCTCCCTGCTGAGCAGAGAGCCCGATGCAGGGCTCGATCCCAGGACCCTGAGATCATGACCTGCACCGAAGGCAGAGGCTTTAACCCACTGAACCACCCAGGAGCCCCTTCATTGTTATTTTTATGTTGATCTCATAACTAGCAATTTGTATCCCTCTTGCTCTGTGCTTTCTCCCTCAAATAAATACATGAAATCTTTTTTTAAAAAGTCTTTTTTTTTCTCACCCCTTGAGTTATCCTTTTCTTATTTCTGAGTTTAGCAACATATTTTTTTTTTAATTTAAAATATTTTATTTATTTATTTGAGCCACCCAGGTGCCCCCATTGGCAGGCAGCCTTCTTAGTCTCTAATTCAAGGCAACTAATAGAGAGGTCCTGGGCCTGTCTCTGTCTCTTCCTCTGGGTAAGACTGTGGTTTGTGGTTTGTTTTCAATCAAAACTATAAATCCTGTAAAAACACTGTCCTTTCACCTGCAAAGCACAGAGAGAGAGGGAGAAGCAGACTCCCCACTTAGCAGAGAGCACGACATGAGACGAGATTGCAGGACCCTGAGATCACAACCCGAGCGGAAGGCAGATGTCCAACAGACTGAGCCACCCAGGCGCCCCTTCTGAGCACTTTCCAGAAGTAAAGCACAGTACTTTGTGACAGCATAATCGAGGGATAGGATGAGTGGTGGTCCCCACTGGTGAGGGGTTTACAAATCAAGCCTATGGGTATAAGAAACAAACCCCCAAGCAGACTATGGTAAGTGTCAATTGTTGGGAGTGGGTGAGGTCCAAGAGGAAGGATGGGACTCGGGCACAGCTCTAAAAGATAGTAGCAACATACCTTTGAATCCTCTTCATGTGCGTGTTGTTTTTTTCTCTTCCAGAAAGGATGTTCTTAGATCGGGGATGGCAAATGGATTTTGTCTTCAGTGACCATTGCAACTGGCAGGTGTCCAGCAAGAAGGGCTAAGATTACTTCTGGGCAGGGAGGGAAGTGTTGGTATCCTTCCCAGGTAACAGCCAAACATTTAAGTAGGTGGCAGTACATGAGTGACATTTTTTGTAAATTACGACATCTGATCTACAAAGATGGCTTTGCCCGCTGAGTGAAACTCACACATTACCGGTGTGTGGTCCTACAGCCCTAAATTCTAGTTTCTCCTCAGGTGCCCTCGAAGACGTACAGCTTTACATCTAATTACAGAGCTGGAAAAGAAAGCTCTCTATCCTGAAGTTGGCTTCAACAGCCACATGAGATGAGATAAATGTCTTTGTTCAAAGTATTGCACTAGGATTTGTTATGTGGGTGGAATCCTGTGGGATGCTGACAGCTTGTGGGAATTTTATGGGGAAGGAACTGGATTAATAAGGTCACCGTTTTTCTTTTTTGGGCTTAGGCATTATTCTCCAGTGCATGTGTAGAAAAATCTGATCTCCAGCATTTGCATTCAGTATTTTCATAAAAGAAATCATCGTGACAGCGTATGTCAAGAAGAATCATGCGTGATTTGAAATTCTATAGATATCTTCCTTCAGAATCGTAACAATAATAATGACAATAAAACATTCGTGCGCATGCAAAACTTTTCTGAAAGATTATATGCAAGCTGATGTAGATTCTGTCCCTGCCTGGAAAGGCAGACATAAATACCTACAGCACATTCCCATCAATCTCAGACTGGGTCATCAGGAAGATGTGACCGAGAGCGCACAGTCTTCGTGCCCGGAAAGACCTTGATGCAAATCCCGGCTCAACCATTTTCTGACTCGATGGCCTTGGACTATTTCTTCAAACAGGAAATGGCGATAGCAATAGCACACCCAGAGGATTGTTAAAAGGGCGAAACGAGGTATGTATGCAAAGCACCTTGCGAATGCCTAGTACATTGTCTGTTTCAATACATTTAAGTTCCTGTCTTCTCTTGTATCCCTGTACTACTAATGTAATATCTGACTGCCATCTCTGCAAATTTTTTCTGGTTTTTCAATCCCACTTTCAGCCAGGAGCAAAGGAAAATATTTCCTTCGTTTCTGAATGATTCTATGTGCTTTTGCTCCGGGTCCCCAAACCTCCTTCTGGGACCGGAACCCTAGGGCTCCCGTGACCACCACCCCCCTACCTCCTTTCTCCACTTTCTGTGGGAGGCAGCGCTTCCAGATTTTCTACCTTGCGGGGTTGCCCCAGGCAAGCTGCCGACGGATGCATTTACCAATAATTACAATCTTCTGAAAGGCATGCTTCATGGGTATTAAAAAAAGTGAGTCTATGCCTAGTAATAGAAGAGTCTAATTTACATATATCCTTTTAGGTCAGAGACTGGATGTCATGCTTCTTTGTTCCCTATGTGTGTAAGTTATTAATATTAGTAAGTATGTAGGCAAGACCATGAAATATTTATCCACTGGATAAAAGGGCAGGGGGTCAGGGAAATAAAGGGTTTGAGAGGGAGAGCAGAAACGTGAGAAAATCTGGAAAAAAGACTGCTGAGGTGGGGGAGGGGGGAGAGGGGTGGATGTTCCTCAACGGGCCATAGAGTTTCAGCACAACAAAATAAATAAAATAAGAAAAAATAAACTCTGTGCCCCAGTTATCCAGATTTGTAATGGACTGCTTGTGGGCCATGAAATGTCTCATTGCTTGCTGCCCTCCTTTGCTGGGGAGCGCATGGCTTCCCTTACAGGGAGCTAAGCGCACACTTAGGGCTTTTTCAGGCCCTTGTGGAAACTCCACCCCAGCCAGAAGTAATTTCCACACTTTAGTATGTCCTGTTGGGGGGATTCTATACTCTTCACCCCCGAAAAAATTTCAAGTATCACTGAAACCTCAGTTCCAATGACCCGAATGAAGTTTGGAAGAACTGTGATTTTCCAGAAAACTCTTCAAAGGATGCCACTTTATAAAGAGCCACCTGCTCACTGAGCAGTGACAATGCGCATCAGACTGATGAAAATGATGCTGCTTTTAACCTCAGACTACACCGGATACTCCTCTGAGAAAAGAGGACTTTTGTCCCGCTCTGTGTCTTGCCACAGAGACGCAGGAAAGGACACCTCCACCGCTCCCCTCCACCGCAAAGATGACATTACTTGAGTCTTGAATCAGTGGAGTGACCTACATAAGCTCTCCTGAAAATAATTTCAAAGTATTTTAGTGAAACCCTATGTATAAGCATGCACGTGCGCACGCCCTGAGTCTTAACGGGTTTATAAAAAGTTTCGTGAGTAGACAAAGAGAAAGGAATGACCTTTTTTATATTGCTGATTCCATATACAGCTGACCCTCAGCAAGAGGGGTTTGAACTGTGTGGGTCCACCTACATACAGATTTTTATAGATATAGATATAGATACCTATGTATCTAGATATTATATATATATATATATAGAAATACAGTACAACACTGTAAATGTATTTTCCTTACGATTTTCCCCTTTTTTTAAAATATTTTATTTTTTAAGTAATCTCAACTCCCATGGTGGGGCTCGAACATACAATCCGAACACCAAGAATCACTCGCTTGGGCACCTGGGTGGCTCAGTCGTTAGGCATTTGCCTTCTGCTCAGGTCATGATCCCGGGGTCCTGGGATCGAGCCCCCAGTCGGGCTCTGCTTCTCCCTATCCCACTCCCCCTGCTTGTGTTTCCTCTCTTGCTCTCTCTCTGTCAAATAAATAAAATCTTAGAAAGAGAGAGAGAGAAAGGAAGGAAGGAAGGAAGGAAGGAAGGAAGGAAGGAAGGAAAAGAATGACTTGCTCTACCGACTGAGCCAGCCAGGTGCCCCCTTGCGATTTTCTTGGTAAGTGTCTTTACTGTAGATTACTTTTTCTAAGAATACAGTATATGATATATACAAAATATGTGTTAAGCGACTGTTTATGTTACTGGTCAGGTTTCCTGTCAACAGTAGGCTATTAGTAGTTAAGTTTTCGGAGAGTCAAAGTTAAGTGTGGATTTTGACTGCACAGGGGGGTGAGTGCTGCTAACCCCCACCTTGTTCAAGGCAAGGGTCAACTCTATATTGTTGTTGAGAGGCTCACTTTTTAAAAACAATAAAAGAAAAGGTAATGCTTACTGTTCAACTGAAGAAGGGTGTTGGGGCAGATTAATGGGAGGGTCAACACAGTGTATCTCTCAAAGTTGAATTAAGTATTGAACCCTTCTAATGGTTACAAAGAAAGTTCTCTTGGACCGTAAGACTATGGTTTTGGGTTTTCAAGTGTCCTTGTCCTTAGCTGTCGAGACTATGACTTTATAAACTAAACTCCTGTTTTATGAAACTATCCTTAAATCGGGGATTATCACCAGGAAAGGATTTGGTTTTACAACCAGCACCAACAAAATGAAGATTACTATTACAATAAATACAAAACAAAAAAATTCCTCTTGGTCGGAATCGGGTTTTTTATTTTCGGCATTTTAAGGTGTTTTGACATCTGAAGGCTTTGCTAATCCTGGAGAGAGGGACCCTCCCAGGGATCTCGGAATTCCTGGAGATAGTAAACAGCTTGCCCGCTAACACACCTTTCATATGCAAATCAACCCATCCCTAGGCCTGTGCACCACCCACCTCCTTTAGCAAATTTACTCACCAGGCCAATATCCCCCCCACCCCCCACCCTAAATCACCCCAGGGCTACATACCATCCCGCTGGGAACTGCCCCACAGCCCGAAACCCACTAAAATTATTCAAAGTAGCTAATTCTAACACTTCCCTGGCCTGGTCCCTTCCTTCCTGTGAAAGCCACAATAAAGGCTTTTAGGCTCACCATCTCTCCTTCCTTCAGCCTCCGGATCCACCCCGGCACTTCCTGTGTGACTCACCATGGTGTGACACGTCCCCCCCAGTAGTCAACTCTTCTTTCAAAGACAGATACCTTCCTGCCCATCACCTCACCATAGCCAATTGAAAACAATCCTGCGTACCTTTTAAGACATCCTTGGATTCTGAGACAGGAACCCTAGTTTGAGAGACATGGCTCCAGTGGGCTCCCTAGGCCAGCAGTGTCACCCGGCAGCTTGTTAGAAATGCACATTCTTAGGGTACCTGCTAAGCCTCTGCCTTAGGCTCAGGTCATGATCTCAGGGTCCTGGGATCGAGCCACGTATAGGGCTGTCTGCTCAGCGGGGAGCCTGCTTCTCTTGTGTTCTCTGTCTGTCAAATAAACAAATAAAATCTTGAAAAAAAAAAAGAAATACAAATTATTGGATTCTGTCCAGACTTCATGCATCAGACCCTCTGGAAGGGGGGGGGCAGCCCTAAGCCCTCCAGGGGGTTCCTACACTCGCTCCAGTTAGAGAAAGCCCACCCTCTAGCCCTCAATGGCAACCTTCTGTGAGCTTTTGGTTGTGAGGCTCTCCTGTTCCTTTCCCTTTCTGCACCTTTTTGGGGCACCAAGGGCTTTCTTCATGAAGCTGCCTGTGTACCGTGGGCGTCATTTCCTGGCCTTTAAAGCCACCCTTCCCAGCTATCAGTTTCACTCTGGGAAAGCAAAACTTGTCATTTCTCTCTCTCTTTCTCTCTCTCTCTCTGAATGGCCCAAGTGCCCGCTCCGCCCCTGAGAATGACGCGTCCTTACATTTTGCGTCACAGGCCCTCCCTTGGCTGTACCCAAGTCCCCTCCCCAGGTCCCCAGGAGCCACGGGTCTTATTGGGGTGAAAGGGCGCTGTGCACAGGAGAGGCCAAGTCTCAGAACTGGAGGTTAGAGCCTCCATTTCCAAGACCTTCACGCCTTCATCTGCTCGCTTCTGTCGCACAAAGAAAAGGAATTAGCCTTGTTCTCAAACTGAAGCCTTCCTAAATCTTGGAAGCTGTAAGATATCTTCATGGTATCACTTCAGGTTACTTGTAAAAAAAACATTTACAAAGTAAAACGTATATATATTGAAGGTAATTTTGATGAGACGATTTCCATCATAATTTTCAACCCAGTGAAAGTTTTCTCTCTCTCTTCCCCAAGGGCTGAGAAATGACCCAACCCAACCTGCTGCACTTTCACAGGGAGCCTTATTCAAATGAACCTAATCCTACTTGTTTCTCACAAAGAGAGATGTTTTCTTTCCCTTGTTTGCATAGATGAATGTTTAAACTTTGCAGCCCTGTGTAGTGACATCACAGGCTCCACTTTATTTGCCGAGTAAACAAATTGGCATGTGAAGGCCTCATGCACAAAAGACATAAATATTTCCTAATCATTAGCACTGTCTCGTGTTATTTATCCGGCTCCCGGTACAAAAACCATCATTTTTAAAAAGCTTTCAGAAATGGCTCCGAAGGGGCTTGGATTTCAGCAGAAGTGTGAGCTTCCACTGTAGCACCTCATAAAAGTCATTTAACCTCTCAGGCTCTCATTTCCCCCCTCTTCTCATGTTATTTGATTTTTGTCAAGATTATATTTTTTAGTAATCTCCACACCCAGCGTGGGGCTTGAATTTACAACACCGGATCAAGCACATCACTCCGACTGGGATGGAGCCTGGCCGGGCACCCCGCCCTCTTCTCGATTTTTGGTTGTGTTTTCTTTTTTTTTTTTTTTCTTAGTTAATGTCAACAGGCCAGTGAACCCCTGTGACTCAAAGCTTCTGTGGTCTAGAAAGAGTTGGCTCCCTTCTTGCCCCATTGCGAGACTTGGTCAGTCGTGAGAACACAGCTTTGGCCATGACAAGGGTGCTCTCAGTGGAGGTGTTCCTGAAGTACAAGTAGTCTGGGGTTGCCTCCTGCCCCGGGGAAGAACCTAACTATGCAGCACCTTCCAAACTCCTTCTTATGATTCTTAGTCTTGCAACAGGCTCTCCCGCTGACTTTCCTTCAGCGGGAAGAGCAGGAGCGAGGCTTTATTACATGCTCCTCTTCAAACACTGGTTCTCCACCTTGCCTCCACATTTGCCTCAAGTGGGGGATCTTGAAAAAAATCACACTATCTAGGTCCCACCCCCTCGACGCCCCCTCCCCCCACCCCGGGAGATTCTGATATTGGCCTAGGGTTAGGCCAAGGCATTGGGATTTCCAAAGGCCCCCCAGCTGGTCCCAAAGGCAGGCAGATTCCAGAACCAGCGCTGAGGGGATGCAGCCCCAGCGGATTGAAAAGGCTGGCCTCAGATCCCTCGCGGAAGATGGATATTAAAACAAAGGAGAAAGGAAGAAAGGAATTGCCTGGGGAGAAGACCAAAGGGGAAGCGAATGGCTGAAGGAAGAAAGATTAGGCAGGTACTAAAGGCAATCTCTACAGTCCTCAGAAAGCAGGTGCGGAACAAACACTTGGCTTCTGGCTTCACGAAGAGCCCAGGGGACGGGAGAGCTAATCCTGTGCAGAGACGTGTCTGTTTTCCATCTGTCTCTCTGCTATCCCTCCCTAAACACTGCCTGATGTGGGGACCGCTGAGGGCAGACTGTTTTCTGCGTGCTGAGGACAGGAGCAGGATCCCCCTGCAGACCCCTTCATTTGGTAGCCAGTGGACCCGGGCATCACAAACAGATGATTGCGTTTCCCACCAAACCCTCCGACATCCTCTATCATTAAGGTTTGCTTCAGAGCATCCCCGTGAGGCGGGTAAATCACAAACCATCTCCCATCGCACCCAAGAACACAAGAAAGCTCAGAGTGGCTTAGCCACTGGTCCAAGGCGGCACAGCCCAGCACTGGTTCTGGACCTATTTGTTTTTGCATTATTCTCCCTGTCTTTGCCCTTGCTGGAAAGACCCATGTGGTGCCTGTTCTGGCTGGCTGACTTCGGTTCCTCAGTGCCTGCTTCATGCTTCCCCCGGTCCCGCCCCCATTATGTGTGTGTGTTTTCCGGTCTTTGCTCCTGTCCCAGTTGCCAAGTGCCTCGTTTTGCTCCTTAGCAATTCTTTTACCTGAGTAACCAGCTCCCTGCATTAAAGTGCTCTGTGTGGAACACTCAAGAGGGTTCTGTTTACCAGCTAGACTCTGTATCAGGCAGGTACTGGCAGGAAACAGATGGTGCACTCAACAGGGGAAGCGAGAAGCATCGAGAAGAGGCTGTTTACACCGATATGGGCAGGATAGAGGGAGCCGACAGGGCATGGCGGGGAGCTGCTAGGGACTCACCTTCCCTGGGCGAGCAAGGGCAAGGGGAGGAGGGTGCACTGCTGTCGGTGTGGGAACGCGGTGGCTGCCAAAATCACATCCTAATGGGAGGGAGGGAGGGAAGGAGGGGGAAACAAAAAGAAAAATAAATACACCTTTTTCTCCTCCAACGGTCCTGTCTCCTGCTGCTGTCTCCCACTAACCAAACCCGACTGAAAGCCAGGGGCCAAGGGTGATGAGGTCCGCAGAAGTCAGCCCACAGGGTCACAAGTAGGGCAAAGGCGAGAGGGAAGGGAGTGGATGCAGGAGGGCGTTTGTGCTGTGTTGGGAAAGGAGGAAGCAAATGGAGAGCAATCAGTCTGACTCACTCACACTGCCAGTAAAATGTTGAGTCAGGACTAATGCACTGATGTTCTCATTTCAGGTCTTGAGTTTGTTCTAGGGTTGATTAAACCCAGGAGAAAGATGACACAGAAATATTAACTTTGTTTCTGATTATTTTTATTGCATAGAAAGTGTTCAATATTGGGATGATAACAGCTTTTACCTGTTACTCTGGGATGCTCAAGCCCTCTCTGGGCATTGTGCCTTTAGGAAGAATATTTATTTGATCAGCTTCCCAAGAATAATGTCATTCTGGGGATTTAGCTAATTCTGACTTTTAGCTAATTCTTGGTTTTAGCTAATTCTGACTTTTCTCATTTTAGGGTGTGTGTGTGTGTGTGTTGCTTTTTATTTTATTTTATTTTATTTATTTGACAGACAGAGATCACAAGTAGGCAGAGAGGCAGGCAGAGAGAGGAGGAAGCAGGCTCCCTGGCGAGCAGAGAGCCCGATGCGATGCGGGGCTCTATCCCAGGACCCTGGGATCATGACCTGAGCCGAAGGCAGAGGCTTTAACCCACTGAGCCACTCAGGCGCCCCTGTGTGTTGCTTTCATTGTGTTTCAACGAGCACATAGTTTTATAATTTAAAAAACTGTGCTCTTCTACTTTCAGGATTTATACAAAGATGATTTTCAGGACAACTGTACCTTCAACCCCCAGACCCATTTCTCTGTTATTTATAGTATACCCGAGTGTCTATGAATAGAGAACTTCCTTGTTTGACAGACAAGGAACCCTGAGCTGGGGAGAGAGCTGGGACTGGACCCAGCTCTTCTATGTCCCTCCAGCACTGCGGTGCTGATCCCAGGAATATTCATCACCTTCATCCCTGAAAGCTTTTATTAGACTAATAGCCCTTTCTGTGGAAGAAGCCAAGAGAGGACAATGGAGGGGTGGGAAGAGGAGCGGAGTCTGGCTGGCAGGGAGGCACTGGCAGGGGTGGGGAGGGAGAACACAGGGACAGAGGGGACATGGCTGGGAGAAGGACAGGCTGGAAGGAGACGAGGGCTCAGGGACTAACATCCATAAAAATAAACACGACGACAGCAATCTTCCACTGCTGTTCCCTAGGAAGAGGCATCCTAATACGGTTTTACTAAAACTAACATCTGTGGAACCTGGACGGGGTGGTTTTACCATGCTCACAGGGCTTCACTGGTTTCTGCACATTCTGAGGTTGCCCTCAACCCACTCGACAGCATAGGTCTTTTATAGACATGTGCTTCGTCTTGGGAGGAATGCACAGCTGAAATGGATTGTTTAATGTTCTAGACTAGAGTGGGCCTGGTAATGTCAGAGGAAATTCCAGAGAATATGCCTTGTAATTCCATTTGGGGCCATTGCTGTACTTAGCGCTTATGCGTGTGTGAATGTGTGTGTGTGTGTGTGTGTGTGTGTGTATGTGTGTGTGTGTCTGAGAACTCAGTCCACCTCTGAGTGGTACATAGCTGTGTAGCCGGGGCAGGCTGTCTCTGTAAGTGGCAGAAAGCTCTGGAGCCACTGGAACAAACGAAGTATGGAGAAATGTAGGACGGACATCGGGAGAGAAAGATAAAGAAGCCCCAGTGCCTGGTAGAGCTCTGCTCACAGCCTACAGCACTGGTCACTCAGTATTTACAACTATGACACACCACAAAATATTCCAGCAGCCATGAGCTGAGGCACAGAAAAACTGCCAAGCAGGCAAACATATTTGATACACAATTGTTTCCTTTCCCTCTTCTCTTCCTCTCCCAACTATGAGTGTCCCCACCCCGCTCCTTGCTGTCCTATCTCCCTAAAGCCTCCAGAAGCCTCAGAACAGTGTTATACTTGGACCTCCAAGCTTCACATGGCTCTCTCCTTGGCCCATTAAGAACACCCCCATTCCTTGTGGCACCTAGCTGGCTCAGTCCATGGGCTCATAACTCTTGAGCCCAATGTTGGGTACAGAGATTACTTAAAAAAAAAAAAAAGACATTATCATTCTTTGAGGGTCCCGCATCAACAGAAATGGCCTTTAGAATTCCACCCTGAGATTTTTTTTTGTTTCTAAACTTCTTGTTAATTAGAACACCAAGGTGATTCCTAATTTATACTAAGGTGTGAATGGCTTATGAAAGTTAGGTGTGTAGGCTCTCCTAAGGATACTTGTACATTTAAAAGTGGACACTAAACTGAAGCCAAGAGATGGTTTTGGGGTTATAGGAAAAGAACTGGCCTTGGAATTAGAAAGTCTATCCTTTTTTTTTTTTTTTTTAAAGATCTTTATTTATTTATTTGACAGACAGAGATTACAAGTAAGCAGAGAGAGAGGAGGAAGCAGGCTCCCTGCTGAGCAGAGAGCCCGATGTGGGGCTCGATCCCAGGACCCTGGGATCATGACCTGAGCCGAAGGCAGAGGCCTTAACCCACTGAGCCACCCAGGCGCCCCTAGAAAGTCTATCCTTAATTTCGCTACTCTCATTGGTAACATTAAGCAAGTGATTTGTACTCTCTCCCTTGCTAACTCTCGATCTCCTCATCTGATATAAAATGTAGCTAATTATCTTCACCTTAAGATTGCTGCAAGGAGGGGCACCCGGGTGGCTCAGTGGGTTAAAGCCTCTGCCTTCAGCTCAGGTCATGATCCCAGGGTCCTGGGATCGAGTCCTGCATGGGGCTCTCTGCTCAGCAGGGACTCTGCTTCCTCCTCTCTCTCTGCCTGCCTCTCCGCCTACTTGTGATCTTTGTCTGTCAAATAAATATATAAAATCTTTTTTTAAAAAAAAGCAATATATACAAATATAAAGTATGGTATAACTCAAACATTTAATCAATCATGATACAATTCTAGACAGAAACCAATCTTAGAAACCAGTCTAAGATGACATTCTGGGGGGTGGATGGGGATGTTCATTGGATTTTTCCAAGTGTGAGCACCAAAATCCCGAGTACAATAGTAGAGGGAGATCAACCCAGTCCAGGTAAGTGTCATAACTCCTGGAGGGTTTATTTAGCTCTGAGCTTTATGAATTCAACAGAAGAGTTAGCTGAGAAAGAAGTATCTGAGTTTTTTTTTTTTTTAAAGATTTTATTTATTTATTTGACAGCGAGAGATCACAAGTAGGCAGAGAGGCAGGCAGAGAGAGAGGAAGGGAAGCAGGCTCCCTGCTGAGCAGAGAGCCCGATGTGGGGCTCGATCCCAGGACCCTGAGATCATGACCTGAGCCGAAGGCAGCGGCTTAACCCACTGAGCCACCCAGGCACCCCGAAGTATCTGAGTTTGTACAGAAACTCATTATAGCCAGGCCAGTAGATATGGTGTCTGCATATAAGAATCAGGAAACTGTTGGCAAAACCAAAGCAATTCAGGTTACAAATTGTCCAGTGGATACTTGATTCATCTTCAGGTGACTTAATTACAGCTACTTCAATTGTAACAATCAAGAGCAAGATAGATATCGAAGGAAAGTTGAGTGATACCTCCATTTTCACCTGCTTTATCCAACAGAAAAGTTCCTTGTTCACACACACACACACACACACACACACACACACTGGGATTTTTCCCAGGGAAACCTCTCACCATTCCCCAGACAGTTACCTTCCAGCTCAGAACCAGTGGCTGACATCAGGCACCTACTTTATTGGCTGGACTTCAGCTTTCCCTGCCCCTTGGAGCTCATCACTTACAGAGACCAAACCAAGATCACCAAACCCAGCCTTACAAAAGAGTGTTTTTCAATTTGTGAGCCTTTTTATGTGGATAGTCTGACAAATCACCAATTTAGAGGCTGCCCTCAGTTGAAATAAAAGTTGAGTTACACGAAATGGGTTTATCTTAAAAAAATCGAAATTGGTACTGTCCAACAAAACTTTTGTGGTGATTGAAATGTTCTAGATCTGTGATGACCAGTGTGGTAGCTGCTAGTCACATGTGGCCATCCAGTGCTAGAAATGTGGCCAGGGCAACTAAGGAACCAGATTTTCGTTTTATTTTATTTTGTTAATTTAAGTTTATATAGCCACATGTGGCCAGGGGCTACCATGCTAGTCCTTGTAGATTCTAGATCATATGGTAGCTTCCCTTATTTATCTCCATTATGGCTTTCTCTTCTGGTTACATCTTTGTGTTATCTTCTCCGTAGGCTTCCTCACATTTCCCTAACAAGGTAAAATGTTTAGGACTTATGATGTGAGACTTGAAACTACCATAAGAAATGTAACCATTCTGTGTACAACTATATCATCAGTGAAGAGTTTCGGCCTGGGGATTCAACAAGGTTGCATTCAAGGAGATTCATTATTGAACTAACACTAGGTAGCCCTTATTCTGTGCCAGGCACTAAATACAAACCCATTTAATATTCCTAAGAATCCTATTAGGTAGATAATCTTATCTGTCCCGTTTAACAGATGAAGAAATTGGGGTGTAAAGAGGTCAGTAAAGATTTATTTTTTTTAAAGATTTGTTTATTTTAGAGAGAGAGCACGCACACGCATGCACATGAGTTGGGGGAGCAGCAGAGGGAGAGAATCTTCAAGCCGACTCCCAGACAAGTGTGGAGCCCCACCCTGCGGGTTAGATCCCACGACCCATCAGAACACGTGAAGAGGTCAGTAGCATGCTGTACATGTCATAGTTAGGCAGCAGCAAAGAGAAGATTCAAACCCAGGGAGTCTGGCTTCAAAGTCCATGTGGTACTGGCTTCCAAGCTTTCAGTTTTTCTAGATCCATCTGGTTCTCCTCAAAAATCATCACTCTCTGGGGGTGCCAGGCAGAGCTCAGTTGGTGGAACGTGCTACTCTGGGTCTCAGGGTTGTGAGTTCAGGCCTCACGTTGGGGATATAGGGTACTGAAAAAAATCATCACCCTCTGAACTCCTACAGCACTTACTGTCTGTAAAGGTCACCCAGCAGGGAACGTAGGCTCTCGGCTATACCCTGATTGGTGCCAGGAGACAGAAGCCAGGTGAGGGAGCAGCACGCCTCTTCGAGACGAAAGTACCACGGGGTATAGAATCCCCAGCAGTGGATGAGTAGAGAGAGGAGGGAAATCTGAAATTGCTTATCCCCTCCCCCACCCACCCAGCCATATATCATCCTGCCAGGAAGGAGAAAATACCTTAAGGGACACCTGGCTTATTTTCCCTTGGAAGTACCCATTAGCATTCTGCACTGAATCTCAAGACCACAGGATAACGTTTCCTCTAAATTCTGCTCTGCTGGTCCCCATTTCTTTTCTGTTTTTACACTGTGTGCTAGGAATCTGTTCCAATAACCCATACCTATTAAACTCAAGCCCTGAAGATCCTGACTTAAGCCGCTTTCAAATGAAACCAGGACAATAATCACAGCTAAGCCTCTGGAATCTGGGGGCCTGTCAGGAGTCACTTTCTCCAAGCATAAAAGGGATGATGGGGAAGCTTTACCCCGACCCTAACAGTTACCGTATGGAATGATCCCCAGACGTTCATGGAAACAGCAGATCGGTTATCCCTATGCTCATTTTCACGGAATCCTTCAACTTCACTGAGAAGATGTAGAAAATTCAAAGAATGCAGTGGTCCCTTGGTTCTGAAATGAAAACCCGTTTCAACCAATGATCCTTGATCATTCAGTAATGCGCATGAGAAAATGGACCACTTCCTTCCCCTCACTGTCAATCATACTGCATTACAAAGACCATGCTGATTTGCTAGGAGATGTTCAACCTTTCTTTTATGTTTCCAGAGAAAATGGAGGGGAGAGAATGTAAAGAAATACAGCTAACAGGTAAACAACTGTCAGGAAGAGAAAATTGGCCATCTCTAATGTCAGCCTGGAAACACGTATTTCGCATTCCTACAGCGGTGGCTTTCAAAGAGCTTGTAGTGGAAATAATGCAGACAGACATGTCCTACTGCAGTTAAAATTTAGAGGATGGAAAAGCCATAAAAATCAAAAGCAAAAGTCTGAGCAGTGGTTATCTGGTTGAACTACACCTTGCGTTTGACCAATATGAATTATTTGTCTTGCTTTTTCAGCATGATAATCTAGTGGGTATTTTTCCCCGGTAACTGAGGAACGGTAACTAAGGTGGGACAGAAGAGCAGTGAGTAGAAGCTCACTATTGGCTAATGCTTACAGGATGAGTCTGCGGGAAATAGCAACCATAGCATGGCCTAGAAAAAGGCAAATATGACTTTAACAGATTGGAAACATTAGTGATGGATGAAGGGACAAACGGTACCCAATTATGCCCGGTCCTATTCATTTCTGCTTTCGCTGATTGTGACAAATATATACGGCAGGAGTTGGTAGAAAGCAGTTCATTTGTTTCGATCATTAAATATGCAATATTTAATGAGGAATGTTTTATTTTTACAAGGTCCCCGTAGAAATTAAAATTCACTCAGTTCGTTAACCGTTTGGAATCGTATTTTGTTTTGGCAATAATGGAATGACAACATCGCAGGCAAAATGAGCTATTTCATCATTGCCTTTGGTTTTGAATGTAAGCTTTTAAAAAGAGTACTAAGTGCACAAAGAAAGCTCTAGTAATCATGAACTGTGATTTAGCGAAATACTAGGTGGTTGTGTCTTTCTATTGCAAATTGTCAAATGGTGCATTAGCAATATATCAGTTGCAATTATACTAAAAGAGACACCTTGACTTAAAGTGGAGTGTTATTTCCTCTCCTTCAGAGATTTATTTGCGTGTGAAGAGAACACACTGTTACAGACCCTGGGTTTGTATTCAGGCCTACACAGTATTTTCTGCTGTTCTTTCCTCCATTACCTATGAATCATTATATGCCTCCTATTATATAATACTTGCTGATAATCATCGATTTGCAAATAATGTCATCTCATGAAATTATTCATTTTTAAATTATAAGGAGCACTAATATAATACCAGCAAATTAAAACCCAGTATTTTACATTTCAATGCCATATGGGTCTCTCTGCCTACTGGATAGCTCCACTGGGGTTCTGGGTACCTTGAACTCAAGAGTGTCCAAAATCTGAACTCTTTGTGTGCACCCAGAACTTGTTTCTCCTCCTCTGTTCACTGACTCACTTGACACTACCTCCCATCACCCAGTTGCCGGAGCCAAGAACTGGGCACAAGCTTGGATTCCTCTCTGTCCCCTCACTGCTTCGTCCAGTGCATTACCAAGTCTGACCGGGTCTGTCTCCTTATTATCCCTCAGCTGTGTCCTTTGCCCTTGATATCCACTGCCACTTTCCTATCTCAAGCCAGCGACCATCTCACGCCCCCACTCTTGCAAAAGCTTCTTACCTGGTCTCTGTGTCTCTGAGCTTGTTTCAACATGGCCCTTGAGTACGTACGTCCCAATGTCTCATCGTGGTCCACTAATTCATGACCTCACCCCCTTCTCCTCTTCAGTCATTCTTGTCCCTCCCCATCTCACTGTCTGATGCCCTGAGCTGACCCTCCCCACTTCTTATTTTCCTTTACCCCAAAATCCTCTTTCTTTTTTTTTTTTTAAAGATTTTTTATTTATTTATTTGACAGACAGAGATCACAAGTAGGCAGAGAGGCAGGCAGAGAGAGAGAGAGAGGGAAGCAGGCTCCCTGCTGAGCAGAGAGCCCGATGCGGGACTTGATCCCAGGACCCTGAGATCATGACCTGAGCCGAAGGCAGCGGCTTAACCCACTGAGCCACCCAGGCGCCCCCAAAATCCTCTTTCAAGGTCCTCCTTGGAAGCCTCCCCTCTCTCCCTCGGCACTGCAGGCTGGCTACCCCTCCTTTACCTGCAGATGGCATATGTTACGAGGCGCCACAACTGGTAATTTCCTTGCCTGATGTGCAGTGCCTTGAGGAGAAAGAATGGGTCTTTCTCAAGTTCGTCCTTCCAGGGTTCAACCCCTCTTTTCATTATAAGTATGCAATAAATATTTGCTTAACAACTGAGTGAAATCCAGTACACCCCATACGTAATGCTCCCTGTTTGGGGGAGAGAGAACTTGCTCAAAAGTGAAGGCAAGGTTAATAGGGCGAATGATGCTGGGTATACGCTGGAACACCATTCCCCAGAAGTCTTTGGGTTTCTGCACATCTTCGAGGCAGAGGTACTGATGGCCTTTGTTCCAGACTAATTGTTTTCAAATGTTTGTATAGCAAACAGCCTTAGAGTTAGATAGAGATAGTGTGGAGCAAAGGGCAGGTTTGTTTACTGTCCCGTAATAACATCCAGAGTGTCTCCCTCTAGAGTAAAGGTCAGTCATGCTTACTGACCGTTATAAAAGATTCAAGTTCCCTAAACTCAGGGTCCCTTTTCTGTAATGTAACCCACACATGTGGAGGGTCACTTGGTCCTCTTGGTGCTTCCCTGTGAGAACCAAGACTTGGAAAACCAGAGCAAATTCTGGTGGAATTCCGGCTAAAACTATTGCTTATGAAGAAGGAACTGGCATTTGTCTCTGACCTAGGAACCTTATGTCCTTGGTCAACATCCATGAAACTGTGCTAAGCTAACTCAGGAGGTTACAAGTGGAGTAAAACCTCAAACTTTTCTCAGTGCTAACTTGGGAGAACACAATCTGTGGACATATTTATAGCCAGGGATATCAAATTTCCTGGCAAAGGTAGGATCCACATTTTGCGTCGTGGGAGTGGTGGTGATATTTGACTGGGGGTATGCTTTTGTCTGATGATATGAGAAAAATAGGTTGCCCCATTTACTTCACAGACCACCTTCCTCAGCGGTCAAGCAGGTAACATAATTGGGTGATGTGGGCTGAGTTGGAGCCATCTCCATGGCTCCTACCAACAGTTGCGCCAACAGAATGAGGAACACTTCCAAGTGTTTTCTTCTGCCAAGCAAATGAAGAATTAGATATGGATTTTTATCAGAAATATTCTCATTAAGGGGCACCTGGGTGGCTCACATGGTTAAGCATCTGCCTTCGGCTCAGGTCCTGCGATTGAGTCCGGAGTAGGACTCCCTGCTCAGCGGAGAGTCTGCTTCTTCCTCTCCCTCTGCTTCTCCCCCACTTCTTGTGCTCTCTCTGTCTCTCTCTTTCAAATAAATAAATAAATCTTTAAAAAATATTCTCATTGATAAATGTTGAAAGCCAATTTACCTTTTTAAGAACACATTTTACATTAAGCTAAACAAAAGCCCACTGCTGTGTGCCCTCTCTGCCTTAGAAGAAATGGAGGGGCACCTGGTTGGCCCAGTTGGTAGAACATGTGACTCTTTATATATATATATATATGTGTGTGTGTGTGTGTTTGTATGTGTGTGTGTACACACACACATATATATATATATAAAAATTTTCATTAACATATAATGTATTATTTGCCCCAGGGTACAGGTCTGTGAATCGTCAGGCTTACACACTTCACAGCACTCACCATAGCACATACCCTCCCCAATGTCCATAACCCAACCACCCTCTCCACACCCTCCTTCCCCCTGGTAACAACACGTGACTCTTGATCTTGAGGCTGTAAGTTCGAGCCCCAAGTTGGGTATAGAAGGTACTTTAAAAACCTAAAATCTTCAAGAAAGGAAAAAATGGAAAATAGCCAAGTTCCTGTGAGCTGTTTGCCCACAGTGCCAAAAGGAAATCGAAACTTACATACAGCTGCCAATGAAATCAAGGTGGATAGGGACCCCCACTCCAAATCCATATCTCCAAGATCAGGGTATCTACCTCTTCTTTCCTCTTCCACATATGGTCTCTTGTTGCCTACATCCTTTCTGTTCATCTTTCTCTAATAACAGGCTGTATGCGTGTTTATGTAAACCCAATTCCACCCAAGTCGATTCATGGCATTTAAAAAAAAAATCCTAAGACAGAATCATAAATGATAATAATATCTAACGTTTGTTGAGCACTTAACTGTGTATCAAGCTCAATAGCAAGCAATTTGCATACATTATCTCACTTAATTCTCTTAACAGTCTTTTCAGAGTATTGTCCCTATTTCACACTGGAGGAAAAAAAATAGTTGTGTGGATGGTTGCCAGGGTCTGGGGGGAGGGGAGAGCGGGGAGCTCTGTCATAGACAGAGACTTTCATTTTTGAAAGATGAAAAGAGTTCTGGAGATTGGCTGCACCACAATGGGAATGCACTTAGCACTACTGAACCGTACACTTAAAAACTGAGAAGAAGGTACATTTTATGTTCTGTGTCTTTCAGCACAAGCTTTAAACAAACAAATGCAAAAAATAAAGACTGGAAAAAGGCAAGTCAAAATGGAGGCAGTGGTTATGTTCAAGGAGTCCCATTAGAACAGTAGTTCTATTTTGAGAGTGTGCTTTTCTCTACTTAGAAATTTCCAACAGTCAACATTAAAAAAGTAGTTGGGAGTGGGGTGAAAAGATGAATACCGTATGAAATGCCCAGCAAAGGGCACACTGATGGGATCCATTTCTGGAGCCATCTTTCCTGTTTTCTATCTTTTGCTGTGCCCTCCATACCACTCTGTTCACAACCAGTCAGCTGGTTCCTAATGGCCCACCAGTCACCAATATCCCAGAAGAAATAAAGTGGTGATTATATCAAGCAATATATAAATCCAGCTAACAATCTACTTTCTTTTTTTTAAAAGATTTTATCTATTTATTTGAGAGAGAGATCACAAGTAGGCAGAGAGGCAGGCACAGAGAGAGGGGGAAGCAGGCTCCCTGCTGAGCAGAGAGGGCTCAGGGCTCAATCCCAGGACCCAGAGATCATGGCCTGAGCCTAAGGCAGAGGCTTAACCCACTGAGCCACCCAGGCGCCCCAACAACCTACCTTCTGTAGGCTCATCATGGCCAGGAGCAAAAGGCCACTGTTTGGGCTTCTCTGTCCCTTCTTTCCTCAGAGCCCTACAACCCTGCCCCAACAAGACGTCAAACCCCTCGGTCAATTCACAAATACTTATTGAGCAACGACTACACTCAAAACAGGAAACTATCATGTTTCCTTAGGCAAGCTCACATCTTTTGTGGGGGTGTCATCTGTGTTTCCTTGGGTTCCCAATCAAGCCCAGGGGGAAAAGCCCAACCCATGAATGTGAGAAGACCGCAGATTAGGCACCTGGATGGCTCAGTTTTTAAGTGTCTGCCTTTGGCTCAGGTCATGATCCCAGTGTCCTGGGACCAAGTCCCACATCAGGCTCCCTGCTAAGCAGGGAGCCTGCTTCTCCCAATCCTACTCCCCGAGCTTGTGCCCAACCCCGTCTGTCAAATAAATAAATAAAATCTTTAAAAAAAAAAAGATTTTATTTATTTATTTGACAGATAGATCACAAGTAGGCAGAGAGGCAGGCTGAGAGAGAGGAGGAAGCAGGCTCTCTGTTCAGCCCCAATGCGGGCTTGATCCTAGGATCCTGGGATCATGGCCTAAGCTGAAGGCAGAGGCTTTAACCCACTGAGCCACCCAGGCACCCCTAAATAATAAAATATTTTAAAAAAGAAAAAAGTAAAAAGAAGACCACAGATTGCCCCATGGGCTGTGTTGGAAATGTTGGACTTGAGAGAAAAAGAAATTCCAATAACTTTGTAGACCAGATTTAGTTTATATTGGCCAAATTTTCCTTTGTTTGGCAAGCATTGGCCAGTTCAAGCTAGAACTTGGGATTTCAGCTTCCAATGTGTATGTACACATAAGGGTCATTATGTAATAAGAATACATAAAATACATATTTTGTTCAGACTTGGTAAAGAAAGACTTTATTAAAAGAGGATTGTTGTAAGGTGGAAGAGACTATTCCAATAGGGACAATGCTCCTGATCATAAGATCTGCAAGTGTCTCCCATAAATTATAGTTTAATACCCAGTGTATTAGCATCGCTTGCCACGCAGAGCTATCTAAAAATATTTTATTGTTGGAGCACCTGGCTGGCTCAGTTTGAAGAGCATGCGACTCTTGATCTCAGGGTCATGAGTTCAAGCCCCACGTTGGATGTAGAAATTACTTTTAAAAACTTTTAAAAAATATTTTACTGTTAATCCTTGCCACATATCTAAGTATGTTTAATTGCACAATTGGAAGGCCTGAAGTATTTGAAGATAAGGAAATGCGTTCAAGTCTCCCTTTTATTCAATAGTGGGTCGAGGGATGGAATTTAAGCTTCTTCTCTACTAATATTTACAATGTACCAAATAGAAAAACAGGGGTCCTGGGGTAGCTGGGTTTGGTGACCTTAAAAACTGAGATAATGTACCAGTGCCATAATCTCTTACTCCAGATACCTGATATTCTGCTATCATCTTTCAGTAATCTTATTTTTCCAGAAAAGCTTCAAATTTTAATATTCTTTCCTACTATCAGAATATGAATACTTGCCTTCACATAATTTTTAGTTGGCCAATATACTGTCATAATACTGATGGGTTTGTCAAAACAGCTGGACATATTCCATTGCAACAGATTATAGGTGGTCCTTGTTTTGCAAACCAGGCAAAGCAATCTTCATCAACAGGAAAAATTACAAGTGTTCTGTGACCTTTAAAAATTGTCAAAAACAGTGCTCGCTTCGGCAGCACATATACTAAAATTGTCAAAAACATTAAAATCTCTCTTACTGTTGACTAGAAATGTATAAGAAAATGAAAAAAATAGTAAAATTAATTTAATATTTAATTATTTAATTTTTTATATAATTTATTTAAAATTTATTTAATATAATATTTAATACACTGCAATTGAAAACATTAGACACATTGAGGAATAAAGTGTTTTTCCTTTTTCTGTTTTTTTTTTTTAAGACTTTATTTTTGGAGCACCTGGGTAGTTCAGTGTGTTGAGCCTCTGCCTTCAGCTCAAGTCATGATCTCAGGATCCTGGAATCAGGGTTCTCTGCTTAGCAGGGAGCCTGCTTTCTGCGCCCCCAACCCCGCCTGCCTCTCTGCCTATTTGTGATCTCTCTGTCAAATAAATAAATACATAAAATCTTTAAAAATATTTTTTATTTATGAATCTGTCTTTACACCCAATGTGGACTCAAACTCACAATCAAGAGTTGCATGCCCTATGGACTGAGCATGCCAGACCCACCTAAAGTGTTTTGTTGTTGTTTTTTAAAGATTTTATTTATTTATTTGACAGAGAGAAGTGACAGCAAGAGAGGAAACACAAAGCAAGGGGAGGGGGAGAGAGAGGAGCAGGATTCCTACCCAGCAGGGAGCCCCATGCAGGATTCAATCTCATGGGATCATGACCTGAGTTGAAGGCAGAAGCTTTACCACTAAGCTACCCAGGCACCCCATGTTTTGTTTTGTGGTAAAAAAGGAAAAAAATCTTATCAAGAATAGTTTGAGCAGCGCTTCCCTCTTAGCGTGTAACTTTGAATAGGGAGGGAGTAAACTTTTTCTATGCACTGGCAATTTTATTGTCATAATTAATTTGTCATTCCTTTCTAAGTATGAATCAATGACCAATATTTTGTCCTTTGCACTTTTTTTGAGAAAGGGAAAGAGACAGAGCACACAGTTGCACGTAGGGTGGAGACAGAGAATCCCAAGCAGACTCCATGCTAAGTGTGGAGCCCAATGCAGGGCTCAGTCTCTCAATGTGCACAGAAATCAAGAATCAACATGCAACCAACTGAACCACTCAGGTGCTCTTGTCCTTTGTACTATTTTTTTTTTTTTTTAATTTGACAGATGGAGATCACAAGTAGGCAGAGAGGCAGGCAGAGAGAGAGGGGGAAGCAGGCTTCCTGCTGAGCAGAGAGCCCCATGTGGGGCTCGATCCCAAGACCCTGAGATCATGACCTGAGCAAAAGGCAGAGGCTGAACCCACTGAGCCACCCAGGAGCCCCCGTTTATACTTTAAATATAAAATATCTCTGGGAGTTCCTTTAATGTGAAATTTTTGCTAGTGTCACTTCCTCTGGTACATTATGCCTTTTATCACCACCACTTTCCTCATTTATACGTTTGCTTGGCTCCTCGTCACTAAGTTCTTCTGACTGCGTATCTAGAATCTCTTGAGGACAGAGGCATGGTCAACATTCTCACAGCCTGTTATTTCTTCTACAACTCCTTTTACATTCGATTCAAATTTAACTTCCCGTATTACTACTTTTCGTTTCGGTGCGGCACTTTCATCTTCGTTGGCCAGCTTCCTCTTTTGATTACCCATTTTTGGAAAATGTCACATGCATTCATCCCTGGATACCAAGTAGGCCAAACAAGCACGTGTTCTGTTGTCCTTGTTGGAACTGAATAACTGATCAGCAGTGACCAATCAGAGACAGGCTTTGAAAGACGTGATGTGATTGGTCACTGATTGGTCTAAGCATCTGTTATGTCACGATTTGTGGACAAAAGAATGAACAGCAAAGTTTGTACTTTATGCGATCACATTGTTGGGGGACTGGTGTTATTAACTAATTTGAAATATTTGCATATCAAAACCATGCAAAGCTAGGACTGGGTATATAACAAAACCTTGGGATCCCTTAGCCTTTCTCCCCCAACTGTGAATAAATGAGTCATTCTCCAGGATTAGTATCAGAGTTTAACTTGCACAGGTAACTTGGCAATTATGCGATGACCCAAGAAATCCCTAGAACTCTTACACAAGTGGCCCTCCACCCCTTGGAGGAGGGAAGATGGCTTGGGCTTATGACCAAGCCTCCTAGATACCTGGGACTGAACACTTCTAAGGATGGCTGCTCTGGCAAGCATTGCAGTGGAAGTCTGAGGGCTCACATTAGGCAAGAATCTGGTGGCACCTGTGACTTGCATGTGAAAACAAGTAGGGCTCAGCCACTGTCTCATATTTGTATCTTCTCTTGGGGTGCCTGGCAGGCTCAGTCAGTTAAGTGTCTGCCTTTGGCTCAGTTCATGATCTCAGGGTCCTGGGATTGAGCCCCACATTGGGCTCCAGGCTCAGCAGGGAGCCTGCTTCTCCCTCTCCCTCTGCCCGGGACCCCATTTCCTGCCTGCTTGCTCTGGCGTGCGCTCACGCGCTCTCTCTCTCGAATAAATAAACAAAATCTTTAAAAAAGATTTACATCTTTTCTCGAAAGAGCCTCAGAGCATTACATTCACTGACCAAGGGGGCTTCCTGAGCTGCTGTCCAGTAGGGATGTTGCTGAGAAAGGCACTCTGCACTGCCAGGCAGCAGAAGGTTCTGGGATGACTCCAAGTACAGAGTTGCAGAGAGATGCTGAGAGAAAGGGTGGAAAAAGCATGCAGGACAGCCTGTTTTGGTTTTCTTTGGCTACTGTTTGCTAACTTCCGTATTTTATAAACCTCACGTGGAAAAATTTACTCTTTCATTCTATAAATAATTACTGTCAACTCTGGCCTGCACTGTGCAAGGCCCTGACATAGCTGATGAAAGTGACCAACCATGCAGGAAGGTGGCCATCAAAATGGCTAATGACGCAGCTGATCATTTAGTTATAATCAAGTTATCGAAATAAATGCGAAAAAGATTCACATAGTGGCATGACATTGTGAGGGGGGAGGGGCATTTGGGAGAGGCTATCTTGAGGGGGTGACATTTGAGGTGATCTTTGAATGAAATGCCAGTTGGGTTGCCCAAAGCCCTGGCATATCCCCCATATTTGGAAGCTTTATGACATTTACATAGAAAATGATTATTGCCCCTCTTCCTTTTCCAGAGAAAATGTCTCTACATTTTATGGATTTTTATTATTTTTATGAAGCATAAGTTTTTAAGCCCTCTTGGTCTGCTCTGGACCTCATTTAGGGTGGCACACAGCCCTTCTCTCTGTGCAAACACCTACCCTCATCTACCTGTCTTCACCCCCTCTCTGATGCTCCTTCTGTCCTCCCCATTTTCCCACCTCTGACCTAGCCCTGCCCCATAGACTTGACCTACACTATTGACAACCTGGCCACAAACCGGGCTGTTCTGAGCAGCTCCAATTCTCTATGCAAGTGTCCAGCCCTCCTACCTTGACGTTGCATCCACTGGCATATGGCTGTCCCTTGACTGACCACAGCCTCACTTACAAGACCCAGACAATTTTGTTAAATGCATACAATAAGAACTCCAAGATGCTTCATCCTAGTCCCACTGAAAATGTAAGGTCTACAATGGCAGAGCCAATGTCTCCTTCAAATGAAGCAGTACTCTTCACACAGTCATCAAGAATTCATCTATAAAGGCCCCAGCGCCCCACCCCCTTGGCAGGAGCTATGGACATAGCTCTGAGATGTGTACTCAACAATCTTTATGAGTTCTCCAGTGGGCCTGAATCCCAGCTGTCCATAGTGAGAACCTACTTGATACTACACCCTTTATGGGTTCACTTCCCTTCCCTTCCTTATCGTACTTCCACACTCTTTTGCCATCCCCCAGATAGACTACTTGCACTCAAATCCTCGTCCCAGGATCAACTTCAAGGAGAACACGAACTCAGCTGCCTATAAGGGAGGGCCATCTTCCTGACAATGCGCTGAGTCTTTGACATGCCGTATCTCAATTAATATTCAGACAACTTTAAGAGGTAATTCTTATACTTTCCCTCCTCTTACAGATAAGAAATTGGGGCCCTGAGAAGTAGGTAGATCTAGTAAGCCTAGATCATATAGCACGTTCATGGTGAAGCCAGGATTCCAAATTAGACAGTCTGACTCTAAATCTATGTCCTTAGCCACAACCTAAAGTTTTATGTTTTAGAAATACCCATCAGGGGCTACATTCATTTAAACTGAGCTCACCGAGTACCACGAACGAAGGTCATGTGTAGGCATGAATGCTCTCAGAATGATTTGCTCTCATTCTGCTTACTTCTAAGTCCAGTCCTACTTTAGGGCAATCTGGGCTCAGGCAGAACTTCAAGATACGGATTACATCTTCAACTCCTTGTTATAAAACCTTATTAGAGGGGCACCTGGGTGACTCAGTTGGTTAATTAATAATTATTTAAAATTATAATCTAAATTTAAATTATAATTTTAATTATAAAATTATAAAAAAATACAATTTTAATTATAAAATCTATAATTACATGGCTTTCACTGGAAATAAAAATGGACTATGAAAACAGACGTTAATAAAAATCAAACACCTAAAAGTTTGGCATTTAAAAAAACCTACAGGGCACCTGAGTGGCTCAGTGGGTTAAGCCGCTGCCTTCGGCTCAGGTCATGATCTCAGGATCCTGGGATCGAGTCCCGCATCGGGCTCTCTGCTCAGCAGGGGGCCTGCTTCCCTTCCTCTCTCTCTGCCTGCTTCTGTCTACTTGTGTTCTCTGTCAAATAAATAAAGAAATCTTTAAAAAATAAATAAATAAATAAATAAACCTACAACATTTTATTTTTTATTTTTTTTAAAGATTTTATTTATTTATTTGACAGACAGAGATCACAAATAGGCAAAGAGAGAGAGGAGGAAGCAGACTCCCTCCCCCCGATGTGGGGATCGATCCCAGGACCCTGAGATCATGACCTGAGCGGAAGGCAGAGGCTTTAACCCACTGAGCCACAAAGGCACCCTAACCTACAACATTTTAAAACCTTGCAGTCAGACCTGCTGGGATTCGAACCATGGCTCTGCCGTGCCTAGCTGTGGTACCTGGGTTAAAAATATAATATATGTAAGTGCAGAGGACAGTGTCTGCCCAACAGATAGTAAACACTACGTAAAGGTTGCCTTTTCTTTATTTTTTCTTTTTCTTTTTCTTTTTCTTTCTCTTTCCTTCCTTCCTTCCTTCCTTCTTTTAGGGCATGGAGCCCAACACAGGGTCTGAACTCACAACCCTGACTGAGATCAAGACCTGAGCTGAGTTTAAAAATCAGACATTTGGGCACCTGGGTGGCTCAGTTAGTTGGGTGACTGCCTTAGGCTCAGGTCATGATCCTGGAGTCCCAGGATGGAGTCCTGCATAGGGCCCCCTGCTCAGCGGGGTGTCTGCTTTTTCCTGTGGCCTTCACCCCACTCATAGTCTCTCTCAAATAAATAAATAAAATCTTTTTAAAAAATAAATAAAACATTATTAGTGCGTATTTATTACGTTAACGGAGAAGGCTAAGTTTCATCCTAATCTTCACAGAAATCAAAATGGAGTCCCAATGCGTGAATGTTGACTGCATTATGAAATGTATAAAAGTTGACACATACACTAACTATGAATGTAAATCAGACTCCATATTTAAAGATGAGGTCAAGGAAAGTTGGTGCCAAGAAAAAGGAAATTTCTCTCTCTGAAAGGCAGAAAATAAAGAACAAGCAGTGGGAGCTAAAAATCCGAAAGACAGCTGAAGAAGATCTGAATTGTAACTCCCAGGGTTTTTAAGTGTTGAGATGAGTTTTCTTCATGTGAAACAAAAGGCAAATCAGTTAATGAGGCTGAGGTGAAGTGTTATGAATTTGCACAGAAAGCAAGCTGACGGCTTGATTGGCATATTGAAGGAGAGAAGGAGAATGAATGGAAAATTTATCAGACGAAATTTCCAGATGCCTTTTTCACCTCAGAAATGAACAAGGATGTAGATGGGGAAAAATGCTTTCATCCTTAAAAATAAGTGGCTAAGAAATATGGGTCTTGATTGGAAACAGGGAGGATTTGTCCAACAGATATAAAAACTCATCGATGCTTCTCAAGGTGAGAATGAGACAAAAATTGTAGGCATAGACTACCTATGAAGTACGATTGTGAGTCTAATGCCCCCTGAGGTATCCAGCAAGGCTCAGGTACTTTGGGGACCAACCTGCCAGATCTCCACAGAAACAAAAAGAACTGAGCCCAAAGATCATGTGGGCAGGAATAGCAGTATTGGAGGATTTTGTGTTCCTTCTATCTCTTGCTTTCCATTTAAGATCCTAATCTTTTGACTAGCTTAGCTCCCCACCACATACATTCTTTCTTTGTTTCACGGCTGGTAGATTTGTCTCTGAAGTTCTTAGTTAGGCAGTGTATCTGGTGAACTTTTCCATTTGGCCCCTTGACCATTTCTGGGGATTCTGCCAAGCACAGAGCCATTGTTTGGGGCCCAGTCTCCTTCGTGGGGCAGACCAGGTCAATGTCCCTTATGATTATCCTTCATGGGCTGTGCACTGTGAGACATTTTCTTAACTTCCAGGGGGTCACACAGCTGTTCTTTGCTGTATCTTAAGGTGCTCTTGAACCCAGATTGTTTTGAAGTAATTGTATAGTCAGGGCTCTCCAAAGAAACAGAATCAATGGGAGATCTATATCTATGTTTATATGTCTGTATATTCTATTTCTATATATAAGGATACCTACAGGCCTATATCTCTCTATATAGATATCTACATCTCTATATCTCTTTCTCTACTGAAAGATATATATCTTTGTATGTCTATATCTTGTACATATCTTTCTATAGAGAAAGATAAAATATATAAATATCTTAAGACTGAGATTTATTATAAGGAATTGGCTCACATCATAAAAACTGAAAAGTCCTGAGACCTGCTTTTGGTAAGCTAGAGACCCAGGATCTGATGGCTTAAATTCCACCCTCAGACCAAAAGAAGATTGATTTCCCAGCTCAGGGGTCAGGCAGGTAGAGTCTCCCCTCACTGGACATTTTCGTTCAATTCGGGTCTTCAACTGATTGAATGAAGTCCATTCACGTTACGGACGGCAATCTTCTGTATTCCCTCTGTGGATTCAAATGTTAACCTCAGAGGGCTCTGGATGACTCAGTGGTTAAGCATTTGCTTTCGGTTCTGGTCATGATCCCAGGTTCCTAGGATCAAGTCCAGAGTTGGGCTCCCTGCTTCTTGGGAAGCCTGTTCCCCCCTCCCACTTCCTCTGCTTGTGTTCCCTCTTTTGCTGTGTGTCTGTCAAAAAAATAAATAAAATCTTCAAAAAAAAATGTTAACCTCATCCAGAGACACACCCAGAATAATATTTGATCAAATGTCTGAGTGGGGCACCTGGCTGGCTCAGTCAGTTAAGGGTCTTCCTTCAACTCAGGCCATGATTCCAGGGTCCTGGGATCCAGACCCAAGTGGGGCTCCCTGCTCAGCAGGGAGCCTGCTTCTCCCTCTCTCTCTGCCCCTCCTCCTGCTTGTGCTGTCTATCTATCTCTATCTCTGTCAAATAAATAAATAAATAAACAAATAAACAAACAAACTTTTTAAAGAAACAAATGTCCGGGCATCCTATGGCCCAGGCAAGCTGCCGTTAAGTTAAGCATATCAGTAAGATTAACCCTAGAGTGAGTGGTACCCACTTTCTAGGAGATATTCTGGGAGGGCTCTTCACCCCCACCCACCAATCAGAATGTCTGTCCCACCCTTCCGCGATTCAAGAATAAAGGAGAATAATGAGATGTTATTTTGTATACATGTATGTATGTATTAATAGTAATGTTCCAATGGTCTAGAAGACTAATGAAAAGCCTTTATTTCTGCTCCTCTGCCTTCTGATACCTGGAAAGTCTTGCAAATTTAGGACAGAGCCCATGCCCATGACTTTTTAGACTCGTTAGAAGAGCAGGAATAAAGAACAGGCTTCGTAAAAGATGAGAGTCATCTAATACAATACAGCTAACTCTTGTGTATTCAGTATTACAAGTTTTAATACAAAGTTTTCCCCCAAATTGGGCCTGATTTCCTGATATACCACCCGTGGGCCATCTCTCCCCCTCGCTTCTACCTCTCTTCCTTCAACCTGCAGCTGTTGCTGGGAAATGACCACTGTCATTCACCAGGAAGTTCCTTCCTGTCAATTCTTAAATGACATGTTGGTTAGAATCTTCCTTTTATGCCAAGACAGTATCCAGATGCCTCATGCCTTATTTTACACAAACACAAACACAAGGCCAGCTGATAGCCAAAAGCATGGTGAGTTTTGATCATTAAAATTCCTAAATTCCTTTGGGTTCCATTTGGAAACAGATTTATTTATGGTTTTAATAATCATTCCTGGTTGTTACTTTGGTTTTGTTTCCTCGTTGGTCTGTTTCATTTTATCTCATGGGAAAGCTGTGAGAAGTCCTGTAGAGAGAGGCTGTTCATTTGTCCCAGTTTGCCAGGGACAGTCTCAGTTTATGAGGATTGCCTTGACTTAATTTGTTAATGACCCCTTTTTTCATTCTCAAAAACATCCCAGTACAGATGATAGATCATGTGTTCACCTATAAATAGGGGCCATTTGAAACAGATTAATGTTAATTTAGTCTCATGGGTAAATGGTAAACATTTCCACCGTGTTCCTGTGTGCTTTTCTTAGACCAGATTCAAACTCCAGCATTGACGTTTCTGGGCGCCAAGGTAAGCATCTGAAAAGGAGGTCCTTTTTGGAGTAGTCTTCACTATGCCACTACAAGGACTGCTGGAAATTTCTGTATGTTTAATCTTAAATATTCTGGTCTCAGGGACTTTCAAATTTTGCTCCCAAGATCTATTCCTAGAACCCAGAGGTGTTTTAAACATTATTTTAATGTAAACTCAAGACATCCATCCTTCAAACTTAATTTTTAAAATTTTTTATTTTTTAACAATTTTGTTTGTTTATTTGAGAGTGAGCAAGCGAGAGAGAGAATGAGAGCACAAGCAGGGGGAGTGGGAGAGGGAGAAGCAAACTCCCCACTGAACAGGCAGCCCAACGCAGGACTTGATCCCAGGACCCTGGGATCATGACCCAAGCTGAAGGCAGATGCTTAAAGGACTGAGCCATCCAGGCACCCCCAAACTTAATTTTGAAGATAAACGAACTTGATTTTGAAAATAAAAGCGTATTTTCCCTTGAAAACCTGAAGGCTTTGATCCCTGTGAAGAACATGCCTTTACCTATGTGTTTTTCACTCTAAACAGCTAAATTCCTTCCTTAGTAAGTCTCCGTCAGTAGGGTTGTCCAGTGTCCCATTAGAGCCCAAGTTGCTGCTTAAGATTTTATGTAGCTTAGCCCATTTGTGCCCAAATGTGAAGCAGAGCTATCTTCGTCCTTCTAAGGCACTTCTGGAATCACCGTTCAGTTCATTTTTATGGGACCTTTCCCTGAGTATCAACCTGTGCTTGAGTCAATGGCCAGGGAGTGGGATAGGAAAGAATAAGGGCTGTGTGCCACAGCTGGATGGAAGCTGGATGGAAGCTGGACGGAAGCTGGACGGAAGCTGGACGGAAGCTGGATGGAAGCTGGATGGAAGGGAAACATTTCCTGGTGCCCCAAGTCTCAGGAAAGCCTGTGGGATGAGGCTTTTTGTCCTTTTCTTTCTTCCTTTCCTGTCCTCTGACTTGCATTTATTTTCTTTTGCTTCCATCCCCATGTCCTCTCTTCTCCTTCTCCTTCCCTTGCTTCTCCTTCCTTCTACCGTTCCTTTCTTCTCTTTCTCTTGTTCCCCTACTTGTTTTGTACCGCACCCTTTGTCCCTTTTCCTCACTCTGCCCTTGGCCCTGTCATTGGTGCCATCGTGCAACGGGTCTGAAAACCTCTTGATTTTCTAATCTCTTAGACTCTTACAAAAGCTAGGAGCCCTCTCCCTGAGATAGAGCACAGTTATGCAAATTGCACATACAACTTCTGGGAGTTGATGCCTGAAGCTTTCCAGTTAAGAGCTTCTAGAATAAGTGCACTTGGGGTCCACTTCTTATTATAAATCAAGGGATAAAATGGTTTCAAGGAATCACCTTAAGGAGACAGGAACAACTTCAATGAAGGAAGTTGGCAAGCATGTAATCAGCATGGATGTCAAAAGATGACATTAAGGGGCACCTGGGTGGCTCAGTTGGTTAGGCCCCTGCCTTCGGCTCAGGTCATGATCCTGGAGTCCCAGGATCTAGTCCCACATCGGGCTTCCGGCTCATCAAGGAGTCTGCTTCTCCCTCTGACCCATTTCTCGTGCTCTCTCTCTCATTCTCTCTCTCAAATAAATAAAATCTTAAAAAAAAAAAAAAAAGATGACTCTAAGCCATATAGCAGGCAGTGAGCTTTGGAGAGGGTATGAGACCCAGAACAAGTTTAGATGTCCACACACTCCTACAGTTAGCACCTTCTCTATATTATAAAGCCCAAAAGCAATATATACTTGTAAGGAGTGGCATTAAAGTGAATTTAACTGGTCAATAATGTAATAGCCTTGAGTAATACTTTTTATAAATGAGTACTCTGAACATTAAAGAATAATTTTACGCTATTGGGAGTTATTTTTATTTTAAACACACACACACACACACACACACACACACACACATTCACACACACACTTCCTTTAGTCCCTGTTCTTTCCAAAATATATTTTAAAATTTCTTCCTCGAGGTATGTCTTGTCTATGGGGAAAAAAAAACCTGCTTTGCATATTTCTTATCTTTCCCCAAATCTCCTATTGGGACTTTTTTTTCTCATTTTCCACCTACTGCCCAGGAGAACCAGATGACAATTTTATATTTAAAGGAATTTGCATGCTATAAATGTACTCTTAAATAAGCATAATAGAAATGTATTGCTCTATTGTAAATTACTACTATAATCTCATTTCCATCTGGGAATTCTTTAAAGCATGGTTAAATTTTTAGTAATGGTGAGTTAATGACATATTAAAAATGAAACAGGAACCATTTATCTGAAATATCAACAATATTATTATATATTTTAAAAGGTCATCATTTATTTGAAACATAATTATAGAATGACTCTAAACCACACAGAGACTTACTTTTAAAAGTATACATTACATTTTCCCACTGATATTTAGCTGTATTTAAAGAGTGGTGGTTGGAGTTTTAAAGAGAGGAAGCACTTTATCATTATCGTGTGTTTGTCCTTTGAACAAATTTGGCCCATAGGGCACTGACCTTCTAAAATCAAAACCAACGGTGTCACATCAATGAATCGATAGTGTTAGGCCTGCTCTTTTCTTTTGCCCTAGATTTAGGTTCTAGGGGTTATGTGAACTTAAGATAAAAAGGAATATGATGAAAATAACTTGGCTAGCTGGAAAAAAAAACCCACTTGGGCAATAGGGAAGAGTCAAGCGTGCCAGTTAAATGGCACTTTGTTTTTGACTAAAGATCTCTTGAAATTATGATGATACATTGAACACGGTGTGTGTTGGGAGTTAATTCCTGATTATTCAAGAAAATGTGGTGCATAAATGATCCAAAAGAGGATAGTATGTTAGAACTTCTGTTTCAGTTAACCCATATCTTCCTGCTGTGTTTTTTTTTTAAATAACTATTAAAATCATTTTATGTTACCCAAGGGGCACATCTAGGCTGGTGATAAAGTGTACAGGCTCCTTGAAGGGTTCCATGATGGGAAAGACCCACAACAAATGAAATATTTACCACAGAAATATTTACCCATAGGAAGTAGAAGTCAGAATAATTAATTGGTATTTATATAGGACTACACAATTTGTAGATTTTGCATATGTGTTCCCCAACTTTGGGAGGTAGGAAAAGCCATACATAATTATTACCCCTTGCTTATAGATGGATGAATGGATGGATGGAGGGAGGGAGGGAGACAGAGAGAGAAAAAGAAGGAGACAATGAATCAATAATAGGATTTCATTTTTAATGAGCCATGTAGACACTTAAATTTCAGTTTAACATAAACCCCAGTTGTATCCTTCTTAACTGTCACAGGCAAGTTTTCTTAATTTTGCTGATACAGGTGCTATATATTATTTTCTCTCTTTTTTAAGGAAAGATTTTATTTATTTATTTGAGAGAGAGAGAGAGAATATGAATGAGCAGTGGTGGGGGAGAGGGACAAATAGGCTTCCCACTCAGCAGGAAGCCCGACACAGGGCTGGATCCCAGGACCCTGAGATCATGACCTGAGCTGAGAACTGAGTCACCCAGGTTCTCCAATTTTTATAGTTTTGTAAGACCCTAATTCAGTCATTTTGAATTTCAATGCACTAAAACTTCACCAGGGGAACATGTTTAAAATGAGATGCTTGGGGTGGGGGGGTGCTTGTCTCACTCAGTAGATGGAGCATGTGACACTTGATCTTGGGGTTGTTGGTTCGAGTCCCATATTGGGTGGAGAGATTACTTAAAAATAAAATCTATTTTAAAAAATGAGATGCTGGGGTGCCTGGTGGCTCAGTGGGTTAAGCCTCTGCCTTCAGCTCAGGTCAAGATCCCAGAGTCCTGGGATCGAGCCTGGCATCAGGCTCTCTGCTCAACAGGGAGCCTGCTTCCCCTGAGCTTTCTCTCTCTGTGCTGCTCTGCCTACTTGTGATCTATTTTTCTCTCTGTGTCAAAGAAATAAATGAAATCTTTTTTTAAAAAATGAGATGCCTAGGCCCCACACCCAGATATTCCAACTTAATTTCTCAAGCAGGGCCAGTGAATTTGAATTATTGGCAAACCCCCTAACCCCAAGAGTTCAAATAAATGAGATCGAGAGACTCAAGTAGCCCTCAAAATGTCTTCCAACCAAGTACATCATGCACATCTCTGTTTACCCTTTCTTCCAAAGCTGATTCATGGAACAAATTGAAAGTCCAAATGCTTAGAATTCTCATAAGGTGGGTGATCCTTGTGAATCACTCTCTGTTTATAATGAACATTCTGTTTTCTTGAAGCACCTTGATTATAGAGATGAACATCTTGTACCCTGTGTTCTGGTGTGGGTCTGCCCACCTCTCTCACAGTGAACTACCAAAGGCAAAGGCTTCACTGTTAACAGATTCCCCCCTGGGGCGCCTGGGTGGCTCAGTGGGTTAAGCCTCTGCCTTTGGCTCAGGTCATGATCCCGGGGCCCTGGGATTGAGCCCCGCGTCAGGTTCTCCGTTCAGCAGGGAGCCTGCTTCCTCCTCTCTCTCTCTCTGCCTGCCTCTCTGCCTACTGTGATCTCTCTCTGTCTGTCAAATAAATAAATAAAATATTAAAAAAAAAAACAGATTCCTCCCTGCCCCACCTTGCACATAAGAAGTTTGCATCAAATGTTCATCTGATTGACTTAAATGGAGAGAAGTTTTTAAAAATTAGAAATGCATATGCTTTCTTCTTCTAAGAACTGCTCAGAATTGCCTTAAGATAATTCTCCTTTCCTGGGTAGCAGTGAGTGGAAAGCCCTAGAAAGGGTTCTTTCCACCCTCCAAAGAGGCACACGGAAAATATTGTTTTAAAGGGCTGTTCCCCATGGTTCTGGCATCCCTTGGGCCCACCCCCACCACAAACTCATGTAGAACAGATAATTTACTCACCCATATTTTCTTGAGTATTTTCTCTTATAACATTTGAACCCAAGTAGAAAAATTTCCCTGAAATGTTGAATCCATTGTAAAGTTTTGGAGTGATGTTTCTATGCAGGTCTTTTTCGATGAGTAATGACCATTGAACACACACACACACACACACGTGTGTGTGTACGCACATATATGAAGACACATGCACGCACACACACATACATGCACACGCATGCACCAGCAACAACATCTGCAAAAACGTCCATGTGCTTCATTCCGTTGTGCTACTCAAAAATATAAAAGAAAATGAGTTAAATAAAAACACACAACAGTGAATGTGTCCGCTGGGAGTACTTCCTTGTGTTTTACATTATCACAGCTCAACATTAAGTCAGACCCTTAACTTGATTTTAATGTATTTAAGCAATAACCATCAAGGCACAGGGTACTTTCTGGGAACTAATGAGAAGCAAGAAGGGTTGATGGCCCAAAGTCAAACCAAGGACCGTTAACCCCAGCTGGCTATTAATTCCCCAGGAAATGCCTGGCACTGAAGTTGGTATTACTATTTATAAGCCCTTTATATATGAAGAAAAGAAATACCTATATCCCCCTGCCGTGCCTTCATTTCGCAGAGTGCTGTGGGAAAGCAGGGAGCTGTATCACACTGCTGCTGAGGTATTGGGCCTTTCCTGCTAAATTAGAAGTAATTATCAAAATGAAGGCTTTGGTCTCCAGCCAAAGACATACGTAAGAGCCCCCCCCCCCCACTACCCTCCTCTTCCTTGTCCCCACCACTGGTAAATTCAAGGGAAGTAGGAATGCTGGCCCCTTCCCGGGACATTTTTTAATGAGGTCTCACACACAAGCAGTAAGGTGTGTGAATCTTAAGCGTACAGCTTGATATAATTTTTAGATAGGTACTCACTGGCATTATGGCCCAGATCAAGGTGTAGAACATTTCCAGAACCCCTAAAGCCTTCCTCATGCTTTCACCCAGGCAACACCTCAACAAAGGTAATCACGATTCTGCCTTCAGTCCCATAAAGTCATCTTGCCTTTTCCTAAATGTCATATAAATGGAATCATATGGTGTGTATTCTCTTTGTGTCTTTTTTTTTTCCCTCACTCCACATATGTCTGTGTAGTCACGGGTCTTCTTTTTTATTGCTGCTCCCGCATAACTTTTTTTTTTGAGATTTATTTATTTCTTTGAGAGAGAGGGAGCACGGGAGGAAGAGGGGCAGAGGGAGAGAGAATCTCAAGCAGACTCCCCACTGAGCAAAGAGACTGATGCGGGACTCAAGCTCAGGACCCTGAGATCATGACCTGAGCTGCAATCAAGAGCTGGCCTTAACCAATTGAGCCATCCAGGGGACCCTCCAGGGTAACTTTTAAATGCCCTCAAGTTTTATGAAAACGCAAACAGGAGATTTCTTCTTTTTCTGACCCGTGAGAAGGTTTTACGACTCAATGCTTGAATGTCTAGATTCTGTTTGCTCTGAGAAGGTAAGACATATTTACAGGACCCCGCCCACTAAAGGTCAGCAGCAACGGGTGTTTAGGCCATAAGAAATCCTACCTGTCGCGAGGCAGCTGCTTCAGAAGACTGTTCTGAGGGCAGGCTAATCAGAACTGGGTATAAACAGACGTTCATAAAAATGTGGTTGCTGTATCTTCCCTAACATCCTCTTCTTGCCCCATTATGAAGGGAATTATTCTTTTTCTTCTTTAAGATTTTATTTATTTATTTATTTATTTGACAGACAGAGATCACAAGTAGGCAGAGAGGCAGGCAGAGAGAGAGAGAGAGTGCGGGAAGCAGGTTCCCTGCTGAGCAGAGAGCCCGATGCGGGGCTCGATTCCAGGACCCTGGGATCATGCCCTGAGCTGAAATCAAAAGTCGGGCACTTAACTGATTGAGCCACTCAGGTAACCCCTCCCATATTATTATTTTTAAACTTACTCTGAATTCTGCATGCAGTGGGTGCTGAGTATCAGGTGTAATATAGTCATTGAATCCTCTGATAGGTTTTCCTTTGGGGGCATGGAGTGCACGATGAATACTAGGTAACAGTGGGAGCCTGGGTGGTTCAGTTGGTTGGGTGTCTGGCTTCGGCTCAGGTCATGATTCTAGAGTCCCAGGATCGAGTCCTGCATCAGGCTCCTTGCTCAGTGGGGAGTTTGCCTCTCCACTGCCCCTCCCCACTCTTGTGTGCTCTTGCTCTCTCTCTCTCTTTCAGTTTCTGTCTCAAATAAATAAATAAAATCTTAAAAAGAAATACTAGATAACGGTGATCCTACTTCCCTACTGAAAAATTAGGAGATAGTCTGTGAGTAAAGATTGAGCTTTTATATAAAAAGCACATGGTATAGTGATTAAATGATGTGTATTCGCTATTATTCTGGTTATCTATTGCTGTGTAACCAAGCACCCAAACTTAGTAGGAGAGAGCAAGAGCTCTTCCATTATGCTCTCAAATTCTGCGGTCCAGAATTCAGGTGGGGGTCAGCAAATGTAGCTTATTTCTCTGCCACCATGTCTGAGGCCTCAACTGTGAAGGTTCAGATGGATGTGAGTGGCTTGAATGGCCACTAAGGGCTGAAATCAGGTTGAGGCTTCTTTACTCCTATGCCCTGCATTTGGTCTGGGATGACTTGAAGGCAGAAACTGACAACTGGAGCACATATATATTTGGTCCCTCCATGTGACTTAGGCTTCCTCACAGCCTGGCATCTCAAACAGTCATTTCACGTGGTGGCTCAGGGGTCCAAGGAAGAATGTTCTAGCAAATGAGGTAGAAGCTTGCGTCACCTTTTTTGATCTATCCTCAGAAGTCACGAAGAGCCACTTTTTACTGGACTCTATTGGTTAAAGCAGTCACACACTTGGCAAGATTCCAAGAGGGAGATAGGGGACGTAGATCCCCACCTGTCGATGGAAGTATCAAAGAACTTGCAGCCATGTTCCAATATCACCACAGTTATGCATTCGCTAATGACTTTTATTGGATTGCATAAAATCTGCACTGTCCCAAGAAAACCAAGAGCATGTTGGCTTCAACAGAACAATGATGGAACTCGAAACTGGTGATTTGGGACTATGAACTATAGTACTCCGCTGCCCACCTAACTTCATTCGGTAGCCATGGGACATCAGGGATCTCCAGGAAATTATTTTTTTTTTTAAGATTTTATTTATTTATTTTACAGACAGAGATCACAAGGAGTCAGAGAGGCAGGCAGAGAGAGAGGAGGAAGCAGGCTCCGTGCTGAGCAGAGAGCCCAATGTGGGGCTCGACCTCAAGACCCTGGGATCATGACCTGAGCTGAAGGCAGAGGCTTTAACCCAGTGAGCTACCCAAGCACCCCTCCAGGAAATTCTTTAAATTAAGCACTCCCATTAATGTGAGTGAATTACCATTGCTTTTTCCACCGTTAGAGCAAGGGGAACTTTCAGCTGACAGCTTCTCCCATCTCGTTTTCTCAGCCCTTCGTAGGCCGTGTTATACCTTGAGATTTTTTTTCCTGTCAAAGCTGAAGGGCAACATTTCCTGTTTCCTGTGTGAGAAATTAGTCAGCCTTACCTTATAAAATCCTTACTTAGGATTTTATAGGAAGCTGGGATCCAGCTGAGGAGATAACTGTGGAGCAGAATAACCGGTATCTAAGGTCACAACCTAGGTTGATAACCTTGTGGCGAATGTGGCTCCAGTAATCTAGTGAACAGTTGCGCAGATATTTGCATTCGTTATCTAGCAGATTCGTCATTTTGTAACCATCAATCATTCTGTATGTTCAGTTGTCCTAATCTAGAATCAAGTGGTCCAGAATATCAGAGGGCACTTGGAGTTCATTCGTTTGTTCGAGGCATGCGTTCTATAGATGAGGACACTGAGGCCAGGGGAATTGCCAGGGGCAAAATGGCTAGAAAGGAATGGCACACGGGAACAGAACCCAGGTCTTCTTACTGTCAGTCCAGACTCTTTCCACTTGCATCCTCACTACCCATTCTTAGACCCATGCAGTGAGTTCCTTTCAGACATCCTTAAAAGAACCCTACCTACAGAGGCACCTGGGAGCAGAGGAGCCAAGACACTTCTCTCCTTTTGCTTTCCCCATTCTCTTTTCCTTCACTGGATTGAGGATGGGACTTTGGTAAGAAGAGTAAATGGCTTATAAGAACTGGAAGGGCTTTTGGTCCTGGGTGGTATTTTTTTTGGGGTGTTAATGGAGTATATGGGACCTTTTTGCATGGAGGCACATTTAGGACCGGGGATTATTACCTTCTGTTTAAGAGATGTCTTTAGTTCCAAAGGATTGAGGGTACCAGCACAAGGTTCAGAGGATAGGAAGCATTTGCATGACACTCAAAGGTAAAAGGTAGAGATGTAGCAACTTCACATTCTCCAAATTTTCCCAAGGCACTCTTGATTTTTATTTTTGGCCAATTGTTTAGCCATGTGTTAGGTGGACGGTTTTCTGAGCAAGCTAAGAACAGAAAGAAATCTTTTTCAATGTGATTAAGAAAATCTAGGGGCACCTGGCTGACTCAGTCAGTAGAGCATGCAACTCTTGAGGTTGGGGTTGTGAGTTTGAGCCCCATGCTGGGTGTAGGGATCACTTAAAATCTTTAAAAAAAAATAAAATTTATGAAATATTTACAGCTAAGATCAGCTTAATGATCCTCCTTAGACCCGCAAGAAGGGAAAAATATGCGTTCTCATCACTTTTTTTTAAAAGATTTTATTTATTTATTTATTTGTCAGAGAGAGAGAGAGAGGGAGGGAGAACACAAGCAGGCAGAGCGGCAGGCAGAGGCAGAGAGAGAAGCAGGCTCCCCACTGAGCAAGGAGCCCGATGCAGGACTCGATCCCAGAACCCTGGGATCATGACCTGAGCCGAAGGCAGCAGTTTAATCAACTGAGCCACCCAGGCGTCCCATGTTCTCATCACTTTGATTCAACACTGTTTAAGGATTCCTAGCTGGTGATCTAAAGCAAGAAAAAGAAATAAAAGGCATAAATATTGGAAATGAAAAATTAGACTCATTATTTACAGATGAGATCATTGTTCACATAGGAAACAATAAGGTATCTATAAAACAAACTAGTAGTAGGGTGCCTGGGTGGCTCAGTGGGTTAAGCCGCTGCCTTCGGCTCAGGTCATGATCTCAGGGTCCTGGGATCGAGGCCCGCATCGGGCTCTCTGCTCAGCAGGGAGCCTGCTTCCCTCTCTCTCTCTCTGCCTGCCTCTCCATCTACTTGTGATTTCTCTCTGTCAAGTAAATAAATAAAATCTTTAAAAAAAAATTTTTTTATAAAAAAAAAAAACAACAAACTAGTAGAATAAGTGGGTATAGCAAGATTGTATGGTACAAGGTCACTACACAAAAATAAATCATACTTTTCTATGTTTACAGTAGACACTTAGAAAATAAAATTTGAAAATAATATTACTACAGTAGCCTGGGTACCATTGTATGTGTAGGAATAAATCTAAGTCTTGGGATGCCTATAGTATCTTGCAATTTACTATGCTATGGATTTTGACAGTTTCCCTAATAAAATAGCTGCTCCAACTTAATGATTTCCCATCTACTCTATGCTTCCAGTCACACTTTGCTATCTACTAAATGCCTTCAATTAACCACAAAATTTGCATCTTCTTTTTGTGCAAAGTAGAATGAAATTTGCTCAGTAAGAACACATTTTATTTTGTTGAACATTTTAATACTACATTTTGTCATTTAAAATAATTATTTTTAAATCATGGCAACTGGGGAAATATAATTTATTAAAACCACAAACAACCAAACCCTGGACACTGTGGAATTTTCATGGCTTCTACAAATTTTGATAGCTAAGTTACTCAAGTGAAGCTAAAGAATAGATTAATGGGGGGTGCCTGGGTGGCTCAGTGGGTTGAGCTGCTGCCTTCGGCTCAGGTCATGATCTCAGGGTCCTGGGATCGAGTCCCACATCGGGCTCTGCTCAGCAGGGAGCCTGCTTCCTCCTCTCTCTCTCTCTGCCCGCCTCTCTGCCTACTTGTGATCTCTCTCTGTCAAACAAATAAATAAAATCTTTAAAAAAAAAAGAATAGATTAATGGTATTAAAATGAATTTTATATGTCCAGATAAGTATGGAATAACAGAAATAATATATTAGGGGGTTGAACTGAAAGTAGGGATGCTGGGACACCTGGCCAGCTCAGTCAGTATTACATGCAACTCTCCACCTTGGGGTTGTAAGTTCAAGCCTCACATTGGGCTTGGAGACTCTTAAAAATAGAATCCTAAGGGACACGTGGGTGGCTCAGTTGGTTAAATGTCTGCCTTTGGCTCAGTTCATGATCCCAGGATCCTGGGATCAAGACCCAAGGCTGGCCCCTTGCTCAGCTTGTCCCTCTCCCTCTGCCTGCTACTCCCCCTGCTTGTGCTCTCTCCCTCTCTGGCAAATAAATAAATAAACAAACAACGCAAAATCTTTTTAAAAAATTTTTTTAAAAAAGGAAGTAGAGGGCGCCTGGGTGGCTCAGTGGGTTAAGCCTCTGCGTTCGGCTCGGGTCATGATCTCAGGGTCCTGGGATCGAGCCCCGCATCGGGCTCTCTGCTCAGCAGGGAGCCTGCTTCCCTTCCTCTCTCTCTGCCTGCCTCTCCGTCTACTTGTGATTTCTCTCTGTCAAATAAATAAATAAAATCTTTAAAAAAAAAAAAAAAGGAAGTAGAGGGGCGCCTGGGTGGCTCAGTGGGTTAAGCCTCTGCCTTCGGCTCAGGTCATGATCTCAGGGTCCTGGGATCGAGTCCCGCATCGGGTTCTCTGCTCGGCGGGGAGCCTGCTTCCCTCTCTCTCTCTCTGCCTGCCTCTCTGTCTACTTGTGATTTCTCTCTGTCAAAATAATAAATAAAATCTTTAAAAAAAAAAAAAAAAAGGAAGTAGGGATGCTATAGTAAATTAGAAATGAGACACTGTTTTCCTGTAAGGTGATAGTAAGATCTGCTACTCAAAAGCTTGGACAAACATGATGTACCATGAAGTGTATTTTTCCAAAGCCCAGAAAGAATAAATTTTATAGAGATCTGCCTAAAGTGAAAATTGCATCACTAAATAAAAGTGACAGTCTCGGGGCACCTGGGTGGCTCAATAGGTTAAGCCTCTGCCTTCTGCTCAGGACATGATCTCGGGGTCCTGGGATCCAGCCCTGAGCCCTGCATTGGGCTCTCTGCTCAGCAGGGAGCCTGCTTCCCCCTTTCTCTCTACCTGCCTCTCTGCCTGCTTGTGCTGTGTCAAAATAAATAAATAAAATCTAAAAAAAAAAAAAAAAAGTGGCAGTCTCTTAGTTTTTGTGTAGATAGAATGAAGATCCAAAGTCCAGTTTAAGACCATCTGGGATCATACTTTCGAAAAATCTAGAAAGACTTCATCAGACCTTCCGTTTTGTCTTGAATTCAGAAGTGCTCTCCTCTTCCTTCTCCCTGACCCAGGATTTACAGGAACAAAAGGAATTCAGGATAAAATATGTACATGTAAAATAGGAAAAGGAGGACTTTTCTACCCTCAGAAGCTACCAGTATAAAAAGCACACAACATCTATAAGTTTGACTTGATTATAAAAGTGTGTTCTAGGAGTGGCTGGGTAGTTCAGGTCCTGATTCCAGGGTCCTGGGATCCAGCCCGCATTGGGTCTCCTGCTCAGCGGGAGGCCTGCTTCTCCCTTTCCCACTCCCCCTGCTTGTGCTCCCTCTCTTGCTGTGTCTCTCTCTGTCAAATAAATAAATAAATAATCTTTAAAAAAAAAAATCTTAAAAGTGTGTTCCGGGGCACATGGCTGGCTCAGTCCGTAGAGCATGGGTTGATCTCCGGGTTGTGAGTCCAAGCCCCATGTTGGCTACAGAGATTACTTAAAAATAAATCTTAAAAAAAAAAAAAGTGTTCTAACCGAGATATCCTTTGAAAGACATTCTGAATTTTCAGTGGAAATGGATATTAAAAATCAAAAAAATGGATATTAAAAATCTGTATTGTGGGATTTTTTTAGAAGATTTTCTTTATCTATTTGACAGACAGAGGTTACAAGTAGGCAAGAGAGGCAGGCAGGGAGAGAGAGGAGGAAGCAGGCTCTCTGTGGAGCAGAGAGCCCTATGTGGGGCTCTATCCCAGGACCCTGGGACCATGACCATAGCCGAAAGCAGAGGCTTTAACCACTGAGCCACCCAGGTGCCCCTGTATTGTAATTATGTAAGAGAATGTCTTTGGAAACATGCTTGAAAAACTGAGGAGCAAAGGGACCTGATACCGTCAACTTGTTCTTAAATGGTTTAGAAAAAAACACACACAGAGACATGCACAGACAATGGTGCCGAAGGTAAACCATTAGTAAATCTAGGTGAACGTCATATGAGAGATTCTCAGGTTTGAAATGATATCAAAATAAAAAATAAAAATAAAATAAAAAAATTTCAAAAAACATGTAAATCGTATACCTTTCATCATCACTGATGTAAGTTACCTGTAAAAATCACGTTTTAGTGGTGCCGAACCTGAACTAGACTTGTATAGACTTGTTCAAATATAGAGCCACCATCCAATAGGTCTTCACGAAGAACCCATTAATACTCACTGAAGCCCCCAACAAAGTTCACCTCTTTAACTAAGCAAAGCCGAACAAACATTTTATCAGAAATAATTTTGGAGTTGCCCATCGATGTGGCCAAGCATCCCCAGGGAGGGGAAAAAAATGATTGCTTCCCTGAGCTAGAAACGAATTGGTTGAGTGAGTGGAGAATAACATTCTTGTTTAAATAAGTGCTATTAGAAGATGAATATTTAATTTGACCAGTCTTTGAAAGATGATAAAATGGAAGAGGGAGGTCCGTGAAGGGTCACAGGAAAGACTGGAAGGTGAGACCATATGGAAATATTAGGAATTACCAAAATCATCGTTGCTGCGGCCAGCCCCGAGTTACAGACTGGAGAAGAGAGACTGCTTTCCTCCTTTGATGCAGTAAATAAAGGAAGCGGCATCTGGGATAATTCTTGTTACATAAAAATGGCAAAACACAGGGTGAAAAATGGAAATTTGTCCAAACCTGGTGAGAAAATGAGCCCAAAGTCTGGTACAATGCCTTTTAAAGGGGGGGGAAAAAAGGAGAGGGAAATTGCCCATAATTGGTTTGAATTGGAATCTTACATGGTGAAGCTTAATTTCTTTCTTTGATGAAATGTGTTTATTCTTTTTGGTATTTTCTTTAAAAGGTGTGATCATTTATCGAATTATGGTTTCACGGAGCAAGAAAAACACGAGAATAGTCATGCTCTCACTGGGAACTGCATGGTTTTCTGTGACTTGACCTCGAATGTCACATGGCGGCATTTCTGCATTGTAGTGGTCAAAGCAGTCCCAGAGGGAACGGCGGTTGAAGTGTAGGGGGACATGGGCTCTAGCTCTCTAAGGGAGGTCTGTCAAACAATGAGGTACCGTTTTTTTTTTAAACCCTGGCCAAACTGCTGCTGTGCCTGACACTTGTGCCTCCGTGCTTCCTTCCAACCCATTCAGATTTCTACAAAGGCAAGTTCATTGTCATTTCCCATGAACGACATTCCTCCATCAGCCATGGTATTAGTGTCTGCGGCAGTGGTTTAAAACAATACAGACCTACTCGACTGCAATTCTGGAAGTCAGAAGTGCAAAATGGGTCTCGCAAAACGAAAATCAAGGCATCTATCGCCAGAGCTGCTTTCCTTCTGGAGTCTTCCAGAGGAGAATGCATCCCTTTGTGTTTTCCAGTTTCTAGTGATTGCAGCTATTCCTCCATTTTTGACCCCTTCCTCCATTTTCAAAATCAGCAGTGTTTCCCCTTCAAACCTCTTTCCCCACCCTCCTTTCTGACCTTGGCTTCTGTCCTTCCGTCCTCACAGCTCCTAATTCAGACCCTCCTCCCTCTCTCTCCTAGGAACCTTTGTGATTATAGTGAGCCCACCTGGATAATCCGGGATAATCTCCTCACCTCAGTATCCTTAATTGATTTGCATCTACAAAGTACCTTTTGCCTTGTAAAGGAATACAGGTTGCAGGAAGCAAGTGGTGGATGTTTTGCCTTTAGAACCTCGGGGTTACTCTGTACCACTTTGTTGGCCAAAGTAAAATGCTTTTGGGGGAGGCAGAGTAAAATTTAAAGAAACCAGATGCGCTGTTTCTTTTACCTTTGTAAATAGTTATGAAGACCTGGATATTATCCTCCATCCTGTGACGATCAGCTTAATCTTGCCTTTACAGTAGCGTGGTCCAGCTTCTAACTGTCAGGCTTTTGTGAAAGATTCAGGATCTGATTTTCTAATTCCTCATCGCAAAATTCTATGATCATTCTTTCCAGGGTTTAGCCTGTGGCCAGCCACAGAGTAAATTTTCAAATAATGTGTGCCAAATGAATTGAATCTCTGCATTGCTGATAAAAATGGAGACTAGGAATTCTCTCTTTATCAGGTGGTGCCTTCGGATTGTATATAATAACCCGTAAAATGTTTTCTTGAGGGAGTGTTTCTTTCTGAGCACAATCATTTGCTTAGTGAAGCTGCTGGAAGATGTTTGTTAAAATAAGAGATTTCTAGACAGCTGGAGCCCGCTGATACTGACCTCCTTCTGAAGTAAGACTTTCTATTCTTCTGAATCACAAATCCTAAAACTCAACACATACAAAGGGACTTTCCCCAATTATGTGTTTATTAAAGGAAAAGAGATGTAAATATCTCAGCTACTTAGTTACAGCAGAGTTCTGATGTTTACCTTTAAGTTCTTCTCACTATAACCCTTGGCCAGGTCTGGCTAGAGGAAATGCCCCCATTTTGATTTTGTCTGTATCTTCATCTTCTGTTCGCTAACTGGTCACGGTGGCCAATTGTCATCTCCACCCCAACCCATGTTGCAGTACTGAGCAGAGAGTCTGCTCCCACCCTCTCACTCTCTGCCTGCCTTTCTGCCTACTTGTGATCTCTCTGTCAAATAAATAAATAAAATCTTTTAAAAAAAAGATTAGTTGACCATACAGTTGTGGGTCCATTTCTGGGTTCTCTATTCTGTTCCATTGATTTCTGTTTTGTTTTTGTGCCAGTCGCATACTGTCTTGATGACTACAGCTTTTTAATAGAACTTGAAGTCTGGAATTGTGATGCCTCCAGCCTTGCCTTTCTTTTTCAAGATTTCTTTGGCTATTCAGAGTCTGTTGTGGCTCCATACAAATTTTAGGATTGTTTGTTCTAGTTCTGTGAAAACTGCTGGTGGTATATGATAGGGACTGCATTAAATGTGTAGATTGCTCTGGGAAGAAAGACATTTTACTAATGTTTGTTCTTCCAATCCATGAGCATGGAATGCATTTCCATTTCTTTGTGTCCTCTTCAGTTTCCTTCAGGAGCGTTCTATAGTTTCCAGAGTACAGATCTTTTACCTCTTTGGTTAGGTTTATCCCTAGGTATCTTACGTTTTTTTGTGCTATTGTAAATGGGATTGATTTCTTGATTTCTCTTTTTGTTGCTTCCTTATTGGTGTATAGAAATGCAACAGATTTCTGTACATTGGTTTTGTACCCTGTGACTTTACTGAATTTGGCAGTTCTAGCAAGTTTTTTGGTGAAGTCTTTTGGGTTTTCTACATACAGTATCATGTTGTCTGCAAAGAGTGAAAGTTTGATTTCTTCTTTGCTAATTTGGATGCTTGTATTTCTTTTTGTTGTCTGTTTTTCTTTTGTTTTCTTTTGTTGTCTGGCTGCTGAAACTAGAATTTCCAGTACTGTATTAAATGACATGAAGTGGGTGTCCTTGTCTTGTTTCTGATATTAGGAGTCAAGCTCTGTTTTTGATGAAGATGACATCAGCTCTAGGTCTTTTGTATATGCCCCTTATGATGTTGAGGTATGTTCCTTCTACCCTACTTTTTTCTTTTTTTTTTTTTTAAGATTTTATTTATGGGGCACCTGGGTGGCTCAGTGGGTTAAAGCCTCTGCCTTCAGCTCGGGTCATGATCCCGGGATCCTGGGATGGAGCCCCGTGTCGGGCTCTCTGCTCAGCAGAGAGCCTGCTTCCTCCTCTCTCTCTCTCTGCCTGCCTCTCTGCCTACTTGTGATCTCTGTCTGTCAAATGAATAAATAAAATCTTTTAAAAAAATAAAGATTTTATTTATTTTTTTGACAGACAGAGATCACAAGTAGATAGAGAGGCAGACAAAGAAAGGGAGGAGGAAACAGGCTCCCCGCTGAGCAGAGAGCCCGGATGCAAGCTCCATCCCAGGACCCTGAGATCATGACCTGAGCCAAAGGCAGAGGCTTTAACCCACTGAGCCACCCAGGCACCCCTTCTATCCTACTTTCTTGAGTAAACTTATTAAGATAGGATCCTCTATTTTGTCAAATGATTATTCTGCATCTGTTGACAGGATCATATGGTTCTTATCCTTTCTTTTATTAATGCAGTGTATCATGTTGATTGCTTTGCGGTGGTTGACCCACCTTGCAGCCCAGGAATAAATCCCATTGATCATAGTGAATGATTCCTTTAAAGTACTGTTGGATTTGATTTGCTTGTATGTTGTTAAGAATTTTTACATTCATGTTCATCAGGGATATTGACATGTAATTCTCCTTTTTAGTGGGGTCTTTGGTTTTGGAATTAAGGTAATACTGGCCTTGTAGAATAGGTTTGGAAGTTTTCCTTCCATTTTTATTTTTTGGAATAGTTTAAAGACTAGGTATTAACTCTTCTTTAAATGCCTGGTAGAATTCACCTGGGAAGCCATCTGGTCCTGATTTTGCTCATGATTCTCTATCCCTCTCCCTCAGCCCCTCCTCCTGCTCTCACTTTCTCTCAAATAAATAAATAAATCTTTTAAAAATTAAAAAAAAATGGGTGGAAAACCGTAAATGGAAGTATTCCAGAGCAAAGACTAAGGATAATGCTAGCTCCCCACCCTTACTAGCTTCAAGGTGTTTCACCATCCTTGCTGGTTCTCATTTCCCTGCCTTCATCTTTGTAACTATTCCCTTTATTACTCTCGGGTGAGCTTTCTGTTTCCTGTTGCTGAAACCCTAACGAAGTAAGAGTCGGTGAAATGCATATTTACTACAGTTGGCAAAAATTTTAAACACTTTTCTTTTGAGATTTTTATTTATTAATTTGACAGAGAGTGAGACACAGTGAAAGAGGAAACACAAGCAGGGGGAGTGGGAGAGGGAGAAGAAGGCTTCCCGATGCCCCACTCGACCCCAAGACCCTGGGATCATGACCTGAGCTGAAGGCAGACGCTTAAGGACTGAGCCACCCAGTGGCTTTTTCTTTTTCTTTTGAGATTTTATTTATTTATTTGACAGAGAGAGAGTGCACCAGCAGGATTAGTGGCAGGCAGAGGAAGAGGGAGAAGCAGGCTCCCACGCTTAACTGCTTAACCACCTGAGCCACCCAGCCGCCTCTATTAGCATGTATTCTGTGCTAGAACTTACCTTTCTGTGTAACTTGTGATTCAGGAAGAAAATGTTTTGTTTCTGCCTTTTAGTGGCTTCTGGTCTACCAAGATGACAAGACTGACACATGGTATTATAACACCACAAAGGAATTGCTATAGCGTTGCTAAATAAAATGGGCAAATGGAAGATTCGCCCAAGTTCCCTTGGCCTTTTCCGTAAAATTCTCTATTGGCAATACAAAGAAGGAATCACTGCTGGACTGATGATCTGTTATCCTCCCTTGACTTTGTAAAGACAGAGACCTCCTTCTCTCCTTGGCAGACATCTAAGCAAAGACTCTTCTTGCTTATTGGTGTTTGTTATCTCTTTTTCATGTAAGACCTTCCTGAATCAAGTCTATCTTGGGCCAGGTTCCCTGGAGCAGAGACTGAGAGGAAGATTCAGGTAGAAGCTATTTGTGACGGAAGTGCTCCCAGGAGAAACCAGTAAGGGAGTAGGGCAAGCAACACAGGGGAAGGGAAAAAAAGCCAAGAGTGTGAGTTCAGGTGATGTCCCAATGGGAGCTTAGAAGGGTAAATTGCACCTCAGAGTCTGTTCCCCTTGGGACAAGGGAAGGAGGAACTTTCATATTTCTGTACCAGTTAGTTATGGCGTATGGACTGCCCCGGGGTAGGAGGATGTGGTGGGAGGACCATTAATGGGCCAGAATGCCAGCAGGTCCAGCAAAGTGGATCCAGTAGCTCAAGGGTATGTCACTGAAAACAGTTGCAGGTGTGAACAGTGAGGAGCAAAGCAGAACACACGGAAGCTAGGGGATGGATACACAGAACCCACAAAGGAGGGTCTAGGGGATATGACCAGAGTACCAGCATTATCTGCTGCACAGCTTTTCCAGGGGCACAGCCACAGCTGGCTTATACACAGTTAAGGGAACTTGTAGGGAAAAACAAACAAACACGACTTTCCTCATACGGGTATGTTTGTTTCGATTCTGGAGACTCTGGAAGAGATTATGAGTGACATCTTCTCATACCCTAGGGTGACCAGTGGTATCTCAGGATGCTGAATTTTTCAGTGCTAAAACCCAGACAGTCCAATGTAACCTAGGATGGTGGGTCTCCCTCCCTATATCTGAAATGCCACTGAACAAAGACCTTTCAGGTGATGTTCTAGAAGAATCTAACCCATGCGGAGCCAGCTGTGAGTGTAGGAAGGTTGCAGACCTTCCCTGATGTAGCACTTGGTGGTTTCCAGAGGTGCATTTATTTTATTTATTTTTAAGGATTTTATTTATTTATTTGAGAGAGAGAGAGAGAGTAAGAGAGAGAACACAAACGGGGGAGTGGCAGAGGCAGAGGGAGAAGCAGACTCCCTGCTGAGCAGGGAGCCATATGTGGGGATCCTGGGATCACGACCTGAGCTGAAGGCAGCCTCTTAACCGACTGAGCCCCCCAAGCTCCCTCCAGAGCCACATGGAGAGCCGGAGTCTGGAAATCTGGAAAGAAACTGAGTCTCAACAAGGAACCTGGGGGTTACAGCAGAGGATGGGAAAGGACTTCAACTTTGGACTTTCAGGTACAGCAATAGCTTTTATGACCCAGGACAGACACAGGGAGGGCCCTTTTCAAGATGCACGTCTGAGGAAAAACCCTCGCTCCCCAGGATAGGAGAAGGTGCAATTCTCCAGAGAGCGTCACAGGAGTGGGGCTACCTCAGGATCAGAAACTCTTCAGGGGCCTTTCCTGGGAGGTTTCTCCCAGATAAAATTTCCCACAATAGTGCTTTCATGCCCCCTATTCTCCAGGGAGAAGGGCAGGGGGGAAGATGTCTGACGTGCTTGTTGGAATTTTGTGTGTGTCACTGTTGAGTTCTATTGATGTGATAATAAATTTCCGTTTAGCAATATTCTTGTTTAGCTTCGGTTCAAATCTAATGTGAATGATGATGAGTAATAACACTTCAAATTATATCAATTTTCTATATGAGAAAATATGCCATTTTCGTGACATTTCTGTTTTTGAGAAAGAGGAAATCAAAAGGTGATTCATGACTCCAGCTTTTAACTTATGTATGAGTCGAAAAATGTTCTCCAGAATGTTGTCATGATGATTTCATTCCGGATAAACTGAAAATGTTTGAATGAGGGTTCTGAGTTATTGAATTAGAGATAAGTTTGTATGCAAGTGTCAGTCGCATTGGTAAGAATCTTCTGGAGCTAGAATGGGGGTTTATAATCCTAGGCGCATACAAACAATATTTAGGGAGCTTTAAAATGCCCCAGTGCCCACATCCCACTCAAGAATGAAATCTGGGTTTTGGGAGAGTGGAGTCGGGGCGGGTGGGCTTCATGGGCCCCCCCATGTGTGGCAGTTTCCCGAGGCCCTACACGGAGTGCCCTGCCTTGGGTTTAATGCTCTGCCGCAGCGTCTTGAAACTCTTAAGTAATTTTTGAACGAAGGGCCCCTCAAATTATGTAGTAGGCCCTGGGGCCGGGCATTAGCATCTTTTTAAAAGCTTCCCAGGCGGTTTCAGTGTAGGAAGCACTGAATAAAGTGCACTAATAAAGAAGCCTTGGATCAGCTTGCCAGCAAACACTAGACTCTGCTGATGAAAAGAACCCGGAGCCAAAGCCTGTCTCAAAAAGACTGGCGGTTGCCCCGCCCCGGAGCCGCTCCTGACCCCGCCCACCTGCCCTGTCTCGAAGTCGCTAGAGGCCAAGGGGTGTGAGCCTTGTGGGAACCCTCTAGCACATCTCCTGCGTCCAGCCCGAGAACCTAGGGTTAGACAGACAAGAATGGGTGCTGCCTTTCTCCCGGTCCGCTGCTTTTGAAAGAAACAGGCTGAGAGGGCTGGGGTTGCTTAGTGCTCTTTGCCAAGGTCAAGTAGAGAGAGCAACCCATAGGTTTCCCTTGGAGCCAGGTACACAGAGAGGTCTTGAAACCGTGTGAGAGACTTGGCGACTCTTCAGCTAGAAATCTCAGACCCCTCAGCACCAGGAGGAGTGACGTGACCCTTGGCAGGCCAGAGACTAGAGAGAAAAGAAGGCAGGAAACCCAAAGTCCTGAGTGCCTTTCCTTACTGCCCTCACCTTCCAGAGGATGGAACCTGAATCTTGTGTTCTTTGAGTCAGAGACTGCCTTCGCCATCTCCGTGGTTGGAACCCTTGGAATTCTGCACAGAAAGCAAGGAAAGACCAGATTATGCAAAAGAACAGTCTTGAATGGACGAGTGCTACGGTTCAAAAATTGTGAGGTAGATGTATGTTGTTAATACGTTCAGAAATAAAAATTGAGCTGATGAAGAGGCGGGACACAAGGGGCTCATGGTGAATCTTCTTGTTTACTTTGTACACTATCTCATTATTATCAAATCTTTGCTACAACAAATTAAAGTAAGACCAAAAACAAACAAACAAACAAACAGAAACAAAAAAATCCCATGAACTGACTTATCCTCTTAAATAGGTGAGCACGTTGAACATTCTTCAGTCCTATTCCGGGAATACATGAAGTTTTTTTTTTTTAAGATTTTATTTATTCATTTGACTGGGAGAGACACAGTGAGGAGGAACACAAGCAGGGAGAGTGGGAGTGGGAGAAGCAGGCTTCCCGCTGAGGAGGGAGCCAGATATGGGGCTTGATCCCAGGACCCCAGGATCATGACCCAAGTGGAAGGCAGATGCTTAATGACTGAGCCACCCAGGCGCCCTGAAATACATGAAGTTTCAACACGTATTTATTGAGCACCTAGAATGTGCCAGACATTGTTGCAGGGGCCTGGGCCTCAACAGTCAACACAATAGACTCCCCTCCAAAAAAATCCCAGCCCTCAGAAGAAACGTGTTATTCTAGTGGGGAGGTAGACAATAAAAATACATGAGTAAAATATAAAGGATGTTGATGGGAAAAGATGCTACAGGGAAATAGAAAGCAGGAAATGAAGCTGCTGGAGGTTGGAGGTCTGTGGGGGTTGGGGACTCAGGGAATATTCAGAGGATCACTTTGGCCTTGGTGGGTGGGGAAGTTTTGTCCTCACTCCCGGCTAGGACTGGCCACCATCTAGTGCCCTCTTAACAAAAATAACAGAAATACCACGAGGAGACCACTAACATTTCGGGTTGCCGACTTTTCTTCAGGGGCCCAATTTCAGATTTAAAAAAAAAATCGGATATAAAATTGGTTTGCCTTCTACTGTAACGCTTTGATTCAATCTGTGGGCCACCGTTGAGCTCCGCCCGCACATTTTCATGGGGGAATACAGCCAGTGATGTTTCAAAGCAGCTCCTGACTGCTTCACACGTTTTCAAAAGTTTTTAGAGGCTAGGTATCGAGATCCAACCACAGACACACAGGGAGAATTATTCCAGTTTTCCTTTCTTCAGAGAATCGACGCTTTCCTTTTGATTTCTCTTGGCACTTCTGGCTTAAACCCGCTCTGTTCATGTTCAAGTTGGTGCGGACGTCTCTCCGAAGTGCTTGGTTCTCTTCTCTTTTACCGATGCTTGACGAAGCGGGAGGATTTCTAATGGTGACTGTGGGTCCATCTTGGGGTCTGTCCCCGGCATGCATTGCAAAATGAGTTCCTCTCTAGCAGCGGCAGCTCCAGCATTTCCATTAGGGAAGGACACAGGGGCCCGCTTCTAATTGGGAGTTTGAAGGTTGGGGGCGGGCATGGGGAGTTCGGCTGGGGCCTGCTCAAGGTTACATTTGCATTGCAAATACATGATTTTTCTTTGGTTTAGGTGTTTTAGGGGAAATGGCTGGAGAGGGGGTGAGAGCTGGTGGAGGTTGTTAGAGAGGCCGAAAGCCCGCCACCCTGCTCCACACCACCCTTTAGGGCCACAGATGCTTCCCGGACTGGGAGGAGCAAAGGGAAGACTAAGCTCCTAGCTGACCTCTCACTCCTGTGTTCCAGTCCCGGGTCACGATCAGAGTCAACTCTAGGACTTCTTTATAAAGCGCTGGGATTTAGTTTGCCTTGGGCTCTCCTTTGCTTCCTCCTCTCTGCTTCAGCCTTGCGGGGAGCTCCGGCTAATCTCTGCTTCTCATTTCAGTTTAGCAAATATTTATGGAGGATACTCTAGGAGCTCAGCGTTCTACTAGGCAATGGAGAGGGGGATAGAATGATGAACTGATAAACATACAAGTTGGGAACCGACAGGAGTTCAGGCCAGGAAGTCTTCCAGACTCATTTACATTTTAATTTGGGATTACTGAAGACCAAACGCTTTAACACAAAGGGACGAAGCTATTATAACCCAACAAGGGGAGGCAGGATTGAATCAGTGGGGCCAGCGGGGGGTTGGGGGTGTACTGTGTTCAGGTCATCCCATCCAGCACATTTTTAAGTTATGCCACCCAGGTATCATGTAATCTCAAAAGAAGAGAACAAACTCCAATGGTCTTTGAACACATTAATATTCTGTGCCTCTATGATTCTTGGTCATAGCCTAGTTCCATCTTGGGGGAGCCATAAGATTAGGTAAATGCTCAAGATTCTTTCCAATTCCTGGATGATTCTATCCAGCTGTTGTCCTTCATGTACAGAGATGACTCCGCCTATCATTCTTAAACATTCTGCAATTAAACGTTTACTCTGCGCTGGATATGAGAGATTATGGGCTGGCATCCCCAGGAGTTGATGATTCCCTGGTATGTTGGTTTCCCAGGGCTGCAGGAACAGAGTACCACACACAGGATGGCTGAAAGAACCGAAATTTATTGTTTCGCAATCCTGGGGGCTAGAAGTCCAAAATCAAAGCACTGGCAGGGCCTCTGAGGAAAGATCCCTTCTCCTCTCTTTCCATTTTGAGTAGGCCCAGGTGTTGTTTGGCTTGTGACAGACTAACTCTGTCCGATCTCTGTCTTCATCTTCACAAGGTTGATTTCCCTCTCTGTGTGTCTCTTCTCTTCCAGCAAAAACACTAGCCATATAGGATTAAGGGCCCACCCCACTTCAGTATGACCTCATCTCAACTTACATCTTAAATACATCTGTAAAGACCATATTTTCTTTCTTTTTTCCTTTTTTAAAAAAAAGATTTTATTTATTTATTTGACACAGAGAGAGATCACAAGTAGGCAGAGAGGCAGGCAGAGAGAAGGGGGAAGCAGGCTCCCTGCAGAGCAGAGAGCCCCATGCGGGCTCAATCCCAGGACCCTGATATCATGACCTGAGCGGAAGGCAGAGGCTTAACCGACTGAGCCACCCAGGTGCCCCAAGACCCTATTTTTAAAAATATTTTATTTATTTATTTGACAGACAGAGATCACAAGTAGGCAGAGAGGCAGGCAGAGAGAGAGGAGGAAGCAGGCTCCCTATAGAACAGAGAGCCCGATGTGGGGCTTGATCCCAGGACCCTGGGATCATGACCTGAGCCGAAGGCAGAGGCTTTAACCCACTGAGCCACCCAGGACCCACCCCCCCAAGACCCTATTTTCAAATAAGGTCACATTCATAGGTATCATGGGTTAAGACTTCAACATATCTTCAACAATTCCACACACAACATCTAGTGACCAACAATGTTTGTCCATGTGGAGAAATTAGGTTTTGATGGGCAGCCATGAAACATAACAAAACAAAATGGTCCTGGGGGAGGAAACCATGATCTGACTAACCTGATGTGCTTATCAGTTGTGCTAATGAGTCATACATGTATACACCAGATCTATCACACTGGCTTAACTCCCCCTCCCTCCCTTTCTTCCTTCCTTCCATCCTTCCATCCGTCCATCATGGAACGATATGGTTAAATATTTGGTGCTCTGAAATTTATGGGAAGCTCTGGATCGGAAAAAGGTACTGTTTGGGGCACCTGGCTGGCTCAGTGGGAAGAACCTGATCTTGGGGTCATGAGTTTGAGCCCCAAGTTGGGTGTAGAGATTACTTAAAATAAACTAATAAAATTAAAAAAAAGGGTACTTTCCTGTGAGTAAGGTAAATACTGAAGTACTCCTTCGTTGATCACATACCCAAAAACCATAAGAGAGCTTACTAAGAGTTTCATAACTGAAGGATCTATTGTAAGTATTCAGGTTTATACTTAGCTTCGAATTATACATATATACACCTACTCTCACACACACATTTTAAGTAACTTCGCTTGGAGCATCAACATTTCCATCTGTGCATTATATGGGTACTATTGTCTCTATCATTGTCTCGTGTGATAACTGGTGACGTAGTTTCCTAGCACCAGGAGACCAATTACAGTCTGGCATTCTGCAAGTCCAAATCAAAGATGTTGCTCTCTAATCCCAATCAACCAAAGTGAAGAAACTCAGTTCATGCTTTTCTTTTCTTTTTTTTTAAAGATTTTATTTATTTATTTGTCATAGAGAGAGAGGCGAGAGCAAGCACAGGCAGACAGAGTGGCAGGCAGAGGCAGAGGGAGAAGCAGGTTCCCTGCCAAGCAAGGAGCCCGATGTGGGACTTGATCCCAGGACGCTGGGATCATGACCCGAGCCGAAGGCAGCCACTCAACCAACTGAGCCACCCAGGCGTCCCTCAGTTCATGCTTTTCTTAGAGCCAGAAGAGGAGACTGGCAAAAGAGCTGTCCTATCATCTCCCCTTCCCCCATAAGTGATCTCCAATCCTCAGTTATCACAGAAAGAAAGGACAGAAAACTACGCCTAATATGTTTGGGCTCACTGTGAGTTGTAACATAGCCCAAAGAGTAAATGAATGAAAATTTCTCAAAACAATTATCAGGAGAAAATTGCTCAAGAGGGGTAAGCTGGTGTGTTACAGAACTCTGTGCCGCGATGAGGATCAGAATGGGACATGCCGATAGGATTAAGCTGTTAAAACAAACTTGTGTTTTGTTTCAAGCTCACTGTTTTGAATTTGGACCGGTTATCGGAACTCCCTCTCCATGGGTCTATGTGGGATGTTCAGATCTGTCCTTATCAATGTCATGGACGTTTAAAAAAAAAACTTTTGGGAAAACAAGTGGAAGGTGATACAGGATCCCTTGGAGGCTGCAGGAGTGTCTGGTTGCACTCTTATTTAAAGATTAGTGAAAAATTCTCAGTAGCACGGGACCCAAAAGGGAAATGTGAAATGTAATGGTATTTGGTCAGTGGAGCAAAGGGATTTGTACTGGTGAAAGAAAATACAGATGAAGTTATTTGGATTGTGCTTTTTATATCTCTCTTAGCATAATTCAGGCTTAGAAAGGATCTCAATTGTGATTTTGTGGGCTTAGTTTTGACCTGAACAAAACGGATTTGCCAGTTTTGTTTCTTCTTTTTATTCAAATGGGACACACCCTCCTGGTTTTGAGAAATCTGATTGTTATCTCTTAGTCAGAAGCATGCTTGACGAAGTACTCTTTCCAATTTTGGATGGTTAATCATGCTGGATTTTTACCAAAGACCTCAAGGGACACTTAACTTGAAGGACAAAGATGGTTGTCAAGTGAGCTAAGGATTAGGATCTGCTTCTTTGGTGGAAGCTCAGTGAAAATAGTTTAGGCAAAGGTAGATTCAATAAGGCAGACACAAAGAAGTAAAATATGCTTCTGGGGAATAAGCGAGGCAGAGCAAATGCACTGGAACTCATTAAAGAAGCAGCCGATGAGCAATTCATAACCAATATCTGAGATATAATTTAAGACCCGAAGGTCACGTAATATCAACTCTATTGCAACACACATGCACCAAAAGAGTCTGGCTGGCAATTTTCTTGAGCTAGCCTTAGCTGTTTTTATTTCTCACAAAGTGTTTCTCCGTAGGCACGGGCGCGCGCCCGCGCGCGCACATACACACACACACACACAAGATATGAGTAAAATCGGATTTATCGGAGGCATTTACTTGGATTAATTAGGTAATAAAAGCATTTTCAAATTGCTAATTTACTAAGCAATGTCACCGGAATACTGAATTACTTTACTTTTATTATGATGATCAAAAGAGATAAATGCAGGCCCAGCCACAAAACCAAAGCAGAGAGAAGAGAGGCAGCAGTCATTCTTTGCATAATTACTGGTATTTGTTATCCTTGCCTTGAAAAGGGGATCATCAGTTTTTCTAAAGACTGTTTTCTTTGCTTCAGAGCCTCTTCTTCAGAACGCTGTTTATCATCCACGTTGTCCTCATTTACCCAGAAACAAATACATTACGAATATGGTCTTCATTAGTCAATTTAATTTTGGTTCAAAATGTTAATTAAAGAGTGTACATTTCATTCTTATAGGGATGAGACTTAAAAAGAAAACTCTTGGTTCTCAAGTGCTAGGTTAAATTACTAAAGGCAGAGTTGAAAAACAGGGTTAATCAGTGTGAAATTTAGTATCATGAACCTGGAGTTGATTTTGATAATCGATTATTATTCATCTTCCTATCCCTTCAGGAAAAAAAAGGCTCAAAAATCATGGAATCTTAAAAAAAAAATCATGGAATCTATAGCTTTATATATATTTAGGGGGAAAATTTTTGAAGAAAAGAAATGTAAGAGGAAACAGAAAGGAACTTTGCCTCAAAGAGAAAAACACTAAAGAAAAAGCAGCTAAACCAGATACCCCATCCCTAGAAAATGAATGAGAATTTTATTATTTCTTCGTTTAAAAAAAAAATCCGTCCTTTGCCAAATCTAAGAACGCTGCCAACTCGGGAGAAAAAGGATCCATTTTTCTACATAACCACATTTAATAATTTCCATGAAATTGACATTTTAGAATAATGGCAGAACGCCAAACTAAAAATTATGGATTCCTAATCCCTAAATTCTGAGCTAATTTTCTTAAGAAATATCTAAAATACACTTTAAAACGAACCCAATTAATATAATTACAGAGGTCTTAAATAACACATACAAACTGGATCTGTTTCTGTAAAACACAGCTGTTCTGTTATTTATATTTTGCTATTACTTAAAATTAGAAATGTGGCCATATATATTAAGTAACTTTTTGAAAAGAGTGAATCTGTTGTCTTCTGCATCATTAAATTTTTAAAAAGCCCCTACGACCAATTAGCTTGGAAATCTTATATCCATGCCTCCTCTGAATATTGCTGTGGTCTTAACAAGGAAAGCAGCACATTCAGGTATTCAATGTAACAGAAACAAGGCACAGGCAGCAACTTGTATCCCTTGGCAGTTGACATGCTAATTTCTTTGCCTTCTCTCTTTTGCTCACTCCACCCCGCTTCACCAACCCCCTTCCCCCCAAGAAACGAAGCACCCTTCGGGCGGTGGACGGTGCCTTGCGGCGAGTGGAGACGCCGGAAGAGCGCGGGCAGAGCGCGCAGTGCCCACACCCTTGACCGCCGGGTGAATGCGGGTGGCCGCGGCTGGCGCGGAAGAAGGGAGAGGGTCCGGAGCGCGGGGTCTAGGCGGCACCCCTCTATCCCCCCTCCTCCGCCGAGTCTGGGGAGCTCCGACACGAGGCCCGGGGCCCGCAGCCCCCGGCTGGGCCCGGGCGGGGATGGGCGGGCGGGGGGCGGAGCGCGGCGCTGCGCGGGGCGGCGGGAAAGGGGCGGGGAGGACAGCTCAGGCTCTGGCGGGCAGAGGGACGGTGGCAGAACCTGCGGGCTAGGTGGGAGGCTCACCGTCAGGGAGGAAAGGCAGCTAGGACCGCACGGCTGGGCAGCGAAGAGACGCTGGGGGAGTCCGGGGCTCAGGTCGCCTACACCTTCTCCTGCAGCGGACACAGCGCAGCGGGCGGCGCACCGGCCGCATCGGCTATCCTGCGCGCAGGTGGGCACCCCCGCGCGCAGCGCTCTGTTCCCCTCCAGGGCCGCTGCGGGCCGGACGCCCTGGCGTCCAGGCCACCAAGCTCTCGGGGACGAGGACCGGGCAGGTCCGGGGGCAGCGGGAAGGTGCACGGCCCCTTGGTGTTCCCGCCTGTGCGCGCGCGCTGTGCTCGGTGGGGAAGAGGTGCGGAGAAGCCGCCTCCCTGGAGATTCTGCCCCGCGGGTCTCCCGGTCCCCACCCCCACCCCCTCCTCGAGAGCCGAGCCCTGGAGTGGCTTCGGAGGACTGCGATCGCCCCCCACCCCCATTTCGGTGGTGCGTGCAGGTCGCTCCTCTTCCCAGTCTACACCCAGGAACCATCCGGAGGCCCCCTACTCGGGGGCCCTCGGGACTGTAGAAACCTGGGGAAACGGGAGAGCGGTGGCAGGACCAGCTGGGGCGTGTGCGGGGAAGGTAGGAGTTGCTGGAGTATTGTCTGCCGGGCCGGTGCCTGAGCCCGCGCGTTCGCTCGCGCTTTCAGGGCCAGAGTGGGGTTGGGGGAGGGGGGAGAGAGGGTGGGATGGGGTCTGCCGAACTTCTCTCCGAAGGCAGACGGTGCACATGCACTTGGCGCCCTGTGCACGTTTGGATGAGGGTTTAGTGGAGGCACATGGGAGCAGGATTGGTCGCCGGTGGCCCCCCACAAGAGCCTCTCGGGATGGCCCAGCGCGTGTTCGGGGTCGGGAAGGAAGGGAGTGTGAGTGTGTGTGAATGTCTGTCCTAGGGAGAAGGAGGAGAGTGGCTCAAGGAGACTTGATTTTTTGGATTGGCTGCAGTTCTTTAAACCAAGCCAGGCTTTCGGGGCGTTAAAGTAAATTGCGGGTAAGTTGGCACGGATCTCTGGTGGGGCTAAAAACAACAACAAAAAACCAACCCGCTGGGTTTGCGGGTTCGGCGGGCCTGCTGGCTGGGTGGCTCCTGGCGCTAGCTCGCCTAGTAGGTGGGGGTGGGGCTGGGGGGTGGGAGTAGGGGTGGGGGTGGTGCTTGCGACTTTGGCTTAAGGTGCTGGAGCTGGAGCACTTGTTCTCGGTGGACTGTGGGACTCAGAGGAGGTAAAGAGCTGCGCGGCGCGGTGTGTTATTCTCAATTAACTCTAGAATCTGTATCTCTCTCACACGCGCACACACACGCACACACACCCCGGTTTGGTCTGTAATTCTCAGTTAACTCTAGAATCTTTGTCTCTGTTCTCTCTCACTCACACAAAAACCACCCTGGTTTCATCTTATTTTCAGTTAACTCTAGAATCTGTATCTGTGTCTGACTCTTTTTACACACGCGCGCGCACACACATATCCCTCTCATCTCGTGGCGGCTTTGATTAATTGATAGTTGTTTGTGGATTTTTTTTTTAAAAGAAAAAAAGACCTACCTGGATTAAAATCTGTGGGGTGTCGGAAGGACTTTACAGCACTCTACATTCACATTCAAAACGGGTGTAGGGCATTATGATGAAAAATAACCCGTAACTCTCTTTAGAATGGAAAAAGGACTACTTCATCTTAGAATTATTATTTTATTACTATTTTTGTTACTTTATTATCTTAAAGAGACATTTCACGACCGTTGGAGAGAGTACCCTTTGCCTGAATCTCTCCCTCATAGTTTTCTTCTTTGTGGTAATTTACAGAATTCTTAATTACCCAGTTAACAAAGTGGTTAAGTTGTCTTCTGATTTGAAATGGCAGATCTTGAAATGGTTGTAGGTTGGCATGTGGGTGAGTTCTGTGACTCCCATCTCTTTCTTTAATGAACTGATCGAAGAGAGTGGTGTTGATCTGAGGCTTAAAGCATGTTTCGATTTCTAAGTAATTTATCAAATCACTGGGGGAGAGGGACTCCTTAGAAATTTTCCACAGAGGAGAAGGTACTCTTTTATCTCTTGGAGCAAATATTTTGCCACTTTTTCCTCAACTGCCCGTGTTAGTTCCCTAGGAAAGATGCGTGGTTGATGAATAATACACAAGGCTTATTTCTCTTTTATGTCTACAGGTGGCAGTGTGGAAGCCAAAACGGGAGCTTCCCGAAGTGGTTTCTGAAAAATAAAGATAAGCTAGTACAGGAATCAGAAAAACCACAGGTATGTAGAACAATTAATACACCTAGCTGGCTTTATAATTATTGCATTCCAGTATCTTGCCATTTATATAGACTTTTATGAAGTGAAACCTATTTTGAGGTATTCCCAAGGAGAAAACGGCTTATTCTATTCTAGACAATGTATTTAAATAAAATCCTGCATTACTTTTTACTCTGCTAAGAGAAGCATTGTTTGTCTGTTGTGACCATGTGGCTTTGCATTTAACCCATTGTTGCTTGATACTTGCTTTGAAATTCAAACACTTCCCAAAACTGTATAAAACTGCCCATTTTGGGGAATAATTGCATTTGGGACACTTTTAACAGGTCACCCTGTTGAGCCAACGTAACCGCATCTGCTTTTCACAAAAATTACGTCTCACTTGACTTGGCATACCATTCTCAGGCAGAATACCAATGCGTTAAGCTGCTTCTTTTAAACTAGCTCCCCTCTTGTTTTTTTTTTTTAAACTGTCTTGTCTGTCCATTTTCTTCTACCAAGCTAAACATATACAACGTACCTTCATAATTCACCCATGTCACTGAATTAACAGCTGGTTTCATACGGGATCAAAGACAATCAGATTGAGGCCGTTTTTCATTTTGATGCAATTTAAAAGAATTGGCCTTTGAGGGTCTTTCAGATATGAAGTTTTGCATATTAAGGCCCTTTTCCAACAGCTGGGTAGCACAGTGTTACGAATGGTAGAGGAAGGGGGGGGTTCATCCCTGTGGATTTTTACCTTAGAATGGTGCTCTCATGAGGAAGCTAAAGTTATTACTACGTTGGCTGTGTAAGGGACAGACATCAAAATGGCTGTTAAAGAGAAAGAAGCCTTCTCTTTCCTCAGGGTGTATGCATTCATCACAATGCGGGAATGTGGTGATATCTTGTGATTTTTGACATTCTGCCTTTACAGCTGAAGAGGGATTTAATTAGCCCCTGCCAATGAGGGTGTAAAACAAAGTCAGATGCTGTTCCCGAAGCTTAAAAAGGCCAAATTGGACACTTACCAGTAGAAAGCACACTGGGAACTCTGACTCAGAAAGTATAGGCTGCAATAAGGACCGAGAGGTTCTTACTATAAAGGTTCTTACATCCCATGGAGATGGAGTGGCTTCTGGAAAGTTCGAGGACATTTAGGAGCACGTAAGTTTGCACTTAGATTCCTTATCTGACTCCGGCCTCTGGGAAGTAACTAATCAATCCCTCAAAGGCTTTTAATAGGAATAAGGTCTAATCTTCTAGGGCAGAAAGGAAGAGGGCAACAAGTTGACATTTTATTCCGGTTTTGAATCCTGCCAAACTCATCATAGAGACTTGAGGTGCTGTAGAGATTTTATGACGTATAGAATCCATACAACAAAATGCACTGTTTTCGATGTGTCCTGCTCAGTGAATTTTGACACGTGCACACCCCATGTGAACCCCACCCAGGTGAAGATAGAGGACACATCCACTACCCCCGATTTTCTCCTCTTTCCCCTTCTGGGCAGTTTTTATCCCACTTCCAACCTGAATGAAGGTAGCCATGTTGTGATTTTTTTTCCCACATTGTAATTTTTAAAAACTTCATCCGCTAGTTTTGTCTGCTGTTAAGGTCCATATAAATAGTATGCTACAGAAGGGATCCTTGTGTATGTCCTACACATTAACATAATGTCTAGGAGATTCACCCGCGTTACTGTGTGTGGTAGTCATTCATTCTAGTTTCTTACTGATTTGCAGTTCCAGTGTATGGACCTACGTTTGCTTATCCATTCTGTTGGAGTTTTGGGTTGTTTTCAGTGTGTGGCTTATATGAATAAAGCAGCTATGAACTTTTTAAAAAAATTTTTAAAGATTTTATTTGAGAGAGAGAGTGTCCATGCGTGCATGCGGGGTGGGGGTGGGGGTGGGGGAGACAAGCAGATGGGGGGAGAAGAGGGGGGCAGGGATCTCAACGGGACTAGGAGGCGGAAGAAGAGGACGACCATGAAGCAGAGGACGACAACGTGGGGCTCGATCTCATGACCCTGAGATCACGACATGAGCCGAGACCCAAGAGCCAGAGGCTTAACCGCCTGAGCCACGCAGGTGACCCTCAACATTCTTGCTTATGTTTTTTGGCACACATGCCCACCCATTTCTCCTGAGCATATACCTAGGAATGGAGTTGCAGGCTCATAGAGAAGAAGCCTTCTATTTAATTTAGCTTTAGCAGATCATTGCCAAATAGTCTTCCAAAGCGATTTTACCAATTTAAATTCCACAGCGGTGTCAGGAGTTCCATTCGTTCCCCATTTCCACCAACACTTGGTTTGGGGGGGGTCTTTGTAACTTCGGCTGTTTTTGTGGGGGGTGGTGGTGAATGACTAGCTCCCTGTGGGCTTTAAAATTAAAAAAAAATTGGTTGTGGTAAAATACACATAACATAAAATTTACCATGGTAACCATTTTGCACATGCAGTTCGTGCCATTAAGCACATTGACTGTGCTGGGTAACAACCATCAGCACCATCCATCTCCTGAACGGTTTTCATCTTGCAAAACTGAAACTGTGCCCGCGAAACAATAAATCCCGGGCCCCTCTTCCCCCAGCCCCTGGCAACCACCGTTCTATTTTCTGCCTGTGAATTTGACCACTTTAAGTACCTCGTATGGGTAGAGTGCTAGAATATTTGTTCTTTTGTAACCAGCTTTTCGTACTCATTGTACTTAGTTTATTGTACCTTAAGAATTTTTCAGGCTGAATAATACTAAGACTGTATGCTCAGTTTCTTCTATGTGACCTCCAAACACAGCAGTATCTGGGGAATTCATACGAAATTTGTTTATCCTTCTGACACTTCGGTTGCTGCCACCTTGTGCCTGTTGTGAATAGTGCTGCTCTGAACAAGAGCGTACAGATAGTTGAGACCCTGCTTTCAGTTTTCTGGGGGTACATACCCGGAAGTGGAACTGCTGTATCAAATGTTAATGCTATTTAAATTTCTTGAGGAATCACTAGCTACTGCACCATGTTACATTCTCAAAATGTGGAGGGGGGTTCAGTTTTTCCACATCCTTGCCAATATTTGTTCTGTTCTTTCCTTTTTTTTTTTTTAAGAGAGGAGTCATGAGTGAGTTGGGTAGGCAGAGGGGGAGGGGCAGAGGGACAGGGGGAGAGGGCTGCGCACCCAACCTAGCACAGAGCCAGAGTCCGGGCCCAATCCCATGACCCTGAGATGATGACCTGCACTGAAATTGAGTCAGACACTAAACTAGCTGAGCCACCTGGGCACCCCTGTTCTGTTGTTTTTTTTTTTCCTCTTTTCTTTTATGTCCCCTCCCCCCCTTCCCTTCCCTTCTCTCCCTCCCCGTCCCCTCTGACAGTAGTCATTATCATGGGTGTGAGGTGGTCCTTAGCTTTTAATTTATGTTTCCTGGTGACTAATATTAAATGCCAATTCATATACTTATGGGCATTTTGATATCCTCTTATGAGATTTTTGTTAAAATGTCTTGCCTGATTTTTGGATTGGCTTTTTTTTCTTTTTTTCTGTTGGAGTTATTTTCTATTCTGTATGGGAGTCCTTTGTCAGGTATATGTATTATTACAAATATTCCAGTGTGTGGCTTGCCTTTTTACTGTCTTTGTGCAATCTTCTGATAATTTTTTTGATAATTTTTAATGAAGTCCAGTGATAGATTTTTTTTTTCTTTTATGGCTTTTGCTTTTTGTGTTCTGTCTACAAAACTTTTGCCTACTTTGGGGTTATTTTTGAAAAACTCCTTTAGTTATTGAAAATATGTAAAGGCAATCTGCTTGGAAAATGCAGTATTTTATAAGCTCATTTCAAATACGTGCCCTAAGAATGAAAGTTGGGAATGTTCTTTGCTGTAGCAGGTGCCAGAAAAAGTGTTTGAAAAAAAATGTTTTTCAGTAAGATACATGGACACAGGTGCTGTTACTCAAAGTGGCCCCTGTTGTGGCCTCCCCCTAACCTTGACTATGTCCTCAAGGGGCCCCCTGGAGTGGCAGGAACCCTAGGGGGAGAGCCTGCTGATGACTTAGCTTGAAGAAGGGATGTGGCCAAATGGACGAGTATTCACTTTTCCTTAATTCATAATCCATACTCCCCGAATGATCCTTCCCTCCTTCCATTCCCAAGGAAGGTTGCCACTGGTCCCCTTATTTCTTTTACCTCTGAAATAGCAATGCTCTGCAGGATTCTGCCATTTATTAGCCTTTTCTCTTCTCCACCTATATTTTTTCCCCTCGGTGCCCCGTGTTCATGTTTGCTCTTAGGTCTTGAGTTGTCCCTCTCCCTCTGCGCTGTGTTAAAGGCTCCCTGGATCTTTGTCTCCTGCTCTCACCTCCTGTCCTTCAACAGAAGGTCTAGATCTGTATCCTTACCTGCCTCTCCTGGACATCTCGCACAGGATATCCCACAGGTGCTTTTATAAAACACACGTGGTGTTCCCCTTCAGTCTGCTCTTCTGCTTTCCTGCCTTAATTAATGTGTTTACCATTAATCCAGGATCCCAAAGTAGAAATCTTGGCACTGTCTGCATCCTCCCACATGGCCCCTGTCCCTCTCAGAGGCTGTGTTTAGTTTGGTTTGGGTCCCCTCTGGGATTTGTAGTAATAGCCTCCCCCACCAATCTCCCTGAGCCTTTCCCCTTGCCTCTAATCCCCCACTTGTCATCAGCTTGCCTTTCCTAAAACACAGATTTAATCATGTCATTTCCTACTTAAAAGTGATTTGTAGCTCTCTACAGCCTACAAGAGGCATTCAGATTTCCCTAGCATGATTTACAGTGTCACATCCTTCATTATTTGCCTTCAACCTGCTTTTCCTGTTCCCGTCATCTGCCATGTCCTCCCCACACTCCATCTGTCCTCAACTATTTGCCATTCCTAGAACATTCCTTGAGTTCTTCCCTGCATCTGTGCTTTCGCACATGGCCATTTCTCGTCTCCTGAAGTCCCTTCCTATGTACTGGGGACTTCCTGTGTTTTCCTCTAAAAACCAGCTCCAGGGTGACCTCTTCTTGGAGTGAGCCTTCCTATCATCTAAGTAGATCTTGTTACTCCCCCTCTTTTATTGTCATTAGAGGAGATGGGGAAATGTCAGCACGATTGCGTATCAATCTTTGTGCCCCCAGCAATGAGTGAGAGCACTGCCTCACAGAAGAAGGCATTTACTACATGTTCGCTGAGTGAATCCTTTCCTTATGGTAGCAGTTAGCTTTTTGCTGTTTAACAAGACACCACAATATCATTTTATTTTATTTTATTTTTTAAAGATTTTATTTACTTGACAGAGATCACAAGTAGGCACAGAGGCAAGTAGAGAGAGAGAGAGAGACAGAGAGAGAGAGAGGAGGAAGAAGGCTCCCTGCCTAGCAGAGAGCCCAATGCGAGACTCGATCCCAGGACCCTGAGATCACGACCCAAGCCGAAGGCAAAGGCTTAACCCACTGAGCCACCCAGGCAGCCCCCACAGTATCATTTTAGTCAGTGGTTCATTTTAATCTCTATTTTATTTGTTTATTTTTATTTTTATATTTGCTTATTTGAGAGAGAGAGTGGGAACAGCAGGGAGGGAGAGGGAGAATCAGACACTCTGCTGAGCAGGACCCTGGGAATATGACCTGAGCAGAAGGCCGTCCCCACCCTGGTGCCCCCCAGTCAGTGGTTTAAAACAACCAGCATTTAGTTGAGCTCTTGATTCTGTAAATAGGATGCTCTACTGATTGAGCCAGGCAAGTGCCCCAACATATTTTTTTTCTCGTTTTTTAAAACTTCTAAAAAAATTGTATTTTTTCAGTGTTCCAGAATTCATTGTTTATGTACCACACCCAGTGCTCCATGCAATACATGCCCTCCATAATACCCACCACCAGGCTCACCCAACACACCCCCCCCCCCCCAACCCTCAGTTTGTGTCTCAGAGTTCACGGTCTCTTTATGGTTTGTCTCCCCCTCCGATTTCCCCCAATTCCCTTCTCCTCTCCTCCCGGTGTCCTCTGTGTTATTCCTTATGCTCCACAAGTAAGTGAGACCATGTGATAATTGACTCTCTCTTCAGGCTGGCCTGGGGTTCTTCACACTGTGGGGTGGCAGGGTCCTAAGACTGCTGGGTGGGGTGGGGCGCGGGTGGTGGTGGTGGGCACACAAAGCTTCTTGTGGCCTCCACTTGCAAGTGCCACAATGTTACTTCCATTAGCCGAAACAAGGCGCGAAGCCAGCCTTGATCCAGGAGGTGGCGAAATAGATTCTACCTCTTGAAGGGAGAGTGTCATGTTGAAAGGAGCACACATAGAGGAAGATAATTGCAGCCATTTTTTTTTTTTTTCAAGTAATCTACTGCATTTGCCTGGGAGCAGGGAGGTGGGATCTGTGACTTAGGTCACCAGCAGGGAAGACAGCTTTGACCTCAGGTGCACCTAATTGCATCTAAGAGGAGTCTGGCTAAGATGGTCGCATGTTTGCCAGCATCCTCCTTTGATTCTCCTGCAGACTCCTCTGTCTTAACCATTTAGCCAAAGCATATTTAAGACAGCCTCAGTGTCTTTCTGGCCTTGATGAGATACCGTTGATGCTGTAGGAAGGGGGAGTTGCTCTAAAGTGCTGGAGAATGGAGAAACCTCTCTCTCCTCCTCATTCTGAAAACTGCTGTGGATACTCTCGGGCATGGGGGACCCTCCCGTTAGGACGCACGCTTTAGTGTTTGCCATTGAGTTGTCCTGGGCATCCAATTTAAAGGGCACTTTGGGTGGGGGAAGGAGAATGTCGGGAAATGAAAAGGGATCTGACTGATGAGGGTTGTTCCATCTGTGTTCTCTCTCTCACCGTGGGTGAAAAGTGAAGATCTTGTATTGAGAAACAGTAGTAGTTGACCCAATCTTAATGTGTGTGTACTTTCCCAGCTGTTACAAACTGTTCAGAGTGAAAACCTGAATTTAAGTGTTTCTCATTTACTACTTATTCAAGGATTCTTTGTAAGGACTAACATACATTGAGAGAAGTAAGGTTACAGTACACATGCAGGAGCTTGGTTGGAATATACATATATGAAGTGTATACTGGTAAATATCCTCAGAAAAACGCACCTGAAGTGACCCTGACTTCCAGAGGTAGTAGAATAACCTTGGATCAGTTTGAGTTTCTCCAGAACTTTGTTTTAGTACAAATTGGTTTTTTTTTTTTAAGATTTTATTTATTTATTTATTTATTTGACAGAGATCACAAGTAGGTAGAGAGGCAGGCAGAGAAAGAGAAGAGGAACCAGGCTCCCTGCTGAGCAGAGAGCCCGATGTGGGGCTTGATCCCAGGACCCTGGGATCATGACCTGAGCCAAAGGCAGAGGCTTAACCCGCTGAGCCACCCAGGCGCCCCCAAATTGGTATGTTTTAGTAGAGCTGGTAGAAGAAGTAAAAAAACTCAGAGTGCCTGGGTGGCTCAGTCGTTAAGTGTCTGCCTTCAGCTCAGGTCATAATCTCAGGATCCTGGGATCGAGTCCCTCATTGGGCTCCCTGCTTGGCAGGAAGCCTGCTTCTCCCTCTCCCACTCTTATTTGTGTTCCCTCGGTGTGTCTAATCTTTTAACAAAAAGAAAAAAAAGAACACAGATCTAAGATTTTCTTCCTTCAAGCCCATTTCTACTGATCCTAGAGATGCAGGTGAGCTGTGAAGTGACCAAAAGGCATAAAATAATAGGAGGCACTTGAAGGGCCTTAATATCTGTTATGACCTCTTAATGACCTTTTTACAAGTTTGCCTCCTGCCTTGTGCCATTCCTAGATTGCCCACTGACAAAGAGGCATGAAACAGCCACAGCCCGAGTGATCCTCTGTCAAAATAATAGATGTATTAGTATTTATGGGTGAAAATAGAACTTTTTTTTAAAAGATTTTATTTATTAGAGAGAGCATGAGAGGGGAGAAGGTCAGAGGGAGATGCAAACTCCCCTTGGACTCTAGGATCATGACCTGAGCTGAAGGCAGTCACTTAACCCACTGAGCCACCCAGCCTCCCCAGAACTTTCACTTATATTAACAAACACCTTCTTAACATTTTTTCTTATGGCATGCTTTTCCTTTTATTTTGTAGAGAACGAAAGATGTAGTTCAGATCTCACTGTACACTATTCACTGAATCTCTGTATTGTCTTTGCTGCTGGTTTAAAATAACATAAATTCAAATGGCCATAGTTATATTTAGAAGACCATGACTAGTTTGAGTTAGAAAAATCAATATATATGTATATTTTTAAAGATTTTATTTATTTATTTGGCAGAGATCACAAGTAGGCAGAGAGGCAGGCAGAGAGAGAGGAGGAAGCAGGCTCGCCGCCGAGCAGAGAGCCCAATGTGGGGCTCGATCCCAGGACCCTGAGATCATGACCCGAGCTGAAAGCAGAGGCTTTAAACCACTGAAGCCACCCAGGCGCCCCAGAAAAATCAATATTTTTAACTATTCACAATTGAGCAAATTAAGGCATTTTGACAGATTGGAATAGGATTGAGAGAGCTTTGGCCAGTATTCATGTTTTGTTTTTCCAAGAGCTAGCCTGATAGCCTAGACAATAGTGTAAAATGTTTTATATACTGTATTGCTCACATGTTACATAAGGTAAATTCTCCTTTCCAGGTTATGTGTACTGATGTATAAATACATAGCCTATATGTACTCTGATTCTTGGGGAGAGGGAGAGCGACAGTGAGAGAGAGAACATACATCCTCCCATGTAAGATTAAAATATTAGCAAAAGCTGTACGGAAATCATGAGTGAGCATTGTAGAGCTGAGTTACTGAAACAGCCAGGTAGGACCAGTGATTTGAGTTTTATCAGGGATTATCAGTTAAGTATTTACATTGAAGAAAGTTATGATAGGGAAATGACCAGTAAATTCAAGGTGATAGTTTTAGAAAAAGCCTCAGATACCCCATGGAATGGTGTTACAGGAATCCTATCGGCTTTTCAGTGGGGATTTAAAAACACACATTCAGATGGACTTGATGGTTCATCAGTCATTCTCCTATCCTTTGAATACTAATCCCTACACTGGAAAATACTTGAATTGATTTGCTGGTTTTGTAAATAAACCTATTTTTGTCTCCAATGAATGATAGCAAAATTTTCTTGTTAAGCCAACTGTCAATATTTTGGGTGTTCTGAAGGGAGGCTTGGGCACAGAGGTTGGGATCTGGGGCTGCAGATGCTGACTTGGAGAGTCTGGCAGCTCAGCTGTGTGTGTGTGTGTGCGTGTGTGTGTGTGGCGGGAGGAGGGTCTTGGACTGTGTTTTGACAATGAAAATAAACAAAACCATGACATGTATTTGAGCAGGAAAAGGTAATGGAGGAAAACAGTGGAGTCTTAACGAATTTCCAAAAGAGGAGGAGGTATGGCTGTTTTAGTTAATCACAGTGCCTCAGATGTAAATGGCAGGGGGTGTTTTTCCCCAGAACATGTGTGGGAAGCAAAAGGCCTTGTGCACTGAGGGGACGCTCTGGTGATAAAGACTATGTAGAGGGTTAGGCATTGTCTTTTCTTGACCTCTAGGGAGGGCCTTAGGCTATTTTCCTCCTTTATTTACCAGCATGTATGGTGTACTGTGCATGTTCTTACCCATGTTATGGAGAAAGGCCTCCAGACGTGCAGAACTAGCGTGACTGCTGGGGTTAAAGTGATAGCCCGTGGCCACACCTTTCTCTGCCTCTGTGACATGTTTTTCTGCTGTGCCTGCGAACATGAGGTTCACAGAGCGACCAGACTGTGTGTGTGTGTGTGTGTGTGTGTGTGTGTGAGCTCTTCCCAGTGGTGATGTTTGGGGCTCTGTACCTCTGAGGTCAGTGAGTGAGCTCCTGGTGTGTGGTATTTTCCATCACTATCTGTGAAAATGTATAGTCATTAAAATCAAAGCATTACACACATTTTATTAGATTTGACCTTGGACCGGCCTGGTGCGAGCATCGTAAGGCTGCAGTAGACGTTAGAAGGATGCTGTTAAGGTTTCCAGTCAGCTTCTAAAAAGCTGTGGGTGCTGGGCACATCATTAACTGCTCTGGGCTTCAGTTTTATCTTCTCTAACTTGAGAGTGGGACTGTTTACCTCTAAAGGCCCATCTTACTCTGCTACTCCATCAGTCTTAATGCCAGAATTGTGTCCCCCCCCACCCCCGATTTCAGTAAACTCTACCGTAAAGCTACTACTGGGATTAAAAACTTTTTTTTTTTAGAAATGCTATTTATTTACTTATTTTATTTGGAGAGAAAGAGAGCACACAAGCAGGGGCCAGGGGCAGAGGGAGAGGGAGAAGCAGATTCCCTGTTGATCAGGGAGCTAAGATCCCTGAGATCATGACCTGAGCTGAAGGCAGATGTGTAACTAACTGAGCCAGCCAGGTGCCCCTCTGCCTCCAGGGTTGATGTCTTTCATCAGTATTGGAAAATTCTTGGGGGCATTTCGGTGGCTCAGTCAGTTAAGCATCAGACTCTTGATTTCAGCTCAAGTCATGATCTCATGGTCATGAGATTAAGTCCTAAATCAGCTCCACACTCAGTGGGGAGTCTACTTGAGATTCTCCTTTCTGCCCCTCCCCCCACTTTCATGCTCGCTCTCTCTAAAAATAAATCTCTTTTTTAGAGGTTTTATTAATTTATTTGACAGAGAATGAAAGTACAAGCAGGGGGAGCAGCAGGCAGAGGGAGAATCAGGCAGAGGGAGAAGCAGGCTCAGGCTCCTCACTGAGCAGGGAGCCCAATGCAGGGCTCAATCCCAGGATCATGGGATCATGGGATCATGACATGAGCCGAAGGCAGATGCCCAAACATCTGAGCCAACCACCCAGGCGCCCCTAAAAATAAATCTTAAAAAAGAAAATTCCCAGCCATTGTCTCTTCAAATACTGCTACTGCCCTGTTCTATTTTCTTCTGGCTTTCCAGTTACATAGTCAGGAGACCTTTTCATGTTCCTTATGATCCTTTTTTTTTTCTTTTCCTTTTTCTATTTTTTAAAAAATTTTGATTTTTGGAGTGCCTGGGTGGCTCAGTGGGTTAATAAGCCTCGGGTCATGATCCCAGGGTCCTGGGATGGAGTCCCTCATCGGGCTCTCTGCCCAGCAGGGAGCCTGCTTCCCTTCCTCTCTCTCTCTCTACCTCTCTGCCTGCTTGTGATCTCTGTCTGTCAAATAAATAAATAAAATCTTTTTAAAAAATAAAATAAAAAATTTTGATCTTTTAAAATTTATTTTTAAGTAATCTCTATACCCATTGTGAGGCTCACAGGGTGGCATGGCATGCTCTATGAACTGAGCCAACCAGGTGCCCCTCCCTTTTCTATTTGGGCTTTAATAGTGGTTTTTTTTTATTAACTTTTATATTCTAAGTTTACTATATCTAGTCTGCTCTTAAACCCAACCCTGCTAATTGACCCATTTGAGTTATTTCAGAAAGTATATATTCTTGATTTATTTATATATATGTATACAATATATATGTATTAAAGTATTTTCTTCTTTTCTGACGTCCATTTGATTTTTTTAATATAGATTCTAGTTCCTTTGTGAAATTCTCCACCTTTCCATCCATTTCCTTTTTTTTCTCTTCATTTCTTTGACCAATTAGTCAATTATTTCAGAGGTTTCATCTGCTGAATCCCATTATCTGAATCATCTATGAGTCTGCATCTGTTGTCTTTTTTCCTCTTGAATATTGATTACATTTTCTTGCATTTTTTCTAACGTCCTAATATTCTCATAATACTTAATTTTATAACAAGCAATTCTGTGTGAAAGAATTTTACTAGTTCTATACCACATCTTCCTCCACAGAGGCTTTCCTCCTTTTCCTGTTAGGTAAATGTTGTAAGGAGCTGATCACCTTTGTGCCATTGGGTGTTGAGCTGAGTCAAGGCCATGTTGCAGTTTTAGGAAGACTCTGTTCAGCTATGGCTGCTGGAGCTCCTCAGGCGCGGTTCTTCGGGGATTTTAATTGAAACCCTGGAACTAGAAGTTCTTTTGTCTTTTTGGTCCTGAAACACTGTGGGAGATTAAACTTAGCCCTTTGAGGGTCTTGACCTTAGCTTCCTGTTCCTTGATTTCAAATTCACGTGACTGTTTTTTTTTTTTAAATGACTTTTTTTCTTCTTAAGATTTGATTTATTTGACAAAGAGAGAGAGATCACGAGGAAGCTGAGAGGCAGGCAGAGAGAGAGAGGGGGAAGCAGGCTCCCCGCTGAGCAGAGAGCCCGACGCAGGGCTCAATCCCAGGACCCAGAGATCATGGCCTGAGCCGAAGGCAGAGGCTTTAACCCACTGAGCCACCCAGGCGCCCCTCACGTGACTGTTTTGAGGAGAAACCTGGCTATATATTTGAGGGAACACTCTTCTTTAGTAAAAACTTCATCCCCGAAACACTGTGAAACTGGATTCACTCTGCCTTTTAATAGCTTTTGGCCTAATATCTCAGTCTTCCTCTTATAGCTGCAGAACTGAACAAATGTGGGTATTTCCCATTTGTCACATTAGGCTGCATTAGCGTGTTCATCAAAAAGTTTCAACTCCCTTCTTTTCCTCAGTAGAAATCCTTTCTCTTGGCAAATCTTAAACATGATGCTCTTAAGCGCCCTGAGGGAAGGTGAGATTTCTGCTCATCTCAGAAGGGTTCCTCTTCCTTTCACATTCTTGTCCTTGAATCTTTTTTGGTCTAACGGAAGCCTCATACTGTTTTTCTTCTGTGTAAAACATATAAGGTGGGATCTGCAGTTTCAGGATCTACATCATTTTCATGTCCTCTATTCTCCTTGTGGAGTCTTCCGTTGAAACATTCAACCTTTTTTTCAGCTTCGTGATAAAAGTAATTTGGGTAGTGAAGCACCTGCTGACTGATTATAATATTGCCAAAGGAGGAAAATGGGACTACTTCGACAATATGGTCCTCTTCAAAATATTTTCATTTCATTTTTTTCATTTCTCAATTTTAATTTACTTAGAAAACACTTTTTAGGTAGAAGATGGTAATGGAGGCACTTTCTGTTGATTTAAAAGTTCTCTCAGGGGCACCTGGGTGGCTCAGTGGGTTAAGCCTCTGCCTTCGGCTCAGGTCACGATCTCAGGGTCCTGGGATAGAGCCCGAAATTGGGCTCTCTGACCAGCGGGGAGCCTGCTTCCCCCTCTCTGCCTGCCTCTCTGCCTACTTGTGATCTCTCTCTCTCTTTCTGTCAAATAAAATAAAATCTTAAAAAAAAATAAAGTTCTCTCAGGCAGGTTCCTTATTGAACACACTTACTTCTCTTTTGTACCAAAATGAGGCATGACTCATTACACACCCTCCCATTTGTGAGGAGAATTTGCTCCAGAGAATTCTAGGACCATTAATAGGCAGCATCCATATGGTTTGCACGTGTGAAAAGGAGAGAATGAGCCCCTCACATTATTTAAATTGGAACCATTTCAGTGTTAAGGAGCAGTTCCGTTGTTAACTTTTCTTAGAAGCTGGGTAAGGCCTGGCCGGTGCCAAGAGCCCTAGGCCTGGTGGGAGCTCTGAGTTCTAGTATTGGCTTGGCCTCCCACAAGCCCCTGGTCCCAGGGGAGTCCTCCATTTTCTTAACCTGAGAGTTAGGACATTGGAACAGTTGAGTTCTAATCCTTTATTGACCATCTCTGCCCTTTGGATTCCTAGCATTTATCATAAGGAAATTAAGGTTGGACTTGCATTTCAATGAACTGTTTGCTGGGGTCAGTTGAAAGAATAAAACCCTGCAAATTTCTTTAGATCCCTACATTTTCTCTGTTTGTGACCCCCAGTGGGAAATCTTAGATCTAGGACACAGTTTTTGTTTTTTAAAATTATGTGTCTGAGTCCTGAGTCCCTGGATTCCAGTCCTGGGTTTGTCACTTATCTGCTCTGGGGCCTTGGTCATTTCACCAACCTGTAAGGCTCAGTTTCCTCAGCTGGAGAATGGATAGAAGAATACCTTAGCCACAAAGAACACAAACGATGGATAATGTGAAGGTGCTACAAAACCATCAGTTATCATTAGGACTGTAATGACACGTCCCTTGTCAGCAGTAACCATCTGTTTGTTGTGGCTGTCACTATCAAAAATGAGATGAAATCAGCCCAAGGGCATTTAAATTCTATACACCTTGACTTTTGTTCCCACTTAGCTCCCCCCTCCCCCCAACTTAGGGATGGGGTTAGGTAGCTGACACTGCAAAGGATAAGCTCTCTGCTTGAAACCATTTAAACGAAGAGCTGAAAGGGACAGAGGGATTATTCTAGCAAATCCCCCTCTTTGAAAGATGCCCTTTAAGAAGTTTAACTGACTTAGCAAAGGTACCAGAGCCGCTTGGAGGTAAAACCGCAACTAAGACGGACTGTTCTCTGTTTAAACCTTGACTTGTGCAATGACTTCTAGTGTTTTGGTGAGGGACCCAGATAAAGAGATTTCCTTTGCTTTTAAACATTAGGGTTCTCCATTTCTCTTCTCCTTAACCTTTTGATGTCATTGACGTCTCTCCTGCCTCACAGCCAGACCTCCCTTTCCCCCTTTCTGGTGGTGGCACCTCACCCCACTTACCCCTTCCGGAGAAGAGAGTCCCCCACCTCTCACCCAAAGCTGCCACCCCCCACCCACATGTTCTCTGGATTCTGACTCTGTTTGCCTCTTCTGGGTTTTATTCTAAAAGTTACACTGTCCTGTCCCATATCACCTTTCTTTCCCTTACTATTGGTTCTTCTTGGCCTACGAAGGTGCCCAAGGTTCTTATAGGATTTTTTTTTTAACTTCATCCTACAATACCACCACTTCTTTTCAATATTTGGCTACTAGAAGGAGAAATTGGTAAAGCAGAGTCACTCTTTTCTCAAGTTCCATTCATTCCTTTTCTTTTTCTTCGGTTTTAAATAGTTGTGGTGATATGCCCATAATGTAAAGTTTACCACGTTAACCACTTTTATGGATGTAATTTAGTCGTACTAAGTACCCTCACGGTGTTGGACCCCCATCACCAGCATCTTCCCCAGAACCCCTTTTGGCTTGCAAACTGGAAACTCTACCCCCATGAAACACTAACTTCTCCCAGCCCCCTCCTCCCAGCCCCTGGCAACCACCGTCATTATTTATTTATTATTTATTTGATAGATCACAAGTAGGCAGAGGTGGGGGGAAGCAGGCTCCCTGCTGAGCAGAGAGCCCGACATGGGACTTGATCCCAGGACCCTGAGATCATGACCTCAGCTGAAGGCAGAGGCTTTAACCCACTGAACCACCCAGCTGCCGCAACCACCATCATTCTTGATCTTCATGATTTTTCCATGCATTCCTTTTATAGTCTTGCATTAAAGCACCGTGACTGGTGCTTGGTGATAGCCCAGAGAAGTTCTCTGACTCCTTCCCCTGCCTCTGTCTTAGCTTCTGCTCTGCCTCTTTCCCCATTTGTGGCAATGCAGTATTCTCTGCCTTCTCTTGGGAACAATTCACTGCCCAGCTCCTGGGCACCTTTTCTTCCATCTTTGGCCTCTGAACCCTTCTTAGAATCTAGGGTGGCTTCCTCCTCTCCTGATTTTGTAAATGGCTCTCTGCACTGCTGATCAGAAGCAGCCCATAGGCAACTGCCTGTTCCACCCCTTTCTGTGCTCACCAGCCAACCGGGGCTTTTTCCTTACACCCTTGACAGGGTGCTGAGCCTCCAGGCCATCAGCCCCTTGCTTCTCTTTTCTTCCATACGCATTTAACCCAAATGCTTTTTTCAGTAAAGCCTCCACCCACAACCTTAGCTTTAGCTCCAGAAAACTTTGGAATTTCTGATTTCAGTGTTAAGGGATTTCACCTTGTCACCCCCCTCCCCCAGGTTGAGTGCTTCATGGGCAGGGACCCAGGCTGGTTCTTCTCCTATCAGACCTGGCCCTCACCCTAGGCCCTTCGGCAGGGTTGTAGGGATGGAGAGCATTCCTTCATTGAAGGACGCTTCTTACAGACACGTGCTTTTCTGATTTAAGAGACTGAATGTTGATCGATCAGCCAGAGGGAACATCAAAGTATAGTGTCAGAAAAGAGCAGTTCACCTTGTGCTGTTGTGGGAATCTCTGATATCAGTCAGTTTGTTAAATACTGAGTTATTATACGGGAAATACCAACAGCGAGCGTGCTGGGTAAAATAACGGTTCTCCAAGGATCTCGACACCCTAATCCCTGGAACCTATGAACATGTTCAATAGGAAAAGGGAATTAAAGTTGCACATGGAATTAGGATGCTACTCAGGTGACTTTAAAAGAGATTATCTTGGGGGCACCTGGCTGGTTCAGTCTGTAGAGCATGTGACTTGTGATCTCAGGGCTGTGAGTTAGTGAGTTCGAGCCCATGTTGGTTGTGGAGCCTACTTAGGAAAAAAAAGAGATAATCCTGGACCTGGGTGGGCTCAGTGTAATCAGGGGCCCCTAAAAGGGGTGTGTGCTATAGAATCTGATTGTAGCTAAGTTCCTGGACTCCTAAGGGTTTCAGATTGTCTTGAATATCATCTTTGGTTAATGCTTCATCTATAAATTCCTTTCTATAACAGATCTAATTATATCCGTTTTCTGTGTTACTAGCTGTAGTGAAAGAAAGGTATTTTCACGGAATGCTTGTATAACTCAGGTGCTTTTTATATATTACCATATTTAATGTGCTAAATAACCCAAGAAGTTGGTATTATTAAATCCATTTATGGATGAGGAAACAGGCAGGGTGGTTAACTTATACAAGGTCACATTGCTAGGAACTTGGCAACCCTGAGTTTTTACTGCACATTTAAAAAAAAAATTATGAGGTGTGACATTCTCACTTTTGCAAGGCACACTCATGGCTTCTGTTGTCTCATAGTATGTTGTATAAAGTCTTCCCTTGAAATCTGAAAGTTGGAGATTTTCTTTATTTTTTTAACGATTTTATTTATTTGAGAGAGAGTGCGTGTCCGCACAAGCCCAGGAGAGGGGGAGAAACAGGCTCCCCACTGAGCAGGGAGCCCAATGTGGGGCTGCATCCCAGGATCCTAGGGATCTTGACCTGAGCCAAAGGCAGGCACTCAACCAACTGAGCCACCCAGGTGCCCCTGAAAGTTGAAGATTAAAAGTTAAGCAGGCGTCCAACAAAATTTTGAGTGTATTTTGGTCTGTTTCCTTTCTGCCTTTTTTTCTCCCCATGCATACGTATGTTGTAGTTTCCCACAGCAGCCAATCATCGTTTTGGTGTTTTTTTTTTTAAAGATTTTATTTATTTATTTGATAGAGCCTACAAGTAGGCAGAGAAGCAGGTGGTGATGGGGGGTGGGAGCAGACTCCCTTCTGAGCAGAAAGCCTGATGTGGGGCTCGATCCCAGGACTCTGGGATCACAACCTGATCCGAAGGCAGAGGCTTAACCCACGGAGAAACCTAGGTGCCCATTAGTTTTGGGTTTTTATTTATTTATTTTTTTTATTTTTTTATTTTATTTTTTAAGATTTTATTTATTTATTTGACACAGAGAGATCACAAGTAGGCAGAGAGGCAGGCAGAGAGAGAGATTAGGAGGAAGCAGGCTCCCCACTGAGCAGAGAGCCTGAGGTGGGGCTCCATGTGGGGCTCGATGCGGGGCTCGATGCGGGGCTCGATGCGGGGCTCGATCCCAGGACACTGAGATCATGACCTGAGCCAAAGTCATAGGCTTAACCCACTGAGCCACCCAGGTGCCCCAGTTTTGGGTTTTTAAAAAGAATTTTACATTATGTATTCTTCCATATCCTGTGTTTTTATAATTATTATCTTTAATAGGCAATAGGTCGTGTCCAATTTTTTCTTTATTGTTACAAGTAATGCTGAAGGAACGGTTTCTAGCTGGGACAGGCTGTTCTCTTGGTGGAGAGCAGGAGCCCAATCCAGACCACACAATCCAGTTAAAACCTTGGCTTGGAGGTGCTTGGCGCTGTACCTGCTTCATTTCCATTAGTCAGTGGGTGTCCTAGGGCCAAACCCAAGTGGGGGACATGTACTTCTCTCCCCTGACGATTGAAAGGATGAGTAATCCTATTACACAGAGGAAGAAATAGTTGGGAATAATGATCCCATCTGCCACCCGGAGGGGAATAAGATGATTAGAGTTAGAACCTAAAAATAGAGATAAATAAAAGTAGCTGGTAGAGACAGACAGGTGGCTTGTGATTGAGCAGAGGCTCTGTCTTCAGGTGTCTCCTCTTTGGTGACATGTAAGAATGAAAAGCCTGCTGTGCTCCACCCCCCTCCATGTGAAAGGCTGCCTGCAAATATGAGTTCCCTTTGATGGTGTAATTTTGTCATGGTACTTGATAGGCTATTTTTGGTCTGTCTGGATGGAACTTGGCTTTATTGGGTTTTAACTCCAAAACAGTGCTGTGGATTTTCTAGTCATTGAAGAAAAGATGGGCCTAATTTCTGGATAATTCTCCCTCAGTTTCTTTAAAAAGTATACAACCACTGGGGAGCTAATGTCAAATTCCTGACCCCATTTCCCAAGCCACCCGAAATCAACATTTCCAAGGTGGGAGCTTGTTGGAAGGGCCCCATTTGGGGCCCAACCTGTGACCTGACTGAATTGGATTCTCTATTTCAGAAACATCCCCAGGGCATTTGTATCTACATTAAAATCTGAAGAGCACTGATCTAGATTTTCCTTAGATTTGCTCTTCCAGGGGCGCCTGGGTGGCTCAGTGTGTTAAAGCCTCTGCCTATAGCTCAGGTCATGATCCCAGGGTCCTGGGATCGAGCCCTCCTCGGGCTCTCTGCTCAGTGGGGAGCCTGCTTCCTCCTCTCTCCCTGCCTACTTCTCTGCCTATTTGTAATCTCTGTCTATCAAATAAATAAATAAAATCTTTAAGAAAAATGCTCTTCTAGGGGCACCGGGTCTTTTAGTGTCTGCCTTTGACTCAGGTCATGATCCCAGGTTGCTGGGATTGAGCCCCGCATCGGGCTCCCTGCACAGTGGTGAAGCCTCCCTCTCTCTCCCACTTGCCCCTGCTTGTGTTCCCTCCCAAACCGTGTCCCTCTCTCTTAAACAAATAAATAAAATTTTAAAACAAATGCTGTTCTATTTTTAATTTTCTTTTTAGACGGGGATGGGGGAGGGTCAGAGGGAGAGAGAAAGAGAAACTTAAGCAGGCTCTGTGCCCCAGAAATGCTGTTTTATTTTTTTTTCTAGCTTTTATTTATTTATTTGACACAGAGAGAGATCACAAATAGGCAGAGAGACAGACAGAGAGAGAGATGAGGAGAAGCAGGCTCCCTGCTGAGCAGAGAGCCCCATGCGGGACTCGATCCCAGGCCCCTGGGATCATGACCCGAGCTGAAGGCAGAGGCTTAACCCACTGAGCCACCCAGGTGCCCCCAGAAATGCTGTTTTAAAAGAAAAGTTTTCTTGGGATGCCTGGGTGGCTCAGGTGGTTAAGCATCAAACTCTGGATTTTGGCTCAAGTCATGATCTCAGGTTTGTGTGAGTCCGTGTTGGGCTCTGTGCTGGGCACGGAGCCTGCCTAAGGTTCTCTATCTTCCTCTTCCCCTCCTCCCCTACCTCTTAAAAAAAAAAAAGAAAAGCAAGTTTTTGGAATTATTATTGGCCTTTCAGTTTCACCTTAATGAATACAATCAATAATATTTAGGTAAGACTTTTTAAAAGCCTTCTTTTAGGGTATGTAGTATTTAAAATGGGCATAGTTAGATAAGAATTTAGAATTGTTTTTCTCTTTTCCAACTTCTTTTTTTTTTAAGATTTTATTTATTTATTCAAGAGAGATAGAGAGGCAGAGGGAGAAGCAGGCTCCCTGCTGAGCAGGGAATCTGATGCAGGACTTGATCCCTGGACCCCGGAATCTGACCTGAACTAAAGGCAGAAGCTTAACCGTCTGAGCCACCCACGGCACCCTCTTTTATAACCTCTAAGGAAAACATGTATTATTACCTAGAAGGTTTAATTTTGATTGAGCTTCTGGCCCATGACCTTTTGTTGGGCTTATTTGAATTTTAGAAATCTTAGATTTTAAGGGCTCAAACTCCCAACAGTATTAGAAATACTATAACATGTAATGTTTTAGAGTCTTTGGAACAAAACAATAATTCTTCAACTAAAGAATTTCTTGTTATCTGGCCCTGTTATTTGAGAGTAATCTTGTTCTTGAATTTTTTTTTATGTGTAGATTGCATGTCTAAGGACCTAACTCACTGGAGGGTACAGACAGATGCTGAATGAAGTGGTGTTTGTTTAAAAATCCTTCACAAGCTCTCAGATGCCCAACCAGTGTAAGGTGTTCACCTAGTTTCAGGGCAAACCACAGCCTGTGGGGCTATATTTGTATCCGTGTTTATAAAGTTTTTTTTTTTTTTAAAGATTTTTATTTATTTGTCAGAGAATATGAGCACAAGCGGGGAGTGGGGGGCGGCAGGCAGAGCAGACAGGGAGAAGCGTACTCCATCCCAGGACTCCGGGATCATGACCTGAGCTAAAGGCAGATGCTTAACTAACTGAGCCACCCAGGCATTCCTATAAATAAAGTTTTTTTTGGAACACATCCATACCCATTAATTTACTTCATCCTTAGAAAAAAGGAGTCAGCCTAACATTTAATAGGTTTCTCTTTTTCTTCTTCCACACAATATGTTGTATTAGGGCCCTGAGCACAGGTTAAATTCACTTTGCCACTTTTTGGAGTTATCTTATTTTTTAAGTCATTCAAACAGTCCTTTGCAAGGTACTGAAGACAATGCTGTCCTCAGCTGCTGACTTCACACAGATGCAGTAGTTCATCAGTGAGCTGTGTATTCTGTGTTTCGTGGCTATATGCTACATCCCTCATGTAGCCCAAAGAATCTTTTTCTTTTGGAACCCACTAACGTTAGGCTCTTCCTTCCCTGGGGTGCCGCCTTGTGGTAGGCTGTGGGTCCCTCACTGACAAGCTCCCACGCTGGTTAGTCATGGAGGAAAGTGAGTCAGCCCGTGTGATTCATCGCAAACTCAACTCAGAGTAACAAACCCCAGCATACACCTCAGAGATCATGAATCATTAGACTGAGACAACCTGCTGGTGGATACAATTTGGAAAAACATCCCTATTGAGATTTTTCAATGCTTTCCCCTCCTACTATAAATGGGCTTAGAGTAAACATTAAGAATAAAGAAGAAAGACATTACTCATTTGGGTTTTTTGGGGATTCAGTCTTGGTTTTAGCTAACTCAGTATTCATACTTTGTTCTGTACGGTTTTGTGTGTGTATGTATTTTAAAACTAAATATATGTATTTTAAAATTATATATAAAAATAAAAATATATACACATGCATTTATATCTATATCTCCATGTATTTTGAGCGTGTACATGTATGTGTGTAGCTAATCCTCATTTCTGGTAACCTTGTTACAGAAAGTTAAGAGGCTGTCACTATACCTTTTATGGGCCCACTCTGTATCTGGATTCCCTTCTGTGAAAATTTTACTCAGGTGGGTGTTAATCCATTGCTTATTTATGAGTCCACAAGCAGAAGAACCTTCATGCAAAAAACCCCATCCATTTTTTTTCCACCTAAGTTATTTCTAGGGCAAATATGTTGACAAAGCATAGCAGTCCACTACATTCTCAAAATCCGCATATAGATACTGTTTATTTGCAGTTATTGTCATGGGAGAAAAATACACATGTCCTAAGTAATTGTTTAGCTATACATGCTGGGAGTTAATGTCTTCAATTCCAAACTACATTAATAATGAGCAAACTTACGAGCCAGCATATTTTGCTATAGCTTTTTCACTCGTCCACCTGTATGGAGATAGAGATGCGTTATTTGTAAGAAATGACAGATCTGGGGTGGATTCAGCACAAATAGCACTTTAGAGACATTTGAAACTATGGTATTCAGTTAAGTGTTCCCATAGTTTGAAGCTATATTCGTTGCTGAGTGTTGCCAAGGATCCTAGTTCTTTGAGCAGCTTGCAGGAGAGATCTGTGCGGTTGCTATGTGCAAAAGCCCTAGAATAAGCAAATGGGAAATGATATCAGGGCAGGTAAATATTACTACAGTAATGACTTATTTCTATAGGAGAAATTTGAAAAACAAACCTAGAATACTTGGAATATGGCTAGAAATGCGTGTTGCACAAAATGGATAGTACAGAAAAATGAAAATCAGGCTTCTGATATTACTTAAGAGTTACTTTTCTTTTTGATATGGTCTAATTGAAAATGTTATGTTTTGAGTGACTTTTTCATGTCCTGTTGAGCATGGATAAGATCACAAGAGAAAGCGCAGAGACCTGAAAGAAAGTCTCAGTGTTCCATTTTTTTTTCTTAGTATGACAGTACCAAAATATGCTTGTCATATGAAATATAGTGTTCTAGAGCAGCTAATTGTATGGCTCCTTTAATTCCATTATATCAAAGAACTCTTGATCATGAAATTATTTTCTTTTTAAGATTTACTTACTTGAGAGAGAGGTTGTGATAACACGAGCAGGAGTGGCAGAGGGAGAGAGAATCCCAAGTAGACTCTGTGCAGAGCGTGTAGTCTGACATGGGACTCGATCTCACAACACTGATATCGTGACCTGAGCCGAAATCAAGAGTCAGACTTTTAACTGGCTGCGCTACCCAGGTGCCCTGATGTTGAAATTCATTAAGTATAGGCTGGATCTGTTGGGTTGCCCTTTATCTGACTCTTTCATTTTCAGTAGGATAAGAAATGGAGCCACACTGGTATTAAAGCAAAGTTTTTGACTATGAAGTATTGACAATTAGGTTTCTTTGCTGTCTTGTCTTCTGCTGTGGTGGTCTCAACCCTTGCTGCTCATTAGAATCACCAGTTGAAGGTTTTACAAAATACAGATACCTGCGTTCTACTTCAAATTTCTGGTTCGGTTCTGATTCAGAGTGGAACATGGGCTCGCGTGTGTGTGTGCATGTGCGTATGTGTTTAAAGTACCCATGTGGCTGGAATGTTGAGATAGGGTTGAGAATTACTGTTCTAGACCCTTAACAAATCTTTAACAGTTAACCACATCATCCTGATAGTTTGTAAAATGACGTAAAAAATGTACGCTCAGGTAGATGACACCAAGTTATGTCCAGAGCGTCTGGTAGTCTTAGAGTTGTCTGCTCCTCTGAACTTCTGGGATTTTAGCCCCATGTACTACGGATGATGTCTAATTAATGGTAATATTTGCCAACTTAGTTGAAACACTTAGCCAGGAAACCCCTTTGTGAAAAGGGGCCAACCTGGTGGGGTGGGATAGATATCACAGTTAAGAGATGGCTTCACTCAGCAGAATGCCAGTTCCCGAGTTCTACACTGAGAAATTTCTGTAATAACAATCCTGTGAGATTGGTTTTATTTCATTGGGACAACTCAGGACACTAAGGCTTAAAGAGAGTACCTCATGAGGAGGGGGTGGGGCTAGGATTTGCGGGCAGATCAGTTTGTCTCTTAGACACACGCTTTTTCCCTGTTACCACACTGTTTCTCACGGGTTGAGTGGGTCTTCCACGGCCTTGGTTGCTTTTGCTATGGCACGCGTAGGACTAAGATGGACTCCACGCTCGTGGGCAGTTCGTGTTGCCATAGCAAATACCAGTGTATTTGAACGTATTGGGGCTAATGTGAGTAAATGGATAGGTGACAGGTATGTCCTTAAGCTTTCAGACTGTGAAGACTCTGTTAATTTTATGTATGAGTTCTACTGTGGTTGTCTAACATATATATGTAAAAGGGTTCTTAAAATTCTTTCCAGAGAAGAACTGTTGGAGTAGCCTACTAAAACCATATTTATTGAATGCATTAAATGTAATTTATTGAGAGTTCTGTAAAACTTGTCATCTCATAATGATTTCAATTGAGGTAGTTCCTGATGATCGACTTTTATTAACTGAATGACTGGTAATGCCTTTGCTCAGAACTTGACGTGTCAGGTCAAGACTATAAACTTCCTAATAATAATAGGGAAGTACCCACCTTCTAGTTAGCGCAGAGATAATTACAAAAGCAATTTTCATTTACCAGCCTTCTGTTATGTGAAAAGACACTGATCTAATCCTCATGAATTAAGTGGAATTCTTATTTTGTAGTGCAGAAAACTAGACTTCACTAAAAACAAACAAACAAACAAACAAAAAATCCTTCCCAGGACTGCAATGCTAGTATGCTGTAGAGCTAAGATTGAAACTTAATTTTTCTGACTCTAAAACCATGCTTAAAAGCTGTCCTGGTAAGGAGACTCTTCCTTCCTGTTAGTCCTCTGTTTTCTGTTTTTTTTTGTTTTTGTTTTTCTAAATAAAGACATTTCACTTGAAGTGTGTCTTCAAAGTGATTGTTCCAAATTAGCTTATCCTTATGTCTCAAAGAGCCATTTACCATATGGATCTCCCTTTTCTCCCATTTGGTAGCTGGTTCTTTGGGGATTTTTCACAACCTCTTATGTATGTATGCGTGTATATGAAATACAATATACATGCAGAAATGTGGCGGAAACGGAGATGCTGTAAACAAGCACCCATCTAACTGCTACCAAGGCTAAGAAATGGAACCTGGAAGCCCTCTTCCTCCTCCTGCAGTCAGTATCCCTTTCTCCCAGAGATACCCTGACTTTATGAAATCCCTTTTTAAAAAATTTTTAATTTTTAATTTTACTTTTATTTTAACTTTTTAAAAAAATTTTATTACCTAAATATCTCTAAATCATGTAATTTTGCCTGTTCCTGAGCTTTATGGGTGTAGATTAATATAGGATATACTTATGTATCTGGCCTTCTTTGCTCAGTAGATTCCTTAATACCATTTTCTGCATAGGGATTGTGCACATATTTTGTTAAACCGATTTTGGTATACTGGTTCTATTTTTATGTGATCAAAATGGTGTATTTGTCAGTTTTATGACTAACAGTTGCTTCTATATAAAATTATTTCTTTTGAGGTTTGATGTTATGGTCAGCAAGGTTGGTAATAAAAATCCTTTAAAGTTGTAATAATAGTGAGGCCTTTGATTTTATTTTTTCTATGAACATAGTATTCTTATCTGTAAATAATACCTTTCTTTAACTCCTATCTTTTTCTTGCCTTATTATCATGGCCAAGACTTAGTATAGTGTTGATATCCTGTCTCATTCCATTTTTTAAAAGGGAGTGCTTTTGATATTTTACCAGTTAGTATCATGTTTACTACAGATTTTTGGCATGTATCTTTTTTTTTTAAAGGTTTTATTTATTCATTTGTCAGAGAGAGAGAGAGAAAGAGAGAACATAAACAGGCAGAGGGGCAGGCAGAGACAGAGAGAGAGAAGCAGGCTTCCCACTGAGCAAGGAGCCCGATGTGGGACTCGATCCCAGGATCCTGGGATCATGACCTGAGCCTAAGGCAGGCGCTTAACCCACTGAGCCACCCAGGCATCCCGGCATGTATTTTCTTTAAGAGTAGGAATTTCCCTTCTGTTGCTCAAGTTATTTTTTTTAATCAATAGATGTGGCTTTTTCTGTATCGAGATGAGAACATGATTTCTTTTAATCTGTTAATATGGTCAGTTAAATTGGTAGACTTTTATTTGATTATAGATTCAATTAACCACCATATCCTACATCTTTCTTTTTATATATTGACCAATTTTTTAAAAAATTAAGGGTGGAGTCCCGATTTAAATTCAGTTTGCTCAGGATGTTATGAGACTTTTGCAATAATGGGGATTTGATGTGCCTAATATTTTCTGTAAGATTTTTGAATCGGATCAGGAATGAGACTGGCCCATAGTTTTCAGCTCTTGTACAGCTCTAATTGTGTTTTTGTACTTGGCTCAATCTAAACTCCAAGCTGTGTAAAGTGCCCTTTGCTCCTGTTCTCCGGAAGGATTTGTGTAATTTAGCCTTAAGTCTTGTGTTAAGTGTTGTTGCTTCATTAAATTTTTTGTTAGAACGTGATGGTGAAGCCATCTAGGTCTGCAGCTTATTTATTTATTTATTTATTTATTTATTTACTGTGGGAAGGTTTTTAATTACTGATTCAGCTTAAAGGACTGTTCAGGTTTTACATTTCTTGGGACTATTTCAGTAAGTTGGATTTTTTTCACAATTTTTCCAAGTTGTCCAAAATTTTAAACTTTGGGATAAAGTTGATTTACATATGCTCTTTAATTGTCATCACGATCGGCAGTTAAGTCTTTTTTCTCCGTTTTATTCCCCAGTCTTCATTCAAAGGTTTGGCATGTTTATTAATATTCTCAAATGGCCAGCTCACACCTTTGCTGACTGTCACTGTTTTATGCTTGTTTTCTATTGAATTTCTGCTCTTATTAGTATTTTCTTCTTTGTGTTTTCTTTGGCTTTGTTTTGTTCTTAATGTTTGGAGATACATACTTATCTTTGTAATGTTTAGCTGCTCTTATTTTCTAACATACATATTTCTTTTCCTTTCTTTCCTTCTTTTTTTTTTTTTAAAGTAAGCTGTACACCCAGTGTGGGGCTTGAACTCCTGTCCCCGAGACCAAGAGTGTTACATGCTTTACCGACTAAGCCAGCCAGGTACCCATCTAACATATATATTTCTTGTTTTAAGTAGTTATGGCTTCATCCCACAAGTTTTTAAAATGTAGTAAATATGTTATATAGTTTAAAATATTTTCTGGTTATTACTGTTTTCTTTTTCTTTGACCTATGAGTTACTTAGATGTTATTTAATTTTCAAATAAATTGGGGTTGGTTTAGTTCTCCTTGACAACACCATTTCTATTTCGTTTAGTGTAGTTCTGCTAGTGATGATTTCTTTTCAGTTTTTGCTATTCTGAAAATATTTTTCTCACCTTCATTTTTAATACTTTATTTATTTGACAGCAGAGGGAGGGGCAGAGGGAAGGGAGACAGGCAGACTCCCCACTGAGCAGGGAGACCCACATGGTGCTCAGTCCCAGGGCCCCCAAGGTTATGACCTGAGCCAAAGCAGATGCTTAACCAACTGAGCCACCCAAGTGCCCCTAAAGATTTTTACTTTTAAGTAAGCTTTATGCCTAGTGTGGGGCTCAAACTCACAACCCCAAGATCAAAAGTTGCATGCTCCACAGACTGAGCCAGCCAGACACCCATCCCTAATAATTGCTGCTTTGAATGTAATTTGCCTCTTTTCTCTGGCTCCATCTAAAATTTTTTTTTAAGATTTTTTATTTATTTGACAGACAGAGACCACAAGTAGGCAGAGAGGCAGGCAGGGAGAGAGGAAGGGAAGCAGGCTCCTCGCTGCACAAAGAGCCTGACATGGGGCTTGATCCCAGGACCCTAGGATCATGACCTAAGCTGAAGGCAGAGGCTTCAACCCACTGAGCCACCCAGGTGCCCCTCCATCTAAAATTTTATCTGCATCTTTAATTTTCTGCATTTTTACTGCGTTGTGCTGAAAGCATAGATTTTACTTACTCCTTTTGGGTTTATTAGGGTTTCTTGAATCTGAGAGTGGAATCTTGAGTGAATTTTGGAAAATTCTCAACTGTGTTCTTTCTATATTGTTCCTAGCCGATTTTTTCATTCCTCCATCTCTAACGAAATATGTGTTACTCATTTTCATGTGTTCTCCATATGTCCTTCTGTTTCAGTTACCTGTTCTTGCACACAAGTCACTAATAAGTAGTAGCTTGGAACAACAGCCATTTCATTAAGATTCTGTGGCACCTGCATGGCTCAGTTAAGCGTCTGCTTTTGGCTCAGGTCATGATCCCAGTGTCCTGGGATCAAGCCCTGCATTGGGCACCCTGCTCAGCAGGAAGCCTGCTTCTTCCTCTCCCAATCTCCCTGTTTGTGTTCCCTCTCTCAATGTGTTTCTCTCTGTCAGATAAATAAATAAAATCTTAAAAAAAAAGATTCTGTGGGTAGACTAGGGCTCAGCTTGATGATTCTTCTGCTCTTGCTTGCAATCTGTCAAGAGACTGCAGACAGAAGGCATCCGGGGCTTAAACCTTGCAAATGCCTTCATGGATATGTCTGGTGCCCTTGATGGGGATATCTGGAAGACTGATCTTGACAGGGGTGACAGGAAATCTTCGTGTCAGGAGTATGTCTTCTAGTGTCCACTCCTTATGGCCTCGCCATGTAATCTCTTCCTGCTGGAAGAGATTCTTCCTGCTGTAATGTCTTCCTTCCTTCTTCTCTTCTTACATGATGATTCTGGGCCCCTAAAAGGGATTTCAGAAAAATGGAAGTGGTCAGGCTTTCTTAGGACATAAACCCAGAACTGGTACTGGATCACTTTGACGTCATTCCTTCAGTTAAAGCAACCAGTACTTGGGGCACCTGTGTGGCTCAGTGGGTTAAAGCCTCTGCTTTCAGCTCAGGTCATGATCCCAGGGTCCTGGGATCGAGCCCCACATCAGGCTCTCTGCTCAACAGGGAGCCTGCTTCCCCATCTCTCTCTGACTGCCTCTCTGCCTACTTGTGATCTCTGCCTGTCAAATAAATAAATAAAATCTTAAAAAAAAAAGAAAAAAAAGCTAACCAGGACTTGAGAGAGCCAACTCAGATTTAATGTGGGAGGGCAGGACACAAGTTCATGAATACTAGGAAGCATGGTACACTGTGCCCTATCTTTAGAAACTAGCTACCATACCTCTTATCCCTGCTTGTTTGTCCATCCCTATGCCTCTCTCTAATTTATTCTGAATCCCCCCAACTTATTTTTCAGCTCACTAATCCTTTCTTCATCTGTTGAGTTTCTAATTTTAAAAAGACGTCCCAAAAGATTGATTTTCACATGGAGAACTGATATTTCCTTCTTTTTCAAACCCATGTCATTAAAAAAAATTGGTTTCCAGTTCCCTACTGAGTTTTTTTTGTTGTTGTTGTATTTTTAAGTACTCTCTATATCCAGTGTGGGGCTCGAACTTACAACCCTAAGTCAGGAGTCACATGCTCTTCCAACTGAGTGAGCTAGGCGTACCCAATGCTACTGACATTTTTAAGTTTGGCTTTTAGCCCCTTGAATATGTTAAGAGTAATTATTTTACAGTCCAGTTAGGACAGTTCTAGTATTTAGAGTCTTGACTTATTTTTCTGTTGTGTCTTGTTTCTGCTTTTTCTTGCCCATGATTGCTTTTCTTCGTGTGTAAATGGTTATGTTTGATTATGTTTGGTTATTGTGCTTGAAAAGCTAAGATGCCTTACGCCTCTAAGAATGTTTTTGTTTTCTGCTGTCAGGTGCCTAAAGGTACTAGCTTTCTGGAATCCTCTTATTAATCCAAGTCATCTGAGCCACCCAGATGACATGAAGCCTGGCTGTAAGCCCATATGAGGGCTGGTTACTTGCTGTTCACTGTGGTTTTTTTTTTTTTTTTTTAAATCCCTAGATGAGGTGGTCTACTCTCATTGGGCCCTAACCTCTGTTTTTTTCTCCTCTTGAGGCCACAAGAAATAACCTTCATCTTCCTATTTTCCAAGGGTATCAGCAAATACAGCCATGTTTTCTCTTTTGTCTTTTTTACTTGCCAGCAACATGACAAGGTTAGTTTTATAGCAAGAAGTGCATCTATTTCAAATCCAAATGGACAACTTATTAAGAATTTGAAAGCCCATTGCTTCTCGGCCTTTTGGCTAAGATCAAGTGAAGAATTTGAAAGCCCATGATGACAAAAAATAGAAGCTCAGTTAACAGGCCTCAGCAGAGGTCACCTGGAGTGCTATCACATATAACTCAGATCATTCTTTTCTTTTTTTTTAAAAAAAGATTTTATTTATTTGTTTGACAGAGAGAGATGACAAGTAGGCAGAGAGGCAGGCAGAGAGAGAGGAGGAAGCAGGCCCCCTGCTGAACTGAGAGCCTGATGTGGGGCTCAATCCCAGGACCCTGAGACTATGACCTGAGCCGAAGGCAGAGGCTTAACCCACTGAGCCACCCAGGTGCCCCACATAGATCATTTTCTTAAGGGGCAAGTCCCCACATCCGCCCCAGTTACAGTTAACTGTAGATGGATGTCTACATAGGCTTTTATACATTTCATCATGCCAAATTTAACTGTATCTGAGCGAAACTGTCCCATCTATATCCTCCCACCTACCTTGAGACTTGGTACTCAGTGATTTCCTACAGTTTTATTTCTGTCCCCCCCCCCCCCCAGAGATTCTATTTAAGGGGCATCTGGGTGACTCAGTCAGTTAAGCGTCTGCCTTCAGCTGAGATCATGATCCCAGGGTCCTGGGATCGAGCCCCACATCGGGCTCCTTGCTCAGTGGGGAGCCTGCTTCGTCCTCTGCCTGAGACTTTCCCTGCTTGTGTGCTTGCATTTTTCTCTCTCTCTCTCTTTCTCTCTCTCTCTGTCATTGTGAGGCTTGACCCCAGGACCCTGAGATTGTGACCTGAGCTGAAGGCAGACACTTAACCGTCTGAGCCACCCAGGTGCCCCAGTCGCTTCTCACAGTTTTAACAGTAGTTTGATATCTGTTAAGATCTTTTCTTCTACTTTTCTCAGCTGTTATCTTCTGTGGGTACATTGGCCCTTGACAGCCTGGTCCATCATTACTGAAAGTAAAAGGTGATAGAATTTTTAGGATTGATTAGCTTTTTAGTCCATTATTCCTTTAGGTTTTAAGTACATTCTTTATACATTGAGGTAATACATATTAATGGTGATCTTGGAGGACCGATAACTTGTCATACCCCCAGTTTAATATTTGTTCTGGTCAGTGTTGGCTTCCTATGTTTTGCCTCCTCTTTAAACTCCTTTACAATCTTAGACCATTAGAATATCATCGTAGGCACCATCTGAGTCATTCCTTTTTTTTTTTTAAGATTTTATTTATTCACTTATTTGAGAGAGAGAGAGAGAGAGAGAGAGAGAGCACAAGCAAGCAGAGAGAGAGAGAAGGAAGCAGGTTCCCCGCCAAGCAGAGAGCCCGATATGGGGCTCTATCTAAGGACCCCGAGATCATGACCTGAGCCGAAGGCAGAGGCTTTAACCCACTGAGCCACCCAGGCACCCCTGAGTCATTCCTTTTCAATATGTGTATCATGCTCCTCCTGCATTAGAATTATCGGGGGAGATTATTAAACATGATCTGGTCTGATGATTGCAGTTTTCATACAAGGAAACACGACAAAAACAGTTAAGTGCGTTGAATTTAAAGTTACGACTTAATTTATTCAGATATGGTTACATTTGGCATGATGGAATGTGTATGTAGAGGTCTGTCGAAAGAGGTGTGCTTCTTGCCATGAAACTAACCTTGTCATGTTGTTGGGAAGTAGAAAAGGTGAAGCTAGAGTGAAACCATCCATCTTAGGAGGGAGGTGACCTTTGGCAGCCCTCCTTGTAGGAAGGCTGCAACCATTCTCTCTCAAGCCTTCTTACCAATCTGCTAGCTCCTGAGACAAAGCACCTGTCCTGTCAACATCCCTTTCTGGTATTCAGGCTGTGGATGGAATGACTTGAGGGTCAAGATGACATCATGTTAGAGTTACCTGAGATCTCCAGCTGGTGGGTCAAGTTAAGAGTCTGTTAAGGTTTCAGACGCCTGGGTGGCTCAGTTGGTAAAGCGACTGCCTTCTGCTCAGGTCGTGATCCTGGAGTCCTGGGATCAGGTCCCACATCGGGCTCCCTGCTCGGCAGGGAGTCTGCTTCTCCTGCTGACCTCTCTCCTCATGCTTTGTCTCTTTCATTTTTACTCTCTCTCTCTTTCAAATAAATAAAATCTTTTTTCCTTTAGAAATATATTTTTTTCGGGACGCCTGGGTGGTTTAGTTGGTTAAGCAGCTGCCTTTGGCTCAGGTCATGATCCCAGCGTCCTGGGATCGAGTCCCACATCGGGCTCCTTGCTCGGCAGGGAGCCTGCTTCTCCCTCTGCTTCTGCCTGCCATTCTGTCTGCCAGTGCTCGCTCTCTCTCCCTCTCTCTCTCTCTGACAAATAAATAAAATCTTAAAAAAAAAAGAAATATACCTTTTTCTTAAATTTAAAGATTTTATTTATTTATTTGACAGACAGATCACAAGTAGGCAGATAGGCAGGCAGAGGGAGAGGGAGAAGCAGGCTTTTCGCTGAGCAGAGAGTCCGATGTGGGACTCGATTACAGGATCCTGAAATCATGACCCGAGCCGAAGGCAGAGGCATTAACCCACTGAGCCACCCAGGCGCCCCGCAAATAAATAAAATCTTAAAAAAGTACAAAAAACCATCGGGCTCTCTGCTCAGCAGGAAGCCTACTTCCTCCACTCACTCTCTGCCTGCTTCTCTGTGATCTCCATCTGTCAAATGAATAAATAAAATCTTAAAAAAAAAAAGAACAAAAAACAAACAAAAAAGAGTCTGTTAGGATTTCAAGGATTGCTCCTTTGTTACTCTAGTTGTTTTCCCTTTTTGTTGTTCCTAGGAACTTGCTTAAGCTTGTTACTGTTTTCTTCTTTTTGCTTGCTGTTTTGATTTACTCTTGTTGCCCTTCCCTCCTCTTCCTCCCTACCCTCAGGATGCCCAGCCAGTCGTATTCCTTTAGTGGAGGGGGAAAGGTGGTAAGAAAAGCGTCAGGTGACCGGAAGTCTTTCCTCTTTCTGACCTTCGGGGACTTAGCTTATTTCTGGAAGCCTTGGGTTCTTCACATCCAAAATGACAGATTAGATGATGTTTATACTTGAGCTGTCCGTTTCTTAAGAAAATTCTTTTTTAAAAAAGATTTTATTTATTTGACAGAGATCACAAGTAGGCAGAGAGGAAGGTGGTGGGGGGCGGGGGGGGAAGCGGGCTTCCCGCTGAGCAGAGAGCCCGATGCTGGGCTTCAACCCAGGACCCTGGGATCATGTCCTGAGCCGAAGGCAGAGGCTTAACGGACTGAGCCACCCAGGCACCTTCTTAACAAAATTCTTTAAAAATTGGACATCTGCTATAGACTGAAAACTTTTGTCACACCCCCCCCCAATTCATATGTTAAAATCCTTTTTTTAAAAGATTTTATTTTTAAGTCCTTTCCATACCCAGTGTGGGACTCAAACTCAAAACTTTGAGATCAATAGTCATGTGCTATACTGACCGAGCCCGGAGGTGCCCCCATATGTTAAAATCCTAACCCCTGAAGTGGTGTTGTTAGGAGGTAGTACCTTTGGGAGGTGATTAGATTATGAAGGCTTTGCCCTCACGAATGGGATCAGTGCCCTTAAAAGAGAGACTCCAGAAAGATCCTTTGCCCACCTTCCGCCATGTGAGGTTGCTTCAAAAAGATGGCTGTCAGGAAGCCGGCCCACACCAGACACTGACTCTGCTATCACCATGACCTTGGATCTTGGACCTCTTAGCTTCCAGGATCTGTGAGAATAAATGTTTGTGTTTACGAGCCATATAATTTATGGTGTTTGTGTTCTAGCAGCCTGAATGGACTAAGACAGCATCCAAGTAGTAATACTGTGTACTCACTTGGATAGCTTGAGAATCTCTGAGTTTAAAAGCATCCAGGCGGAAGCTAGACATTTGGGAGCCATTGGTGTATAGATGGCATTCATAATTGTGAGCTCTCATGAGGCCACCAAGGGAGGGAGCTGTAGAAGAGAAGAAAAGCCAGCTGAGCACTGAGCCCTGGGACACCCTCCTGTTGATGGTAAAGGCATGCAGAAGGAACCAATAAAGACTGAACAGCTGTGGCCAGGAAAGCAGGAGGAGAACCAAGAAAATGGAGTGTCTTGTGAGTCAGATGTGAAACGTGTTTCAAGAGGGTTGTGTTAGATGCAACGGCTAGTTTAGGTAAGGTAAGGACAGAAAGTTTACCATAGGAGGTCATGGTGGATCTCGATAAGCACTTGGTGAAGGGCTGGCCTGGAGTGGGGGACATGCTTTAAGAGAGTGGAGGGGTAGGAATTAGCAAGTATGGGAACAGAGCAGTGGGGGTGTTGCTGAAATGGACGGGGCATTAGGTCAAGGTTTTCATTTTTGTTTTTGAGGTAGGAGAAACCAAGTAATTGTAATGTTCCTATGCTGATAAGAATGATCCAGTAGAGGGAAAAACATTACTGAAACGAGAGAAACAAGAGCTGTTGTCTTGGATGAGGCAAGAAGGATCTAGTACTCAAAGGGATTGGCCTTACTTGGGAGTTTAGTGTATTCAGAAAAGAGAAGGTAGGATATGTAGACCTGTCGGAAGTCATTAGCACCAACGTTACATATGGTCCACTCAATCTCTACCTTCTAGACACATATAGGATTGTGTTGGCCCACCCCTTACGGCATGGTGGGGTCACGTAACTGCTTGTGAGTTGTTTTAAGTGGTGGACGTCATTCCTTTACTTCATCATTTAATTGCCAGTGTGAACATCCTTGAAGAGTTATTTTCCCCTGTGCTGTGGCCATCAGCAGTGTTCCAAAAACTGGTTTCTCCTCAGCCTACATCCCTGAGTAGGGACAAGGTAGAGCAGGGCCCCTAGCTGACCATGATGGCCACCAGTGTCCTCTGTTGTTCTAAGTTGTTCTTAGAGCATAAGCTTTAGCCTATCCTGAGTGATGTAGGCACAGAGGTAGATAGGAGGACTGACTTGATGGTGTGGGCTTGTGGAAAGACTGTGATGGTCATATCCGGTGTTGCAGTGAAGTAGGACACTAAGCCATCTAGCTGAGTGAGGATGGGGGAAGAGATGCTGGAGATTTTGAGGAGAGAGCGAAGGGGATGAAATAGTCATTAGGGAGAATCTTTGAGTAATTGGACCAGCAAAATGTATCATGATTATCAGTCGGGCAGCACTCAGAACCCACTTGAGGTTGGCGGCCATGATGAAAGCGAATAGTATCAGGGTGTTTTTCTTTCACTGCTGTTGACTGAGTGGGCACAGGCATGGTGTAGGCAAAGAACTGGATTGAAAGAGGAATTGGATTTTGCCAGGCAAATATGACAGAGTGGAAAGGGAGTTGGATATAACATATAAGAGAGTGATTATGTGGCCTATTCTCTTAGGACTTTTTTTTTTTAGGATTTTATTTATCTATTTGACAGAGAAAGATCACAAGTAGGCAGAGAGGCAGGCAGAGAGAGAGGGGAAAACAGGCTCCCTGCTGAGCAGAGAGCCCGCTCAATCCCAGGACCCTGGGACCATAACCTGAGCTGAAGGCAGAGGCTTAACCCACTGAACAACCCAGGTGCCCCTCTCTTAGGACTTTTAATCAGCCTCAGACATATTCTTAAGGTAGTTGACACCAAGGACTGAGAAGCATAGTAAAAGTTAAAGTCAGGTCATGTAGAATAGGCCTCGGTTTATAATTTACAAAGCACTTTTGCACATGGCAGAAGATGAGAAAGGGCAGATGGTACCATTGGGTTGGCCATAGGACAGTGCAGCTCTTTTCTTTTGGGTTGACGAGAAGGCCCCTTATACGCCCATGCCTATCCTCTGTGCTTTGTGAAGTCTCTGCCATAGTGGACCTTCTTCTCTTTACCCCTATGTGTTTGTGTTTAAAATATCTGTACTCCCCATGTGTGGTTTAAGCTTGACTATGATCCTCCTTGGCCTTTTGTCTCTTCTTTACCCTTGTTTCGTTGTGGGATTTGGCTCTTGGGCAGGTGGAGAGGGAAGAGAAGATAGGTATGGTGGGTTACTGCAACTCAGAATTAGGCATGGGGATTGGATCTATAAGCCCCAAGTCACCTAAGCACTTCATCCCTCTGGATCACCTGTGAATTCTCCAAATTATAAGTGAGAAAACGAAAGCGTGAGGTTACTTGTGTTATTTATGCAATAATGGGACAGTTCTTGTTACCTTTAAACACCACCACCCCTTTTTGACTCACGACTTTTTACCTCCCCACATAGGGAATATGGGCTATTAATGGTAGGAATTGTCCCTAATTCTCCCAGTTGGTTTTATGTGCACAGTGTGCCTCTTTCAGACCATGTAGATCTAAATAATATCCCAAAGGGCACACAGTCAAAGCTTCTGTTCTCTCTTTGCAGCTTCGAGGTACAGATGCTGTTTCTAATTCTGGAACTGTTTATAGGGATGCCCCGTGTTGGTGTTGGGTCACCAGAAAGGGAGAGGGGCCAGCTAGTTCTAAGAGTTGTTAAATGTGTCTCTTGTATTTCTTTCTTTAGAGAGGGACAGGGAAGGGCGGGTTTGAGCAGGCCCTGCTGTCTGCTTTTGTGCTGAGCTGGAACCCTGGGCTGAGGATCTCAGATGCCCATTCTTATGACCTTGCATGCAGCCCACCGTGCCTGATTGGAGGTAGCAGTGATGCCCTTGTGGGGCCTCTGTGCTACATCAGAGAGAAGCAATTCCTATGAGGTGCGTCAGGGTTGATGTTGGGAGCCTGGTGCTGATGGGGTTTTGGAACAGAGGTGAGGTTCAGTGGGGTGGAGTCCAGAGCCGAAGACCAGGAAAGAATTCTTGAGATGTCCTTGGTGCAAAATGGTGGTTTATTAAAGTGGGAGAGGACCTGTGGGCAGAAAGAGCTGCTGCCCTGGATTGTGAGTGGTCGCTGATGACATATTATGGGAGGTATGGAAAAAAGAACTTTCATATGCAGAAGACTCACAGGATACTGAGGCCTTGCCATTGTCAAGTTAAGGTTGTTTTTCCATCTAGCAAGGTGTTAACATGAAGATAGTTGGGAACTTCCTGGAGGAACATTACACTCTGCCCACTTCAAGTATCTGTCTATGGGCTGCAGGTTATAAGGACATTTAACTGTGTCTACATTTCCTTCTGGGAGCTAGGTTATTCATAGAAATGCTTTGTTTTTGTAGATCCCTAAGACATTTGTCAACTGAGGCAGACACATGTCTTGCAGGATTGTGATTGCTACACTTTTTTTTTTTAATCTAAAAAGTTTTTTTTAAAAATTATTTATTTGACAGACAGAGAGAGCAGGCACAAGCAGGGGTAGCAGCAGAGGGAGAGGGGGAAGCAGGCAGAAGCAGGCTCCTTGCCTAGCAGGGAGCCTGATGGTGGGGCTCGATCCTGAGACCCTGGGATCATGACTGGAGCTGAAAGCAGACGCTTAAGCCACTGAGCCACCCAGGCGCCCCTTTTAAATTTTTTTTAAAAATTATTTATTTAATTAATAATAAGAAATTATTTATTTATGTGATCTCTATAAGTTTAACTGTGTTTTTCCTTTCCTTAGCTTTAGGGTGTCAGGAGTGCCCGAGGAATGTCAGCTATATCCCATGGGGAGGTGTTGTGCTTCTGCTTCAGCTTCTGCTCTGTCCTCAGCTTGCCTTCTATTTCCTTATCATTGCTGCCCACACGGAGGGAAGAGACCGGCTGTGGCCCTTGGGAGACATTCTCTGGCTTCCGGGAGTCCCCAGGTGGTCTCCTTAAGACTTGCTTTCTGCTATCTCCCATATCTTGAGTGCTTCCTATTAAAACAGGAAGGTCTTTGAGAGGAAGAGGACTTAACAAACTCCCGTGGATGCATACCGGGTACAAAGAGTCATTTCTTAGCATTTCCTGTGGCTAGATTTGGGGATGATGGCTGATGAAGGATGAGATGGGCAGGATCAAGCCTTGCCTCTATCATCCTTGAAGCACACTCCGCCTTGTCTGCCCCAAAAGCCTGTGAGTTGGGGGACTTTGTAGGGTTTGCCGATTTCAGCTCGGGGCCATAGATGATTGCTTGCCCTGTGACTTTCTCTGCACTCACATCTCTGCTTTATTCTTCAGACCCTTGCCAGGATGTATGTGCCTACTTCTGGCCTTTTGCTGACCCGTATGCTGAGAACTCACCCAGGGGAAAGAAAGCCTCACAGATTGGGTCTGGAGTTCCTAAGAAATAGGGTTCCTTAGTACTTGTTTCTCAAGGTCTAAGGCCAAGATACAGAAAGGTTCATTCATTACCTTCCTTGACAGTAGAAATAGCCCTGGACGTTCGAGTTCATTTCCTTTGGCCTGCATTCTTAACAGTGGAACGTGGAAATCTTTCAGAAAATGTGCAGTTTCTTTTCTTCCTTCCTTTCTGGAAGGAAGGCTGGGCCAGTAAGAGTTCACCCCGCCTTTTTGCTCTGTCAACTTCAGAGTCATTCTTGTTCTTCTCACAAAGGTTGTCTCTATAGAGTAACTCTGAGGTTTCGGGAGAACGCAGGCTGGATCAGAGTTTAGAATAAGAGTTTTGGAAGAGGGGTGTCTGGGTGGCTCAGTGGGTTAAGCCTCTGCCTTTGGCTCAGGTCATGATCTCAGGGTCCTGGGATCAAGCCCCGAGCTCCACATCCCCACATTGGGCTCTCTGCTCAGCAGGGAGCCTGCTTCCCGCTTACCACCCCCTACACCCCGCCTGACTCTGCCTACTTGTGATCTTTGTCTGTCAAATAAATAAATAAAATCTTAAAAAACAAAGAGTATTGGAAGAGAGGGAGCTGGTGGAGGGGCCATTCATGAAGTCACACTTGTTAGCACACTTGGACACTCCCGCCCCACATGAATTATTCATTTTGCTGCCTTCGTTGATAATAGCCACAGTGTTTAGGATCTCAGACTGTCTTGTGATATATCCTTTTGCTAAAAGGCTACATATCAGCAGTCTCATTGGATTCAGAAGCCAATTCAGCATGCCGTGCATACCATTTGAGAAGAAGGGGGGATCTGGCCTGCTATGAAAATGTCATGCATGCTTAAAATGAAAAAAGTTTGTTGCAAGCCATGACTGCCAGTACGTTTTAATTCTTGTTCTGGAATCTTCAAAGCAAGTTCCATCGGAAGGGTTTTCATTTTCAGTAAGAAAACTCGCTGAATTACTTGGTTTGTTTTTTAATATCGAAATCGGTAAATTGGGAATGCAGAATATCCAAAACATAGAGTGAAGGCAGTATGTGTATTTTTTTTAATTGTGGAAAAAAAAAAGATACCGCATAACATGGAAAATTTACCATTTCAGCCATTTTTAAAGGTCTATGGTACAGTAGTGATATCTATACACATGATTGGGCAACAGACCTGTAGAACTTTTCCATCTTGTGAAACTGTAAGTCTGTACCCATTCAACATGTCCCCTCTCCTACCCACCCCCAGCCCCTGGCAACCACCTTTCAGCTTTCTGTTATGAGGAGTGTCTTTGTGCCTGGCTTATCTTACTTTGCCTGATTGTAGCATGTGACAGGATTTCCTTCCTTTTTAAGGCTAAATAATACTCCATTGCCTGCATAGACCACATTTTATTTATCCATTCATCTGTGAAGGTAGTGTGTCCTTTCATAAGGGGTTCTTATGAAAGCTTTTCTTGGGAGTTAAAGCAGAAGAACCCCAGGGAACATAGAAAAATCCAATTTGAGACCGTCATGCTGAGCGATAGCACTTCTGTGATACCTCCTATCAGACCTTCATACTGGCCAAACTTGGAATTTCCTTAAGCGGAATTCTAGCAAAAGTGGTTTAGGTGCACCTTGCCCCCAATACCCCTCCCTCCTGTCCCCACACACACTCCTCTTAGAATTAAAAGTCCATCAGACTGGCCTTAGGGAGAGGGTGATAAATGGTGGCATTTTCTCCTCAAGTTGAGCTTCACTGACCCTCTAGAGGAAAGAGATAAGGGGAAAGGGGTGTGGTGGGAAGGCAGCTGTAGCCGCAGTGAAAGGATGGCTGACCTATGAGCTCATTAGGGTTAGTAATGGGTTCTCTCTCTGGTCTCTCGATTTTTCTCACACATCAGCTTCTCTGGAGTCCGGCCCCAACTCAAAGTTGAAGCAGCTCTGGCTAGAGCAAAACCACACCAGCAATCTGCTCTGTGGTCTGGGTTTAGTCTAAATGTTACCAGAGCACCAGAAGACAAAGGTTTGACTTGAAAGAACAAGCAGCATGGTTCGGGAGACTGAATCGTGCCGTGTTACTTTCGTTTTTTCTTCACTTTGGTTCTTCCTCTAAGCAAAAGGAGGAGGCAGATGGGGAGGCCTGATTTGGGTTGTGGCTGGGCTCCCTGTCCTCACAGATGCTATGGCGGCAACAATTTCCTGTCTTCTGCAGGTACGAGTTGTGAGGCTGAGCCGTTCCCCCTCCCTGTCCCTTTATTATTCTTGGATAAGGGTGAGGAGCTACAGAGGGTGGGAGTCCCCGTTTTCTTTTTTTAAAGATTTTATTTATTTGACAGATGGAGATCACAAGTAGGCAGAGAGAGGAGGAGGCAGGCTCCCCGCTGAGCAGAGAGCCCGATGTGGGGCTCGATCCCAGGACCCTGAGATCATGACCTGAGCCAAAGGCAGAGGCTTTAACCCACTGAGCCACCCATTCCCCTCCCCCCCCCCCCCCTGCTTTACCCTTTCCCTGTTGCCAGCCCCACACGCAGAGTGAGTATTCTCCATTCTGTCACTGAAAATGCCCCCCCCCTCCCCCGCACCAGCCTACACTAAGGGGACTGGGGTAGCACCTTGCCTGTCTCTGGAACTTCTTGGCCCTCCTCCTAGGAAAGCCCAGCAGGGTGCTGTTGGGTGGGTGAGGGCAAGAGAAAAGCTTCTGGAAATGCCTGGCAGCTTTAAGGAGAGACCTAAGGTGTCAGGGGGGAAATGCTTGTCTGCTTAAAATATGGCTCTCTGGAGACCCCCAACCCATGGCACGTCAGCCATGGTGGCCAGATATTGGGGGGGGGCAGGGAAGACTAAGGGCCAGGTGCGTAGCTCTGTAGCAATGACCCCTGGCTCTGGTCTGCTTCCTAAGATGGATGCTGGGGAGGAGGTACACACTCAGGTAATTGTCAGGAAGGTTGTCAGCTGACTGATTTTCAGATGGGAGTCAGGTGAGGGCCCTGATGGATCCCTTCCCCAGGGTGAGGGATCACTTTGGGATGGAAGTCAAGGACTTTCTGTTTTGTGGGTGACAACTTGGACACGTGAAGAAATACTTTTAAAACATTTTTAGTGAATGCGTGCGTATGGCCTGTGAAAATAACTTTATACTGTTGATTCTGTCTCCTCACATTTTTAAAAAGATTTTATTTATTTGACAGAGATCACAAGTAGGCAGAGGCAGGCAAGGTGGGTGGGAAGCAGGCTCCCCGCTGAGCAGAGTCTGATATTGGGTCCATCCCAGGACCCTGGGATCATGACCTGAGCCGAAGGCAGAGGCTTTAATCCACTGAGCCACCCAGGCATCCCCGTCTCCTCACATTTTTTAATGAAAATCTCCCAAGTCTACCACAAAGTTGAAAGACTTTTTATCATGATCACACATATGCCTACCACCTGGATTAGTAATAGCATTTTAACATACCTGCTTTATCAAATATCTAACCATCTAGTTGTTCATCTCGCCATGCATCAGCCCATCTTATTTTCTGATGTGCTAAAAAAAAGGGTTACCCCTATATGCTTCTGCATTATAAGTTCAGTATTTGTTTTTTAACTTTTTTAGGTAAAATTTATATACAGTGAATGCACAAATCAAACGTGTAGAGTGCAGTATTTTCTTTCTGTCATATTTTATATAACTAAGCTTCTGATTCTACTCATAGAATTTCTATAAATTATTTAAGAAGTGCAGTTTTTAAAAAAAATGTAGATTTTATTTATTTATTGACAGAGAGCTCAGGCTGGGGGAGCGGCAGGCAGAGGGAGAGGGAGAAGCAGACTCCCTACTGAGCAGGGAGCCCGATGTGGGGCTTGATCCCAGGACTCCCCGTGACCATGACTTGAGCCAAAGACAGACACTTAACTGACTGGGCCACCCAGGTGCCCCTGTGCAGTTTTTTCTTTTTTAAAGATCTGTTCTTTCTAGAGAGAAGAAGAGAACATGCTCGCACATACACACATGCACACACATGAGTGGGAGGGGGAGAATTTTAAGCAGACTCCCCACCCAGTGCAGAGACTGATGTAGGGCTCAGTCCCTCAATCCTCAGATGATCTGAGCTGAAACCAGCAGTCAAACCAAGAGACCGATGCTTAACCGACTGTGCCACCTAGGTGCCCCAGGAAGTAGTGTTGAGAGTAGTTGGGAACGAGAGCATAGGAGGAAAAGATCGTAAAGATTATGTTCACTGTAACATGAAGTTTGTTCCTTTATGGTTCTGTGTGGATGGAGAGAAGGGGAGAGGGCTTTTAAGGTCCCTGTGGATCGCTCACAGCAGGCATGGTTTTTCCGTCCATCCCGGAGAACTGATGGCAAATTTGAGGAGGTCTTGACAGATAATGCTGGAAAGGTCAGTCTTCACGATTATGTTGGGCTTTAATCGATGGATAATTTTTAAAAGGCTTGGACAGGGACAGTCTATAGTTCTCTGGATTTGTTTCCATTTCTCACCTGTGGTTAACGGAAATCATACTGTACTAGGGCTTTTTTTTGGGGGGGGGGGCAAAAATGGTATCCATTTCCCAATTGATTGTTTGGATAAAGAATTTGTGTGAGCTGTTTCCAAACAGGTCGATGAGACATGATGATCAAGAAATATGCGTGGCATAAATTTTTGATCTGAAGGTTTCAAGGCAAGTGTCCCCTTTTCATGAGAAGATGGAAGACTTGTGCTCCTTTTATTAATGGGACTCTGGTCTCTCTTGAAACCACAAACCAACCAAAAAGGCCCAGCAGCATTTCTTGTGTATAGTTACTCATCTCCTTAAATGTTGCAAAAACCCGAAGGGATAGGAAAACCAGAAAAGGGGAGGGTGGAAGTTGGTGATTTCGGAAATCCAGTGACTAACTGCTTGTGCTGACTAATACCAGTGGACTCATAATGAGTAACAATAGTGAATTTAGAAGGGATATAAGTAGAAGGAGAGCTATTTAAAGGTTGCTTTAATACCAAAGACCGCTGAATTGGTCCCACAAGTAAGTAAGTAAGATTCCCTTTGGGAAATTTGGAAATAGTTCATCCAGTTCGCCCCTCCAAAGTTCTGTCTCTCCTTTATCTCCAGGAGTCATCTTGAGGAAGTTAGATACCGGTTCTTGCAAGTATGGCTCCTTTCCCACTTGGCTTCTTGGGGGGAGAATTCTGGGCACATGAGCTTGCTTTTGTGGTTTTGCATTGAAGAAACGCCAGGGGTGTCCACTGAGGAGAACGACCAATTGATTTAAAAAAAAAAATGTTGGTAGTGGTGCCTGTGAACTAGAAATAAGGGTTTGCTGGAATTTATTTTCTCAGTTTTTGTTTCTAATCCTGGCATAAAAATACAAGACCTGACCGACCTGTCCTTTTCAATCGCAATTTTTAAAGCTGAAAATGATAGCAGATAAATAGAGCAGCAATACAACTGACCAAAAGGTGCAAAGATGGGAAAGTCTATTGTGGGATTTCCAGTTATCTGAGTGTCAACCAGGAAATGTTTCTATTTTTTTTTCTTTAAATTGTTGAAAATGTTTTTACATGTTCATTTTCCTTGAAACTCCTTTTTCCTAATTCCGCTTGATGCTGAGATGTAAAGGGACTGGCTGTCATTTCCTGTCGTGTAAGGATGTAATAGGTTGTGTTTTTATTTATTTATTTTTTGAAGATTTTATTTATTTGCGAGACCGAGAGAGTGAGAAAGAGAGAGCATGAGCAGGAGGTGGGGCAGAGGGAGAGGGAGAAGCTGGCTCCCCACTGAGCAGGGAACCTCTGCCTTTGAGGGCTCTATCTCTGAGATGGTGACCTAAACCAAAGGCAGACACTTAACCAACTGAGCCACCCAGGTGCCACCCTCCCCCATTTTATTTTTATTGATACTAATTATTGACTGGTCTCTTGTACTAATTAGACTTAAAATCACTGAGGCCAAGGCCATCATGTGGGTCATTACATTACCAGCACCCACCTAACCACATGCCTAGCACATAGTAGTAGGCACTTACTCGTGGATCAAAGAAATAAAATCATGGATCCTATATTAAAAATGGATTTATCTAGGTAGTGTCTTGGGGATTATGATATCTTATAGGATTTTTTCTTAAAGGATCTCAAACTCCCTTAAATCTAGAACATGACTGCCTAATTCAGTTTTAAGCTAAAATCTTTAATGAGTTTATTTTCTCATTGCTTTTTTTTTTTTGAAAGTTTAATTATTTATCTTTAGGAATCTCTGCATCAAGTGTGGGGCTTGAACTCATGACCCAGAGGTCAAGTCCCATGTTCTACCAACTGAGCCAGTCAGGCGCTCCTCCCATTGTTTTTCTTGTTATCTTTTTTTCTCTCAGTATTTGGGACTGCCAGGCATTTAGGTTACTCATGCATTTTAGAAGTATATATACAAATAATATATAATTTATAATCTATATAACATAAACATATATTATAATTATATATGGGTATTTCCCCCTTTTAGTATAAGTAAGAAAATCTCAAAAGGCATGAATTTGAACAGCATGAATAGAGATGACAAAACCTCAGATTTCTCCAGAGAAGATATTATCTGAAGGTCTTTGAACAATTAATTGAATGGGATATTTATTTAAATAAATTCAAGTCCATAGGCAAGTTCATGAGCAATTTTGCTTTTTGAAGTAATCTAATGGTTTAGAAATAATGAATTGAAATTCTTGTTAAAGCATATGAGTTTCTCTCACTTTAATTTCTTCAACATGAGAAAGCATATCCTTGCACGTAAAGCTGGAGATAGTTTAAGTAATTTTGTCTTAAATTTAGCAGGCTTATTTTTCAGCTAGAGGTGCAGAGAGCAGAGTCATGAAATACCATTCCCTCCAAAGTGGTGGTTAATTTAGATGAAGTTTTGGAGCAGCAGAAGAAACATACTGTAGAGCTTGGTGCTGTCTTTAAGAAAAATCTCATCTAGAAATTTTGCTTTCACAATTAGAGCAAATTGTTTCTATAAATAAATAGTTTGTAAGATCCAATTTGGTTATTGTGTTCTATCCTTTATAGATTTTGTTGCTTATATGAGAATGAGAAACAAATAGAGGGATTTATATGGACATTTGGTTGAAGAGTCACCTTGGGCTTTTGTATGCCACCTTAAATCTAAATTATGGGCATTTCGTGTTTTTATATCTGTTGGTTTGGGCTGCGGCCAGGTGTTAAAACCATTGTCTCTTTTCTGTAGAATCACTATTTCCAGTTCATTCTGAAGTACTATAAATGTTCATCCTGTAACTTTCAGAGATCGAATGCTTTCCAATCTTATCTAAGTTCAGAACTTCAGAAATAGGTTAGTGAACAGCATGACTCTATTTTCATTTTGATATATAAGCACCCGCAAGGGGGTTTAATCCTTTAAAAAAATTCACATTAGTGATGCTTGAAATATCTTTCCTAAAATCAAACTTCAGAATGGAATGTAACTCAGCGTTTTGGGTTTATTCTAGCTTCTCAGCAGAGAGCAGTGGCAAGGAGTGCGGGTGACAGATGTTTTTCAAGGAGGTTACTGAATGCACCAGGAAATGCTGCAGATAAATAAGATTGAAGTGCAAAAGCCATACCATACTGGAGCTGATGGACTCCTTAGGTATTTGCAGGAGGATGGGAAGTGTGTGTGTGTGTGTGTGTGTGTGTGTGTGAGTGAGTGATTATGTTATTGTTGTTCTTGTGGTCAGTTTTTTTAGAGAAAAAGTGGGGAAGGGCAGAGGGAGAGAAAGAGAGTGAATCCCAAGCAGGCTCCACACCCAGCACATGAGCCCTGTGCAGGGCTCCCATCTCACAACCCTGAGATCATGACCTCAGCTGAAATCAGGAGTTGGGATGCTTAACCAACTAAGCCACTCAGGCTCCCCAAGGTTGGGAAATTTCTTTCTTTCTTTAAAATATTGTATCTATTTATTTATTTATTTATTTATCAGAGAGAGAGAGAGAGAGAGAGAGAGCGCGAGCGTGTGTGCAGGTGAGCACTGGCAGGCAGAGGCAGAGAGAAGCAGGCTCCTCGCTGAGCAGGAAACCCGATGCAGAGCTTGATCCCAGGACCCGGAGCGGAAGGCACCTGCTTAACGGACTGAGCCACCCAGGCGTCCAAAGGATGGGAAGTTTTTAATGTCGGTCACCACTGAAGGGCATGGGTTGCTTCAGACTGTAGAAGAGGGTGTGGCACAAAGTAAGAGCTCAAGAAATGTGTTGAATGATGGAATTCATTAAACCTTACCTTAAAATTTTGGAATGCTAATGAAGCATGAATCTTGAAAGAAGACATTTCAAGAAAATAAGGCAAACATTGTTTTATGTAGTGAGAGTCAAGCCATAGAATCCATTGTACAAAGATGGTGCCCATTGATGCTATGAAATAGCCTCAAGAAAAATTGCTGTCAGGTGTTGATGGAAGGGAGGTGAGAGGTGTCTCTGGTAACTGAAAAAAATACGGCGCCATCTAGTGGAACCATTTCACTAGTGGTGTGTTGTTTTGTGTTAAATACTTTTAGAAGATTTAGGTTCTTCATAAAATCTATAACTGATTTTCTTTCTCAGAGAGTGTTATTTTTTAAAAGATTTTATTTATTTGGCAGACAGAGATCACAAGTAGGCAGAGAAGCAGGCAGAGAGAGAGAGAGGAAGAAGCAGTCTCCCTGCAGAGCAGAGAGCCCGATGTGGGACTCGATCCCACGACCCTGAGATCATGACCTGAGCCGAAGGAAAAGGCTTAACCCACTGAGCCACCCAGGTGCCCAAGAGTGTTATTTTTAAGATTTTATTTATTTATTTGAGAGAAAGTATGAGTGTGGGGAGGGGCATTTTACTCCTCCCCCCAATCTTTTTTTTTTTTTTTTTTTAAGATTTTCTTTTTAAGTAATCTCTGCATCCAACCTGGGGCTTGAACTCATGACCATGAGATCCAGCTCTACTAGCTGAGCCAGCCAGTCATCTCTTTTTTTAAAAAAAAACCCTCAATCTATTAAAATCACTTTTTGTATTTGCCAAGTGCTTTTAGAAAGTTCTACTTGTTTTGAAAAGTAGTGAGAGGCAGGAATGAATCTTTGACAATTTTCTCATTTTACTTAACAGAAAATGGAGTCAGAGGGGAGTTTTCTATTTTGCCTTCACTTGAATATCAGTTTCATGCACACTGGAAGGTGGAAAAAAGGACAACAGATTACATAGCAATTGAAAAGTAAACCTCATTTTACCAACATTTTTTTATTAGGACAGTGACTGAAATTTAAAATGAAAGACAAATCCTCTAAAATTTTATACTGTTGAATAAATCAAATGTTTTATTCCTCAAAAGTTGGTATCTTCAGTGCTTTCAAATGCTCTCAAAATGTGTCCCATATTATTTACATAGTTTTTGTAAGCAATAACTATCAATTTCAAGAGTTTCAAAGTCACTTTGCATAAAGTGTTTTGTTTATAGAAACAAATACTTGTATTACAAGATACTTTAAAAATACAAGTGGTTTCTTTTTGTCCTTAAACATGTTATCTTGCTCTCCAATTAATGTAATGGTTTGAGGAATCATGATTAAGGTTAGATGCTGAGTAGGAAAGATGAACATGACAAGTTGAGGGACACAGTGTGCAGCTTATTTTATTGGTTTATGGCTTCATTATCCAGAATACTGCCTTTTGCGCTGTGTGAGTATCTCTTGACTCTTATGACCACGGTGAATTCTGGTGTACCTGAAAGTAGTGGAAAGGTCTAGAATTTCCACAGAGGATATAACATTTTCCTTTAGGGCTGCCCCCACACCTACCTTTCTCAGATCAATTCCAGTGTGGAGGTGCCATTTAAAATGAAACTGCCTTCTAAAGAAAGAGGACTGACACAGGAAATCCTTCCTTGGCCAACGGAAGACCAGCTTATTCAGAAAACTCATCATCAGGTTGATGTTGGCATGAGGGAAGGATGGGTGATTCGAAGATGCCAACGGTCTTTTGAGCTGTGGTCTGCCCATAAAGCCGCCAAGCTTGCGGAGGTTGTGGGACTTTGGGAAGCCAGAGTGTCTGCTTTCTCAAAATGCTTCACTTGACTGGGAAGTAACATGGTGCTGCCTTTCCATGAACTGTGTGACTGGACCTTCTACATTTTTTGCTCAATCCAAGTTATTTGAGAGTTAAACACAAAGCAGAATTGCCTGCTGTCAAGTCTACCTTAGAGACATAGAGAAATCAGTGTTTCAGGTTTCTTATCTACTGTTAGGAACCCTTCTCTCATTTCCTTGATCCCAGGCAACCCAAAGCGGGTATCGGTAGGCATTTTAAGTTTCTTCTCACCTTGTGACTTCTTGGCTGACAGAAATAAATTAGCATGTAGTATTTATTCATATATGTAGCTGTTAGCTATTACTCCTTACGGGTAAAGTAGTTGAAACTTAACCAAAGCTTTGAGGAGGTCGTAACGGAAGGCCACGGACTTAACCATTTTAGGTTTGTGAACATTTGAACAAGTGAGCAATTTGCTGCTGCTTGTTTGCTACCCACACTGGGGCCAGCCCTGCCAGTGTCTAATCACATGAGAAGCATGCAAAGTAAATCTTAGAAAAACTACTTATTATAAATATGGTTTCCTCTAGAAGACAGGAAGCAAGCATTTAGCAGGCCTGTGACTGAAAGAAGGCATTTCCAAATGAAGCCGTCCTAGATAGATTGTATGCTGTCTTGTGAACGGAACTTAAGAGCCACGTGTCCACATTCTGAAGGCTATGGGAGAGATCAAGAACTTGCCCATTTGACTCTATGCTTCTAGAAATTTGTAGATCTGTGTGTCCATTCTGGACTGGGGCCATAAATGATTTTGACATTAATAAGAAATTTTTTGTGTTAATGTTTAGTAAGATTGTCATTATTTTTCATGTACCTCCATATTTTATTTTCATAGCTTGAGTTTAGCATGAAGCATTTTCCTCCAAGTGCACATATTTTTGCATTTTTATTTTTTTAAGTAAGCTGTGTGCCCAGTGTGGGGCTTGAACTCACGACCCCAAGATAAGGATCATGTGCTCTACTGGCTGAGCCAGCCAGGCACCCTGTCCTTAAGCATTTTTAATAGCATTTTGGTTCCCTTTTCTATATTTTTTCTCTTAGAGTCAGGTGAAAAATTGTATTGGTTCTTCTTGCAGTTGTTAATAAGTAAACATTTCTTTGTTCTTTCTTTTTTTCCAAGTAGGCTCCACGCTGGAGCCCAGTGTGGGGTTTGAACTCATGACCCTGAGATCAGGTCTGGACTGAAACCAAGAGTCAAACCCAACGCTTAACCGACTAGGTCACCCAGGCGCCCCTTTTTGTGCTTTTTAAGGAGAACTTCCTAAAATGGTGGAAGTCAGACATTTTAAGCATAGCGTTGAACTGTGAGGAAGCCAGTTGGAGTGACAAAGGAGGGGTTCATGCTCCGCTTAGAAATACAGAGACATCAAATATCACTTGGCAGGCCCTTTGTACATACTTAGTGTAAACCCACTTAGTACAAATGAATTTTCTTTGACTCTCTCAACATAGCTGCTTTGTTAACTTTGGACTACAGTAACAGTTACTTGGTTTTTAAAAATGGACTTTCACCACTGCAAATCAAGAATCCTTGAAGCAGTTACAGGATAAGGCTCTTGTAACCAACAGGCTGTTCCATTGTCCCCTAGGTTGGTCACTGCTCTATGCTTGAGTCCTTATGTTCTGTGGGTGAGCGGTCGCTCTGTTTCTGTACAGTTCTTAGTGCTTAGTCAATGTTGGACATTGTGGCTACAATGGGCTGTGGCTACACTGTGGCTACATTGGGTTCCCAGAGGTAATATGGAGTCAAAGGCTTATGAAAGAGTCTGTAGAGCGTTTAATAAATGCTAAGGCTTTCTCTGGATTGGAATTTATGAAAAAGACATTTTTCTTCATGGACGCTAAATCCTGCGTGCTTTTAACAGAGGCCTGGTTGGGGCTCAATTTGTTTTCATGACTTTTCCTTTGTTATTATTTGACAGTGTTACAAAACGAGGCCTTTGCTGCTATGTTAACTTGATTGTAATTTGTATGTGTCACAGAAGGACATGCTGTTCTTCATCAATACTAAGTCAGAGCATACTTTACACCTTGGATTTTCTTTAGTCAACACCTTGCACTCAGCTGTGGACTAAGTGAGGGTGTTGAGATGAGCCGTGGGTGCTGGGTAAGCTATTTACTTGATACGGCGTCTGGAACAGCTTCATACTTTGCAAAAGAGTTTCCAGCTTATAAGAAGATGGATTCTATCTTAAGACAGGCCTTGGCTAATAGGAGAGAGGTTTGTGGGTCTCTGGGGAGTAGAGTTCCGGAGATTTGATTCAAAGAAAGGGGAGGGAGGGATGTGGTCCTGTCCCGTTTTGGGGTGAACCAGGTGTCTAGGAAGTTTTCCTTTAAGCCTGCTTTTACTCACTTGTCTCATTGTTTTAAAACCCTGCTCCCTCTGACCCTTCTCAGGAACCACATATTAAACGATAAGCGTATTTGGTAATTAAATACTTAACAGCAATTGCTGGTTTCAGAAGAGAAGCTAGGTGTTTCAGAGTTTGCTAGATCCGTCCCTCCTTTTTTTTTTTTTTAAACAGATGGAGAAACTGAGTCCTGAAAGGTTGTGACAGCCTTGAAGGTTCTACAAAGAACTGAAGTAGCATATGGCTCATCTAGAAGGTAAAGATGAGAAGAGCTTCTGCTTGATGGGCACTTTCTTGAAGAGATATACTTTTGCTCAGCTTGGTGAGTATTACCCTTCTGATTATATCACTTACAATTTTTAAAAAATATGTTAAACTTAATTGAAAAAATCCATGTGTTGCTTTTAAAATGGAGGCTTTCGGTAGCGTTTAGATCTATCCATATGTTACGGTTTAGGCCAGATTAACCAGCCAATTTCAGATGTGTTTTTTTGGAAAGCTTAGATGTATAATCACTCGAATTTTCTGTCAAATCACAGCTTGTAGAAGCTATTTCCAAACGGCCTTTCATTTACTGGTTAAATTAAGACTGCTCCTCGGGGCACCTGGCTGGCTCAGTGAGAGGAGCGTGTGACTCTTGATCTCAGGGTTGTGAGTTCGGGCCCCACGCTGGGTGTAGAGATTACTTGAAAAAAAACTAAAAAAAAAAAAAAAAAAGAGAGATAGAGGGAGAGAGAGAGAGAGAGAGAGAGAGAGAGGCTTCTTTGAGAAAGAGATGTGCTCTTAATTGGGGTGGGCCAGCCTTCTCTGAGGTTCCCTGTGTCCTGACTGCTTCCTTTTTGCTGTCCCTCTGTTCGAATGTACCTGGGCTCCTGGTGGGCCCAGGGGCCTAAGTCCAGGGGAAGAACCCCACCAGGCAGCTCTGTCCTCTTCCCACATACTACTGGAGAGTCACAGTGACCACATCACCTGCCAGCAAGGCTCTCCTGGGGTTCTGATCTGTCACTGGGGTAGAGAATTCTTATAACAAATGAAGGACTCCTTTCTTTGGGAAGAAGCTCAGAAAGTGACATAGGTAATATAAACTTATAGTTGCAATCCATGTTTAAGGTCAGAGGAGAATATGGGAGTTTTTCTCCTACACTCTCATGGGTCTTCCTTTGTTGAACACCCATTGTGTGCCAGGCTGTAAAAAGTCTGACCATATTTTTTTTTTTTAAAGATTTTACTTATTTTGACAGAGAGAGACACAGGGAGAGAGGGAACGCAAGCAGCAGGGAGCTGGAGAGGGAGAAGGAGGCTCCCCTCCCAGTTGAACAGGGAGCCCGATGCGGGGCTTGATCCCAGGATGCTGGGTCATGACCTGAGCTGAAGGCAGACACCTAACAGCTGAGCCACTCAGGCGCCCCAAAAGTCTGACCATATTTAAGTTCATAGTGTGACACTGTGAGGAGAAGATTATGGCCTTATGTTAGGTATGAGGTCATAGATACTTAGGAGAAAGGTGTTCAGAACTGTCACATGCCTAAGATCACACAGTTAGTAAACAGTAGAGGTTATTGGTTAGTTCTGCTTGTCTGTTTTCACCAACCTATTCTAAGAAAAAAAATAGCGAAGTAGATGTTTGATTTGCTATTCCCTTTCTTACTTGTATATCAGTGTGAATAATAACATAGTCATCTTTCAAGGCATATATTTTTGGTTTTGCACAATTTCTGTCTGATAATCAAACTGTGTGTTTATTAAAAAAATGTTTTTTTGAAGTTGCACTATATGTCATAGACTCTGCTAGGGGCTCCGGATACCGCAGGAAATGTATATAAAATTAAGTATCATTCTTACCAAGTCCGGAGATAAAACTAGAAGGTTTATCTGTGCATATGTCATCATGTTCTTTATTGACTATCAAGGTGTTGAAACAAAGAGCCCAAGATTGTCATTTTCCCACTGACTCAATAGAATTACTAAACTAACTGGGTCCTTCTTGAGGTTACTTAGTCAGCTCCTGAGGGTCTGGGGGAAATTCAAGCTAAATCATTCTCTTATTAACAATTTTTAAGGAGGGAAGTGCCATTAAGCTTTTAAGGTAGCTGTTGATTTAGACTCGCACAGCTGTGATGATGAGAAATGATTTCTGTCCCATTAGAGCTGGCTGGTATAAACGTGTGTTTTAAGCTGAATACATTTGGAAATCTTAATTTCTCTACCTTTGACCAAAATAACCATCCTTCAGAGGTTTTGAATTGACAAGCAGAGAGCCCCGGCAGGTGGTGGGACACCTGTTTGGTACTGTTGTGGTGGAATCCTCCTACTCACTGTGGTGACCAATCTCTGACGTTACTCCTGTTTCTCTGTCCCAGACTTCGGTCAGTTAGTGCAACTGTGCAATGTGGTTTAGAAGCTCCTAGGAACATCTCTTCTCGTAGTTCTCTCGGGTTCCTCATAGGTGTCTTAACTTTTTTTTTCTTCCAGAACATTCTGTGCTTCATACAGAATTACATGCCTACTTTTGTTTGTTTGTTTGTTTGTTTGTTTTTGTTCTGTTGATTGCTCTGGAGAAAAGAGCCTGACCTCCTGTTACAATAGAATCATCAGACTGGAGTCTGTTTTATCAAGCTCTCCCCGTATGGGAATTTACCACCTGTAAAACTATGTTCACCTCAGGTCTCTGACTATGTTTGCGTTTATGCCTTGAAAGTAGAGGGGGGAAATTGGAGACCCTTTAAATACTCCTGTCAGGAGAGGACCAGTTGTAGGGGAAACCTCTCCCCAAAGAAAAACTTGATCAGATGTTTATGGTAAAGTTTCAATTTCTGAGATAAGTTAGAAGCTGTATCTGTGCACATTTCTTTCTGTCCTTTCTTCACTGTGGAGGTATTGAAACACGGAATCCTAGGTTCAGTCCCTGCTCTGCAGAACTACCCCGTTTACTCAGCAGGGAACTTTTGCTCTCTCGAGTATGTCGTGCTGGTTGCTGAAGCCTGTTTCAGGGCCTTTGTGGTTCCGGGGCTATTTCCCCCACAGTATCTGGGTCATGCTTGGCTTGAACAATGGCTCCTTCATCTTGGTTCAACAAAGTGCCTAGGGCTGGAATCATTATTTTTTTGCAATGTCCGTCTTTTTGTCTTAGCTCCTTGGTCTGCTACTCATGTGACATTCTCCATGTGCTTATCTGAGATTGTGCTTCAGATACAGGACTAAAGCACTTTCTAGGTGGTACACTTCAACAACAGGAAATTTATTTAACCACCAAAAGATCTCATACAACCATTCATCAGGTGAAATTTTTCCATTGGCACCACTATGACTCACTCTAGTGCTGGCGGTGGTGGGTTGTATCTTGAGAAGCGTTTAGAAGACCGTGTATTTACACTCCCTGCATTTCTCCTTAGTAACTTGACACTCATTTCTATTTCTCTGTGTCATTGTTTCATGTCCGTATTCTCTACTGAAGGTCAAATTCTGTGATACCAGGAGCTGTCATCGTATTGCCTCACATACACAGTAGCTGTCTAGTCAACACTTGCTGTTCTGCAGAAAATAAAGAGCACTTGAACTGGGACCCTGGAACTTGGGCTCCGGTCCCATTTTTACCTCAACAAGTCTAGGACCTTGAGCCACTCACTTCCCATGTCTAGAACAGTCTCCTCATCTTGTGAAATAAGGCCATGGGCAGGGAGATTCATGAGGTCGCTTTCGGCATTATGAGTCTCGGTTTGTGTCTGACTAAATGGAGGAAGAATTGCAGCCAGCCAGTCAGTTGAATGCCACGACTTTGTTTCCATACCCAGGCTGAGAGCATGGAAGTGTCCTGCCTTGGGCTGGGAATGGCTGGCCCACTGCCTTCTCGAGAAGTCTGTGCCAGAACCCGAGTCACCTCCTTTGGGACATCTGAGGGCAGTGTTTTCCAAACTTTTTCCTGTAGCAGCTGCCTTCTCTTCACAATAATAAAAGATTTAAAAAAGATTGAACATTATATGTGGGGGAGAAGCCATGTTGGTGCTTAGCCTGTCCCTGGGTATATGCGATGTATAAGAGGGAAGAATCTGAGAAGGCGGTTCAGAGCGTACTCGCTCTGGTTGGAGAGGGTGTAGAGACCCTGTGGCCTTCCCTGGCCAGCTCTACACTTAGACTTAACCCCACCTCCCATACCTACCTGATAACCCCCAGTATCCCCTCTACCCCCATGGTTCCCAGCTCTCATCATAGAACAGCATTCTGGCCTGGCCAGGTGATAGGCATTTGGGTGACCGTAGTCACTGTACGGGCCTAGTGGTGTGGGACGGGCCAGTCTCAGAAACAAGAAATCTGCGATTTACCCCCTCAGCACCCTTCCCTGAGCCTCCCTGAAACTGCCCCTGCTGTTACCTGATTACTGCCAAGAAGGCTGGAAACCTCTCTGCGACAGTCTGAAAGGTCCTGGATCAGATTGTCTCTTCTCTGATCCGGGACAAGTCAAACAGTCCAATAAGGTTTTTTTACACCCATTCCTAAAAAACCCACAACCTATCCAAACACACTGGAGTTGAAATCTATAACCTCTGCAGTCCTATAGTCCTTAGTAAAACCGGATTCATGGTTTGAAACCTTCTGAAAAAGACATTTCCAGTCCCAGATGGTTTCACCAATAAATTCTAACACACATTTCAGACCTAACACCAGTTTTTAGACCATGTCTTTGAGAACAAGAGAGTAAACTTGCCAGTTTATTTCACAAGGCCAGCATTATTGATACCAAAAGATGGTAAAAAGCAAAAACAACAGTGACAAACCCACAGACCAATATCTTCATGAACACGGACCAAAGGAGATTCTAGAAAGGATGTCAGCAATATTGTCAAATTTATGTGTATGTAGTTGTTCTGTTCCTCTGTCCTTTTAATGTCAGTGGGATCCGCAGTCATACTCCACCCCATCTTACATTAGTAAGAAATGAGTTTTTTCCTTATCAGTCTTACCTAGAGGCTTAACAATGTTGATATTGTCAGAGAACTGGCTTTTGTTTTCATTGATTTCTTTCCCCCTATTTCTTAGCTTTCAATTTCAGTTATTTCTGCCCTTATCCTTAATATTTCCACATCTTCTTGTGTTGGATGTATTTTGCTCCTTATTTTCTAGTTTGTGCAGATGGAAACTCAGATTAGTGATTAGAGACCCTTCTTTTTTTCTAATATAAACATTTAATATAAATTTCCCTGGAAGCACCATTTTTAACTGCATGACACACATTTTGTTGTGTTGCATTTTTATTTTGTTCAGTACAAAAATTTTTTTCTCACTTGAAACTTTTTGACCCATATGTTATTTCGAGGTATGTTGTATAATTTCCAAGAATTTAGAAATTTCCCTTTTCTCTGTTTTTTGTTTCTCTTTTTGTTCTCTTTTGATTTCTAGTTTAATTTCATTATGATCAGAAGACATACTTCGTATTGTTTCAATTCTTTTCAATTTGTTTAAGTTTTATACTTCAGGGTCTGGTTAGTCTTGGTGAATGTTTTATGAGTACTTTAAAAGAATACATATTCTGTTTTTGTTACTGTTTTGTAAATTCTCAATTCAGTTGGTTGGTGGTATTTTCTGTTTATTATTTCTATATTATTGAGAGTGGAATGTCAAAGCTTTCAACTATGACTTTAGATTGATCTCTTTCTCCTTTGAATTGTCAGTTTTGGCTACCTTTATTCTGAAGGTTTGCTGTTGGGTACAACTGTATTTAGGATTGTCATGTCTTGTCAAGTTGACCCTTTTAACATTATGTAATATCTTTCTTTGTCCCTGGCAATGACATTGTCTTTGCTTTGAAGTCAATTTATTTTGTGTGTGTGTGTGTGTGTGTGTGTATAAAATAAGATTTTTATTTTTTTTTAACTAATCTCTATACCAGCCTGGGGCTCAAACCCATAACCCCAAGATCAAGAGTTGCATGCCCCAATGACTGGACCAGCCAGGTGCACACACCCCCCCCCGCCCCCCCCGCCACCTGACTCTAGCTTTCTTTGGAATGGTTGTGCATGTTAATACCTTTCTCTTCCTTTTACTTATTAACCTATCTACTAACACTGTATTTCAAGTGAGGTTTTTTTTTTTTTTTTTTTTTTTAAGATCTTGTGTATTTCAAGGAGAGAGCACAAGAGCATGAGCAGGGGGAGAGGGAGGGGAGAGAGGGAGAAGGAGCAGCAGACTCCCTGCTGAGTAAAGAGCCCATTGCCAGACCCTGGGATCGTGATGCTTAATCGTCTGAGCCACCCAGGCACCCGTCAAGTGAGTTTTTTGAAGATACAGTTGGTTCCTATTTTTAAATTCATTCTCACAGTCTCTGTCCTTTAATTTACCTGTGTAGACCATTTTAATTGAGCATAATTATTGATATGCTTGGATTTATGCCTACCTATTTGCTAGCGTTTTATTTTTAATTGACGTCTTGTGTGTCTCCTCCTATCTTTTTTTTTTGTGTACGTGTGCCTGCTGTAAGGATTACAATGTCCATACTTTACAGGAGATTGGGATTCAGCATTTTACCACTTTAAGTGGACTATGGGCACCTTACCACTCTTGTTTTGTTACATTTTTCTTAGGGTTACAGTGGCATACACTGAAAACCCCATAGACCATGTTCTAATTTTTGCTTTCAACAAAGAACTTAAGAGGAGAAGTACAGTGTTTTATATTTACCCAGATGTTTACCATTTCTGCTGCTCTTTCTTAATTCCTGATGTTCCGTGTTTCCTTGTGGTATCATTTCCCTTTTGTCTAAAGAGCTTTCTTTAGCTATCATCTTAGAGGAAGTCAGCTGCCAGTAAGTGATCTTAGTTTTCCTTCATCTGCGAGTGTCTATATTTTACCTTCATTCCTGAAAGATCTATTTGCTGGATATAGAATTCTGTGTTGGCAGTTCTTTCCTGAGGAGAGCTTAAAATATATCGGGCCACTTCTCTCTCTCATGGATGGTTTCTAGTAAGGAATCCATGGCCATTTGAGTTTTTGTGCTTAGAGGTAATATGTCACTTTTTCCTCTCCCTGCTTTCAAGATTGTTTTGTGTCTCGTTTTCAGCAGATTTTTCTTTGGGATTATCCTAGGGGCGGTTTACTCTGCTTTTTGAATTTGTAGATTTATGTCTCTTGGGAAATTTAGCAGGCCTTCCACCACTAGTTTGTTATATTTTGTTTCTGCAGTGCACCATTGCTCTCTTTTTTGGACTTCGTGACACAAATGGCAGACCTTCTGTTATTGTCCCTTGAACCCCTGGGGCTCTGTTGTTTTGTTTTAGATCTTTTTTTTTCTCTTTGTTGTTCACATTGGCCAATTTCTGTGGCTCTCTCTTCAAGTTTGTGGATTCTTCTCTTCATGCTGCATTGAGCCCATCCAGGAAGATTTTAATTCAGTTATTTAATTTTTCAGTTCTAGAATTTCCAACAGTTCTTTATAGCTTCTGTATCTCTGCTCAGACTTCTGTTCTAATGTTGCTTTCAAGATGGTTTATGATTGGTTGCTGGTATATGCTATAATTGCTCTTTTCAAGTCTTTGTCAGATAGTTCAAACATCTGTGTCATCTCAGCATTGGCATCTGTTGATTGTCTTTTCCCATGCTGAGTAATTCTGGATTTTATCCAGGACATTTTGAATGTTATGTTATGAGGCTCTGGATCTTGTTTAAATCCCATGGAGAATGCTGATATTTTTGTTGTCACAGGCAGTCGATTTGGTTATGTTCACAGAACGAGTTCTAACCCAACTTTCTGTGAGCTGTGGTCCCAATGTCAGTTCAGTTGGCAAGGAATTGGCAGTGCTGTATGGACATGTTGGGTGGGTATGCCCTTTGGTGAGCCATCTGGGACATTGGCCTTTCTAGAATATTCTCGTAGTCTCAGGTGGGCTGTTGAGGATGAGATCCATGCATGCCAAGCTTGTGGGTGAGCTTGGGAGTTTATAAACCATTTATCTGGTGCCTTTCCTGAACTTCTCCCTCTACATAAGTTCTTCAATACTTTCCAATTCCATGGGGCTTCCCTTGGTCATTTAGCTAGAAGTCTTGGGATTTCATTACTGCCCTGCCATGAACTTCCACAGCTTTGCCCACGTCCCTGCACCAAGTGACAGGAGTACAGAGAATAAAAATTGGCATGGTTTTACCCATCTCCTCAGAGCCACAGCACTGCCGAACACAGAGGAAGGCTTTCATCCCTTGGGTCTGAACGGTCCTGCAGGCTCCCATTGCTGCAGGCTGCCATTGCAGGGGTTGTGACCCAAGAGAACAGGGCAAAGGAAAAAAGGTGGGGGATTGCCCCCACTCTCTGAGCATCAGGAGTTCTTAACTGCTCTGTGAGTCAGAGCTACTGGGCATCTCCAGGCTTGCTCTCTGTCAGTTCTCTGTGCCCGCCGACAGTGTGTGGGGTTCAGGCTTGGGGCATATGGGAGGAGAAAGTCATGGTAAACTCACTGGCAGGTGAGGTGAGGTGGTATTTCGAATTCCTCTCTTTCCTAATCTGGCTGCTACTATATACTTTCCAGAGTCCTCAAGTAGCTGCTCTGTGCAGTCTGTCCAGGTTTTTATAGTCTGGTTCGCTGGGAAAAACAGGGTGGAAGGTGCTCACTCTATTTTCTGTAGAACCGGAACCTCTGTGTCCATTTTTGAATGTGTAGAATAGGATGAGTATAAACAATGGATGCATTAAACTGCCTTATTTTAAGAAAGATTTTATTTATTTAGGAACAAGCACAAAGAGGGGTAGTGGCAGAGGGAGAGGGAGAAGTGGGCTCCCTGCTGAGGAGGTAGTCCAACACAGGCCTCGATCCCAAAACCCTGGGTCATGACCTGAGCGGAAGGCAGCCTGACCTGAGCGGAAGGCAGCCGCTGAGCCCACTGAGCCCTCCAGGCATCCCCAGTAACTGCTTCTTAATGTCACTCCGCCCAGCTTGACATCTTTGCTTGAGAAACTGACCTTAGGTTGCCCCCATGCATCTTTTAGGAGGAAGGCAGGGTTAATACTGCCAGTCATCTGATGAAATAAAAAAATCGCTTCTTTTTTTTTTAACTCTACGACTGAAAGTGAATGGGAGTATTTTTCTCATTACGCTATTTATTTAAATGAAAACTCTTTTTCAAAGACATAAGTTAATGCATCCAACTCAGAAGATTTCTGAAAGCCTTTTGGTCCATCCAACTAGATAAGGACCACGAAGAGAAGGCTTGTGGAGATCCAAATCCCAACAGGCACCCTCTCTGAGAAGGAAGGAAGTATTTCTTTTTTTTTTTTTATAATTTATTTGTTTGACAAACAGAGATCACAAGTAGGCAGAGAGGCAGGCAGAGAGAGAGGAGAGAGGAGGAAGCAGGCTCCCTGCTGAGCAGAGAGCCCGATGCGGGCGATCCCAGGACCCTGGGATCATGACCTGAGCTAAAGGCAGAGGCTTTAACCCACTGAGCCACCCAGGTGCCCCAGGAAAGAAGTATTTCTTCAACGAAGATCGCTTTGTCATGCTTCTGTACCCTGTGTGAGATGCCAGAAGCTGTATGTGCTTATAATTCCTGTAGAAGGAATTAGCGGGTAAGAGTTAAAATAGTTGCACTGGAATGGGAGAGCCCGCTTCCATGAAAATTCGTCCCCTATAGCTCAATGGCGAAAGGCGTCACTAGGGTGGGGAATGATGAAGACCTGTTATTCAGGAGGGGTGGGGAGCAGGAAGCTCTGCTGGTGTTAGAGGAGAATGGAATGTTTTAGGGAGCGGGGGTTTGTCATTTCCAGGAGCAGGGCGGGCAGCACGGTGGGAAGGTCTGGCTCCAGCTGGAGCCCACTCACAGGATGTCAGGGGGAAGTGTGACTAAGGTCACGGCCACGCCACGTGGTGGGCCAGCTGGAGCCAGAGCAGGGGCCACTGTGGCCACACATCCTGAGTTTCCATGGTCTAACGCAGTGGGTTTGAAAAGAAAGGGGGGATGGATGCAGGATGCTGGCTGGGCGTGCAGCGTGCGTGGGCTGTTCTGTCTTAAGTGACAGTGGGCGGAGATTACAGCATTTCATCTGCTTTTCCTTTGACACCTTTTAAAGATACAACCCACGGTTTTCAAGGGTTTATGCCTGGTGTCTGCCAGAGGGCTCTTAAACCTCTTCAGATCCTTAGGAGCCCAAGGAAGAATTTCATTGGAGTACTATTTGCAACAAACCTGGAAATGGAAAATTAGATGGAGAGTTCAAAATGCTGCTCCCATGAAGCAGTTTATGAGGGGTTATTTTGACATGTGTCTCGGAATTTTGAGACGCTTCCGTATCTGAAAAGTCTTACATACATTTCTCGTAACTTTTCTTTGGAGAAGGGCTGTTCAGAATGTGCAGCAGGTTACGTTTCAGAATTTTAACAGCTTTAGGCTGTTGTCATCCAGTTTTGACAGACTGAATGTGCACTTAGAGGAAATGGAATGTACTTTTAGTCACGGGAGTGCATTGTACCTAAGGAACTCAGGGTTTCAGCTGTGATTAATATTTCGCTGATGAGTTTTCAACTCTGTGCCATGCTCAAACTCTGCCTCTACTTGAACACTGCCTACTAGTTCTTTTATTTCCAAGATTTAAAAAATTTATTTATTAGAGAGAGAGAGAGAGAGATCCCAAGTAGGCAGAGAGGCAGGCGGGGAGGGGGGTGGGGAGCAGGTTCCCTGCTGAGCAGAGAGCCCAATGCGGGCCCAATTCCAGAACCCTGGGATCATGACCTGAGCCGAAGGCAGAGGCTTTAACCCACTGAGCCACCCAGGTGCCCCTAGTATTTGATTGTAAAATGATAAACTGAGCCCCAGAAAATCGGTCCGGGATTTTTACCCTCCATTTGCGAAGATATGAGAAGGTCTCACATGCACATTTTTAATTTCTTAGAGCAAAAAACATACTACTAAAAAGTATGAAGTATGACTCTTTCCTCCTTTCCTCCCACCCCCCAACAAATGATAAAATATGCTTTATGGAATGAGGAAAAGGGCTTTTCTTTACATGACTAGGTAGTTTGATTTCTAACCATTTGACTTCAAGTGTCACCATAGAAACATGGGTGGGAGGCTGTGAGTACTGTAGGCTGTTACTGTCAGACATCTCTGGCAAGAATTCATCGAAGTGTATAAAGCATTTCCTTTAAAGTGCTAAGTATTTATTTAGTTCCGGTGTTCTTCCTAAAAATTAAAGACTTGCATTCCTCCTACGGAGAGAAAAGATAGACGAAATCACAATCTTTAGTTCTAGTATTTTGAATGTAATTGGCATATTCAAAATATGTGCACTTACCTTCAAAATACGATTCCTGGAAGAGACAGGTGTCTGCTTGAGAAGCTGTGACTTCTTCAGCAGCAAGAAAAAGTGGGAACCCACCCACATTTCTTGAGTGCCTCTTTTGTGCCCTCCGGGAAGCAGCAGGTCACCCATTCTGCTTCTGGTTTCTTGAAGTCAGTTTGCAGAGTGGAAAGAAAGTTCATGAACAGGTTGATTGGTGTGGCTTTGGCTGGGTCAGGAATGATGAGAGAGAGAGAGAGAGAGAGAGAGGGAGGGAGGGAGAAGCTGCACAGATAGGTGTGTTTGGGGAATAGAGTTCTCAACTGAGGATGACTTTGTCCCCAGCGGACATTTGGTAGTATTTGTAGCTGTGATGGGGGCGGCGTGTGGAAATGCTGTTGGCATCTAATGGGTGGCGGAGACCAGGAATGCTGCTAAATATCCTGCAGTGCACAGGACAGCCCTCCCCATCCCCCCAACAACAAATGATTTGGTTCCAAATGTCAATAGTGCTGATGTTAAGCAACCTTGACTTAAAATTAACACAGAGAATAGCCATGAAAGCCAAGTCCTCCCTTCTTCACAGAGATGTATGGAAGACATTTTAGCTGGAATTCCTCCATCTTAGCAAATAACTCTATCTAAAGATTATTTCTAGATAGTTCTACTCTCACGAAGTAGATATTCTAGCTTACTAATAACAAAAGGATTTGCTTGTGATTTCTGGGCTTCAAATATTTTTTCGGTTTTCATTTTCAGGATACACTTCTTTTTCTCCAGTCCCAATTTCCTCCATTATAATTATGATTTCTACTTCTACTTGATCTCTTCATCATAGAGGTAATAATTAGCCGGTGACCATTCAGCGTGAAGTATTCTTTTGTCCTGGGTATTTGGAGCCTGCGATTATATTGCCCCTGAGACTCAGATACCATCAAGCAGTCAGGAGTGCTAGAGGGTGTGAGCATTGCTTAGGTCAATACCAAGCATAAGAAATAGTAGGGTCACAAAGTCAGAATATAATGCACTATAAGAGTTTGGCTTTGTTAGCATCAGGTGGCACGAGTATGTGGTTCTTGTTAAGAAAACAATGAAGTTCAACTGAAAAGAATTTTTTTTTGAAGTTTGTATATTCACTTATTTTTAGTCCTCTCTACACCCAGTTCGGGGCTCAAACTCACGGCCCTGAGATCTGGAGTCGCATGCTCTTCCGACTGAGCCAGCTGGGTGCGTCTGAATTCTATATATCGGGCGCCTGAGTGGCTCAGTGGGTTAAAGCCTCTGCCTTCGGCTCAGGTCATGATCTCAGGGTCCTAGGATCGAGTCTGGCATCGGGCTCTCTGCTCAGCAGGGAGCCTGCTTTCCCCTCTCTCTCTGCCTGCCTCTCTGCCTACTTGTGATCTCTCTCTCTCTGTGTCATATAAATAAATAAATTATTTAAAAAAATAAATTCTGTATATCGATGTTTAGCTTGTGCCTGGAGATCTGGAGATGGAGTTGCAAGACCTCAGCTGTTCAGGGGTCTTGGGCTCCCATCTGCCATCCTTTCTTCAGCATTCCAAGTGGTCATAGATTTGTAAAAGCTAATGTACCCATAGTGTCTGGCGCAGTCCATCATTCTTAGACATTCTGGAACACTTACTGCTGTTTAAAATGCCAGAACACTAAAATCAATGAAGAGATAGAATGGGACTAAGGCAAGAGAAGAAAGCTGGAGGCCGAGAAATGGAAGGTTTGTGAAGAATGGGAAGTGTCAAATACACCCCACCCAGGGGTGCTTTCTGCATGTCGGAAATGTATTTGAGCACCTAGCAAAGTGAGAGTTCTTTAGGCACTGGGGATGCAGTAGAGAGAGAGAAGGATAGGATTTAGCCCGAATTGAAAGGTAGAGGGAACAGCAGATAGAACATTCTAGTCTGTTGCTTTTATAAAATAAAACCATTTATCATAGTCCTGGGAGAAGAGCACAGGAAGTGTGCTTAATTACCTGAAAAGGAAGTATCTCCACCCTCTTCAGATAATATTGTAAAAAGATTCCTCCACTTTCTATCCCAACAGAGGTGTATATGGGAATAAAATAACACACAAGTAAAATGGTCTTCTCAGTTATAGACATTAACAGTCCATTTGGAAAAAAATAGAGACCCCCCTATATTACCATTTTAAAAAATCACTGAACATGGAATCTTAGGCCTTTGTTGTCGTGGTTGACTGAATATTAACCTTTTGCCTGCTAACAATTCAGATTCCACAGGAAAATACAAAACAGCCTCATTATTTAAAACGATATTTAGGGGCGCCTGGGTGGCTCAGTCATTTGAGCATCTCACTCTTGATTTCAGGTCAGATCATGATCAGGGTCCTGAAATCAAGCCTCTGCTTACCTCCTTATGCCCTGGGTGGAGCTCCTCGCTCAGCAAGGAGTCTGCTTGAGTTGGGTTGTCTACCTCTTTCCCTTTTTCCTCCCCCTCAATCTGTCTCAAATAAATAAACAAGCCTTAAAAAAACCTCCACAATATTTAAAAGATATACCCTTGGACCTGAAAAGACTTACATATTAATACTGCTCTTTATTCATTTTTCCTACTGATTTTTTTTTAAACTTACTGAGTGAGACAGAATCTACTTAAAAGCCTAAGTGATTTTTACTCAGGGACTGTTTTCTTCTTTGTTTCTCCTCAGTTTTAATCTCTCAAAGAACCTATTCCAGTTTTTTAGAAACTTGGCATGAGTTCTAACCTTTTATCTGCTTCTAACAGGGTGGCTCTGAGGGAGGCCCTTGCCCTCTAATACCAAGTTTGTTAACTATTAGAATGAGGGAGGAGAAAAAATGGTGGCCAGCAAGATTGGCAAAGATAAACCTCGAAGCCAGTTAAAGATAAGTGAAGTTCATTATGCTGTTCTCTCAACTTTTGTGCATGCTTTTAAGAAGTTCCATAATAGAAGTATATATTTTTTAAAGATCAGCAGAAATAGATAAAAGTGTTTCTTGTTCCAGCACTACCTTTGGTGTTCTTAAAAGGTCAGGGGGAAGATCTGAATATACTTCGAGGCCAAGTGCAAAGGCAGGCATGGTATGGGATCAGTTCAGGGTCTGTCTTTGGTTAGTGGAAGATGAAGGGAATAGGTGTGCGTGTTTGAAAGGTGATCAAAGTTCCTTAGCTGTGACTAGTGAGTCTTGACCCACCTAGGCCAGGCTTGCTTTCTTTTGGGGGGGGGCATTTTCAAAAGCGACTAAAAAAAAGTTTATTTAATTAATATCAACACCCAATGTGGGACTTGAACTCCCAACCCTGAGATCAAGAGTCATATGCTCTACCAACTTTTCCAAGGAAACCCATCTGTAGCGTATCCTCTTCAGCCCCAGTTTTTTTCCTTTCCCCTGAAAATTGGCCTGATCTTTCTGTTGTTCTGAGCAATGGTATTATGTTCCTAGACTAGATGTGGTACCATCGCCAAAGTCTTTAATGCTCTTAGCAAGATGATCAGGAACTTCTTCAGTCCTGGCATTCCTAGGACCTGCTAATTTCTGGGACACTTTGGTCTTTGCCCTGAAGCTCTGATTAGGTGTCTTCCTTTGGTGCTTACATTTCTGGAGCCAACTCCTCATTATGTTGTAAGAGTTGTTTCATTTTGATGTATGGGATACCCCTTAGGTAGAACTATTCCCTGGTGTTTCTTGAAACTCACTGATTACTCAAACATCATAGTCAAGTCCTGCCAGAGCTACTGAGGACAGTGACTTGGGGATCCATCTTAAAAACCTTAGAAATTCATTTTGTTCTATTTGTTCAAGAGATGTTCCTAGCAACCCCATGAGTATGCATGTGTGTCTCTTAGTTTTTCTGATAAGGACCAGGGCACTCTGAAGGGCAAAGACTCAGAGCCCAGGTCCTCCGCGCTTTCTGAGCCTGGAGACAGAGGAAGCGCCACCTACCAGCCTGATAGAGAATTGCAGTGCACTCCCCATTGACTTAGTGATAACGATTTTGTGTTAATAGTGACTTTGTGAGTAAGTTCTACATAGATTTCCCTTTACTTAGAACCTGCTACCCCATCTACTTCCCCCAAACTGCAGCCTTTCTCTAAAGGAGGAGAGGCAAAGAAGTTGGCTTACAGTTTGCTACCGAGACCAAAACTTGGCTCTCACATACTCATTTAAGCAATACATATTGGACACATGATGTACTAACGTTAGACTGTGGGCAAGATGCTGGGGCTGGTGTAGTAGGCAAGACAGACTCAGACCCCTCTTCTAATGTAGGAGTGCCCACCGGCCCGTTGGTATGTTCTCTTTGGCCCACACAACGCTGTAAGTGCTGCAGTGTTTTTCCCCCTCGTGAAACATTGGGAAACTTGGCCCCTTGGGACTATATTTCCACATGGCATAAATGTCAGAGAAGTGAGGGGGTGGTATTGAGAAATACCTACCGTGGTAAGCACAGGCTTACCAACTCTTTCATTGTATTCGGTATGTTAGCTCTTGGGAGGGGGGCCTCTGTGATTGCGAACCCCATCTTTATGTGCCTCCCTTCACTGCAATCCCCCTGTGACATAGGGAGCCTTGGGTGAGAGGCAGGACAGGAGGCCAGGTTGAAATGGGACATGTGGCTGCCAGTGGGTTCTCTCTGCCAGTCGGCAATGCTCTTGAGCTCTGCCCTTCATCCTGCCCTGCCCAGGTTGCTGCCCTACCACTCTCACCAGTGTTCAGGATTAGAATTTGCATCAGAAGGGGGATATTGTGGTGCCAGGTTATCTGGTCCTACACAATTGTCTGTCTTTGTGGCTCTTCCTGCCTAGCGCCCCCCCCTCCCCCTTTAACCTGCTCTTCAGTGCTGCTCACCTTTGAAAGCACACCTGCCTCTCCTTCTGGAGTGTTCGGAAGGCTGGGCACTGTTGGGCTTCAAGGCTAGGGGCCGCAGAGAATAGAGCTGCTTACAAGGGCTCCAGCTTCTACTTGATCACTTGGTTTGTTCTGTTTTTGCGTTTTGGGCTTTCTTGTAAATTTCCTTTGCAGAAAGTGTTGCAAAGCTCAAGGTATTGTCTCTTTCATTAATTGAGAATAATTTTATTAATTCATTGTCTTTCCTGATCTTCCTATCTGGTCTCTGTAATGGCATCTTGAATTCTGGAGGGCGGGGTCTCTGTCCTGTTGTGTTTCTCCCTGCCCAGAGCCCAGCCTGGGACTGTGCCAAGTAAGGTTAAAGAATAAATATCCGTTGCACAATCAAATCAGTATCCCGTTCCCGACTGTTAGCGCACAGAGTTTACAGGTGATACCAATTTAAATGTTAATAGCCCAAAAGACTCTTCTGAGGGCACATGCATTCCTTGCTCCTCTTAAAATTTGTATAGTTTTGAATATGGAAGCCATCCATACCGTCCTCTCTTGACATTTCCCTTTTCCGTCCGGTTCTGTCTCATTAAGTCTGGGGCTGAAAGTGAGGGACAGGTGGTGACAGACCTGGTTGGAACAAGCCTGGGAGCCTCGAGCCACCTGACGGTGAGGGGGGCAGGGAGGGCTGGACACTTGGATAGCATTCAAGATGGAGACCACAGCCCTCTCAGAAATGCCCTGGAGACACCCGGACTCTCCCTGCTGAGAAACACTATCCTTACAACATGGCCTCTCCAACAAGGCAACTGATACCCACGAGGGGAGACCCCACATCCCCGTGCAAGGTGGAGGGATGACTGACTGGCACTCGGGAACTCGGGAGTCCTGGTTTCCTTGCTAACCCCACCATATCCTATTTACTTAACCTTCCGTGGTCAGCGGCCGCTTTTAGGACTGCTTCTAGTTTTAGGGATTAAATATGGGCGAGTCCTCACAGCACGATTTCCCATAGGTTCTAGATCTCTCGTCCCTGACTCAGCAAACAGTGCTTTATGCCAGTGCACACATACCATTTATCTTAAGTCTCCACCCGGCCCTAAAATGTGAATTTTGTATTGTAGTCTGCATTAGATGTCTATGCATTTGGGTTAAAACAACTGAAAATTATCTTTGTGAATCCCATTATTTACCATCCTCAAATTTTGGAGTACGATTGACATGCCAGGGATACATGACATGCTGAGTCCCTGGTTTGGTGAATTTCCAAGAGGGTCCTCCTGCTACTTCTGTGTAATTTTTTTTTCCCTCTTTCTAGTCTGTGTAAATTTTTTTTTTTTTTTTTTTTTTTTTGGTGGTGAGTTTCAAATTCCAGGGTGGAGAATATGACTTTATAATAATTATCGCATAGAGCAATTTTCTTTATCCTCTTGGTAACTCTATGAAATAGATTCTGTTACCTTCCTCCATTTTACAGATGAGAAAACCAGCACAGGGATGTTCAGTAAGTTGCTTAAAGTTGGTTCCTAAATGGTGAGGCTGGGATTTGACCCTGAACCTGTGCTCTTGACCTTACTCTGCTGTCTGCCTGTGGAGTAAACTAAGCCAGGGCAATTGATTTGTTTTGTGTCATTAATAACGGTTCGGATTTTGGTGCTGCTTTTCACAGCCACCGCGTGACTAATTTTTAATGTCAGTTCCAGCTAACGTATTTCTCTAGAATGCAAGAGGCTCAATTGTTGGGTTTTACATCTTCAGTTAGCAAGAACTTGGCCAGCCTCACGACTGTGGCCATGGATAGACTCTGCCCAATGACCCCCAACTCCTCCACTTCTGAGAGATGCCCCACAGAGAGTGACCTCTCTGACTGGAGTGTCCAGCGTCTGACTAGAGAGATATTCGAGCTGAGGCTTGTGTCGTGATCCCATGCTGTAGTTGTAGTGTTTTCAAACAATGTGACTAAGATACAAAAGACACTGATACTGAACTTGGCTGCCGTGTCTTTGCAGTATTATTTGGTAGTGATGCTCTTTACTTTTCATTCATTGTGTTTCTTAGCTATGTAAACAAGAAGCCAAAGTGATTCATTACCCACAGCTCATTTTAATGCTTGTGGCTTAACGTTTGCCAGATAACTCAATATATAGCCACACATCACTCTGGGTGGCAAATAAAATCTTTTCTGTTCCTTCCTTTCTTTCTTTTTAAAAATCTGTTTCTTTAGTTACTTTTCTTTATTTTTTCTTAATTTTTTCTTAACTTTTAATTAAAACCTTTTTAAAAGATTTATTTATTTATTTTGAGAGGCAGAGGGAGCACCAGTGAGTGAGGGGGGTGGGAGGGACAGGGAGAGAGAGAGAGAGATCAGGCTCTAAGCAGACTCCTTGTTGAGCACATAGCCCAATCAATGCTGGGCTTGATCTTAAAACCCTGAGATCGGGACTGGAGCCGGAATCAGTAGTTGGATGCTCGCTGGACTAAGCCACCCAGGCGCTCCCCACCAAAAATTCTTTTTAGTGATCTCTGCACCCAATGTGGGGCTCAAACCCACAATCCCGAGAGCGAGAGTTGCACACTCCAGTGACCGAGCCAGCCAGGAGCCCTGTATTTCTTCAGTTACTTTAAAAAATGTCTGGATCAGGACTTCAGACTTACTATATCCAGTGTGGCAACAGCAACAACTAAGAGAGATTAAAAAGAAGGTCTTCAAGGACGTAAAACATAGAAATTAGACCTTCCACACATTCCTGCCTCTGGACCTAAGCGCATTACCTCCATGGATGCTCATGGAGTGGTTTTCCTCTACTGCCTCACCAGAGGCCACCGTCTCCATGGCCAGCTGGGTTCCTATCATCTGTCTTCTAGCTGAAGCTCCTGCAGTTACCTGTATCTTCCCCAGCATCATCCATTTCTCCCATCCACATTCCCTTCCAGCTACTGTGCCTTGTCTTGGCATCAAATACATTTCAAACACATTTCCTCCCGTGCTCCATTGTTTTCACTGCACTGTTTGATTCCATTGTTTTCACCGCCCACGCCCCCCACCCCTAGCCTCCACAAGGACTCCTGTCAAGAATGCCCCAGAGCTCCGCATTCCAAATCCAGTGCTGAGTTCTTAGTCCTTATCTTATTGAGCCTTCAGACAGGATTTGACCCAGCTACTCCTACCCTTTTCCTTGAAATCATTTTCTTCCCTTGGCTTCCTCTACAGGACACTTGGTGCTCTGCCTATCCGAGGTTGTGCCTTGCCAGTCTCCTTTGCTGATTCCTCCTGGCAGTGCCCCAACCTCTTCATATTCAACTGCCTCGGCCCTCCTGCCCTTTCTCTATCTGTCCTCACTCCCAAAGTCAAATTAATCCCTTGGCTTTAAATACCACTTAAACGCTGATGATTTCATCTCACAACCCTCTGCTCAATTTCAACTTCATCTCCGCTTGGATGTCTCTTTGGCATCTCCAGGCTAACATGTCGAAAACCCAGCTTTTCATTCCCTTCTGCATACCTCCCCACTCCTGCCATACCCAGCCTGTCCCAACTTGGGAAAGAGCAGCCTCATGTTTCCCATTGCCCAGGCCAGAAACCCTGGGGTCCCCATTGAGTCTTCTCTTTGGCTTACCCCACCTCAGCAAGTTTTGTCTGCTCTACCTTGATAATATATCCCCGATCTGACTGGTCACCTTTGTTTCTGCTGATACCACCTGTGCCAGGTCACTGTCCTCTCATTTGGATTCATCAGCTAGGCGCTTTGTCGCTCCCTCGCCTCAGGAGTTATCCTTTTATATGGTTCCACTCTCCAGATCAGGAGCCCCATAGCGTTTGTTAACTTCCACTCCAAGCCGTTTGTTAACTTCTCTTGGAATACCGACTACAGTCCTTGAGAGATGATGCCCTGTAGGATCTGCTCCCTCCATCCCTGCTCAACCTAATCGTTGCCATGTCCTTTCTTTTTCTCCCTTTCTCATTCTGCTTGCTATAGCGACAGTGGCCTCTTTGCTGTCCCCGTAACTGATCAGGTATGCTCCTACCTACCTTGCCCCTGCGCGTCTGCCTCATCACCTCTCACCTGTTGCCCAGATCTTTGCAGAGCCTGCTTTGTGCCTTCCTTCAGGACTTGGCTTAAATGCCTCCTTGATCAGAGGGGCCTTACTTCCCTGATTACTCCAAGCAAAAGAACAGCCACCCCTGATTTTCCCCCATCTGCCTCCCAGGATTGCTTGGTTGCTCCATCCTGCCAGAGACCTCATCACTAGATAGCTTACTTTGCATTTATTTGATGATGTGTCTTTCCCTTCTGGTCTGGAAACTCCATGAGGGCAAATATTTTGTCTCTTGTTAATTGCTGGATCCCCTGAACAGCTTGGTACCTAGAAGTTAGATGTACTCAGTAAAAAGAAATGTTGGAATGAATGAGGAATTACCTGGACAAGGTAGTTAGAAGTAAGCTGCAGGAAATGAGGATTTGCTGAGGCCGGAAGAGGACATAAAGAATCTATGACCTAGGATGTATTCTATAGAATACGTCTTAGAGCTAGGGGGTTATTGTTGGAGAAATGACCAAAAGCCCGTGTTTTCTTCTAAAGCAGTTACTAGGAAAATACAAGGAGTCGAAACTGTTTTATTTGCCACTGAGAAGGACTTGACGGTCCCGTGCCAAGTAACACAGCTGAAGGCAGGAGAAATAGCCCATCTCTCAGGCCATTGAAATGAGAATCTCGTCTGACCATCACTAGGACTGCCTTTGAGCCATCATGTCCTGGTTAATTGGCCAAATTTGTTTCTTTTCCTAACAGTACATAAAAGAAGGCAGTGTCTTAAAATCCATGGTGTTTCAGATTGGGTGAAATAGAGTGGGTCTCTTTTCTACATCTTAGAATTCTAAAACTTAAGTTTGTAAATCTTAGTTATTTCTAAAGTTAGTTAGTTTATTTTTGTCTTTGAGATTCCAGTGTGTCTTAAATCAGTGCATACTTAATGCATAGGCTACTGTAGTTGAGTGACGGTGTTGGCTTTCTTATGGAATGTTTCTCTGGTATTGAGCGTGACTAACACCATTGGTAGTAATTATCCAAAAATGAGTTTGGACTTTGGTTTGCTACGATGGGTTGAAGATACGTTTTTCAGACAGCTGCAGGTTTTGTTATTGAACTCTTTCTCTTGAAATAATTACAGGTTGGGGCACTTGGGTGGCTCAGTCGTTTAAGGGGCTGCCTTCGGTTCGGGTCCTGGGATCAAGTCCTGCTTCGGGCTCTCTGATCAGTGGGAAACCTGCTTCTCCCTCTCCCACTCCCCCTGCTTGTGTTCCCTCTCTCGCTGTCTCTCTCTCTCTGTCAAATAAATAAATAAAGTCTTTAAAATAAATAATTACAGGCTCCTAAGAAGTCACACAAATCGAATGGAGAGGGCTTGTGGAGCCATCACCTGGCTCTCTCCCATGATGACGTCTTATGTAAGATGCGGCTGTTAATGGGTCATCTTGTTTTCTTCCGATGACCCATTAGGGTAGGAATTGAGAGGAATGGTCATTTTGTCATATGGTACAACCAGCCGGTTTACAGTGCAGGGTTCCCGGTCACAGGAGGTGAGATCAGAGGCAGACACGCCGCAGGGAATTCACATATTGACTGTCCCATCACAGAGGAAATAATCCGGTTAAATTAATTTGCATTAGGGTAGGAATTGAGAGGAATGGTCATTTTGTCATATGGTACAACCAGCCGGTTTACGGTACAGGGTTCCCGGTCACAGAAGGTGAGATCAGAGGCAGACACGCCGCAGGGAATTCACATATTGACTGTCCCATCACAGAGGAAATAATCCGGTTAAATTAATTTGCATTAGGGTAGGAATTGAGAGGAATGGTCATTTTGTCATATGGTACAACCAGCCGGTTTACGGTACAGGGTTCCCGGTCACAGGAGGTGAGATCAGAGGCAGACACGCCGCAGGGAATTCACATATTGACTGTCCCATCACAGAGGAAATAATCCGGTTAAATTAATTTGCAATCTATTCCTCCAACAGAGAAACTCTGCATCGATCTGTTTTTGCTGCGGCACAGGCTTTCTTTCAGGGAAGTTGTTTTAGAATGATTGAAAATGCTCTATAAAACTCGAGTTCTAGAATCACAGAGTCAGAAGGGTCTGAAGGTCAGCCCCACTCCTTTGCTAGGGTGACGTCCCCTTTATCACCCCGCCAGGTTCCTAGTCCGGCTCTTCCTAAGGGCCTTGGTCCACTCTCCACATGATGGGACTTTTCTGACCCACATGTCAGACAATAGTCCTGCATCTCTGTGCTTTCCTGCCTTCCCTCTGCTTAAATACATCCAGACCCTTTAATCCCGGGGTACCTGAGCCCCCCTCACTACCTTGCAGGCTGCTTCTCCACAGGTTGCTTGGCCACATCCTGGAGAGAGGATAATGATGGATCAGGTATATTCATTAGAGAGCAAATGGAGAGATACAGTATAGGAAAAATAACAATAAAGAGGACTTGGGACAAAAAGCTCACCATTAAGATCATATTTTTTTTTTTTACTTTTTTTTTTTTGTTAAATATTTTTTATTTGGGTGGGGAGAGAGCACAGAGTTCTCCCCACTCAAACTTCCCCACTGAGCAGAGAGAGAGCCCGATGTGGGGCTCAATCCTAGGACCCTGAGATTATGACCTGAACCCAAGGCAGATGCTTAAGTGACTTAGCCACCTAGGCGCCCCTAGATCCTATTTTTTTTTTTTAATGAAATCATTCCTTCCTTTTCTTATTTCTCTTTCCCATTCCTATTATTTATTCCCTCTGATAAGCCAGACTTCTGTGGTGTGGTCTACATTGTGACAGCCCCATTACTCCTGTCTTCCAGCCAAGTCCCCTCCGCAGTACCTCCGCCCCACCAACACCACCACATCTTCCTGGATGCCTGGCCTCTAAAATATTGCTAAAAGTTCTTCCACACTATTGCTCAGTGGGAACCAGGTCACCTGAGCATAGTTTGTGACTGATTTGTCAGGTCTTCAATGCTTCTGCGTGAAGCATCAGATAAATCAGGTTTGGGAAGATTTCTACTGCATGAGGAACTAGATGGTCTAAGTAGGGAGATACTGGCTTGAAATGTGGGAAGTCAGATACAGCAGTATCATTAATGTGTGTTCAGGGAGCAGGGATCTGGAGAGCTGGGGTGGAGATCGCCAAGTTACCTAGTCTGAAAACATATCTGGCTCATTGTTTTTTAGATTTTTACTAATTTGAGAGAGAGCCAGTAAGCAAAGAGAGCAGGAGCAGTGGGGAGGGACAGAGGCAGAGGGAGAGGGAAAAGCAGATTCCCTGTTGAGCAGGGAGCCTGATGCGAGGCTCGATCCCAGGACCCTGGGATCATGACCTGAGCCAAAGGCAGATGCTTAACCCACTGAGCCACCCAGGCGCCCTTCAAGCACTTTCCTCAGGTGCCCCTCACATCTGGCTCATTTTACGTGAACCTACTATTGATAAATCTTTCTAGATTATGTAAATAGATCTTGACTAAAATCTCTAAAACGTTAACGTCATATGGCAGATTTGGAAGTGTGTAAGCCTGGGCCTACAAACTTGGCATCCCTGAAGAGCTGTCGTTACGGATTACAGTTGTCAAATTGAGGAGCAGAGAGGCGTGGAAAAGTTAAAAGCTCTTGCTTGTTCAGAGTGCTCTTGAAATAATTTATTTGGAGACCCCTCCCCATAAAGATTGTGGTGGCACAGAAGACATGGTCTCGTAAATAGAAATGAATTTGAAGTACGGGACATTGTGATGAAGACTATAGTCCTCGAGCTCCTGGGTGTGGAATATTCTGTAGGGGTACTAAAATCGTTGGGGGCTGCTTGCCTATCTATAGACTATCTATAGCTAAATAGACATATCGTGCCTTTCTCTTTAGATAGCCATTTTGTCCCCATGGTAATCTTTAGATTCCACGAATTGCTAAATAGATCGGATTTAAAAATACGGCATAAAAGGAAGTGCCTTTCTATAGAAATCTGGTGGGAGCTGTACCCTGACTGCGAGTAAGTGAGCCGTTTTCTTGTTCTTTATGTACATTCCAAAAAAACTGACTTCATACGTTTTGATCCATCGTTCTCTCAATAAGACTCCCTGTAAATCCTTAAAACGATGGGGATCTACGTATTTCAGCATAAGGAAGCTCAAACATTTTGTCCAGCAACTTTCTTCTCGCCGACGACTACTCTGAAAGAATGCCCATGTTTCCCCCCTCAAGGCTTTGTTGTTGTACGCAGCATTCCCCTTGGAACGCTCTGGAGAGGTGAAACTCATTTATGAGCCGTTGTTTTCATAAACTCAGTGTTTTGCTTCCAGTACTCACGGCAAGATAGTGTGGAACCTGGTCGCTACCCAGCATTAGCCTCGTTGTTTTCCCACTTGTCTCCAAGGGCCAAAGATTATCTGACAGCAACTCCGAAATAATTCCTGTTTCTGAAATTCATGTGTAAAAGGAAATTTTTAAAGGGAAGAGGGTGAGACACAAGTTCAAACTCTTAAGAATTTTTGTAAAGAGTTCTATTGATTAACAAAAGCTCTCCCAGCATCTTCTGGCAGGCGTGCGAGAGAAGGCAGTGGTTGTAATTAATTTTTAGTGAGCACCGCATATTTGATAATTGCTCTGATTCACGCTATTATATTCCTCTTCCTTCATCCACAGCAAAACAAGCTTAATTTGATTCATACCCTTAGGAAGAAAAAAAGCAAGCCTCCGATTACTCACATGGCTGTGATTCAGCTCTTGGCTCCTGCCCCCCTCCTCCACCTCCTCCTCACCCTCGCTTTCTCCCACCCTGCCACCCCCGTACTCACTCCCACCCAGTGGCGTTGCCATCAGAAAACTGAGTCAGTTCGTTCTTTACAATGGGTGGGGAAAGAAGACAACTAATAAAAAAAACTTTTCGGAGCAAAGTATACACGGCTTAGATCTGAACATCTCTGCAGGGAAATGGGCACAGTGGCTGCTTATATAACATGAAAAGCATGGAACAGAGAAGCAAACTCTCCTGGAGAAATGCTCAGATTGTCTTATATAAGTGTAGGTTGAGTCTGTGTGTGTGTTGTCGAGGTGTGTACATACATAGATAGCCAGGTGGACAGGTTTGTCTTTCTTTCTTTCTTTCTTTTTTATTTATTTGGAAGAGAGAGAGAGAGGGAGGGAGAACCAGGCTCCCCACTGAGCAGGGAGCGGGACCTGGGACTCGATCCTAGGACCTCACGATCATGACCTGGGAAGAAGGCAGATGCTCTACCAAATGAGCCACCCAGGCATTCCCACTCAGGCAGGTTTCTATTCTGTAATACTGGGATTCTTACACAGGCGGTATGCAAAGGTAGCCATCTGATCTCAAAGGGTACTTTGTTCTAATCAGAGAATGAATCTAGCAGCTGCTCAAAGATTTTGGATCATTGTAACGCATAGGTGATAACATTGCTTTGCAGCCTTCTACCTCCAAAAGACCAGTGTGACTTGGAGGCCTCAGATTGTGGGGTTTCCTGCCCGTGCGAGTTGTAAGATTAGTAACTGGGGATGGCTGTTCACCCTTTGTGGTGACAAATATTATTGGGGCAGCAGTATCTGTTCATTCCCCAGGGGTTTTCTCATTTATTCCCATTCTCCAGATGAAACAGAAGCCTTGGTGTGAAATGAGGTGACTTTCCCACGTCCCCACAGGTGATAGTCCCAGAGCCTGTCCTGGGACCCAGGTTGTTTGCATCCTGACCTGTAGTTCTGGTTTGTGGGAACCTGACCCAGTTGGATCATTTGGTATTTTAGCGATTGCCTGGGGACAGGAGTGGTAGCCGACAGGGAGTTCTCTGATGGAGCTCCAAACCGGTCTTTCACTGAACTGTTGAATCAGGTCTCTGTGCATCTTGGAACCGACACATAGGGGAACAACATCAAACCTTTACGCCCCCCAGACTCTTCATTTGTAATCCTAACCACCTTCTCTCTGTTTTGCTGGCTCCTCCCCTGCCCCCCTTACTTTACCATCTGTCTCAAACATTGCCTGGGTAAAGACAAGTTGGAGCAGTTGCTCGCCCTTGGACAAAACGTGGAATTACTTCTTGTATCCCCCAGAGCAGTGTTGAGCACACTGGCTTTGGAGAGTTCCATATCTATAAAGTTCACCTGAACCTCTGAAATATCTGGTTGCTGTCCTTTTTATCATTCTTCAAATATGTTAGATGATGGCTGGAAATGATTAGCTTTTGTTAGGGTTTTGGGATGCTTGAATTTCTTCATATAGTTTTTGTATGGAAATCCATGTAGTTTTCTCCTTTTAAGACATGAAATTTCTTAATGAAAGACCGACCACATAGGAGAAAATGCATGCTGAGGTTGTTTTTGTTTTGTTGTTGCTGTTTTGTAACCCCTTCGCACCCTCCATTCCATGCTTTTCCCTTAGGGTAGCTATCGTAAAGTTTTATGTCCTGTGACCCTGTAAAGAGAATAAACAGTGGGTCTTGGGCACTTTTTAAAGAAATTTAAATTCTGTTTAAATTCTGTTAGCCAACTTGTAATATTAGTTTTTGATCTCAGGTACTTTTTCCAGAGCCTGGACCCAATTCCTCACACCTCTGTTTGCAGACCCCATGCCCCCCTCCTCCGGGACAGAGCCCTCGTGCTCACCTTGGTCTTTGACCTTTTCTGGCTGAGTTTCCATGTCTTGACCCATCTGGGCCGACTGGAATGAAAGTTCATTTTGAATGTCTTCCCTGGCTGGCCCTGACTTGGTTCTGTATGGGATTTTGGAAATTCTGAGAAGTTTGGGCAGAAAGACCCAAACAGATGTCAAGTGTAAAATCAGGGGAGTATTGTAAACTACTGAAACTTTGGGAGCAAAATATGCCTTGGCTAGGTGTTTGTCATCTTTGGTAAAATAGGTTAGAAGTGATCCTTTAAAAAAAAAAGTTACAAAACTTTATTTTTCTCATGCAGAAATGTGGTTTGGGGAATGACTAACGTGTGTATTACTCTAAAATGATGGCTCAAAGAGCCGCCAAAGGGTAGAGGTTACATGATAATGATAATAGAAAAGCCAACCTTTAGGGGTACCTGCCTTACTCAGTTAAGTGTCTGGTTCTTTTTTTTTTTTTTTTTTTTTTTAAGATTTTATTTTTTCTTTAGAGAGAGAGAGAGCATGAGAGGGGAGAAGGGCAGAGAGAGAAGCAGACTCCCCATGGAGTTGGGAGCCTGCTGTGGGGCTCCATCCCAGGACTCCAGGATCATGACCTGAGCCAAAGGCAGTTGCCCAACCAGCTGAGCCACCCAGACACCCAAGTGTCTGATTCTTGAACTCAGCTCAGGTCTTGATCTCAGGATTGTGAGTTCAGGCCCGGTGTTGGGCTCCATGCCCTAAAAAAAGGAAGGAGGATGGAGGGAAGGAAGGAAGGAAGGAAGGAAAAAGAAAAAAAAAGACAACCTTTATGTAGTGATTATTATCTGTCGGGCAGACACTGTCCTCAGCACTTAGATGTATTATATTTTTAACCCAGGTACTACATCTAGGCATGGCAGAGCCAGGAATCGAATCACAGCAAGTCTGACTGCAAGCTTTTAAAATGTTATAGATTTTTTTAGATGCCAAAGTTTTAGGTGTTTGATTTTTATTAACGTTCTGTTTTCATAGTCTGTTTTTATTTCCAGTGAAAGCCATGTAATTATAGATTTTATGTTCTCTGTATTGTACAAAGGTAACTTTCCTTAAGCCAATAAAATTTTACTCAAAAAAAGTCAGTGGCTAGATTAATACATCCCTTTTGAAGTATGAATATGTTTTAATAACTGAACAAGAACTGTGTATGCACAGTTAAAATACCAAGACTTCAAAAGTGTAATTGGGAAACACACTTCTTAATTGTAGTGTGTGAGTTTAATTTCTGAAAGTCAATTTTATATGTAAATTTAATGTAGGGTTTATTCCAGGAAAACCCTATGGGGAATTCTTTTATAAAGCGAATAGTCAGCTCCTGAATTAACTCTTTTTCGCTGTTTCAGTGTGTGTGCTCTTCTCTCTGGCTTCATCTACCAATTTGAAAAGCAGATATTTGCACAGTTCTATATATTCTAGAAATAGAATGTATTTTCTATATAGTAACAAAATTAGTTCCCCCTCAAGGCATAATCAACAGTAAATGCCAAGCCTTAGTCCAGGCAGTTGCTGACTTTGCTCAAGGTTAAAGGAAGTATGCTGAAAAGAGATAACTGTAGTGAAACTGCTCAGGCCGAGCCTTCCAGATTTTTTGTGTGGGGAATTGCACTTCTTATTACTGCGTTCTTCCTGTCTGCGTAATACCTGGGAACAATTTATTCCATGTCTTGCCACTCCCATCTTGGTAGTAAACTTTTTCCTGAAGAGGAAGAGTTTTAGGCCTGCCCATTTATTTAATTGGAATGTTCACAGATGACACTTGATGATTTTCAAGTTTTTCTTGTGCTGCTCATAGCAGGTTGGGATTGAAGCTTGGTGCGAGTGTGCGTGCGTGATGTGGTTGTATCGTACTGTGTGTGTTTGAGTGAGTAGCTCAGGTTAGAATGTGAATCGCTGTAAATGCAAAAGTGAAAGCCTCAATGTGGCTCTCATGCTCCCGACCACTTCCTGAAGAACCTGCCACGTGGGCCCCAGACTTGGACTTGAACTTGAGTCCTCAGGACAGAAAGAGCCTGAGTCCCCCCACGGGAAAAGCCTCTGGTGGACCTAAATGCATAAAATCTGTTGACTTCTGTTATATGAACTCAGACATTTGGTTGCCTCAGTTTTAAGAAAAAGTTTCAGGGAGAGCCTGGGTGGCTCAGTGGGTTAAAACCTCTGCCTTCGGCTCAGGTCATGATCTCAGGGTCCTGGGATCGAGCATTGCATCGGGCTCTCTGCTCAGCAGGAAGCCTGCTTCCTCCTCTCTCTCTGCCGGCTTCTCTGCCTACTTGTGATCTCTGTCTGTCAAATAAATAAATAAAATCTTTAAAAAAAGAAGTTTCAGGGGGTAACTATGAAGTTTGAAATATCTGGGAGCAGAGCCAAAGCTTTGCCATACCTTAAAAATAGTCTTGCAGCTTCCTCATTTACGCGATCGTGTCCTTTGAAATCCTTTAGAACGTGCATTCGGATCCTATAATATACAAGTTACAAAGGAAAAATGTGAGCTTGTCAGATTATCTGTAGTCACCAGGCTAATAAAACTGAGTCACTTCTAAATGGGCTGCACTTACGCTACCCTCCCATTCTAGGGAAAATGTGGCCGGGGGAGGCAGTGTGAGTCATCACCTGGTTTGTTTGACATACGCTTCCTTCCATAAATTGGGAATGGCAAGCAGCACAGGGTTCTGGGCTTGCCTCAGAGAAAGAGCTGTTGCAGCCTTCCTTGCATGATCGAAAACGGGCCCTTAGGTTTGAAGGATGAAGCTGAGCCCATGTTTGGGCTTCAGATGGCGAGGGAAGGAGAGAAACCGAGAGACCCAAACAAAGAACATTTGTAAGTACCATTTGAGTTGGGAGGGCGATGGCAGCAAAGAAAGGGTAGGGGGTTTTCACAATTGAATTTTTTCCCTAGGACAGAAATATTTAAGAAATAGATTGGACGTAGTAAAATAAAAATAGATTGGTAGCTACTTCATGGGGGGGCTCATGTACATTCATAAGAGCGTTCTTGATGTGAGCAGTCTAAAATGATTACAAGAGAGTGAGCACGGGGACCGGGGGGGAGACATATATATAATTTGATAGTTAGCATTTCAGATTTGCAAAGTTGTTATGACCATGTTGAATTTTGCCAGAGTTACCCAACCATTTTGAAAGAAATGCCTTTTGGTTAAGAAACTTTTTTTCCGTGGCAGAGTTTGAATCTCCTTCAGGGATATTTTGAGGGGATGGGAAGAGAAGGGGACTTAAATGTGCTTCACACGTTTTCCTACAGGAGTTTTGCAGAGGTTCCCTGGAGCCTTTTAAAAGAAAGCTGTTTAGAATGCAAAATTGTCGGGGAGACTGTAGAGGAAGGAGGAATATATTTATAGCTGAAGCGCGTTTGTAAACTCAGCGTCTGCTTTGGGATTAATTTTTAATATGTGCCAGGCATTCTTCTGATTTCCATCCTGGCTTGGTTGTGGCTCTGTCTCCCCGTCTGTGAAGCTCGGGTGTTCTCTGGTCTAAAGCCGGAGTTGTCACAGCCTGGGCGTTTTCTGTTTCGGCTTATGGCTTTTTTTTTTTTTTTTTTTTTTTTTTTCCTGAATGAGTGTCCTTTGTGTAACCCCAGTAATTCAGAAATCCTGCAGTCATAGGGACTGCCCTGTCACGTGACTTAGGTACTAGGTGCTGCCTGTGATTGGTCAGCTCCTAGTTGGCGGGTCCCTATAAGAGGTCCCGCTTCCGCTGTCCAGCCAGTCTCCTCCTGTCTGAAGTGTGGCTCAGCAGGGGCAGAGGTGGGGGGGGTGGCGGCGGGTGTCCAGTGATTCAGCCACATGTGATACATGACCAAGTAACTGCTTCCTTGGGGTCCGCACATCAGTGGAAGACACCACACTGGTTGTGGCTGACTTGATCAAACTCTGGCTCCCCGAACTGGTAACTGTCACTTTAATATAGCTTACCGATTAAACTCAGAAAAATGCAGCTAAATTTTTTTTTTTTTGCCAGGAACTTGTGTGGACTTACTCCCTGTTCCCCCCCACCCCCTCTTCTTATTCGTTTTGTAACAGGAATGAAATGCAGTTAACTCTTTAGAAAACTTTCGCAGGAGAAAAGTGCCTCGTGTGATCTGGAACAAAGACATTTTATAATCAGATTTATCAAGCTGCGAAGAGGGAGTTTTAGCGAACGGAAGCAGCAGCATTCTGTCACCAGGAAATACTGCTTTATCCAGAATTGGTAAGTGAAAAGAGGCATCGCCCCTTAATAGATATCATATGTTGTATGTGGGAATTGTAAAATTGTTTACAGACCCCTAACAACTAGGTTCAACCAGAGAACACATAAACAGTGAGGAATTCTAGAAAGAAGTAGCCCAAGAATATAGCATAAAGGCTGAGAAGAAGCCAGGTTATTTAACAAAGATGAGCTGGGCTCTACCGGTTAGACAAATATATGTAATATATGACTAGATGGCTTCCCCCCCTTTTTTTTAGTGGGGAGAGACAAATAAAATGCGTTGTTTGGTAGAGTTGGGGCATTGACATTGCATGGGTGTGGATTTCCATTTAGTCTGAATTGAAGGAATGCTTTCAGAATCACTCAGCTCATCCTCCTGTCTCTCTCTCTCTACCCAAGGATGTCAAGCATTTAGTTAGAACTCTACTAAAGGAAAGTTTAAGTAATGCATTGGAAACATTTCCTACTGATGGTGAAGGGCAGATTAATCTGGTAATAGCCTTTTTTACATTTGTGTCATGAGTTTTAAGGTTGCTCTATTTGATTACAATTAGTACAGCAAAAGGGTGGGTATTTCTAAATGGTCCATCAGGTTTCGAGAGACTGTGATTAGTAGTTCTTCCTGGTAGACATGTGTTTGTCTGTCTTCCTCTGAAACAAATTCATTTTTGTAATCTTGAATCTGAGCTGCCCCGACGTTTAAAATTTCCAGAAAAATACAATAAAGCTTTGAATACTCGTGTTATACACAAAAGGTTCTTATTTGTAAACTATAAAAAAAAAAAACCCATGATTTTGTTTTAGGTAATCTGATTTCTTGATTTGGCTTTTTAAGAATGATTGTGCCGGGAAAGTGGAATAGAATAAGAAAATATACTTAGATGGGTGGGTTGGCTTACCTGATCTTACTGGTTTTCTTATTGGTCAATAGAAGCAATCATGTGATGTCTACTCATAGAATCAGATTAAAAAAATGTTATTTAACTGCTAGAGATTATATAGGTAGTTTTGGTGATGTTCCTTTATGAATGTGACTCTATATACTTGAAACTGTTATTGACAGAATGGTAAGTTTGGGGTTATTTATATAGGATACAATGTTATTTATTTGTTTTTTAATGACCTTAAGCCAAATGGAAAGTTGACTCTGAATGTCTGACTTTTGCTTCCTATTCTGTTAATTTCGAAATCTGAAAATCCTTAACCTGAAAGGGAGAAATGTATAATAAAAAGCAGGATAGCAGTGTTGCAGTTTCTCTCTGTTGACACTGGGGTGGGGTGAGGTTGGAGGGGAGGGAGATAAATCTAAGAGGATCTATTAATTATTTTTTTCTTACACACTTTGAAAACTAGTGTTTTAATTATTATTGGATTAATTATTGTCAGACTAGTAATTCTCAAGACTTTTGCATAAGGATTTATTTTCAAAGAAATAAATAATAAGCAAGGTGAACAGAGCCGTTATGGGCAGATCCTCTAATAAATCAGATTGGTGATCCAAATGTGTGAATATTACAAGTTATTTTACTTAATTAAGGTGTGGCCAAGGATGGGAAACATGCTTCTTAGTTCCATGAAGCCCCTGAATTTGTGGGGTTTAGAATCTTAAAGACAGAAAACTGGTGACAAAGCTTTAAGATATTTACAGGTAACTTACATCTGACTGTTAGCTTGTGTTCAGTGATTCACAATTACTTTCAGCTCTGAATTTCATGTAAATACTTGGGCAAAATCATGATGATTTAATAATCTGGCTAAATACTGCTTTGTTTAATGGAAAAAAAGCCTCTGTAAGTAAATTTTGGGTTTTACTCCTCCATTTTAGAAGCCATTGTTTTGAATGAAAAAAATATAATAGAAACCTGCTTCTATTATAAATGAAACAATAAATGCAAGAAAGTAGATTCCAGAAGAATTCCTATAGATCTTTGTTTTTTAATTCTGTCTATTCCTTTGCTACCAGTTTCTTAATTTTTAGAAATACGTGTACAATAAAAGACGTTGCCCTGAATTGGGGTTATTGAGAGTATTAATATTTTTATCTACTCTGAAAAGGTATTAATGGTATGCACATGTCTTTGTGGGCCTGTGAAACTCCATACTGAAGGGAGTCTGGTCAAAATAATGTCTCAAATGGTATTTGATATTTGCATATTCAACGATCTAAACACATTCCCTTTGGGCTTGTTTCTTAAGTTTTTGGTGTGGTGTACAGTTTGGTCCAATTACATTTTTGGGAGGTAGTATATGGCTGTGTGTATATATTCGACTGGAGAGTGGGGAAGCCTTAATTGTAAGCTAAACAAGTGGCTGTTTGTTAGAACCTAGATAAGCCTCCTAGTGTTGTTCCTATGACAACTGAGGGGTTGGGTGTTGAAATGTAGCTTTAAGTTCTCGGTTTGGAAATGTCATTCAGACCTCCCACTACAGTCTCATTGAGTAGGAGGATAATGAGAAGGGGAAAAAACCGTGAAGCAACATCAGTATCTTCGTTCATTTCATGTCTTCCTGACTTGCCTTTGTGTACAGATCGCCATGGGAGTGCTAAACACAGGTTGTGAACAAAGTGATACTTCAGTATCAAATAAACAGAAAGGGGTCAGAAAAGTTGGGGAAGATAAATAACAACATATGGGGGTAATAAAGAGGCAGGAGAAGTTGGCTTCCATGGGTTTGTGCAAATCCTTTAGCCAGTGCTGACCAGCAGTGAGAACATCTTGAAACAGTTACTGAGCAGCTCTTCAAGAGCTGAAGATCTTTCCTTAAATGCAACATGGAGCAACATTCCTTTGGTAGCAGGAGACTTTACCACTTTGGCATAATGTTGGCTCATCTCTTCTAGGCTGGCTGCAGAGGATATGGTTGGCTTTGAAGGTAACACATTTTTAAGTCAATTATTTGTCATTTCGTAGCTTGTCTGTTTCCTGTGGGAAAGATGAGGGCGTACTGTGAAAATTGTGGTAAAACTTAAGTATTTTCTCCTATATTTAAAAATGACTTTTAAAAACCCTTTGAGATTACTTGTGGCCTCTTTGGAGAGATGACTTGGTTGACTGAGTAGCTTATGGTGCACTGTATTGGGGGGAGGGGTTGTTTAGATCATATTTGGCATAGATTAATTATGCAGTCATGAATTTTCCATGCCTGAAGGGCTTCCTATTTTCCACTCCTAAGTGGTTTTGACTATTTATTTGGTCATTAACCACGTCCGGAAGTCAGAAAGGAAGAGAAGACTTCAGTGGGTTTTGGCCCCTGGCTTAATATATATAGGTCCACTGTCTCTTCTGAAATCCAGAAAGCTCTGCAAACCAAAACACTGTCATGAAAAAGGCTTGGTGGTGAATCCTGACCTGAACTGATGGAAGGCTGCTTATAGTCTTTATTTATCCCACTTAGTACCAATGTTTGTATGTTTTACTGTAGAAATAGTAATGGCCCCTTCTCTCTCCTCCTCACCCCCCGGGGTTTTTTATAGGTAGAATAGTTACCCTGTCTTCTTCATCAAATCATCATCATAATCACCAGGGTGTCAGATAAGGGTTTGTGGACCTCTCATTACCCATACACCTTGAGTTTGTGTTCTGTACTAGGCACTGCTGTAAGTGAATCCCTGAGCTCTAGAGCAGTGCCTGGCACATAGAGGTATAAAATGCTTTACATTATTAACTTCTTTAATCCTCAAAAAAACTAAGTATTGGCAGTGGGGAAACTGAGGCACAGAACGGTGAAGCAGCTTGCCCAAAGTGACAGAATCCGGAAGTGTAGTAGAACCCAGGGTTGGAAGCAAGTGGGCTCATTGCAGTCTGCTCTCGATGAGCCCACGGCAGGTAGGAGAGACGCCCGGAGATGGGGCCCTGGGACTCTTGATTGAGTCATGGGGATGGGTCAGCTGTTTACCTGATTCCCAGTCACCCTGTGCCCTGGTGTCCTCAGAAGCTGGTGACCTCACCGCTGTGGGCATGGTCAGGGGCCTGCAGTGCAGTTTTTACACCAGGCTCTCCTGGGTGGGGATATGGGAGATCCAGGGGTTTTAGATGCATTTCAGGCTTCCTAGTATTGCTTTCCATCTGCTGTCAGCCTGACTTCTTTATCTTGAAAAATTAAGACACAAGAAACAACTCTTAACTCAGCTCCAAGGAAATGATCTTGAGTGGCAGGTGGGCAGGTCTTTTTTTTTTTTTTTTTTTTAAGATCATTTTTGGAGCCCCTAACCCAGTGGGAAGTCTGCGTTCTGCGGAGGGCCTGGGTCTCCTTGGAGGGAGTAGCTCCCTGGCTTGGGAGCCACATTGGGACAAAGCAGGGGCCCCTTGGGAATTCAGGAGCCTGTGGAACTCGAACTGCACGACTCTGAATGCACAAAAGTAGTTTTCAAAAAAGTATACAAGGCGTCTAATACCTATGTATCTCTAGAGCTAAAAAAATTTCCTTTCCGCCAAGCTGACAGCAGCCTTCCCATTCTACTTCCCACATTCACTCTCCCTCGACTCTGCTTGATTTTTCTTTTTCGCACTTAGCTCTGTCTGATGTATTCCTTATGTATTCGCTTGGCACTTCAGTCAAGTACTAACAGACATGTTATTTTTTTGAACTCACTTCAGGATCCTTGATTTATTTCTCTTTGATCTCCATCTTCAAACTTACTCTTTCCCATTAATTTCAGGCTGCTATCAGAAATGAAAGGTTCTCTGCCCTTTGGGTTTTTCTTACTTATTAGTTATCATTTTTTTATTCACAGCCATGAGAATTTCTTAAACACTTTTTTGATTATGCAATCAGTATTTAGAGAACTGATGTCTTCATTCAGGAGAGGAAACTAGCCAAATTTGAATATAATCATGGATTATTTTTAAAAATCAAGAATATTTTAAATTTCAGGGAGGAGGTACAAAGTAAATTACCTTCATATTTTGAGAATGCCTTCGATTTTGATAGGGGAACTGGGGAGCTGTGCCAAATATGGATGCCATCAAAACATGGCAACCCTCCTTTCCATGGGTTAACATACTAAAGCCACCTACCTGGTACTGGTTTTTCGGGGGATAGAAAAGTTAAGAAAAAAAATCAATATAAAACAGTTCTAAAATATTACATTAAAGAATGTAAGTGATCTAATCTTGGGCATTTCCTAGCTTATTCCTAAGTTCTCAACTGTAGCTTATTGCCTTTCAATCCTATATAGATTCTGGCTTATACAGTTCAAAGTATTTAGTGTACTCTACAATGTAAAATGAAAAATACCTGTATATTATTAACTAATGTGGTCATGTAACTATATCATGAGAGGGCTTACCTGGTTGATTTTCTTTCTTTAATTCTTAAGGGAACAGATTAGGTGCATAAAAAATTGAATATAATATGCTTTTGCAGTCAAATGCTCTACCACTGAGCTATAACCCCTACAATATGCTTTTGTAAGGCAGTATAATATTGGGACATTTTACTCTTCTTTGTTATATTTTAATAGTAAAATAGTTTCTTGTTGCTTTCCTTCACGTGATCAACCTAATAGAGTATAAAACAGGCTTAACCCCCTTACTTGAAGGTAGTAGGTAAGGCCGTTGATTATGAAAAGCAAAGTAAGATTTTATCTTAAAGGATCTTCCTTTCCTACCTTGGAAGACTTTCATTCTCCTTAAGCACCCATTCCACTAAAAGCCCCTTGCTGGTGGTGGCGTTGGAGGAGTGCCTTAGTTTTCTTGCCTCTCCTGAAAGCGGACAGATACTTTTTTAAATGAAAGCCCATCAGTTTTTCTCAGTTAGGATTTGTGTGACCTCTCTGTAAAGTGAGACTGAAGTTCTTAACAATGAGAGAAACTGAGTTGAGTTTGTATGAACCCAGCGAAACTTTCCGGGGTGTTTCAAAGTCCTGATTACCTGGGAAAAAAAAAATCTTCGAACTTCTAGGCATTTTCTAGTGAGTATCGTGGATGTGACCGTGGTTACCATGAGCCCAAGAAGGTGTCCTCTTCACAGCTCCCATTGAACTGTTTGCTCCCTGAGAGGCCCAGGCTTTGGAAACAAGTAGACCCATGCTTCCAGCTCATTCTGCCTCTTGCTGGTTAAGTAAACTACTCCATTTATTTCCCTAAGCCCTAGAGAGTGGAGTGTCCGTCTGAACTAGCTCATAGGGCTGTTGCATGAAATGAGAGAACACATGTAAGGCACGTGTAACACAAGTGTAACACACTTGAGTTCCCTTCCCACATCCTTTTGGAAACAGACTTCAGTTTAGTCTCAAAACCTGCAGATCCGTTCCAAGTTCTAGGTCTCTCTCTCGTATCAGATGAAGGAAAATCGTGATGGCAATGGTGGCCACCATTTAGCGCCCACTTCAGCGCCGTATTCTAGGTAGGCACTCTTGCACTCCACCCGCATTGTCCTGTTTAATCCTCTGAACAACCCACTGCTGCAATATGTATGCCCATTTCACAGATGAGGACACTGAAGCACAGGGCTAAGGGACATGTTTAGGTCCATTCATTCCCCTGATAAGCTGTGGACCCAGAATCTGAATCCAAATAAGCTCTCGCCAGTATAGATGGTTAAGTACTTCTGGCAGAAAAGCAGAATAAAAGCTGACTGAACCTGAAAGTCTCAGAAATGGTCTTCTCATTTTTATTCTGCAAAGTGTCACGTCTTCCAGACTAGGCCCTCTCAATATTGAAATACACAGTTGACTTTTTCTGCTTCTTATTTCACGAATCAATGGGAGCAGTTTTAGTCATTTGTGTTTGTGAGCTTAAATTAGGCCACTAAAGTCCAGGAGGGGAATTCCTTGTTTTCATTTGATCTCATGCGCTAACAAATTTACTCATGCAACTTCCCCTATTTTTTTTTTCTCTCAAATGTTTTCACTTGAAAGTGGGGGTGGAAGGGAGAAGTATGTGAGCATTTGGGTTCCTGGGATACACTTTATAAACCTCTGGAGATTCTTTATCCGGTATAGAATTAATCCATAGAAAAGTAAAATGAGTAAGAATTGCAGGAAGCCATCTATGTGCATAAAAGCCTGTATTTGGATGAGGAGTTGATTTTCAGAGTATGGGAAAGGGGTTTCACATTGAAAATTTCCTCCTCCTTCAAATGTGGGCTGAGAATCTGACTTGGAAGGCAAGAGGGGGCTAGCCTCACCCACAGATTCAGGGTGCTTGGAAATATCTCTCCCTTTTTTAAAGATTTTATTTATTTGAGAGAGAGCATGAGTGGGGTGGGGAAGGGAGAGGGAGAAGCAAACTCACTGCTGAGTAGGGTGCCCGACACCGGGTTCGATCCTAGGACCCCGAGATCTTGACCTGAGATCAAGGCAGGTGCCTCGCCAGCTAAGCCACCCAGGTGTCCCTAGAAATCTCTTTAAAAGCTCTTCTGGCTTTGGACCAAGCCTGCCCATGGGAAGATGCACTAATGGAGCCTGCCTTCCCCCCTGTCTCCCGATCTCCCTCTCTCCCTCCCTTCTTCCCTCCTTGCTTCCTTTTTATGTTCCCATAACTGATTCAGTGCCTACCTGAAGGCACATGAAAGAAAGGACAGGCTGAGGGTCCATTAGGGGAAGGCAACCCACTCTTCATTCCTTTCCCCTCAGCAACTACATCTTTTAGTTGATCCTTTGCCATTTGTGCGACAAGGCATATTTCACGGGCTGACATTCATAGAAGTCTTTAAGCATCTTCCTTTGGCAGCCAGGCTGCTTTTTTAAAGTCAGGGAAAGAAAAGGCTTGTGACAGGAAAATAATGCAGAGAAATGGTCTTTCTTTCTTTTTTGATGGTGGTGAAAGGAAGGACCCCTAGTAGGGAATGTGGCAGGAAATATAGTCTAAGAACTTCTGAGCTTTCAACTCATTTCCCTGTTTGGAGCATAGTTAAGAGAGACCGCAAAGTTGTCCACAACAGTGTCTTGGAATAGAATTTTTAAGTAGAATTGAAGCTAATTTGGAGGGAAAAAAAATCCTGCTATGCACTCAATTAAATTTGTTGCAAGTTCCTGAAAATATCTTTAAGTCGAGATATGAAAAATGGGAGCTACCCTCTCTCTTGGGGAGATGAGGATAGGTAGGGAAAAAGGATTTACACGATGAAGACTTTGTGATTTTTAACCTGGGAGTCCTTTGCCATCACTTTTGAAAAACACCTAACCAACCATTTCTTTTCTTTGTCATTGTGGACTTTGTGTGTTTTCTGGTACAGGCTGATCACAGCAGCAAAGGCAACGAAAGCACTTTCTATGTTTCATCACGAACAGTGAGGTCTGCGTCAGGAGGTATATATTGGTGCAGTGTGGGGAAACATTAAGGTAGATGTGAGAGCAAAATTACTCAAACTCTGAAAGGATGGCTCATTGTCTCAGGGCTCTTCTCTCTGAGCAAGATCAAACAAGGACCCTCCGGGACAAGCTAGGTTGGTAAGGCAGTACATTCTACCGTTTTCTCTACCCTGTTTGACATCTATACTCTGTAAACCCCTTCTGATCAAACCCTTCCTTATCTTCTACCATGGATAGCAAAGAGAGAAAAAGCTGTTCTTTCTCCTCTCCTCCCCCACAACCCTGTATGATTTCTCTCAATGTTTGGGGAAATGATCACGCTCTTCCAACTCCCGTCCACCTGGCCCTTGAAGTATGGGGTGTTGGGTTGGCGTCAACAGAAATCAGCCCAAGTGCCAGCTGGACTTCTGAAGCTTGTAGCGGAACTGTTGACAAAAGCATCATGTGGGAAATGTTCATTTGACAAAAATGTGGTGTATACCTACCACATGCCAGGTGATGTTTTCGGTCTGGGAATGCAACAGCAAACAAGGTCCTTTGCTGTGTGGCAGGACGGGGGAGGCTGACAGAGGTCGAGCAAGGAGCATGCAGGAATCCGTAGGTACCTATTGGAGAAAAAAAAAAAAACAGGTCAGATGTCTGAGTATATGGGATTTGGGGGAAGAGCAGCTTTATCCATGGCTGTTGGGAAAGCCTTCTCTGATGTTGCGGTATTGGCTCAGAGGCTTACCCATGGGTATGTGGAGGAAGAAGGTTCTAGGCAGAGAAATCAAAACCACCACAGTGGAGACAGGAGGAGCAAGCTTGGTGTACGAAGGGTTAGAAAGGAAGCCAGTGTGGAACAAGAAGCCAGGGGAAAAGGTAGCAGAGGAGGTCTGGGAGGGAGTGAATGTCAGATCACGTAGCGCTCCGTTGGCCATAGAAGCTGCTAGAGGGTAGGCGATGAAAACTAGAGAGAAGGAAGGTGGCACTGCAAGAGCAGGAGCGATTGATGGAGGGATCCTGGAGAGCCCAGCCTATGGTGATCTTTTTGTCATTTAAATGATGATATGAAAACCTTGATAGAGAGAAAGTTGAGCTATCAAATCTTTTCCAGGGAAGGAGCCAGAACAGGGTAATTCTTCCTGTCACTTTTATTCCTCAGAGAGGTGTAGGGTCCTCAAGTGACTCGTGTTTCTCTTCCCTTCAGCCTTGCCAAAAATTCACTCCCCATGGGCCATGTCTTTGTCCATTTCATACCCAAGTGAAACAGTTTAGAATTTGGAACTGCCATGGTTTTCAAGTACTTCTATGTTAAAAATTCTGTGTTTTCTTTTTTCGTAGCCCTCAGGTTTATTATGTTCAGTGAATTGATAGATTTCCTCATAATTTTGTATGAAAACTTGTTTGATCCAGGTTAAAAAGCTGTCTTATGCAGCACTCTTGTTACCATTGGAGGCAGAGAGGGAGTGGGAACGTCAATGCAATTGCCCCATCGGGAGGAGCGGAATTGTATTAACTTATTCTCTTCTAAAAAATTGTGTTAAAGACATTTTTGCAGTCTCTTCAAGATGGAGTTGATTGCTGTAAATGCATTGCAGCTCCGGACCTATCGTTACCCAATAGTAAAAGTCCTCCCTTTTGTGTAAGGTATGTATGATTTCAGTCATCTGGGACTTTTCGTATTAACTGATGTGACCCCAGAACAGACACAAAATTACGTACATGTCCTCTCATTGACATCAGACCATGCCACTGGGTCCGACCACATAGAAGGGTTCGCAGGGGCTTGATAGCTCTTCGTGATGATTGTCCAGATTTATCTTTCCTTCACACCTCCTGAGACTTTATCCCTGAACTCTTGGCATCTGGCCTGACTTTCCACTAGTTAGTCATGCATTTGGGTTAGCACTCATATTCTCTGTGCCAGGGACCCACCTGCAGAAAAGAGTTACTGGTTTTGTCATTTATAGTTGAGTTCAACTGGACCGGATTTCCTCACTGCCTCTGGCTGAAACTGATTGAGAGAATGAAAGTTTCACTTGTGGGTTGGAGAAATTAGTAATTGGGGAAGATAGAGTGTTTGGACGAGGGCCTCGTTTGCTCCTTTCTACACCCCCCCCTCCCCCGTACGAACTCTGTACTGGGAGAAGGGAGTGGAGGGTTGGCTCTTCATGTGGAAGTCAGCCCCCTTGGATGAGCTAGATGGAGAGCTGAGAGAGAAAGGTGAAGAAGTGCACTGATAAGGAAGGATGTAGGAGAGCCCAAGGAGACCTGCAAATTCCTGGTCCTAAGTCCAGGTGGCCTTGGACGCTTCCTTGCCTTACTTCTTTCTGGCATCCCCGGCCTGGGGTCCGTTCCTGCTTAGCTCCTGAGAAATGAGGGGCATGTTCCTGATTTCAGGAATGGGAGTCCAAGTCCCCATCTCCCCCAAATTCTCCTGCATACATCTCTCACCTGAATCCGCTTTCTAGGTGAAATAGAGAGAGCTGGGTGTTAAGGTCTCTTTTCCACCAGTCTCTGACTTCTAGCTTTGAGGGAAACGCATGTGTTACCCAGGAAGCTGGGTATTCTCTTTGGACCTTTGTCTGAGGCTGCTCATCTCTGATGGTCTCCTGGGGCCTGAGCCGTTTTTACCCCATGCACCCCGGGATTTCCCCTTCTGCTTCCCCCATATAAATAGACCATTTGCTGCCTGTGTTCTAAGACCTTGATATTTCTGCCTTTGACTGGAGTCTATTCGGGAACAACTGTGTGGTGGCTGGGCACTGCAAAATGAGTCAGTTCCTGCAGTTTGGTTACAAGTTCTCAAAAAGTATTTCAGAATGTGGATGTGGTCAGCAGAGTCATTTTCCAGGCATCTAAAAGGAAACCCACATCAACTGTAACAATTGAGCTGAGAACCGATTGCCTTGCACAGCAGAACCAGGCCTGCTTTTCCTCAAAGGAAAGCCCGTAGCTGCCCCGGATCTAGGCGGCCTACCCTGTAGATCTGAAAGGAGACTTGATCTTCGAGCTTGCAAATCACATTTGAGCTGCAACTGATTGTGTGAACAGAGAGCTAGAGGTTTGGCCTTCGTCCCTTTCTCAACATGGGCATGAGTTTGACATAAATTATTTTTGTAAGATGGGACTCTTAGGGGATTAGAATCCAGTGAGCACAAAGTGTGGAATGTGGCTTCCGGACAGCCACTTTGGGGATTTTAGCTAATGCGCTGAGGAAGAACTAAGATGTTTTAGGTACCACTAGAGTACGTGAATGCACGATTATTTTGTTTCCTGATTGAGTTCTGAAGCTATGTAGACTCAGCAGTAGTGCCAATAAAAAGAATTCAGTCCTTCTCAAGCTTTCAAAGAATTTCAAGTTTGTCATAGCATTTGGAGAATATTTTAGTTCAGCACTGGTGGATTCTGTTGTCCCCTTGGGTACCAGGAATTGTGTAAGATTCTGATTGAGTTCTTCATTACCTGTTTTGCATCATCCATGAAAACCTATGGAGTTTTCAGTTATAAGGAAGCAACCTGGAAAAAAATGGGCAATTTGAACAGACACTTCCCCAGAGAACACAGACAAGTGACAGAGAAGCACATGAAATGATGTTCATCACCAGTAGTCATTAAGCAAATGCAAATCAAGACCCCAGTGATCTACCACTACACACACCTATCTGAATGGCTGCAATGAGAAAGGCTGATCATACAAAGTGTTGGCAAATTTGTGGATGATCTAGAACTCTCTTAGTATATTTAGGTAGATATGTAAAATGGCACAGACATTTTTGGAGATGCTTGGCCATGTCTTACATCATTAGACATATGCCAACCTTAGGATCTAGATACTGCTCTCCTACAGACAAGAAAGCCCATGTCTACATGCTGTGTTTACAGCTGTTTTATAAGTAACAGCTAAAAACTGGAAGCAGTCTGAATGTCCATCAGCAGGTAAATACATCAACAAATTGTGGTGTATCTGTCTGATGGATACTACCCAAGAATGAGAAGAAGTGAGCTGTTCATAGAGTCAGCATGGAGGGACCCCCACCCTTAGGGAAAGAAGCCAGACAGAAAAGAAATACATACTGTATGATTGAATTTATATAATATTCTGGAACACGCAAAGACATTTAGAATGACAGAAAGCAGATCCCTGGTTGTTTGGGGTGGGAGAGGTAGGGTGGCAAGTGGAAGGTGTTACAAAAGGGCAAGGGGAACATTGGGGCTGGTGGATAATCTCACTGTCTTGGTTATGGTGATGATTTCACAGGTGTATGCATGTGTCAGAACTTAGTCAAACTGTACACTTTAAATATGTGCAGTTGATTACGTGTTAGTTATTCCTCAATTTAAAAGTAACCCAAAAAAGCAATCACAGTGATGGTAGATAGAGCATTAATAATGTCCTTATTTGAAAAAAATAAAGACATAGCATCTCTTGGTGGGGGGAATCTGATGAAATTTTAATGGGATAGAAATAGAACCTTCTAGTACAGATGAGAAACTGAAGTTAAGCTGAATATAGTAAATGTGAAAGCTTTAGTTCTTCCTGTTTCCAAGGCATTTCAACAAGTGGTTCAAGACCGATCTTGTCCAGCACTGTGGGGTCAGCTGCCTGCCCAGGTTTTATAAGCATTTGTCCTCCAACATAACTGCTCACCAGATGATGAGGGAGGGCTTAGGCATCTGAAGCGGGGTCCTGATTGCAAAGATAAGGCATGAAAACACCACCTTCAGATTGTACCAGTGTTAGAGAAGTCAGTCTATTTGCAGTGCACATGGAAATTGGTAAAGCACTTTCATAAACGTCATTTTGTGTGATCATCTCAATAATCCCTTTACAGGTGGGATCAGTATTCTGTCGTTTGTTTGGGAAACACCCTGAGACCCAGAGAAGCCACACTGTTTGTTCAGAGTCCCCAACATTTTGGGCAGACATCACCATTCTTCGTACCATACCCTACTGCTTCCCCAAATTCCTGTTATTGAATATGTGGCCAGGGTTCTCTGCGCATTGATTTGTCAGGCAGTCAGAGGAGTCCCTTCTGTTTGCATACGAACTGTTCATGGCCGTGATCTTTCATCCTATTTCCCCATCTGTAAATGGCTAGTAACATAATTGCAGGCTTCACCAGATTGTCGTAAGGGTCAAAGTCAAAGGCTCATATGGTGAAAGAGCCGTGGGAGCTCGTAAACACAGTGGGGGGGGGGTCATATTTACCATGTTCCTGATTCCCTTACTGGGCCTGCTTACTGATGGCATGACAGTGAGTGAGCAGCTTTGTGGAACCCAACGGGTAGATGGGAGAGCTTCATTCCTTTAGTTGTGTCATGACTTCCATCAAGATTGTCACACTCATAATAAATGAAATTATTTTATTACACTCTTCCTTAAAAGATACTAAACAGTCCTTAGTTGGGCTCCCAGTGATTGAAACTGGTGGCTTGGAAAGGACAGAAAATAGCTGAAGGCGGGTGCCATTAGGGTTTACTTAGCCAACAAGGTTGGCCCATCCCTGCTTGGCCTCTTTCTCGTCTTTGGCTAATGCTGACTGCCACTTATTTTTTCTTTGCTCTTTTTCACATCCAGTGGCCCTCTCTCTTCAGTATCCCTCTTCCTTTGTGATCAGTCTGTTGCCAACCAAACTTCTCCCAGCTTCTGTGATAAATGATATGGGAACCACTGTAGCCTTTTGTACTCTTTAGGATGGCGTTTCACAAAGCATGTTTTCAGGAGACGGGGAAAAACTGTGGTCAGATAAGTTTGGTTTGAACAACATTAAATAGGTTTCTTTCCTGCAGGACTTCTCAGAACTTTTTATGTTTGCATGGATACTTCAAGAGGAACATACGGTACAACGATGTTTCCCAAATTTAATAGATTGAAAGAATGCTGTGTAGGTGTGTGGAATCATCTCTCAGTTTAATACTCCAAAGTTGAACACACTTTGGAAAATGCTGTTTTGTAACTTGTTATTTGATATGTTGGTAAAATGACAATTTTCCAACGAGTTTTCAGTCTGTACCTCCTGGCACATTGAATACAAAACATGACTTGTTTTCTTGACTGGGTCTTAAGAGTTCCAGCTTCTAAACTTTTTATTCATGGTTTTACAGCTCCTTTAGGTTTCTTATAGCCTTCGAAAATCAGGAGATGTAATCATAGGAGGGCACAGAGATTTTAAGGTTTTGCCTAAGGATGAAAGTCCATGAAAGGAATTTTCTCTCTCTCTCTCTCTTTTTTTTCACCAAATGGTCTAGATTCTGCCCTTTGAAGTACCTCCATTTATTCCATTCCTAAATCCGTGGTCCATCCTGGCTTCCATAGGGGCATTTTAGAAAGAAAAGTTATGGACACACCAGCTGTCTGGTGGGAATGGGGCTTGTGTTAACTGTGAGTGCCTGTAGCTGTAGGAAGACTTTGACCTCTCAGCAAGAATATATCACCATATGGATTTTTTTTTTTAACAGTTTGTTCCTCAGACCACAGAAAGTTGAATAATCAGCATAGGACTTAAAAGAGAGATAATGTCAGAACGAATAGTAATTGTCAGCAAGAAATTTGAATAGTTTCATTGCTGTTGCCTGTCAGGTAGGAATGGGAAGTGGGAGCATGAAATGGGGGGTTAGGGACATTGAGTTGCGACGCAGACCAGGTGATTTGGGACTTGGGCGCGAGTTCGATCATTCCTGGCCCATCCCATCTCCATTGGGTGTGTGGGTATGCCAGGGAAGCTCAGTCTTGTGGTTCAGGTTCCCATGAGGTTCTTCCAGGCTTGCCTACTTACATCTAGTGTGTTCTCATGAGAAGTTGAAGGTTCCCCTGCATTTTTAAGCTTCTTATGCCCGGCCATTTTCTGAAAATGCTATTCCTTGCTCTTCCTTTTTGACTGAAAATCACTACTGTGGTACCTTGCCATCCACACTCCCCTGACTCCCCTGACTCCCCCCACCCCCAGCATACACGCACATTCTCTTATCCGCTTTGGCCAGTCCTTCCAAGGTTTTATTATCCTTTGGTGCCAACTGTCTCTCCTGACCCCTCTCTCCACTCCTAGAAAGAGGAACCAGATTTCCCCTGTGTTACCATAAATATAAACAGCAGTTGTGTTTCTGTTATTTACCCTTTCAACTTAGCGATAAAGCTTGCCACCGCGTCTCCCCCAGCCTTGCACAGGAAGAGAGACTTCCTTCCTTCATCTCCTGCCTTTGCTCAGGCCTGTGAATAATCTTTCCTTTCACTCGGACTCCAGATGCTCACACCTTCTCGAACTTTTCTTTTAAACTCCTGAGAGTTACTCGTCCTGTATCCTTCCCCTTCCAGCTTCCGGTTGTCTCCATCTGATACCTTTCCTCTTCCACCTGGTTGCCAGGACCATCCATGCAGCTGTTCCCTCGTTGACGAGTACCTACGTGTGGTGGCTGGGTGTCGGGCTTCCCTTCTACCCCTTTCCCTTTGATCTCTATTGACCTACATCTCTCCTCCTTGCCCTTAGTCTTTTTCCACGGCCCTCCCTCTTCTCTTTTACGTCCTAGACTGTTTTGTGATGATCTCAGAAATCCCATCTCCACCTGTAAGCAGCGAGCTTCATCTTTGGATAGTTTTGTCTTCATTGTTTTGAATCTGGCTCATTTTAATCAGATGGATATGGTTTCTCTAAGCACTGATGTGTGCTCGACAGAACCATCCATATAACAGCAAAAACCTTCCCTTCCACTGTGAGCATAGACCTAGTCTAGCATCAACACATAAGGAGGGAAGAAAGGGAGAAAAATGCTGTCATCACGACTTTACAGGGCTCAGTCCTGAGTTAATACCACCAAAAATCTTTTTATTTCTTTTTTTTTTTTTAAGATTTTACTTATTTATTTGATAGAGACACAGTGAGAAAGGGAACACAAGCAGAGGGAGTGGGAGAGGGAGAAGCAGGCTTGGTGCCGAGCAGGGAGCCCGATGTGGTGCTCGATCCCAGGACCCTGGGATCATGACCTGAGTTGAAGGCAGCTGCTTAACAACTGAGCCACCCAGGTGCCCAAACTTTTGGTTTCTTTATGACAGCTGAACTGGTCACACATCCACTGGGCGGCGATCACAGTGGGAGCACATACTTGATACTTAATACTGCTGGCTTTCTTCCGTTCTCTAGAAGTTTAAAAATAGCCAATTCTGCCCTTTTCCTTTAACACATATCAGGACAGTCTTTATAAATGTCAATTAGCTTTTCCTGTTTTCCCTTTGTTACACAAGTAGAACCCACGTTGTCATCCTGTTCCTCTTGGTGAATGAATGTCTTGTGGGTGTTGTAGCCATAGGTCATCAGATAATATCAACAGGCATGATATATATATGCAGCCCCCCATCATTTCAAACCATTTTTGTTAGCCCCTCCAAATCTTCACATGTATCTGTTAGCTGTCTACCGTTTTCCTTTGTTGTATGAGCCTTTTACCCAAACCAATAATTTTAACAAATCCACATACTACCGTAGACCTTGTTCTTTTCATTCATTTAGGAGAGCCTTTCCGAACCCCCAGGACTCTTCCATACTGGAAGGCATTATCTAGGAACATTTACCCTGAGACAGTGCTATCACTAGCCTACACTCTGTTAGGAAAATAGGCTTTTTTACAAATAGCTTGATGCTATAAGTACCCACAAATCGTATAGCAAGGTGCCATAAAACTAAGATGGGAAGCAAGTGTTGTTTCAAGGATAAATAAATAGAAGAATTTTCCTGAAATGGAGATGCTCTCTCACTATTTTCTGGTTTATTTTATTTATTCCAAAGATGTTGTTTTTAAGTAATCTTTACACCCAACGTGGGGCTCGAACCTACAACCCTGAGATCAAGAGTCCATGCTCTGCCGACTGAGCCAGTCAGACAACCCTTGGTTTATTTTTCAAAATACGTTAGTACAGGTGCCAGGCACTTCATTCAGATTCCTTTGACAAATATTTACTAAAAGATGACTCTGATCCAGGGTGCTATGGTAGTACATGGGCAATCTCAAAAAAACAGAACTCCGTTCTTAACCCTCAAAGAGCTCCCATTCTCAGAGGGACACATTTCTAAACTAATAATTGAAGAGCAATTTGGCTTGTGTTTCTGGCCGAGACACGGACTAAGTGATCTGCAAGCTGGCCCTGGGCAGCATGGAGCTAACTTTCCAGAAGACTTCGGGAAGGCCCTTTAGAATCCTAGAAGAGTCTCTTTGAGCCGGGCATGGCAGAGGGGAAGAGCAGCGGGCCACGCAGTGTGAGGAGGATAAGTATTCGCTCCTCTTCAGTTCATTTGCGCTGAGTAAAACTTGATGGGAAGAGTGAAGAGAGACCAAATGAAAACTCTCATGCTGTGAACGCATACAGTAACCGAAGTTTTGTACAGCACAGAGGCATGATGCTGATTTGATTGTAAGTGAAATCTGCAGTCTTCAGGGGTGTGTCATTTAGAAAATGACACAAAGCTTAGAAACAAGACCAATTTTCGAAAGACCCCAGTAATGCTGTGGCATCGTAATGGGTTAATTCTGATTAAATAAAAGTCTGAGGGAGTCTTGGGGAAGCTGCCTGCTTGGTTATTTATAGGTTTAGACAACAGTCACCTTGTGTGGATATTCTTTTTTTTAAACTACCGATAGAATGCAAATTGCTTTTTTCTCCTCTTTGATGGTAAGAGTTCTTCACTGCAGTGGCACACTGCTAACATTGTACAAAGCGAATTGAGGGGGTTTCTTTCAATGAGGGGGAGAGTGACAGCGAGATGCATTTGCACGTGGATGAGTTAATTTCTGGAACTTGTCCATAAGAAGGCTGTTACTTAGATGAAAATTATCCTTTTTCTCGGAGCGTTTTTAATGAGTAAGATGATTCATGTTTTCATCCAGTGATTGTGTAAAAAAAAAAAAGTTTGGTTTTCATTGAGAAGGATTAAAGGCATGTGTCTAATTGCTAAATATTATTCTTAAGAAACTAGTCTGAGTCTGTCTTTATGGGTCCTAAGTGGTTTCGCCTTTAGAAGCTTGTTTTAGGATCTTTTGCCAACCCCCTCCCTTCCCAGGCCTGTTCAGACTAGAATGATCTGGCAGGGCTGGTCTTTATTTTTTTCTTCTTTTCTTTTTTTTTTTTTTAACGTCTTGAGCAGAAGCGTCTGAGAAAAGGTTCACCTTGCTCTTCAGCTTGACTTGCAGAGCAATTTACTAAATAGAGCGATGTGAGAATCAAGTGACCGTCAGCTGGTGTGAATGTTTTCGGTCAGCCTGGTCACGGGATCTCAGGTATGTGAGAGCTAGATGGGCCGCTGCCACACACACCGGCTGTGGCGAGACCCTGGCTCGGACGCTCTCACTGTCACACAACAGGAATCCCACGTTCACAAGAACGTACTTGAATGAGTCACCTGTATTTAAAAGGTTGGTTTTTGCCTCTGACATCATTTCAACCTGTGGCCCACAGTGTGTATATATGCGCATTTCTTTCCGGGGCTGTAGTGAAGTTCGAGAGACTTTTTGTTCTTAACCACGTAGGAGTCAGTTTGTTAGTTGTTTTGTTTTCTTGTAAACGACTTCATTGAGGTATAATTGATATACAGACAACTATACATATTTCCTGTGTACGGTTTGGTGCATTTGAACGTAATGCAAATGCCCATGATGCTGTCAGCACAGTCAAGATGTGGCAGACATGCCCAGCACTTCCAGAAGTTTCCGTGTGTGTGTGTGTGTGTGTGTGTGTGTGTGTGTGTTCAGAACACTTACTGTGAAGTCTACCCCATGGGAGACAGTTTTTGTTCACTTCTGGAGGAAACTCTGACTTTGTGTTCTGTCAAATCCATAAATATATTTTAGAAGTTGACTGTACTCCCGTTGAGTTACAGAAAGATGCTGGTGCATGCCTTAAAATATGTGAGATCTCATGGATGGGTGTTGGAGGGGACACCTAGAGCCCAGCTTGGCAGTTTTGACTTGGGGGAGGGAACATTCTGGCAGTGCTATGAAATTGTTCATCCCTCTCCATTGACTTCCATGTACCATGCTGGGGGGGGGGCAACATTTCTTTTCCAAAACCACAATTTCTAAAGTCAGTGACACTTTTGGGGGGCCAGATAGAATTGTCCCACGAATCCCTTAAAGAGACAGGGTAAAATCTACTCTTCTTTAGTTGAATGTCTCACGAAACTGAATTTCTTTCATTTCTAGTGGAATTTTGATGAGAATGCCATTTTTTATCTGTCATCTTTGCTTTAAGCATCAGTGGGTTTCTTCTTGATTTGGTTTATAGGTCACCCCTGTTCTAATTCTGGAGGGGAAGCTCTTTCGATTCTAGGTTAACATTTCAAGAAATGGTCTTTATCCCACTTCCAAGCAGGCTTCTCAACAGCAGGTGGCAGGCTTCACTATTCATCAGTCTTCTTCTCCCCTTAAGACTCTCTTTCCCATTCTAGTATACCTCCATATAATGGTTTGTAACCAGAATGGACAGAATTTTTAGAAATTACTGTCTTTGTTTTTGTTTGTTTGCTCCATGAGTGAGACTTACAGCAAGTACCTTGGTTACAGTTTTGTCAGCCAACCCTGGGGCTGACTGGCTTGTTAATTGTTAAATAATGGAATTACATAATGTAACATTTTTAGTTGGACCCGATTCCTTTTCTTTGACTTCGACTTCTAAACTTCGGAAATGTGTTATCGGTTAATAGCCTTTGCTGTAGTATATTCTTTAGATGTTGTATATTTTAATAAACTTGAAAAATGTGTATTTTATTGGTTGGTGATTGACACTAATCTACATAGTGCTGCGTCTAATAAACTCTGATTTACAGTTTTCCCTTGTTGTCTTAGCTAGATAAGTCTAGAAGTAAGAGGAAAACACCATCTTAACTTTATAGTTCTTTAAATATAAGGATATTTGGAGGATAGCTCAGGCAAGTGTTAACAATTAAAAATACCCTTCTTCTACTCTAAATATAGGCCAAACCTTATAAAAAGATAATCCTTTGGATTTTGGCATTTAAACTAACCAAATTAAACACTTGTTTCACTGTAATGGCCAGACTTATTCATAAAAGTAGAGTTAGGAACATTTAGTTTTAGTGGTTTATGAAATGTCAATTGGCGTGGTCTATAAATTTTACATTGAGGGTGAATCTCAGTCAAACCTGTGCAAGAAGGCTTTATTTCCACTTTGGTAGGTATGCCCAGGCTTTTAGACAGTGCCAAAATATACTTCATAGATGGAATTGGTTTTAATTTATTTAAAAAGAGAGGGAAAAAACCAAGTAATCAAACAAAAACCTACTTCACCTTGTAAATTTCACCTTCTCCCCTAAGATCTAACCACCTGGGTGAAACACTATTATTATAACTTGGCAAGTAGGTGCTCTCTTAAAATTAGACACCTGTGATTAAATAGTTAAATCATTCCCTTGAAATGTACATATTGAGAGCTTCCAGAAAGCTGGTCATCTTTTCTTATAGCTAACAGCAGTTTTTTTAAAGGCCCTTTTCTTGGCAACAAATATTTGACCTGTCCAGTCAGGTTCTAAGTGTAGCCTTTCTTCCGAGTGATGATAACTTTTCTAAATCTCTTCCAGGTGATAGCCAGAGCATTTTAAATTTCTAAAAAGGTAGGAGTCGAACACCTGTACTCAGAGCAAAGTCGTGTAGTCATTTATATTCTATAATAATCTTAAAAGTCAAACATAATAATTGGCCACAGTGGTCATGTGCTGATAGAAGAATGCCTTCTCGAAGACACCAGGTGCTGCTCTGGGGCCTTTGTTCTGACTTTTGCTTCCCTCTGACTTTTGCATACCCTCCCCCAGATACGTGACATGTTTCTTCTCCTCCTTCAGGGAGCTGCTCAGATGTCACCCCCACAGCAAGGCTTTCCCTGACTACCTATGAAAATAGCATTCCTCTTCACGGTGGCATTCCTCTGTGAAATGATCACACCTATCAGTTGAGTTTCTTTTTTGCCTTTGCCTACAAACCCCTTAAATCTTTGACCTCGGGGACTGTCACATCCCCAGTGCCTGGCATAAAGTATGGAAAAAGCACCCAGTAGGCATTTCTGGGGTGAATGAATGAATGAATGAATGGAGAGGACAGCTGTCCTTTTTTTTATACCTGCATTGGACTATGGGAGGAAGGCTCGAAGTTGACATCCTAGTGAGCTATTGCTTTGAATACTTGGTGACATATCTTTTTTTGCAGTTTCCTTTGATGTTTTAGACATTCTGTAGAAATAACTAGATCATCCTCAATGTATAGAAGGGAAATAACTTTTTTTTTTTAACTGCCATGTATTTTGGGTATTTGCATCATGGCTAGATTGGCCAAGTTCAAGTGGTATAAAGCAAACTAGAAGTGCTCCAAGGCCAGTAAGAGTGGGTTGGGTTTTTTACTTGTTTCTTTGCTCAGTTCTTTGTTTTTCATATATAACCTTCTACTGCAAAAACATGCTGAATAACCAATATTAGATTTTTTTTTCACAGTCATACCCTGCAGAAAGGCAGGGATTTCCATCTGTTTGGTTTGGTACTGGATCTGCAGCCACTGAGAGAGTATCTGGCACTTTCCTCCATATCACTCAAATCCATATACACTGAGGAAATAAACCTAGAGGTTGCTTCAAACTCAGTATGTGGGATTATTGTCAGAATGTCAATAAAGAAAATACGGAATTGAGATCTGTTGATATCATTTCCACATAAATCTCCAGGATTAATGTTTTTCCTCTTTCCTTCCACAGAGCCCCTCCAGAAGGCTGTGGATCACCACCTCCCTGCCAGAAAGGCATAGGTACCCTCAATGGCTCAGTAGCCAGTGTAGATCCTGTCTTTTGTAATCAGTAGCTACATCTGGCTACTGGGTCTCTGATGGCATCTTCAAGCCTCTGTTACAGCATCTTGAGCAAGGTTACTGGGAAGTCTTTACCCTGATTTACATACACATACACACACATGGCTGGAGTGTGGGAACCATCAAGGATTATGAATATGAGGTATATTTGATTTCAGTACCACAAGAAGGAAGAATCCAGAGACCATAAGAAGGAGGAATCTTCGATTGGTTTTCTTTTCTTTTTTCCCCTCTTTTGGAAAGGAACATCTGGAAGGGATCATCTGGTCACAAAGCCATCTATCTACCTACCTACTTATCTACCTATATATCTCATCCATCCATCCATCCTTCCTTTCATCTCTTGACTTTTAAATAGCATTCTAAGTGCAATTAAATAAGGACAGTTGAATGGTATGACAGTTTAAGGAACTTACACTTGTAGACTTAGAGTAGGTAAGTCCCAGCAGCACATTCTGAGCTGCCGTGCCAGTGTGCTAGACACGATAAATACCAGGAGCTTTGCAGCAGGCAGTTGTGTTGAAATCCTTTGTGAGGAGGACTTACAAGTCCAACATCCAGGTCTGGGGCATGAACCTGGCATACAATGTAGATTTCTGTGTATCTTGGGCAACAGCTACATTGTCTGCTGGGTTTCAGGCTACCTGGAAACACCTTCTCCATGGTTGTGTCCTCAAGGCTTCACCTATATGGGTTTGGAATAACTTTTCCAGGAGGCATAAACCAGTGGGCTTTAACATTGCACAGAGTGTAGAGAAAGGGCCTCATGACAGCTGATCACCTTAGCAAAGAATGATTCTGTTCTGATTTTATCCAAGACGCTCTCAGATACCAGCCTAGGAAACCCAATGAACCAGAGAAAATGGGTCATATCATCCTTCCTTCCTCCTCTCTGCCTTAACTCTCAAAGATTGATCACTTATATGTTGTTACTAATTAGTATTTGGTTTCTGTTGTAATTACTGTCACAAGCCCAGCACCTATATGGGCCCCGTCACACTCACGGTCCCTCATCTTGGCTTCTTGCCCACATCCCAGAACCCGATTTAGCTTTGTTCTCTTTCTGCCACAGCCCTGTAACTTCTGTGAGTGATTCAGTCTTCCTGAAATCCATTTCCCTTACTCTGCCCTAACATTTCCATCCTGTCATTTGCTCCCTGAAGTGAACTCTGGAATTTAAGTGTACTGGATTTTTTTACCACCATTCACCATCTCTTCTGAAACCAGAAGAGCACCCCCCCCCAAGACTGATTTATTCATCCCCGAGAGAGGGAAAGATGGGGTAGAGAGAGAAGGGACAGAAGGAGAGGGAGAGATAGAATCCCAAGCCCACTCACCATTGAGTGTGGAGCCCATCATGGGGCTCGATCTCATGACTGACTGAGATCATGACCTGAGCCGAAATCAAGAATAGGATGCTTAATTGACTGAGCCATCCAGGCACCCCAGACAAGCAACTTTCCTACGGAATGACAGAGAACTTGTAAAAATAAGTCCCCGGTTTGCAAGAGAACGGGAAGAAGATAATGGAAATAGCTTCTGGAAAACTATGCTTACATTGTGTTTTGTTTGCTCCAGGTAAATAAATGTAATCCTCTGAACAGGGGAAAAAAAAAGACCTAGCAATTGAAACCATTACATTCTCCATAAGAAAGGAATATAACTTTTTGAGAAGTTTTAAACCTGTAGCTATATGAATTTGAAGATTTTTAGTTATGTGATCTGTATTTTTCATTAATGTGAATTAACAGATTTAAAGTGGGAAGTGAATAATGGGGAAAGGCCTGTATGTAGTAGTTGATTATGGTGATAATAATGCCCTTGTGTCACCCCATGATGAATTCAGTAAAAATAAAGCTAATGACTTGGAGTTTTGAAAAGATGGTGCTTTTTTGTGTGTGTGCGCGTGTGTCTTCTGGCTTTTTATCCACCTGTTGGTTGTATCATCTAATTCTGCACCAAAGCCACTGGCCCCTGTATCCTGGGAGAGAAAGTCCCTTGTCTTTGAGGTCTCGGGGTAGCATGGTTATATTTAATACCTCCTAATTGTCTAAAGCCATTTACTTTCTCCCATCTCCATTCCCATACTTGTGATGCTCTTTGATCCCCTTTGTCATTAAAATGAAGTTAACAATGCGGCCTGCTTTGAGGAAATCCTTACCTGGTCAGGTTTTCATTTCCCCCTCATGTCCAATGGACCAGTATGAATTGATCCCCAAAGCAAGATTCAGGGTACAAATGACCAGGGCGGGGTGGGTGTGCTTTTTCTCAATCTTTTCAACCCCCCAAAAAGGGATGGACATCAGTGTGTTGGATCTTCCTAAAAGGCACACAGCAAACTGGCTGTAATCCCTTTTTTTTTTTTTAAAGCTTTCCATTTTGAAACCATTTCAGACTTTAAAAAAGTTACAAAATGTAATACAAAGACAGTGCTTTATATGGGAGTTTAAAATGGGGCAGCCCTTTCAGAAAGGTTTGGCAGTGCCTCAGAATGTTAAATGGGGTCTCCATATGACAGGAGAGTTCTCTTATGTATACACCCAAACGAATTGAAAACAGATACTGGAAGAAATACATGTTCACAGCAGCACTATTCCTATTTGCTTTTTAAAAAGATTTATGTATTTTACAGAGCATGTGTGTGGGCGTGGAGGGAGGGGTAGAGGGAGAGGATCTCAAGCAGACTCCTAGCTGAGCAAGGAGTCCAATGGGGTTTGAGTTTCATGACCCATGACCCATGAGATCATGACCTGAGCTAAGACTTAACTGAGCCACCCAGGCTTCCCTGCTCTGCGTATTTATAATGGCCAAAAGGTGGGAACCCAAGTGCTCATCAACTGAAGAATGGCTCAAAAAGGGAGATACATCCATGCAGTGAAATATTTTTCAGCCATAAAAGGGATAAAGTACCAATAGATGCTCCAGCACAGGTTGAACCTTAAATACATTACACAAAGCCAGACACCCAGACCCCATGCTGTATGATTCTATTTCTTTAAAATGTTCAGAACAGGCAAGTCTAGAGAGACTGACAGTAGACAAATGGTTTCCAGGGGTTGCCTGAAGGAGGGAGTGGGGAACGACTGCTAATGGGTATAGGATTTTTCTTTGGGGTGGTCACTGTTCTGGGATTAATGTTCTGATCATGGTTGTACAACTTAATGAATATATGAAAGACCACCGAATTGGTCTTCTGTAAAATATACCTAGGGTGAATTTTATGGTATATGAATTATATCCTAAAACTATAAAAGTCTCACATACTCCTTTTTAGGATTTTATTTATTTGAGAAAGAGAGAGGATGAGCCTGGGAGGGGAGATTCAAAGGGAAAGGGACAAGCAGACTCCTCACTGAGTGCAGAGCCCAATGTGGGGCTCGATCCTAGAACCCTGAGATCAAGACCTGGGTTGAAGTCAAATGCTTAACTGACTGAGCCACCCAGGCACCCCTCACATATTCTTTGTCATTTCCCAAAGAGTAAATTACCTTATGTACCTATAGTTATAAAAATCAGTAAATTAACATCAATATAATACTGTAACCTAGATACCTGATTCATATTTCACCACTCGTCTCACTGTTGTCCTATTTCAGGTCCAGGATGTATTTAAGATCCCATTTTAGTTGCCATGTCTCTAGACTCCTTTAACCAGGAAGAGTTCTCAGACTGCCCCTGTCTTTCAGGACTTTGACACATGACCAGTACAAGCCAGCTACTTTGTAGAAAGCCCTTCAAATTTTTAAAATTTTCTTCTTTAAAAGATTTTATTATTTATTTATTTATTTATTTAGGTGGGAGGAGCAGAGGGAGAGGGGCAAGCAGTCTCTGCCCTGAGCGCAGAGCCTGACATGGGGCTAAATCCCAGGACCCTGAGATCATGACCGGAGCTGAAATCAAGAATCAGATGCTTAACTGACTGAGCTCCCCAGGCACCCTGAATGCCTTTGAATTTTTATTTCTCTAATGGTTCCTTATGCTTAAATTTGGGCTACACATTTGGCAATTATACCTACCACACAAATGACGATTTGCTTTGATTGGTGATTATTAGGAAGCACATTATGTCAATTTGTCCCACTACTGGTGGTGTTAACTTTGACCATTTGGTTAAGTTGGTGTCTGATCCTGGCCACTTATTTTATTTTACATATATATGTATGTGTGTGTGTGTGTGTGTGTGTGTGTGTGTGTGTATATATATATATATATATATATATATATAGTTTTAATTTTGAGAGAGAGAGGGAGAACAAGTGCATGAGCAGTGGGAGGGATAGAGAGAGAGGAAAAGGGAGAGAAGTAGACTCCCTCCCTGCTCAGTGCAGAGCAGGGCTGTCATGGGGCATGATCTCAGGACCAACGATCATGACCTGAGCCAAAACCAAGAGTTGAAAACATCTGACTGAGCCACCCAGGTGCCCCTACTTTATTGCTTCTAATTCTGCATAGTATTCTATGGAATGTAACTGCCACGTTTCAGCTATGCCATTTCCAAAGATGGGCCCCAAAAGGAAATGAATACCTTGCCACCACCACCAATAACATTGTAGTAAACATTCTCCTGGATCTGTGTAGGAAATTCCTTGGAATATATAGTGAATGCTGGAGTTGTTGGGTCATAGGAGATACACACGTGTGTGCACACACACAGACACACATGCACACACACCCCATACCCCTCAGAATGGTCTGATAATAGGCTTCCAACATCATTGAATGGGACTTCCTATGCACATTCCTGCCAATAATTAATACAATGAAGCTGTTTTTGCCAGTCTAAAACATGTAAAGTGATATCGTACTGTTTCAATTTGCATTTCTCTGGTTGCCAATGGTTATGGACATCTTTTCATATGCATTTGAGCTTTGGGAGTTTTCTCTAAGTTTCATATCTTTTTTGATCTTTTAGCTTAAAATTCTGAAATAACAGCACACACATGGGAACAAACACACAAAATAAATAAACAACTAAATGAATAGATTTCTCTAAGCACCACTCAGGTCAAGAGATAGAATATTGTCAGGACTTCAGAAACACTATCTCTCTGTCTGTCCCAGTCACTATCTCTCTTCCTCCCAAAGGTAACTGCTATCCTTAGTTCTAAAATTACAGCTTAGCTTTGCTTGTTAATGATGTTTCCATAAATGAAGTTAAATAGTACATAATCTTTTGGTTTTGACTTATTTTGCCCCCCAAATTGAGCATATTGTATTAGGTGTAGTTCATTTAGTTCATTTCCGTTGCTGCATCTTAATCCACATTAGTAAGCATTTGGATGTATGCAGTTGTGTATTTTTGCAAATATTCTTGTTACGAATGTTCTTTCATTTATAATGTGATGGCACAGATGCACTCATTTTGTTAGAATGCACCTAGGAGTAGAAATGTTAGATCATAGAGTATGGGTAAGTCAGCTTCAGTAGATAATGCCAGTGTTACCTTGTGATTGTAACCCCTTACACCTCCATCAACCATGTATGGGAATACCTGTCACTCTACATCTTCACCAACACCATATTACAAGTCTTCTTCATTTTGACCACTCTGCTAGTTATGTAATAGATCTTATGGTGCATTTAATTTGATGACTAATGAAGTTCAGCACCTTCTTATATGTTCATTGGCCACTTAGATATCCACTTTGATGATGTGCCTGTTCAAATCTCTTGCACATTTTTGTTTTTTTAATTTTTAAAAAAGATTTTATTTATTTATTTGTCAGAGAAGAGAGAGCACAAGCAGAGGGAGTGGCAGGCAGAGGGAGAAGCAGACTCTTTGCTGAGCACGGAGCCTGATGCTGGACTCTATCCTAGGACTCTGGGGTCATGACTTGAGCCGAAGGCAGGTGCTTAACTGACTGAGCCACCCAGGCATCCCTCTTACACATTTTTATTTTGGGTTGGGTTACTTGTTGACTTGCAAGAAATTCTTCATATACCCTGGATGTAAGCCTTTTGTTATTTTACTACAGATATCATTTATTCTAATGTCCCTTTTGTTTTCTCAGTGGTTTCAAAGATCAGAAATAGTTAATCCAATCAATCAATCTATTCTTTCCTAATAGTGCTATTTTTGGGGGTAGCCTGTTAAAATCTTCCCCTAATCCAAAAGTTGTATTGTTTTGCCTTTCACGTTTAAATCTCCAGGTCTTCTAGGGTTGGATTTTGTAAACTGGGAACGATTGCCATCAAATTTCTGTTTTTAATATAGGGCTATACAATTTACCCAACATAGTTGAAGAGATTTCCCCCACTGCCCTGCAGCACCACTTTTGTTGTAAATCAAATGTACCTATATGTATGTGTCTAGATACCTATTCCATTTTATTGGTCTATTTAAGTATTCTTGTGGCAATACCACATTATCTTTATTACTATAGCTATATACGTTTTCGTATCCACTACAGTTGTTTTTCTTTGATATTGCTTGGGGTATTTTAGGCACTTTGCATTTGTATTTTAACAGAATCCACTCTCAATTTTGACCGAAGGGTTAGGATTTTAATTGGAATCATAGTTAATCAGTTTGGGAAGAATTGACATTTGTACTTTATTGAGTTTTCTGGTACATGAAGATTAGGATCTCTGCATTGGTTTAGGTCTTTCTTATTAAGAGTTTCATGGTTTTCTGTGTAGACCTCTGAACACACCATGCATCAGATTCATTCCTAAGTATCTGACCTTTTTTGATGCTACTATAAATGCTATCTTTTAAAATTTCATTTTGTAATAGATTGTTGCTGGTATATAAAAATGCAGGGTTTTTTTTGTCTTCAATTGCAACAACGTTGCTGAACTATTTGTTAATTCTAAGATTAACTTGATTCTTTTGGACTTTTCTATGTATACAAATATATTTGTGAATAAATTCTCTTTCTTTCTAATCTCTATCTATCCGTCTATTTATTTAACTGTACTGGCTAGGTTATGTATTATGGTGTTGAATAGAAGAATAGATAGAGGGCATCCTTGTCTTATTCTCATTCTCAAAGGGAAAGCTTTCAACATTTCACCAATAAATATAATATTTACTCTAGTTTCTCTGTAGAATGGATACCTTGTAAGGCAGCTTAACTCTCATTCAAGGTTGTTGAGTTTTGATCATTAGCAGATAGTAAATTTTAACAAGTGATTTTTCTGCATCTATTGAGATGATCATCTAACTTTTGTTTCCTTTGTTTAGTTAATGTGAATTAAAATGATGTTTAAAAAAATCTTTTATGAGGTATAATTTACATTTATTAAAATGAAACCACTTTAAGTATATAGTTTGAAGAGTTTTGATAAATGTATACACCCATCAACAATCTTTACAATCAAGATATAACGCATTCTATTATCCCCCAAATTTCCCTTCTAAGTCAGTTCTCACCCTTGCCACACACACAAGGCACACACTGATTTGCTTTCTATCATTGGTGATTGAGTTGCCTTTACTAGAGTTATATAAAAATGGAATTATGTGATATGTAATCCTGTGAGTTAATGAGTTTCTTACACTTGGCATAATGTTATTATGTTATAATAACATTATTTGTAATATAATGTTATATAAGATATTATTATAATTCATCCATGTTGCATTTACCAGTAATTTGTTCCTTCTTACTGCTGAGTGTATGGATCTAACACAATTTGCTTATCCGTTTAATGGATAATTGAGCTCTTACCAGTTTTTGATTATTATGAACAAAGCTTTTATGAATATTCAGTCTCAGTATGGACATACATTTTCTTTCCTCTTGGGAAAATGCCTACAAGTCATAGGTAGTTATATTTTCAATTTTATAAGAAACTGCCAAACTGTTTTCCAAAGTGATTGTATCATTTATGCTCTTATCTACAATTTATGAGTTCCATTAGCTCTCCATTTTTGCTAAGTCTTGGTATTGGCAGTCTTTTTAATCTTAGCTGTGGGTGAGAGTAGTATTTTATTATGGTGTTAAGTTGCACATTCCTAATGACTAAAGATGTTGATTTTCTTTTCATGTGTTTATCTGCCATTCATATATCTTCTTTTGTTAAATGTTTATCTTTTGCTCATTTTTAATTGGATTATATGTCTTATTATTGGTTCTTTTTTTAAAAAGACTTTAATTTTTTGACAGACAGAGATCACAAATAGGCAGAGAGGCAGGCAGAGGGAGAGAGGGGGAAGCGGCTCCCCACTGAGCAGAGAGCCTGATGTGGGACTCGATCCAAGGACCCTGAGATCATGACCTGAGCCAAAGGCAGAGGCTTAACCCACTGAACCACACAGGCACCTCTCATTATTGGTTCTTAAGAGCTCTTTATATATTCTGGGTCTATGTTGTTTTATTAGATATCTGTTTTGCTAATACTCTCTCCCAGTCCGTTGCATACCCTTTCATTTTCTTGAGTAGTGTTCAAACAAGGGGCACCTGAGTGGCACAGTTGGTTAAGCATCCAGTTCTTGGTTTCAGCTCAGGTCGTGCTCTCAGGATCATGAGATTGAGCCCCATGTGGGGCTCCACACTCAGCACAGTGACTGTTGCAGATTCTCTCTCTCATTCTCCCTTTGCCTCTCTCCCTACTTGTTCGCTCTTTCTCTCTCAAATAAATAAATAAATCTTTTTAAAAAACACTGTGGTATTGACCCAGAGATAGATATATTTATCACTGGAACAGAGTAGAAGACATAGAAATAGACCCATATATATGGCTAATTTATTTTTTTAAAAGAGGGCAGAATAATTAATTAGGGATAAAATAGTCTAAAATATCAGTTTTTCTAACATTGTTAATATCTAAGAATACTTTTTTTTTATATTAACTGTGTATCTTGTGACATTGCTAAACTTACATAGTTATCCTAGTCTGTTTGGACTGCTATGACAGGATACCATGGACTGGGTGATATATAAACAATATAATTTTTTTCTTATAGTTTTAGAAGCTGGGAAACCTAAGCAAAAAGCACTGGCAGATTTGGTGTCTGGTGAGGGTCTGATTCCTTGATTGCTGTGTTTTCACATGGTAGAGGGGGATGAGAGAGCTTTCTGGAATATTTTTTTTTTATGAGGGCCCTAATCCCATTCATAAGAGCTCCAACCACATGAGCTAATCACCTCCCAGAAGACCTACCTCCTAATACCATCACATTGTGGGTTAAGATTTCAGTTTTAAACTTGGAGAGGGACATAAACATTCAGTCCAGTCCATTTTAGTATTCTTATAGCTTTCTGTAAATACCTCAGGATTTTTTTTTTTTTTTACATTCTTGGTCGTGTCATCAACACATAAAGAGTTTTACTTATTTGTATATTTTCTATTATATATGCCTATATATAATTTCTTGCTTATTACCCAGAATAAGACTTCGAATACAATGTTGAATAGAAGTTGTAAGAACAGAAATACTTTCTCTTTTTTCATCATGTAATAAGATGATCATATGGCATAATTTTTTTTAATTAAAAATTTTTTATTATTACGTTCAATTAGCCAGCACACAGTACATCATAAGTTTTTGATGTAGCATTCAATGATTCATTAGTTGCATATAACATCCAGTACTCATCACCACATGCCCCCTCCTTAGTACCCATCACCCAGTTACCCCATCTCCCCACTGCCTTCCCTTCTGTAACCCTCAGTTTAGCATAGGTTTTTTAAAATTTAATTCAAAATTTTCAGTGTTCCAAGATTCATTGTTTAGGCACCACACCCACTGCTCCATGCAAGATGTGCCCCCCTCAATACCCCCCCAGGCTCACCCAACCCCCTACACTCTTCCCTTCCCAAACCGTCCATTTGTTTCTCAGAGTCCACAGTCTCTCATGGTTCCTCTCCCCCTCCAATTTCTCCCAATTCACTTTTTCTTTCCTTCTCCTAATTCCCTCCTTATTATTCTTTATGCTCCACAAGTAAGTGAAACCGTATGATGATTGACTCTCTGCTTGACTTACTTCACTCCACATAATCTCTTCCAGTTCTGTCCACATTGATACAAAAGTTGGGTATTCATCCTTTGTGATGGAGGCATAATACTCCATTGTCATGTGGACCATATCTTCTTTATCCATTCATCTGTTGAAGGGCATCTTGTCTCTTTCCACAGTTTGTCGATTGTGGTCATTGCTGCTATGAACATTGGGGTAAAGATAGCCCTTTTCACTACGTCTGTATCTTTGGGATAAATACTCAGGAGTGCAATTGCAGGGTCATAGGGTAGCTCTATTTTTAATTTCTTAGGGAATCTCCACATTGTTTTCCAAAGTGGTTGCCCCAACTTGCATTCCCACCAGCAGTGGAAAATGGTTCCCCTTTCTCCACATCCTCTTCAAACTTGTTGTTTACTGCCTTGTTAATTTTGGCCATTCTAACTGGTATAAGATTGTATCTCAGTGTGGTTTTGATTTGAGTCTCCTTGATGGCTAATGATGATGAACATTTTTTCATGTGTCTGTTAGCCATTTGTATGTCTTTTTTGGAGAAGTGTCTGTTCATGTCTTCTTTGGCATAGGTTTTTTTAGTCAATAAAGCAAAAGACTCTGTTCTTTTTAAAAGATTTATTTATTTATTTATTTGAGAGTAAGCACACATGTGTGAGGAGTGGGGTGAGGTGGGGAGGGACAGAGGGAGAGGGAGCAGACTCCCCATTGAACATAAAGCTCAATGCTGGGCTCCATGTAGGGCTCCATTCATATGGGCCTCCATTCAGGGCTCAATCCCAGGATCTTGAGATTAGGACCTGAGCTGAAACCCAGTAGAGTGCTTATTCGACTGAGCCACCTAGGCACCCTTGACTTGATAATATTTTGTTGGCAATGTATGTATCTGTGTTCATGAGGGATAACTGTTTGTAGTTTTCTTCTTGTAATTTGTTACTGATTTGTTATTACAGTTCTGCTGGCCGCATAAAATGAGTTGGGAAGTATTCCTCCTTCCATTAATTTCTGAAAGAGTTTGTATCAGATTGGTAGTATTTCTTCTTTTTAAATGTTTGATAAAATTCACTAAGGCAATAATCTGAGCCTGGAGTTTTCCTTGGAAAGATTTTTTTTAAATATTTTATTTATTTATTTGAATAAGAATGCATGAGCAAGGGAAGGGACAGAGGGAGAGGGAGAAGCAGAGTTCACGCTGAGCGGGAGCCCGATATGGGGCTTGATCCCAGCGCCTTGGGATCATGACCTGAGCAGAAGGTAGATGCTTAACTGACTGAGCCACCCAGGCACTCCTGAAATATTGTTTTTAAGATTTTATTTATTTATTTGACAGAGAGAGATCACAAGCAAGCAGAGAGGCAGGCGGCGGGGGGCCGGAGCAGGCTCCCAGCTGAGCAGAGAGCCCGATGCGGGGCTCAATCCCAGGACCCTGAGATCATGACCTGAGCTGAAGGCAGAGGCTTAAGCCACTGAGCCACCAAGGCGCCCCCCCACTGGAATATTTTTAACTAAGAATTTAATTTCTTTTATAGATACTGGTCTTAAGATTTTCTGTTTCTTCTTGAGTCAGTTCTTAGGTTTGCATCTTTCAAGGAATTTGAGTTTTCCCTTTATTTCTTGATGAATGATTTCAACACTTTTTTCAGTAATTAATATTAAGAATACAGAAAATCAATGAGGATAAGAAAACTTGAATAACACAGTCAAGCAACTTAATCTAACTGATATTTATAGAACACTCCACTCACAACATAATACACATTCTTTCCAAGTTCACATGGAGCATTCACCAAGATAGATAATATTCCAGGCTATAGAACATGTTTCCAGGGGTGCCTGGGTGGGTCAGTGGGTTAAAGCCTCTGCCTTCGGCTCAGGTCATGATCTTGGGGTCCCGGGATGGAGTCCCACATTGGGCTCTCTGCTCGGCAGGGAGCCTGCTTCCCTTCCTCTCTCTGCCTGCCTCTCTGCCTACTTGTGATCTCTGTCTGTCAAATAAATAAATAAAAAACCTTAAAAAAAACATGTTTCCATATGTTTTAAATTAATATTCATCTAAGTAATCCAGAGATGAAAAAAGAAATGAGAAAATATTTTTAGTTGAATGAAAATGAAAATCTAGCATATCAAAGTTCATGGAGTAGCTTTAAATATTTAGATTTATATTAGATAAGATGAATAGTCCAAAGTCAATTATTGAAAATTCTACCTAAGAAGGCAAAAAAAGAGCAAAATAAACACATAATAAGTAAAAGGAAAGAAATTAAAAAATGAATAAAAATTGAGCAATAGAAAACGTACAAACAATAGAAAAATTAATTAAGCCCAAAACTGGCTTTTGAAAAAATCAGTAAAATTAAAAAACCTCCAGCTAGATTGATCAAGCAAAAACGAGAAACCACAAATTATATGAGAAATAAAAGGGGATATCACTATATATCCCATAGATATTAGGATGCATCCCTAAACTTCTCTTTGTGAGGTTGACTTAGCTCATAATGACCTTTATTTTCTATGTAATTGTTAGAGTAAATTTATTGTGTTTCTTAAAAAGAAATCCACCTTGGATTTTGATTGGATTGAATTTATAAATTAATTTAGATTGAATTGAGACCTTTAGAATATTGTCTGATTATCAAATAAGATAAAAATTTTTTCCCATTTTACACAGATTGTCTTTTATAGTCATTAGTAAAATTTTCAAGTTTTCTCTAAAGAAGTCATATATTCTTGGATTAAATGATTGCTAAGTAAATTCTTTCTTATCTTATCAATGATATCATTTATTTCTGATGTAGATGAGTGCATTGTACTTTGTAGGCTATTTGTGAATCTGGCAGTTTTGCTCAACTTATTTATTAGATTTAATATCTTATATTCTGCTGACCTTTCTAGGGAGATGAACTTACTGAAAATAGTGACAATCTCATATACTTCCTTCTAATACTTAACGTCTTCTCTCTTTTTCTTCTCCTGTGCCTCTGGCTAACATTTCCAGTACCATATTAATTAGTGGCTATTTCAGTGAGCGTCTTTTTCTTATTCCAGATCATAAGAGGAATGCTTATAAATTTTCTTTAATAAATATAATGTTGGTGGTAAGTTTTATTAAGTAAGAAAAATCACTTCTAGATTGCTTAGTTTTTTGGTCATAAATATTGAATTATATCAAATTATTTCTCTCATGAATTGAGATAGTGATTTCTTTCCTTCAGTCTGTTATGAACCATCCTTTAACTCCTAGTGTAAACATGATCTGTTTTGTTTTATTGTTGTTCAATTTTTATATTAATTTGGCTAATATTATCTTTCAGAATTTTTAAAGATTTTCTTTATTTGAGAGGGAGAGCACAGAGGGAGAATGAGAGGGAGAAGCAGACTCCCCGCTGAGCTGGGAGCCCAATGCAGGGCTAGATCCAAGGAAAGAAATTAAAAAAACAGATACTTAACCAACTCAGCCACCCAGACTTCCTTCCTTCCCTTCCTCTTGGAATTTTAAATGTATATTCAAAAGTGGAAGGGGCCAAAGTTTTTCTTGTATATATATTATGTTCCAGTATGAAGCTAACCTAATTTCCTTTAAAATCCTGGAACCTGAATGAAGAAAATAGGAGAAAGTGACCTCTGAGTTCTTTGAGATTCCACAGAATACATGATTTCTCATCAACTCTGGAAACAGGTGACTTTCTGCTGAGGCAACATCATAACTCAGCTCATTCTCTATTCATTTGACTTCCTTAACCAGGTTTCAGTTTAAGGGTCCAGTGTTGAAATACTGTTTCAATGTGCTTATTTAAATTTACTCAGTGGGATTCCATAAGTGAATAATAATAAATCCCTGTAGTTACTCAAAAGAATAGGGTAGATCTAAATGCACTAATGTGACAGAGCACCCAAGAACCAAGTGAGAGAGGAATGGTGTAGGGTTATGCATGTAATATGATCTCATTCACTATTTGTATATACACATGAAAATTATCTAGAAACATACCCAACAAAGTGTTAAAGTGGAGTGGGCTGAGGAGGGAGGATGATTTACTTTTCATATTATACCTTCCTGTTGAGTTTGATTCCCCCAATTTATTTATTTATTTTCTTTTATTTTAAATTTAAAAAAAATTAACATATAGTGTATTATTTGTTTCAAGGGTACAGGTCTGTGATTGACTATTTTTTAATCCTGTGGTTATATTACATTTATATACATCACATGAAAATAAACTCCCCAGATAAAATTTACATATTCCTTTCATATGTAGAGCTCAGATATTTCAACCTATCAGTCTCCTAATATTTGAGGATTTTTGTTGGTAGGAAAGAGAGTCATAATGCTGCATTAGAGAAATATCTAGAGTTGAGTGCTGCATTCATTAGGGCAGGTTTACATGAATGAAATCTGTGATCAGGTCCAGACGCATTGAAAATCAGTCAGAATCCCACAGGACAATACCCATCCCAGGGTTGCAAATTGCAGCTTTACACTGAGCACCCTCTCCATGGCGATGTGGGTGGTCAGTGGTAACTGGGCTGCTTTGTTTAGACCCATTGCCCCTACAAAGAAATTCTGATTTGAAAGTGCCTGAATGATGATGGATTACTTATCACATTTACATAAAGGGGACAGCACACACAAATACTTCATTACTCCTTGGCTTCGCATTTATTTTGTTAGGCTACATGCATTTCATTTGCATTTGGTTTCATTGAAGTAATGTCAAAAATTTTAGGAGACTGGAATCCTAGTAAAAGCAACAGTTTTCCTCCATGCAATGTAGGAAAAGCATAAAAGAAGAAAATAAAAATCCGACTGCTAAGGAATGTAGGAAAGACCTTAGGGTTCGAAGACAAGAAAGAATTTTTGAGATGTTTTTGGTGCAAAAAGGTGGTTTTATTAAAGCACAGGAACAGGACCCGTGGGCGGAAAGAGCTGCACCAGGGTCATGAGGAGTGGCCCACTATATACTTTCAAGTTGGGAGGGGGTTAGGGATAGCATATGTTTCTAAGGATTTTGGAAGCAAGGTTTCCAGGACCTTGAGGGGGCTAACCTTATTACTGGGAAAGGGTCATTTATTATTGTTTAATAAAACCTGAGTCACAAGACCCTTTAGATGTATATCAGTAGGTCATGTGCTTGGCAAATGATTGCCAATGTGTATCTTGAGGGGGGGTAGAGATAAAGGAAGTTTCCAAAGGAATTTTTATGTTAAAGTAGACTTACAGGATCTTGGGGGTTGGGCTAAGATTACCTGTTACCCTAACAATGTATTAACATCGAGGCAGTTGATGTTAATGTCACTCGGGAGAAATGTCACTCTGCCTATTTCAAGGAATTGTTAATTGGCTATAGGTAGTAAGGAAATTCAATAATTCTTCTTCTGTCTTCATTTCCCACATCATAAGTACAATTTGATATATATATTTTCCCTTCTCTTTAGCTCTCTTTAGCTCTCTTTAGCTGTGAATATATATTTTCATTTTTAACATGTTTATTTTTGTCCAGTTTTACCTACAATCTATCACATCTTTTTAAAAAAGATTTTATTTATTTATTTATTTGAGAAGGAGAGAGAGAGCTCAAACACAGGAGCAGGGGGTGGGGCAGAGGGAGAAGCAGACACTCCTACTGAGCAGGTAGCCCAATGCAAAGCTCCATCCCAGGACCCTGGAATCATGACCTGAGCTGAAGGCAGATGCTTAACCGACTGAGCTACGCAGGCACCCCTTCAATGTATTATATCTTTTATGTAACATTAGGTATTCTTCTAAAACATGATTCTCAGCTATTTAATATGATTAGTCTATAATTTGTTTAACCAATCTCCTATCATTAGACATTATATATTAACAATATTTAGTACCATAAGTTACTTTATTCAAATGAACTTTTACATACCAATGGTTTATCTTTTTTTTTTTTTTAGGATTCTTAGAAGTATAAGTGAGCTCAAAGGATATAAATATGTTTTATCTTTTAATACAAATTGTTCTCTGGGAATGTTGTACCAATTAACAGTCTTACAAGCCCCATGAGTTTCAATTTCCTTGCCATATTGTCAGTATATATATATTTTTTTAATATTTTATTTATTTATTTGACAGAGAGAGATCACGAGTAGGCAGAGAGGCAGGCAGAGAGAGAGAGAGGAGAAAGCAGGCTCCTGCTGAGCAGAGAGCCTGATGCGGGACTTGATCCCAGGACCCCGAGATCATGACCTGAGCCAAAGGCAGCGGCTTAACCCACTGAGCCACCCAGGCGCCCTATTTTTTTACATCTTTATTAATTTGGCAGGTAGAAATGGTATTTTGGTTTAGTTTGGATTTATTTGATTACTGTTGAGGCTGAATGTACTTGTAGTTATTTTGATGTACATGAGCTATGACCTTGTCTTTGACTGTATTCCTAAGCACATGGTAATATGGTAGATTCTCTCTGGGTAACTCAACAGTGCTTGTTGATAAACTGACTGTCCTACTGAAATTTCCTTTTTAAAAAAATTTCTTGTGGTGTGCTTGAGTGGCTCAGTGGGTTAAATCTTCTGCCTTCAGCTCGGGTCATGATCCCAGGGTCCTGGGATTGAGCCCCACATTGGGCTCTTCGCTCTGTGGGGAACCTGCTTCCTCCTCTCTCTCTGCCTACCTCTCTGCCTACTTGTGATCTCTGTCTGTCAAATAGATAAATAAAATCTTAAAAAAACCAGCAATTTCTTGAACATCTAGACTTAAAATGTACGCTGTTGCTGTAAATTTTCCTATCTCAGAACTCTAGAGAAATGAAAATTTCAGCTCTTTTAGTGAGAGTTTTTTTTTTTTTAAAGATTTTATTTATTTATTTGACAGACAGAGATCACAAGTAGGCAGAGAGGCAGGCAGAGAGAGAGAGAGAGAGGGAAGCAGGCTTCCTGCGGAGCAGGGAGCCCGATGCAGAGCTCGATCCCAGGACCCTGAGATCATGACCTGAGCCGAAGGCAGCAGCTCAAACCACTGAGCCACCCAGGCGCCCCTCTTTTAGTGAGAGTTTTAAAGGCCAGGTTCACAGTCTTATAAAAGTTCCACATATGATGATGACAATATTAATGCAAGTTCACTTGGTTCTGTCTTCCAGAACGTTCCCAAGGACACACATTTTAACAGTGTAACCTCTTTGTTATACACAAATTGTAGAAATTGAGATTGAATTAGCTATCAAGGACACAAGATTTTTTCACAGATGCTGTGTATTTTTGTCTCCTGGGAGTCATCTGTTTTACTTGATGGCATTTAGCTTACCTGACTTCCGCAAGCAAACCTGGTAAATAATAGTTTACACACAATTTTGGATTTTAGCACAGATGTGCTTAGGTAACCCAAAACATGTATATAATTGGAATTAGAGCTCCTACATAAAATACACTTGACTCTCAATTCCTTGAGTTTGTGACTAGTTATTGCCAAATTACCAGAACTGTGCTGTGAAAAAAAGATTAATTGATCACCATCATCTGTTAATAGAGACTGTAAATTGTAATTAATTAACAATGCTTAGGAAAGGATTAATTTGGTTAATCCCATAGTATATACACTCCGTATGGATCATGGATTTTCAAGGTTTTAAAATTTCACAAAATGTGCTTATCACTAAATTTAAGTTATTTCCACTTTTAATTTGGAAGACATCAGGATTATGAAGTTCCTTAGTAATGTATATGATCACTAACCTTAATTGTACAGTGTTCTAGAAAGATTAGATTAAATGTTTTAGTAATCCTCTTCTCTCCTTGAAATCAGCTTATCATTTGTTGAGAGGAAGACAGATTTTTTTTCGGTTATTTTTTCATAGTTTATTTTCTAGAAAGCCAGTTTACTGTATACCAATTTTGTTACCCTCACACAAATTTTGAAATTAGGAATATGTTGTTTTTAATAGTTTACTTCTGTTGGGTCTTCTTAATCTTAAGCTAAACTTCTCATTTAGTAAGTTGATCTAGTGGACAAAGAGCCAAAAAAAGTGATCTGGTTTTATCTGTTCTAGTACGCTGCATTTCCCATATACTCTTCTTAAATTGTGACAGTTTTGTTACCTAATTTATGCACATACTAATCGATAACTTTGTGTTAATTTTGTAGAAGAAAACTGAAGTACCTTAAATCATTTGTGGAGGTATTCTTGCGAATTAAGTTCTACAAATTATCTCTTCTAAAAAAAGTTTTAGTTGTTTCTTTTTTTTAAATTATAGTTTAATTTTCTAATAGCTGTGTAAGAATATACATAGCTTAAGAGGCACATAGGTCTATAAGACTTGTGGAGGACAGCTGTGCCTGACCTCTTCCCTTCTACTCTCCCCTCCCCCAGCATTTCCCAGTCCCCAGAAACTGCCCCCTTCAACTTCTTTCCTTCTTCCTTTTGGTATTTGCTCCTCCCTTTTTTTCCTGTTTTTTAAAAAGTAAACTCTACTCCCAACAAGGGGTTCAAACTCACAACCCTGAGCCAGCCATTTTGTCTCCCTTTCCTAAATAAAATCCTTACACTGCTACTTCTTGATTTTTCAGTGCTAAAAGTTGTCCCCCTACCAGCTCATAAAGGACGCTTTCCATCCCCTATTCTTCTAGTGTAGCTGTATTGAACAATTGGAACAATATTCTGTGTTTAATTATTATGGCTGTTAATGAATGCTAGTCACAGCTAAGTCATGAAGTATACTATGACTATTTTTTTATTGCAGACCTTTTTGTTTTCCCTGGAATAGATAATTTTCTTTTTTCTGTTTGTTTAGTTTTCTCTGTACCTATGAATACTTCACCCCCAGACGCTTCTCTGTTTTTCCTCTCAGTAAGTTTGAATACATTAGATACTCTATCAATTTCTTCTCTTTTCAGAGAAGTCTCTTCCAAGACTTCTGATGTGCTTAAATATGGACAGCTTGCTCCCTAGGCCTGCTGAACAGTCATCCTAGACTCTCCCTTCATTACCATATTCGGTATTGTTTTGTGCCTTCTTCTTCTTTGTTTCTCCTATTGCCTTTTCTTGTATTTTCCTTTTTTGTGGTTTACTGTCTTTTTTGGTGAGCATGTCCCCCTATAGTTTCCCAAGAAAGAGGGCACAGTAGGTGCAATTTTTGAGACTATAGGTGTTTTATTTTGCTCTCATACTTAATTCCTAGTTTCACTGAATGTAGAATTCTAGGTTGGAAATGATTTTTCCTTCAAGTTTTGATGGCATTGTTCCATTGTTTTCTAGCTTCCAGCATTGCTGTGGAAAAATAAAATGTCATAATGATTCATGATCCTTTATATAAAAACTGTTTTTTTTTTTTTCATCTCTCTCTCTCTCTGGAAAGATTTTTTTCTTTGTCCCAAGTGCCTTGATGTGGACCTATTTTTCTCCATTACAATGAGTTCTTTCAAACTGGAAATTCAAATCTTTCAATTTTGGGAAGTGTTCTGGAGTTATTTTACTGGTGATGTCTTCCCTTCTATTTTTCCCTGCCTTGTGTTTGTGGAACACAGGAATGGGAGAAAGGGACAGTTATTACTCTTCTTTGTAAGTCTTAGAGACCTATTTGTCTCGAACTATACACATTCCCCACTACTTTTAGAAAACTATAAATAAGCTATAGATAAGAAAAATAGCTAAAGCTTGAAACAATTTGCAAGACTTAAGAATTCATAAGATTACCTCAACAAATGTTTTAAAATATTTTCAAATCTCTTCTACAAAATGAATTCACATTATTCAAATCTGGATCTTCTGAATTGTGCCTTGACTTATCTTTTTTCTTCTATTTTTATTTATTTATTTTTAAAGATTTTATTTATTTATTTGACAGACAGAGATCACAAGTAGGCAGAGAGGCAGAGAGAGAGAGAGGAGGAAGCAGGCTCCCCGCTGAGCAGAGAGCCTGATGCGGGACTCGATCCCAGGACCCTGGGATCATGACCTGAGCCGAAGGCAGTGGCTTAACCCACTGAGCCACCCAGGCGCCCTTTTCTTCTATTTTTAATTGTATGCTTTTACTCTGCTTTTTGAGAGATATTCTCAACTTTATCATCTTCCTAATCTTTTATTGAATTTGTATTTGATTTCCAATAGATCTTCAACTCTTTGTGTATTCAGAATGATCTTTTTTCATATCAACTTGTTCCTGTTTCATGGATATAATATTTTGTCTCTCTGAATGTGTAAATAATCCTTTTTCAAAACAGTTTTCTTCTCTCTGCAAAGTTTGTTTCTTCCTATTTCTGTTTGGTTGTTTTGTTCACTTTGTTTCATATTTTCTCATATCTGGTGACCCTTGAATGTCTGAATACATTATAAAGCTTGGGGCACACGAGTAGGTTTTCCAGTTGTGGAAAGAACCATAGGGTGATCTGCCTGAACTCTTTCATGAGGAAATGCTCAATGTTACTACATTTTTCCTCTGAACTGGTCAGATTCCCGAGAGAGGACCATTACCATCTTTTTGGCCGCATTTGAAAAGCAGACTGGGAAAAGAAAGCTGGTCAAGTCAATAGTTAGTATGTAAAATTTCCCTTATTCTCCTTATGTTTATTTTAGCATTTCTACCATCTGCTGTACCTGGTGTTTCTTAGTCAGGAGACTTGCTGTCCTTCTTATTCACTTAATGAATGAAACTTCAGTCCTCTGCTAAAATAAGGTAGAATCTGTGTCTCTTGGCTGTTTGGAGAGGAGACACTTTGAGACCTAACATCTTACACAGATTTTCCACGAAGCCTCCTGTTTTTAACCTTACCTTAACTGCCATTTCTTTTTTTTTTTTTAAGATTTTTTTCTTTATTTATCTGACAGAGATCACAAGTAGGCAGAGAAGCAGGCAGAGAGAGAGGAGGAAGCAGGCTCCCTGCAGAGCCAAAAGCCCGATGTGGGGCTCGATCCCAGGACCCTGGGATCATGACCTGAGCCGAAGGCAGAGGCCCAACCCACTGAGCCACCCAGGTGCCCCTAACTGCCATTTCTATTGTGGCCACCAATCCCTGAGCTCTTAGGGAATTCTGAGGTGCAAAGTGGGTGTCTCTTGGCTTTCCCGACTGCTGGCTTAAAATTCAGCTGAGTCGAGCCTCTTAAGTAGTTACCATTTCTCCATCTGTTTTCCAGCTTCCAAAATTTTATTGCTGTTGTCCTCCCTCGCTTCTCTTTGTTCTTGAGGCTCTATGGCAGATGTAATGTGTATGTTCAGTTGGTCATTATTATCCAGAATGGTGCCCTCCTTTTCACTTAAATTCATTATGATATTCTTGTGCTTTTCTAATGCATTCATTTCTGCCCATTGCTCCCACCGTCCCTCTCTTCCTTCAATTTAGCCATATGTTCAAATGTTAAATCTCATTTATGATACATAAAGAAGGTTCTGAATGACAGTTGGAGATTTCAGTGCAACTGTTGGAAGAAACCATATGGTGCAAGTGTGCATGAATGTGTACACACACACACACACACACACACACACAATGATTAGATTAATTGCCTGGTTTATTTAGGAAAGAATATAGGATCATCCTGGAAGCAAGGTGGCCAAGCAGAACAAGGGCAGGATTGGTATATCCTGTGAACTTATCCTTCCAGCTTCCACCCAGCATCCCTTGGAAGTTGCAAGTGACACTGAACACTCAAAGTTGAGGTATTTTGTTTGTTTTCTTTTTTTGATCTAGGAAGCATTTTTTAACTACACTGCAGTATCACTGAAGAAGAATTTGCACAAAAGGTATGTCCTCAGAGGGAAATATTTGGAGATACCCTAGAACATTGGAGACAGGCTGGAGAGTAGATGGGCAAGTGATTCTTAGCTAAACTTAGCATTGGGAAGACTCTAAGCTCATTTAGGGGAAAAAATACATTGAGTGTGCACATGCCCCTGGATGTTCTCTGCAGCCATCTTCTCAGTACCCTGGAAAGCCTGTTTCCCCCCTGGCCTGTCTACGGTCTTTAATAGCATATCCCTTTTGCTGGAGTGGTTCTGATCCTATGTTTGGTCAAACGTTCATACAACATTAAATTTTAAAACAATCTCCCAAATGTTTGATTTGAGTGTTGATGGAATATGACAACGCTGTTGTCCAAAGTCTTGCTATAGAAGCCACTTATTACTCTTGCAACCATTAATATTAATTTTGACATCTCACATCTTTAGTTCTAAGTAATTGCTGACCCATGCAAGTGATACAGAAACTTGCAATTTTAAAGATAAAATTTAACGTTACCTCACTTTGCATATGAGATTTCTCCCAGTAATACATTTTGGTTTTTTGTAATGAAGCGCAGTAGGACTTTTTTTTTTTTTTTAAAGATTTTGTTTATTTATTTGACAGAGAGAGACACAGAGAGAGAGGGAACACAAGCAGGGGGAGTGGAAGAGGGGGAAGCAGGCTTTCTGCTGAGCAGGGAGCCCAATGTGGGGCTTGATCCCAGGACCCTGGGATCATCATGACCTGAGCCAAAGGCAGACGCTTAACCACCGAGCCACACAGGCGCCCCATAGGACTCTGTTTAGTATGGATTGGTTTCATTATAGAAGCTTCAAAGAGTGTCATAAGGTGCTCAAGACCCTCATATGGCCTTATGGTGGGTGCTACAAGGACCACAGTGTTTGGAGCAAGCCTATTCACAGAGAATACTTTTCTAGATAATAGCAAACATAAGTGAGTTCAAACAGACCAATAATTGGAAACAGAGTGAGAGTTTGTCACCAAGGTATAAATAGCTAAATAATTCATTGCCATTCATAAAAAAAAGAACATACTATGTGACCAAAAGGAGTAGGTTGAATAGTTTCAGTTGAATCATGGAACACTACATCAAAAACTAATGATGTACTATATGGTGACTAACATAACATAATAAAATAAAAAAAATTGAAAAAAGAAAAAAAGAAACAACTGCCACTCCAATTTTCTGTTTAAACAAAGACTTGTTTTGGCACAAAGATGAGAAGCCTGGAAATGTTCACCCCAGCAGAGCCTGGTGAGCTGTAGCCATGATGAAAGCAGCCACCGAGGAGAATCTCACCCATAAGCCAAGGAAGGCTGAGCTCACTTGCCCCAAATTTTGTTCCTTGCCCTGAAATTTCCTTTAGCAAGTTTAAGGGTCCTGCGTGTTTGGCGGTTGAGTCGAAGTTAAATCATCAGCCCTGTTATGAGTTCTTGAGGTATTTAATTCTTTTGGCAAATATTTTTTCTCCTTTGGATTTAGCTCAGATGTAAGGAGTGTTCTAAATCTGAGCTTTCATCTTAAGGAATAAGCAAAGTTTATTCCCATTTTGTCCTTTCCTACAGGATGGCCATTTTTAAGTGAATACAATTCTTTAGCAACTAGTATTATATGTTTTGGAACTCTGAATCAGAGATGTCAGAAAATGCTCTTAAATCCACATTTTTTCAGGCTTTTAAAAGAGAACACAGACTCAGATTTCAAGATGACATTTTTGAAAAACTGCACAAACTCCATTTTCTTCTGCCTTGCAACGTAAGAGGATTTTGGGGGCAACTTCTTATGTCTGTTATGCAGTTTACATGGCCTCTGGTAAAAGTTACCGTTGTGGTTTATGTTTGATCTCTTTGTGGAAATGTCCTTCTCTCCCTTTTCAGTGACTGGATCTACACATAGCCCATGGTTCATCAGTATTCACATTTTAATGAGTTCCAAGACTAAACATAGAACTGAAGAACATTTTTCACCTGTAAAATATGTATATATATATATATATGTATATATATATATACATATATATATGTATATATATCTCAGTTAATGGTATGCATTTCCAAAGTTGTACATCACATTAAGAAAAACATTTGAATGATTATCCAGAGTGGCTGCACCAGCTTGGGTGATGCAACATGGGGGCTTAAGTGGGTAGAAGAAGAATCAATGAAACAAGATGGAATTGGGAGGGAGACAAACCATAAGTGACTCTTAATCTCACAAAACAAACTGAGGGTTGCTGGGGGGAGGGGGTTTGGGAGAAGGGGGTGGGATTATGGACATTGGGGAGGGTATGTGCTTTGGTGAGTGCTGTGAAGTGTGTAAACCTGGTGATTCACAGACCTGTACCCCTGGGGATAAAAATATATGTTTATAAAAAAAAATTAAAAAAAAGAAAAAAAACACACATTTGAATGAAAGGGCAAATATAGAGGGTTTTTAAATCCAAATCCTGGTGCCATTTGCTGGAAGGTTTATAGCTAAAAAAAATTCCCTCTACAGAAATTTGACAATCAGTTTGCCCTCTGTTCTGTCTTGTGCATGCTTAAGATATATTTAAAGTCTTTGGGTTACTTTCCAATATTATAAGGACCTGGTTTTGTTGGTTTCTCTGTTTATTTTAAGTCCTATTTTCAAAACAACTTCATAGCTGGGAGAAACTAAAACATTATAAAATTAGCTCTAGAACATATTATAAAAGCTCCTTTAAAAAAAAAAATATTACCTTTTCAGAGACCCTGGGTAACGCAATTGGTAAGCATCTGACTCTTGACCTCAGCTCAGGTCTTGATCTCAGGGTGGAGCGTTCAAGCCCCATGTTGGGCTCCATGCTAAGCATGGAGCCTACTTAAAAAAAATTCAGAAATTAAAAAATATATATTGTCTTTTCAACTCTTTTGTATCGAGGGGTGTCAGCAATTCACAGATAAAGATCATCAGCCTCACTTTACAGATGAGAGTTCTGAGACTCAGCTAGAAAGCCAAGATATGTATCTGCTTTGGGCAAAATGACCTTAAAGAACAGTAATCATAAGCATATATGTATCAAACCAATATATATCTCTCTAACTTTGATTATCTTGTTAGTATATAATAAGTGTGATGAAAAGAAAAAAAAATAGGTTTATATTTATAATATGTTTTTGTATATATTTCACAGATATATCCTGAGAGGCTAAGTTGATGGCTTGGACTTTGAACATTCCTAGTCTGCATTCTTAAAAACAACACCAAAACAAATAAACAAACAAACAAACAAACAAAAAATGGATAGGAGGCTTGAGCGCTATGCAAATTTTGTAAAGAACTTGCCTTGAGAGTTTAGTTCTGCTGGCATCCATTGATGCCTGCAGTGTGCAAGGCACTGTGCCAGATTCTAAAGGGGTCCTGAATTTCTTTTAACAAATAATCCCCAAATCTCAGTAACTAAACACTTAAGGCCCAAGCCAATGTAGTCAGCAAGTGTCATCAGGGTGGTGGGGTGACCCAGGCTTTAGCCAGTCTGTGGCTCCACTTGAAGGACTGACTGGATTCGCACCAAGCCCAGCCTGCATTCAAGATGGCGAAGTAAATTAGTCAGGGTAGGTTATACACAGTGGTCTGGAGTTAGTTTCTATAGGCTCACAAGAGCCAAGGGTTAGCATATCTTCCCAACTTGATGTTTAGTGACCTCGTTTTCGTAGCTTGAAATCAGCTGTGGTGGGAGTATTTATATCATGCAAACCTACAAATTACAAATTGGGATTTCGTTTTATTTTGTTTCACTTGGAGATCCAGTTGGTGAACAGTTACCAGCACCCAACTGGTTATATGAGCTGCTGTTTAAAATAATGTCAGTATCTCTATGACTTGATGCAACAAATTTTTCTTAGACACATCACGTGTAATACCAGCTGACGGGACTCTGCTGCCAGCAATAATCCAGGGATTGAACTCCTTTCGTTGTGAGGCTCCACTGTCTTTATATGGCTTCATAGTTATCCCGGGATGTTTCTTCACAGGCAGGGGGTGGGTGGCCAGAACACAGAGAAGGCCCACCACCCCTTAACACCTCACCCCCAAAGTGACATTTCACTTTCATGCACTTTTAGTAATGAGAACTAATCACAAGGCCACGCCTAGATGCAAGAGAGACAGCACATTCTTGATGGTGGGAAGTAGCAAAGGAAGTGACACCTTAAAACAGTTGAAGGCTGAGCAAATTTAGGGGGGTGAGGTGGGGGATTCAGGAAGACCTGGATTTAGGAAGTACTTATTATGTTGAATGAGCCTTGCTCATGTGATGTGAGTTTGACCCATTCTAGTGATCCAAACCAGTCATAAGATAGTCCATATTCAAGAGGAGGGGAAAGAAGTGTCACCTCTTGAAGCAAAGAGTGGCAAAGTTACATTGTAAAGAGGCACCAGTCACAGGTAGACCTGATTTTTTAAATAATTTGCTACAACTCAGTCCCAGCAGGATCCCAACAACCCAGCCTACTGCCTGTTCTGGAAGCCATTTTGTGACTTCAGCTATCTGTGATGGTGGCCCTAGGGTTCACTTTAAAATAATTTGCCTGTGGTGCCTAGGTGGCTCAGTTGTTAAGTGTTTGCCTTCGGCTCAGGCCATGATCCCAGGGTCCTGGGATTGAGCCTGGTATTGGGCTCCCTGTTTAGCGGGAAGCCTACTTCTCCCTCTCCCACTCCCCCTGCTTGTGTTCCCTCTCTTGCTGTATCACTCTCTGTCAAATAAACAAATAAAATCTTTAAAAAAATAATTTGCCTCATGCCTACAAAACATGGGGAGAACCCCAAATTCTCCAGCTGAAATCTGCCAATCCAACCCTAGGTCTCTACTTCAACTCTGTTTTGTGTTCCAGCCATTTATCTACTGGTCATTTCATCTTTATAGGCTACTGACTTCTTGAAAGCGAGGTCTGGGGCTTCACCCTCCTGTATATCTCCAACAGTGCCAAGCACAACTTTGCATATACCAAATCGACATCCCATTTCGATCAACTTTTTCTGCATGATCTGCCCTGATAGGGAATTATTTCTGATTATCATTCTGATCACATCTCAAGCAAAGAAAACAAATGAAACAACACTGAGGTCACCTAGAGAGGAGGGAGGAGTCAAGATGGCGGAGGAGAATTTATAAAAATTTTGTTTCCAGCCACACTGTTTCTCACAAGCCAATACCATCTTTTGCCTGGTATCTATGCCTGTGATCAGGCTTCTAGGGGCATGCCAAGGAAAGGCAAATACTTAGTGGATATTGGATAGAATAATGGGAAAAAGTGAGAATCAAAATTTTCCACAACTGCTTTTTCAAAGAACACAAAAAAATGGAACTTCAATCTTGTAAAGGGCTATGAGCCCCGTGTGTGGAAAACATACCAAAACAATGAAAGAAAAAATAACTTGCATAGTATTGCCCAACCACATACATACCTCTGTCCCCCTATCCCAGGCTGAAGTGACTGTAATTTATGGTGAAGCCATTAGGAAAAGTATAATAATTCCAATAATGCTCTACATGATTCCAGGGCTATCTCATGACCCTGTCAGCCAAAAAGTATGTGTGAATATACTCACTGCTAATTCTGCTGCAGTCTTTGTCCTTTGAATGTGTTTGTAGATACTCCCTCCACTCTGATGAGGACCTGCTATTCCAAGACAAGGAAGTTTCACATGAGTTCAAGTACTTTATCTAGCAAGTCAAATCAAATATTCATGTGGTTTTAATCTCTCTCTTTTTTCCCTAATTAACCAATATAATTAATTAATTAATTAATTAATATCACTAATTTCCTGATTGTGATTGGGGGAATTAGCCAGGCTTCTCAATCTGCTTGTCTATAAAGTTGGGTTATCCATTCATATGAAAGAGAAAAGTCTGTGAAAAACACCGATTTTTTTTTTTTTTCAGAGATAACCCAGCTTGAGTCAGATTTGGGGCTTTGCTCATTCCTGATGATCATGGAGGAGTAGCTCCCTCTAGCCCAAGGTTTTCTTTGGGACAGAAGTGGCTCACTTCCATCCCCCTTCCAGCTTATTTTTGTCTCACTACCTGTGTTTTTACCTTGCCATGTAATTTTTGTTTTTCTTTTTTGTTAGCAACTGGATGTTTAGTGTTTTTTTTTTAATGTAGTGAGTTATTTACACTTCAGTTAAAAACCTTTAAAATCAATGACTGAATGGCCATCTATGTGAACTATTTATTATATATCATTGATTCGAAGCAGAACAGAAAAGCATTATCTATAGAAACACCATACTTCTATCATGTAATTCCTGTATGTTTAATAGTTTTTTTGAGGTATAATTCACATTAAATATACTGCACATATTTAAAGTACACAATTTGATAAATTTTCACTTGTGTATTTCCATGTGAAACCATCTTCACAATGAAGATAACGGACATATTCATCACCTCCAAAAGTTTCCTCATGACGTTTTATAATTTCTCCCTCCCATTCCTTATAGTCCTGCCTTCCCACACCCATCTCCAGACTGTTAAGAATTTTTCCTTTGTACAGCTCTCTTTTCTATACACTGTGAACTCCAGTTGCCTTAAGCTCCCCAGATTCTCAACTCTTTTATTTCAAGTCAAGGAGTTTCCTGCCCCCTCCCTGAACTCCCCTTTCTTGCATTGTGACCTAGACAGCTTCTCCAGGAAGTAAGCAGGGGCAATCATAGGACTCACCTCCTTGTTTCTTATCTTTTAGAGATCAATATCTTTATTTGTCTGCTGTCCAAGGCCTTGATAACCATTGCTTTATATATTTTGTCCAATTCCTTAGTTGTTTAAGATTGGAGGATAAATCTACCTGTTATTCCATCTTGACTAGAAGAGGAAGTTGCTCATAGTACTTTTGTTTGCTATAAAATTTTTATGGGGCTATAAAATTTCTGCTAATAAACTGTAGAAAAATGTTTTCATAGATTTAGTAAGCAGAGTTGAAAAGTAAATTTAATCTCCCATCTTCTTAAATTATATTTAAGGACATGGGACTATTAGGGACATCAATATTCATTATAACTGTGTTTGAAGGAAAAAGGATGAGTTAGTTGAATAAAAGATTAGAAGTATATGAGTGAGGAGACATGATTTCTTGTTTCCTTTGTCTTTTCTCCATTTTCTTACTGTACCTTCTCTTCAATGCCTGCCCATGCTCCTACATTTAAACTTTACTATTCAACCCATCCATCTATCCACTAATATGTTTGTCAAATGCTATTGACTACCAAGGACAAAATGAATTACAAGACAGGAAATCTTTTGCAAGGCACTCACATATAGTGGGTGAAAGTTCAATTATTATAAAGTGAATAAAATCTTGAGGCAATGTGGAGGGTGGAGTCATTAACTTTGGGTGGAACTGGGGAGCAGATCAAGGACTGGGCCTCTCTTGGGAGGATTCATTTGAGATGGGTATTGAAGAATGAGTAGCATTTGGCTAGGCCAAGATGGGAGGGAGGCGGTATTTGACAGACAGGAGATGAGCCAAGCCAAGGTAAGTGTGGAAAATGGGTTAGTCCTATTTTTAGACTGGTAAAAAGCTGATCATGGTTAAAGTCTAGGGTATGGTGGAGAGTGTGTGTGACTTGGCAGGAAATTAGGCTGTAGAGGTAGAGGAGGCCAGGCTAAGAAGAACTGTGAGTACTAAGCCAGGGAGTCTGAATTTAAATCTTCCCATAGCCTGAAGTTTCAGGACAAGGAAGGTACATGATGAGATGTGGGTCCTGGACTCTTTAGGAGAGGAAGGTAGTAAGAGGGCTCCACAGGAGGCTGCTGAAGCTGTCCAAGAAAGGATATGAGTCTCTGAACACAGACAGGGAGGATGTGGACTAATCTGGCAGATATTCCTGCAAGAGAATCTGCAGTATACAGTGATCAGTTGCACACTAAGAATGAATATGTCAGAGACATGAGAATAAATGCCTCTCCAGCTTAAGAAAATTGACAGTTATTGTGTCGTTAACTAATATGGAGACAGAAGGCAGAATAGGTTTGAATTCTCTTTTAGTCTCACTGAGTTTGGGGCTTCTATGAACTGTTCAAGTGGAAAATTGTAGCAGTCAATTGGACTTTAAGAGAGGTTTGAGAATCAATGGCATAATGGCATAGTTAGAATGATCAAAATTGGTTTGATCATAGGACATAAAGTGACAAGAAAATAATATGGCATTCTTGTTATATGAAAAACTTTAATGAAGAAGTTTTGTACTTCAGATATCTATCAGTCAAAAAATATTCAGGCAGACCAATTTCTAAGTATCCCAGTGCAGGAGATAAAATTCAGTACAGTCGCAAGATACAAAAGGAACAGAGAGAAATCAGTTGCATTTCTATACACTAATAACAAGCTTTCAGAAAGAGAAATTAAGAGAACAATCCCATTTATGATTACATTGAAAAGAATAAAATACCTAGGGATAAATTTAATTAAGGAGGTGAAAGATCCATACTCTGAAAATGAAAAGACACTGATGAAAGAAATCAAAGACAACACAAATAAACGGAAACATAGGCTGTGCTCATGGATTGGAAGAATTAATATTGTTAAAACATTCATATTAGCTAAAGCAATCTACAGATTCACTGCAATCCCTATCAAAATACGATCAGGATTCTTCACAGAACTAGAGCAAAGAGTCCTAAAAACTGTACGGAGCCACAAAAGACCCTGAATAGCCAAACCAATCCTGCGAAAGAAGAACAGAGCTGGCTTCAAACTGCACTACAAAGGTATAGTAACCAAAACAGTATGGGACTGTCATGAGAACGGATGCACAGATCAATGGAATAGAATAGAGAGCCCAGAAATAAAGCCACACATTTATGGCCAACTAAGCTATGACAAAGGAGGCAAAGGGGAAAAGAACCTCTTCAGTAAGTGGTCAGGAAAACAGGACAGCTACAAGCAAAAGAACGAAACTGGACCTCTATCTTACACAGTACACAAAACTTAATTCGAAATGGGTTAAAGACTTGAACATAAGACATGAAACCATAGTATACCTAGCAAAAAAAAAAAAAAATAGGCAGTAAGCTCTTTGACATAAGCAGTATTTTGGGGGACAAGTCCCCTCAGGTAAGGACAACAAAAGCTAAAATAAATAAATGGGATTACAGCAAACTCAAAACCTTTTGCACAGTGAACGAAAAGGCAACCTACTGGGTGGGAGAAGATATTTTCAAATCATACATCTGATAAGGGGTTACTATCCAAAATATATAAAGAGCTTACAGAGTTTAATATAAAAGAAAACCAAACAACCTGATTAAAAAATGGGTAGAGGACTTGAGTAGACATTTTTCCAAAGAAGATACTGGTGGCCAATAGTACAAGAAAAGATGTTCAACATCACTAATCACCAGGCAAATGTAAATCAAAGCCACAGTGAAAAACCACTTACAAACCTGTCAGCTTGGCTATTATGGAAAAAAAAAAAGACAAAAAAAAAAAAAAACCCACCCCAAAACCCAGAAACAACCCATGTGTTAGAGGGTGTGGAGAAAAGGGAATCTTTGTACACTGTTTGTAAGAATACAAATTGGTGCATCCACTCTGGAAAACAATGTAGAGGTTCCTCAAAAAATTAAAAATAGAACTACCATAGGATCTAGCAGTTCCACTTCTGGGTACTTACCTGAAGAGAACAAAAGCACTAATTCAAAGAGATATATGCCCCTTTATATTCATTGCAGCATTATTTACAATAATCAACGCATGGAAACAACGTAGGTGTCCATCAATAGGTGAATGGATAAAGAAAATGTCATATACATAGACAATGGAATATTACTGAGCAGTAGAAAGAATTTTGAAATCTTGCCATTTGCTTCAGCATAGATGGACCTAGAGGATATTAGGCTAATTGGAATAAAACAGAGAAAGACAAATACCATATGATATCACTCGTATATAGAATCTGAAAAACACAACCAATGAAGAAACAAAACAAACACTCATAGATACAGGAAACAAACTGTTGGTTACCAGAGGAGGGAGGGGTTGGGGGATGGGCAAAATAGGTGAAAAGGATTAAGAGGTACAAACTTCCACTTATAAAGTAAGTAAGTCATGGTAAGTACAGCATAAGGAACATAGCAACAATATTGTAATAACTTTGTATGGTGACAGATGGTAACTAGATTCATCATGGAGATAATTCTGTAATGCATAAAAATATCAAATCACCATGATGTACATCTGAAACTAATAGGACATTGTATATCAATTATACCTCAATAAAACATTCCTCTTTCATTCTTTCTTTCTTTCTTTTTAAAGTAAGCTCTATGCCCAACGTGGGACTTGAACTCATGACCTTGAGAACAAGAGTCCCATGCTCTACCAACTGAGCCAGCCAGGCACCCCTCAATGAAATAACTTTTTAAAAATAAAATCCTTCAACTGAGAAAAAAAATCTGCCATAACATCCTCTCAGGGAGCAAAAGGACTTAATGTATGCTCATTAGCCCTCATGAATTTTAGAATTTTATATGGCATAATAAGGTTCATCAGTGAAAATGAAAATATCAGACATAAAGGATATATCATCATAGACTTTCTAAGCAGTGATCCCTGGAATAAAAAAGTGAGAGGGGAGGCTATAGGAGCTTCTCAGGAGTCAGTACTGAGCCTTTTTTCAAAGAGTTGCTATTTTAAGGTCAGCTCTTATTTAAATATTTCTGGTACTGAATAAACAGGGGAACTTGGGTAAGCCTGAGTCAGCTTCACACCCTCAACTGACTTCATCAACCAAGACATATTCTAACTCGGCCATTTTATGAGACTGTGAAAGTGAGATCTATTTGAGGAAGAAGTGATTTGGTTTGACCTTCAAGCAGTGGAAAAGAAAACACTTGTCGCTTCAGGAGCACTTCCTCAGAGGAAGCTCTGCCTCAGACAGTTGAAAGCCACTGGCATTTCCCAGGCTCCTGAAATGTCAGAAATATTGGCTCTAACATTTGTATTCATGAGGACTACGTGTTTGAGCATTATTGGTGGGCAACTTTGTTAGTCTGAACCAGTTCGTCTGAAGCTCTTATCAAGTTGTTTATTTCCTTAGCTTTCATGGTCTAAGATGAGCAGTCAGTGTCATATGTTGTGACAAGGCTTCTGGAAATTCCCTTCTCCAAAGCTACAAGATGTGGGTGGAGAGAATGAAGAACCAGATTTCCTAAATCTTAATCCAGTCCCCCAGACCTGGTGTGATCTTCTTACTCTATTCCAGAGTCAGATATCCCATGGCATGATCACTGAGGCAAGATTTGGTGGGTTTAGTGTCTTTCAGGGAAATAGACAACATCAAGAAACTTCCTGCTCTGGTGCCACATGGTATGAATGATTCTTAAATACACCACAGATTACAAAATGGCCATGATTTGCAAACATGCATTTTAAAATAAGTTTTTTTTCTTTATATTACTGGAAGTAATGTCATCAGATATAAAATAAGCAATAGCAAAGTCTCTTCAGGAACCTCTAGGCTTGTAAACGCAATCCTGAAAAGAGAGAGTGTTGTCACCCATTCCAGAATAATTAGAAGGTATTTAAAAAGTAGAAGTTGACCTTCAAAGAGCTTAAAAAGTCTTGGGAAGTGGAACCTGTTCTAGAATCCATGGCTTTCTGGATTCAGGGACAAGAGTGCTTAAAAAAGATTGTGGATGAGCAGATATAAGCCACACCTATAGATGCCCAGGGCCCGTCTTCCACATGAAAACTTTGATTGAAATGCACAGAATGCCCAATGGAGTAACAGCCTTGAGTCATTTGTATCCAAAATAAACTCTGGGTAATGGCGAGTCACCTTAAGGATATGGTGCAAAAGGTTAGGGATAATGAGTTTACACTCAAAAGATCACCACCCTCGTCCCAAACTGGTACTGATCCTTAATCTACCACCAGTCACTCCCCACCTTCCCTCCTCTTGGAATTTATGGAAGAAAAACAGATGCTACCACCAGGATGTGAATTAAGTAATCAAACTGTTTCTCTAGTTAATATCAGGGCCATCGGTCTCCCATGGTTTTGCTTACTTATTATTTGGCTAACTTTGGAGGGTCCCTGAGGAGTGATTACTCTAGAAGTGAGAATGCCTTTTTTAATACACTACTTTTTGTGGCCATTTTCTTAAGTATTTACTATGTGCCAGGTTTGGGGCTAGGCATTTAACGAACATTATTCTTACAAAAGATCCTGAGATGTGGGTATGCCTATTTTACAGATAAGGAAAACTGAGTCTCTGAGGCTAAATGACTTAACCACGGTCCCTGGGACTTTAACCTAGGTCTGTGTAACTCCACTGTCCTATTCTGCCTATACTTCATCACACCTTTAACCAGTCATAATGTTTTTCTCCATACTTAAGTATAAAACTATGGCTCTTCCTCAAATAACTTTTAAATGTTTTCCACTAGGGTTTAGGGGTTCATACTCATTCATTATCATTGTTTAATTCAGTTCCCGTTGGGGCTAGCTTTTTCCCTTGTTCAACTGGATGTGACTTTTCCTCCAGCCAAACTAAAATATTTCATGTTCTCACATACCCTGCACACTTACCAGTGTGTAATCTTTTGTGAGAGCAGAAAGATGGGAATGGTGGGTAGAAAGAGCTGCATGGGGTCCATCTTTTGTGCAGTGTTGGGGCAGGTAGAAACTGAAGACATTGTTATAAGAATGCTGTGTCATACATGAGGCATGTGACATAACTTCATGTCTATGTGTATGACCCTGGAGGGCAAAAGGCCACTCTCCGCATTTCTCCATAGAGAATAATAGGTCTTCAATCCCGGGAGTCAGAAGGGACCATGATGCCATCATGGTCTCCACTGTAGTGGCTTTGGGTGCACTGGAGATCAAAACCTAGGAGGATATGCCATATTCACAGAAGGGGTGGTGGCTCGGCAGGGTGGGCACGATTGGGGTGCTTCCACTTTCAAAATACTGGATAAAGAACAGAATGGAAGAATAATTGAGGACAGCGCACGAACACATGTAAAACACCCGTGTAAGGTCCTAGAAGTGGCTGCAATGACTTGGAAGGGAGATAGTTCCGGGGATGAGGCCCAACATTTTCCAGAGTTATAAAAGAAATACAGGTGATCACCATTTTGTGATCTTACCCTGATTTGTGCCATCCAGCTGGTGGGGTTTGGACAAGGTTGAAGTATAGCTCGTTCATTTGGGAATCATGTATCAAAAACCTCATATGCTCTAGACACTGTACAAAGCTCTGAGGATCCCAAACAAATAAGGCCCTGGCCTCTGAAGACTTACAGCCTGATAGCACATCTACTCCTTATTTCTACAAGAGGTTTCGTTTTGGATATGTCAAGACTTTTGCCCTAAGATGGCCACCATGGCCACACAGACTGTGTCCTGCACAGAGAATATGACATCAATGGCAGCCCCCTGAGTTGTGCATTGCACAGTCCCACCTGGTGACCCTGTTGGCTCACATATTCTTCACCTAAAATACCTTCCCCTGCAACTTTGCCTTCCAGCTCTTTCCAGATGCATCTCTGATCTGAATTCTCTCCATCCTTGCATGCTCTCTTGACCAAAACCCCCAAGGCACTCCTGTTTCCTCAGGTCTCCTTTGGCCTAGTCCTTCTGCAATGGAACCTGAAAATTAAATGGGACCTCCCTGGTTCCTTTCTCATTGAATATTCTCTTATACTATTATTTTACCCTTGTGTTGTTATTTAGTTTTTGGTGAGCCTGAATCTTATCTCCTTGCATGTGTTTCAGCTGTAAGAATAGGGAATATGTCATATCCATCTTTGTGTCTCCCTACAGGATTTGCACATAATTGAAATTCAATAGGACAAAAGAAGAAAGTGCTATTTAAAATGAGAGACCTTTTAAAGAGTGAAAGATGCCAACTGAAATGGAGTGTCTGTGACAAAAATCTTCAGCCAATACGTTTTTCAAATTCTTTCAGTTGTTGACTTTCAAATATTTATGCTAATGACAACCAGGAAAAGCAAAAGATTTTGGAAATGTACCAAACCCAAGACTAATTCTAGCCAACTGATTCTTTTCACCAAACTTTCTGCAAGAACATCTAACAAGGAGAGGCTCAGGCACCACTGATCCCTTGCAATCCCTTGCAATTCTCTGCTGAGGAGTCAAGCATGGCTTTTTCTCAAGTTCAGACCATTAGTGGGAGGTCCAAAATATGGTGATCTGAGGGTAGAGGAGAAAGGAAGGAAGATAGAGATGCAAAGGGGGAAAAAAAAGCAAAAGATCTGAAAATACATACTTAATTGTTGATACAGAGCTTGGATTTAGAAACTTAGGAAAGATCAACTAAGTTATTTTCAATTAATTACTTAAGTAATTTTACTCTTATAAAGAACAGCTGCTTTAGCTACAGAAGAAAGGAAGGGAGGGAGGGATGGAGGGGGAATGGAAGGAATGAAAGGAGAAAAAGAGAGAAGAAGAAGGACAGGGAGAGCAAGAGCAAGAGAGTGAGAGAGAGCATGAAGCAGGAGGAGGAAAGGAGGAATCTCCAAACAGAGCACTGTTTGCCTTCGGGTATTTTAGCAAAGCTCAGTATGCTTTAATTGACATATGAGTCTGGAATGCTCTGAAACTCTGACTAAGGGGATGGCCTCCCTGAGTAATTTAAGCTTCCTTTCTCATTCGTAACCTCAACCACAAGGTTAAACTGGCACCCTGTTCTTTTTTAATTTCATGAGTAAAAAATGCACCAAAAACCATCCCTCTAGCCAGAATGAGTGATATTTCCTCCAGATCTACTTTCTGACAAATAGTACATCCTAAACCAGGTAGCTGACTAAGTCCTTAGTCACAGAAACAGAAGTTTTTCATCTGAAGTCAGTCTCTCACTCTCTGAATTGGCCAGGCTGCCCCATCCGCTCTGGGACACTGGAACCCCATGAGTAAATTAGAAACTACCTTCAGGGCAGTGGGACACTTAGAGAAAAACCCTAACATCCTGTACACTGTGAATGCAGCCCCATGCCAGGACATTTAAGAAAGAAAATGCAAATAGTTTGACATAAACTAAGAATTAGTAGCTTTTGTGCTCTAATAAGAGGGAGCCTGGGAAGACCCTAATGTCATCTTCCCCCACAGGCCTGTGGCCTCCTGAGCTAAGGCTCTAATCCCTCCTCAAAGGTCAAGTGATTAAGGCCCCTACAATGTTGTTAATCACATTTTCATGCGACTGTCTAGCCTCAAAGAAGGTTGGGAGAGAAAGAGAGGGATAGAACAAGAACAATGTGGGTTAGTGGATACATGAAAGATCCTAAAGCAGAATCTTGGAGAGCTGGGCGCCTTTGGGAAAATCATTTTGCCTCTCCGAGCACCATATATACACATGTGGCTATTGATTTAACTCAGTGATTTTTGCCTTTCTCTGCCCTTCCCTCCTTTCTTTCTTCCATTCTCTCTTCCCTTTCCTTCTTTTTTAAAAATAACGATTTATTTATTTATTTGAGAGAGAGACAGACAGACAGAGAGTGAGGGCTGGGGAGGGGCAGAGAGAGGGGGAGAAGCAGACTCTGCGCTGACCGTGGGGCTCATCTTACCACTCCAACTCTGAGATCCTGGCGTAAGCAGAAATCAAAAGTCAGATGCTTAACTGACTGAGCCACCCAAGCGCCCCTCCTTTCCATCTTTTCTACAAGAATTTGTTGAGCTCCCGCTATGGTTTTGTTCTAGGCATTGGGAATATAACTGTGAACAAAGTAGGTGATGTCGCCATTCTGTGTAGGTTACATTCTAGTGGGGGTTACAGCAAGTAAGTAAATGGAAACATAATACAGATAGTCCTCACTTTGCATAGTTCTGAGATACATGAATTTGGGGCACCACGGTTTATTTAACAACAGTCCCCCAACAACACACTTCAGATTTCAGTCTGAAATTAATTATGAGTAATTGCCCAATGTACAAATTTCACTTTGCTCTCCAGTCCACCAATTGCTATGATCTACAAATGACAGGTGCCTGTTATGGTCAATGACCAATCACAGCTCTTCTTTTCAAAGTCAGACGGTGACTGCCCACTGCTCATCTTTGTTCAGGTCACAGAAGGATAGGAAAGCATGTAGTTGTGCTGACTTCTCATTTACCAGTTGTAGAACAGTACTATAGGCAAAGTCATTTAACTTTTAAAGCACTACTCCTGGGGCCTCTGGGTGGCTCAGACAGCAAAGTGTTTGACTCTTGATTTCAGCTCAGGTCATGATCTCCCGGTCCTGGGCTTGAGCCCTACGATGGGCTCCATGCTCAGCCAGTAGTCTTCTTGAAGATTCTCTCTCCCTCTCCCTTTACCCCTCCCCTTGCTCACTCTCTCACTCTATCTAAAATAAATAAAAGACCTTAAAAAAAAGCACTACTGCTTTTGGATAACACTCTAGGTCACCCTGATTCTCTTGAACAAAAATGTGGGATTTGCTTTTTATGACCAAGCACAGCTTCATTAGTTGACTCATTGGACCATGGAGTTATTTCAACTTTTATTTCTTAAAATTTATTTTATTGTTTATTATTATTATTTTTGTATTTTTAAAATTTCAACTTTTAAACCCTATTAGATGGTCTCTCAGACAGGTTATTGATACTATAGCTGGGGAGAGGGAGACACACAGACATTTACAAAGGCACATTTAGGAGCCCAAATGAATAAAGCAATTGTGACCTGGGATGAGAAAGAGAAGGGTATTCCAGAGGAAGACACACCAGCAAAAAAGTACACATTAAAGAAACTGTTAGTAATTTTTCATGGCATTAAAGTGTTGGAAGATGATCCAAACTTAGAAAGGAGTATGGCTGTTCACCAAGGACTATCAGTAAGGTTGCCTCCATGTCCTAAGTTTTACCATAGAAGAAGGAGGCAAGCGCTGCTCAAACTACTCTTATACATTTTTAAATTTGGTAAAATACACATACCACAAGATATATCATTTTTAAGTGTACAGTTCACTGGCATGAAGGATATTTGCATTGTTGTGTTTCCATTACCACCCTCTATCTCAAGAACTTTTTCATCATCCCAAACTGAAACTCTGTACCCATTAAACATCACCTCCCATTCCTTCCTCCCCACTCCACCCTGCCCTTGGTAGCCTTTATTCTACTTTCTGTCTCTATGAATTTGACTATTCTAAGTAATTCATGTAAGTGGAATTTTACAATATTTGTCCTGTTGGGTCTGACTTATTTTATGTAGCGTAATGTTTTTAAGATTCATCTGTGTGGTAGCATGCATCAGAACTTCTGTTTTAAGGCTGAATAATATTCCATTGTGTGTCTATACCACATTTTATTGATCCCATTTGGATTGTTTTCACCTTTTGGCTATGAGGAATAGTGCTGCTATGAATATCTGTGTGCAAATACTTGTTCGAATCCCTATTTTTAAATCTCTTTGGCATATACTTAGAAGTGGAAGTGGAATTGTTAGATTATAGGATAATTCTATGTTTCCTTTTTTGAGGTAGTGCTATACTGTTTCCCATAGCGGCTGTACCATTTTACATCTCAACAGCAATGCAAGAGAGTTCCAATTTCTCCACATCCTCTTCAGCACTTGTTTGTCTTTCTCTCTTTCTTTTATTTTCTTTCTTTCTTTTTTTGACAACAGCCATCCTAATGGATTTGAAATGGTAGCTCATTGTGTTTCGATTTCTATTTCCACAACAGTTAATGATATTGGGCATTTTTCCTGTATCTTTTGGCAATCTTCCTTCTTATGAGAAATATCCATTCAACTGGTAGGTTTTCTACAAAAATAATGTAACATTTTATTTTTAAATTTTTTTTAAAGTAAGCTCTACTAAACATGGGGCTTGAACTCATGACCCCAAGATCAAGAGTCATATGCTCTACTGACTGAGCCAGCTAGGTGCCCCAAGAATAAAACATGTTAGTTCTCAATATTCTTAATATTTTAAATTACAATGTAGTAAATAAATGTTCATCTTAGAGTTTTAAAAAAAAATCTTTTCCTATATATTATAACCAACAGTAGGAGAGTTTTTAATATTTTGGTAAAACTTTAGTTTTTCCCCCATTTATTATTAAGAATGTTTTGCGGGGTGCCTGGGTGGCTCAGTGGGTTAAGCGTCTGCCTTCGGCTCAGGTCATGGTCCCAGGGTCCTGGGATCGAGCCCTGCATCAGGTTCTCTGCTCAGTGGGGAGCCTGCTTCCCCCTCTCTCTCTGCCTGACTCTCTGCCTACTTGTGATCTCTCTCTCCTGTCAAATAAATAAATAAAATCTTAAAAAAAGAGAGAGAATGCTTTGCATGGTTTCAACTTGCAAAGCTACTTTTATGGTTCCCCACTATTCTACAAAGTGAGGATTTCCTTTAGAGTGTTGGGTTAGTGATAAGAAATATGAAAATGAAGCAGGATGAAGGGCTTGAGAGGGATGGACTGTGATGGGAGAATGGGCTATTTATGCTGGTTGTCAGGAAATGCCACTCTGGAATGTGAAATTTGAGCAGAGGCCTAAATGGAGGAAGGAAGTCAGCCATATCCTTGTGTGTGTGAGGAACTTTCCAGGCTTGGGGAATAGCAGGGCCAAAAGCTCTCAGTTGAGAGCCCATTTGGACCGACTGAGAAACAGCAAGTGTCAGTGTGGCTAGAGCACAGTGATGCAGAGGGAGAGTGGTAGCAGATAAAGATAAAAAGGTAAACAGGAGCCAGATCGTGTATGTAGGGCCTTACTGGCCATGGTATACACTTTGGATTTTACTCTAAAGTCCTGAGAAGCCATTGGAAGGCTGAAAGTCAGGTCATGTCAGTGCACAGGGCATCTGATTGATTAGGGGTAGTTCCTTTTAGGGGAGAAAAAGAGAGATTGAGAATACTAAAGATTCACTTCACCTACCTCATAATTCATGTGATGGCCAGTCTTGGCTTGTAAATGAAAAGAGACAAAAGGCTTCTGGAGACTAGGACCTACTCATAGTTTTATTGAGCATTTCCTATGTACCAAGGAGAACTCTTAACTCCTTCTGTCTCACCCAGAGCCTCCTGGAATTTTCCCAAGAGGTTTTCAGGACAAGATGCTTCTCACCCAGGATGTAGACGACAGAGGAATCTAGTAAGCAGAACCATCAGTGGACATTAATGCTCTCAAATTTCCAGAGAAGCAGCAGCCAGACTTCTCCACACACCAAGCTGGTTTCACAAACCCACAAGCCCATGGGTCAGGCAGGTAGTACAAATCAAAGAAGCTGGCCCAGAGAGACTGGTGAGATGGCCAGCTTATACCCTACTCGAGGCCACCTAAAGTGGGTAGCCAGTAGCAGCCCCCTGCTACCATGAGGAAATGTGGTCCTGGAGTACTAGATCTTTAAGAGAAGCAGGAAATCCACATTTTAAAAAAAAGATTTTATTTATTTATTTGACAGAGATCACAAGTAGGCAGAGAGGAGGAAGCAGGTTCCCTGCTGAGCAGAGAGCCCGATGCAGGGCTTGATCTCAGGACCTGAGCCGAAGGCAGAGGCTTTAACCCACTGAGCCACCCAGGCACCCTAGTAAATTCACATTTTAACCGTGGTTTTAGAGTAGTGGCAAGTAACTTTTTAAAAGATTTTATTTATTTAATTGACAGACAGAGATCACAAGTAGGTAGAGAGGCAGGCAGAGAGAGAGGAAAGGAAGTAGACCCCCTGCTGAGTAGATAGCCCCATGTGGGGCTTGGTCCCAGAACCCTGGGGTCATGACCTGAGCTGAAAGCAGAGGCTTTAACCCACTGAGCCACCCAGGTGCCTGGTGACAAGTAATTTGAAATGTTTGACACATCAGCCATCCTATACATAAGTATGTCTTTGGCCCTTATGCTGTCATTTCTGATCTTAGAGGGCCTTGCACCACAAACAACCTTCTACCATTCCCTGAGAATACTCATGAAAAGACAGAAATGGTTCTCTTTCTCCCACCCACATGTCTTCCAGAAGGAAATTATACTTACATGAAAATCTCAGTGTCTTGGAAACTTTTTTTTTAAATTTTTTATTTTTTATAAACATATATTTTTATCCCCAGGGGTACAGGTCTGTGAATCACCAGGTTTACACACTTCACAGCACTCACCAAAGCACATACCCTCCCCAATGTCCATAATCCCACCCCCTTCTCCCAAACCCCCTCCCCCCGGCAGCCCTCAGTTTGTTTTGTGAGATTAAGAGTCACTTATGGTTTGTCTCCCTCCCAATCCCATCTTGTTTCATTTATTCTTCTCCTACCCACTTAAACCCCCATGTTGCATCACCACTTCCTCATATCAGGGAGATCATATGATAGTTGTCTTTCACTGCTTGACTTATTTCGCTAAGCATGATACGCTCTAGTTCCATCCATGTTGTCTCAAATGGCAAGATTTCATTTCTTTTGATGGCTGCATAGTATTCCACTGTGTATATATACCACATCTTCTTGATCCATTCATCTGTTGATGGACATCTAGGTTCTTTCCATAGTTTGGATATTGTGGACATTGCTGCTATAAACATTCGGGTGCATGTGCCCCTTTGGAGTGTCTTGGAAACTTTTAGTGACATTTCAATTTCATGTTTAATCTATCTTGACCAATTAAAAAACCTTAAAAAAAAAGGTTCCTGGATTTGACAGAAAACTCTGTCTTGGGCAGACATTGTTATTTAGCATCTGAATGTCCATAGTTTTCTCAATACACTACAAACTCTTAAAAGAGTTTTCATTCATTATTCAAAAAATAATGAATGAAAATTTACAGAGTATCTTTTAAAAAAATTTATTTTATTTTTCAGTGTTCCAAATTTCATTGTTTATGCACCACACCCAGTGCTCCATGCAATGCATGATCTCCTTAATACCCACCCCCCAAAAAACCCTTGGTTTGTTTCTCAGAGTCCACAGTGTCTCATGGTTTGTCTCCAATTTTCCCCAACTCACTTATCCTCTCCATCTCCCAATATCTTTATTAAGCAACTTGATACAAAAAGTATCACTAGGAAATATCATTAATATCATTGATTTACAAGGCAGGAATTCACTAAAAAAACTCATGTCTGCTGCATTCTAATTATAGAGAACCAAGAAGAGCAAAGCAAATACAAAGCGCATTTTGATTAAGTGTTAATGTAGATGTTCTTTGTATTGAACTTTCCAAAAAGATCTATTGAAATATTTGTAATACTTAGAAATTATACACATGCAGAGTTTCTTGCACTACTAGAAAAGCTCCATATTTACATCGGTGCTTTAGTTTCACTTTCCTGCTTCTCATTTGTTTCAAAGAAAAGAGAAGTTTAAATGGGATTTTGTAATTTGAGGTTATGTTATGAGAGAAGAGAAAATTATATTAATCTTCCAAGGGTCATCCTTTTAAAAGATTTTTTTAAACTTATGAAGGCAATTTATTCCATTATTTAACTTGAAAACAAAATCTTGACAAAAAGATCATAAAAAATCATTACAAAAAAAAGCCCCACGATTGTTACTCTACTAAACTCAAAAAACCTGAAGAACTTACAGTACCTTAAACCAGTGTCTGTTACTCAAGTGTTTGGTTAGAAGGAAATCTGCAAGTATGTATTTCTTTTTTTTTAAAGATTTTATTTATTTATTTGACAGACAGAGATCACAAATAGGCAGAGAGCCAGGCAGAGAGAGAGGGAGGAACAGGCTCCCTGCTGAGCAGAGAGCCCGATGCAGGGCTCAACCCCAGAACCCTGAGATCGTGACCTGAGCCGAAGGCAGGGGCTTCCCAGGCACCCCAGCAAGTGTGTATTTCTCCTAGAATCTTCATTTGATATAGATAATTACTCTCAAATTATTGAATTACTCTTCTAAGAATATTAACATCTCATCTACTTGATTGGCTTCTGTAGCAATGGTAGCTTCAGAGCTTCAGTAAATGTTGATATAGTTCAAACTAATGGGAAATAGAACACATGTCCAGCCTCAGAAGTTGGATAGCCCAGTGTCTCTTACAGAAATAGACCAAGAGGCCTATTGCTCACTTCTTCAGAGTAGCTCCAGGAAAGGACCTGCCAATGTTCATTTTAGGGCTATGTGAGCATTTACAGGGGCCCAGAGAGGATCTGGTTTAATTTAGCCAAGGACTGATCCCCACTATATCCCATTTCTGAGATGTTTGCTCTAATGACAGGTGGAATTAAGTGATCTTTAAGATCCCTCTCAAACTTAGGAGGCTACAACTCAACCGCTGAAGCCCTCACAGCTCTCATTGTATTCAGCAATGAATGAGTGTTGTGCAATCTGTCAGTATACATGGCACATGGCTCTGGAATCCAAAGAATATTTTATGCTTTCAAAGAATTCTGTTCATCGGGTAAAGGGAAAAGTGGCCATCTTGTGCCATACCCCTCACAAAGGAGATACGGTGCTGGTATATAGCACATGTCTCTAAAAGAGAACTCAAATACCTTTGCATACAGCTAGATTTAGTTTTCAATTTTGTTACTTTTTTCCTTTGCAGAACAGTGTCCTATGAAATAAGAAGTGACAAATACCAGCCGGATATTGTAGAATAAATCAAAATAAGAGGAGTGAATGTGTAGGAGAAAAAGGTTACCTACAATGTCTGAATGAATCAATGCAGAACTCTGCTCAGAAATTTAAGGAACCAGGTCATGAGGCACAAATTTGAAATTCTCCTTAGAATTTTTGATATGAGACCTTATAATGAAGAGTTAACATTAAAACTAGTTTGTGTTGCTAAAGGTCAGGACAACTGTATGAATTTCCTATTGCCACAGATTAGCACAAACTTAGTGGCCCCAAACAATACTAATTTATTGGAGCACCTTGTGGTACAGTCTGTTGAGTGATGTTTCAGCTCAGGTTGGTTTCAGCTCGGGTTCTGATCTCAGGGGCTTGAGATTCAGTACCATCTTGGGCTCCATGTTCAGTGTGGAGTCTGCTTAAGATTATCTCTCTGCCCCTCCCTGCTGTGCTCTCTCTCTTTCAAATAAAATAAAAGTTCTTAAAAAAAATACTAATTTATTATCTTACAGTTCTGGAGGTCAAAAGTCCAAAATCAGTGTAATTTGACTAAGGTTCAGGTGTCAGCATGGTTGGTTCCTTTTGGAGGCTCTGAAGGCAGAATCCATTCTCTTGTCTTTTCTGGTCATTCTGGAGGGTGCTTGCATTCTTTGGCTCATGGTCTCTTCCTCCATCTTCAAAGCCAGCAATGGTGGGTTGAGTCCTATTCATATCAAATCACTTGGACACTAACTCTCCTGCCTCTGTTTTATAAGGACGCTTGTGACTACATTGGACCCACCTGGATAATCCAGAATAATCTCCCCATCGCAAGATATTTAATTTAATAATGTTTACAGAGCCCCTTTTGCCATGTCACAGGTTCCCAAGATGAGGATGTGGACATCTTTGGTGGCCATTACACTGCCTACCAAACTTCACTATGCTACAAATTTCAGTGGGCTCTGGGGGATGACAGTTTAGTAAGTAAGTATGATTTCTTTTAAAACATCAAGTTTAGGGGTGCCTGGCTGGTGCAGTTGGTGGAACATGCAACTTTTGATCTCGGGGTTTTGAGTTCAAGCCCCACATTGGGTATAGGGATTACTTAAAAATATAATCTTCTAAAAAAATCAGGTATCAAGTCTATGGCACCTTCTGGGGACTCTTGAGTTACCTTTGCATACTGTTACATTTCCCCATGTAGGGCCAGTCTTGTTTTGTATATGAGGAAACAGAAGCCCAAAGAACAAAATGATTAACTCCAACAACCCTGCAGTGTGAGCCAGGCAGGACTAAGTCTGGAACATGGGCTCTTGATGCTCTGCTATTTCTCACCTTTCTCCAGTGCCTCTCTCAGGAGGTATACACTAAAGAAATGTTGGAGTGAGTTTAACACCATATTGGGTAGCACTGGGCAGGGTGGGAGTTGAGGGTAGATAAAGGAAGGGAAATGACATCCTTTTCCATAGAAAGTAGATAAAGCAGCCACACAGCAGCTATATTCCCAGGCTCTGCTCTTTACTCTTATTTAGACTTTTATTTTTTACGTATTTATTTTTAAAAATATTTTATTTATTTATTTGAGAGAAAGAGTGAATGTGAAAGAGTGAATGAGTGGGGCCGGGGCGGGGGCAGAAAGCAGAGAGAAAGGGAGAAGCGACTCCCCACTGAGCAGAGAGCCCAATGTGGGACTTGATTGCAGTACACTGGGATCATTACCTGAGCGGAAGGCAGGTGCTTAACCAACTGAGTCACCCAGACACCCCCTCTTACTTAGACTTTTAAAGAGTGTCTTTTTTCACAGTGCTTTCTTGACTTTAAGTTGGATGATGATACTAGGCACGATTCCTTTATGTGCATACAGCCAGGTATTTGAGGTATTTCCCTGGTATAGCAATCAAGTAAAACATTTGAGAACTGAAATCCATTTGGGGGTCAGACCCTGGGAGGGCTCATGCCCAGCTCTACATGAAGCACTGGTTATGTGACCACTGAATAGCACCAACATCATGAACTAGATGTAATAAGAAGCTAATCCACAGAAAGTGGTTAGCATGATGCAAGGGTGCATAAATGCTTACTGAATAATAATATATTATTATATAATAATAGCTTTATATAGTTATTACTATGTATATTAACCATATATATTATTATCATATATTATATAACATATATTATAATACATATAATAACTATTATTATTAGGAATCAGTTGACCCTGCATGAGCTGGGCCCTGCTACCTCCCCAGCCTCAACTCCTACCATTGTCTCCCCTTGTTGACTATGTTCTGATCACAGCAGCCTTATTTCTGATCCTTGAGTAGGCTGTGAGAGTCTTTACATTTGCTGTTCTTTATTTTATTTTATATTTAAAAAATTTTTTTAAATTAAAAAAAATTTTTTTGCATTTGCTCTTCTTTTAACTTGGAACTCTTCCCCTAAATATTTAGAAAGCTATATGTATTTCATTATTCAGGTCTTCGCTCAAATATTACATCCTAGAAAATTCTTCTTTGACCAGCCCAGCCACTTCCAATCTTCCCCAGGCACACCCTGCACAAGTGTCTTCTTTTATTCCCTTCCTTTTTGGTCATTATTAAGCTCTGAAGTGACCTTTTTCCCTTCCCACCTTCCTCCTTCTCTGAGGATTTTAAGCTCCTTTCATTCAGCAGTGTAAGCGTGTTCATTAGTTTATCTCCGACACCTAGAACAGTGCCTGGAACATGACAGGGGTTCAGTGTTAGTTGGCTAGCCTACCAACTGATAATAGACTACTATCAGAATACAGATCTTAGTTTAATGTATTAATTTGAGATTTTTGTTTTCTATAAGCATCGACTTCTTGGGATCCATGCCCCCTCTCGTTAATTACACCTGTCTTTCTGAGTTTCTTCATCTCTTCCCAGCTCTTCCTCCTTTTTATCTCATTACTTCAGGGCCATAAAGTGGGCTTCTCCCTCCTTCCAAGGACTTTAAGAAATTCTAACAGAGGGGCACCTGGGTGGCTCAGTTGGTCTGCCTTTGGCTCAGGTCATGATCTTGGAGTCCTGTGATTGACGCCTTGCTCAGCAGGGAGCCTGCTTCTCCCCCTGTCTCTGCCTCTACTTGCCACTCCCTCTGTTTGTGTTCTCTCCCTCTCTCTCTCAAATAAATAAACAAATAAGTAAATCTTGAAAAAATAAAATAAAAAAATTCTAATAGCGCACTCTCAAAGTCCAAGAAACTTATAAGACCAAACTTATAAGACCAAAAATCAATCATTATGATTTTCAGAGGCCATTGTTGGTTGGTTAACAGCTATTTTGGATCACTTTACCTCCTTGATCTAAAGCACAATTGCACAGTTGATCATAGGCTTATGTAGGCCAAGGGCTTGCCCATGTCTGTCTTTTTTTTTTTTAATTTTTTAAAAAATTTATTTGACAGAGAGAAATCACAAGTAGACGGAGAGGCAGGCAGAGAGAGAGAGAGGGAAGCAGGCTCCCTGCCAAGCAGAGAGCCCGATGCGGGACTCGATTCCAGGACCCCGAGAGCATGACCTGAGCTGAAGGCAGCGGTCCAACCCATTGAGCCACCCAGGCGCCCCCCATGTCTGTCTTATTCCCAGTGCTTGTCACAGTGAATTAAGCATGCAAGAAGCACTCATAAATGTGTGTGACATGAATGGGGTCTTCTCCTACCTATTCATAAAAATCACTTGAAAGAAATGCAAATCAGTAATTATCAGGAAAGTACATAAGAATACTGCCTTATGTCTAGGAAGACCTCTTCACTCCTCTCAGAATTAGGCCAGGGGCCAGCTGATCTGCCAGTGGAAAGAGGATCCACAATGGGTGGGGTGGGTTAGTGCCCTATTCTTGGGCTCTACCTCCTAGGACTTAGGGCTTGGCAGAGCTATTGGGGGTTCCTGGGTCACAGTCAAGAACAGTCAGTAAGAACAGGCAATATATCTTGGTGTCTCCTTTGAAAAGAGGAAGAGAAATCTTGTTGCTGGAGTCAAAACACTTGGAACCATAGAACTTCAAAATTGGAAGGGTTTTCAGAAGTCATCTGATCCATTCTCCCATTTTCTTTTTTTCCATTTTATTTTATTTCTTTTCAGTGTTCCAAAACTCATTGTTTATGCACCACATCCAGTGCTCCATGCAAAACGTGCCCTCCATCATACCCACCACCAGGCTCACCAAATTCCCCATCCCCCTCCCCTCCAAAATCCTGTTTGTTTCTTTCTTTTTTTTTTTTTTAAAGATTTTATTTTTATTTATTTATTTGTCAGAGAGAGAGAGGTAGAGTGAGCGCAAGCACAAGCAGACAGAGAGAGGCAGGCAGAGTCAGAGCGAGAAGCAGGCTCCCTGCAGAGCAAGGAGCCCGATGTGGGACTCGATCCCAGGACACTGGGATCATGACCTGAGCTGAAGGCAGCTGCTTAACCAACTGAGCCACCCAGGCGTCCCCTCAGTTTGTTTCTTAGAGTCCACAGTCTCTCATGGTTTGTCTCCCCTTCCGATTTTCCCCATCTTGCTTCTCCTCTCCATCTTTCAATGTCCCCTGTTATTCCTTATGCTCCACAAGTAAGTGTATTCTCCAAATTTCAATTAAATTACTAGCTTACAATTACCGAGGAGTGGAACTGGGACTATAACTCAGGACTGACATCCATTGTCTTATTTGAGGAATGAAAAAAAAGATGGAGTATATAGGATAGGACAATTTTCTCCTTCATCATCATGTATGAAAACTCTCAGAGAATAAATGTAAAGCTATGTAAATAGATATGCATACCATTCTTTATTTCATTTCATACATACATATATAAAATTCATAAAAATTTCAGCTTAACATAGCTGGAAAACAGAAAAATGTTTACATTTCTGATCTCAAAATTCTTACCCTCAAAATAAATCCTTATTGACCACATGGTAAATGATTTTTTTTGTTTAAATTCAATTAGCCAACATATAGTACATCATTAGCTTCAAATCGAGAGTTCCATAATTAATCATTTTCATATAATACCCAGTGCTCACCACATCATGTGCCCTCCTTCATGCCCATCTCCCAGTTCCCCCATCCTCCTACCCACCCCCCTCCAGCAACCCTCAGTTTGTTTCCTAGAATTAAGAGTCTCTCATGATTTTTCTCCCTCTCTGATGACTTCTCATTCTGTTGATACCATGTTAATATTCTGGGTGCCTTTTCACTCCAGTAAACAGTATTTTTTAATGAGTGCTGGGTATAAATTATAGTATACAAATTGGTACACATTTATACTTGGGGCTACTATGGGACAGCCTAGAACATGTTTCAGAAAGACAAACTATTGGCAATAATATCCATTCTTTCTCTTCACCCTTCTCTCTCCTCTCTCTTCTGCCCCAAGTTTGCTCTTTCCACAAACATTTCTTTAGAGACACAGGGAATGCAGTCTCCCTGGGCAATGTATCAGTGCTGCTCAGCATTAAATTTTAGCTAGCTACAAATCTAAGCTCTTTAAGACCACATTGAGTAATAAGACATTAGCTTTGCCAAGTTGCTATACATTTCTTTCCTTAGAAAACTGAACATTTCAAAAAAAGCTTTGAGACATAAATGTTTAAAAAGTCAGTTCACTCTTCTTCAATCATGTATTTATTTTCCAACGGTGTGGAATGTGGGAGTGGGATGGTATTGAATCTCTGCCTGGGATTAATTTTCAGAATTTTTAGTGTGTCACTGTGTGTGTGTGTGTTTGTGTGTGTGTGTTTCTCCCTTTGGAAAAACAAAAGATGGTTTTCCTTGCCCATCATGGAAAAAATGTAACATATAACTAAATCCCTTCCTGAGAGCACAGACAACCAAAAGCAGGCAGCTTAGATCAGGGTGGTGAGGAAGTTTTGTCATTTCCAGAAGGAAGCATGAGTCATGGCATACTACATTTTGGGAGGCCTGAATCAGAGCTGTCGAGGAAGTCTCAGACAGTTTAACTTAGAACCACAATGTAATTTAACATAATGTCTTCAATATCTTGTCTTTCTCCAAGATGGCTATAGACATAGATGTTCTGATTATTTGCCTTCAGAAACAGAGAGCAATTTAACGCTTGAAGAATTCCACTAATCTACTTCTGAGGCAACCAGCTCTGGAAATTATAATTAGTATATATATTTTAGAAAGGAGAAAAGAGAATAAGTAAGAGAAGGAGAGAGGACACTGTTCTAAAATCTAATAAATGAAGAATGGTCCAGTATAAATTATCTTGCTGGAAAGAGTAAATTATTATGAATAACTAAGCATTTTAACAAACATCCTTTTCCTCTTTGAGGCCAAAATGTACTTGAGAAAAAAACCTTTCCACATATTCAAATTTCACATGCTCTAAGATTCTAACCTATTTTTGCGAAGTCTTAATACTCAGAAAGGTTCCAGAATGCTAAGGAACACCCCATATAACCATCCAGAAGATGATCTTGGGTGGGGTTTGGGATGAGAAGAAATGCTGCTCTTTGGGGCTGGGGAAAGAGTGGTCCTGTGTTGGGGTGGGAACAAGCTGGAAAAGAAATGCAGGGATAGCAAGATGGGATACTTTTCCAAGACTGGCTTGGAGCCATTACTAAGAGGTTTGGGGTAAGACAAACAGAAATGTTTTAAATTAGAGGTGAAGAGCACAGAGAAATCTTGTTATGTTATGGTTTCAGGGTCCTGATGATTCAGAGGCCTAATAATACTATTACAAGCTTTGATAATCAAATAGATTGGTAGTGAATTCAGATAGATAATTTGGGATTCTGCCCTGTTCCCAATCTCCACCATTAGCTCCTTGAGACCTGAGAGCCGAGAAGGGTGCAACTTTAGTATGATCATTTCCTGTGGTTAGTTTCATTTTCAGCTAATCACTTAGGGGGAGCCAGCTGCTGTTAGGCCTAGGAAAATTTTCTTGGGGACAGTTATTGCTTTTAGCATCCCTAGGAACATGTGTATAGATGGGAAAAGAAGAAAGAGGAACAGTCTAGTAATATAGGAGACACACAGACACACACACACAGACACACACACACACGCACAACATAAGGCATGAGGCACTGAGATCTGTTTGGGGTGTCAAAGGATGGCAAGAACTTTAAACTTGATAGTAGAAAACCCGTCCTTCTAATCTTCTATATATAGGTTGTAAAGAGACATTATTAACATCAGGACTTATAAAACCTCCATAAAAGTTTTCCGCTGAGTCAGGCTTAATCTGGATTAGAGGACCTGCCCTCAGGGTTTGAGGTGTGGCATTCTGCCCCATCAAACTTCCTAGAATTTAGCAGGTCACATGATCTTTGCCTCCTTCAGGATAATTTGGTACTGTCACAGAAAGTATGGTGGGACAGGGGTACAGTGGAAAATCACAGGATATATGGTCAGAAGGCTTGGCTTCAACTGTCCAGTTTATCCTTGTAAGCTGGGAACCTCTAAGGGTGGACTTTAGTGTCCTGATTGCTAGAACTAGGGATCTGGACACCATGGTTTCAATGAGGACCCAGTGAGTACTGAGTAGTGGTAAAGCCACAGCACCTTGAATGTTGCTGCATGATGGTGTGACAATTATACACAGTGAGGAAGCCCTTCTCCTTCTAAAGTATGCTTCTTTTCTTCTTCCTGGTCTAAAATAAGTATTTCTCAAGTCTGTCCCCTACCCTCCTTACTTCCCACTACTGCCATGGTTTGGACCTTTTTCACTTTGCACCTGAACTATTTTCAGAAGGCTTCTCCTTGACAACTCCTAACTTGATCCTTTGCTCTTACCATTTCCATTCCCTGGCACACTCTTCCCCCCAGATGCCCACTTGGCTTGCTGCTCCCCTGTGTACTTTTGGGCTAGCATCTCCTGATTTCCTTCACATTCTGGTTCCTGGTAGCCACAAATCTCTTTTCTGTTTCTATGAGTTGGACTGTTCTTTTCCCCCACCTATAAATGATACCACACAGTACTTAGCTATCTCTGTCTGGCTTATTTCCCTTAAGGTAATATCCTTTAGTCCATCTACATTGACACAAATGGCAGGATCTCCTTTTTTCTCATGATTGAATAATAGTCATGTGTGTGTGTGCGTGTGTGTGTGTTTTATCCATTCATCCATCAATGGATACAATTTGACTTCTTCCTTTCTGATTTGGATGCTATGTATTTCTTTTTCTTACCTATTTGCTCTGGCTAGGATTTCCAGTACTATGTTGAATAGCAATGATGAGAGTGGACATCCTTGTCTTGTTCCCAGTCTTAGAGGTAGTGAGTATGATGTTAACGGTGGCCTTGTCATATATACCTTTTATTATGTTGAGGCACATCATTCCTTCTATACTTAATTTGTTGAGAGCTTCTATTATGAAAGTATGTTGAATTTTGTCAAATGTTTTTTCTGTATCTTTTGAGACAGTCGTATTTTAATCTTTCTTTCTTTTTTTTTTAAAAAGATTTTATTTATTTATTTGACACAGAGAGAGATATCACAAGTAGGCAGAGCAGCAGGCAGACAGAGAGTGGGAAGCAGGCTCCCTGCTGAGCAGAGAGCCCAATGTGGGGCTTGATCCCAGGACCCTGAGATCATGGCCTGAGTCTAAGGCAGAGGCTTAACCCACTGAGCCACCCAGGCAGGGGCCCCCTATTTTAATCTTTCATTCTGTTTTTATGGTATATCATATTGAATGGCTTACATATGTCAAAACTTTTTTGCATGCCAGGGATAAATTTCACTTGATCATGGTATATGATCCTTTTAATGTACTGTTGAATTCACTTTGCTTATATTTTTGTTTAGGACTTTTGCACCTATACTCATCAAGGATATTGGCCTATAAATTACTTTTCTTGTAGTGCTCTTTCTGGTTTGGCTATCAGGGAAATGCTGGCCTTGTAAAATGACTTTGGGAGTGCTCCTTGTTTTTGAGTTTTTTTGGGAAGACTTTGAGAAGTATTCATATTAATTCTTCCTTAAATGTTTGGTAGAATTTACCAGTAAAGTTACTTGCTGTGGGCTTTACTTTGTTGGGAGGTTTTTGATTTTGACTCAATCTCCTTACTCATTATTGGTCTATTTTTTCATGATTCAGTCTTGGTAAATTGTATATTTCTAGGAATTTATCTATTTCTTCTAGGTTGTCCAATTGACATATAATTGTTCATAATAGTCTTTCATGATCCTTTGTATTTCTGTGGTATCAGTTGTAATTTCACCATTTTAATTTCCTTTTTTAAGAGTCTATTTATTTATTTATTTAAGAGAGTGAGAGAGAACATGAGTGTTGGGGTGGGGGAGGAGCTGAAGTGTAGGGAAAGGAAGAAGGAAAGAATCTTGAGCAGACTCCATGCTGAGTGTGGAGCCCAGTGTGGGGCTTGATCTCATGACCCTGAGATCATGACCTGAGCTGAAACCAAAAGTGAAATGCTTAACCAACTGAGGCACCCAGGTGCTCCACTTTTTTCATTTCTGATTTTATATGTTTGACTCTTCTTCTTTTTTTATTTCTTGAAGTCCAACTGTGAACCAGAGCTAGTAACTTTGCTGATAAATTTAATGACAATCTTTACCAGACAAAATGGCCAGGATCAGGGCCACTCCCTGGCCTTTTCTGAGAATGTGTGCTCTCTCAGTGAGCCAAGGACTTATAAGCACACTTTGCCTTTACTACCTTCCTCCAGTAGCACTCTTAGACATAGATAATTTGTATCCTGTTCCATAGAAAGATCTGCTTTGGCCTTTCTATAGCCTATCCTCTCCTTATGTGTTGATGATTCCATGAATCCAAGGAGATGTGTCCAACCAGAGGCTATGATCCTTCTTTTAGACCATGCCCTGGATAGGTGGAACCCTGAGATTCCCTGTTCAAATGATCCCAAGCTGGTTTCTAGTACCTATACGGTCCTCTTCCCTGGGTCTTTCTTCTCAGGTAGAGAGGTACTTCTCCTAACAATAGTGTCACAGATGGAGATAGGACATGGAATCTGGAATGTCTTGTGTCTATGTATAGGTGTCTTCATGGTCCCTCATAGCATATAGTTGCATTAGAAATGAGTAGAGAGGGACTGACCACAGGCCAAAGACCTCACTAGTCTTTTGACAATGACACAAGTGTTAGAGATAGATCTATTTTTTCCATCTAAGGCTAAAAGTCATGCCATTCATAAGATATCTGATCTAAATATTTGGTATTGCTTCTCTCTGATCATAAATTAACAGGTCAGGTCATAAGATTGTTTACTCCCTACAGATGGGCCAAGATAGTATGAGGGGCACATGAGGTCTTAGCAAAGATGGATATGATCTTATCAAGAGACCTCAAGAAGGTCAAATGCAGTCTTGAGCAACATTGACTGAAGTGAGCCATAGCCAAGCTCCTACCTTGGTGAAAATTGCTTTCATGAGCATCCTTACACTAGGCTTCCAATCACTTTTCTTTTACCTTCTCAAGGGCAAAGCCTGTGTCTTAGTCTGTATAGGATCCCCATCCTTTAGCATCAAGCCTGAATTTCAGCAAATAGTCAATAAGTGCTCTTTGAACCCTACTGATTCTGCCTAGAAACTACTAAGTAGGACATTATCATATTCACCTTAGCAGAAAAAGTATGTTTCGCAGCTCTTAGGTAAAAGAAAACAGAAACTGTGACCCTATTAAAAGAACCAGAGATGCCATTCCTAGAGGAATTGTCAAGCACAACAGGCATTTGGCAGAATATATGGAAGGAAAATCAATCTTTATTCCAACATTAACAGATCTTTGTGATGGCTAGAGCTACAGCAATACATTCAAGGAAGACTCCACAAAGTTTGCTCATTAAGCCATGGTTCTCAAATTTTAGGGTTCATCAGAATAACTTAGATGGCTTTCTAAAGACATGTATTCCTGGGCCCTCTCTCCTAGAGTATTTAATTCAGTAGCTTAGTGTGTGATCTCAAAATTTACATTTCTAACAAGTTCCCAGGTGATGCTGGTGGTGCTGGCCTGGACATCACACCTTGAGAACCATTGTTTTAAACAAAAGAAGAAAGATGCTTAAATTAGCAATAAAGACCTTAATACAATCAATGTGAGATATAGAACAGTTCAGTAGATGATCCAAACCAGGATGATGAAAATAAAGGAAATCCAGATTAAACAAATCAGAGACATTAAACAAGGCTTAGGAGCCAACTTTAAAGAGGCTCCAACTGGTGAAAGACTGGACATTTTGAGCTTCAAGAAGGATAATAATTGCAATTGCAACCCATTAAATATGTTTAAATCCATTTGTTCTTAATATTTTAGAAAGTTAATTGGTCACCACCAGGGGATAATAAAAAGAAAATAGTCATACACTTATCTTGCCTTCCCTACATGAACTCTCTCACTGAGTAACAATTATAAATCAGAGGTAATGTCTCCTTAAAAAGGTACTATATAAAAGTAATAAAAATAAAAAATAACCAAATTAGAAAATCACCTTTTTGCAGGCTCTAGTGAACTAGTGGATCCAGCCATTGAACATTGACAGTTTCTAATATAATAAGACAGACCATGAGATATTATATAATCTTAACAATGAAAGAACAGAGCACCACCTATATATATTGTCTTGCCAAAGAGATTGAATATGATTCTGATTAAGACTCTGGTTTCAACTGCCAATTTGCAGGAAGAACTGAGGACAGAAGAATATCCTGAACTTCACTACAACTGCACATACAACTGACAAAATCCAAGCTGTGGGAGATTCTGTAGGTCAAGTGTTCCCAGTTTCCCAATAGGTACATAAGAAAAAGAAAAAGATGGAGAAAGAAATTGTTAACTAAGACTTCAGTATTTTTAATGGGCAAGATTAAACTAAAGTAAGTAGAAATGTCCTTTGGGTGACAAAACTATAAAGAAAGGCAAGTCAAGATAGTGAGGTTGTTTTGTAGGGGAGGATGGAGGTTAGGATTGAGGGAAGGAAATTGAGAAACTTCTAGGATGGCTGGTAAAATTTTCTTTCTTGACCTGGGTGATGATTACAAAGGCCTAACTCCATTGCGTGGTGGGATTTTTGTGTACCTCTGTTTCATTTTACAATAAAAAGTTTTTTTAAAAATTTTTATAAACATATATTTTTATCCCCCGGGGTACAGATCTGTGAATCACCAGGTTTACACACATCACAGCACTCACCAAAGCACATACCCTCCCCAATGTCCATAACCCCACCCCCTTCTTCCTAACCCCCTCCCCCCAGCAACCCTCATTGGGAGGGAGACAAACCATAAGTGACTCTTAATCTCAAAAAATACAATAAAAAGTTTTTTAAAAAGTTAATCAACTACTATTGTAGACAAAACAAAAGAGTGAACTATTTGGGGCTATGTTCCATGTGAAAGTGCTTACTTTGTAGAGACCAAGATACCTAAATATATATTTTTACAGACCTAGGTCTTCCTTGTCTTATGAGATAGGTAGGGGAAGATAACTTTGCAGGTGGTGGAGAAGGTAAATAATAACCATCAAACCAAGCAGAGGCTTTCTTTCAGTTTAGTGTACTGTGGATTCTGCTGAAAAAGGTTAGAGTGAAATATCCAAATTTAGTCTTTTATACTTACAAGAAAATAATAAATAAATAAGACTTCAGAGGACCCGATATAGAGAGTTATAAAAGCAAAAGAAACTCTTGGGCTTGTTTTTCCAACCTGAGAAAGAAAATGTTGAATATTGGTTCTAGTTGCCATATTGTTAGTGAGGGATATATATTCTTTGTTGGGCTCCACTCAACACCTGCTTTGGGAGGTCTGATTTGCCTCTGTGGCATTGAAGCTCTGGAAGTTTATCTGACTTTTCATGCTGCCCAACATGTTCAAGGCAAGTGGATCAGCCCCTTGGTCTGACGGGCTCTGAATCTGTGATTTTTTCCAAGAAAGGGAGAGATCCTCCCACCTTGCTATACTCACAGTGCTTAATACAGTCCAGACACATCACAGAAGCTAAGAGTCTGCCAGTCTGAAATAATTGCCCTTGACACTGGCCTCATTTCTACTTTCCATAGAAACTGACTCTCTTGGAAATAATGTCAAAACTATGCTTACCGTATTATACTGCATAATTCATGTCCTAAAGCCATCTTGGTTTATAGCAGAAGGGTAAAAACTCAGTATTTAACAGAACAAATAAAAGAAAAGCTTAAAGCACCTGGGTGGATCAGTGGGTTAAAGCCTCTACCTTCAGCTCAGGTTATGATCCCAGGGTCCTGGGATCAAGCCCCGCATCAGGCTCTCTGCTCCGTGGGGAGCCTGCTTCCCCCCTCTCTCTCTGTCTGCCTCTCTGCCTACTTGTGATCTCTGTCTATCAAATAAATAAATAAAATTAAAAAAAGGAAAAACTTAAATCCTCAGAATAAAATATGACACACACTCCTATGTGTTCTTTTCTGAAAGTGAAAGGCATAAATGCCTTAAAATTGCAGCTAACGCTCATTGGAAAGCCAAGATGTGGCCAGGTAATTCCTAGAACATCTTACATATATTAACCCATTTAACCCTCATCACAACCCTATGAGGAAGAGACTATTAATTACCACATTTCACAAGTGAGGAAACAGATGCAGAGAGGACGTATAAACTGTCCAAGGTCACACATACACCGTTGGCCCTCATCAACTCTTCACGTGGCAGCCAGAGTGATTTTCTAAAAATAGAACACAAAGTATTGATGCCTTCCCACTACTTTTTAAAATTAACTTCTTTTATTTATTTATTTATTTATTTAAGATTTTATTTATTTATTTGACAGAGAGAGATCACAAGTAGGCAGAGAGGCAGGCAGAGAGAGAGGAAGGGAAGCAGGCCCCCTGCTGAGCAGAGAGCCAGATGCGGGACTCGATCCCAGGACCCTGAGATCATGACCTGAGCCGAAGGCAGCGGCTTAATCCACTGAGCCACCCAGGCGCCCTTAACTTCTTTTATTTAAATTGAAGTAGATAGCATGTGTTGTTTCATTAATTTCAGCCACAGAGTTCAGTAGTTCATCAATCCCATGTAATAGTTGGTGCTCATTCCATCAAATGCCTTCCTTAATGCCCATCATTTAGTTACCCCCCATCCCCCCCCCCTCCAGCAACCCTCAATTTGTTTCCTATAGTTAAGAGTGTCTTATGGTTTGTCTCCCTCTCTGATTTCATCTTATTTTATTTTTCCCTCTTTCCCGGTATGATCCTCTGTTTTGTTTCTTAAATTCCACATATGAGTGAAACCATATGATAATTGTCTTTCTCCAATTGATTTATTTTGCTCAGCATAATACCTTCTAGTTCCATCCATGTTGATGTGAATGGTAAGATTTCATCCTTTTGATGACTGAGTAATATTTCATTGTACACATATATACCACATCTTCTTTATCCACTCATCTGTTGATAGACATCTAAGTTCTTTCCATAGTTTGGATATTGTGGACATTGCTGCTATAAATACTGGGGTGCAGGTGCTTCTTCAGATCACTGTGTTTGTATCTTTGGTGTAAATACCTAGTAGTGCAATTGCTGGGTCATAGGGTAGCTCTATTTGTAACTTCTTGAGGAACCTTGATACTACTTTCCAGAGTGGAAGTATCAGTTTGCATTCCCACCAACAGTGTAAGAGGGTTCCCCTTTTTCCCCATCCTGGCCAACATTTGTTGCTTCCCACTACTTTTAAAGGCAAAGTTCAAACCAAAGCCATAAAATGGCTACAACAGACCATCTGAAGTTTAACTTCTGCCTACCTCTCAGCTGCATTTTTCAGCGATCCCTGCCTCCTCACTCTCTTTCTTTGAGCAACTTCATTCATTTCTTTCAGTGTGTCAATACCTCCTGCCCCTCCATGCTTTCTAACTTGCTGATACCTCTCCCTAGAGCCTTTTTTCTCCATTTCTTTGCCTACCTAACACGTACTTTTTTGTGGATATTCTCACTACCTCTCTGCAAACACATACTAAGTAAGGACCTTGTAGTGTGAACTCCCCTTATATAAATGATGCCCCTCAGCTGGTGTGACTTTCTTGTTTCCTTATATGTATTTCCTGCTAGATTGTAAATTCTGTGGGGTCAGGCACCTTGATTAACTTATTTATTGATGCCCCTCCAATATAGAGCTCCCTGTTCTGGTAAGTAGTGGGCACTTAATAAATACTCATTGGATTCTGTTTATTGTTATCAATGGGTTTTTTGAGACCCAAGCCAGAAATGATAAGTTTATGACACAAGTTTAATCATGTGAAATATACACTACATATTTGTTTCTGTCCAGATTCTACATTCAAGGTCAGGATAGACCAGCTTGAGAATCTTGGGAAGTGGTAGTAAGAACTGGAGTAGGGTTACAAATAAAAAAATATATAGTATAAGACAGAATGAAGTAATCGCTATAATTTTCTTCTTTGTGTGTATGGACAGGATGGGCAGGAGTTGGAAATCATGTACATCAGAAGAGTGACATAAAAACCAATTCATTTTCTTTGCTGGTTATCAGTCTTTTCAAGTTTTCTACTTCTTCTTTCAGTTTTGGTAATTTATGTTTCTAGAAATGTATCAATTTCTTCTAGGTCATCCAATTTGTTGGCATGTAGTTTTCCATAATATTCTCTTATAATTGCTTGTAAAATAGTGACATAAAACTAAGCACAAAAGAATGGTGAGGATTTTGATAAGAAGATGGTAGAAATAGCAAGCTAGAGAGAAGAAATAACATAAACTAAGGCTTAGGGACAATAAAAGGCATAACTAGTTTAGGGATGAACATTTTCCTTAGCATCTCAGCACAAGACAATGATCAAAGATGCAGATGAGGGGCGCCTGGGTGGCTCAGTGGGTTAAGCCATTGCCTTCGGCTCAGGTCATGATCTCAGAGTCCTGGGATTGAGCCCCACATCAGGCTCCCTGCTCAGCGGGGAGACTGCTTCCCCCTCTCTTTCTGCCTGCCTCTCTGCCTACTTGTGATCTCTCTCTCTGTCAAAAAAAAAAAAAGATGTAGATGAAGTATATATCAATGTGTAGAGGCGCTTAGAGATGCCAACTCTGGGTGACCTGTCCCAAGTGGGTTCTGATGTTCTCAAAATCAGTACTGGTTTTACCAGGAAAAAGCGTGTGTCAGCATTTCTAACATCCTTCTCCATTAGAGAAAGACAAGCTGATGAAAGAAACTTGAGCAATTTCTTTGGTGGAGCAGATTTCTTTAGTCTGAGGGATGCATGATTTCAGACAACCTTGGCCCAATATCACACAACCCTGGACTTATCAATTTCCTTTGTTTGGAATCTATCTTTTCCTTTGGCTGTGGTTTGGCTTCCCATGGAGGGCTGCCTAGAGGAAGAGAATATGCTCATCAGGGAGATTCAATAACCTCTGTTCCTATAATTCTGATTTCCAAAGGCACATTAACAAATCCCCTCTTGCACGTACTGCATTGATGAGAAACTGTCTTGGAGAGACAGATTTGCTTTTGGGATTGTTGAATCAGGTTTCTGAACTTCTAGTGATGGGGGTCAGTCCTCACACTGTACCTATGATCCAAGACATTGAATAGAGGCACAGTGATGTTGTGGCTAGGAGTGCTGACCCTGGAGCTAGTAGCCCAGTTCCACCATTATGGTAGTAACTTCCCCCCATGTCTCAGTTTTCTCATCCATAAAATGTGGATAATGACAGAACCTACCACATAGGATTGTCATGGGGATTTAAAAAGTTAATGAAAATAAAACCCTTAAAAGAGAGTCTGTTGGCCATCTGGATGTCTTCTTTGCAGAAATGTCTGTTCATATCCTCTGCCCATTTCTTGATTGGATTATTTGTTCTTTGGGTGTTGAGTTTGCTAAGTTCTTTATAGATTCTGGACACTATTCCTTTATCTGATATGTCGTTTGCAAATATCTTCTCCCATTCTGTCAGTTGTCTTTTGATTTTGTTAACTGTTTCCTTTGCTGTGCAAAAGCTTTTGATCTTGATGAAATCCCAATAGTTCATTTTTGCCCTTGCTTCCCTTGCCTTTGGCGTTGTTCCTAGGAAGATGTTGCTGCGGCTGAGGTCAAAGAGGTTGCTGCCTGTGTTCTCCTCAAGGATTTTGATGGATTCCTTTCGCACATTGAGGTCCTTCATCCATTTTGAGTCTATTTTTGTGTGTGGTGTAAGGAAATGGTCCAATTTCATTTTTCTGCATGTGGCTGTCCAATATTCCCAGCACCACTTATTGAAGAGGCTGTCTTTTTTCCATTGGACATTCTTTCCTGCTTTGTCGAAGATTAGTTGACTGTAGAGTTGAGGGTCTATTTCTGGGCTCTCTATTCTGTTCCATTGATCTATGTGTCTGTTTTTGTGCCAGTACCATGCTGTCTTGATGATGACAGCTTTGTAATAGAGCTTGAAGTCCGGAATTGTGATGCCACCAACGTTGGCTTTCACTCTGCGCAGATGATATGATACTATATGTGGAAAACCCAAAAGACTCCACTCCAAAACTGCTAGAACTTATACAGGAATTCAGTAAAGTGTCAGGATATAAAATCAATGCACAGAAATCAGTTGCATTTCTCTACACCAACAGCAAGACAGAAGAAAGGGAAATTAAGGAGTCAATTCCATTTACAATTGCACCCAAAACCATAAGATACCTAGGAATAAACCTAACCAAAGAGACACAGAATCTATACTCAGAAAACTATAAAGTACTCATGAAAGAAATTGAGGAAGACACAAAGAAATGGAAAAATGTTCCATGCTCCTGGATTGGAAGAATAAATATTGTGAAAATGTCTATGCTACCTAAAGCAATCTACACATTTAATGCAATTCCTATCAAAGTACCATGGGATATTGAAAAAGAAAGCCAACGTTGGTGGCATCACAATCCCGGACTTCAAGCTCTATTACAAAGCTGTCATCATCAAGACAGCATGGTACTGGCTTTCTTTTTCAATATTCCGTTGGCTATTCAAGGTCTTTTCTGGTTCCATATGAATTTTAGAATTATTTGTTCCATTTCCTTGAAAAAGATGGATGGTACTTTGATAGGAATTGCATTAAATGTGTAGATTGCTTTAGGTAGCATAGATATTTTCACAATATTTATTCTTCCAATCCAGGAGCATGGAACATTTTTCCATTTCTTTGTGTCTTCCTCAATTTCTTTCATGAGTACTTTATAGTTTTCTGAGTATAGACATGAAAAAGTGCTCCATATCACTCGGCATCAGGGAAATACAAATCAAAACCACAATGAGATATCACCTCACACCAGTCAGAATGGCTAAAATAAACAAGTCAGGAAATGACAGATGCTGGTGAGGATGCGGAGAAAGGGGAACCCTCCTACAGTGTTGGTGGGAATGCAAACTGGTGCAGCCACTCTGGAAAACAGCATGGAGGTTCCTCAAAATGTTGAAAATAGAACTGCCCTATGACCCAGAAATTGCACTATTGGGTATTTACCCTAAAGATACAAACGTAGTGATCCAAAGGGGCACGTGCACCTGAATGTTTATAGCAGCAATGTCCACAATAGCCAAATTATGGAAAGAACCTAGATGTCCATCAACAGATGAATGGATCAAGAAGATGTGGTATATATACACAATGGAATACTATGCAGCCATCAAAAGAAATGAAATCTTGTCATTTGCGACAACATGGATGGAACTAGAGCGTATCATGCTTAGCGAAATAAGTCAAGCAGTGAAAGACAACTATCATATGATCTCCCTGATATGAGGAAGTGGTGATGCAACATGGGGGCTTAAGTGGGTAGGAGAAGAATCAATGAAACAAGATGGGATTGGGAGGGAGACAAACCATAAGTGACTCTTAATCTCACAAAACAAACTGAGGGTTGCTGGGAGGAGGGGGTTTGGGAGAAGGGGGTGGGATTATGGACATTGGGGAGGGTATGTGCTTGGGTGAGTGCTGTGAAGTGTTTAAACCTGGTGATTCACAGACCTGTACCCCTGGGGATAAAAATATATGTTTATAAAAAAATAAAATTTTAAGAATCAAAAAAAAAAAAAAAAGAGTACACCTATCACGATGAGCACTGAGCAATGTATGGAATTGTTGAATCACTATTTTGTACACATGAAACTAATATAATACTGTATGTTAACTACCCTGGAATTAAAATAAAAAATTAAAAAAAAAAACAGCTAAAAAAAAAAGAGAGAGTCTGGCACACAGAAAGTTTTCAATAGTTTAAGCTATTTGAAGGGTGCCTGGGTGGCTCAGTGGGTTAAAGCCTCTGTCTTCGGCTCAGGTCATGGTCCCAGGGTCCTGGGATCGAGCCCCACATTGGGCTCTCTGCTCAGTGGGAAGCCTGCTTCCTCTTCTCTCTCTGCCTGCCTTTCTGCTTACTTGTGATCCCTCTTTGTCAAATAAATAAATAAAATTAAAAAAAATAGTTTAAGCTATTTGTATTCTTCAGTCATTTAGAGAGACAGTCCAGTTAATAACATCTCCTGTAATTCTCAGAGCCATTCTTTAAGGTATATGGTATATGACTATGAATATCTGTGTTACTCATGAATTTTTCTCAACCCAAGATACACAAAACCAAGGCTCACAGCAAGCAAAGAACAGTTATCACCCATCTTCCCAGAGGACAGTCTCACTTAAAGAATGAAGGCACAAATAAACACTTTGATATTAACAGAAACATATATTTTATATGGAGTGAAAAGCAAATTTTGCATAAATGTTTACTATAAAGCATAAAACTTTCAAGAAACTTCTTGTTTGCAGCATACCAATTCTAGGACTTACCTCCAGAGTTCTGGAGCTGTGAGCTTTGTCTCCTCTCTCATTGAAAGAATTTGATTCTGAGAAGGCAATTTTATTTCTAAGTCCTTTGGGACTGCCTCACTATAATTCCCATGTCAGACAGGACAATTAAATACGAAACTACGGCTTGCTCAGGGAATACTTCAGTATGTTAACAAAATCAAAGCAGCATTAATGATAAAAGAAAGATGGCCAGATCACTGAAAATTTCATAGAGGCCCCATCTATATATTATTGTTAGCTGTTAGGATAAATATTTTAAGCCATCATGCCCTTGCCTTCTTGGAGTTAACAAGGTAAAATAGAAGGATATCTACACATAAGCATAATAATTGGAGTTGAGAAAGATGGGGGGCGGGGAGGAAAGACACATAACCACCGGGCAGAAATAGGAGTCATCTAGCTCAAAACAACATGTGTAGGATTGATCCATGTTCTTTCTCTGAGTGATGCCATCTGGTTTGAGTGTCAAGGATGGAGGAGGTGAGGAAGAGTGGAATAACGAAGTGATAGCAATGCGGAGCCTGGCCACCCCCAGCATCTTGTTTGTGTTCTATCCATTCTTTTTTTTTTCTCAGTGACCTTTTCCTCCTGGATAACCAGTGTCCTCAAGCCTTCTCTTCCCTATTCAGTTTATCAGAACTCTTTCTCAGCTGTGAAACTTACAATCTCACCCACATTAAAGAATATATGGCTACTAAGCTTGCCACAGCAATTTTGTCAAAAAGCTTACCTTAAAAAAAGTAATGATTTACTCTTGTAACTTGATAATTTCAAATTTACAGAAAAGTTGCAACAATATATCCTTTACTTGGACTCACCAGTTGTTTCCATTCTGCCTCATTTGCTTTATCATTCTTCTCTCTTTCCATAAATATATAGCTTATTTGTTTTTTTTTAATTTTTTGAAACATTTGAGAGTAAGCTAGTGACATTAACCCCTTTCTTCAATGTGCAAGAACACAGATATTTTCTTACTTACCCACAGTATAGCAATCAGAATCAGGAAATTTAACACTGATGCAGTGCTATTATCTAATCCACACTCCACATTCAACTCTCACAATCATCACAATCAATGTGCTTTATGGGTATTTTGTTTTTCCTAATCCAGAATTTGATTCAAGATCATGCATTGCATTTGTTTGTCATGTAACCTTACTCCCTTAAAACTGGGACAATCTGTCAGCATTTCCTTGTCTTTTTTGGCTTTAACAATTTTGCAGAGCACAGACTCGTTATTTGGTAGAATGTCCCTTAATTTGGATCTGTCTGATGTTTCCCCATGATCAGATCCTCTAATAGGACCACCACAGCAATGTGGTTATGCCTTCCCAGTACATCATATTGGAAGGCACATAACAAGGGTTTGTCAAAATATTAGTGCTGTTAAATTTGATCCGTTTCTTTAAAAGGTTGTCTGCTGGGTTTCTCCATTGTACAATTATTAGTTTTTCATGATAATTAATTAAATGATGTGGGGAGATTCTTAGAAACTATGTAGATATGTTCTTCATCCAACTTCTACTCATGAGATTTAACATCTGTTGAGATTTTCTAACTCCATTATGCTTTCCACATTTATTAGTTGACATTCTACTTTAAGGAAAAGCTTTCTCCTTTCCCCTAGTCATTTATATCAGTATAGACTTATATGGTTTTATTATAGTCATTGGACTATAATTTATTACTGTAATTACTTGTTTCAAATCTCAAATTATCCAAGATTTCAAAAGTGGAAGCACCACTAAGCTGGGTTCTGTGTCCTTTTGAGAGGACCCTGCTCTTCTTTGAGTACTTCCTTATTTTCTGGCACAAGATATTTCAGGATCATCTTATTCTTCTATGCCCCAGCCCTGGAATCACACATTTCCCCAAGGAACTCTGGTTCTTTTTAATGGCAGATAGGATTTAGAAAACAAGATATGGCACGAGACATATTCATTGTTATGGATGTGTTAGTGTTTCTAGGTACTCTCAGAGAAGAGAGCTAAGAAATATAGGCATGTATGTGGATACACGCATTCAGACATACACATGTATACATATATACATGTACAGAGAAGGTTGCAACTTTGGCTTAAGCCAAAAGACGGAAACATCAGCTCAAATTTCATTCTCTAATAAAGTGAATGGAAGACAGCACTTTAAGGAGCAAGATATACATCTCTTGGTGACTCTGAAATCACACTATGGTGATGAAGTTCTATGCCTGTGAATTCACCTGGGAGTCAACTTCAAAGTTTGTTCCCATTCACTTGTTTTGTTGTCATTATTGTTCATGTGGTTATTTATTTATTTTTATTTGAATTCTAGTTATTTAGCATTTATGGTAAAATTGGTTTCAGGTTGGGGCGTCTAGGTGGCTCAGTTGGTTAAGCTTCCAACTCTTGGTTTTAGCTCAGGTCATGCCCTCAAGGTCATGGGATCAAGCCCCACAACAGGCTCTATGCTCAGCATGGAGTCTGCTTGTCCCTCTCTTTCTGCTTCTCCCCCTGTTCCTCCCATGCGTGTGCACGCACACACACACACACACACACACACACACACACACCATCTCTCTCAAAAATAAATAAAATAAAATCTTTTAAAAAATTGGTTTCAGGTGTAGAATTGAGTGATTATCACTTACATATAACAGTGCTCATCACAGTAAGTGCTCTCTTTAATACCCATCACCCAGTTAGCTCATGTCCTGCCCACCCTGTTTGTTCTCTATAATATCTCTTATGATTTTCTTCCTTCTCTCTTTTTTCCCCCTACCCCATGTTTATCTGTTTTGTTTCTTAAATTCCAAGTATGAGTGAAATCATATGGCATTTGTCTTTCTCTGACTGACTTGTTTTGTTTAACATAATACACTCTAGTTCCATCCACATTGTTGCAAATGGCAAGATTTCATTCTTTTTGATGGCTGAATAATATTCCTGTGAGCACACATGCATGCATGCACGTGTGTGTGTACACCATATCTTCTTTATCCATTCATCAGTTGGACAGTTGGGCTCTTTCCATAGTTTGACAATTGTTGATAATGCTTCTATAAACACTGGGGTGCACACGCTCCTTCAAGTCAGTATTTTTGTATCCTTTGGGTAAATACCTAGTAGTGCAATTGTTGGGTTGTAGGGTAGTTCTATTTTTAACTGTTTTTTAAAAAAGATTTTATTTATTTATTTGTCAGATCACAAGTAGGCAGAGAGGCAGGCAGAGAGAGAGAGGGAGAAGCAGGTTCCCTGCCGAGCAGAGAGCCTGATGCGGGGCTCAATCCCAGGACCCTGGGATTATGACCTGAGCTTTAACCCACTGAGCCACCCAGGTGCCCCTATTTTTAACTTTTTGAGGAAACTCCATACTGTTTTCCAGAGTGGCTCTACCACTTTGTGGATGGCATGATACTCTATGTAGAAAACCCAAAGGACTCCACCAAAAAATTACTGGAACCGATACATGAATTCAGTAAAGCCGCAGGATATAAAATCAATGTACAGAAATCTGTATACCTTGGTTAACTGAATTTAAAGTAAAAAAAAAAAAGAAATCTGTTGCATTTCTATGTTCCCATTCACTTGTACTCAGTCATCAAAATACTGTACCAGAGGAGATAGAGTGTTCAGAGGCTTTGAAAGAGTGGGAAGTTGACAATGAAGCAGGACAGAACTTTTGCACCTGGGAAGGAGTTGTAGGTGAGCCTGGCAAATGGAAGCTTTCTCTTGGGAAGTAGGAAGAAGAGAATAAAGGTCAGGGGCCCGTGAAACTCACAAAGTTTCAAGTTAGAAATGTGATCTCAGGATGCCTGTGTGACTCAGTCAGTTACTGGTTCAGGTCATAATCCCGGGATCCTGGGATCAAGTCCCACATCAGGCTCCTTGCTCAGCAGGAAGCTTGCTGAAAATGGGGAGGGACAGCATGGAACTGTTTTAGAAATAAGGCTGCACCTATCTTAGAGCAAAACTGCTGATGAGTTTAGGAAGCCACCTGTTATTTCAGGTGAATGACCCATCCAACCTCACTCTGTACAAATGAGATCATATGTCTCATGAAATATGAAATCATATATCTTAGTATGTGTTCATTTTTAGTTACCTTGACTACCTGAGAACAAGTGGTCACCATGTCTTACTCGGTCCTGTGCCACTGTAGCACTTACAACCTTATAGTTATTCAATAAATGTCCACTGAAAGTTTTTTTCTTTGACTTCTTTGGAACATTTAAAATGTCTTTAACTGGCACTCATAAATTTTGAGGCAATAATTGTCATTTAATTTTGTTATAAACCTTTAGTTTGGTTAATGACAATATATCTAGCAAAAAAAATGATTGTTTATAACATCTTAGACAGATTGACTGCTTTTGGGAAAAAAAAATGTACCGAGTGAGATAAATGTTAAGTTCTACACTCAAAACACCCTCCTAATTAACAATAGTCCAACTGTAGAGGGAGACTGCCATGCTATGTTAGTGGAGGCTGCACCATGGAAGCCAATGTCTTCTGACCTGTAGCTCATAACTGCATGATCATAAATAGATTTTATAACCTCTGAAACTCAATTTCCTTTTCTGTCAAATGGGAGTAATAATACTTGACTACTCTAATCTGAATGTGTCTCACAAAAATTCATATACTGAAATCCTAGTGCCCTATTTGATAGCATTAGGAAGTGGGGATTTGGGGAGGTGTATAGGTTGTGAGGGTGGGGCCCCCATGAATGAGAGTAGTAATCTCTACACTCAATGTGGGGCTCAAACTTACAACCCTGAGATCAAGAGTCACATGCTGTACTGATTACGCTAGCCTAGTGCTCTGAGTGTAATGCTTTATGAAAGAGACCCCAAAGAGATCCCTATCCCCTTCCATGTGAAGACAGTGCAAAGCGGAGTTTGCTATGAAATAGGAAACATGGTCTCATCAGAATGTGACCATGCTGGAGCCTTGATCTTGGACTTACCAGTCTCCAGCATCATGAGGAATAAATCTCCATTGTTTATAAGCTACCTGGTCAGTGCTGTCTTGTCATAGCCACTTGACAGATTATAGTCACTGATTTATAGAGTAGTTGTGAGAATTAAGTGGGCTAATGTGGCATTTTCGCTCCCTCCCCGCACTGTAGTCACCACCACTGCCACCACCACCACATGTAGCTGCCTGGCTTTGACTCTTTGTTTTGGCTTTGTGGCCTGATGAGATGCTTAGACAGTTAAACGAGGCCCAGGTGGAAAAGCCTGGGGAAGAGACTCAGGGTGAGATCTTCCCTGCCAGGAGTTTTAGGAGTGCCCACCTTAATTCAGAAGTCTCTCCTGTTAGTCTTGGTCTTCTCATATGCCCCTAACCTGGTTTCTTGCTACCCCCAATTGGACCCCAAGTTTGTACTAACCCCAAGAGCTCAGCACCCCCTCTACAGCACTGCCATAAGCAGCATAGCCTGCCCAAGCTTCAGTTCTCTGGTACATCATTGCGTCCCCTAAACCTAGGACAGGGACTAATATAACAGAACAAGGTGGTGGAGGAGTAAGAGACCTTAATTTCATCTGGTCCCAGGAATTCAGCTAGATAGTTATCAAACCACTCTGAACACCTATGATCTCAACAGGAGATCAAAGAGAAGAAAAGCAGCAATTCTAGGAACAGAAAAGCGACTACCTTCTGGAAGGTAGGATGTTCAAAGAAATGAATCTGAGGCAATATACGGGAAGAGAGAGCATGAGGGAGGCGGGGCAGCTCTCAGCAAGTGATAGAGCAGCGGAGCACAAAAATCAGAACTTTTAGAAGTCTGCTCCACTGAGGAATGTTGCTTCAGTGGCGAAGCAGAGGGTGGAGCCCTTGGGGAGAGAGTGTGGTCTCAGGTCCCTCAGGGTCACAGAAAGACCAGGGGTGTCTGAGTGTGGCAGAGCTCCCAGGTATTGGAATGTGGAAGCTGGCTACAGAGACAGAGCTGAGGAGTGAGCTCTCAGCTCAGGGTTGCCATAAACCATGATCCCTGACACATTCAGACCACTGCTCTTTGAGTAGAGACCCCACAAGTGGCAGATCTGGGGAGACTCACCTTCATCCTCTGGGAGGAGAGGCATGGGAGCACACAGCAGGAATCAGCTGGGTTTGGAGACTCCAAACAGGGCTGTGTACCAGATATAGAAACGCTCGGTCACAGTCCGGGTGAGCTCAGAGCCCTGCCAGAGACTGGGGAGATGGGAATGATTGACTACTTTTCTCTCGATGCACTGAGAAGTGGGGCCCTGACCTCTTGGCTCCTCCAGGCCTGAGATTGGGAGGCTGCCATTTTCATTCTCTGCCTCCAAAGCTGTATGGAGAGCGAAAGCGCTCAGGGAACAAAAACTACTGGGAGCAAAACTGAACAGATTGCTTAGCCTGGCCCCTGGAAAGGGAGGTGCAATTCCACCTTGGGCAAAGACATTTGAGAATCACTGCAACAGGCCCTTCCCATAGAAGATCACCAAGAACATCCAGCCAAAACCAAGTTCACTGATCAACGAGAATTGCAGAACTCCAGTGCTAAGGAAATGCAGCACATAGAATTCATGGCTTTTTCTCCATGATTCTTTAGTCTTTCAAAGTTAAATTTTTTTCTTATTGTGCTATGTTAGTCACCATAAAATACATCATTTGTTTTTGATGCAGTGGTCCAAGATTCATTGTTCATGCACAACCCCCAGTGCTCCATAAATTTTCCTTAATTTTTTTCTACTTTTTTGAATTTTTCCCTATTCCTATTTTAACCTATTTTAACTATTTTATCTTATCAATACCTTTTAAAAAATCTTTTTAAATTTTCATTTTTATAATCATATTCTATCCATTCATTGTATTTAACCTTACTTTACACATAAGTTTTTCTTTAAAATTTTGGGATACAGGGGCTACTGTGTGGCTCAGTGGGTTAAAGCCTCTGCCTTCAGCTCAGGTCATGATCCTGGGGTCCTGGGATTGAGCCCCACATCGGGCTCTCTGTTCGGCAGGGAGCCTTCTTCCTCCTCTCTCTCTGCCTGCCTCTCTGCCTACTTGTGATCTTTGTCGGTCAAATAAATAAATAAAATATTTTTTAAAAATTGGATACACTATCTTCTAACAGACCAAAATTTATCCTAAATCTAGTGTATGGCTTTGTTCTAGTCTCCAGCCTGATTGTATTCTCTCCTTTTTTTTTTTTCTTTTTTCAACCAACTTCTTATCAATTCCTTATTTTAAACCTTTTAAAATTTTCATCTTTATAGTCATATTCCATCCCTTCCTTGTGTTTATCCTTCATTTTGTACATATATGTTTTCCTTTCTTTAAAATTTTGGGAGGCAGTTTCTTCTAACAGACCAAAATACATCCAAAATCAAGTGTGTGGCTCTGTTCTATTCACCAGCCAAATCATATATTTTTCTTTTTCCTTTCTTCTCCCCCCAGTTGTGGGTTCTTCTGATTTGGTTAGTGTATATTTTTCTGGGATCGTTATTACCCTTTTAGCATTTTGTTCTCTCATTCATCTATTCTTCCCTGGGCAAAATGACAAGGCAGACAAACTTACTCCCCCCAAAAAGAACAAGAGGCAGCTACTGACAGCTAGAGACCTAATCTATATAGATGTTAGTAAGATGTCAGAACTAGAGTTCAGAATGACAATTATAAAGATGCTAGCTGGGTTTGAAAAAAGCATTGATGATACCAGAGAATCCCTTTCTGAAGAAATAAAAGAACTAAAAATCTAACTAAGTTGAAATTAAAGTTATTAATGAGGTATAATAAAAAATGGAGGCTCTTACTGCTAGGATAAAGGAGGCAGAAGTGAGAATTAGTGATATAGAAGACCAAATGATGGAAACTAAAGAAGCTGAGAAAAGGAAAGATAAACAACTACTGGATCACAAGGGGAGAATTTAAGAGATAAGTGATGCCATAAAATAAAACAATAAGAAAGATGTGGCCCATATACACTATGGAGTATTATGCCTCCATCAGAAAGGATGAATACCCAACTTTTGTAGCAACATGGACGGGACTGGAAGAGATTATGCTGAGTGAAATAAGTCAAGCAGAGAGAGTCAATTATCATATGATTTCACTTATTTGTGGAGCATAACAAATATCATGGAGGACATGGGGCGTTAGAGAGGAGAAGGGAGTTGGGAGAAATTGGAAGGGGAGGTGAACCATGAGAGACTATGGACTCTGAAAAACAATCTGAGGGGTTTGAAGGGGCAGGGGGTGGGAGGTTGGGGTACCAGGTGGTGGATATTATAGAGGGCACGGATTGCATGGAGCACTGGGTGTGGTGCAAAAATAATGAATACTGTTATGCTGAAAATAAATAAAAAATAAATTAAAAAAATAAAACAACATTAGAATAATTGGGATCCCAGAAGAAGAAGAAGGAGAGAGAGGGACAGAAGGTATATTGGAGCAAATTACAACAGATAGCTTCCCTAATCTGGGGTAGGAAACAAGCATCAAAATCCAGGAAGTGCAGACAACCCCCCCTCAAAATCAATAAAAATAGGTCAACACACCGTCATCTAATAATAAAACTTACAAGTCTCAGAGACAAAGAGTAGATCCTGAAAGATGCTTGGGACAGGAGGTCTGTAACCTATAATGGTAGAAATATTAAGTTGGCAGCAGACATATCCACAGAGACCTGGCAGGCCAGAAAGGACTGGCATGATATATTCAGAGTACTTAATGTGAAAAATATGCAGCCAAGAATACTATATCCAGCTAGGCTGTCATTGAAAATAGGAGAAATAAAAAGCTTCCAGGACAAACAAAAAACTGAAAGAATTTACAAACACCAAACCAACCCTACTGAAAATATTAAAGGGGTGCTCTAAGTAAGGAGAGAGCCTAAAAGTAACAGACCAGAAAGGAACAGAGACAATATACAGTAACAGTCACCTTACCAGCAATACAATAGCACTAAATTCATATCATTCAATAGTTACCCTGAATGTAAATGGGCTAAATGTCACAATCAGAAGACACAGGGTATCAGAATGGGTAAAAAAACAAAACCCATCAATATGCTGTCTACCAGAAACTCATTTTAGACCTTAAGACACCTCCAGATTTAAAGTGAGGGTATGGAAAACAATTTACCATGCTAATGGACATCAAAAGAAAGCTGGGGTGGTAATCCTTATACTGGATAAGTTAGATTTCAAGCCAAAGACTATAATAAGAGATGAGGAAGGACACTATATCATACTTAAAGGGTCTGTCCAGTAAGAAGATCTAATAATTTCAAATATCTATGCCCCAACATGAGAGCAACCAATTATATAAACCAATTAATAACAAAATCAAAGAAACACATCAACAATAATACAGTAATAGTAGGGGACTTTAGCACCTCCCCTCACTGAAATGGAAAAATCATCTAAACAAAAAAATCAACAAGGAAATAAAGGCTTTAAATGACACACTGGACCAGATGGACATCATAGATATATACACAACATTCCATCCCAAAGCAACAGAATACACACTATTCTCTAGTGCACATGGAACATTCTCCAGAATAGATCATGTTCTGGGACACAAATCAGGTCTCAACTAGTACCAAAAGATTGAGATCATTTCCTGCATATTTTTAGGCCACAATGCTTTGAAACTGGAACTCAACAAGAGGAAAGTTGGAAAGAACTCAAATACATGGAAGCTAAGAGCATCTTGCTGAAGAATGAATGGGTCTACCAGAAAATTAAAGAAGAATTTAAAAAATTCATGTAAACAAATGAAAATGAAAACACAACCGTTCAAAATCTTTGTATTGCAGCAAAGGTGGTGCTGAGAGGGAAGTATATAGCAAAACATGCCTTTCTCAAGAAACAAGAAAGGTATCAAATATACAACTTAATCCTACACCTAAAGGAGCTGCAGAAAGAACAGCAAAGAAAACCTAAACCCAGCAGGAGAAGATAAATAATAAAGATCAGAACAGAAATCAATGAAATAGAAACCAAAAGAATAGTAGAACAGATCAATGAAAGTAGGAGCTGTTTCTTTGAAAGAATTAATAAGATTGAGAAATCCCTGGCCAGACTTATCAAAAAGAGAAAGGACCCAAATTAATAAAATCATGAATGAAAGAAGAGACATCACAACTGACACCAAAGAAATACAAACAATTATAAAAACATTATGAGCAACTGTATGCCAGCAAATTTGACAATCTGGAAGAATTCCTGGAGATGTATAAACTACCAAAACTGAACTGGGAAGAAATAGAAAACCTGTACAGACCCCTCACCAGTAAGGAGATTGAAGCAGTCATCAAAAATCTCCCAATAAACAAAAGCCCAGGCCCAGATGTCTTCCCAGGGGAATTCTAGCAAACATTTAAAGAAGAATTAATACCTATTCTCCTGAAACTTTTCTAAAATATAGAAATGGAAGGAAAACTTCCAAACTCAATATGAGGCCAGCATTACCTTGATCCCAAAACCAGACAAAGACCATCAAAAAGGAGAATTACATACCAATATCCCTGATGAACATGGATGCAAAAATTGTCACCAAAATACTGGCCAATGAGATCCAACAGTACATTAAAAGGATTATTCACTATGACCAAGTGGATTTAGAACTGGGGTGCAAGATTGGTTCAACATCCACAAATCAATCAATGTGATACAATAAATTAATAAAAGAAAGAATAAGAACCATATGAGACTCTCAATAGATATTGAAAAGGCATTTGACAAAATACAACATCCTTTCTTGGTAAAAACTCTTCACAGTGTAGGGATCGAGGGTACTCACCTCAGTATCATCAAAACCATATGTGAAAAACCCACAGCAAATATCACTCTCAATGGGAAAAACTGAGAGCCTTTCTGCTAAGGTCAGGAACACAGCAGGGCTGTCCACTATCAACACTGCTATTCAAAATAGTACTAGAAGTCCTAGTCTCAGCAATCAGACAACAAAAAGAAATAAAAGACTTTTGAATCAGCAAAGAAGAAGTCAAACTCTCACTCTTTGCAGATGATATAATACTTTATGTGGAAAAGCAAAAAGACTTCACTCCCAAACTGCTTGAACTCATAAAGGAATTCAGTAAAGTGTCAGGATATAAAATCAATGCACAGAAATTAGTCACATTTCTATACACCAACAAGACAGAAGAAAGAGAGATTAAGGAGTCAATCCCCTTTACAATTGCACCCCAAACCATAAGATATCTAAGAATACATCTAACCAAACAGACAAGGAATCTATACTCAGAAAACTATAGAGTACTCATGAAAGGAATTGAGGAAGACACAAAGAAATGGAAAAAATAGTCCATGCTCATGGATTGGAAGAACAAATATTGTGAAAATATCTATGCTACCTAGAGCAATCTACACATTTGATGCAATCCCTATCAAAATACCATCAATTTTTTCAAAGAAATGGAACAAATAATCCTAAGATTTATATGGAACCAGAAAATACTCCAAATAGCCGAAGGAATGTTGAAAAAACCAAAGTTAGTGGCATCACAATTCCACACTTCAAGCTCTATTACAAAGCTGTAATCATCACGACAGTATGGTACCGGCACAAAAACAGACACACAGATCAGTGGAACAGAATGGAGAGCCCAGAAATGGACCCTCAACTCTATGGTCAACTAATCTTCAACAAAGCAGGAAAGAATGTCCAATGGAAAAACATGTCCAATGGAAAGACAGTCTCTTCAACAAATGGTGTAGTTGGGATGCCTGGGTGGCTCAGGTCATGACCTCGGCGAAGGTCATGATCCCAGCATCCTGGGATCAAGTCCCACATCGGGCTCCTTGCTCAGCAGGGAGCCTGCTTCTCCCTCTGCCTCTGCCTGCCATTCTGTCTGCCTGTGCTCGCTCTCTCTCCCTCTCTCTGATAAATAAATAAAATCTTTAAAAAACAAAAACAAAAACAAATGGTGTTGGGAAAATTGGACAGCCACATGTAGAAGAATGAAACTGGACCACTTCCTTACACCACACATGAAAATAGACTCAAAATGTATGAAAGACCTCAATGTGAGACAGGAATCCATCAAAATCCTTGAGAAGAACACAGGTAGTAACCTTTTCGACCTCAGCCACAACAACTTCTTGCAAAGGCAAGGGAAGCAAGGGTAAAAATGAACTATTGGGACTACGTCAAGATCAAAAGCTTTTGTACAGCAAAGGAAACAATCAACAAAACCAAAACTGACAGAATGGGAGAAGATATTTGCAAATGACATGTCAGATAAAGGGCTAGTATCTCTAAAATCTATAAAGAACTTATCAAACTCAACACCCTAAGAACACATAATCCAATTAAGAGATGGGCACAAGACATGAACAGACATTTCTGCAAAGAAGACACACAAATGCCTAACAGACGCATGAAAAAGTGCTCAAGTCAGCATCAGGGAAATACAAATCAAAACCACAGTGAGATACCACATCACACCAGTCAGAATGGCTAAAATTAACCAGTGAGGAAACAACAGGTATTGGTGAGGATGCTGAGAGAGTGAACCCTCCTACACTGTTGGTGGGAATGTAAGATGGTGTAGCTACTCTGGAAAACAGTATGGATGTTCCTCAAAAACTTGAAAATAGAGTTATTCTAAGACCTGGCAATCACACTACTTGGTATTTACCCTAAAGATACAAATGTAGTCATCCAAAGGGGCACATGCACCTGAATGTTTATAGCAACAATGTCCACAATACAAACTATGGAAAGAACCTAGATGTCCATCAACAGATGACTGGATAAAGAAGAAGTGGTATATATAGACAATGGAATACTATGCAGCCATCAAAGAAATGGAATCTTGCCATTTGCAATGACATGGAGGAACTAGAGGGTATTATGCTAAGTGAAATAAGTCAATGAGGGACAATTATCATATGATCTCACTGATTTGAAGAATAAGAGAAACAAGGCAGAGGAAAATAGGGGAAGGGAGAGAAAAATGAAACAAGACAAAACCAGAGAGGGAGACAAACCGTAAGAAATTCTTGGTCTCAGGAAATCAATTGAGGGATGGGATGGTGTGGTGATGGACATTGGAGAGGGTATGTGCTATGGTGAGTGCTGTGAATTGTATAAGACTGATGAATTACAGACCTGTACCCCCGAAACATAGTACATTAAATGATTTTTAAAAATGGTTAATATGTGCTGAAGGGATTGCATACCTCTTTTATGTCCTCCAGGTTCAGTCAGAAGGGGTGCTGAAGGCTACAGAAAGAAAAGGTAGGGGGTAGATTCTTAGAATGGGTTTGACCATTGCAAAGGAAACTCTCGTGACTACAGATATCCCTAAGAATGTTGTAGTCTGTATTTTTCATTTTAGAGGGCATTAGTTTTCTAGTGCTGCCATTATAAAGTACGGCAAACTAGGTGACTCAGAAAAAAAGAAATTTATTATCTCACAGTTCTGGAATCCAAAAGTCCAAAATCAAGTTATTGGCAGGATGATGATCCCTCTGAAGGCTCTAGAAAAGCATCTGTTCAAAGTTTTTCTCCTAGCTTCTGGTCACCTCTGGCATTCATTTTCTTATAAAATGGCTATCTTCTTCCTTTGTCTCTTCACATCGTCTTTCTTCTGTGCATATCTGTCTCTGTGCCCATATTTCCCCAATTTATAAGAACACTAGTCATATTGTATTAGGATCTGCCCTTGACTTATGATATACAAAGACCTAATTTTCAAAAAAGCGTAAATTCTGAGGTACTAGGGGTTAGGACTTCAACATATCTTTGTTGGAGGATGCAATTCAACCTGTAACAGAGGGGAAATGACAAAGTCAAGTCTGATCCAGGTGGCTGGATATCTAAGGCATTTGGAGGTTGGTTCTATATGAAAGAAAGGTTGAATGGAAGGAGGCACACACAGTAATAAGAAGCTTTCTATAGAGAAGATTCCTGCTATCAATGAAATGTCCTGTAATAAAAATGGCTGCAATTATTTGAAAGTTCTTTCATTGAAAGGTGAGATCTATGTTCCCTCTCCTGAGTCTTGGCTGAATTATGATGGCTTTGATTAATAGAATATGGCAGAAGTGATGTTCTGTGACTTCCAGATTTGGCCTTTAAGAAGACTGGCATTTTTTGCTTCCTTTCTCTTGAAGCCCTGAGCCATCATTTGAGAAATCTGACTACCCTAAGGTTCCCATGCTATGAGGAAGCCCTTGCTAGCTACATGGAGACTCCATGTGGTAGGGAGATAGAGAGAGAGGAGACAGACACAGAGAGAGAGAGACCCAGTCAGTCTCTGAACATTTTATCCACCAGATGTACAAGTCATCCAAATCCAGATCTAAATCCAGACTTTGTAGAACGATGATGAGCTTCCCCTCTGTGCCCAGCCTGGATTCTTGTCCCAGCACGAGATATAATAATTAATTGTTGTTTAAAGCCACTTAGTCTGGGTTAGTTTGTGAGGTAACAATAGAAAACTGGATCTCAGAACTGGAGATATTCAATGGATGTGAAGGAAGAGATGAGGGTCTGGATGTTGTTTTTTGAGGAAAGGATCCTGGCAGTGTGAACAGGTAGGTGGAGTTTGGAATTGGTGCCAGTACTAGCAGAGACTCAACATAACAGCAGAAGCCAGATCACATAAGCCAAGCAACCACATTGTGGAGTCAGGGGAAATCTGCTGGTTTGGAAATGGAGGTGGAGGATGGAGTTGGGGGTGACATGAACACCCAGAAGCTCTCCCTGATCCCGTTGGGGAGCTTACTGGTAACAAAAAAATATTCCAGTTACTAGTGCCAAGCTTGTTTCTCATTGTCCCACAGACTGGAAGGCAAGTCTTTGCTGCCCAAACCTGTAAGGTTCTAGGTAGATGGACAGAGGGATGTCTGCTGGGGTGGAAAACAGAAGGGGGTTGGTTTCCTGGCACAGATATGGGCTGCAGACATTACTGTTCCACTTCAGGGAAAATAGAAGGAAAGAGACACTGTCAGATCTAATGGTGCCCAGGATAGACATGCAGAGGAATGGTTTTATAGCCTGTCATTCAGGTTGTCTTTAATCTGGAACCCACCGGCTTTTCCTACATTGTTCCCTGGTTTTGTCTTCATGCATGCTATGTTCTCTGTATGTGATACCCACTTCCTTACTTTGATGCTTTAACTCAAAATGAAAATTTTTTTTCTTTCCCCCCCCAGAATCACATGTCTGGGCCCTGAATTCCTACAAGAGGCCCTTGGAATGTCACATGAAGATTGTCTCTGATCCCTCAGTGTGGAGGTAACCATATACCTTCTGAACTCCTAAGATATGTTGCCTGTATACTGCACAGCTATGAAAGTCTTGCCTTGTTCTTCCTTATAGTCCAGAGACTTGCAAGCAGATCCCATTTTACTTCTGAGACTACCCAAATGTTCACCATAATCCAATGTCAAATAACCCTCAACACATTTTATTGGGTTGGTGGTTGGAAGCAAATCCTAATGTTTATAAAGGCCATGATATTTTTAAAAAGGGAAATATTTTAGAATTCAAACAACTCACCCATGTCCATACAGGTAGGGAGGATGATTGTAGGATCCAAACCTAGGGCCTGGGGCCCCGGAGCCTGAAGCTCTACCATGTGCTGCACAGTGCAAGCTTACTATCTATCCATAAAATATCTTATTCTGACTATAGATGATTAAATTAGTTGATCCAATTAAAAACAATCAAGCCAATTATAAGCTACATCCAGTTAAACTTGACTTTCATTTATTTGTAAACTATGTGCAGGATGGGTGAGATGTCTCTGCCCTCTCAGATATCATACTCAAACATGTTGAACCATAGTTCTAATTTCTGGTGTGAAAAAAACTTCATCTTACTCAACCTGTTTTTACTGCAGCTGTTCACAACTAGTCAGTCTCTAAAACTAGGCTGTATCAGTTTTTCCTCTTTCGAGACCCTCTATACTACCAGGTTTGAGATGCTTGGATCTACCTCAAGTCTCTCTGCATCATTGTTATTACTGAGGGGTATGGCTAGAAGCAAAAGATAGACCAGGTAGAGGCTTTAATCTTTCTGCAGTACCCATCTAGGGTAGGAGTTCCAAGTCTAGGGGGAAAAAGGGAAGGAAAGATTGAGGTAGACAGGAGAAAGTGCAGGTGAGAAGGCCAAAGAAATAGAAGCAAAAGGTGTAAAAAATGATTGAAGAAGGGAATTGAAAGAAAAAGAAAGATTAGAAATGGAGAAAAATGGAAATAGAAGGAAGTGGTGGGGGGGTGGATAAGAGAGAAAGTGCTTTGGAAATTAAATGAGAAGCCTAAAAATAAACCAACAGGCAACAACAACATTTAGAATCAACTGTGGTTTTATTATAGCTGTGTTGTCCAAATGTAACTGTCAATTTATTCACTATCTTGACTTCATTAGATAATGTCCTTGCATCATTCCAAAATAATTCCTTTTGAATGAAAGGATCCTCCCTACGAAATATTTTCATGTCTTTGGATTTGACTACTCTAGATACTTTCTATACATGGAATCATACAGTAGTTGTATTTCTTTGTCTAATTTATTCACTTATGATGACATCTTCAAGATTCATCTGTGTTTTAACATGTATCACCATTTCATTTTTTTCTAAGGCTGCATGGTATTTCATTGTATGTATATACCATATTTTGTTTATCTATTCATCCAGTCATGTATTTTTGAGTTGTTTCCATTTTTTGGCTATTGTCAGTAATGCTGCTATGAATGAACATTGGAATACAGGATGGTGTTTTGTCTTAGTGAAGGAGTAGCGTTTAAACTTAGGAAAGAGATGCAAAGTGGGCTTTTAGGATGATTTGGTTCTAGAACACTGAAGCCAAATTTGCTTGGGTAAATGAGCCATCTGTGGAATCCAGCCTGTTATGAGAGCTTCCTTCACATTTGGGTTGGAAGCAAAATCCTAGTTAGTAATCAAGTTTTGGTTGGCCTTATTTTGCAAATATTTTCTTTCTATCTTTTGAACTCCTTGAAAGGATGACAGACAGGTGAGTTGAGGCAATATTCTTGAATGTCTAGCCCAACACCATCATAATATCTTGCCTTTGTCATAGCCCATTATATCCCAAACTACAGGGTTTTTCTAGAGTAAGTTACTGCCCTTCTGGAAAGAGAAAGGAGATATTAACATCCACTATAATATGCATACACACTCTATGCATCTACCACATATTTTAGAGCCTGGGACAATTCATTAGCACAGATTTTCTTGAAAATAATGGATCAAGCCTTGGCCTACCAATTTGAATTGTGTGTCTGCCAGATTTGAACATTGTTGTAGGGATGTGTTCTTAACTAGTGTGTGATTTTTGTTCCTAGTGTTTCCCAGGATTTTGGTAATTTATTCAAAAGTAAGGTGGGCTGCTCATAATCTAGAGAGTTTCCCTTGAGGTGAATTTTCAAATTTTATCCATATACAACAACTCGGAGTGGTTCTATTATAAGTTGAATTGCTTCTCCTTTCTGCACATCACTGCAAATTCATATGTTGAAGTCTTAACCCCCAGGGGACATCCGACTTTCATCTGACCAGAGCTCTCAGGAGTGCACAGTGCTTCAGGATTCTCAAAATGAGCTCGTATTAATATATTTATTGGAAACTCCAAGCCTTCTTTTTAAAAATTTATTTTAATATTCTGTGTGACAAACTGAGAAATATGCATAAATAACTTCTGCTGCACTCTAATGTGTGATAGTTGTCTCAAGAAAAAGTACTTGTCTAATTGAGTTGTGAGCTGAACTAACTGCTTTTTCATGGAGGACCATTTTTATTTGAACAAATAACTGACAGACAAATCACGGTTATTTGGACTTGGGTATTTGGCAGATATTTTTTGACAATGAACAAAGTGAGTCTGTTATTTCAAGGAAAACAACTGACAGTATTTGTTGCCAAAGCTAAAATTCCAACTTTCAAGAGAAAATTAAAATTTTGGAACGCTTAGATTCATCACCATGCCCTTGCCATCTTCCGAATACTTAAAGACATTTTCTGTGAAATTAATGTTGGTATTAACAAGTATGATTTTTAAAATTTTGTTTAATGAAATGTGTCAACATTTGGAATATCTATATAACTTGGTGAACCAATATTTTCTAAATGACCAATTCATAGTTTATAAAATTATGCATGTGTAAAAAAATGTATTCCAAGTGCAAGACATACCAACGAATTTTAATGTAATAGAGAATGAAAAGCTCACTGAGACGGTCTCAGATTCCATGTTGCAACTAACCTTTAAGGAACTACAATTTCTTGCATTTTGGTGTAGTATCAAAGAAGGATATCCATAATGATCTAAAACAGCTATTAAAATATCCCCTCCCTTTTCCAACTACATGCCTGTGTAAGGTGGATTTTATTCATATATATATACACTTCTATCAAAACAACATATTGCAACAGCTAGAATGCAGAAGAAAATTTGAGAATCCATCTGTCTTCTATTAAGCCTGATAATAAAGAGATTTGAAAATGCAAAATAATGCCACTCTTCTCACTAAATTTTCTTGGTTTGGAAAAAAAGTCATTTTTCATGAAAATATTTTACTTGTGTTAAATTGTAGTAAGTTTATTGTTGTTATTTCAAAAATGATTTGTAAATACATATTTAAAACCATCTAATTTTTTTAAAAGATAGACTTAAAAAAAAGATTTTATTTATTTATTTGAGAGAGAGAGAGACTGAGAGAGAGCATGAGAGGGGAGAAGGTCAGAAGGAGAAGCAGACTCCCAGTGCAGCTGGGAGCCCGATGCAGTACTCGATCCCAGGACTCCGGGATCATGACCTGGGCCAAATGCCATTGCTTAACCAACTGAGCCACCCAGGCACTCAAAAAACCATCTAATTTTTAATATGGTAAGAGTCAATCGATCTAACCCACATAAGCCAAAGCTCATTGGGGTCCTACATATTTTTTGAGAATGTAAAAGGAATCTGGGCTCCAAAAACTTAATTTCACCTATTAGCATAGGTGACACAGAGCAATGGTTCTCAAAGTAGGGTTAGAGAACTTTTTGTATCAGAATCATTTGGGTAGCTTGTTATAAAATGCAGATTCCTGGGACTTGTCCCAGATTAAATTGGGTTTCTTAAAGGGCCAGCTTGTATTTGTTTTCATGTATTGACATTTCCAAACAAAGCAACACTCAAGTTTGATAAGGTCTTAACCTTATTAAGTCCCTTGCTAGTGTGGCCAGTTTTTCCAAGATCCTAGACAATCAAACTGAACATTATACCTGTTCTACCAGAGATCCAAACCTCAGGAATTATGGCCACCCTTGTGCAAATGCACTGATGAGAATTCTTTAGACAATATTTTCTGCAGAAATAACATATATAGAGAGAAGTTGACATATGGCAGTGGAATGCATTTGACCCATTTTCTCCAGATTGTTGTGGAGCCAAATATGTATTCTCCAGGCTTTTCCTTCTTTCTGTTCCAATACTAAAGCCAACCACTGTAGTGGCCATTTGAGATGAGGCAGGGGAGGGGTTGGGGTGTGCAATGAGGGCTGAGTTGAGCACAGAAGAGTGGATCTTGGCAACTAAGACATACAGAAGCCAAGCTAAGGAATGTGTTTTTCTGAAAAGCCACATCTGGACCCCTGGTTAACAATCCTGACTAATCTTTGGCCTCAGACAAGAGGTCAACCACACACACACACAAAATAAATAAACAAAATAAAATAAAAAGGAAAAATAAGGAAACACCGAGAGTGTGGAGATTTGTCCACTTCTTTGATTTGTTGAATATAGTAACATGAATCCAAAGTGCTTCATCCGTGTGCACAAGTGTGCGCATGGGCACACTTAAAGAGGTGTATAGAGGTGTTGGAAATTTCAATATTCAACTGGGAAACGTGTCTTCCTGTGTTCTGCTTTCTAGATAAAACCCAATCCCCTTTACAAACTCTTGAAACAGGCAACTCTGCAGGCCCTTTTACTTGGAATAGCTAAGCAATGGCATGGACTAGGGTCTGAAAGTTTGTTTTTAGTACATGGTACAGGATTTCTCTTCCTTTTTTTTTTTTTTTTAAATGACATTTGTGTTACTACACTGGGACAGTTTTTACAAAGTCAACCTGCTGATGTGTGATTCTATAACACTCAATCCACTTGTCATTTTCCTTCATCTTACTGATGGAGGCTTACGTTTATCTCCCATTCCTTCCTCAACCCTACATTCCTGTCCCTGCCGTACACATCCGAAGTAGGTTTCATTCTGTTTCAGAATTCTTCCTTAAAGTTTCTCCTGGATTTTGCACAGCATAAAACATGTGCAGTTTGTTGTTTTTATTTTTTCCATAAAGCAAAAAATCTGGCTGACAATTCACTTGTGTTTTAGAAGTAAGAAATGCAGGCATGGAACATTGATTTGAGCAAAGAAGTCAGAGAAACAGTATCCAAAAAAAAAAACAAAAAACAAAAAACAAAAAAACAAAAAACCAGTATCCAGAAAGCTAGGTCCATAGTGGCCAAAAATATTGAAAAGATGAATTAGACTTGTGTAAGCTTAGAATACAAGTCAGTATAACTGGCTGCATTTGTGGGTTATTATCATAGCGCCTGTTTCTCCCTTAATACATTATCCCCTCTGTACTAGTGGGGCTGCTGGCCAGAGAATGATATGCTTAGATTGCTTATGGCTCCCTTCTGCATTCCCACCTATTTTACCCCCCTTCTGAGAGGTCTTGTGTGGCTAACCACCCCCTTCCCCACTTCAGAACTTCTCCTGAACTCCAGAACATCTTTCCTTCTTCCTTCCCGATTAAAACTTTTGTTTAAGGACAGTCTGCTCCAGGCCAGACATTTGGCATGTTTTACTCTATTTCTTTCTCATCACAATCCCACGAAATAGCATTTAGTAGCCCCTTTTCACAAATAAGGAAAAGCGAGGTTATGACAACTAGTGAGTATCACAGCAAAGAATTCTGGGTGTTCATTCCGCTGGCCTGGCCTACCTCCACCTTTCCTTGAACCCTACATGGACGCCATGAGCTGACATAATCCAGTGAGTAAACTAGTGAGTGCTGAATTCTCAAAGTGCTCCTCACAAGGGGAACTTAGAGGTCTTGTCTTAGAGCTGGGAAAGACGATGCTGCTGGACTTCCAGTGGAGCGGCATAAGGTAAGGGACAAGTTTGGGGTTGAAAGGAACCTCTCTGAGAACCTGAAATTATACCATAGAGAGGAGGGTCCCAATCTGGAAATCCTTGGGCTATGGCTTGCAAATATTTTGTTTGACCCACATGGTGTTTTTAAAAACTAGGAGATCCAACATAAAAAGCTAGATTTGTAGCTTCTCTTGAAAAATTGGATGATCTCACATCACTGCACCCATATTCTTAAGTGACAACAATTTCCTAGATCTCCTGTCTGGAGAGACCCAAGCTCTCCTGTCATCACAAACCCTGCAGGTTTTCTGACCTATTTCACTTATTTCTGTGCTGCTGTATGCATCTGAATCCGAGGCCTCTGAAGTACATAAGGTTCTCTTCTGCCCATGGGAGGGGCACCATCCCTGAAAGTTGAAGCTATAAAGAGACCTGAAGGCTGAAGTTCTGTTTCTTTTTCTTCCATTTTCCTTCAAGAAAGGAGAAAATAAGTACATGAGCCTTCATATTCCAAGTCTGGGAAACTTCTGACAAAAATAAATTCTCCACGAAATAAAAAGTGCCCCAGACTTGTGGGCAGGGCTCTATAGCCTGATGAGGCTGTGTTCTCATTAAGAGTCAGACCTTTGTCTCAGTTATAATTAAGGTGGTGAGGCCAAGGAGAGCTGGCAGCCAGCTACATTCACCGCTACAATTTAGCCGAAAGGGTTGAAAAGTATCCAGGCCCACAAAAATGGCAACAAGCCCACAGAACTCACAGGACCTTACCCACTTTAATACGCATTCCCCCTCCTCTAGCTTGATCCTCTCAATACGCACTCACGGGGAAACTGACTCCCTCTGTTGATCCTTAACTGATCAAAATGAATTTCCACTCAGGAGACCACATATGAAAAGTCATCAAAATTTATATTGTAATAATCATAGCTGCAATCATAGCTAAAATTCACAGAACTTTTAGTTTATAATTAAGGATTGTATGGGGCACCTGGGTAGCTCAGTCCATTAAGTGTCTGCCTTCAGCTCAGGTCATGATCTCAGGGTCCTGAGATAGAGCCCCACATCGGGCTTCTTGCTCAATGAGGAGCTGGCTTCCCCCTCTCCCATTCCCCCGCTTGTGCTCTGTCTCTCTGTCAAATAAATAAAATACTTAAAAAAAACCCCAGACATTGTGCTAAGCTCTTCTAATGCCATATCTCATTTAATCCTTACAGCAATCTTAGAATTAGTTATGATTATAGTTCCCTTTCTACAGATGAACAAACTGAGACCAAAGAGGTTAAGCAATTTGCCAAAGGTCACACAGCTGAAAAGTCTTGGAGTCAGAATTTGGGGTCAGATATCAGGGATGGGTATCCTTCCCATGGGCAAAGAAGGTCTCCATCTACACTTAATTTTGGAAATCTTTAATTAAAAATCCACAATAACTCCATAAGACATGAAATCAGGCTAATTCTGTCTGCTTCCTCTTGGCAGCCAGTATATGATGCTTCTACCCTATTTTCCTTTGCACATGGTTGGTAATAGAGCCGCTAGAGTCCTAATCATGTCTTAGAAATTTCTTTGAGTACTTTTTGACTGAAGATCTCAAATGCTGTTCCCATTCTTTTGCTTAATACCACTTGTGCTCATTTTGGCTCAGTGCTCAATCTCAGTGATCAAAGACCTCAACCCACAGCAAGTACACTTTGTTTTATATGCACCACATTAGGAAGCCTTTTCAATCAGAGTTTGATATGTGCTGAGAATTTAGCAGTGAGTGGGAAAACTTGAGCAATCTGTTGGAAGTTCAGACAGTACCAGTGATTTCCCCTTTAACTGCAAACGCCCTAAACTTTCTATCTGTGGAATATGGAGCTTGCACGTGCCTGGATAATTTTATGTCTTAAAGAGACACATATATGGCTATTATTCTAACAGCTATCATTCTTCTGTTTTACTTGGGACTTCACGCAAGGGAGCACCTCATTCCCCTGTTCTCAGAAGGTTATTTGTTTCCCCAAAAGAAAAATATGTTGTGTGCAGAGTTTTGCTTAGGTGGTAGCAAAAAACAAAGATGCAAATGAAAGTTTTTAAAAATTTGAAGTGAGTGGGTTGCTCTAAAATGTCATAGAAATCAACTCAATTAGATCTTTGGCTGGAAAACATAAGAATGGATTAACACTGCTTAGGCTGGCTTCTTATAGCCTGAAACAATGTGACACAAAAAGTGTATTCAAAGGCACTAGTTGCAGGAAAATTGCTACCCAAAGCAGGGCTTGGGCAGGGTGAGTTTTTGGGGATGGAGGAAAAAGAACCTTTTTGTATACGGGCCAGAAGTTAAAAGGGAGATAGTGATAAAACCAAGACAGCACTCTTCTTTATCAAAGCACAGACTTTACCTCTGAATTACCAAGCAGGTGCCCTGGGCAGGTGGTCGGTACATCCACTATCAATCTCTATTGAGATCAGCAAGGCGTGAGGGGAGTATGAACAGTGCCAGAAGGGCCAAGTCCCAGAGTGAGTTAAGGCATGCGGAAAGCACAAAGAACACAAAAAGGACTCATTTAGTCATACACAAAAGAAGAAGTGCAAGGAAGGGGGCTGCTCACTCAATATGAACTGGTCACGGGATAAAAGCAAAAATCTTCAACTTTTTTTGCCTTCACAATTGAGAAGAAGGATCCTCAACCTCTCAAATATATATATCCAACAATATATTGAGGGACAAAAGCTCAAGAGAATTAGGTATTAGGAGCTCTTACCTAATAAAATGAATTTAAATTATATCCTGGACACTGAAAGAAGACTTTTGAAGGGCATCAGAGGCTCTTGAAGAAAGGGGATGGGACTGCAAATCCAGTTCTCTGGGAAACAGATTCTGGGTCAGAGACTTACATTAGGGTATGCCTTCAGGACCAACACTGCTGAAGGGCAGCAAAACAGGACAGAGGGAGAAACTGAATAGAAATTCAGTTACAACGAAGACCTGGGTTGGTCCCACGGTAGGCTCTGAATTGGGAGGGACTTGCAGACTTGTCTTACCTTGAGGCAAGAGATTTATAAAATCAGGTTTTTATAAATTCACTTCTACCAGTTGATGAATGTGGATTTGTCCCCCTCAACACCCAGGAGAGAGAGGTGACCTTGGGAGAAGTGGCTGTCTTTAGCAGAGGGCAATTCCTAGAGAGGGACTCAGCTACAGGTTATCAATAGCCTAACTTCCAGTAGCTGGAGAAATGAGTTCCTTGGTCTTAAAGAGGTATCCAGCAGAGAACTATCATAGTATCGCAATTTACAAAAGGTAGAGAAATTTAGATTCCAGAAACTATATCCTGCTAACCTTGATACTGTGCCTCAGCCAAATTTCAGCATAATTATCAAATAGATGGTCTTGGAGCCTTTAGAAAGTGAAGCGGTGGCCACCAAAAACCTGGGTAGGATCATTGGGAACAGTGTTACATGTATGGATTTATTAGTGTCCATCATGGGAACAGCCTTCCAGATGCCAGTTAACTTTGCCATTTTAAAAAATTTTAAGTCAAATGCCTGGCTGAGCCTATATGAGGCACATTTATCAAACCTGCACAAGACCTAGAGTTTGAAAGCCAAAACCAAAAAAACCTATAAAGTGTTTTTAAAACCCTGTCCAAAAAAATCAACAAAATGAAATTTAGAAAGAACAAATGTAAAGTAATTTACTGAGATCCAAAAGTGCATGAAGGAACTTCATAGTAGTTCAAAATGAAAGATGACATAGATGGATTAGTTTGTTTTAATATAATTTAAATCAGCAGTGTGACGTGATTGTCGAGAAGGCTAATTCAGTATTGGAATTCACTAAGAGAAATATGGTGTCCAAAACAATTGAAGTAAATCCCAATTTATCAGAAGCTCTATTAGAGAGAGTGCTCTATGAGAGATTAAACGTGTGAGGGTTTTTTGTTTGTTTTGTTTTTGTCATTAGAGAGAGGACTTATAAGATCTTCCCAGTGAAGGCAGAGGCAAGAAACCTGCCTCAGAAGGAGTGGTGGCTTTGGAATCTCTGAGAGAAAACTTTCTTATCATGGTAGAAATGAGTACCTTAGAAGGGATGCCAGGTAGACTTTAATGTGTTTCCCTATGATCCCAACCTTCTAGAATTCACACCTTTCTATAATCCCCTCCCCTCAAAGGTAGGCAAGATCTGTGACTTGCCTCTAACTAATAGAACATGGCAGAGTTGATGGAATGCAACTTCTTTGATTATATTTGGTTACATAAAATTTCATCTTGCTAGCAGACTCACTCTCTTCATCCATTTCTGACTTTGAAGAAGCAAGTTGCCATGGTGTTAGGGTGCCTAGGGAGAAAGCCACATGACCAGGAACTGTGGGAAGTCTTGGAGCCAAGGGCAGCCTCTATTTGACAGCCAGCAAGAACTGAAGCCTTCAGTTATACAACCAAAAGGAAGTTGTGCCCCTGAATAATAGTTGAGCCCTGGCCAACACCTTGATCCTAACCTGATAGAGGACTCAGCTAAGCCATGCTCGGTCTCCTGACTGACCTATCTAGACTATGCTATATTAAGCTGCTAAATTTGTGGCAATTTGTTACTCAGCAATCAATAAATAATACAGAAGGGAATTTATGGTAAGGAGAAGCCCCTACCTACTGCCTGTGAGAAACAAGAAGTCCCTTCTGGGGAAGGGGCGGCCATACTTGATTCAATCACTGTGGTCACAGAAGGTGACAGTCTGATTGATCAGGCCTGTCTTATATAACTACCCTGAACATGGAGTCTCAGAGGGCAAGTTGCAGACCCTGTTAATGCCTTTTCCCTCAGCCCAAATCTAGTTCACTGGTAGCTGTAGAAGATTTTCTAACAGGCTAACAGTTTTTCAACCTCAAGTTCCTGAGCTTCTCTGCATTTTGGCCTGGGAGCTTGTTCAGCCTTTCAGTAGGGCAAACCAGAAATGCTGGATATGTCACATCACCTGAGGCAATCTCCACCTGGGGAGGGATGGAAGTCAACAGATAAATACTTCAGCTTCCCTCACCCTTGTTGGAACAATTGTGAGGCATGTTTGACACAATTCCTCTGAAGGTCACAGTGGGATTGAGCAAACTACCCATTAGCACATACTCTAGTGACTCTCCTCTCTTTCTGTCTCATGTGTTCTTCTGGGATCATCTCCCAGATTAACCACCTACACCCAAATTCTTGTTTCACAGCCTGTGTTTGGAGAAGCCCCAAGTAAGACAGAGGATCAAACCCACTTGTGTCACCCAAATTGATGGGAGGTGGTGTTAAGTAAAAACAGAGGAAATGCATTTAGAATAAGCCTGACTACCAGATTTCAAGGCCGGATGGATTTCAGGAATTTTGCCAACTTCATTGTTCTTATTTCACAGGGAATTTTAGCATCAGTCTCCTGCACTTCTAACCCTTACTATTGCCCTTACTGCAGAAGGCCGCTGTCAACTAGAGAGGCCAAGTTAGAGTGTGGAATGGATTGGAGAAAGCCCAATCCTTCACCTAAAAAAAAAAAAAAAAGTCAAAATACAAGCTAAGTTGGCAGTAGCTCAATGGCATCATCTCTTTATTCCTAAAGGTAAAATTTACAAACAGGCAGCTCTCTAAAGTTGAGGGAAAAATGAACAAAATTTGTGTGAAAAAAGTGCTGTTTTGCACACACACAGAATATCTTATTTTGATGCCAATAACAAAATTTAGACAATATGTTCATGTTTCTTTGCTTTTAGAAAATAGTCCAGTGAGATTTAGAATTCAATACTCAGAAGACTATATTGTTGATTACTAAGCATATTATGGCAGAAATAATATCCATTCTTGCATTCTTCTTACCTAACAGAGCCCTGTATTAATGGAAGTTACAATGGGCTGGGCTAATATCTACCATCTCCTATAGAGAGGCACAGCCAATAAGTTGAAGTAGAACTGTTCTGTGGTACTCCATGGAAAGCCTCATAAAGGTGCTGAGTTAATTTGAAAGTGTGTTTTTTTTCCCCCTCTTCTCCTTTCCTAACTTTCTGACGCCTAGATTGTCGGAGCTCCAGAACCATCTTGGATGGTGAGAGAGTCTTAAAAATGGGAGCCACGTGTTAGGTTGGAGGAACAGAGAGAGTAAAGGGACCTCAGTGACTGACATCTATAGACCAACTATATCAGTTCTAAAGAGGCTATCATCACACTTCCTTTATGTGGGAAAGAAACTTTTATTGTGTTTAGGACATTGTTATTTGGCTTCTAAGGTGCATTCAATGAAACTTGATCCTAACTGATACATACATCCACACATAAAATCAGCTGAAAGTCTTGCTTAAAACTATCAAGAGGGAAGATGGTTAATCAATACCAGTGATGTGTATGCTTGCACAATGCAAGTATAGTTCCACAGTAAAAATAATTAGGATGTGGACAAATATATCCACAAACATAATCAAAGTTTCCTAACACCAGTGTTTGGGATTACAGTAGAACTCAACAGCAGAATATTCAGAAAGGGAAACTGTTATGGACTGAATGTTTGTGTCCCCTTCCAAATTCATATGTTGAAGCCCCAACCCCAATGTGATGGTATTAGAAGGTGGTACCTTTGGGAGGCCTTTAGGTTTAGTTGGGGTCCTGAGGGTGGGGCCCTCATGGTGGGATTCATGCCTTTATAAAAAGAAACCGGAGAGCTAATTCTTTATCTCTCCACCATGGAAGGACACAGCAACAAGGCAGCTATCAGCAAGCCAGGAAGTGACTTCCATGGGAACCAATCTGCCAGCACCTTGTTCTTGGACTTCCCATTCTCTAGAACTGTGAGAAAATAAATGTCTGGGTTTGGGGGCATTTATTTATTTTATTTTAGAGAGAGAGAGAAGGAAAGAGATCATGCTTACACATGAGTGCAGAGAGGGGCAGAGGGAAAAGAAGAGGGAGAGAAGCAGACTCCATGCTGAGTGTGGCACCCAGTAATGGGGGCTCAATCCCATGACCCTGTGATCATGACCTGAGCCAGAATCAGGAGTTGGACGCTTAATTGACTGTGCTTCCCACGCACCCAAATAAATATCTGTTATTTAAGCTGCCCCATCTGTGGTAAGGTATAGTACCCTGAGTTATAAGACAAAAATATGTTTGCTTTCAATTTTTTCTTCCCCCTTGAGTATCCGAGACTCGTAGATATTACATAGAAGTAAATTTTTTTTAATTTTTAATTTTTTATAAACATATATTTTTATCCCCAGGGGTACAGGTCTGTGAATCACCAGGTTTACACACTTCACAGCACTCACCAAAGCACATACCCTCCCCAATGTCCATAATCCCACCCCCTTCTCCCAAACCCCCTCCCCCTAGCAACCCTCAGTTTGTTTTGTGAGATTAAGAGTCACTTATGGTTTGTCTCCCTCCCAATCCCATCTTGTTTCATTGATTCTTCTCCTACCCACTTAAGCCCCCATGTTGCATCACCAAGAAGTAAATTTTTTAAAAAAGATTTTTATTTATTTATTTGACAGAGAGAGATCACAAATAGGCAGAGAGGCAGGCAGAGAGAGGAGGAAGCAGGCTCCCTGCTGAGCAGAGAGCCCAATGTGGGACTCGATCCCAGGACCCTGGGATCATGACCTGAGCCGAAGGCAGAGGCTTTAACCACTGAGCCACCCAGGCACCCAGAAGTAAATTTTTTAAGCATCTATTTTAATTCCCTTACTTTAGAAATGAGAAAATCAAAGTTGTCTTCACAGTCACTTTATTACCAAGTTCTGCAAATCTTTCTTTGAATAAGGCAGATTTATCTTTTCTTTTTAATGTCTACTCCTAACATATCAGACCCATTCCCACTGCTTCACTTATGAGTTTCAATTACCTCCTCACTGAAGCTCCCTGTCTACAGTCTCCCCTTCCTGCAGTTAATTCTATACCTTTTTACTGTGAGAATAATCCTCATAAAACCCTACTTTTGCCCAGCAACTTCCCTTTTAGAGCACCTCCAGTGGTCTTCAATGGTCTAATCAATCAACCATAGTCAGTCATACTTTTCCCTTGCTCTAAATTTTATTCTTTCACGTTCGACTGTGCCCAGAGAAAGCATTTACATCAATCTTCACTACTTCAATGGGCTCATTCATCAGTCTCAATAATGGATCCATCAGATTTAGCTGCCCCGTTGTACACTCAGGCATTGTTTGGATTTGGTAGTGCCAAACTACTAGCTAGTTCTAAAAAAGGATCACAATTGTTGGGAAGCTTTGTTTAATGGAGGGTCAGGTACTTGAGCTGGCTCTGGATGACTGGAACTGGGTGGTAGAAGAGCACAGCTGCCAGACAGAGCTTTGATTAGCCATGAAGGGACAAACAAGCAGGGGCAGGTTGAGACAGAAAGAAAGGACAAAGAACAGAAGCAATGTATGCAAGGACTGCCAATTCCAGAGGGAAATGGGATTCACTTGCCTTTGATCATGCTTTGCCTACTGGGTGCTTATTTCTTCTCTCTGACAATTCAAATTCTATGACATCCTTCCACTAAGATGAGTCAAGTTCCACTTCGCTCCCTATGAAAACTGCTTCAGTTACTTAGTTCTTCTATTCCCTGCCTATCCACAGCATCTTTTGGCTGTTGGAGACATTTGAGTTGGGATTTTATTTTATTTTTCATCTTATTATATAGCCTTGTTTGGCAGTATTATTGTTTGAGATATGCAAGGCCCATCTCTCCCAAATAGTCTCCAAATAATGAGGACTAGTGCTATATTGTCTTATATATAGTTGTATCACAACAGGGCATGGCATATAGAAAGTACCAAAGAGATTGACTGAAACTATCTGAATGTAGAAAACTGTATTTAACATATATAAATATACACAACTGAGAAAATTCTCTTCAATATAACAAATATTCTCTTCAACATAATAAAAGTAAATTTGATACGTGCAACAGTTTCCTAATAAAATTGAACATTCTGTAGGCATTATAAATACAAACACCCAAATTCTTTAAATAGGCAGAAATTATATTTAACATTTTTTCCCCACTGTTTTATTGGCAGGGACTTAGGGACTCTGATCACACAAGATTTCTCTTTCATGAAAATTTACTGTATATATATCAGCAGAGCAATTTCAACCTGAATGATTAATTAGATCATGAAAATAGCCTTGTTATGTAATTATGACAACTCAGTGGTCCTCATTAAAATCAGATCCTGCCTATAATATACCTTTTATAACATCAACAATAGCACATTTTCTTTGCACTATTTAATACAACATCTGTGAAAGTATATTTCATGGACTGATGTTAATAGGTCTTATATTTAAAAAGAGGTTCCTTAGTCAAACAAGCTTGGGAAAGTTAAACAGATGTCTCAGTGCCTTTTATATATTAATGTGCATTTTGGGTCTCCAAAAAGAACTAAGTTATGCAATGTTTCCCAAAGTATTTCAAACCATGACATGTTGGGTCCAGAGCTCCTGAGGGAAAAAATATGGAGAAACACTAATTGATAGATTGCATAAAGGCTACAAGATAAAGTGGAAGGAGTTTTCAACTTGTCTAAGTCTGTCTAGCCTAGATTACTATGCTGTGAAGCATAAGCTAGCCATGGGGAGAAGCTACATTTAGAGGGATACCTAGACAAATCTAGCTGTGCAAGTTATCCAAGAACAGACACTACGCATGTAAGTAATGAAGTCATCTTAGACATTCCAGCTCTAGAAAATGCCATGTCGAGAAGAATCAAGGAACTCAACCAACAGGTAGAGCCATGTCAGCTTTTTCCAGCCATTTAATCTACTCTAGCTAGGATCTTAGTTATTGTGGAGCCCCACTGCCCCCTGTCTGAATTCCTGGCTCCAAATTTTGTGAGATGAATACAGTTGCTATTTTGTGAAACTACTTAAGGTGTAAGATAATTTGGTAGGCAGCAATAGATTGCTAACTAGGTTTGGTGAGATAAATAAAAGTATGAAGTTTAACTTCATATTTGGCATAAAATGGGTGCTCATTAACATTAGTTTCTTTCCCTTTTTTCCTCCCAAGGACTTCCATCATGTGGCAATATGCCCATGATTGATTCTATTCTTATGCACATCCTGATGTTGAAAGAAAATGAAGGTCATGACAGGAAAAAAGTCCAGATTCTAGATATCTAAAACACTGAAAATGTGTATATTTGTGGGGTGAATATCTGGGTGAAAGAAGGTCTGTTTTAAGATCGACCAACACCCAGTTATTCTAAACAAGGATTGTAAAGTATCCTCCTCTATTTTTCTGGTATATTTACAGTGATTTTTAAATATGACTGGATATTTTTTGACTCTCACCACATTGAGAGGTTGGATCTATATCCCCACCCCTTGAAAATGGATGGGATTTTGTGACTGGGTTCACCTAGAGTATGGTAGAATTAGTGTTACATGACTTTCAATGCTAGGTCATAAAAAGTGATCCAGCATATACTTTGTGAGCTGGAATATTTGCTCTTGAAGCTTTCAGCAATCATTAAGCAGTCTGACAGTTACAAAGAAGTCCAAACTAGCCCATGTAGAGAGACTCTGTGGAGAGGCCCAGAGACTCCATGAAGAATGAAAGATACCTGAACAGTCAGTCACTGGCTTCAATGCCTTGTTTTTCCAAATTCTGTCATTGTCTGACTGCAACCACATGAAAATCCAGAGCCAAAACCATTCAAACTGGCTCTTCCCCAACTCTTCTCTAAATTCCTAACACACAGAAACCATAAGCAATAATAAAATAATTGTTTTTTTTAAGTCACTAACTTCTGTGGTAGTATGGGGTAATTGCTAATTGAAACTATATTCATTCAAATACATTAGTAAAGTGTTAGACTGTGTTCAATGATGATCACCAGGTGGTGCCCATTTTCCTTGTTATGGGTGTGATTCTATTAAATTTGGTACTTTTTTTGTTAACCGTTCAGCTATCTGTAGACAAATGATGCATTTATTCATGACCAAAAGCCTCTATTTGTTAAGCTAACTCAAATTGCAAAAATAGTTCTTACTTATGAAATAAAAAGTTAAAGATCATAATTTCTTTTTAAATTTTCAAACACTCCAATCCTCATTACATCTTCCAATGGGTGCATCCTTCCCTGGGTATTAAGACTTCTGGCAGAGCAGAATCCACGGTTTGTGGAAACAAGAAAAAGATTGAAGAAGATGCTACTCACACTTCTTTTCCTGGAATTTTGTTCAGGAGAATGTGAATAAAAGTACTGTTTTTGCTGCTCTCTGTGCCATCTATTATCAGTCTGCTCTGTATGGCTAGTGAGACATGAATATTTTAGAGTGGAAGAAATTTCAAGGAAGGGTGAACAAGCACTTAAGGGCTAATCTAACATAGGTCTTCTCTCATACTATTACATTGAAAACTGCATCGTTTCTCCATAACACTAATCACTGTTTGGTTAACTTGGCATGAACCCCAAGTCCACAGCCTTTTATACGCTCAGATTTTTAATTGCTCCTGAGCCTTACTTCCAAATGTTTCTCTCTGCTTTCCACATGATTGAAAGTGAAAAGATTGGCTTGGTTCTTCACCTGTTTTCACAGAAAATCGTCTCACAACGGATTAACAAGAGTTCGGCAACTTTGCTGTAGGTCTTAAAGGCCATGGAGGGTTGTTAAATCACAGAGTACAAGGTCTTCTTTCACTCCACTGGCTCTCACCCTTTTTCTCCTTGTGTCTCTTCATCATCTTTCCTTTTCATGTACTGGTTTCTTACAAGTCTCACCCAAGAACTCTCTTGGATTTTAATTTTAAAAAAGTGTATTTTAAAACTATAAACTAAACTACAAACTAAGAATTTTGGCATTTAGAAAGAAATAGCCTTAAATACTTAAGCTAAAAAAGAAGAAAAGAAAAAAAATTAAAGAGATAAGCATCTAACTTAATAGAGGGTTTATAAAACCAATAGTACATTCTTTGAAAAAACTAATATATGCACAAAGTTATGGCAAGATTGAGCAAGACAAAAAAGCAAAACCACAAAAATACTAAGAATAACAGAGGATACAGATATTAAAAAGTACTTTGTCCATACATTAAAAATTTTAGGTAAATATTCAAATTCCAGGAAAATATAAAATTGACTTAAGAAGAGGTAAAATGCCTACAATAGTATTTTGAAAACTCCTTTCACAAAGAGGACAGAAGTACAACACAGTTTCGCAGGTTATTTCTATAAACGTACAAAGAATAAGCCCACTTATATAACCAGTTCCAGAGGAAGACAACTCAACCCTTGTTATGACACCAGCACAAGCTGGATACCAAAACCCAACTTAGATAGTATGAGAAAGGAGAATTATAGAGCTATTTCATTGATTAATATAGATGCAAAATCCTAAATTAAATCTTATCAAAGAGAACACCGTGATATGTAGTACAGGTAATATATCATGACAATATTGCATTTATCCTAGCAATGGAAAGTTAGATTAAATAGAAAATCTAATAAAATTTTCACACTAACCGATTAAATGAAAAATTTTATAGTAATCTGAATATATACAAAAATTATTTAATGAAATCAAAAATTCTGACTGAAAGATTATTAAATTAAGAATGTTAAGGATCTCTGAGTGCCTGGGTGGCTCAGCCAGCTGGTCATCTGACTCTTGATCTCAGTTCAGGTCTTGATCTCAGGGTCCTGAGTTCAAGCTCCATGATCAAAAAAAAAAAAAAAAAAGAGAGGGAGAATATTAAGGAACTTTATTAATCTAATAAAGGTCATCTAAAAAATTGAGAGCAAAATTGATACTTAATGTCAGAATATTAAAAACATATCCTTAAAGAGCAGGAAGTAGACAATGGACTCCATTATCAGAAGTTCTATATTTAGAATTGTCATAACCAGTATAGTAAGGAAAGGAATTAAAGCTATAAAGACTCAAGGGGTGGGGCGCCTGGGTGGCTCAGTGGTTTGGGCTGCTGCCTTCGGCTCGGGTCATGATCTCAGGGTCCTGGGATCGAGCCCCGCATCGGGCTCTCTGCTCTGCAGGAAGCCTGCTTCCCTCTCTCTCTCTCTCTCTGCCTGCCTCTCTGCCCACTTGTGATCTCTGTCTGTCAAATAAATAAATAAAATCTTTAAAAAAAAAAAGACTCAAGGGGTGCCTGGGTGGCTCAGATGGTTAAACATCTGCTTATTGCTCAGGTTATGATCCCAGTGTCCTGGGATCAAGCCCTGCATCGGGCTTGCTCAGGAGGAAGCCTGCTTTCCCTCTCCCACTCCCCCTACTTGTGTTCCTGCTCTCACTGTCATTCTATCAAATAAATAAAATCTTTAAAAAAAGATACAAAGACTCAAAAACAAGGAATAGTAAATTGTTATTTTTTTTTCAAAAATGAGATTATTGTCTCTATAGAAAATCAAATTTATTAGGATGTGTAAAAAGTTTAGCAAGATGCAAGAAAGAATTAGTATTCAAGAACAAATTGCCCTCTACAATAATTTGTTAATGGATAAACAATATAAAAAGATGTGAGAAAAAAAAAAGATGTGAGATGTGACACCAAAAACATAAAAGGGGAGAGAGTAAAAGGGGAGAGTGATCCAAGTTAAGTTATTATCAGCTTATAACAAACTGTTACATCTATAAAATGTGTTATGTAAGCTGCACGGGAACCAAAAAGGAAAAACCTACAGTAGATACACAAATGATAAAGAGAAGGAAACTAAAGCATATCACTATAAAAAAATCAATTCACAAAAGAAGACACGAAGGAGGAAGAAAAGAAAAAGGAACTAAAAAGCAGCCAGAAAACAATTAGTAACATGGCATTATAAGTCCTTCACTATCAATAATTACATTAAATGTATGTAAATGGATTAAATTCTCCAAACAAAAGACAAAACCCAACTATATACTGCCCAAAAGACACTTGCTTCAGCTTTAACATATTTAAGATATTATATTTATATGAATTTATATTAAGATATATGCACAAGATATATATAATTTATATAATATAATTTATATTAAGATAAATATTTAACATATTTAAGATACTAACATATCTGAAGGGAGAAATAGATAGTACTATAATATAATAATTGTATAGGACTTCAGTACACCACTTTCAACAATGGTTGGATCCTTCAGAGTGAAAACTAATGCAAAAACGCTGGACTTGAACTATACTTTAAACCAAAAGGACCTAACAGACACATACAGAACATTTCATCCAACAGGAACAAATACACATTCTTCTCAATCATAAGAAATATTCTCCAAGCTAGATCATGTTATGTCACAAAGCAATTCTTAACAAATTTAAGAAGATTAAAATCATACCAAGTGTCCTTCTGACCACAAAAATAGAAAACTAGAAATAAATAGCAGGGGGGAAAACTAGACAGTTCACAAAGATGTGGAAATTAAACAACACACTCCTACGCAACCAATGGATCAGAGAAGAAATCAAAAGGGGAATAAAAAAAAATTTTGAAAGAAATGAACACGGAAACAGAACACACCAAAACTTACAGGATGTAGCAAAAGCAGTTCTAAGAAGAAGGGTTACAGTGATAAACACCTACATTAAGAAAAAAAGAAAGATCTCAAATCAATAACACAACTTTACACCTCAAGGTACTAGAAAAAGAGGAACGAAACTAAGCCCAAAGTTAGCAGAAGGGAGGAAATAATAAAGATCAAGGCAGATATAAATGAAATGGAGACCAGAAGGACAATAAAAAAAGATTAAACAAAATGAAGAGCTGTTCTTTTAAATAGGTAAACAAAATTGACAAAGCTTTAGCTAGATTAAGAAAAAAAGGGAGAGGTCTCCAGTATATAAAATCGTAAATGAAAGAGGAGACATTACTACTAAAATAAATATATGTGTCTATAATTAACCAAATCAAGTGTTTCTGGGTCATTAATTGGTTGTTATAAATGTGTGTTAGATTAAGAATCATTTTAGAAATGGAGCAGATGCAATGTAGTAAGAAGTTAGCACCTGTCAAGTCAGTTGGGATCACTGGATGGGCCAAGGACCAAGAAAAGGATAATCCTCCCTGTGAAAAGAAATACTAACTTCTCATTCTTTAACAATCCCCTAGGCCACTCCCAGGCCATTCCCAGAAACAGCTACCCAAACCCAGGCCTAACACCCACATGTTTTGTCAAAAACCTTAGATGAATCCATACCAAAACCTACAACTACAAATACCACTCGAGGACAACCCATTCTGTGGAACTTACAACTTGTACACCTTGGAATTCTTTCCACTGACCACTCCCTTGATCAATAATGCTTTTATTCCCAGTAGCAGGTCAGGCTTGCTTAAAGTTTCTACCTTGTAGATTTCCTTATTTAGACACTTCTTTTTAATTCTGACACTATTACATTTTAGCTAACTCTGAAGACTCTTTCTTCCTGACATCATGTCATCATACCATGATTTTTCTCCTACTTCCATGTAGGAGGTGAATCCTTCTCTATAGGCCCATTGACAAAGTTTCTCAAGACCCAGTTTGTTTGAGTCCTTTTTTCCTTCTCTCTCTATAACTCTTCTTATGAGGCAAACTCATCTGCATCCACCAATGATTATTAAAAATAGTATAACGTCATCCCAACTCTCTCCTCTGAGATTCAAACCAGCGCATCCAATGTCCTACTTAACACCTCTCCTTTCAAGTTTCAGAGACACCTCAGTTCAACAGGTTCAAGTCTGACTTTATGCTTTCTCTCCAATATCTGATCCTCTTTTGGTGTTCCTTATTTTAGTCTGTAACTTCACCCAATTGGACATAATAAACTCCCAAGACTCAATCTTTGGCACCTCCATCTCTCTTACTCTTTATAGCCAATCCAGCAAACAAGCCCTGTCAATTTCCCCTCCATATCTATCTCCTGCCATCCATCTCTTCTGGCATCGCCTGGTCCAAGCTACAATCATTTCCAGCTTAGACGATTAAACTAGTCTTCTGAAAGGCCTCTTTGAGCCCAGTCTGTCTGTCTCCAATACATTCACCACCATCCATACAGAGTAATCACAAAATGAGAATTGGGGTATATAGTTCCTCTTTAAATAACCTGCATTGGCTACTCATTGTTCTGAGCCTAAAGATGTACAAATTAAAATGACATGCCTTTCAAGGGTGATTTGATGCTTCAGCTATGCTTTAAGGCACTCTCTCCCTCATTCCTTGTAGTTTAGCCACACTAACCCTATTTCTGTGCCTTGAACGTGTCATAATAGTTTTGACACAGGACCTTCCCACAGCCTTGTCTGAAACTGTCTGAAATATTGTTTTCTTCTTCTACATACTTCAAAGTTCAGGTCAAACTTCATTTCCTGAGGGAAGCCAGGTAGAAATGCCTTTCTACCCACATCAGAGTACAGGCCAAAGGAGGGCTCCAGGGCAGGAAAGGAAAGCATTTGTAGAGCCTTGTTTTCTCATTCTTCCCTACATCTGTTTTATATATTGGCAACTTAGTAGCTCTATTTTCCAAAACTCCCTGCATCTCCTCATATCCCCACAGGTCGCAGCTGTGTACCTGGGAAACAGGTCTGTGGTTCAGCATCATGGCCAAATTCCTGCTGACAGCTGACTCAACTTTGAGAGATAAAGGGCAAAAAAATAAGCATCCTTTCCTGGTCCCCATTGAACTTGAAATCAAGGAGTTGTTGTTCTTATAGGCACTAAGGAGTAGATACCAAGAAGTATCCTTTTTCAGCCCATGTGGACCCAGACCTCCAATGGTTCAAGATTGGTTCTAAATTTAGAATTGTTAAAGTTGAAGTGTTTGCTTAGTCTGACAAATACACTATTCTCCTGAGTCTAATATTTAGCATCTACATATTTTTCCCCCACTCAAAAATTGCTACAGGCTATGACTGTTGTTCAACTTGGGAATTCTAATAGTAACTCTTAACAAGTCATTCTGACTTTGACCCTCTTCACCCAAAGACATAACCAATATGTTTTACTTTAGCAAGACTGACTTACCATTTTCCCCATACTGTTCTGTCTTACATAGCTCCTGGTTTCTTCCCAGAACTTAGTAGTGAAACTGCCATTTATGGGAACACATTTTGCTAATTGTGCCCCAATTTGGATGAGTCACAGGAGCCACATTGCTTCGTTGTGACTATACACTTGGCTGTCGCTGAACTGCCCCAAATGGGAAAATATAAATTGTAACAATCTACTCCAGAAATGGGAGACTGGGCTAACTTCTTAGAGTTGATAGAATGTTAGTTTTCAATCATTTAGCGTCCCCTATCCTGGCATTTTTTCCCCAGCTTCCTGGGATATGTAATTGACATCTAACATTGTGTAAGTTTAAGGTATACAATATAGTGATTTTATATATGTATGTAGTGGAAAATGATTACCACAATAAGGTTAGTTAACACATCCATCACCTCACATAGTTACAATTTTTGTGTGTGTGGTGAGAACTTTTACATTCTGCTCCATTAGCAACTTTCAAATACATAGTACAATATTGTTAGCTACAGTTACCATGTTCCATCATATCCCCAGAACTTAATCACCCTACAAGAAGTTTATACCACTTGACTACCTTTACCCATTTCCTCCACACCCCACTCCTCGCATCTGGCAACCACCAGTCTGTTCTCTGATTCTATGAGCTTGACTATTTTTAGGTTCTACATATATGTGAGATCATACAGTACTTGTCTTTCTCTGTCTGATTTATTTCACTTAGCATGATGCCCTCAAGTTTCACTATGTTGTCGCAAATGGCAAGAATTCATTATTTTTTATGGCTGAATATAAATACAATATATAAAAGATATATATCCTTTATCCATCCATGCACTGATGGATACTTAAGTTGTTCTCATGTCTTGGCTACTGTCAATTGTGCTGCTATGAATATGAAGTTGCAGAAAGGTCTTCGATACAGTGATCTCATTTCCTTTGAATATACAACCAGAAGTGGAATTGCTGGATAGTACGTGAGTTTGATTTTTTATTTTTCTAGGAACTTCCATACTGTTCTCCATAGTGGCTGCACCAGTGGGTATTCCCACCACAGAGCGTGAGGGTTCACTTTTCTCTACATCCTCACAAGTGCTTGTTATGGCTTTTTGATATTAGCCATTCTATCCGGTGTGAGGTGACCTCTCATTGTGGTTTTGATTTGTGTTTCCTTAACCATTAGTGATATGAAGCACATTTTCATGAACCTGCTGCCAATTTGAATATCTTCTTAGTTGTGATGGTTTCCATTGTGTTTTTCAGTTAGGTCACTGTATTCCTCAGCTTTTGAATTTCTGTGTGACTTTTTATGGTTCCTATTTCTTTGTTGAACTTCTTATTTTGTTCAGGGATTGTTTTCCTAATTTTGTTTGGTGTCTGTCTGTGTAGTTCACTGAACTTCTTTATGAGGGTTATACTGAATTCCTTGGAGGTTTATAGGTCTCTATTTCTTTTGGGTCAGTTTTTGGAGCTTTATTAGTATCTCTGGTGATGTCATGTTTACCTCATTTTTCATGATCCTTGATTCTTTGCATCTGAATAAGCAGTCTCCTCCTCTAGACATTACAGATTCACTTTGGTAGGGATGGTTCTTCACCAATCAGCTCAGCTTGGAGTTCTGAATGGGAAGGTGGAGGTTGATTTGGGGGGTCTCTATTTGGGAGCCTGTTCTCCCAGGAAGGGGAAGTGCTGCTGAATGGGTTCTGCTGTTGGCTGGGCTCTATATTCTAGTAAGAGAACTGGGCTTCCTGATCAGGCAGGACTGCTGTCTGTGTTCCATGATCAGGAAAGGCCACTAGTTGGACTCCACAGTCACTTATTGCCAGGTGAGGTCACCTGCTGTGTTTCTGGCAGGGTGGTTCCCCTGGTTGGATTCCTTGATCAGCCCTGACTACAGGTTTCATTCTGTAATTACTCCCTGTGGGACGGAGTCTCTGGCTGTGATCTCCAACTATATGGTGCTGCTGGCCAGACTCTGTTTTGGCAGGGCTGTGGTCAGACAGGGACTTAGATTTGCTTTCTGATTAGGCAGGGATGCAGGCTGTGTCCTGAAGCTGGGCTGAGCTGTAGGCTGTGCTTCATGATCATGTAGGCCACTGGTTGTGCTCTGTTGCTGATCAAGTTCACTGGCTGGACTTTCTGGTCTGGAGAGGCTTCCAGTTGTATCTTGCATTTGGGTGGGGCAAGAGACTTTGCTCCATGGTTCGGTGGGGTCACTTTCCAGGCTTTTTTGTTGGGAGGGACCACAGAGAATGTTTTGTGATTGGACTGTATCGCTGTGGTTGGGTGGTACTGTAGGCTGGGTTCTGAGGCTGTCCAGTGTCACTGTGAAGGCTTCCTGGTTATTCAGAGCCAGAGGCTGTACTTCATTGTTTGGCAGGATTGTCAACTTCATTCCCAGCTTGGCCGTGCTATAGGATGGGCTCTGCAGCTGCCCAGATTCTCTGGTCAGTTGAAGCTACGCTCAAGCAGCTGGGCGAGGCTTCCAGTGTGCTTTCCTGCCTCTGTGGGTCTGAACCAGGCAGAACTGCCTACTGGGACCCCTAGTCATACAGGGCCACCAGCTCAACTCTGTAGATAGGCAGAGTTGCTGGCTGGAATCCCTGCTCAAGCACAGCTGGGAAGAGGAATGTGGTCTTGCCAAGATCTGAGTATTGATACCTGTAACCCTTGATTTCCTTCTCCGTTTCTGTCTGATCCTCAGTGGCCAAGCCCTGCAGATTTCCCTACTTGAGCCTCCTGGGAAGCATTCCATAAAGCTGGGGAAGCTGTCTGTCTGTCTTCGGCTCCCTTTTATCCAGTAGAGAAACCGTAGGCCCAGGAGACCCTCTTGGTGTGGCATTGTGCAGGTCTGGGGGGAGGGGCAATGTGGTCAGAGCGCAGTTGCTTCTATTTCTCTTCTAATGCTATCCTTCTCAGTCTCTGTGATACAAAGCAATGCTTCAGCCTCACCCTTGGGTTCTTGGGTTTTCACAAAGGTGCCTTGTCAATGGATAGTTGTTTGTTGGTTGCCTTGTGAAGGGTATTAAAGTTGAGATTTACCTATATTCCTGCCTTGATAACATCACTTCCTTTTTCCTTCCCTTTTTTTTTTTTTTTGAGATTTATTTTTTAAAGGGAGAGAGAGCACATGCACACAGTGAGTAGGGTGGTAGGGACAGAGGAAGAATGAGAATCTTAAGCAGGCTCCTGAGATCATGATCTGAGCCAAAACCAAGAGTCAGATGCTCAACCAACTGAGCCACCCAGGTGCTCCTCCCTTTTTCCCTTCTTAATGAGAATATTCTGTTAACAAGAATTCAACCATCCTAAGAGTTTGGGCAGGGTTTGAATGGAATGAAAGCTTTAGTGTCCACTCAGTGTAGCCTCTCATAATCTATGGATCATTCTACATGGGTTGGTAAATTAGTTGCTTGGTTCACTGCTTCTGTAGTGCCTAAAGCACAAATTCAAATTTCCATTGTATAAGTGAAGTTATATCTTTTTGTTATATACCTCTTCATTCTCTTTCTTTTAAAGAAACTGATAGGTCTATAGGTATCTGTAGTACAAATACATTGTGTAAAAGATGAAATTTAGTGGTTGCAAGAAGTAAGAGCTTTGGGGGAACTGTTGATGATTGAGAATCACTATGACCCATGGACTTTATTACTATCATGGCACTTGTGTCCTCCTGTGATGGAAGGGCTAGACTGGGATAAACAACAAGCTTGCTTGTCTATAGATGCTGAAGCACTGAGGCCAGATTTTCTCACAAACCCACAAAGATATTCCTGCAACTTGGCACTGCCTTGTGCATGGAAGGGAATTATCTGCTTCTTTTGGTCAATGGCAGTTTTTTCAGGGAGGGACCTACAGTCTAGAGCTTGAATCCTTAGGCCATACTCAAACTCAGCCTGAAAAGGCATTACAGAATTGGAGAAAAGAAACACTCCTAATTGAAATGTTAGAATCTCAAGAGCTTGGCATAAGAAAGGAAGGAATTATGGATGGCATAGTCTCAAGGCTGGCTTTTCTGCTTGCCAGGTAATCATACGCAGGTAAGGGTAATATAAATATGTTTTTCCTGAAAGGTAAGCTACAGTTACCAATGCCAGGGTAGAAAACAAGACCGGGATTGTTGTGACAAATAAAGAAATATAGGTAATAACAGCACTACTAAAACTAGAGATCATGCCAAGCTTCACGTTATAGGGATTACTTTATGTAAGGCCGGAAAGGGTGTATTATTACTTTAGATTCGAGTTCTGAGCACAGTTTTTCAAAGCTAGAAATAACATCCTTTGCAGAATTAAATTTCAACTTGGCAGTGAAGTCACTTTGTTTTCATGCTGATTCACCCAGAACATGACAAAGAAAGTACCAGTAAAAATGTGCATGAAGTTTTTGATAAAGCAGAAGACAGAGCAATTGGTTTTTGAGGCTTTTCTGAATGATTTATCTAACTTCTTGAATTTTCTGAATGATTTCTCTAACTTCTTGAATTTGAATGGCTCTGAAGGTCAGGATAGACCAGTTACAGCTTTTCCAGGAAATGAGTAATAGTAGGACCAGGGGACTCATTTCTAGAAGCTAGGAGGAACATTTCATCCAGAACCTGTAGGTGGGGTTTTCCCTCACAAAAGTCTTCAGGGAGTTCCAGAGACGTGTGCAAACTTGAAATGGGAATAGCCAGCCTAACACAAGCTTGCCCTGGAGATTCTGCCAATTCTCTTAGCTTTGCTTTGGTTTTCCCCACCCAGCGTGACTGGTCCTTTCCTTTCCTTCTCATTCTTCTCTTTATTTTCAACTCATTTTCCAACATTCCTCCCTGCAAAATCCTGGGATTTCTTGAATAAGTATCATTTAGAATTCTCTCTTCCTGGAAGACAAGAAAAGAGACTACTGTCAAATGCTGTTTATAAGACTCCTACCAAAGCTCCAGCCATGAAGAGCTCATAAGAATCAATGCTGGGCAAGGGATACATTCATAATTCTTTTGAAATTTGTGTTCTGTAGAGAGAGAAATTTCTAGTTTTAGTTCAGTTAAAATGCAGTTAATGGCTTCATTTCCTTCCTTCCTTCAAGAAAAATGTATCAGGTACCAATTGTATGTCAGTCATGGTGTTGGGAGATGTTATAGAAGACACAGTCACTGCCCATAAAGATTTCTATGGCATAGTGAAGAAGGTGAGTAAGAAATACAATAATTGTACTATAGTCCTGAAAAGACTATGGGAGATGTGTATTCAATCAGTATGCTGTGAATAGTTAGGGAAGGTTTCCAGGAGCTGGAGACCCAATTCCTGGAGTACTAAGGATGAATAATAGTGAGGAGGTGTTGTGTGTGTGTACACTTACACACATGCCCACACATGCACCAACATATACTTTTCCCATAGCATCCTGAACTTCTTTAGAACCCTCCTTCCAGTTGTTCAGTGTTCCACTTTCTCATTAGGTTATGTTATATAATATTGGTGACATTGTTTCCAAGCAAACATTGGGCTCAGAGGTCTCCATACAAGTGTAGAGCAAACTGATAGATCTTGCTCTGTCCAGAAAAGGGTGATGAGACAGCAGTGAGATCACAAGGAGGGGAGCTACTGGGATTTTCAAACTTGAGGAATTGCCGGTGTTGCTTAGTTTTAGAAAAGTTCAAGTTATCACCAAAAGCCACTTTCTAAAGCTTATTACACGGCAGTAGAATTCTGTAGATAGAAGAATGATTCAGGCCAAGCTCTCCTTAGCATGTCCTTTCCTCTCTATGGTATCCCTAATTCTTCTTCTCCCTTTACCTGCTTTCTTCCCAATGTTCAGGAAAGAATCAGGAGGTTCAGTTCTTCTTTGTGTTATGTTTTATTGCTTACCCCTCACAGGGACACAAGCATTTCAGTAAATATGTCTTCATTCAAAAGTTTAAGTCTGGGGGCACCTGGGTGGCTCAGTAAGTTGAGGGTCTGACTCTTGATTTGGGCTCAGGTCATGATCTTAGGGTTGTGAGATCAAACCCTGCTTTGGGCTCTGTGCTGAGCATGGAGACTGCTTGAGATTCTCTCTCTCCCTCTCCCCTTCTCAGGCTCTCTCTCTCTCTCTCTCAAAAAAAAAAAAGAGTTTAAATCTATAATGGAATGTATTTGGAAATTAGGGGGTGGTTAGGAGGGAACCCTTCTGGTGTCTAAAGGTTCACCCTCATATGCAAACACCTCTTCTGCCCATCTTACCCATTTCTTGAAAGAATAATCTTGAGTCTTCATGAGGCTAAGGGATAAAGTAGAAACCTACACCATACACCTTCAACTGCAGGTCAGATTCCATTAAGGTGAATTCCAGTGGCTGCCCACATTCTTTAACTCTATTGGAATGTAGTTGTGTTTAGTGTTAGGCAAACTGGGTAAACTTAGCACTAGTTTAGAAATAGTTGAGGGGTGCCTGGGTGGCTCAGTTGGTTAAGTAACTGCCTTCAACTCAGGTCATGATCCTGGACTCCCAGGATGGAGTTCTGCATAGGGCTCCCAGATCCACGGGGAGTCTGCTTCTCCCTGTGACCCTCTCACCTCTCATGCTCTCTCTGTCTCTCTCTCAAATAAATAAATAAAAAACCTTAAAAAAAAAAAGAAATAGTTGATATAATGGGGCAGATGATCTCAAAAGCTTCCAACTCTAAAGTTCTGTAAATTCTGTGAATTCTATCCCTATTAACTTCTACTTGTGACCTGGGGATAAGATTAATAAAAGAAAATATGAAACTAAAGTTTGTCCTTTTTCAACTAATTTTCTATGATAATGTAATACATGATAATGTTATAAAGTCTACCATAAAATGAACATATAAAATGTGAACTGAATCTCCCTTGCCACCCCTGGTTTCTCTACCCAGAGTCAAATATCCTGTTGTAGATCTGCTCAGGTATTTTTCTATGCCTACACAGACTCTTAGTCTTTTTAAGATAAGAATTTTTCCATTACGTAGTATTGCTAGAAACAGACAAAATGTTTAATGTATTTAACTTATTATTCTTTCTACTGTTTCTTCTGTTAAAATTCATTTTCTTAAAATGATTTTCTTAAAAAACACATACATGTAAGAAGCATAGTATTCTTGGATCATTTACATAAATGGGAGAATTTTTGGAACATTTGATTTTTACTGGGAGTTGACTTCTCAAAACACACATTAACCTCAGATATATTTACACTCAATTAAAAGTGAGCAAAGCTATAAGTTTGCATTGCTAGTCTGCCTTCAGGAAGGCAGTTTGTATTCAGTTTGTATTAATCAATCCATATTACTTTATAAAATATATAGTTTCAAAAATTGTATCAGTGAGCTTGGTGTGCCTTCTTGAAACTATTTGACATATTGGTAACTTTCCTGACACGATGCTCTGTTGAAGGACCCACCCTAGCTCTACTCTGTGTGTTATCAATGACATATTAGATAACCTTGGGAAAACATTACAGCATAGTTAATAGCAATTATCAGATAAGATCTGTGTGGTTTTTGCTTTGTTGATTTCTAAAGAGAGGAATCCCAGGAAAGTGATTGTTTAGCTTCCTGAAATGGCTTCTAACAAGATTTTTTTAGCCTTATGGAAAGCCTAGACTCCAAGCTCTTTTTCTCTTTTTAAAAATTATTTTATGTGTTTTTGATGTGGTGTTCCAAGATTCATTGTTTACATATAACACCCAGTGCTCCACGCAATAAGTGCCCTCCTTAATACCCACCACCAGGCTCACCCATCTCCCCACCCCCCTCTAAAACCCTCAGTTTGAGTCCACAGTTTCTCCAAGCTCTTTATTGTTGCTAAATGCTAAACTCTGTACCTCAGCCAGGCCTCTTGCTGCCTCAGTTGATCCCATTAACCAGATAGTTGCTAGGTTTCCACTTCAACCTGAAATGACTCAGCCAGAGACCAGAATGGGGGCATTTTGAGATAAAAACCCCAACCCCTACATCGAGTTTTTATATCAGCAATAGGGTATGTCCCTGAAGATAGTGTGAAACAGCTTGTTCTAATGAACAGTGGTTTGTTGCTTTGCCTTTCAAAAACGCATATAGATGACAAGGGACAGAGTGGGTGCAATTGCGCCAATGCGCATGGGGCTGTCAGCTGGGGAGATGGGGGTTTTCCTGAACCTACACATCCTCTAGTTGGCTCCAGATGGATAGAAAATTCGGAACTTCTTTTTTCAGCATCAACAGGCAGACGATCAGCATTTGCTGAAACACGGGATGCAAGAGCAGGGCTTGAACATTATGTGAAGTGAAGAGAGCTGCCTCTGTTTTGTTCTAGGAAGATGCTGAGGGAAAGTTCCAGAAAAGATTAGACTTGTGTAGACACTGAGCAGCTAGAGCTGCATACCTTATGTAAATACCTCTCCAAGAGATACAAAAGGAGAAAAGATGTAGGGAAAGACAGTGGATTAAGGGAAGCCTAAAGAAAGGTAGTGAAATTTTTGTGGGGTGGGGAATAGTCCTTAAAATTTCAAGTGATTGAAAATTTAGCATATTGACATATGTCCGACCCAGGAAAGTTAGGGGCCAAGTCAACAGTCAGGGAAAACTCCAACAAAAGTAAAAGTGGAAAATTTGTCTACAGCTTAATTTTTGTTTAATAGACAAGGGAATTTGACCTAAGATGGCTTCCATAAGCATGCCATATTAATGAAACAATAGCGTGTTAAGAAGCAAAATGACAAAATGGAAAGGTCATGGAAAGAAATCTAGGTACTAAGCACAAGATAATTAAGTTGGTATATGCTGATTCTGAAGAAAATGTGGAATCATGGTAGGGTAGACTGTTCCATTGATGGTCTCCAGTAAAACACACCACACAGTATTCATGCCCTTGGGTAGTCTTCTTCCAAACTAACTCAGGGCTGGCCATCTGACTGGCTTTGGCCAATGGAATATCAGCAAGCAAAATGACATAGAAGCTTGATAAGCCCTTTATGTTGGAATTTATCCTTTTGGAATACTCCCTCTTGGAAGTATCGTTGTAAAGCTACTTGGGCTAGACTATGAAATGAAGAGAGTATGTGAAGAGAGAGACCATAGATGGTGAGATGCTACTTTACATATTACTGCCCCAAGCAAACCCCCAGCTGAATGCAGGTACTTGAGTGACCTCAGCTATATGACATAGAGCAAAAGAACATTCCACTTGCTATCAGCCAACCCACAGAGCTATGAAAATAATGAGTTGTCATTTTCAGACACTGAGTTTTGATGGTTTATTATGCAGCAATAGATATCTGAAACAAATAGTCATGTAAATGCCCTTATTTATCAAAGAGGAAGCTGAGACAGAAAACCACCAAGGGGTTTGCCCAAAGTCTTACAAGTAGTTAGTGAAAGAATGGGGACTAGAACTTAGATCTCTTGATAGCCAAACTGGTGCCTCCTCCTCCACATGACCCAAAACACCACTATTAATATCTAACCCTTAGAAAAGGATATCTGTATGACAGGCACTATGGAAAGCATTTCACATTCAGGTACTACTATTATCCCAATTTTATAAGCCAGGAAACCAAGCTTAGCCAAAGCTTAGAGAATATTTTGCCTGAAGTCACACAGCAGGTAAGTAATAGAGCTGTGTTTCTAATCCCACACTCTGACTTCACTAACTTGTCTGAAGCACCGTATTATAAGAATAATGAATTATAGGTTAAGTGCGAGTGAAATAAGCAGCTTAGACAACAACTGATTTAGTCCATATCTGTCTCATTTATCATTTAAGTTAAAAAAGAATTGATCTCCACTAACTACCATTTGGGGATTAAATCACCTGGCCCTTGATCCATTTCAGAAGGTATGCATAGATATGGTCTGTCCCTTTGGGGATTTGGAGGCCAACATTAATACCTTGTCACTATTTAAATGCTTGGCAAAATTCTCTTTTTCTGTAGGTTCCTATATAACTTAAACCCATGCCTTTTTTTTTCTTTTTGCAATAAGGTATCCATATGGTATTTTCTCCGTTACATTTGAATGATTGATATGTTATTTGGCAAGAACTGTTTGCTTCATAAGGAGCCTTAAAAATGCATATCTTTTATGTTTGAAAAAATGTTTTTGGCAACTGAAATAAATCATTTAAGTACCTCTTCTGTAAAGTCTTTCTTGGCAAATCCTGGTCATTAATGGCTCACGCCTTTATTCATTCTCTTTATTCAATATATATTAAAGCATTCTAGTGTGAATATACTAGACACAAAGGGCATACAGATTAACAAAAATGGAGCCCTACTTTAAGAAGTCCAGAATAATAGCAGTATAAGTTGATATGTCCTATAACAAAGGTATAGGTTAAGCCCTCTTCATCATTCGTTAAGCTAATTTTGCTTATGTGCTGACATCATGTCAGATAGAGAGCTAGGTGCCAAGTGAACTAATCAGACATAGCTCCCATCTTCAAGATTCCACAGTCCAACAGGGGAGGCAGTTCATAATTGGGTAAACACATTGAGAAAAATGATTGGAACAAAATGAGCAGGCTGCTGTCATACAATAACAGTCTGGGGACAGAGAGCTGGAGAGGGAGTATTTGCTAAGAGAGGAAGATCAGGGAAGATCTCTGACATGGTAACATTTAAACAGCCAGACATGCAAAGGAAGGGGAGGAGAGCAGATACATCACAGAGGCTACTGAAAGTGCAAAGGTACTGTGGTGGGGGCAGAGCTTGATACATACAAGGCATTAACAACAAGCTCATGTGACTGGATTATGGTGAGCTCAGGTACTGGGCAGGGCTAGAAGATGAGGAGAGCAAGTGCCAGATCATATAGGCCTTGAAAACCACGGTAAGAATTTAACTCTCAGTGGAATGAGCTGTTGAGAAGGGGATGGTATAATGCTGAGATCAAGGACTCTGGAGACATGCTGTCTAGGTTGATTTCTCATGCCAACAGTTTAGTGAATGTATTCTCTTGGGTAAGCAACTTAACCTTTCCATACCTCATCTTGCTCATCTGTAAAATGAGAAGAAGAAGAATATTTACTGTCATCAAGATATAACATATCAATAGATATAAAGGGCTTAGAAATGTACTTGACATTAAGCATTCAATCTGTGTTAGCAATTAAGCAGGAAGAGGCATGATCCAATTCACATTTTTTTAAAGATCATTCTTTCCACAGTGTGAAGTTGAAAAGAGGAGGCTGAGAGAGAAAGAGGAGTGACCGAGCTTTGCTATTTGTCTAAATTGAGGAATGTGGAGGATTGGACTCTTAACTGCTGTATTCTTGGGTTAGACCACATTGCCTTGCCAGCCATAAGAGGTCATTTGACAGCTAGCTGAAAGGAGATCTACTCAGCATGGTCAGAAATGGACCTCGGTTAAAATAGCATAAGCAAGACTCGATATCCATTAGGACAGTTGATGAAAACAGAAAGATCTCTGAGGTAGTAAATCATCCAGGTAGATAGAACTAGTATTGAGAATCAGAGTGATCCAGCATGAGACTGAGTTTCCCACGGACAAGCTGAGAATTTGGAAGAAACCAAGTTAGTTCAAGAATTTCTGAGTGTCTGTCTCATGTATGCCACAGTTGGACAGACAGTTGGCATAGTGGGGTATGGCATTCACCTGATGTACAGGAGAATCATCTTCCAGGTAGGTAACAGGAGTTTATCCCAAGGGCACTGACCTCTCAGGTGGGAAGTCCAGACAGAGGCTCAGTTATAAACAACCAGCAATGGCTATTTTACCCATGCTGAAGTGTGACTTTCTTAAGAGCTGGGAAATTATCTTATTCACATTTTAAAAAATTCTGGGTGTGGTGCATAAACAATGAATCTTGGAACACTGGAAAAAAATTAAATTAAAAAAATACTAGCTTTATTGAGATACAATTCATAAACCATAAAGTTCAATATTTTAAGGTATAAAATTCAGTGTTTTTTAAAAAAAGATTTTATTTATTTATTTGACAGAGAGAGAGACAGCGAGGAGGGAACACAAGCAGGGGGAGTGGGAGAGGGAGAAGTGGACTTCCTGCTGAGCAGGGAGCCCCAATGCGGGGCTTGATCCCAGGATCCTGGGATTACAACCTGAGCTGAAGGCAGATGCTTAATGACTGAGCCACCCAGTCACCTCTAAAATTCAGTATTTTTTATGATTGTATGAAATCATACGATGTGTGCCATTTTGCATCTGGATCTTTCACCTAGCATAACGTTTTCAAGATTCATTCTTGTTCTAGCATGCATCAATATTTTATTCCTTTCTATGGCCAAATAAAATTACATTGTACGTTTAGGCCACATATTCTTCATTCATTCTTTAGTTTATGGTTATTCAGGTTTTTTCCATTTTGGACTATGAATAATGCTGCTATAATACGCATGTACAAGTTTTTGTGAGGACATATGCTTTCTCTTCTCTTGAGGATATACCTCAGGGTAGAATCTCTTGGTCATCTGGTAACTACATATTTAATTATTTAATTATTTAAAGAACATCTGAACTATTTTCCCAAGTGCCTGTGCCATTTTATATTCCCTCTATTAGTGTATAAAAGTTCTAATTTCTCCACATCCTTGTTAGCACTTATTCTTTTTTTTAAACTTTTCATTTTCTTTTTAAAGATTTTATTTATTTATTTGACAGAAAGAGAGAGATCATAAGTAGGCAGAGAGGCAGGCATGGGGGTGGGGGTGAGGAAGCAGGCTCCCTGCCAAGCAGAAAGTCCTATGTGGGGCTCAATCCCAGGACCTGAAGATTATGACCTGATCAAAGGCAGAGGCTTAACCCTCTGAGCCACCCAGGCACCCTCAACACTTATTCTTGTCCATCTTTTTGTATTATAGCAACCCTAATGAGTGTGAAGTAGTATCTCACTCTGTGCTGTTTTTTGTTTTTGTTTTTTTTCCAAAAAGTCTTCACATCACTTCATTCAAACTTTATCCAAAAATGTAGAAATATTAAAAATGTGTAGTCCTGACCTTCGATCTCGTAAGCAAGTGGGGAAAGCCGGTCAGGTTAGAAATTCAGAGTTCCTCCCAGTCCAAGAAGGCTAGGGCCTACACCACTGGTTCTTGGCAGGCAGGATGGGACACAGCTCAGCTTCCTCCTCCTCACTCCGTTCTTCACCGTCTTCTTCCCCAGAAATGTCATTGCTTATAACAACACTTGTGCTAGCCTCTGATTTGCACAGGGCCAGAACCTGACTGCAGAAACAGTGTTACAGGTGGCTGGAGTTGTAAATCATCCAAACTGAGCATGAGTTGGCAGGACAACTTGAGGTTGGTCACAGGGACTCTCAGTCTACTGGTGGTCATGGTTTTTGGCCATGACTTCTATCATTCTTTGCGTCACATTATGCTCCTCTTTGGCCCCCTCAGTGAGGCAGAGCATGGTCAAAGTCAGCAAGTGTTCCATATCACCCTCTTTGTCTACCTTGAAGGTGAAAGAATGGGTGTGGCTGGACACTTCACAGCTGAAGGAAAAACTATCCACAATTACTAGAGCGGGGACTTGCAGACCGCCCTCCACCAGCTCTCCTGATTCAAGAATGCTAAGGCAGCAGCTGTGCCAGTGGCCATGCTACAGTCTCACTGTGGTTTCGATTTATAGTTCCCTGATGACTAATGATGGTAAGCATGTGCTTGTTGGCCATTTGTATATCTTCTTTGGAGAAATGTCTATTCAATTCTTTGCATCTGTTTTAATTCATTTAATTGGTTTTGTGTGTTAAATCGTAAGTGTTCTTTATTTACTCTGGGCACAAGTCCCTATCAGATATATTATTTGCAAATATTTTTTCCCCTTATGTGAGTTGTATTTTCATTTTCTTAATAGCATCTGTTGAAGCATAAAAGTTGTTAGTTTTGATGAAGTCTAATTATTTTTTCTTTAATTACTTATGCTTTTGGTGTGATATCTAAGAAGACTTTGCCTTACTCAAGGTTTTTTTTTTCCCCCCTCCAAAGATTTTATTTATTTATTTGACAGACAGAGATCACAAGTAGGCAGAGAAGTAGACAGAGAGAGAGGAGGAAGCAGGCTCCCGACTGAGCAGAGAACCAGATGTGGGGCTCTATCCCAGGACACTGGGGTCATGATCCGAGCCTAAGGTAGAGGCTTTAATCCACTGAGCCACCCAGGTGCCCCTCAAGGTTTTACTCCTTTGTTTTCTTCCAAGAGTTTTATAGCTTTTGCTCTTACATTGAGGCCTATAATCCCTTTTGAATAGGTCTGTCTTTTTTTTTTTTTTTTTTTTTTGCATGTGAATGTTTAGTTGACTCAGCACCATTTGTTGAAAAGACTATTCTGTCTCTCATTAAATTGTCTTGGCACTCTTGTCAAAAATCAATTAACCATGAGATCATACTCATCTGTGATTTCTAATATATAACTTATAGCCCTGAACTTCGCAGTTTCCTAGTTTGAATTCCGACTTCCATCATATTTAACCTGACTTGTTCTTTTAAGTCTGCCACTAGCGTACTATGCTGATCCTTTATGCCACCAAGCTCTGGGACTCCCCACGTTTACTCCTCTCCATCCCCAAAGTTTTATGTCTCTCTCTGGTATGTATGTGGACAAAAGGAGCAGAGTTGGATGAACTCTGGTGGTGTAATAAGGTTTAAATATGGTTTTCAAGTATAGTAAATGGGTAGAGGGCTAAGCAGGAAATAGTTATAGAATTAGAATAAAGATATGTACACCATGAATGATAATCATTGGAGAATTCACCAACACATGTTTAATAATTGTGGTGGTACTGTATTTGCTGAGAGATGAGATTATTACTCTGAGTCCAATAACTTGGAACAAAGAGAGGCCCAAAGGGGCTATACCACCAGGGACTGCTGAGAAGGGCAGGTGCAGAAATGGAGCCCCAAGTCTGGGTGGACTCTTAATCTTATTTTCATAGAATGTACAGTATATGGATGCAAAGACAAAACAACTCAAGAAAGCAATTATGTGAGGGGCATCAAGGAACATGACTATCAGTATATGTCCTAGTGAGGCATTAACTAGGGACTGCAGGAAATGAGAAAGCTGACCTCAGTAGTCCCAACTATTTTATTCACCATTGTTGTTATTTTCAGCATGTACTGTTTGCAGTATGTAATGATGGGAGAATGGTTAGCTTTTGCCATACACATACAGCTTTTGCCATATATGTGTGTTCCTGTTATTATTGTTTCTTTTACCCACTGAAGTCTTGCTATCTCACAAATAATGGCTAGAAAAAATAGAAGATCAACAACATGGAAGATATGAACAACACTATAAGTCAGCTAGAAAAAGCATCTTTAGATCACTCCATGCAATGACAGTAGAATGCCCATTCTTTTGAAGTGCACACAGAACTCTCTCCAAGATAGACCATATGCAGGGTCATATAAAAACTCAAATTTACAATGATTGAAGTCTAAAAAGTATGATCTCACCACAAAGAAATTAAATTAGAAACCAACAACAAAAATAATTTGTGAAACTCACAAATGTGTGGAAATGAAGTAACACACTTTTAAATAACAAATGGATCAAAGAAGAAATCACAAAGTCCTTACTTTGAGATGAAAGAAAGTGAAGACACAATATACCAAAACTTATGGGATGCAGTGAAGGACTTATTAAAGAGAAATTTATAGCTCTGAATACCTATATAAAAAGATCTCAGATCAGTAACTTAACCTTCCACCTTAAGGAACTAGAAAAAAAAAAAAGGAAAATTAAACCTGAAGAAAGCAGAAGCAAGGAAATAATAAAGATTAGAGACAACATTAACGAAATAGAAAGTACAAAACCAATAAAGAAAATGAACAAGACCACAAATTGGTTGTTAAAAGAGATCAACAAAATGGACAAGCTTTTAACCAGACTGAGCAAGGGAAAAAGAGAGAAGACTCAAATTACTAAACCAGGTATGAAAGAGAGAATGCTACTTCCAATCATTCAGAAATAAAAAAGATTATGAACAAATATTATGAACAACTGTATGCCAACACGTTAGACAGCATAGATGAAATGGAAAAATTCCTAGAAAGACACAAATTATCAACACTGATTCAAGAAGAAGTTGAAAAATTTGAGTAGAGGTGTCACAAGTAAAGAGATTGAATTAGTAGTTTTAAAATTGTACACAAAGAAAAACCTGTTCCCAGATAAACTTACTATTGTATTTTACCAAACATTTAAAGAAGAGTTAATACTATTTCTTCACGAACTCTTCCAAAAAGTAGAAGGCAAGGGAACATTATCCAACTTATTTTATCAGGCTAATATTAACCCAATACCAAAGCCAAGGATATGACAATAAAATTAACAGGTCACTATCCCTTATGAATATAGGCACAAAAATTCTTAACAAATTTCCAGCAAACTGGACCCAGCAATATATAAAAAGGATTAGATACCATGATCAAGTGGGTCTTGTCCCAGAAGCACAAGGTTGCTTTAACATCAGTCAATGTAATATAACATACTGATCGAATAATGGACAAAGCCACATGAACATTTCAATAAATGCAGAAAAAGTATTGGATAATATACACCTCTTCATAATAACAAGTCCCAACAAACTATAAGTAGAAGGGAACTTCCTCTTTCTCATAAAGGGCATCCTTAAAAATTCACAGGTAACATCATACTTAATTAATACCGAATGCTTTCTCCCTAAGATCAGAAACAAAACAATGGTATCCACTCTTCCTACTTCCTTTCAACTTTGTACTTGAGGGGCTAGTCACAGCAATTAGATAAGAAAAAAAGAAATAAAGGGCATCTGGATCAGAAAGGAGGAAGTAAAACCATTTTGATTTTTACATGAACCAATCTTGAATATATAAAATCTTAAGGAATGTATACACAAAAATCTATTAGAATAAAGAAGTTCAGTAAGGTTGCCAGGTACAATTTATACATAAATTAATTATATTTTCATATGTTAACAATGAACCAAAAGAATATAAAAAATAATTAAATACTTAGGAATAAATTTAACAAAAAAGTGTGAAGTTTACACTCTGAAAGCTGTAAAATTCTGTTGAAAGGAAGGAAAGAAAATGTAAATAAATGGAAAGTCATCCTGTGTTTATAATTCAAAAAGATAAATATTGTTATATGAAGATACTCCCCAAGTTGATCTATTGATTTAATGCAATCCCCATGAAAATCCAAAGTGTTTTCTTTACAGAAATTTGTAAGTAAAATTCATTTGGAAATTCAAGGTCCTCATAATAGTCTAATCAATATTAAAAAATAACAAAGTTGAAGGCATCATTCTTTCTGAGTTCAAAGCTTACCACAAAGATACAGGAATCAAAAGTGTAATATTGGCATGAAGATAGACACAGAGATCAATGGCATAGAGTTGGAGTCCATAAATAAAGCCTCGCATTTATAGTCAATTGATTTTCAAGAAAGGTACCAAGTTAATTCCATAGGGAAAGAACAGTCTTCAACAAATGGGGCCGAAACAACTGGATATTCATGTGATAAATAAAAAAGATATTAGACTACTACCTCACACTGTATACAAAAAATTAATTCAAAATGTATAATTAATTTAAATATAAGAACTAAAACTATAGAACACTTAGATGAAATATAGAAGTAACTCTTCATGACATTGGGTTCAGCAAAGTCTTCTTAGATATGATACCAAAAGCATGAGAACATCAGCAACAACAATGGATTAATTAGATGTCTTCAAAAGGAAAAATTTTGTGCTTCAAAGAACACAAGCAAAAAAAGGGAAAAGATAATTCACTGAATTGGAGAAAACATTTGCAATCATATATCTAATGAGGGACTTGCACCCAGAATATATAAAGAATTGTTATAATTCAATAATAAAAAGATAACCCAGTTTTTTTAAATGTGCACCAGGAAGATAGTTCTGATATTTCTTTTTTTTTTTTTTTAAGATTTTATTTATTTGACAGAGACACAGCAAGACAGGGAACACAAGCTGGGAGAGTGGGAGAGGGAGAAGCAGGCTCCCCACTGAGCAGGGAGTTCTACATAGGACTCAATCCCATGACCTGAGCCGAAGGCAGACACTTAATGACTGAGCCACCCAGTTCTGATATTTCTGATACACATTTCTCCAAGAAGATATTTCATGCACAAGGATCTGAATACACATTTCTCCAAGAATGGCCAATCAACATATGAAAAAGGCTTACATCATTTGACTTCAGGGAAATGCAAGTCAAAAGCACAGTGAGATACCAATTCACATCCACTGGGATGGCCATAATTAAATAGATGGACAAGAAGAAGTGTTGGTGAAGATGTGGAGAAAGTGGAACCGTCATGTACTGTTGGTGGGAATGTAAACTGTTTCAACTGCTTTGGAAAATATCTTACAGTTTCTCAAAAGGTTAAACATAGAGCTACCATAGGACCTGGCAATTCCACTCCACTTTATGCATTTATTTTCTTTAATAAATATAAAGAATATCAGATCAATAAGTACTTTATAAATATTGTCATTTTCTATGACAATCTGTTAAGGTGGATACTATCATTATCCTTATATCACATATGAGAAAATTGAGATCCAATCTTAAATAACTTGCCTGAAGTCACACAACTGGTAAGTCATGAGGCTAGATTTGAACCAAGGTATCTGACTCCAGAATCCATACTTTTAACCATAAACTTCATTGTTTCCATATAAAAATAAATATTTGAAATATTTGTGTAATATAAAAGTCCCTTTATACAAGACACAGTCTTCTTGACAGACTTCTTGAAAGATTGTCCCTTCCACATAATAATAAACCACTGCTAAAAAGCTATTTAATTTTATCTAAGAGAAAAACAAAGCTAACATTAATATAGTGTTACTATGTGTCAGATGCTTAAAATTTTGTTCAAATTGTTACATAAACACTTCCAGGTAGATTCTGTTATTGTCCCCATTTTGTAGAGGTCCAGAGGACTTGAGCAATTTACCCAAGATCACGCAGTTAGTAAATGTCAGACCTGGGATATAAACACAGTGTCCATGTTTTTAACCACTATGAAGTATGTCTCTTGATAAAATATGTTGGGCTTAGAGGAGTACCAATAATTTATACTATTCTTTCCCATCTGAGCTTATAGGACTCAAAGGATGAGATAAAATTATCAGTTTTGTTATTGCTAAAGCTGTTTGGAGAATGAAGCTTAGGTGGGTTATCTGCTTGTGGTAGGCCTCTCCCATGGAAACTCAAAGCTCTCTATTCTCTATAGGCAGATACCCAGGGCCGTGGGGGTGGGGAGGAAGGAAGGAGGTACAGAGTTGCACCTGCCCAGTTTTTTCTCCCAATCTCACCCAATAGGTAACTCTGAGTACAGGCTGGACGGAACCAGGAGAGTGACCATAGGTAATCAGCAAAGATGGGAAATAAGTGTCCTACCTCCAGCTAAACTGTAGACAAGTTGTTCATATGTAAACTAAAAATGTCCTTTAAAAAAAGTAAGGCATGGCATTTGGGAAGATTTCTTTACTTAGAATTGAAACAATACAGTGAAAGGAACCCCGGTTTAGGCATTAGGAGACCTGGTAGCCCAACCTAGCTCTGCCTCTGTGACCATGGGCATTACATTTCATTCCTCTGAGCCAGTAATTAATTACTTCATCCAAAATTCTGCTAATAAAATATACTTCATGAGAACAGTTTAAAAACAAAACAAAGCAGGGGCACATGGGTGGCTCAGTCAGTTAGGCATCTGACTCTTGATTTCAGCTCAGACCATGATCTCAGGGTCGTGAGATCGAACCCCCCATCCAGCTTCCTGCTGGGCAGAAAGTCCGCTTGGGATTCTCTCTCTTCCTCTCCCTCTGCCCCACCCCTCACCACCTGCATATACACTCTCTCAAATAAATCTTTAAAAAGAAAACCTAAATCCAACCCAAAACAAAATGAAACTCTTCATTTCCAAAAAAATTAAGAAAATTCTTTCTTAAGTGATTTCCTTCCTCTGGATTTATTTTTCTAAGCTTACCAACCTATGCCATTAATTTCTATTATCATTTATATTAAATGGAATTCATGGGGTCCTAGGTGTTTTTTCCTTCCTACTCCACTTCTTTTCTTATGCCCTGTTATTCTTCTTCCCATGCTTTCTGCTCGAAGAAACGGTTCATGTTGTCTCTTAGGTTTACTTCATATTTATATATTATAACCTCTTTCAATCTATACATTCTCCAATAAAGTAACAAAAGGAGGAGGAAGGAAAGAGGGAAGGAGAAAGGGAAGAAAGGAAGGAGGGATGGAAAGAGGGAAGGAAGGAAGGGAAAAAGGAAAAAAAATAAAGATACTTTGCATTCCTTTTTAAAAATGCTTTTTTTCATTTTATAAATATAAAGTAAATTGCACTCATCATTTGTATATATTTATTTATTTGTCTATTTATGCAAAGCCTCTTCCTGTCATCTAAACTATAAACTTCATGAGGGCAAAAATTTCAATGGTTTGTTCGATTTTGCATGCCTATAACTTGGTGTTGAGCATGAAAGTGAGTAGTTTAAAAATGTTCAATAATCATTTTAGAGAAACCCAAACTGTATGGATTTTTCACTATAAAAAAGTGATGATCTTGGGGTGCCTGAGTGGCTCTGTTACTTAAGCCACCAACTCTTGGTTTCAGCTCAGGTCATGATCTCATGGGTCATGGGATTGAGCCCCACATTCGGCTCTGCCCTCAGTGGGGAGCCTGCTCAAGATTCTTTCCCTATGTCCCTCCCCCTACTTGTCCTCTCTCTCTCTGTCAAATAAATGAATAGATCTTTAAAAAAAGACTTTGGGAATTAAAAAAAAAAAGTGATGGTCTCATCAATTGTGAGAATATGACAATTTTTCTCACATTTTTTTCTAGGTGAGCATGCAACCTTTTCCCTCTGGCCCTAATGTAGCAAGTTGATTTAGTAAAATAAACAACCAACTCAACCAAAAAAAACAAAACCATTGTTTTAAATGTATTGATTATTAAATTGATTGATCAGCACAGCAACTCAGTTCATCAATAGTGCCATGGAACACAGAAGAGGGCTTAATAAAAATGTTTTATCCAAGCCCAGCAACACAACTAGGTCTAGTTACACATGGCCTGTGAATCTGTCTATTCAGGGGCATCCACAGACATTTGAAATAGAAGGAGCAATTTGGATCATCTTAACCTGGCAAAGATGAAGAAGATGCATCTTTTTGGTGTCCAGTTTTTCAAACCTTACAGTTTATTCCTCAGAGATAGTCAGCATTTGTTATACTTGAGAAAACTATGAAAGGTAATAAAAAAACTAAACACTCTCATTGCCTCTTTTTTTCTCTCCATATATGTGTAAACGTCCCAAGAAGCTCTTGTATTGAAAAGGCTTGATAAGCATTTTGGCAATTAACAATAGGTAAGGGAACTTATTTTCCCCCTAATTTTTGCTGGGGGCAAATATCCGTAGTTCCCTCTGGAACTTACCCACTGGAAGTTCCCTAAAACTGGCAGTTGCTATGGGCTGGGATTTTCAGTCCTGGCAGTATTTCCACATTTATTCTACTAATAGGGCTGTTATTTTTTTGTTCTTGATGTTTGGGAGAGAGGTTAAGTCTCTAACTAACAAAGACATTTTTTTCTCCCAAACTTCGAGCAGATTCTTTGCATCGTTTCTTCCCTTGCTGGTCCTTCTTGAAGTGTAAGCAATGCCTTACATAATGGTGCAAACATTTGGTCAAAGCTAAGGAACCATTAGTTAAAGCTACATTTCCATACCTGTGATAATATCATAGCAAACCGATGCATCTCAAAACTTCTGTAGGCATCAATAAGCCCCTTTTCCATTTTTTCACCAACAGGGAGGAAAATGGATATGTGAGGAGGTGATAACAACTATGGTGGAAAGAAGAGGCAGAATGTGTGTGTGTGTGTGTGTGTGTGTGTGTGTGTGTACATGCTTCTGTAGTTGGGTAGTAGGTGCTCAATAGGTATCTGTTATTTTTCTTCTTATTCCTACCATCCTTATTATTGTTTTATTAGTCGCCTGTGAAACAATGTCTTCTTTCTAAAAAAATACAGTAAAGCTGAAAGCCTTGGATCACGCAAGTCAAGGGTAATATTGGCCATAGGCTACAGTGATTGATAGATTGACTCCTTAATCCACCTCTTTTTTCTATGTCAGTAACTAAGTATCTGCCAATATAATGGAGAAAATATGCAAGCAAATATGGTAAGTATTCCTCATGACAGCTGAGGACATCTGGGCCCTCCATCAAAATTCGACCTCAAACTCTTGGAGTTTGACCTGAAAACAGAAAAATGCAAAGTTTAGATTAGATGAATAATTGTATACTTGTTTCTAAAAAGTTCCAGGCTTAACAAACAAATGTTGCAAATATAGTCTAATCACCAGATTCTGCTTTATTTGTTCCTCATACAAGAGAAAGATGCTTTAAGCAATAGCTTTTTAAAATCTTTTCTCATCAAAAAAGAAAGCCCAGAAATGGCTTATTTATTAGCTTTCAGTCTACAGTGAAATCACAACTGAGGGAAGGAGAAAAGGCTAACTTTCTCTTCCATTAAAATGAGATACAAAATAGTTAAATGATGAATACTAAACTTACTTATTTTTTAATTTTTATAACTGATTCATGCTAGTTCATTCCTCTAATTAAGTGAAATAATGTTATTTTTCAGTCATAATATAAATAGCTAAAGAAAATAAGTAATTCATCTTTCCATGATCAGCTGTTACCAGATTAGAATGGGTTTAAAAATATGTGTATTAACACTTGAATAATAACAATAACAACAATAATAATAATAAATATAATCTCTTCTACAGTGTTAATTATAATGGAGGCCAAACTGAATTTCACATATTCTAGTCCTGCACATTGCACACAGCAGCTATGCTGATTCTTTTAAAATTTATTGTAATAAAATTCCATCCTCAAGTTAGATGATCTTGCCCTGCATTTCATGAGTGCTCTGCTCCTGGGTATGGAAAGAAGTATGCTGTTAAATATGGAAGTCCAGAATTGAGACAAAAATTATATTCTCAAATTTCCATTTATTTTGAGAGCTTTGATTGGGAGCTGGGCTATAACAGATTACAACAAAATGTTTTCACTTAACTGTCTTCTTTCATTTATTTTTTAAAGAGGCATTACCCCAAATACATTGAGATTAAACAACGTATGTTGAAATCATACATGGGTCAAAGAAACCTCAAAAAAATTTTAAAATATTTTGAATTAAATAAAAATGAAAACACAATTTATCAAAATTTGTGGGATTTGGCAAAAGCAGTGCTTCTTTTTTAATGTATGTATTTAATATATGCATATATTTAAAAGATCTAAAATCAGTAATCTAAATGTCCACCTTAGGAAGCTAGAGAAAGGAGAGCAAATTTAATCCAAAGTAAGCAGATGAACAGAAATAATAAAAATTAGTCAGGAATTAATGAAAATGAAAATAAGAAATCAATAGAAAAAAATCAATGATATCCAAAGTTCCTTCTTTGAAAAGGTATATAAAATTGGTAAGCCTCTAGCCAGAACAACTGAGAAAAAAGAGGACAGAAATTATTAATGTCAGAAATGGAAGTGCAGACATCACTACAGAGTCTATGGACATAATAAAGATAATAAAGAAATGTTCTGAATAACTCTATGCCCTCAACTGTGATAACCCAGAGGACACCTACCAATTTGTATTTCAAATTGTACTTAAAAGATACAATTTGCCAAAACTCTCACAAGAAGAAATAAATACTCTGAATAGACCTAAAGAAATTAAAGAAATTGAATCAATAATTAATAATCTCCAAATCAGAAAAACACTAAGCCTAGATGGATTCACTGGTGAACTTTACCAAACATTTAAGGAAGAAATAATACCAATTCTCCATAATTTCTTTCAGAAAATATAAGCAAAAGGATATATCCTAACTCATTCTAAGAGACCAACATTGCCCTAAAACCAAAACCAGATAAAGACATTATAAGAAAACTACAGACCAATATCTCTCATGAACATGGATGCAAAAATCCTCAATAAAATATTAACAAATTAAATCCAACAATGTATAAAAAGAATTCCACACCAGGACCAAGTGGAATTTATGCCAGGTATGTAAAGTTGGTTAAACACTCAAAAATTAATTAATGTAATCCATCACTTGAATAGATGCAGAAAAAAATATTTGACAAAATTCAAGATCCAGGGGTGCCTGGGTGGCTCAGTGGGTTGAGCCGCTGCCTTCAGCTCAGGTCATGATCTCAGGGTCCTGGGATTGAGCCCCGCATCGGGCTCTCTGCTCAGCGAGGAGCCTGCTTTCCTCTCTCTCTCTGCCTGCCTCTCCATCTACTTGTGATTTCTCTCTGTCAAATAAATACATAAAATCTTAAAAAAAAAATTCAAGATCCATTCATGATAAAAACTCATAGTAAACTATGAATAGAGGGTAACTTTCTCAACTTGATAAGAATATCTACAAAAATCCTGCAGCTAATGTCATACTCAATGGGAGAAACTAGAAGCATTCCCACTAGGATCAGGTACAAAGCAAGAACGTCCACTCACACCAGTCCTTTCCAATATTATACTGGAATTTCTACTTAATGCAATAACACAAGAAAGGGAAATAAAAGGCATATAGATTGGGAAGGGAAAATAAAACTATCTTTGTTCACAGATGTCATGATTGTCTATGTAGAAAATCCTAAAGAATCAACCAAAAACTCTTGGAACTAATAAATGATAATAACAATGTTGCAGGATACAAAATTAATTTACAAAAGCCACTTTCATGATACCAACAATGAACAAATGAAATTTGAAATTAAAAACAATAGCATTTATATATTAGCACCCCCAAAATGAAATACCTAGTTATAAATCTAACAAAACATATGTAAGATCTATATGATGAAAATCACAGAACTTTGATAAATGAAATGAAAAAACTAAATGAATGAAGAGATATTTTGTACTCATGGATAGGAAGACAATATATTATCAAGATGTCAGTTCTTCCCAACTTGATCTATTCAGTCAATACAGTCCCAATAAAAATCGCAGCAAGTTATTTTGCGGCTATCAACAAATTGATTCTAAAGTTTATACGGAAGGGCTCTTCGGTGGCTCAGATGTTGGGCATCAGGCTTTGGCTCGGGTCATGATCCCAGCATCGTGGGATCAAGCCCCATATTGGGCTCTTCGCTTGGCAGGGAACCTACTTCTCACTCTCCAGCTCCCCTGTGCTTGTGTTCTCTCTCTTGCTATCTCTCTCTGTCGTAAAAAAATAAATAAAGTTTATATGGAGAAGCAAAAGACCTAAAACATCTAACTCAATATTGAAGAACAAAGTTGGAGAACTTCCATTACCCAACTTCAAAACTTACTATAGAACTGCAGAAATCAAGACAGTGTGGTATTGGCAAGAGAATATACAAATAGATCTATGGAACAGAATAGAGAGCCTAGGAATAGGTACATACAAATTGGGTCAACTGATATTTGACAGAGGAACAGAGGCAATACAATGGAATGAAGATAGTCTTCAACAAGTGGTTCTAGAATTGCACATCCACATGTAAAACAATGAATCTAGACATAGCCCTTATATTGTTCTCAACAATTAACTCAAAATGCATTATAGACTTAAATGTAAAATGCAAAACTATAAAACTCCTAGAAGAGGAAACATAAGAGAAAACCCAGATTACTTTGGGTATGTTGATGACTTTTTAGATATAACACCAAAGATAGGATCTCTGAAAGAAATTGTTGATAAGCTAAACTTTATTAAAAAAAATGCTGGGGCACCTAGGTGGCTCAGTCAGTTAAGCCTCTGACTCTTTGTTTCAGCTCAGGTTCTGATCTCAGAGTAGTGAGAACAAGCCCTGCATTGGGTTCCTTGCTCAGCAAGGTGTCTGTTTAAGATTCTCTCCCTCCCTCTCCCCCTGCCTCCCCATCTCAAATCAATCAATAAATTAATCTTTTGGAAAATAAGCTAAAGTTTATTAAAATTAGAAATTTCTGAGGGACATCACCAAGATGTTGACATAGGTTGTTCCTGACTTCCTTCTCTGTCACAAGAAGGAGAGTTAACAAGTTTTCAAGAACAAGACACCACTGAGGGAATTATAGTACATGGTGGTGGGGTTGAAGCACATGCCTGCATCACAGGAACCAAGACAGACTGTGTTAGAAGGGTAAAATGAGTGGCTGTATATTGACCACATTTCCCCTCCTTCAGAGCACCATGCAGAGAGGTCCCTCCTAAGCCTCCAGTTTCTGAAGGAAGAGAGAACACAGGGGGACAACCAGTCCCTACCCCCAGCCCTGTGGGTTCTTAGCAATAGCTGCTATTCTGATCTTGTAACATAGGGATTTCATGGAAATGTATGGGGCTCAACTGCTGGGCATCTGACTGTGACAGAGAAAGGGGAAGTGGATTAAAACAATCAGCACATGGATCTTGGCAGACCAAGTTCATATCTGCAGTGCCCAAAGTAGTAAGCCTAACCTAGTGGCATTGCTCTTCTGCAGAACCTAGTCAGAGACACATTCTGACAAGGAACTTCATAGGATGAGATCTGCCAGATTTGGATCCTCAAATGAAGAGTTTTGCCCACACCCAAGTGAGAAGCTTAGTCACAGTCCCACCCTCTGTGGAGAGGGTCTTCTGGTTCTTCTGACCAGAAGAGCTAGTGATAACTCCTGGAAGCGGTGCAATCCAGAATCACTCAAGCCAAGAAGTGGGCAGGAAGAGCTGATAGTTTGTAGAAGAAAGCCAGGGGCCTTGTTCAATCAGGAAACTTGGCGTATTGGTCAGCTTGAGTTGAGACGACAAACATAAAGCTTTACCAGCCTTAGAATGACTTCTCCCACTGCACCTGGGCAGGGAATCTAATTTATAGCCTTCTTCATCACTGAATAGAGCCTTCAGCCTGTCTGACCAGGGAACCTAACCAGAGCATATGGGAAGCTTCATAATCCATTCAACAGGCTTATATACAGTAACACTTAAACAGAGAGCACAGCCAGTGGCTTCCACTACCTGCAGAGAAAAACTGGTGGCCTCACCTGACCGAAGTAATATAGTGAGGCCAGTAGCTCTGGCCTAATTTGGGTCCCCAAACAATAAACTGTATAGGCCCTGAGTCTTATCCTACTGTGCTGCCAGTACAGGGAAGCTAATTCATAACCACATTATTGAATATAGTACCCAGTCCCAATCATCTAGTCAGCTTTACTGGAGAATCTAGGCAACTGTGACGCTAATACTACATCTTCACTTAGTTACAGAACCAAGTCAGGAGTCCTATCTAACTGTTCTCAGTCAGTGGAACACCCATTTCTGTCCTCAGAGCTCAAATACTTGTCTTGCTCACAGATAGGCCATAATAGCAGTCCCAAGGACATTACCAGAAGACACACCCAGATACCCAAACTGAGCTAACTGGTGAACTGTCTCTGCTAAAGGAAACCTTTAAAGTCTGGAAGAGGATCCTAATTATTCAAGTGTACAGGTATCAATGTAAGGAATAAAGGATCATGAAAAACCAATTAAATATGAAACCACCAAAGGAAACTAATAAAGCTCCAATGATTGATCTTAAAGAAATGGAGATCTATGGACTCTCAGAGAATTCAGATTAATTCTCTTAAGGAAGTTTAGTGAACTAAAAGAAAAAACAAACATAGCTAAACAAAATTAGGAAAATGATGCATGAAAAAGATGAGAAGTTCAACAAAGAAATAAATAGCAAACCATCAAAAAAAACCACAGAAAAGTTTAAAAATGTAATAACTGAACTGAAAAATTCAATAGAGAGTTTTAGAAGTAGAGTTGATTATGTAAAAGAGTCAGCAACCTGGGAGATACGACAGTGGAAATTACACAGAGGAGCAAAAAGAAAAAAGAATGAAAATAGCCTATGGGAATTATGGATCAATATGAAAAGAAAGAATATTTGTATTATGGGAATTCCAGAAAGAGAAGAGAAAAAGGAAGGGACATAAGGTAGTATATTTAAAGCAATAATGACTGGAAACAAGTTGATTCTCTAGAGGAAAAAATGGATATCCAGATCCATGAAGCCTAAAGGACCCAAAATAGGTTGAACCTGAATTTAAGGGGTGCACCAGGATACATTACAATTAAATTCAAAAGTCAAACACAAAGAAAGAATTTTAAGAACAGCAAGAAAAAGAAAAGTTACATACAAGAGAACCCCCATGAGGCAGATTTATTAACAGAAACCCTTCAGGCCAGGAGAGAATGCAATGACATATTCAAAATATTCAAAGAAAATAACTGTCAAGCAAGAATCCTATACCTGGTGAAGATGTCCTTCAAAAACAAAGAAAAGATAAAGACTTTCTCAAATAAACAAAAGCTAAAAGAGTTCATTACCACCAGACCTGCCTTATAAGGAACAATAAAGGCAGTTCTTTGAATAGAAGTAAAAAAAAATGTTAATTAACACCATAAGAACATCAAAAGGTAGGGCTAATCTCACTGGTACTGGTAGTTACACAGTTATAGATTTTGCAATACAGTCATAGTGGTACATAATTCAACTTGCAACTCTAGTTTAAAAGTTAAAAAAAATGAATGTAGTAAAAATTACCATAACTATAATAATCTATCATTAGTTACACAATACAGAAAAGATGTAAATTGCAACTGCAATAACCAAAATATGAGAAGTAAAAGAGTAAAGTTTATGAATTTTTTGAGTTGTTATCAGTTTAATAGCATGTTATAAGTTTAAGATATTTTGTTAGCTTCATTGTAAACACAAGGTAAAATCCTGTAGTAATTACAAAAAAGTACAATAAAAACCACAGTAAACACAACAAAAGAATACAATAAAGCATACTGATACCAAAGGACATCAAAACAAAAAAGAGACACTAGGATAAGAAACAAGGAACAACAGATCTACAAAACAACCAGAAAACAATGAACAACATGGCAATAGTTAAGTCCTTATTTATCAATAATTACTTTAAAAGTAAATGAATTAAATTCTCCAATTAAAAGACAGAATGGCTAACTGAATAAAAAAGCAAGATTCAATAATACCCTGCTTGCAAGAGACCTACTTTAGCATTAAAGTTATACATAGACTGACAGTGAAAGGATGGAAAAAGACATTTCAAGCAAATGACAACAACCGCCTACCCCCCAAAAGCAGAAGTAGCTATACTTCTATCAGACAAAATAGACTTTAGACTAAAAATTGTGAAAAGAGACAAGAAGATCATTACATAATGACAAAGCCAATATATCAAGAAGGCATAACAATTGCAAATATTTATGCACTTAACACTGGAACACCTAATTATATACAGCAAAAACTAACAGAGCTAAAGGGAGAAATAAATGGTAATACAGTAATAGCTGAAGACTTTAATACTTCACTCTCAACAATAGATTGTCCAGGTAGATAACCAATAAGGAAACAGCAGATCTGAAAAACACTATAGACCAAAAGGACCTAATAGTCATAGACAGAACATTTTAACCAACAATTGCAGAATATACATTCTTCCCAAGTACACATGGAACATTTCATAGGTTAGGCCATATGTTAGAATACAAAATATATCTTAGGAAATCCAAGATTGAAATCATACCTAGTATCTTCTCTGAGCAAAATGGCATGAAAGTAGATATCAAAAATAAGAGGAAAACTGGAAAATTTACAGACACATGGAAATTAAACAACACTCTCTTGAATAACCAATGGATCAAAGAAGAAATTAGAGTGGAGATAAAAACTTCTGTGGACAAATGAAAATGGAAACACAACATACTAGAACTTGTGGGATGTAGCAAATGCAATTCTAAGAGAGAAGTTCACAGCAAAAAATGCGTACATTAACAAGCATTTAAGATCCTAAATAAGTAACCTAACTCTAGGTCTTAAGGAACTAGAAAAAGAACAAACTGAGCATAAAGTTATCAGAAGAAAGGAAAAATAAAAATTAGGGCAGAAATAAATGAAATAGAGAACAAAGAGAAAACATGGAGCACTGGGTGTGGTACATAAACAATGAATTTTGGAACACTGAAAAAAAATAAAATAAAAAGAAAACAATAGAAAAGAATAACCAAACTAAAAGTTTATTCTTTGAAAAGATAAACGAAATTGACAAAGCTTTAGTTAAACTAAATAAATATAAAAGAGAAGGACCCAAATCAACAAAATCATAAATGAAAAAAGAGACATTATAACTGATACTACAGAAATTCAAATGGTCATAAAAGGCTTTTATGAACAACTATACACAAAAAACTGGACAACCTAAAAGAAATGAAAACATTCTTAAAAACATACAACTTACCAAGACTGAATCAGGAAGAAATAGAAAAGTTTGAATAGACCAATTACCAATAAGGAGACTGAATCAGTAATCAAAAACCTCCCAGTGAAGAAAATCACGGGACCAGATAGTTTCACTGGTAAATTTTGCCAAACATTTAAGAAGAATTGACACAAATTCTTCTCAAATTCATCCAAAACATCAAAGATAAGGGAATATTCCTAAATTCATTTTATGAGGCAAGATTATCCTGATACCAAAACCAGAAAAAGACACCACTAGAAAACTACAGACCAATATCGCTGATGAATATAGATGCAAAAATTCTCAAGAAAATACTAGCAAATCAAATTTAGCAGCACATTGGAAGGATCATATACTATGATCAAGTGAATTTATCCCTGGGATGCAAATATGGTTCAACATATGCAAATCAGTCAAAGTGATACATCACATAAATAGAATGAAAAAAAACAATTATATGGATCATCACAATAGATGCAGAAAAAATATTTGGTGAAATTCAACATCCATTCATGATAAAAAAAACTCTAACAATTTAGGTATAGAAAGAACATATCTCAAAACATAAAGCCCGTATATGACAAGTCCACAACTAACAACATACTTAATGGTGTAAAGTTGAAAGCTTTTCCTCTAACGAGAGGAACACTCTCACTACTGTTATTCAGTATAGATTGATTTTAGCTAGAAGTCCTAGCTAGAAAAATTAGGCAAGAGAAAGAAATAAAAGATATTAGAATTAGAAAAGAAGAAGCAAAATTGTCTTTTTGCAGATGATATGATTTGACTTCTAGAAAATATTATTGGAAAACTATTAGATGTCATCAATGAATTAAAAAGTGTGCAAGATACAAAATCAACATACAAAAATCAGTAACATTTCTGTACATTACCAGTGTATTATCTGAGAAAGAAACAAAGAAATCAGTCCCATTTATAATAGCATGAAAAATAGTAAAATACTTAGGAATAAATTTAACTAAGGAGGTAGAAGATCTCTACTCTGACAACTATAAGACACTAGTGAAAGAAGTTGAAGAAGACTAAAATAAATGGAAAAATTAGAATTGTTAAAATGTCAATACTACTAGAAACCATCTACAGATTCAATGCAATCCCTATTCAGATTCCAATGGCATTTTTTACAGAAGCAGAAAAAAAATCCTAAAATTTATAGGGAATCACAAAAGACCTTGAATATTCAAAGAAATACTGAGAAGAACTGACAGTATACACCATACTCTCTGATTTCAAGTTATACTCTAAAGCTATAATCAAAGCAGTATGGTACTGGCCTAAAAACAGACAAATGGACAAGTGGAACAGAATAGAGACCCCAGAAATAAGCCCAAGAATATACAGTCAACTAATACCTGACAAGAGATCCAAGAATACTCAATGGAGAAAAGATGTTCTTTTCAACAAACGGTGCTGGGATAATTGGATATCACATGTAAAAGAATGAAATTGGACCCATATCTGACACCACTCACAAAAAATAACATGAAATGGATTAAGTACTTAAATGTAAGACCCCAAACCATGAAACTCCTAGAAGAAAACATAGGAAAAAATCTCCTTGACATGGGTCTTAGTAATGATTTTTTGGGTATGATACCTAAAGCCCAACGAATGTAAGCAAAAATAAATAAGTGGGACTACATCAAACTAAAAATTTCCACCCAGCAGAAGAAACTGTAAACAAAATGAAAAAACAACCTAAAAAATAGGAAAAGTGTTTGCAAACCATATATCTGATAAGGAGTTAATATCCAAAATATATAAGAACTCGAAGTCATTGTGGTTTTGATTTGCATTTCCCTGATGATTAATGATGTTGAGCATCTTTTCATATGTCTGTTGGCCATCTGTGTGTCTTCTTTGGAAGAATGTCTATTTGGGTCCTCTGCCTATTTTTAATTGGATTATTTGTTTTTCTGGTGTTGAGTTGCATAAGTTCTTTATATATTTCGGATATTAACCCCTATATGGTTTGCAAATATTGTTTCCCATTCAGTAGGTTGTCTTTTTTATTTTGTTGATGGTTTCCTTTGCTATGGAAAAGCTTTTTATTCTGATGTAGTTCTAATTATTTATTTTTGCTTTTGCTTCCCTTGCCTTAGGAGACATATCTGGAAAAGTATTGCTATAGCTGATGTCAAAGATATTATTGCCTGTTCTCTCCTCTAGGAAATTTATGGTTTCAGGTCTCACATTTACACCTTTTTAGTTTTTTTTTTTTTACAGAAACTGTTTATTTCGTGAACTTTTACAGAAGTATTCTTTTTTTTTAAAAAATTATTTTCAGCATAACAGTATTCATTATTTTTGCACCACACTCAGTGCTCCATGCAATCCGTGCCCTCTCTAATACCCACCACCTGGTTCCCCCAACCTCCCACCCCCCGCCACTTCAAACCCCTCAGATTGTGTATGGTGTAAGAAAGTGGTTCAGTATCCTTCTTTTGAATGTACCTTTCCAGTTTTCCTAGCATAATTTATTGAAAAGACTCTTTGACCATTTATAGATTCATTGATTACATATGCATGGGGTTATCCCTGGCCCCCATTCTGTTCCAATAATCTATGTGTCTAGTTTATACAATTGGATATTACTCAGCCATAAAAAAAGAATGAGATATTGCCATTTGCAACAACCTGGATGGAGCTAGAGGTGAAAGTGAAAGAAGTGCAGACAAAGAAAGACAAACATAATACAGTTCCACTTATATGTGGAATGTGAGAAACAACAAATGAATAAATAAACACAAAGCTGATTCAGAACTATACATGCAGAAAACAAACTGGTGATTGCCACAGGCAAGGAGAGGAGGGATAGGCAAAATGCGAGAATGGGGAAAGGGAGATATAGGCTTCTAGTTATGGAATAAATAAATCACTGGAATAAAAGGTACAGCATAGGGAATATAGACAATGGTATTATACTAGTCTTGCATGGTGATGGATCATAGCTACACTTATGGTGAGCAGAGCATAATGTATAGAGTTGTTGAAACATGTTTTATATCTGAAACTAACGTGACATTATATGTCAACTCAAGTTAAAAAAAAGAACTCATCGACTTGATAGCAAATAAAATAACATAAACAACACAAGAAAAACACAATTTTAAAAATGGGCAAAGTACCAGAATAGATGTTTGTCCAAAGATGAAAGACCAACAGGTATAGGAAAAGATGTTCAATATCACTAGACATTAGGGAAATGCAAATTAAAACCACAATGAGAAAACATCTCATCTCAGTTAGAATGGCCATCACCAAAAAGATAAGAGATAACAAATGCTGGCATGGATGTGTAGAAAAGGGAACCCTTGTGAACTGTTGGTGGGAATGCAAACTGGTAGAGCCACTGTGGAAAACAGTGTGGAGATCATCAGAAAATTAAAAATAGAACTACCATATGATTCAGCAATTCTACTTCTGGGAATATATCCAAAGGAAATAAAAACACAAACTCAAAAACGTAACTGCACCCTTATGTTCATTGCAGCATTATTTACAATAACGAAGACATGGAAACAATCTAAGTGTCCATGGATGAACAAAGGGATAAAGAAATTGATTATACACACACACACACACACACGCATGCACACTCAGTGGAATATTATTCAGTCACAACAATGAGAAAACCCTACCATTTGCAACAACATGGATGGAACTTGAAGACATTATTTATGCTAAGTGAAACAAGTTAGAGAAAGACAAATACTATATGATCTCTCTTATATGTGGAAAAAACAAAAACCCAAACACATAGAAAAAGAAATCAGAACTATAGTTACCAGAGGCAGAGGGGAAGTGGAGGAAGGTGGTCAAAAGGTACAAACTTCCAGTTGTAAGGTAAGTAAGTACTAGGGATATAACATGCAACACAATGACTAGCTAACCCTACTGTGAGAATATATAGGACAGTTGTTACGAGAGTAAATCCTAAGAGTTCTCATCACAAGGAGAAAATATTTGCCTTTCCCCCCCTTTTTCTTTTATTGATACTAAAAGATAGGTGTTACCTGAAGCTATCATGGTAATCATTTCACAATATATGTAAATCAAACCATCATGTTGTATGTCGTAAACTTATACAGCATTGTATGCCAATTCTTTCTTAATAAAACTGGAAAGAAAAGATACTTGTAATAAAATGTTTATAACAAGCTACTTACAAACTTCATTCAGAACAGTTTTATATCAGTGAATTGAACTCACATCCATTCTTTAATGTATGTTGTGGCGAAGTGTAAAAAACTGTTTTATTGAAGATTTTTTTAAATGAACATAATTTTTTTTTCTTTTTAAGATTTTATGTATTTATTTGACAGAGAGAAATCACAAGTAGATGGAGAGGCAGGCAGAGAGAGAGAAGGAAGCAGGCTCCCTGCTGAGCAGAGAGCCCGATGTGGGACTCTATCCCAGGACCCTGAGATCATGACCTGAGCCGAAGGCAGCGGCTTAACCCACTGAGCCACCCAGGCGCCCCTGAACTAATTTCAAATTGTATTCAGCACAGTGTTATTTCAGTGAATAGAAGTGATCTCCACTCAGTAATGCATGTAGTGAAGTGTTAAAGAACACTTGGAATAAAGATGTTTCTAAGAAGCTAAAAACAAACATAAAAAATAAATTGAAAAATTCTGCTCTGCAAAAGATAATTCCAGAAAATGAGAAGACAAGCCATAGAGTAGGAGAAAATATTTTTAGAAAGATACTTCTGACATACAAATGGCTATCAGACACATGAAAAAATGTTCATCATCACTAGCCCTCAGGGAGATTCAAATTAAAACCACATTGAGATATCACCTTACACCAGTTAGAATGGCCAAAATTAGCAAGACAGGAAACAACATGTGTTGGAGAGGATGTGGAGAAAGGGGAACCCTTTTACACTGTTGGTGGGAATGCAAGTTGGTGCAGCCTCTTTGGAGAACAGTGTGGAGATTCTTCAAGAAATTAAAAATAGAACTTCCCTATGACCCTGCCATTGCACTACTGGGTATTTACCCCAAAGATACAGATGTAGTGAAAAGAAGGGCATCTGTACCCCAATGTTTTTTTTTTAATTTTTAATTTTTTATAAACATATATTTTTATCCCCAGGTGTACCCCAATGTTTATAGCAGCAATGGCCACAATCGCCAAACTGTGGAAAGAACCAAGATGCCCTTCAACGGAAGAATGGATAAGGAATATGTGGTCCATATACACTATGGAGTATTATGCCTCCATCAGAAAGGATGACTACCCATCCTTTTGTAGCAACAGGGATGGGACTGGAAAAGATTATGCTGAGTGAAATAAGTCAAGCAGAGAGAGTCAATTATTGTATGGTTTCACTTATTTGTAGAGCATAACAAATAGCATGGAGGACGTGGGGAGATAGAGAGGAGAAGGGAGTTGAGGGAAATTGGAAGGGGAGGTGATCCATGAGAGACTATGGACCCTGAAAAACAATCTGAGGGTTTTGAAGGGGCGGGGGTGGGAGGTCGGGGTACCAGGTGGTGGGTATTATGGAGGGCACGGATTGCATGGAGCACTGGGTCTGGTGAAAAAATAATGAATACTGTTATGCTGAAAATAAAAAATAAATTAAAAAAAAAAGAAAGAGACTTCTGATAAAGGACTATTATCTAAAATATACCATGATCTCTTAGAAACCAACAATTAAAAAAGCAATTAAAAATAGTAAAAGATATTTATAGACACCATCAAAAAGAATATGCAGAGGGCAAAGAATTGTATGAAAAAATACTCCACATCATATATCACCAGGGATATGTAAATTAAAGCCACAACGGAGATACTACTACCTATGTCTAAGAATGTAAAAAATGGGGATCACTGATAACACTAAATGCTGGCGAGGATGTGGAGCAGCAGGAACACTTATTCATTACTGGTGAGAATGTAAAGTGGTACAGCCACTTTGGAAGACAGTTTGGTGGCTTCTTATAAAACTAAATATTTTCTTAACTATTTGATCTGACTACTGCACTCCTTGATACTTACTCAAAGGACCTGAAAACTTACGTTCTCACGAAAACCTGCACACAGATGTTTGCAGCAGTTTTGTTTGTAATTGCCAAAATTTGGAAGCAACCAAGACATCCTTTTGTCCTAAGGAATATATCATTAGTATTTCAAACTTAGTGTGTGGTGTTAGTATTCCTTGAGCACTAACTTAATGCTTTAGAAAAGCATAATGAGCTAATGTGTTTAGTCTTTTAGAGAAACTCAATGCAAAATTATGTAACAAACCTAATATAGAGTGCATTGCTTCTTGCTGGACTGAATAGTGTATCCCAAATTCCTGTGTTAAAGCCCTCAACATTCAGGGGTGGTATTCGAAGTGGAGACTTTGGAAGATAATTAGGTTTAGATGAGATCAGCAAGCCAACCAAGAAGACAGTCATCTAGAAGCCAGATAAAGGACCCTCACTAGCCCCTGAGCATGCTGGCACCTTGATTTTCTTAACCTCCTGAAAATAAGTTCTTGTTGTTTAAGCTACCCCATCAATTGTATTGCTTTATGGCAACCTGAGGACACTAAAACCCGTCATCAACCCTCCTTGACTACTGAGCCTCCCAGTGCATTTTGGACCTCCTGAACCTTTTACTTAAAGAGAGTGCACCACACTACATACCCAGGATCAATTCCTGGTTGTCTAGGACTATTTGCCGTACTCTGAAGTTTTGTCTAACAAACTCAGATTTATTACATTTTATTTCATCCATTCATCCTGTTATTCATTCATTTTAGATGATTTATCGAGGGCTTGCTATGGGCTGGGCCCCAGGGTAAGTGGTGGTAAACAGAGGTGAACCAAATTTATGTACTTTCTGCCTTTATGGAGCTCTCAATCCCATCAGGAGACAGTAAATTAATAAACAGATATGTAACCATAAATCATGAATTAGGAAGAGGGAAACCAAGAAGGCCTCACCGTGGCACTGATATTTTAGCTCATTTCTGAAGGATGAGGATGAATCATCTTTGTAAACAGCCAGAGGAAAGCATAACAGTTAGAAGGACAGGTATATGAAGTTTTCTAAAGGGAAAATGACCTTGAACTGAAAGACAGTTTGGCAGAACACTGTCATGTACCACCTAGATCCCCCTTCACTGAAGGACTTATTGTCCCCATTGCTGGGAATACTAAGGACAGACAACTTTCAGTGTCAGCACCTTCAGGTGCCATGCCACTAAGTTCCCATCTTTTCCAGTGATCAGCTCACGTGGTCATGTTATTTCAAGGGACAAAGACCTGAAAGGCCATTTCTAGCCCCAGGGCTCCATGTAGGATCAGTCAAGTCTGTCACTGTGCCAGCACTATTGCACTATTTCCCCAATTGCCTTCTCCTCTTTCTTCCATTCCCTTCATAAGGGTTGGTCCCAGGGGCTCTCCCTAATAAACATCCTGTACTGTAAACTCCATCTCACAGTGTACTTCTTGGGCAATTCAAACTACAATACCCACTATGGCTAGACCAGAGTGACTTCAGGTGAATCAAAAGCAAAACTGAAGAGTCAGCTGATGCCAGATTTGGTGCATGATGTTTGATTTTATTTGTAGTGTACTGGAGACTTCTGAAAATCTTCAAATAAGGCAAACCACAATGCCTCACTCCAATTATTAAAAGATACCAGGAAGACCTAAACCAGGGGACATTTGATAAAATAACTGATTAATACTCTTCAAATAAGTCAAGGTCATGAAAGATAAGGAAAGAGTGAGGAATTTTTATAGATGGGAGGAGATTAAGCCAAAACAACAATTTAATGTCATGTGAGATCCTGCATAGGATCCTGAAAGAGAAAAGGACAGGAGGAAAACTACTAAAATTAGACTAAGGCATGTATTTCAGTTAATAGTACTGTACCAATGTGAATTTCCTGGTTTTAATAAGTGTACTAAGGTTATATAAAATGATAACATCAGGGAAACCTGAGTGAGGGAACCCTCTTGTACTATTTGCACAACTTTTCTATAAACCCAATTTAGTTAAAGTTAAAAAACATAAAACAAGTGTTATTCAAGTTGCGTGTGGAGAATGGGTTGCAGGGAAAGCGAAAGTGAGAGAAGATAGACCAGTTAACAGAATATCATAATAGCAGTGATGATGAATGGCAGCGGTCGCTCTGACTACAGAAGATGGCAGAGGGGGATTTAAGGGGAAAAAAGAAGTCAACCACAACAACCACACCTCATCTTTTCTATGGCAGACTTCTAGTCTGAAGCAGGTATAAAGTGAGAGAGAAATAGAGTTCACTGCTAAATCAAGTTTGGAGTTTTGACTCAAACTAGACTGAACAATCCAATTTCTTTCTTTTACAAAGGAAAATATTAATAAATTAATTTGAGAGAGAGAGGAGAGAGCATGAGTGGGGAAGGTGGGAAGGGGTAGAGGGAGAGAATCTCCTGCAGACTCCCCGCTGAGCCCAGAGCCTGACCTGGGGCTTGATCCCACCACCCTGAGATCACAATCTAAACTGAAGCAAAGAGTCAGACATTTAACTGACTGAGCCACCCAGGTGCCCCTGAACAATCTAATTTCTGAATGTAGACTGTCCCATAAAGTTTTTCCAAATGCAGACTGCCCCATAAAGTGTTTCCAAATGTAGACTGTCCCGTAAAGTATCTTGAGGTCTGTCCAGTCATGATCAAGAGTCTTGGACTGCTGGAAGTTTTTAGGTTTAGGAAATAGGGAGAAGGCACTTGCATGAAAGTTTTCAATGAAATGTATTATACATATAAGGGATATATTCAATGTACATATGTAGCTAAATGATAATTAAAAGTAAAGTTCTGTTTACACACTACCTAGCTTAAGATAACGGTGGCTCTCAAACCTTGTGATCAGAATCAACTGGAAAGCTAATAGAGAAGAAAGAAGTTCAATTTCATGGAGGTAGGATAGGACTCAGACTTTTACCAAGTTTTCCTCCTGATTTTAAAAAAGATTGAAATTTAAGAACTGCTGAGCTAGAACATTACTGACATTTTTTAAGGCTTCTGTATACCACTCCCTAGTCACACCCCACTCCTTCCAGAATAATGCTCATTATTCATTACAGTTTTTCATTTGTACTAATTCAGGTATCCCTAAAAATTATTTTGCTTAGTTCTGCCCATTTTCAAGCTTTATGTAATTACTAACCCAGTATATGTTTTCTTCTGTGACTTGCTTTTTACTTGTCATATTACATTCTTTAAATTCATCCATTTTTATACATGATACCATTCATTTGTGGTTATTGATACATAGTATTCCACCATGTAAATATGTCACAATTAGTTATCCATTGTCCTGGTATTGAATATTTAAGTTGTGTTAAGTAACTACATATTGAAAACTTCACTGGTTGCTCAGAAGTGTTAGGATCTAATAAAGGGTAACTTTTCTGCCCTCCATTACTCTCTTGCTGTCCTCTCCTCATCTACAGTTTTGGTCTCCAACTGCTTCTAAGGAATGATAAGGAACCCTTTTCATACAAGGGCAAATGGAAGTTGAGTGAAGAACCTGAACTATCATCCCCATCCAACAGTAATGAGGTGACACTCCCACTCACTGGAATGGTATCAGAAGATACATGTTTATTTTCATTTGAGCACATTCCTCTTATACTTAATTATTTGTCAATCTCTTGTATCTGTCCCCAACACTAGAATGTAAGCTCTATGAAGGTTAAAAACTTTATACTGTTTATTGATGAATTCTTAGATCCTACAACTTGCCTGGCAAAAGTAACCCTATGTCCATATTTATTGAATGAATGAATGAATGAGTGAGTGAGTGAACAGATGAATGAATAAGATAATATTATTCCATTTTTATTGGGTGTCTATAAGTCACTCATTGTGCTTAGAATATTATTCAAAAGGTCTTTGAATGCAAATGTAAGTTTTGCAAGTTATGAAATTGTCCAGATTTGGGACAATACAAATAGGAAACAGCTTTCTTCTACTTTACTCTTCATTTTACTCCGTGGCTCCTCTAAGGAAAGAATGGAGAAAAGAGAGCTTGGAGTTGGTATTGTTTATGTTTCTCTCGACTGTTGAATACCCTCTTATATTGGTAGGCATCCAAACTCTAAGTCTTCTATGAAGTGGAGTGGGGGAAGATACCTCAGTATACCTTCCTTCAGATGTAGGTAATAAGCTTTCTGGCAGACTTCTCTTAATAATACCCCTTCATCTCCTGCTTCTAGGGGACTTCCCATAATCTCTATTCTTGTGGGATCTTTTTGCCCCAAAAGGTAGCCTTTTGGGTGGAGTCCTTTTGTGGATCCCCTTCAAGGCAAGGACTTGACCTTTCCCACCAAGAGATGGCAGTATAGTTTGACCCAATACCAACCCTTCTTTTCATACCATGCCATCATGAGCTACACTACCAGCATCAATACTCCTGTGTACCTTAAACTTCAGAGGACACATATGGGGTGTATCAGTTATCTGTTGTTGCATAGAAACTTAGTAGGTTAAAACACTTCAAAACTTAGTAGATTAAGAGAACAACTTCTTTATTTGTTCAAAATTCTGTTGACTCAGTAATTTGGGATGGGCTCAGATGGATGATTTTCTACTGGTTTGCCTTCTGCTGACACATATAGCAGCGGTCATCTGGTGGCTTGATCTGAGCTGGATTGTCTAAGGTAACCTCACTCACATGTCTGACAGTTGGTTTTGGGTGTTGGCTGGGCCACATATCTCCAAGTGAGCACTCACCCTCCAGCAGGTCATCCCAGGCTTCTTTATATGAAGCATTCCAAGAGGGAAAGCCCCAAAGCACAAGCACTTTCTAAGCCTCTGCTTCTGTCATACTTGCTGATTTCTCATGGCTGAAAGCAAGTCACATGATCAAGCCCCAAGTTATTGCGGGAAGTCTCTACAAAAACACATTTGGGGGCTATTATTGTGGTAACATGGGGTTTGCCTAAAATTAGCGATGTTTTGGAGCTGACAGTTTATTGCACACATTCCTTCACAACTTTACATCAGTGACTTCAAGCTTGATGGGAATATTTACACCACAGAAGTCAGCAAATGCTACAAATCAGGGCTTCCTCCACTTCCACCCCATTTCCAGAGAGCAGTGTTAAACACTTACTAGTGTGCCACTGACTAAAACACTCAAGAGGCAGCATTAGACATATACGTGAGAATATTTGACTCTTCTTTTAGGAAGCAGTCCCTCATCAGGTGCTTAAGGGTCCAAATTTGATGGTACAGGAGAAAACCCCTATCCTTCCCTAGAGGAGGGTGAAAATGCTAGATTTATCTTTTCTGTAAATACCCTTCAAATATCACATTAGTGACTATCTAGTCTCCTCATATATAGTCTAGAAATTGGTAATACAGTGAATAATTGAAGGACCAGTTAGTCTACATCTTAGCAAATCTTGGGGGACTATGCCTAGTGGAGGACTTGTCCTCAGCTTTGGACAAAATCATTCCATATTCTTTATGTATCCTGTTACACAAACTATTCCTGAGCTGGATACATATATATGATTTATCTCTATAAAAATAATCCATATTGAAAGATATGTAGTCCTTCCATCCTAGAGATCCTAAATCTTACCCTTGAAACAAGCCAGAGCACCAGAGAGTCATAAATCTACATGTTGGCACTATGCCATTGACCTACACAGATGTATACGTTATTTAAAAAAATTAAAACTAAGAGTTAACCATTCTATTTCCTCTCAGAACACATTGAAGAATGTCGCTTACTGATTCACCTGGGGCCTCTTGCCTGGTTACCCACAGGAAATGATGCCCTTGGTGCTCAGTGCCACTGGCTTCTGCTGAGCCCTGGAAACGTTTTATCTCACAAACACTGTAATATTTGTAATAGGTCAAGTTTTTCATTTTGTTCTGGTCAATAAAAAGTACAGAAATGCTTTCCCTTCTCTAGCAATTGTTCAGGGCATGATGGTTTACATTTCCTATGTCAATGGTCCTTCCAGACTTAATGCTTTTTTCCTTTCCTACTTTCACTTCCTTAACCTCAATTTCTTCACTCATTTTATTCTCTTATCTTGTTTTATCACTCTGACTTTATAAAGGACAACATTTTTTTCCTTGCAACAAAAAAGATGTAAATAAATAAATCATCAAAAGACTATTCTCCTCAGAATGTGGTCCATAGATCCTCAGCATCATCATCATCTGGGAGTGTGTTAGAAACACAGACTCTCAGACCTCACTCCAGAGCTACTGAATTAAAATCTACATTTAACAAAATCCCCTGGTGATTCATATACACAAAAAAAGTTTGAAAAGTGCTGTGCTAAGGTACTGCCTTTATCTAGTACCTTGGAATCCTCCAAATAAACTACACTATCTTCACATCCATGGGTGGGTGCATATTTCATACCCATGAATTTCTGTTTGCCTCTTCATACTCAGGGTTTTCTGTCTTCATAGTGTAAAGGCCCTGCTAAGTCTTTAGGATCACATTCCTAGGGTGCTGTGGTGGCTCAGTCAGTTAAGCATCTTGGTTTTGGCTTAGGTCATAATCTCATGGGTCATGGGATTGAGCACCACATGGGGGTCCATGCTTACTGGGGAGTCTGCTTAGAGATTCTCTCCCTCTGATCTTCCCCCCACTCACACTCTTTCTCCCTTTCTCAAATAAATAAATAAATCTTTTTTTTTTTTTTTAAGACCACATTTCTAGGAGTTCCGAACAGAATCCTGGGAATGTTGTATAATCTTTTGGGTAGGTGGCAGAGGTTGCTTTGCTACCAAGAGTGTGCTGCTTTGGCCATAAAATTTTTTGTTAACAACTTTCTGAAGACTGTCCCTCAAGCCACCCAAATTTAAAATGGTAAATAATAAGTGAGGACAAGAGAAATACAAAGTACAGCCACAGAGCAAAAAAATCAATTTTAAAATGTGAAACAATGAGGTAGAAAGATGCAGAAAAACTGTTCCAGGTAAGAAAGACCATAAAATAGAAAGTTCTCACAGTAGGAACCTGATGTGAATTGACATCACATTTATTCCTGAATCCTCACTCCATGAATTACAATTTCTAAGTGACGTGTCTGAATGATGTGATGCCGTTTTTGAAATAAGTGGTGGGAATATCAATCTTATAACTTTTATAAGACCCAATTTTGGGGGGATTGGAAACAGTAGTAAATTTCTTACCATCAATTTCCATTGTTTTCATTCTATGTAAAGCAATTTCACCTTTAAAAATGCAGGCCCAAATTTAATTTCAGTGCCATTTTTCTCTGAACCTCTGTTCCTGTCTTATGGGGGCACATTTCTTTTTCTCATCTTTGGAACTACATTAAATACCTATAGGACTGAAGAATGAATAAAAGCTTCTTCCCCTCTTCTAAATTTTAGGTGGAGATCTCTAGTAGACCCTTCTGTGAAGCACACTTCTGGTCAAACCACTGGAATAATGGCCCTGAAGTTCAGAATTTTGTTCCTGTGAGCAGCATCTTGGTGTACCCATGTTGAAGGGGTCACATATTTATGAAACCGACAAATAACTCTAATATGTTTGTTAAGTGTCTACTATGGGCCAGGTACTACATCAAGTGCTGCAGATGGAGGAGCAAACAAAACACTCCCTGGCCAAATACCCACATTCTCAACTGCTATTTTAGGAGATTTTTATAAGGAAGAACAAAAGACCAAGTTCTGTTTTCTGGAGGGAATGAGATTTTGAAGAAAGTACTTCATTCCAAATAGGATCTGATTTTTCTCCAGGGCTTTGAGGAGGATTCCAAAGCTCGAGAGAATCTTTGTTACAATGCTGACATGCTCAGTTACCTGGTCATTCATGCCTGCCTAACCAGATGGAAACCTAACAGGGGAAACACCAATCTCTTCAAAAAGGATGTGGAAGAGCATCTAGAGTAAGAGAACAGTCTTGAAGATCCATGGCAAGAGAATATTGCAGGCAAGTAGTAATGATTTTAGTACTCCTTTACATATGGAAAGCCCTATCCTAAGTTCTTATTTAAAAAGACGGACATACAAGCCCATTACATTGACCTAAACCACAATTAGCAGAGATAGAGGTGTCATAGTGTTCTGTTGTTATGAGTCAATATGCAACTGGAAGGTGAATTGTGAAGCCATCATATGTCTTATCCTTTCAGAAGAAACTCTAGAAATGTAGAGACCTTGGGGCTAGCCTGATGATAGGTCAGTAAAGACTGTCACCTGAGGCCACAAGGGGCTCCAAGGAAGAATGGACTAGAAAGCCAGAACCATCCAAGGTTACTAAGATTCAAAATGTCAGGAGGGATGTATAAGGCTGGCATAGTCCAAAGAGGTCAGAGACCAATCATGGGAGTTGGAGTACAGTGCTAGGAATCTAAAGCAGCGGTATAGGGGCTGAGGATGAGGATCTAAGATGATGACTGGAATTAGTTGCTGGAGGTTGTGACTGGCTTTGATGATCTTCAAGAATCTGAAATTATAGGGACAAGAACATAACTGGACTTCAAGCTTATTGGGAAATGTGACCCTGATATGGATGAATTGTGTCCCCCACAAATTCATGTTGCTGATCCAAGCCCCTATGTGACTGTATTTACAGTAAGGAAGTAATTAAGGTTAAATAAGTTCCTGAGGGTGGAGCCCTGATCCAGTGGGATTAGTGTTCTTTTTTTTTTAATTTAATTTTATTGTTTCAGTGTTCCAAGATTCATTGTTTATGCACCACACCCAGTGCTCCATGCAATATGTACCCTCCATAATACCCACCACCAGGCTCACCCAAACCCCCATCCCCCTCCCCTCCCAAACCCTCAGTTTGTTTCTCAGAGTCCACAGCCTCTCATGGTTTGTCTCCTCCAATAGCCCCCATTCAGTTTTCCTTTCCTTCTCCTAATGTCCTCCATGTTATTCTTTATGCTCCACAAGTAAGTGAAACCATATGATAATTGACTCTCTCTGCTTGACTTATTTCACTCAGCATAATCTCCTCCAGTCCCATCCATGCTGATACAAAAGTTGTGTGTTCATCCTTTCCAATGGAGGCGTAATATTCCATTGTATATATGGACCATATCTTCTTTATCCGTTCATCTGTTGAAGGGCATCTTGGCTCTTTCCACAGTTTGGCGATTATGGTCATTGCTGCTATGAACATTGGGGGTACAGATGGCCTTTCTTTTCACTATGTTTGTATCTTTGGGGTAAATACTCAGTAGTGCAATTACAGGGTCATAGGGTAACTCTATTTTTAATTTCCTAGGGAATCTCCACACTTTTCTCCAAAGTGGCTGCACCAACTTGCATTCCCACCAGCAGTGGAAGAGGGTTCCCCTTTCTCCACATCCTCTCCAAACTTGTTTACTGTCTTGTTAATTTTGGCCATTCTAACTGGTATAAGGTTGTATCTCAGTGTGGTTTTGATTCGAATCTCCCTGATGGCTAACGATGATGAACATTTTTTCATGTCTGTTAGCCATTTGTATATCTTCTTTGGAGAAGTGTCTGTTCATGTCTTCTGCCCGTTTTTTTTTTTTTTTTGATGAGATTATCTGGTTTTTGAGTATTGAGTTTGAGGAGTTCTTTATAGATCTTAGATATCAGCCTTTTGTCTGTAGTGTCATTTGTGAGTATCTCTCCCATTCCGTGGGCTGCCTCTTTGTTTTGTTGACTGTTTCCTTTGCTGTGCAGAAGCTTTTGATCTTGATGAAGTCCCAAAAGTTCATTTTTGCTTTTGTTTCCTTTGCCTTTGGAGATATGTCTTGAAAGAAGTTGCTGTGGCCAATGTCAAAGAGGTTACTGCCGATGGTCTCCTCTGGGATTTTGATAGATTCCTGCCTCATGTTAAGGTCTTTTATTCATTTCGAGTTTATCTTTGTGTATGGTGTAAGAGAATGGTCGAATTTCATTGCTGTCCAATTTTCCCAGCACCATTTATTGAAGAGACTGTCTTTTTTTCCACTGTATATTTTTTCCTGCTTTGTCGTGGAGTATTTGACCAAAGAGTTGTCATTCCATATCTGGGCTCTCTACTCTGCTCCACTGGTCTACGTGTCTGTTTTTGTACCAGTACCATGCTGTCTTGGTGATCACAGCTTTGTAGCAAAGCTTGAAATCAGGCAACGTGATGCCCCCAGTTTTGTTTTTCTTTTTCAACATTTCCTTAGCAATTTGGGGTCTTTTCTGGTTCCATACAAATTTTAGGATTGTTTATTCCAGCACTTTGAAAAATGCCAGTGGAGGGGCGCCTGGGTGGCTCAGTGGGTTATAGCCTCTGCCTTCGCCTCGGGTCATGATCCCAGGGTCCTGGGATCGAGCCCCATATCCCTCTCTGCTCAGCAAGGAGCCTGCTTCCCTCCTCTCTCTCTGCCTGCCTCTCTGCCTACTTGTGATCTCTGTCTGTAAATAAATAAATAAAATCTTTAAAAAAAAAAAAGAAAAGAAAAATGCCAGTGGAATTTAGGTCAGGATGGCATTGAACATATAGATTGCTCTGGGCAGTATAGACATTTTAACAATGTTTGTTCTTCCATGAGCATAGAATGCTTTCCATCTTTTTGTATCTTCTTCAATTTCTTTCATGAGTGTTCTGTAGTTCCTTGAGTACATGTCTTTTACCTCTTTGGTTAGGTTTATTCCAAGGTGTCTTATGGTTCTTGATGCTATAGTAAATGGAGTCGATCCTCTAATTTACCTTTCTATATTTTCATTGCTAGTGTATAAGAAAGCAACTGATTTCTGTACATTAATTTTGTATCCTGCCACATTACTGAATTGCTGTATGACTTCTAGTAGTTTGAGGGTGGAGTCATTTGGGTTTTCTATATAAAGTATCATGTCATCTGTGAAGAGAGAGAGTTTGACTTCTTCATTGCCAATTTGAATACCTTTTGTTTCTTTTTGTTTTCTGATTGCTATTGCTGGGACTTCTAGTACTATGTTGAACAACAGTGGCAAAATTGGACATCCTTGTTGTGTTCCAGATCTCAAAGGGAAGGCTGTCAGCTTTTCCCCATTGAGAATGATATTCCCTGTGGGTTTTTCATACATAGATTTTATGAAGTTGAGGAATGTTCCCTCTATCCCTATACTTTGAAGCATTTTAATTAGGAACAAATGCTGTATCTTGTCAAATGCTTTTTCTGCATCAGTTGAGAGGACCATGTGGTTCTTCTCTCTTATTAATTTGTTCTGTCACATAGATTGATTTGTGAATATCGAACCACCCTTGTATCCCAGGGATAAATCCCACCTGGTCATGGTGGATAACCTTTTAAATGTACTGTTGGATCCTATTAGCTAGGATTTTGTTGAGAATCTTGGCATCCATATTCATCAGTGATATTGGTCTGAAATTCCCCTTTTTAATGGTATCTTTGCCTGGTTTGGGGATAATGCTGGGTAATGCTGGCTTCATAGAAAGAGCCTGGAAGTTTTCCTTCTGTTTCTATTTTTTGAAACAGCTTCAGGAGAATAGGTATTATTTCTTCTTTGCATGGTCCTGGACTCCTGTTTTTTGGGGTGTTTTGATCCCTGCTTCAATCTCGTTACTAGATATTGGTCAATTCAGGTTGTTAATTTCTTCCTGTTTCAGTCTTAGAAGTTTATAGGTTTCCAGGAAGTCATCCATTTCTTCTAGGTTGCTTAACTTATTGGTTTATAACTGTTGATAATAATTTCTGATGGTTGTGACTAGTGTTCTTATAAGCAGAGACACTGGAGATCTCGCTCTTTCCTCTTTGCCATGTGAAAACACTGCAGAATAGCAGCCATCTGCAAATCAGGAAGAGAGCCCTCACTATGAGCTGAGTCAAACAGCACCTTGATCTTGGACTTCTGGCCTCTAGAACCATGAGAAATAGGTATCTGTTGTTTAATTACCCAGGTTGTGTTTTTTTGTCACGGCAGCCTGAGCTGACTAATACAGATCCCATTACAAATACAATCAAAATGCCTATTTATAACCAACATAAACATAAAGAGTGTAGTAGTAGAGGAAGATCAGAGATGGAATAGAATAGAAAATCTAGAAATAGATCCAATCACAGATAACATAAAAGAGGCATCCAAAATATTGCAGTTCAGATAAGTGGTTGGTAATTTAGAAAAATAATAACTTAGAAGTGCATTTCCCAGAATTCACCAAAATAAATTATAAACATAGCAAGTTAAGTTGAAGTTTGAATATTTTTCAGGCTTCAGGAGAGGGTTAACTTTAAAAACTTTAAACCGTTAGAAGGAAGCACAAAAGGAAAGATAGATTTAATCACATAAACACCAAGACCATTATTTTGAAAAACAAAATTAAGCAGCAAGCCACATACAGAGAAGAATGTTTCAGATAACGACTTTCAGGGACATTAATTTTAAAACAAAAAGTAGAAATTGGCCAAAATACAAAACATATAGATATCAACAGAAAATTGGGAAAAAGAAAATTCACACAAAAATTCACTGCTTTTAGGGGCACCTGGGTGGCTCATTGGGTTAAGCATCTGACTTGATTTCAGCTCAGGTGACAATCTCAAGGTTGTCAGATGGAGCTCTATGTAGGGCGCTATGCTAGGTGAGTTTGCTTGAGATTCTCTGTCTTCCTTTGCCCCTATCCCTCTCTAAATATAAATAAATAAATAAATAAATAAAATCTTCTAAAAATTCACTATTTTAGAAAATACAAATAAGATGAAATATTCAAACTTGGTTGCAATTAAAGATATGCAAATAAATTCAAATAGAATATTCACACAGAAACCTGCACACAATACCTATTCATGCATAACTGCCAAAACATGAAAGCAACCAAAATGTCCTTCAATGGGTGAATGTATGCAATAAACTATGGTGCATCCAGGCAAATGGAATATTATTCAGTGCTAAAAAGAAATGATCAGTCAACCAAGATGCCCTTCAACGGATGAATGGATAAGGAAGATGTGGTCCATATACACTATGGAGTATTATGCCTCCATCAGAAAGGACGAATACCCAACTTTTGTAGCAACATGGACGGGACTGGAAGAGATTATGATGAGTGAAATACGTCAAGCAGAGAGAGTCAATTATCATATGGTTTCACTTATTTGTGGAGCACAACAAATATCATGAAGGACAAGGGGTGTTAGAGAGGAGAAGGGAGATGGGGTAAATTGGAAGGGGAGGTGAATCGTGAGAGATGATGGACTCTGAAAAACAATCTGAGGGTTTTGAAGGGCCAGGGGTGGGAGGCTGGGGGAGCCAGGTGGTGGGTATTATGGAGGGCACGTATTGCATGGAGCACTGGGTGTGGTGCATAAACAATGAATTCTGTTATGCTGAAAAGAAATTTAAAAAAAGAAATTTAGGGCGCCTGGGTGGCTCAGTGGGTTAAGCCGCTGTCTTCGGCTCAGGTCATGATCTCAGGGTCCTGGGATCGAGGCCCGCATCGGGCTCTCTGCTCAGCAGGGAGCCTGCTTCCTCCTCTCTCTGCCTGCCTCTCTGCCTGCTTGTGATCTCTCTCTGTCAAATAAATAAATAAATAAATAAAAAATTTTTAAAAATCACATAAAAGAAATAAAAGAAATGATCAGTCAAGCCATGAAAAGACATGGAGGAAACGTAAATACATGTTACTAAGGAAGCCAATCTGTAACGACTATATACTGTGTGATTCCAACTCTATGACATTCTGGAAAAGGCAAAACTAGGAAGACAGTAAAAGATCAGTGGTTTCCAGGGACTGGAGAGGGGGAGGGATGAATAGGCAGAGTACAGAGGATTTTTAGGACAGTGAAACTACTCTTTATGATTCTCTAATGGTATACATGTCATTATACATTTGTCCAAATCCATAGAATGTACACAAAATCAAAAGTGACCCTTTCATGTAAACTGTAACTCTGGGTGATAATGACATGTTAATGTAGATTCATCAACTGTGACAAATGCACCACTCTGATGTGGGATGTTGATTGTGGGGGAAGCCATGCATGGTGGGGGCAGCAAGTGCATAGAAAATTGTCCTCTTCACTTTGCAGTGAACATACAACTGTTCTAAAAAAAAAAAGCCTTTAAAAAGTATTTTTAAATCAAATACCATAGAATACTAAATGATACCATGTTTTATCTACTAAATAGGCCAAAAGCATTGTCATTAAGATAATCAAGAACTAAAGGAAGTCTGAGGAGAATGTGGCAGTTCTGGAATGTACTTGAAGCTGGAGTCTTGTCATTTGATTACAGTACTTTTAGAAAGCAATTTGACAAGACAGGTCAATTGCCATACAAGTGTCTATTCTATTAGGAATTTATCCTAAGGAAATGACTGAAAAAGAAAGTAAGCGCTATGTAGGTGAAAAAACTTTTGACACATTTTGTCTAATGTTGAAAAATAGGGAGCAATAGAGCCATTTAATGGTAGAGGCATACTTAAAGAAATTTAAAGAAAATTATATAGCCATTTTATTGAATATTGTCTAGCACTGAGAATTATAATACTGAAAAAGATATTTGCATGACAAGATATGTAAAAGATGAGTATAAGTTCCCCACTTTGCACATAACCCTTTATTGCAACTCTGTAAAAGTGTATGGCTACGAACAGAGACTGGAAACAAGTACACAGAATTGAAAAGCATTATTGTAGGGTGGTGAGATTTTAGATGTATTTTTCTTTGTCATTTTACCAAATTTTCTGCAATGCTTTTATATTGCCTTTAAGTGGAAAGGAGAAAATAAGACACAATCTGCTTCATTGATACAATACTGCTAGCATTCTATTCTATATAAAGAAGAAACCACCAGGAGATGAAGAAAGGAAAAATAGTTGCAGTAAGAAATTCTTATTGACAAAAACATCCAAGGGGAGCATAAATATTTAGTTACCACAGAATACACATGAAAACATATTTCAATGTTTAGGTTCATAAATTGTATCCACAGAACAAAATGGTACTAACGTTATTCATTTCCAATAAAAAGGAATCTTTTAGTGTTTCCTTTCTTTTACTTTTGAGTTTGGAATGAACTAAATTCTGGATTTAAATGAAATAGTGCAATGCTTAACACAAAGTAGGCAGCCAATAAATGTCAATTTCCTTCCTTCCTATGAAATATAAGATACTCTAATATAAAAGTAGTTTTATAGCCCTAAAAAAACAATAGTTCAGGAATCAAAGCTAAGTTCATCCCACATTCACTACTAGGGTAAGCTCTTTTAGTTTTAATACTTCAAAAAGAAAAAAAAAAAACCCACCCAAACTTTAAAAACGGAAACGGTTATCTTGTATTTTAGTCTTTAGAGAATGAAACATACTACAATTTTAAAGAGACTATCAGGTATTTTAGTAATGATTCTGAGAGACTGAATATTCAATCCAATGTTACACCTTCTCTGCACTGGGCACACCATGTAAGAAAGAACAAGCATAATTTAGTGTTACTATTTTATTTTTCTTAGTGGAAACAGTGGGGATTGGATATTGTTGCTAGAATATCCGGAATTTTTAATAGACATTACAGGAAACCTGGGGCTTTCTGGGCAGCATTTATGAATTTCAAGGGGACAGAAATAATCCATTTTTCTGGGAAACACTCACTTAGGTGGGATGGGCTCTTCTTAATGATGTGTTAATGAGGTGGCTGCAAAGGCCTGATGCTGATGGCCCAAGTGGGAAGGGCTGCAGCCTCGGTGCTCCCCCTACTTTTATTCAGGAGAATGCTCCTGCCTGTTGCTTACCCTGTACTTTCTCCCCTTCCTCTCCCTTTGGGGTCTGACTTCTGTGCGTGTATGTACACAGCCTGACATATACAAAAGACTCCTCCCTGTTCCAGGGGCCAATCAACCAAAGCTGGGGTGTGGCCTCTTACCTGGTTTTAGCATTCTGTTATTCCATATCCAAAACTCCTTCCATTTGTTGTGTGCAATTAAAGTGCTTGTGATCTCTAATGACAAAAACTTGAGACTAGTTCCTGTGTTCTCAGTTACTAAAGGATTAATTTGATTAACGGGAAATGGACCTTTTTTCCGTTCTCTAATCATCCTGCATTCTGCCCTAGGTCTAATATTTGAGCACAGAGAGCAGCCCTTCCATCTGCTCTGCTCTGAAATGTTGCACACGTCGAGAAGGTAGCATTTGGGGAGTAACTTTTTGTTTGCTAAATTTACTTAGATTTAATTTCAAAAGCCAAGAATAGTGTAAGGATCTCTCCTCTGTTCTTTTTTTTTTTTTTTTAAGATTTTATTTATTTGACAGAGAAAGAGAGATCACAAGTAGGCAGAGAGGCAGGCAGAGAGAGAGGAGGAAGCAGGCTCCCTGCCGAGCAGAGAGCCCAACGCCAAGCCGGGCTCAGTCCCAGGACCCTGGGAACATGACCTGAGCCGAAGGCAGAGGCTTTAACCCACTGAGCCACCCAGGCGCCCCTCTCCTGTGTTCTTTACTCAGATTAACCAATTGCTTACATTTGCCCCATCTCTTTTATTCTCTCCCTTTTTCTATGTGCATGGGTATATATATATGTATGTATGTATACATATATATATATTTTTTTTTCTGAACAAAATACTTTCAAATGAAAGTGAGCTGGCAACATCAAGCCCCTTTACCACATACTTCAGTGTACATTTCCTAAGATCAAAGACATTCTCTTAAACAACCACAGGACCTCAATCAAAAATCCGCCTTCTCCTCTTACTCCTCCTCCTGCTTCTTTTCTCTGTCTCACCCTCTCTTTGGGTATCATTTTGGGTTTATAAATTTTTTAATTTTTTTCCTGTTACAATAAAACACAACAGTTTTTGTATTCATGCTCACATTGCAAAATTGCGTGATCCTACAATATATTTAACCAAACTGATAGTATTAACAGTAAACCTACTGAGTAAAGTTTAAGATATTTTTTACAGCTCTTTTCATCTTCAGAATATATGCCACTAAATATATTTATATAGAGTATCAGAGTCAGAGAACCACGTTCAAAAGTTGCTTGAAATACTTTACAATTCTCTTTTTTCTCTGTGTGGATATATTATCAATTTGATGTACAGCAAGGTTCATCTGTCTCTGCTTGTGGTCAATATTAGGATTTTTTTTTTTTGCTTTTTTGGATGTAATTTTATTTTTGAATGTGTAAAATATTAATATATTTCAAAAATGAGAACTACACAGAAAGGTATACTTGGAGAAGTCTCAGGTCCATCTTGATACACTCATCTCCATTCATATCTCCATAATAGCAATTTTTATACTTTGGTCTTCCTATGTTTCTTTTTATTTGCAAATATTAAGCATCTATAAATAACTATTTACATATAGTTTATAGGTTTATGTATATGTCTACATACACATGTAAGTTTATATCTATTTTATATATTGATATATATATTCAAGATATACAATGTAAATAATGTTTATGTGAATAGACACACACATATTGTTATACATATGTGCATGGAACTTTTGCCCCCCCTTTTAAAGATTTATTTGAGAGAGAGAGAAGGACAGAGAAACCCGAATGGACTCCTTGCTGGATGTGGAGCCTGATGTGGGGCTCCATCTCATGACCCTGAGATCAGACTTGAGCTAAAAGCAAGAGTCCCATGCTTAAATGACTGTGCCACCCAGGGTCCCCTTTCCCCTTCTTTCACACACAAAATGTAGCATACTAAACACTGTTCTATACTTTGATTTTTTAAAAAATATTTTATTTATTTACTTGACAGACAGATCACAAGTAGGCAGAAAGGCGGGCAGAGAGAGAGGGGGAAGCAGGTTGAGCAGAGAGCCCAATGCGGGGCTCGATCCCAGGACCCTGGGATCATGACCTGAGCCGAAGGCAGAGGCTTTAACCCACTGAGCCACCCAGGTGCCCCTATACCTTGATTTTTTGTTTTTAACTTACCGCATCTTGGATTTTTTTTTTTAACTTACCGCATACCTTGATTTTTTTTTTTAACTTACCGCATCTTGCTCAGTTTCAATTCATAGAGCTTGTCATTCTTTCTTTAAGGCTGTGTAGTACTCCATTGTGTGGCTAGTTTATCCAATCAGTCTACTTTAACAGAGCTGCATTCTTTTCAGCTTATTGTTTTAAATAATGTGTGATTAATAAACTTATGTATATATTGTTTTAATCTTGTGGAGACATATCTTTGGTACTGCTGAGTAAAAGAGTGTGGACAAGTTTAATTTCATTAGATATTGCCAAAATCCCACCAAAGTGTTTGTGCATTTTGCACTTCCTGCCATCAGTAATGAGTGCCTATGCTTCTGCACAGCCTTATAACAGAGTGTTTTGTCAAGTATTTCATTTTTGCCAATATAATAAGCATAAAGTATCTTTAAGTAGTAGCGATTGATATTTCTGAGTGATTTTAAGCACATTTTCATAGGTTTAAGGGCCGTTTTACTTTTCTCCCTGCAATTACTCTGTCACATCTTTTTCTCATTTTTCTGTTGGGCTTTTGGTATTTTCCTCTCAATTTTCAAAAAGTTTATATATTCATTTATTTTCCTATTTTTATTTTATTGTAGTAAGAATACTTAACATGAGATCTCACCTCCTAACAAAATTTTAAGTGTACAAAATATTGTTGACTGTAGGTATGATGTTGTACAGGAGATCTTTAGAACTTATGCATCTTGCTTAACTAAAATTTTATACCCATTGCTTACTAACTCCTTATTTCCCCTTTTCCCCAACCCTGACAACCACCATTTTTATTCTTTGATTTTATGAATTTGACTATTTTAGGTACCTCAAATAAGTGGAATCAGGCAGCTTTTCTGTAACTGATTATTTCACTTAACATGAAGTTCTCAAGTTTCACCCATGCTGTCACATATTGTGGAATTTCCTTATTTTTAAAGGTCAAATAATAGTCCATTATCTGTACATAGCGTATTTTTTTATCCACTTATCTGTTGATTGACTCAGGTTGTTTCCTCATCTTGGTTATTGTAAACAATGTTTTAATGAATAAAGGAATACTAATATCTCTTTGAAATTCTGATGTCATTTTTTTTTGATAAATACCGAGAAAATAGGATTGCTGGATCATATGGTAGCTCTAGTTTTAATTTTTTAAGGTGCTCGCTTCAGCAGCACATATAATAATTTTTTAAGGAAACTTCTTACTATTTTCCAAGAAGGCTCTGCTATTTTGCATTTCTACCAACAGTGTGCAAGGGTTTCAATTTATCTGCATACTTGACAACACTTGTTGCCTTTTGTTTTTTTTTTTTTAAATAATAGGTTATTAACTCCTTATCAGATACATGGTTTGTAAATATTTTCTTCCATTTTGCAGGTTGTCTTTTCACTCTGTTGATTGTTTCCTTTCTTGTGAAGAAGATAGGGTTTTTTATTTATTTGGTTTGATTCGTTGTTTTTTTGCCTGTGCTTTTTGTGTTGTATACATGAAATCATTGTCAAGGCCAATGTCATGAAACTTTTCACCTGTTTTGTTCTTCTAGAAGTTATACAGTTTTGGGGTCTTACATTTGGGCCTGTAATCTATTTGAGCTGATTTTGTGTATGGTATAAGATAAAGGTTTAATTTCATTATTTTGCTGTGAATATCTTGCTTTCCCAGGGCCATTTGTTGAAGAGACTATATTTTCTTCATTGTGTATTCTTGGCTCTCTTGTCAAAGATGAGTTGACTGTATATGTGGAAATTTATTTCTGGGGTCCTTATTTGGTTTTATTGGTTGATATGTATGTCTTTATGCCAGTCTCATACATACTCTCTTGATTATTATAGCTTGGTAATTTATTGTAAAATCAGGAAGCTTGATGCCTCCATCTTTGTTCTTACTTCTCAAGATTGACTTGGCTAATTATGGTCTTTGTGGTTCCATATAAATTCTAGAAGTATTTTCTATTTCAGTAAAATCAATACCATTAGAATTCTGATAGGGGTTGCATTAAATCTATAGATTATTTTGAGTGACATGGAAATTTTAACAATATTAATTCTTTCATTCCATGAACATGGAATCTCATCTCATTTGTTTTTGTATTGTTTAATGTCTTTCATCAATGTTTTGTAGCTTTTAGTATATAAGTGTTTGATCTTCTTAAAGTTTATTTCCAAGTACTTTATACTTTTTAGTGCTATCGTAAATGGGTCATTTCCTAATTTCTTTCTTTTTTTTTTTTAAAGATTTTATTTATTCATTTGACAGAGAGAGATCACAAGTAAGCAGAGAGGCAGGCAGAGAGAGAGGAAGGGAAGCAGGCTCCCTGCTGAGCAGAGAGCCCGATGCGGGACTCCATCCCAGGACACTGAGATCATGACCTGAGCCAAAGGCAGCGGCTTAACCCACTGAGCCACCCAGGCGCCCGATTTCCTAATTTCTTTTCCAGATAATTCACTGTTGGTGTGTAGAAATGCAACTAATCTTTGAATGTTGATTTTGTATCCTGAAACTTTACTAGAATTCATTTGCTAAATAAAACAGTTTTTTTTAACAGAGTCTTTAGAGTGTACTATATATAAGATCATGCCACTTGCCAACAGGGACAATTTTATTTCTTCCTTTCTGATTTGGATGTCTCTTATTTCCTTTTCTTGCCTAATGGCTCTAATTAGGACTTCCAGTACTTGTTGAATGGAAGTGGAGAGAATGTGCATCCCTGCTGTTCCTCTAATTTTTTGGCAGCTCTTTACATAACAATGAGATTAGCCCTTCACCCATGATAAAAGATGCGAATATTTTTTATTTCATTTTGTTATTTTCTTTACTTAGTGTCATTTTCTTATGTTTTTAAAGAATATTTTATTTTCATTTTTATGTGGTAGAATTTATCAATCTTTTCTTTTCATTGCTTCTTGATTTTAAGTCATATGTCAGGAAGTTTCTCCACTTCTGTATTATGAAGGAATTCACCCATACTTTATTTTAGTACTTATATCATTCCTGTGTTTTTGTTTAAAAAATACATTTTCAATTTGATCTTCAAAATCTCTATCTAAATGAACATTCCTTTAATAGTTATCTGATTTCCTGAGTTCTTCAGAAGCAGACCCTAAGTTGAGGATTCATGTACATGTGATTTATGTAATATGTGCTCCCAAAGAAACTAGGAAGGAAGTGGGGGAAGCAGGACAGAGAAGGGGAAGAAGCCAAGGCAGGGTGCAATTTCAGTCCAGTTTCTAAGGAGGGTAGGTCCAACCTGATCCCTCAAGGAAACTGCAGTGAGTTATACATATATATATGTATATATATAACAATATAACTATATAACTATATAACTATATATATATATATATATATATATATATATATATATATATATATATATATATATATATATATCCTGACTTGAGGCAAGGAAGCTGAGCTTTTATATTACCACAACCATCAGTCACTGATTTAAAGCTCTCCCAGAATGTGAGCAGTCATCAGAAGAGTCTCAGAAGCAGCCTTTGGAAGCAGACACACACCAAAATCTGGAAAGGAGTGTGTAGAAACAGCAAGAGAAATCTGAAGGGATATGAGTGAGTACCAGCAATGTTTTCACTATAGCTGACAAAACCCAAAAAGCAGAAAGGACAAGGCTGGTGGTGAGAGGGAAGGAGAGAAAAAAACCCAAAGAAAGAATAATTTTTTGTTTCTGCAATTCTGTAATTGTTACATTTTCAGAGCCTTCCCCAAGAGGCTGTCTGCATATTCATCCACTCACTGACCATCTGGAAATTTGAGAGCAGACTGCTGACCTGAACTGGGGGCCCCTCCCAGCCAGAGAACCCTATGAATACACATCTACATTTTCTGTTAGATACACCCATGAAGTCTCCTATCCAGTCATTGGAGGGTCTCCAAATGGGAGCTTTTCCAGCACCCTCTCTCCTTATATTCTTTCATTCCAATCCTTTTTAGTGGTTAAGAGACAAAGCTGGGAAGCCAGATCTTGGAAAATCAACTCAGTCACTTATTAGATACATAACTTTAAACAAGTTTCTACCTGCCCTCAATGTCAGTTTATTCATATGAAAAAGAGAGATAACACCTACACTGCAGTTAGTGTAATAATTACATAAAATAAATATATAAAACCCTTGTTATGGTGTCTGACACGCATTATTATTATCATTCATTCTTCTCATTCCACCTGGATATTTCTCACACTGCTGACTTTCCCCTAATCCTTTTCCTCAAAGACCCTCATTCTACTGTAAATAATACCCCTTATATTCTCAACCACTTCACACAGCACTATCTCCTGGCTCTCTCCAGAACACAACATCTCTCCTGAAACTCCTAAGCTCCTTCTATGGAAAAGGCTGATTCTTCTACCCACTTATTGCATGCTGTCAATTGATCATGTCTCCTAGCATCCCAATACAACTAGAAATTATTACTCTTCCTTCTTGGGGCAAGAATGCCTCTTTCATTAAGATTTATGCCAACTGTATAAACTTCTATTTATCCCTCTCCTCTTTGTTTTATTTTTGAACCTCTTACTTGTTCCTCTGTATTCATTAAAAGCCTGGATACCTGCTCCTTGTTTTCTTCTCCTTCCCATGTCTTGTCTTCATGCTCAGCAGCTTCTCCATCCATAAGAAGCCATCCAGCATTCTGGCCTCATGGCTGCTTTTTCAAAACATATTCAACACCAACAGTCTTCATCTATCACTAACCCAGTGACCCACTTTGATTGTCATACCCTAGACTTGATATCACTTGGAACAGCTCTGCCTCCAAACTCATATTCTATGGTACCATTATGGAGCTTGTCCTTTCATCCTTCCAGTCTTCGGCTCTTTAGCCTCACACACAGAGACATCAAAGTCATTTTATTTCTAGTCCATCAGCCTTGTTTCTCATCATTCCAAAACTGACCCCACTACACTCAACCACTGTATCATTGAACTCAGAACCAAGCCCATCATCTTTCCACCATATCTCTCCTAAAGTTTTCAAATTCAGATCAAGCTTGCCATCTTCCTTTGCTGCTCCCACATCTGGGCTGCTGGATGCTAGTGCAGAAAAATCACATTTTTGAATGGATTAAGACCACCACAGATTTATGATTTCTAGTCTCTCCTAGAGCTTCAGCACCCCTTATTAGTTTGTTACCTTATTTATGACTACTTTCTCCTCCCATTTTGCTGACTGGTTGCTCCACTAACCTTCAGTACTCTATCACTTCAGTGCAGATGACCTTACCTCTAATTTCACCCAGACTATCAAGACCATCATGTATCAAACTTCTGTAATTTCCCCCATACTTATGAATCATTTATAACTGCACCTACTTTCAGGTTTGGTCTTTCATGCTAAAGAAGGAGAAAGGAGGCTGTGGAGGCTGTCCCTTATCCTGATAAAGGCAATTCTCTCCAGATCCCCCACATCTACAACAGATTCAAAGTTATTATTCTGCTCATTACTTCTTTCCTCTCTATTTTCAACTTGCCTCCTTTCTGTGGTACTTCTCTGTGGCTTCTAAATCTTCTAATGTCACTATATCCTCTTCTTGCACTAACCTTACCTTTTCCCTCCTTTTCACAGCCAAGATGCTCCAAAATAATATTCTATACTTCTGCTGCCCCCTCTTTCTCACTTCCTGTATATGCTTCAACCTGCCTTAGGCAGGATTCAGCCTTCACATTTCGTTCAGACTGATTTTCCCCAAGGTCACCAGTGGCTTTATAACTGCCAAATCTATTGACTTTTTCCAAAATGATGTCATGTACTCTGCAACACGAAACACCACTTGTATTATAACTCTCTCTTCTCAGGGCTTCTACTGTATCACTCTTCTCTTGTTCACTTCGTTTCCATTATCCTTCCTTTATTAAATTATTTTCACAGACTCTCCTTCCCTTACACTTCCTTAATATTGGTGAAACCAAGGATTTTCCTTTCTTCTCTCTACATGCTCTTCCCACAAGATCTCACCACAGCTAGGGCTTCAGCTACTATCTCCATGTATTCTCATGTCCCAAATATGCATCTCCATTGAGGCCTCTTTCCTAATCTCTAGAATGTATATCTAATTCCTTATATAGGATCACTCTAAACTCATCTTGCTCAAAATAAAACTCATATTTTATCTTAAAATATTCTTTTCTACAGATTCAATACAATCCCTAACAAAATTCCAGTGTCTTTTTTTTGTAGAAATGGAAAAGCCAATATTCAAATATATATGATATTGCAAGGGACCCCAAATAGCCTAGAAAATGAACAAAGTTGGAAGACTCACATTTCCCAATATCAAACATTACTGCAAAGCTATAATAATCAAAACAGTGTGATACATATAAACCTATAGAATAGAATTGAGAGTCCAGAGATAAACCCATACATATATGGTGAGTTGATTTTCAACAAGATTTCCAAGACCATTCAATGGAAAAGTAAGTCTTTTCAACAAGTGGTTCTGGGATAACTGGATACTACATGTAAAAGAATGAAGTTTGACCCATACCTCTCACCATCTACAAAAGTTAACTCAAAATGAATCAAAGACCTAAAACTAGAAGTTAAACTATAAAGCTTCTATAATAATATATAGGTGTAAATCTCTATGACTTGGGATTTACACAATGGATTCTTAGATATGACATTAAAAGCATGAGCAACAACAGAAAAAAAAGATAAATTGGGCTTCTTCAAAATTAAAAACTTTTGTGCATCAAAGCATACTATCAAGAGAGTGAAAAGAAAACCCCCAAATTGGAGAATGTATTTACAAATCATATATATGATTAAGGTCTGGTATTTAGAACATGTAAAGAACTGAAACTCAAGACTATCGGACAGGTATCCCAATTGAAAAATGGGCAAAGGATTTTAATAGACATTTCTCCAAAGAAGATATACAACTTGCTAATAAGCACATGAAAAAAAATGTTTAACACCCTAGTCATTAAAGAAATGCAAATCAAAATCACAATGAGATATAAACTCACACCATTAGGGTGGCTATAATTAAAAAAAGGAAAACAGCAAGTGTTGGTGATGATATAGAGAAATTAGAACTCTCACACATTGCTGGTAGAACTGTAAAATTATGCAGTCACTGTGGAAAACATTTTGGTAGTTCTTTCAAATGTTAAACAGAGTTACCAAATGATTTAGTGATTCTTTTCCTAGGTGTACGTCTAAAAGAATTGAAAACAAATGTCTGAAAATACAGGTATACACATGTTTATAGTATCACTATTCACAAAAGCCAAAAGATGAAACCAAAAATTCATTAAAGAATGAATGGATAACTAAATTGCGGTATATACATGCCACGAAAATTAGTCATTGAAAGAAATGAAATACTGATACATGCTATAATGTGGATGAATCTCAAAAATACTATGTTAGGTGAACAAAAAGCCTGACATAAAAGTTCACATACTGTAGGATTCCATTCATATGAAATATCCCAAACAGATAAATCCATAGAGACAAAACACAGATTGGTGGTTTACAGGGTCCGGGGGACAAGGGAATGGCAATAAACTGCTTAATGGGCCTAAGATTTTAGTTTGGAGAGATGGAAATGTTTTGGATTTAGATAGAGGTGGTGGTTGCAGTGTTGTAAATGTATTAAATGTTACTGAATTGCTCACTTAAAAATGGTTAATTTTGTGTTATGTACATTTCACCTCAATAAATTTTTTAAAAATCTGCCTTTCCTCCTATACTTCTCCCCTTAAGCTTAATTCACCCATTCATCCAAGTAAGAAATCTGGAAATAATTCTGAATATTTCATTTCCTTCATTGCAAACATCCTATTAATGAGGCAGTCCAGTTTGCTCTATATTCATTGAATTTCTTGAAATTTTATCCTGTACTCCATCTACTAGTAGTACCTTAGTTTATACCATATACTAATGTAATGGTGCCCCAACTGGATTTATTTCCTTCAAACTTCTACCCTTTAAACCCCACTCCCCATCACACAGCAGCAAGAATTGTAGGAAAGTTATTCTCTAATCTTTGAGTGCATTCTAACTACGTAGAGTATTTATTAAAACATGGATTGCTGAGCTCTATGCCCAGAGTTTCTGATTTGGTAGGTCTGATTCAGTGGAGCCCTAGAATGTCCATTTCTAATAAGTGTTTATGTATGCTTATATTTCTAGCCTAAAGGACTACAGTTTGAGAAATACTAATATATGATCTTATTTTGATTGGTTACTTTCCAGTTTGAAATCCTCTTGCCCTTACCCTAAGACACTCCAAGGGTCTGGGCCCTGTGCATCTCTCCAACTTTAGTTTTGTCTATGGCTCTTCTGTACCATACCTATGTTTATAGGCAACTTCAGCATCTTTCCTTCCATGAAGTTATATCATTTAGGGCTCCTTGTAAACAACTGCAACCCTGCAACTGACTTGGGTTTATTTAGAAAAAAAAAAAGGAAATTTATTCGAAGTGCATCACAGAAATAATAGGAAGTTTGGAGTACCAGATTCAGAAATAGATGACATCAGGACAGATCAGCAAGCTAGGGAGCAGGAATTAGAATATGGTCATCTGGCCCAGGAGGTAGTTTTGGAATAAGTGAGCTATATCTGTTTTTCCATCCTCAAATTTCTCAAGATGCAGAATCCATGGAGAAAACCTGTGTTACTGCTTGGGTTATATACAGATCTCTTGGTCAAGGAAGGCAGTCACTGAGACTCATAGTCATACTGACATAGTACACAGTGGAGAAAGGCAATTCCTCAGAAAGAAACCAGACTATTACCAGATTAGAGTGAATGAAAACTCAGCGGACAGAAAACCAAAACTAACCTCTACCATTTCCTTCTTTGTGCCATATTGTACATTGTGTAAACTTCCATATTACTTAGGACTTCTAGTATTTTTTGTGTATGTGTCTTTCCACCTTACTAAACAATAAGTTCCTTGTCAACAGGGACCATGTTTCTTTTTTATTTCTAGAATGTAGCATAACATGTGGCATTAAGCAGGTGCCCAACAACATGTTTGTCGAAGGCATAAAGAAATGAGCAAAGAAATGAATCGAATAGACCCATGACACAGCTGGATTACAGATGAGAGAGGAAACCAAGCACCCAAATGAGAAGAAGAGAGAAGAGTACAGTGGATTGGGTGGTTCATCAGAAGCTGGAAACACATAGAAAAAGGAGGAAAATCACCTTAAGCAAGAGGATATTTGCTGTTTCCTCCCAAGACCAGAGATGCTCAGCAAGAAAAAGAAGAATAGAATTTTTTTTAACAGCTTAACTGAAGCATAACCGACTTACAGTGAACTTCACATATTTAGAGTATACCATAAATTTCATGTTTTGATATATATATAAGCCTACGAAAAAAATCACCACAATGAAGATAACTAGCATGTCCATCACCCTGAAAGGTGTCCTCATGGCCCTTTATAATCCCTCCCTCAAATCCCTCCCAGTACATCCCATCCAGGGTATTTTCTTTCACTATTGATTACTTTACATTTTCTAGTAGTCTACATAAATCTAGTCATAGAGTATGTTTTCTTTTTTTGTCTCACTTTTACTCAGTATAATTATTTTGAGATTCATTCATGTTGCTGTCTGTACTAATAGTTCAGTCTATTGTATTGCTGAGTAGTATTCCAATGTACTGATATATCACAATTCATATATCTATTCATTTGTTGAACATCTGATATCTTTCCACTTAGGGGCTACTACAAATAAAGTTGGTAGAATTCATCTGCAAGTCTTGGTATAAACATATGCATTCCTTTGTCTTAGATAAATAACAAAGCATGGAATGGCAGATCATATGATGGGTATATATTTACTTAAAAAATACCTCAAGAATTTCATTTCTGCCATGACAACATCAGAGGCTTCATGGATATAGTTCCCAGTTAAACTGGTGAAAATTATTTTGAAAACAACCATTTAAAGTCTGGAAACTGTCCTCTGGACATATAACAAGTGAAGAAACATTATTCAAGAAAATTTACAGGGGTGCCTGGGTGGCTCAGTGGGTTAAGCCCTGCCTTTGGCCTGGGTCATGGTCTCGGGGTCCTGGGATCGAGCCCTGCATTGGGTTCTCTGTTCTGCAGGGATCCTGCTTCCCCCCATCTTTCTCTGCCTGTCTCTCTGCTTACACGTGATCTTTCTCTCTCTGTCAAATAAATAAATAAAATCTTAAAAAAGGAAAATCTACAAAAACTTAGTAAAAACTGTGAGAATCTGTGTATTTGAACCAAAACCTATGCCTTTCCTCCTTCCCTCTCAGATCAGTGAGGTGGAAACTATGGTTCAGACTTGCACATACATGGATCTCTTTCTCTAACCCTTAGTTGAGGGCTATCTTCCCAAGAGGGACAGGATGTCAATATTTCTCATCTTGCCTCAAGCTACATTGCTGCTGAGGTAAAGGATAGAAAAATATATCATGCAAACATCCACAAGAAATTGAGTGACAATATTAATATCAGAAAAAATAGACTTTAAAACAACAAAATTCCTACAGGTAAAAAGCACATTTTATAATGATAAAAAGATCAATTCAGCTGAAAGATACAACAAGTATAAATACATGTGCACCTAAAAACAGAAGCCCAAAATACCTGAAGCAAAAATTGACAGAATTAAAGGGAGGCTTCAATAAACTACTTTCAACAATGGATGGAACAACTAGGCAGAAAGTAAACAAAGAAATAGATGATTGAACAACCCTATAATTGCTACAGCTTTGTAATATAACTTGAATTCTGGAATTTTTATACCTCCAGCTTTGCTTTTCCTTTTCAAAATTGCTTTCTGCAATTCAGGGTCTTTTCCATACCATACAAAAGTTTAGGACTTTTTGTTCTAGTTCCGTGAGAGACTGAACTGTTGGCATTTTGATATGGATTGCATTAAATCTGTAGATGCTTTGGGTAGTATAGACATTTGAACAAAATTGACATATATGTACACACAATGGAATACTATTCAGTCACAAAAAGAATGAAATCTCTTTTTAATCATTTTATTAACATATAATGTATTACTAAAAGAATGAAATCTTGCCATTTGCAGTGATGTGGATAAAGGTAGAGAGTGTAATGCTAAGAGAAATAAGTAAGCCAAAGACAGACAAATGCCATAAGATTTCCCTCATATGTGGAATTTAAGAAATGAAACAAATGAGCAAAGGAAAAAAAAGAGACAGAGAGGCAAACCAAGACACAGACTCTTAACTATAGAGAACAAACTGATGGTTACCAGAGGGGAGGTGGGTGAGAGGATGGGTGAGATAGGTGAGGAGGATTAAGGAGGCCACTTGGCATGATGAGCACTGGGTGTTGTATGGAATTGTTGAATCACTACATTCTACACTGAACCTAATATAACCCTGTATATGAACTATACTGGAATTTAAAAATTTTTAAAAGAACACTCTAAACCAACTATACTAATAGATATTTGTAGAAAACTCCATCTCAAAACAGCAGAATATATATTCTTCTCATGTGCTTATGGAATATTTTCCAGAATAGCTGTAAAAAAAAAAACCCTAATTCCATTTAAAAGGATAGAAGCAATACAAAGTATGTTCTCAAACCCCAGTGAAATAAAATTAAAAAACCAATAAGAGAAAGGGAAACTTGCAAAAAATATGCAAATTTAAAAACACACACATACATAACCAATAGGTCATGGAAGAAATCACAAAGAAAGTTAAAAACTAATTTAACATGAATGAAAATTAATAACCTTCCATGTTAAGACACTGGGGAAAAAAGAACAAACTAAAGTGAGCAGAAGAAAGGAAATAATCATTAGAGCAGAAATTAGTGAAATAGATTCTTAGGTAGAATTTAAGAAATAATACAGACGAACATATAGGAGAGGGAAAAGAAAAAAGAGAGAGAGAAAGGGAAACAAATCATAAAAGACTCTTTTTTTTAAAAAAGATTTTATTTATTTATCAGAGAGAGAGAGGGGGAGAGAGCGAGCACAGGCAGACAGAATGGCAGGCAGAGGCAGAGGGAGAAGCAGGCTCCCTGCTGAGCAAGGAGCCTGATGTGGGACTCAATCCCAGGACGCTGGGATCATGACCTGAGCAGGCAGCCGCTTAACCAACTGAGCCACCCAGGCATCCCTCATAAAAGACTCTTAAAGGTAGAAAACAAACTGAGGGTTTATGGAGGGAGTGGGTGATGGGCTAGATGGGTGATGTATATTAAGGAGGGCATTTGTTATGATGAGCACTAGGTGTTGTATGTAAGTGATAAATCACCGAATTCTACTCCTGAAACAAATATTGCACTATATGTTAACTAACTAGAATTTAAATAAAAATTTGAAGAAAAAAAAAGAAATTAATGAAATAGAAAATATAAAAAGTAAAGAAAATCAATGAAACCAAAACCTGGATGTTTGAAAAGAATGAGCTTTAATGAAGTTAATAAAATTAACAAATTTTTAGAAGATTGACCACATAAAAAGAAGACTCAAGTAACTAGAGTCTGAAATGAAAAAAAGGACATTACTACTGATTATAAGCATTAAAAGGATTATAAATACAAAGAACAATTATGTGAAAATAAATTAGACAACACAACTTAAATTAAATGGATAAATTCCCCCAAAATAATAAACTACCAGATGTGGCTAAAGAAAAAACTATCTGAGTAAAGTTATAACAATTAAAAGATCGGATTAGTTATCAAAAAACTACCTACAAAGAAAAGGCCAAGCCCAGAGAGCTTCACTAGTGAATTCTATGAAACAGTTAAAGAAAATTAATAACAATTCCTTACAAACTTTCTGAAAAATAAAAAATAGAAGAGGGAGAAGAAGAAGGAGGAGGAGGAGGAGGAGGAGGAAGAGGAGGAAGGGGGAGGAGGAAGAATGGGGGAGGAGGAGGAGAAAGAACCCCTTCTCAACTCATTCTATGAGGCCAGTGTTACCTTGGTACCAAAACTGGAAGTATATAACACAAAAAACCTGCAGACCAATATATCTTGTGAATATAGATGCAAAAAATACAACAAAATAGCAGCAAACCAAACTCAGCTACATATAAGAAGGACTATACAGCATAACCAAATGGAATACCAAAGGGCAGAGTTGATTTAAAATCCAAAAAAATGAATCAATATCATATGTCATATCAATAGAAAAACAAAGAGCAAATCATCTCAATAGAAGCAGAAAAAGCATTTGATAAAATTTAACACCCATTAGAAATAGAACGGAATTTTACTCTGATAAAGTCATCTATGAAAAAAAAACCAAAATAATGAGATACTTTTTTACATCTGCTGGAATGGCTATTATCAAAAAGAAAAAAAAATAGCCAGTGTTGACTAGAAAGTGGATCAGTTTGGCCCTTCATACACTAATGGTTCAGAATGTAAAATGATGCAGCAACTCTGAAAAACAGTCTGGCAGTTCCTCAAACAGTTAAATATGCATTTACCATACCCAGAAATTCCATTCCTAAGTACATACCCAAGAGTAGTAAAAACATACATCCACACGAAAACCTGTTCACAAACATTATTTATAATGACTAGTAGGAGGAAATAATCTAAAAGTCCATCAACAGATAAATGGACGAACACAACATGGTATTATGGTAATGGTGTGAAATATTATTTGGTTACAAAAAAAATTAAATATTGATACATGATAAACAAGATGGATAAACCTTGGAAACTTTATGTTAAGTGAAAGCAGGCAGTCCCAAAAGACACGTATGTGTCTATTTAAATGAAATATCTAGAAAGGCAAATCTATAAATATGGAAGGTATATTAGTAGTTGCTTAAGGTTGGGGGTGACCGTGGGGGGAGAGGGTAATAGGTAAATTGTATAGAGTTTCTTTTGGAGGTGACAAAAATGTTCTAAAATTGTGGTGATGTTTGCACACATCTGTGAATATTCTAAAAACCAGTGAATTTTAACTTTATTTTTTAAATTTTTAACAAATTTTATTTATTTATTTGAGAGAGAGAGGGAGCACAAACAGAGGGAGAAGCAGGCTCCCTGCTGAACAAGGAGCCTGATGTGGGATTTGATCCCAGGACTCTGAGATCATGACCTGAGCTGAAGGCAGAGGCTTAACTGACTGAACTACCCAGGCACCCAAATTGTAACTTTAAATGGGCGAATTGTATGGTACATGAATTATATTTCAACAACTCTCTTATTAATAGGTACATCAAAAGCAGCTGCTCTTTCAAAAAATGAGAAAAGAAACTGTCAACTTTTTTTTTTTTTAAACAGATGTACTATTTTATACTCCCACCAACAGTATATGAGGGTCCAAGTTAACTTGACAACCTTGACAATGCTTGGTATGGTCAGGTTTTTTAGTTACTGTTAATTTTAGTAGTATCTCACTGGTTTTAAAATTTCATTTTCCTAATGACTGAAGATATTTGAGAATTCTTTATATATTCTATATAGAAGAACTTTTTTAGATTTGTAATTTTTTCCCAGTCTTTGGTTTGTTTTTTCATTTTCTTAGTGTTGTCTTTAGAAGTATAGCAGAAGTTTTGGGGCACCTGAGTGGCTCAATCAGTTAAACATCTGCCTTTGGCTCAGGTCATGATTCCAGAGTCCTGGGATTGAGGTCCCCCCCACCCCCGGCTCTCTGCTCAGTGGAGTCTGCTTCTCCCTCTCCCTCTGCCCTCCCCCTGCTCCTTCTCTTTCTCACTCTCTCTCTCTCTCTCTCTCTCTCAAATAAGTAAATAAAATCTTTTAAAAAAGAAGTGTAGCAGAAGTTTTTACTTTGATGAAGTCCAGATTTATCAAAAATCTTTAATGAATAGTGCTTTTGGTGTTGTATATAAGACATCTTTGTCTAACTCAAGGTCATGAAGATCTCCTTTTTTAGGCATTCTATAGTTTTATGTTTTATGTTTAGGTCTATGATCCACTTTAAAGTAATTTTTGTATATACTGAAAGCTATGGATAAAAGTTTCCTTTTTCAAAATATGGATTGCACAATGTATTGAGATGGGTATCATTTCTCCATTGGATGGCCTTTTACATCTTTGTAAAAGTCAGTTGTCCATAAATGTGTGCCCTTTTTCTAGATTGGTATTTTGTTCTTTTGATCTATTTGTGTATTTTTATACTAATACCACATTGTATTGGTTACTATTGTTTCATAATACATTTTGAATTTGTGTACATTTTTTAACTTTGGTTTTCTTTTTCAAAATTGTTTCAGCTATTCTAGGTCCTTTATATAGCCATATGAATTTTATCTTTTTTTAAAAAATTTATTTGATAGAGAGAGAGACATCACAAGTATGCAGAGAGGCAGGCAGAGGGGGAGGGAGAAGCAGGCTCTCCACAGAGTGGAGAGCCTGATGTGGGGCTCGATCCCAGGACTCTGAGATCATGACCTGAGCCAAAGGCAGAGGCTTAACCCACTGAGCCACCCAGGAGCCCTGAATTTTATCTTTTTAAAGCTTTTATTTAAATTCCAGTTAGATAGCATACAGTATAATATTAATTTCAGGCATACAATATAGTAGATTCAATACTTCCCATACCACACCCAGTACTCATCAAGGCATGTGCCCCCCTTATTCCCCATCACCTATTTCACCCATCACCCCACCCATCTCCCATTTTTTAAATTTATTTTTTACTTATTTTCAGCATAACAGTATTCATTATTTTTCACCACACTCAGTGCTCCATGAAATCCGTGCCCTCTATAATACCCACCACCTGGTTCCCATCTCCCCTCTTTAACCATCAGTTTGTTTTCTGTAGTTAAAAGTCTCTTTCTTGGTTTGCTGCTCTCTCTCGCTCTCTTTCTCTCTCTCTTTTTTTTTCCGTTTGCTCATTTGTTTTGTTTCTTAAATTCCATGTATGAGTAAAATAATATGGTATTTGTCTTTCTCTGACTGACTTACTTCACTTAGTGTAATACTCTCTAGTTTCATCCATGTTGCAAATGGCAAGATGTCATTCTCTTTTATGGCTGAATGATACTCCATTGTATATATATGTACACCACCCTTCTTTATCCATTCAGCAGTTGATGGACCTTGGGCTGTTTCCATAATTTAGCTATTGTAGATAATGGTGCCAGAAACATCAGGGTGCATATATCCCTTCGAATCAGTATTTTTGTATCCTTTGGGTAAATACCTAGTAGTGCAATTGCTGGATCATAGGGGTAATTCTTTATCTAACATTCTGAGGAATATTCATACTGTTTTGCAGAGTGTCTGCATCAGTTTGCAGTGCAACCAACACCCACCAACAGTGCAAGAGGGTTTCCTTTTCTCTGCATCCTTACCAACATCTGTTTTTTTCTTGTGTTGTTGATTTTAGCTATTATCATAGATATGAGGTGATCTCTCATTGTAGTTTTGATTTCTATTTCCCTGATGATCAGTGATCTTTTCAGGTATCTGTTGGACATCTGGATATCTTCTTTGGAAAAATGTCTATTCATGTCTCCTGCCCATTTTTAATTGGATTATTCATTTTGGGGGGGCTTCAGTTTTGTAAGTTCTTTATATATTTTGGATATGCCATTTTAAAATATTTTTTCCCATTCTGTAGGTTGCCTTTTAGTTTTGTTGATTGTTTCTTTTGCTGTGCACACGTTTTTATTTTGATGAAGTCTCAATAGTTTACTTTTGCTTTTGTTTCCCTTGCCTCAGGAGACATATCTAGAAAGAAGCTGCTGTGGCCAAGGTCAAAGAGATTATTGTTGTGTTTTCCTCTAGTATTTTTATGGTTTTAAGTATCACATGTAGGTCTTTGATCTATTTTGAATTTGTTTTTGTGTATAGTATAAGAAAGTGGTCCAACTTCATTCTTCTGAATGTGGCTGTCAAGTTTTCCCAACACCATTTGTTGAAGAGACTGTCTTATTCCCATTGGATATTCCTTCCTGCTTTATTGAAGATTAATTGACCCTGGAGTTGTGGGTTCATTTCTGGGCTTTCCATTCTGTTCTATAGATCTATGTGTCTATTTCTGTGCCAGTACCATAATGTTTTGATTACTTACAGCTTTGTAATATAACCTGAAGTCTCCTTTTGTTTTTCAAGGGTGCTTTGGTTGTTCAGGGTCTTTTGTGAGTCCATGGACACTTTAAGATTATTTATTCTAGTTCTGTGGAAAGTTCTGTTGGCAGTTTGATAGGGATCATATTAAATGTGTAGATTTTGGGGGTTAGTATAGACATTTTAACAGTATTTGTTCTTCCAATCCATGACCATGGAATGTCTTTCCCTTTCTTTGTGCCATCCTCAATCTTTCATCAGTGTATTGTTTTCAGAGTATAGGTCTTTCACCTCTCTGGTTGTGTTTATTCGTAGGTATCTTATTGTTTTTGGTGTAATTGTAGATGGGATTGATTCCTTCATTTCTCTTACAGCTACTTCACTATTGGTATATACAGATAAAACGGATTTCTGTATGTTGATTTTGTATCCTGCAACTTTACTGAACTTGCAGTTCTCTGGTGGAGTCTTTCATGTTTTCTTTCTAGATAGTATCATGTCATCTGCAAATAATGAAAGTTTTACTTCTTCCTTGCTGATATGGATGCCTTTTATTTCTTTTTGTTGTCTGATTGCTATGGTTAGGACTTACAGTACTATGATAAATAACAATGGTGTGGTAAGAGTGGACATCCCTGTCTTGTTCTTGACCATAGAGGAAAATCTTTTGGTTTCACTACTGAGGATGATATTAGCTATTAGTTTTTCATACATGGCCTTTATTATGTTGAAGTATGTTCCTTCTAAATTGACTTTGTTGACGTTTATTTTAAACCATGAATGGTGTACTTTGTCAAATGCTTTTTCTGCATCTTCTGAAATGATCTTATGGTTCTTATCCTTTCTTTTTTTTTAAGATTTTATTTATTTATTAGAGAGAAAGGCAGTGAGAGAAGGAATACAAGCAGGGGGAGTGGGAGAGGGAGAAGCAGGCTTTCTGCAGAGCAGGAAGCCCAACGTGGGACTCGATCCCAGGACCCTGGGATCATGACCCAAGCCAAAGGCAGATGCTTAGCCAACTGAGCCACCCAGGTGCCCCATCCTTTCTTTTGTTAATGTGGATATCACATGGATTGATTTGGGCATATTGAACCACCCTTTTAACCCAGGAATAAATATCTTGTCATGATGAATGATTTTTTAATGTATTATTGGATGTGGGTGACATTCATTTGCATTTTATTGAGAATTTTTGCATTCATGTTCATCAGGGATACTGGCCTGTAGTTCTCTTTTTTAGTATAATGTTTACCTGATTTTTGTATCAAGGTAATGCTGGCCTTGTAGAATGAATTCAGAATTTTCCTTCTTCTTTCATTTTTTAGAATAATTTTAGCAGGATAGGTAATAAGTCTTCTTTAAATCTTTGGTAGAATTTGCCAAGGAAAGCATTGGTTCCTAGACTTTTGTTTTTTGGAGTTTTTAAAATTACTGATTCAACGTTTTTTTGCTAGTCATCAGTCTGTTAAAGTTTTCTATTTCTTCCTGTTTCAGTTTTGGTAATTTATGTGTTTCTAGGAATTTATCCATTTCTTCTAGGTTAATGTGTTGGCATATGGCTTTTCATAATACTCTTTCTCTTTTTTAAAAAAATTTTATTTATTTGAGAGAGAGCATGAGCAGGGGAGATAGGGCAGAGGTAGAGGGAGAAGCAGACTTCCTGCTGAGCAGGGAGCCTGAGGAGGGACTCGATGCCAGGACCCTGGAATTGTGACCTTAGCTGAAGACAGTCACTTTACAGACTCAGCCACCCAGACACCCCAATAATATTTGCTTACAATTATTTGTATTTCTGTGGTTATTGGTTGTGATTTCTCCTTTCCTCTTTCATTTGTAATTTTATTTATCTGGGTCCTTTCTCTTTTCTTTTTGATAAGTCTGGCTGGAGGTTTGTCAAATTTTTGTCTATTTTATTAAGTTTTTCAAAGAATCTGCTCCTGGTTTCAATGACCTGGTGTTGTTTGTTTATTTGTTTGTTTCTACTTCATTTATGTCTTCTCTAATCTTTATTATTTCCTTCCTTTGTCTGGCTTTAGGCTTCACTTATTGTTCTTTTGTAGCCCCCTTAGGTGAAATGTTAGGTTGTTTATTTGAGATTTTCTTGCTTTTTGAGGTAGGCCTGTATTACTATACACATCCCTCTTAGGACCACTTTTGCTGCATCCCAAAGGTTTTGGTCCATTGTGCCTTCATTTTCATTTGTTTCCATGTATTTTTTTTTATTTCTTCTTTGATATCTGGTTGACCCATTTACTATTTAGTAGCATGTTGTTTAACCTCCACATATTTGTAATCTTTCCAGACTTTTTCTTATGGTTGGTTTATAAAGTTTTCTGGTCAGAAAATGTGCATGGTATGACTTTAATCTTTTTGTGTTTGTTAAGGCCTGTTTTATGACCTAATATGTGAACTATTCTGGAGGATGTCCATGTGCACTTGAAAAGAATGTATATTCTGCTGTTTTAGGATGTAATGTTCTGACTCTATCTGTTAAGTCCATCTGGCCCCGTGTGTCATTCAAAGCCATTGTTTCCTTGTTGATTTTCTGTTTAGATGATGTGTCCATTGATGTAAGTGGGGTGTTAAATTTCCCTACTATTATTTTATTATTAACAATTAGTTCCTTGATCTTTATTATTAATTGTTTCATATATTTGGGTTCTCCCTATGTGGGTGCATAAATATTTACAATTGTTCAATTTTGTTGGATTGGCCCCTTTATGATGGTCTCTTGTCACAGTTTTAGTGTTTTTTTGTTTGTTTATTTGTAAAGATTTTATTTTTTAAATGATCTCTATACCTACTGTGGGGCTCAAATTCACAACTCTGAAATTAAAAGTCACATGACTGAAAAGTCCACTGACTGAAACAGTCAGGTGCCCCCAGTTTTAGTTTTAATGTCTAGTTTCTCTATACAAATATTGCTACTCTGGCTTTCTTTTGACATTCATGTGAATGATACATGTTTCTCCATTACCTCACTTTCAATCTGCAGGTGTCTTTAGGTTAAAGTGAGTGAGTCTCTTTTAGGAAACATATGGGTGGATCTTTTTTTTTTTTTTCCTACTCTCACAAACTGTCTTTGTATTGGAGTATTTGTTCCAATTACATTCCAAGTAATTCTTGCTAGATATGTATTTATTGCCATTTTGTCACTTATTTATTGCTTCTGGAGGTTTTCTCTTAATTTTTTTTTGTCTTTGTGAATTTTGGTCTTTTCTTTGCACTCAAAGAGTCCTGTTTAATGTATCTTGCAGGGCTGGTTTAATGATCACAAGCTCCTTTAGATTTTGTTTGTCTGGGAAACTATCTTTCCTATTCTGAATAATGAGAGTCTTACTATATAGAGTATTCTTGGCTGTAGATTTTTCCCATTCAGCACTTTGAATATATCATGCCACTTTCTTCTGTCTTGCCAAGTTTCTGTTGAGAAATCTCCAGTTAGCCTTGTGGCTCTTCCCTTGTAAGTTAAGGACTTCTTTTGTCTTGCTGCTTTTAAGACTTTTTCTTTATCACCATATAGTGCAAATTTAATTACAATATGTCTTGGTGTTGGCCTGCTTTTGTTGACTTTAATGGAATTTCTCTGGGCCTCCTGGATCTGGGTGTCTGTTTTCTTTCCCAGATTAAGAAAGTTTTTTGGCTATTATTTCTTCAAATAAACCTTCTTCCCCCTTTTCTCTCTCTTCCTCTGGATTCCTATAATATGAGTGTTATTACATTTGATGGAGTCACTGAATTCCCTAAGTATATTCTTCTGTTGCATAATTTTTGTTTCTTTTTTTTTTCAGCTTCATTATTTTCCATTACTTTGTCTTCTAGATCACTAATTCATTCCTCTGCTTCTTTTAGCCTGCTGTTCATTGCATCAAGCCTGTTTTCAATCTCATTTATTGCATACTTCATTTCTGATTGATTCACTTTTAACTCTCTCATCTCTGTGGTAAGGGTCTCACTGATGTCTTCTGTTCTTTTCTCAAGCCCAGTGTGTATCCTTATGATTATTGCTTTCAATACTCCATCAGGCATGTTACTTTTATCTCTTTTGCTTAGATCTCTGACCATGGCCTTATCTTGTTCTTTCATTTGGAATGAATTCCTTTGTCTTCACATTTTGTATATGCTTCTGCCTTCTTCTCTGTGTTAGAAAAGTTAGTTATGTCTCCTGATCTTGAAAGTAATATCCTTATGAATAAGACATCATGTAGTGCCCAGGAACTGGTGCTTCAGGGAGTGTGCTGCCTATGCTCTACTGTTGTGTTTTGGCTGCTTTATCCTTCAGGTTTGTTGTCTACAGAGGTTTCTCCTTGTCTGCTATGGGAAATATTTGGTCCCTGGCCTGAATGTGGTGAGATCTAGCTAGACGTGCTCTGGTCTGCTTATGAATGGAAACCTGACTGATACCACCTCCACCAGAGGTGAGGGTGTGCAGAACTCTCTGGTAGGATGACATGGTATAGGCAATTGTTCTGGTCTTCTGGGGAAGGGGCCCATAGAACTAGGACTAAGGCAAGCATGACTAAGAGCAGTCCCACCAGACGGGGTTGAGGCTCAGTATAAGCAAGTTAGGCAGTCAGTTTCGGCACTGTGCTGCTTTGCATAGGTGGCTCTGTGTTTATGTTGAGGAGTAGTGGAGGGAAATGGCACCAGTGATCTCCTTTGTTCTGGGAGGGGGGTCTTCATGAATGCTGTCTGTCAGAGATGCGCTGAAGAAGAACAAATAATCTTCTCCCTGTGTGTGAAAAGCACTCTTCAAACAATGTTTCCATGCTGTCTGTCCCTGGGCTATTTTCCTGCCTTTTTTCCAGAAGTAACAGTGCCCTCTGGGCTCCACCCCAGCCAGGCCCACTAACCTTTAAAACTCCAGGCTTCATGTCCCATTTGTTGCAAGAACTCATGAAATGGCCTTCAGCAGATGAATGGATAAAGAAGATGTGGTTCATACATACAATGGAATATTACTGAGCCATCAGAAAAGATGAATACCCACCATTTGCATCAAAATGAATGGAACTGGAGGGGATTATGTTAAGTGAAATAAATCAAGCAGAGAAAGACAGTTATCATATGGTTTCAATCATATGTGGTATATAAGGAATAGAGCAGAGGACCACAAGGAATGGGAGGGAAAACTGAATGAAATCAGAGAGGGAGACAAACAATGAGAGACTCTGGACTCTGGAAAACAAACTGAAGGTTACAGAAGGGAGGCTGGGGATAGGGTAACTGGGCGATAGGTATTAAGGAGGACATGTGTTGTAATGAGCACTGGATGTTGTATGCAACTAATGAATCATTGACACTGCAACAAAAACTTATGATATGCTGGCTAACTGAACAGAATGAAAAAAAAAAAGAAAAAAAGAACTCATGAAATTCAACCTCTCTTGTTTTCCAAATGAATGCCTTCGGGGAAACATTTTTCTTGTGCATTCCCTTGTGTGCTCCTTTCTCTCTTAAATTTCTCTGAGACTGCAGCTCCTTCCCCTCCACAGCACCTATGATCCGTTACTCCCCTAAGACCCATCTTCACACTCCCTACCTTCTTTGATGTGGTTTCTTCTCTGCCTTTAGTCACACTGTTTGTTCTGTCAGTCTTTACTTCTACTTCTGGGGTATTTAGAATGATCTGATGGTTATATAGTTGCATTCATGGGATGAAGTGAGCGTAGGGTCCTCCTACTCTGCTGCTGTCTTCTTAATCCCATGTGAATTTTAGAACCAGCTTGGCAGTTTCTACAAAAATGCTTTCTGAGATTTTGAATGTGATTGCATTGAATCTATACATAAATTAGAGGTCATTCTAATAACATTGAGTCTTCTGATCCATGAATACAGTATGTCTTTTGCTTTATTAAGCCTTCTCTAATTTCTCTTGGTAATGTTTCATATATTTCAATGTACAAATGTTGCATCTATTTTGTCACTTTTACTTTTAGAGATTTTATTTATTTATTTGGCAGAGAGAGAGAGAGAGAGAGAGAGAGAGAATACTCAAGCACGGGGAACAGCAGACAGAGGGAGAAGCAAGATCCCCACTGAACTGGGAGCCTATTGTAGGACTTGATCTCAGAACCCTAGGATCCGGATCTGAGCTGAAGGCAGAAGCTTAACTGAGCCACTCAGGGGTCCCTATTTTGTCACTTTTGTCCCTAAGTATTTTCTGTATCCGATTGTGAAAGGTATTGTTTTTAAGTTTCAATTTCTTCTTTTAAAGATTTTATTTATTTATTTATTTGAGAGAGACTGTGTGTGTGTGTGTGTGTGTGTGTACACACAAGTGGGGGGCAGACTCTGTGCTGAGAGCCTGACATGCCACCTGATCCCATGACCCTGAAATAACAATCTGAGTTGAAATCAAGATTGGATGCTTAACCAACTGAGTTACCCAGGTGTCCCTTAAATTTCACTTTATGATTTTTGTTGCTAGTTTATAGAAATGCAATTCATTTTTGTATATTAATAATAAATCCTGCTACCTTGGTAATGTTACTTATTTGTTCTTGCAGCTTTTTTACTTCATAAGATTTTATTCATAGATGATCATATTATTTGCAAATATAATTTAACTTTTCAATATGGATGCTCTGTTTTAAGGTGAATACATGTTTAGAACTGTTGTGTCCTCTTGATGAAAAGACTCACTTATAATTATGAGCTTACTGTATTTATCCCTGGTAATATTATTTTCTCTGAAATCTACTTTGTGTGATATCAATATATTCACTTCAGCTTCATTTTGATTAATGCTATCATGGTATATCCTTTTACATTTTTATAAAAATTTTAAGCTGTTTGTAGGTAGAACATAGATGGATCTTGATTTTTTAAATCTAATCTGACCACTTACGATTTTTTTTTCTTTTCCTTTTTTAAAAAATTTTTTATTTTTTATAAACATATATTTTTATCCCCAGGGGTACAGGTCTGTGAATCACCAGGTTTACACACTTCACAGCACTCACCAAAGCACACTTACGATTTTTTAATTGGAGTGTTTGGATCATTAATATATTTCATTTGATTATTGATATATTGTACTTAAGTCAAACATCTTGTTATTTGTTTTATTCTATCTGTTCTTCGTTCATTTCTCCTTTTTGCCTTCTTTTAAGTTGAGTATTTTTATGAGTCTACTTTATCTCCTTTGTTGAATTATTGACTATAATGTTTTGTTTTGTTATTTTAGCAGCTGCTTTAGGTTGTATAATGTACATCCTTATGTTGTATTAGTCTATCTTCAAGTGATTTTATAATACTTCACATGTAATGTAACAATCTTTCTGTTACATCTGTTACATGTTTCTTTTTTTAAGATTTTATTTATTTATTTGACAGAGACCAGCACAGTGAGAGAGGGAACACAAGCAGAGGGAGTGGGAGAGGGAGAAGCAGCCTTCCCGCTGAGCAGAGAGCCTGATACGGGGCTCGATCCCAGGACCCTGGGAGCATGACCTGAGCTGAAGGTAGATGCTTAACAACTGAGCCACCCAGGTGACCCACATATGTTACATTTTTATTTATTCCTCTGGTCTTTGTGCTCTCTTTGGCATCTATTTTATTTTTACATATGTTATAAACCCTAAAATATATTATCATTATTTTTGCTTTAAACCAGTTTTGGGTAAACTACAGCTCATGAGTCAAGTCTGGACCACCATCTGTTTTTGTAAATAAAGCTTTATTGGAAAATAGTTACATTTACTCATTTGGATATTGTTTATGGCTGCTTTCATGCAACAACAGCAAAACTGAGTAGTTGTGACAGAGACCACATAACTAACAAAGTGTAAAATACTTTGAACCTGGCTCTGTACAGAAAAAGTTTTCCAATTCCTGCTTTAGACAATCAATAATGTCTTAAAAGGTTTTAAGTAAGGACAACTTATTTTTAATATTCATTCATGTAGTTATTATTTCAGTTGATCATTACTTTGTGTAGATACAGACTTACATCTTGTATCATTTTCCTTCTTTTTTAAAAATATTTTATTTATTTGTCTGATGGAAAGATCACAAGTAGGCAGAGAGTCAGGCAAAGATAGAGGGGGAAGCAGGCTCCCTGCTGAGCAGAGAGACTGACGGGGAGCTCCATCCCAGGACCCTGAGATCACACCTGAGCCAAAGGCAGAGGCCTAACCCACTAAGCCACCCAGGCGCCCCCATTTTCCTTCTTCTTAAAGGAATTTGTTTAGTATTTTTTAGAGTACAGGTCTGCTAGTGATGAATTCTTTCAGGTTTTGTACGTCTGAAAATGCCTTTATTTTTCATTCAGTTTGAAATATACTTTCACTGGGTAAGAATTCTATGAGGACAGTTATTTTCTTTTAATACTTTGAATATGTTATTCCACTCTCTTCTTCCTTGTCTTGTTTCTAATGATCAACACGCTGTCATTTTTAGTTTTGTTCCTCTGGACCTAATGTGTCTTTTTCCTCTGGGTACTTTTTAGATTTTTTTTTCCTGTATCAGTTGTTTTAAGCAATTTAATTGTGATGTGTCTCGACGTAGTTTTCTCATTATTTGTGCTCAGAATTGTTGAACTTTTAAAGTATACTCATTTACAGTTTGCATCAAAAATTTTTTGCTATGATTTCTTCAGGTACTTTTTTTTCTTCTCCTTTTCCCCAATTCCTCTCTTTCAAAGACTCCAAATTCAAATACATTAGACTTCTACAAGTTGTTGCACAACTCATTAATGTTTTATTATTTTTTCCCATCTTCTTGAATGGTTTTTATTGCTATGTGTTCAAGTTAAAAAATATTTCCTTCTGCAATGTCTAATCTGCCATTAATTCTATACAGTGCACATTTTGCCTCAGAAATTATGGTCTTTTTATCTCTAGAAGTTCAATTTATTTATTTGTTTTATCTTCCACTTCAACATGTTCAATCTGCTGCCATGTAGCTGCTTGAACGTATGTTAATAAATTCAATGTCTTTGTCTACTAATCTATGTCATTTCTGGATTTCTCTTGATCAATTGACTTTTCTTCTCACTGTGAGTGGTATCTTCCTGTTTCTTTGAATACCTGATAATATTTGATTGGAGTAAGGATTCTGGGAGGTGCCTGTACCCATGATGACTGGAAAGAGGGTAGTATATCTATTAGCTATGCCACAATAATGTGTAACAAACACATACTTAGAGCTTAAAATAACCAGCCTTATTCTCATGAATCTCTGGATCGGTTAAGTTGATTTTGCTTTTGATGGCTGGGCTCCACTTGATGGTTCTTCTTCATATTCTCATGGCTAGGACAGCTCCACTTGTAACTGCAGATCTGTAGGCCAACTGGTAGCTCTGCTCCATGTCTGTTCATTCTGGGGCCCAGGCTAAAGAGGCAGTAGCTACTAGGGGAATCTCTTCTCATGGTAATGACTGTGGTCCATGATGGCAAGTGGAAACTGAGAATTCAGGTTCTTGGTAAAAAATCTACATGTCTGGTCATTCTGGCAATTACAAAGGCTCTGCCTAGCAGGCCCCATTGGGGAAAGCTGCCATATCCACACCAGCCTTGGTGCACAAATAATGAATTATAGTTTCTAAAGGGACTTGCAGTCAAGAAATCAGGTCTCCCAACCATCCATGCTCATATGCATATCTTCATTCCTAGCCAAGATACCTCAGTTCAAAAGACTCTTTATCAGGGACTTTTAGCCAATGTGTATCTGCCACCTTTACTAAAAACATTTTATCAGGGATTCTTAAAAACATTTTATCCTCTCCAGCTCAATATTCAGCACTTTCCACTCTTAACCCTTCCTTCTCTTTCTTCTTTCTACCTCCACGTCCATAAATAAAAGGAGGTTATTGTTTGGGGTTCCCTCAAAAGTGAGACAATTCCTCCCACCTAATGATATATCTCACCTTCACCTGGTGCTCTTCCACAGTTGAAAATGAAACACAGGTGAAGCTAACACTTTCTACTGTTTGGTCTCTTGCTCATAATATCACAGTAAATGATTAAGTGATTAAAGGTTTTACTGTTATTTCATTTGTCTTAACGAACTACCTGGAAGCTCAGATCTTTCTAGCTCAGATCAGCTCTTGACAGAAACATGCAAAACCTCTTAAGACCTGGGCTCAGGGGGCGCCTGGATGGATTAGTGGGTTAAAGCCTCTGCCTTCGGCTCCGGTCATGATCCCAGGGTCCTGGGATCGAGCCCCACATCGGGTTTTCTGCTCGATAGGGAGCCTGCTCCCCACTCCCCCGCCCCCACCTGCCTCTCTGCCTGCCTGTGGTCCCTGTCTGTCAAATAAATAAATAAAATCTTAAAAAAAAAAAAAAGACCTGGGCTCAGAATTGATCCAGCATTCCTTCTGCCCACATTGGCCAAAGTAAGACATGACTGAGCCTAGAAATAAAGGCCATGGAAAGTGTGAAGATAAGAAGGATGAGAATTAATGCCAATGATTCAGTGTACCATAGGTGGAATAGGGGAAAATTTCCTTCCCACAGGTGGTTAGACAACCTCTTGGCTCAGCCCAGCATCCTCAATTCAGGTGGCTATTGATGCTTCTGGGACATATGTACAGATGTGTTGTTGTCTTAGAAAGCTGTCCATGAGTGACAGAACCCTGATCACCAAGCTTATATTAGGTCACTTACCTAAAAACTTAAAGAGTATTTTTTGAGCACCTACTTTGTGCCAGAAACTGTCACTGAGAATGACACAAAAACTGTGAGAAGCATAGTTGTTGCCCTGTGGAGCTTAAACAAAATTTAAGTGTAAAAAATAAAAATACAATAATTTCAAGTGCTATAAAGGTAACAATGTGCTGAATCAAAGACTAAATGAAAAGCTTCATTAGATTAGGTGGTTCTGAGCAGCACGATCTAAATGAGCTGTTTTAAGCATAGCCAGAACTCCTCCAGAGAGACTGATGAGAGTACAAACAATATGCCCATGGTGGGTATTTGCAATTTCTAAGATGGATATGGAGACAGATTATCCATCATGGAAAGAAGCAGAGCTTTGAATAGGATGCAGGGGTTCACTTTGTTTTAAGGGAAATATTCACCTTTTCTTATTTTTAGTAACTGCAGTAGAACTGCTTATGGTGGGGTACCTAGGTGGCTCAGTAGATTAAGCATCTGCTTTTGGCTCCCGTCATGATCTCAGGGTCCTGGAATCCAGGTCTGCATTGGGCTTCCTGCTCAGTGGGGAGTCTGCTCCTCCCTCTACCTCTCCCTCTGCCTCTCCCTACCTCTGTTAATGTTTCTCTCTCCCTCAAATAAATAAACAAATTAAATCTTTTTTTTTTTTTTATAAACATATATTTTTATCCCCAGGGGTACAGGTCTGTGAATCACCAGGTTTACACACTTCACAGCACTCACCAAATCACATACCCTCCCCAATGTCCATAATCCCACCCCCTTTTCCCAAACCCCCTCCCCCCGGCAACCCTCAGTTTGTTTTGTGAGATTAAGAGTCACTTATGGTTTGTCTCCCTCCCAATCCCATCTTGTTTTTTAAAAATTGCTTATCTTAATATATGCAAGAGATCCCTCTTCTCTAGGAGAAGTCTCCAGGGGAACCAAACAATGAATTATGTTTCTAGAGAAGAATGCTCCCTGTCTTTGAGTAAGAGGGATCCAACTTTTTAAAATTTTTTTTTAATTTATTTTCTTGAGAGAGAGAGAGAGAGATGGTGACAGAGAGAGAGAGAGAGAGAGAGAGAACAAGAAAGCAAGCATGAGTGGGGAGGAGAGGGAGAAGCGGGCTCCCCACTGAGCAAGGAGCCCAACATAGGGTCTGATCCCAGGACGCTGGGATCATGACTAAGCCAAAGACAGATGCTTAACTGACTGAACCACCCAGACACCTCTTTAAAAAAAATATTTATTTATTTATTTATTTGATGGAGAGAGACAGAGAAAGTGACAGAGATAGCGAGAGAGAGCATGAGCAGGGAGGAGAGGAAGACCAACTTTTTTAAATCAATGGAGATTTGGGGCTTCATATTTACTGGGCAATCAAAGCACCTCTCAATGGCTGTCAAGGGCAACCATAATGAGAAGAAGGGAGTAGGAGATAAAGAGAGAGAGAGAGAGAGAGAGAGAGAGAGAGAGGATGTGTGGGCGGGAAGTAAAAAAGTCTGGGAAGAGACTGAGAAGAAGATCCTGACCAGGGAGAGAAGTTAAAGAGTGGGACCAATCCCTAGGAGATGCAGAGAGAGAGAGCTGTCTGAAAGGATGACATCCTAGGACCCATTTTTGGATCTGAGACTTTGCTATCTAACTGTCTAGGTTTGGGGAAGGAAAATATGTGCAGACAACTCTTGGACTTTCCCAATTTGTAGCTGAAACAATGGTACCATGTAAATATTATACCTGGCACAGGTAAGGTGAAGAAATCACAAATTCAGAGTAATTTACTAGTCTGTAAATATCCTTTGAGAATCTAGATCAATGACTTCAATCCTGATTTCTTGATTCACTTTCTGTTATATGTCAAGCAGCAGGGCCCTTTCTGTAGAAGTCACAACAAGATTTGGTAGTCACTCAGATTTTTTTTTTAAAAAATCACGTATTTGTACAATTTCACTGGACCTTCATTTCCTCACTTGTAAAATGAATGGGGCAGGGCAGGTGTATGTGGAAGGTTGTATTGCCTGTGCTTTGAGGGGGATGGGCAGAATGACCATCAAACCCGATGTTCTTACATTCTCATGAGTTTGCTGCAGACCAGATGGAAGCAAATTGTGTAGCTTCCATTTCCACCATGATTAGTTTGAATAAAACTAGGTATTTTTATGAATGATATTATTGTGCTTTCTTCCCCCTTAAGGACAAGGTATAATTTTTAAAATCCAAGTCAGTGTTAAAGTGTTCTCTGTTCTCTTTCTTTCTATCTATGCCCAGCTCCATTAGTCCAGGCTACCCCAGTCTCTCAGCTCAGCTGAATGGTTACCTCTTATTTTCTGTTCTCCATCCCCTTTGTCTGCGATCAAATCAGGGATCCTTCCATTCTACAGCCTGATCCTTGCTGCTGTTTTTCATATTACATGCTCATTATTTCAGCTGTATTTTCAATGCTCTCTCATTACCTCTCTTATGTGTCCACCCACATCTCCACCTACAGTGTCTATAATGTGCTTTCTATCTTCTGTAGCTTAATAAAAGGGAAATTATGCTAATTTTATTCAAACTTTAGAAAAGTAAAACCTGTACCATTATTATTCTGCCCCCTTTCCCTTTTATTTGTTCATTTCAAAAGAAAAAGTGTCTAATCATCTGAGAAAATTGTACTTGCACAATGTTAACCACTTTCCTATTTAATTAAGTAGATTTTTCCAATTGAGTTTGGATGAATTAAGAAAGCCAGTCTTCTGAGTAGCCAGGTTCTGATGCAATTAGGGGCTGGGTCCAAGGCAACTTCAGTGTCAGCCAATACTTTTAGTGCCTGGGAGGTAGCCTGGAAGCTCTGCTGCATGTGCTGGATTGGGGGTGAGGGGCACAATTTCTGGAGACAAAAGTCCAAGGCTTTATACATAATCAAGATCTTGGAGTTAAGCAGGCTACTTCCACATTAATACAGCAAGGGATCTTCGCCTGCAAATGCCTACAGGTGAAAAGTTTATCTTAATGTCTAGAAGAAGAATTTCTTTGTAAGCCTAGACCAGCTTTGTTGAAAAGATCCTTGGATAAGGATACAGAGAGGGAGGACAGAGTTTCCAAGGCCCAGAGTCCTCTGAGGAGGAGACGCTAAGTACTGGGCAAAATTTGGAGAAGGAGAGATAGTCAGTGGCTGAAATCTCAAAAAAGAAGCGTAGAGCAGAGGTAAGTCTGTTTGGGAGTATTCACATGAAATACTGTATGTCATCCAAACTAATTCTTCCCCGTGGTCCCACAAAATCTTCCATAAAACATAAAATATATTTGGTATGATTGACTTGCGGAGATTGGTTAAGTGGCTAAGACTGCATTAAGTTCAGCTCAGGGAAAGATGATATTCAAGACTCCTGGATGAAAGCTACGTCTGGCATCTGGGTTTTACAAAGATTTATTTTTCCTTCCCTGGAAATGTGTTTTATCATTGTCAAGGAACTTCAAGCGTCTTGATGTGTGGGATAATGTTGTGTTGGGAGTTGTATAATTGAATCAGATTCACATAGATTCTGTCTGCATGTTGCTACAACAAACAAGTGACTATGTTCCACTATGAGAAAAAGTTCATCACATTGGCTACATAACTTAGCACATAATTGAAAATACATGCATATTTAACTGAAATTTTTACATTTTCACAAATTACATAAAATTTTCAAGTCACCTTTGTTTTTCTAAACACATTTAGATCTCAGACTGTCTAATCCAAACCTTTTGTTTTCTAGATGAAAAATATAAAGGTTGAGAGATTCGTCCAAAAGCAAGCAGTTAAATATTGGTGAAACAGGGTTAGACTTTGAGATCCTTTGACTCAGATATCCTCTTGATTTGTGTAAATATATGCAGTCAGCCATTGGGTAGAAAACAAATTTACATATGGAATTTAAATGAACTGAACTTTTTAAGACAGGATAAGAGAGAGAGAGAAAAAGAGAGAGAGAGAGAGAGAGAAAGAAAGGGTAGGAGAAAGAAAGATTTTAAAGATTTTGCATATTTCTACCCCCATTTCAGTCAGAGAGTAGGGCATAGAATCAGCCTAAAATGCGGGGTTAGAAATTGTTTTCTCTTTGCCTGTCTCAGGTGCTGCTGACATCTCATGACAGAAGCATCTTAGCCCACTGAGTGTCATCATATCTTTAAAGATATATATTTTTATGAATAACAGGATCACTAAAATCACAGCAACACTTCATTTGATTTTAAAATGTAAAAACAATGACAAACTCTAATTGCTGGAGGAAAAGTTGTCTGTATCATTGAATTTGGTGAGTCAGTCCCATTGCAACTTCTTAATAGAAATTGAATGAAGGAATGAATTACTTTTTTATAGACAAAAAGTATCAAATATCAGGGAGAGTTTAGAAAATAATACAACATACATCAAAATACCTGCCACTCAGAACTCAGATTTAACAGTTATTTTGCCATATTAGCTACAGAACTTCTTTTTTTAAGGTAAGGTTAGGAGACTAGCATTCCATCACTAAACCTTTCTTCCTATCTCCCTCACTCTCTGGAGGTAATTACTATCCTTGAATTGGTATATAACTTTTCCATGACGTTTCAGGCTTTCACTACCTATATAACCATAAACCAGAATTGATGTTTATATTTGAAATATGTGGTTATAGATTGACTTATGTTACCCCCAAATTCATATGTTGATGTCTTATTCCCCAGTCCCTCAGAATGTATCCTTACTTGGAAGTAGTGTTCTTGAGGAAGTCCCAATATTGAAGTCCCAATATTTCATTTTTGCTTTTGTTTCCCTTGCATTCAGAGATGTGTCTAGTAAAAAGTTGCTGCCACTTTCTCTTCTAAGATTTTGATGATTTCCTGTCTTACATTTAAGGTTTTCATCCATTTGGAATTTATTTTTGTGTATGGTGTAAGAATTTTGTGTATGGTGTAAGAATTTCATTCTTCCACATGACCCTGTCCAGTTTTCCCACAATTTGTTGAAGAGACTATCTTTTTCCTACTGGATATTCTTTCCTCCTTTGTCAAAGATTAATTGCCCATAAAGTTGTGGGCCAGTTTCTGGGTTTTCTATTCTGTTCTCTTGATCTATGTGTCTGTTTTTGTGCCAGTACCATACTGTCTTGATGACTGCAGCTTTGTAATACAGCTTGAAGTCCAGAATTGTGATGTCTTTTCCTCTGCTGTTCGTTTTCAACATTACTTTGTTCATTCAGGGTATTTCTGATTTCATACAAATTTTAGAATCGTATGTTCCATCTCTGCAAATAATTCTGGCATTATTTTGATAGGGATTGCAATAGATATCTAGATAGTTTTGGTTAATATAGACAGTTTAAAGATATTTGTTCTTCCAACTCATAAGCATGGAAAATCGATTTCTTTGTTTCTCCTTCAAATTCTTTCATAAATGTTCTGTAGTTTTCCATGCACAGATTTTTACCTCTTTGGTTTATTTAGTTCTTAGATGTCTTATGGGTTTTGGTGTAGTTGTAAATGGATCAATTTCTTGATTCCTCTTTCTGCTGCTTCTTTATTGGTGAGTAGAAATGCAACAGATCTGCTTTTCCAGTGTGTCACATTGATTGCTTTGTGGATACTGAACCACTCCTGCAGCCCTCTTGATTGTGGTGAATAATCCTTTAAGTGTAGTGTTTGATTCAATTAGCTAGTATCTTTTTGGGAATTTTTGCATCCATGTTCTTCAGAGATATTGGCCTATAATTCTTTTTAGCAAAGTCTTTATCTGGTTTTGGAATCAAGGTAAGGCTGGCCTCAGAGAATGAGTTTGGTAGTTTTTCTGCCATTTCTATTTTTTGGAACAGCTTCAGAAAAATGGGTATTAGTTCTTCCTTAAATGTTTGGTGGAATTCCCCTGGGAAGCCATCTGGCCCTGGACTCTTGTTTGTTGGGAAATTGTTGATTACTGCTTCAATTTCTTTGTTGGTTATGGGTATGTTCAAATTTTCTATTTTTTCCTGTTTCAGTTTCGGTGGTTTATATGTTTCTAGGAATTTATCCATTTCTTCCAGATTGTGCAATTTTTTGGCGTATAATTGCTCGAGATTCCTTTACCATTGTTTGTATTTTTGTAGTGTTGGTTATGATCTCTTTTTCATTCATGGTTTTATTTATTTGGGTACTTTCTCTTTTCTTTTTTATAAGTCTGGTTAGGGGGTTATCAATTTTGTTAATTCTCTAAAAGAAAGAGCTCCTAGTTTCATTGATCTGTTCTACTGTTTTTTGACTTTTATATTTATTTCTGTTCTAATCTTAATTATTTCCCTTCTTCTACTAGTTTTAGGTTTTATTTGCTGTTCTTTTTCTACCTCTTTTGGGTGTAAGTTTAGGTTGCATATTTGAGACTTTTCTTGCTACTTGAAGAAGTTCTGTATTCCTTTATATTTCCTCTTATAAGCACCTTTGCTGCATCCCAAAGGTTTTGGACTGTCATGTTTTCATTTTTATTTTTAAATTTCTTCTTTAATTTTCCCAGTTAATCCATTCATTCTTTAATAGGATGTTCTTTAACCTCCATGTATTTGTGGTCTTTCAAGTTTTTTCTTGTGGTTGACTTCAAGTTTTAAAGCACTGTGGTCTGAAAATATGCATGGTATGATCTCAGTCTTTTCATACTGGGTGAGGCCTGATTTGTGATCCAGTATGTGATCTTTTCTAGAGAATGTTTCATGTGAACTCAAAAAGAATGTGTATTCTGTTGCTTTAGGATGAAATGTTTTGAATATACCTGTTAAGTCCCTCTTGTCCAGTCCAAAACCATTATTTCCTTATTGATCTTCTGCTTAGATGATCTATTACTGTGAGTGGGGTATTAAAGTCTCCTACTATTATTGTATTATTATCAATGAGTTTCTTTATGTTTGTTATTAATTGATTTATGTATTTGGGTGCTCCCAATTTAAGGGCATAGATATTTGTAATTGTTAGATCTTCTTGTTGGATAGACCATTTAATTATGATATAGTGCCCTTCTTCATTTCTAATTACAGTCTTTGGTTTAAAATCTAGATTGTCTGATACAAGTATGGCTACTCCAGCTTCCTTCTGATGTCCATTAGCATGATACATGGTTTTCCACTTCATCAATTCCAATCTTCAGATGTCTTTAGGTCTAAAATGAGTCTCTTGTATGCAGCATATTGATGGGTCTTGTTTTTTTAAAAATCCGTTCTGATATCCTATGTCTTTTGATTGGAACATTTAATCCATTTACATTCAGAGTAATTATTGATAGATATAAATTTAGTGCCCTTGTGTTACCTCTAAAGTCACTGTTCTTATATATTGTTTCTGTTCCTTTCTAGCTTGTTTCTTTTTCAGTCTCTGTTTCCTGCTCAAAGGATCCCCTTTAATATTTCTTGTAGAGCTGGCTTAGTGTTCACAAACTCCTTTAGTTTTTGCTTGTGTTGGAAACTCTTTATCTCTTCTTCTATTCTAAATGACCGCTCTGCCAGATATAGTATTCTTGGTTACATATCTTTCTCATTCAGTGTGTTGAATATCAGCATGTCACTCCCTTCTGGCCTGCCATGTTTTCATGGACAGGTCTGCTGCTAAGCTTATGTTTCTCTTTGTAAGTTAACAACCTTTTGTCCTTAGCTGCTTTTAGAATTATCTCTTTATCTTTATATTTTGCAAATTTCCCTATGATATGTCTTGATGTTGACCTGTTTTTGTTGATTTTCATGGGAATTCTTTGTGCCTCTTGGATTTGAATGCCTGTTTCTTTCCCCAGATTAGGGAAATTCTCAACTATAATTTGTTCAAATAAACCTTCTACCCCATTTGTTCAAATAAACCTTCTACCCCTTTTTCTCACTCATTTTTTCTGGGACGCCTAAGATATGGATATTATTGTGCATTGTAGAATCACTGGCCTATATTCATGATCTAATAGTTTTCTTTCCCTCTTCTTTTCACCTTGATTGTTTTCCATGATTTTATCTTCTATAACACCTATTTGTTCCTCTGCTTCTCCCATCCTCATTATGATTACATCAAGTCAATTTTACATCTCAGTTATAACATTTTTTTATTTTGGCCTGACTAGATTTAGGTTGTTCATCTCTTCAGCCAGGGTTTCTCTGATGTCTTCTATACTTCTTTCAAGCCTAGTATTCTTGTGACTGTTGTTCTAAATTTTTGTTCAGATATATTGCTTACATCTGTTGAACAAATGCCTGGCTATGATTTCTTGAGCTTTCCTTAGGGAAGAATTCCTTCATCTTGTCATTATGTTTAAGTTTCTGTCTTTTATGTATTATGAAAGCTTGTTATGTTTCCTGCTCTTGAGAGTAATACTATATTAAAAAGGGATCATACACTGTCCAGAGCATGGTCCTTCAGGAAGTATTTCTGATGTATGCTGTGTGCACTCTGCTGGTGTGTATTGGCTGTTCTTTCCCACAGGTCAGTCCTCTGCAGAGTTCCTGCTTGCTTGTGGTGGGGAGTGTTTGGACCTCTAACTAGGTGTATGTGTGCTTTGATTTGCTTGTTAAGACAAGCCTGATTTTTAAAAAAAAGCCTGATCCAAGAAAAGAGAAAGGGAAAAGGAACAAACAAACAACCAAAGAAAAAACTATAAGGCTTAGTGAAATAAGTTAATCAGAAAAAGACAATTATCATATGATCTCCCTGATATGAGGAAGTTGAGAGGCAATGAGGGGGTTTGGGGGGTAGGAAAGGAATAATTGAAACAAGATGGGATCATAAGAGACTCTTAATCTCACAAAACAAACTGAGGGGTGCCGGGGGAGGGGGATAGGGAGAGGGTGGTTGGGTTATGGACATTGGGGAAGGTATGTGCTACAGTGAGTGCTGTGAAGTGTGTAAACCTGGCGATTCACATACCTGTACCCCTGGGGCTAATAATACATTATATGTTAATTAAAAAAAAACCTATAAGTCTGATTCCAAAGGAAAAGAAAGAAAGAGAGAAAAAAGAAAAGGAAAAAAATAAAAAAGAAACAAACTGACAAATGAACAAAAAACTGCAAGCCTGATTCCAAAGAAAAGAGAAAAAAAAATACATATAACATTGATTGATTGATTGATTGATTGAGTAAATAAATAAATAAATAAATAGAAGGTTTGATCCTTATTCCACTAGAGCTGAAGCTGTTGCTTTGGAGCACTCTGTGATCAGTAGACTTGGTACATGTGGGGGCTTGTGTTAGTCTTCTGAGGGAGAGGCCCGCTGTGCCAGCTCACAGTCAGACTCGCCTTGGTGAAGATGTCCCTGCTGGGCACAGAGGGTTGGGGTTTGGTGTAAGTGACTCCAGCCTCCACTGGAGGCTCTATATTTCTCTTTGGTGTCCCACCATGCTGGAGGGAATGGTAGTAAAGGATGGCATCACCCCACTCTCTTGTCCCCAAGGAAAGAAACCCATGGCTGCTGCTGTTCAGGAGGCCCTTGCAGAAAAACAATCTCCTCTCCTGTATCCCAGGGTTTTACCAGATCTCTGCCTTCAATCTGTCTGTGTCCAGCTGTGGCCATGTCCTGTGCCATAGTTCCCCTGTGTTTTATCTCTGGCCGATGGCTGGGATTCAATTCTCCAAATCTTAAAGGACCCAGCCAGGCACAGAACCCCCTTCCCCCACTGCTGCCTTGGAGGAGAGCACTGCAGGGCTGTGTCCAGCATCATTCTATCCCAGAAAAGTAGTTGCACATCTGCATAGGTGCCTGGAATCTATGCAAAAGCACAGCAAAAAGCTTCGACCAGGTTGCCTGCCCTCTGTGCACACCTCTATCCCTTGCTATTGAATGGCTGCTTAATGGTGCCTTGTGGGTCCTTTATTCTTGAAGAGACAAAATACCCTCTTCCAGATGTACTCCAGGAAGGGGAACAATCCAGGGGATCCCCACACCATGGCATCTTGCTTGAACTGTTTTTGCTGCTCTCTCTCTGGCTTTCTTTCTCTCTCCCTGACTTTGCTCCACAAAAAGGGATCCTTCCCCTTTGCAACATGGCAGCTTTTCTCTCCCCAAATTCATGGCTCCAAACCTCCCATCTGCCACATTCTCCCCCTCCAACTATGCAGATTGTTTTCTTAAACCTCAGATCAATTTCCTAGTTGTTCAAAATGATTTGATGTTGATCTGGTTACGTTTGAGGGACAAGGCAATCTCATGGTCCTCCTACAATTCCACCATCTTAACTCTTCCCCAAAAGCCTCCTAAAAACTTTCAAGTATACAGTACAGTTTTGTAAACCATAGTCACCATGCTTATAGTACATTGCCAGAACTTATCCCTCTTATAGCTGGAAGTTTGTACCCTTTGATCAACATCTCTTCAGTTCCCCCATTCTGTCTCCTCACAGCTCCTGGCAAACATTCTTTTACTCTGGTTTTCTGAGTTTGGCTTTGTTAGATTCCACATTAAGTGAGATCTTACAGTATTTTTCCTTCTCTGTCTGACTTACTTCACTTACCTTAATGCCCTCACAGTTCACTCGTGTTGTTGAAAATGATGGGATTTTTTTATGGCATAATAATATTCCATTAAATATATATTTTTGTATGTGTAATATACTTACTTTTTATCTGTTCATCCATCAGTGGACACTTAGTTTATTTTCATATCTTGGCTATTGTGAATAATGCTGCAATGAACATAGCAGTACACATATTTCTCTGAGATACTGATTTAATTTTCTTCGGATATATACTCAGAAAGGGAATTTCTGTATTATTTGGTAGTTCTATGATTATTATTTTTTTAGGAAACTCCATACTGTTTTACTCAATGGCTGTACAGATTTACATTTCCATAAACAGTGTAGAAGGCTTCCCTGTTTTCCACACCCTTGTCAATGTTCATTATATCATGTTGTTTTTACATAGTCATCCTAACAGGTATAAGGTGATATCTCATTGTGACTTTGATTTGCATTTCCCTGTTGATTAGTAATGTTGAGCAACCTTTCATATGTCTTTTGGGTATTTGTATGTCTACTTTGGAAAAATGTCTACTTAGGTCCTTTGTCCACTTTTAAATTGAGTTATCTGTTATTGTTTGTTTTTATTCTTGACTTTTATGAATTCCTTATACATTTTGGATATGAGATCCTTTCAAGTATATAGTTTCCAAATATTTTCTCCTATTCTGTTGGCTGCCTTTTCGCTGTTGATTATTTCTTTTTTTGTGCAGAAGTTTTTTAGTTTGGTATCTTCCCACTGGTTTGTTTTTGCTTTTGTTGCTTGTGCTTTTGAAGTCATGCCCAAAGATCTTTGTCAAAACCAATGTCAAGGGGCCTTTTCCATATGTTTTCTGACTAAGTTTTATAGTTTCAGGTCTTACGTTTAAGGCTTCAATCCATTTCAGGTGGACTTTATGTTTGGTGTAAAATAAAGGTACAATCTTATTCTTTTGTGTGTAGATAAGCTGTTTTCCCAACACCATTTATTGAATAGACTGTTCCTTCCTCATCGTGTAGTTGGTACCCTTGTCAAAGATTCATTGACTGTATATGTACTGGTTTATTTCTGGGCTCTTTATTCTATTCTATTGGTCTATGTGTCTGTTTTTATACCAGCATACTGTTTTGATTTATAGCTTTGTCATATAGTTTGAAATAAGGAAGTGTGATGCCTCTAGCTTTGTTCTTTTGTCTCAAGACTGATTTGGCTATTTGAGATCTTTTGTGGTTCCATATGAATTTTAAGATAATTTTTTCTATTTCTGTGGAAAATGTCACTGGAATTTTGATAGAGATTGCATTGAATCTGTAGATCACTTTGGGTATTATGGATATTTTAACAATATTAATTTCTAATCATTGAACATGAGATATTTTTCCATTTGTGTCTTCTATTTCTTTCATCAAAGTCTTATAATTTTCAGTACAAAGATCTTTCACTTCTTTGATTAAATTTATTTCCAAGCATTTTATTCTTTTCAATGCAATTTTAAATGGGATTGCTTTTTTAATCTCTTTTCAGATAACTTAGTGTATAGAAACACAACTGATATTTGTATGTTAATTTTGTATCCTGCAACTTTACTAAACTCTATTATTAGTTCTAACATTTTTTGGTGTGGTTTTTAGTGTTTTCTATATATAAGATAATGTCATCTACTAACAGAGACAATTTAACTTCTTCCTTTCAGATTTTGATGCCTTTTATTTCTTTTTCTTACATAATTGCTCTGGCTAAGACTTCTGGTACTATGTTAAATAGAAACAGTGAAAGTGAAAAACCTTGTCTTATTTCTGATTTTAGAGGAAAAGCTTTCAGTTTTTTATTATTGAATATAATGGTAACTGTGGGCTTGTCATACATGGCCTTTATTTGGTTGAAGCTACTTGCTCTGGTAATGAGGATTAATTCAAATTTAGAGGTCCAGGGGCACCTGGGTGGCTCAGTGGTTTAAAGCTTCTGCCTTTAGCTCAGGTCATGATCCCAGGGTCCTGGGATGGAGCCCCACATCGGGCTTTGTGCTCAGCAGGGAGCCTGCTTCCTCCTCCTCTCTCTCTCTCTCCACCTGCCTCTCTGCCTACTTGTGATCTCTATCTGTCAAATAAATAAATAAAATCTTTAAGAAAAATTTAGAGGTCCAGTGTCCCCAGTTTCATCAGGTCTTCCCATACATCCCCATTCCAATTTTCAGGATCTCATTCCCTTTCAATCAATGCCCTCTCTTTAATGGTAGACACCCTGGGAGGTTGTGAATTCAATTCATGTTGTAATTTTGCAACTCACAGAGAAAGCTAGCAGGCTGGAGACCCAGGGAGGTTGCAGTTGGAGTTCAAAGGCGGTCTGATGGCAGAGTTCCTTTTAGATCAGGAGAGTCTTTGTTCTAAGAAGGTCTTCAAATGATTAGCTAAGGTCCACCCACCTATGGAGAGTAATCTGTTACTCAAAGTCCATCAATTTAAATGTTAAGATCATTCAAAAAACACTTTTACAGAAACATGCAGAATAACATTTGACTAAATATCTGGGGATGATGGCTCAGCCATTAGTTATATGGCTGAACAATTAGCTAATCATATAGTTAGCCATATAACTAACCATCACATTGCCTTTTTTAGTTTGCAATAGACTTGAGTTATTTTTTATTTATCTGTGTTTTCTTTTAGTTCTCTGAGCATCTTTAGATCAATTATTTTGAATTATTTATTGGGCAATTCCCAGATCTCCATTTCTTTGTCATCAGTTACTGTAAGTTTACTATGATCCTCTGGCGATGTTATGTTTTCCTAATTCTTCATGATCCTTATAGTTTTACACAGGTATCTACACATTTGGAGAAGTAGTCACTTTCTCCAGATTTTATGGATTGGCTTCATTGAGGGGAGACTTTAACATGTGGGGGAGGCATGCAGAAATATGCTGTGACTCTGGTTCTGGTGGTATAGGGCACCAAGTGTAGGAGCATGTGGAGCATCAGATCTGGGGGAATGTGGTAGCTTATCAGCTCAGACCACTGACAATAACATGGTCCTTGGCAAACCCTGCAGGGAATCCACAGAGGTTACAAGAGTTGTTAGGGTCTTCAGCAACACCTCTAGGTCCAGTAGGTAGGGACTGGGGCAAGCAGTGTTAGTAGAGTTGGTGGTATGCACATATTTGGCTGCAGGTGCCTGTAAGTGTCAGGGTCCAGTTGCAAACATATGTGTTGTGAGGGGTGCCAGGGGAGACAGCAAGGCATAGGGCCAACTAGAGATACACTGATGCTGCAGAGGCATTGGTTGAAGGCATGCTCTCCCATTGCTGCAGATCTTCCTCTGAGTGTGCTCACAGCAGTGGAGGCTGGTCATGATGTCAGCCCAGCAGCCTGGGGATATACAACTGAAGGGTCTAGCCCTGAGCACACATATAGCAGTGTGGGTCAGCCACAAGGGTCTAGGCTGGTGCCTTGCTCTTAAGCAGCTGCAGAAGTTTGAACTACCTACTAGTGTAGTTCCTGCACTCTGGCAGGTTCAGGAGATGGGTGGGATGGAGTGAGGTGGGACTCAGGCAGCTGGCATCAGGGAATGCAAATACTAGTGAGTCAAAAGTCAGTGTAATCTGCAGGGTGTTCTGTGGCAGCAGAATTGTGTCTTCTATTTTCTGGAAAAGATTGTGTATAATTGGTGTTAACTCTTTGAAGTTTTTATTCAAATTCCAGTTGGTTAACATACAGTGTAATATTTCCTTCAGGTATACAATATAGTGATTCAATACTTCCATACAACACCCAGTGCTCATCAAAAGTGTACTCCTTAATCCCCATCCCTTGTTTCACCCATCCCCCTATGTACCTTCTCCCTGGTATTAATTCTTTAAATGTTTGGTAGAATTCTTCAGTGAAAACATTTGAGCCAAGATACTTCTCTGGGCAGAGGGGTTAAAATTAAAAATTCAATTTTTAGAAATTATTATAGGACTGTTCAGATGATCTATTTTGTATTGGTTGAGTTTAGATAATCTGTGGCTTTTGAGAAATTGGTCCATTTCATCTAAGTTGTTGAATTTATGTGCATAAAATTGTGATACAGACATACCTTGTTTTATTGTGCTTCACACTTCATTGTGCTTCACAGATACTGTGTTCTTACAAATTGAAGGCTTGTGGCAATCCTGTGTTGAGCAAGTTTATTGGCAGCATTTGCTCTGTTCATGTTTCTTTGTCACTTTTTGATAATTCTTACAATATTTCAAACTTTTTCATTATTATTACACTTGTTATGGTGATCTATGATCAATGATCTGTGATGTTACTATTGTAATTGTTCTGGGATGCCATGAATCACACACATATAATATGACAAATTTAATAAATAAATGTGTGTGTTCTGACTGCTCCACTGACCAGCCATTCCCCATATCTTTCTCTCTCTTCAGGCATCCCTATTCTTTGAAACACAATGATATTGAAATCAAGCCAGTTAATAACACTATAATGGTTTCTAGATGTTCAAGTGAAAGGAAGAGTTACATGTCTCTTTCAAATGGAAAGCTAGAAATAATTCAGCTTAGTGAGGAAGGCATGTTGAAACCTGAGGTAAACCAAAAGCTGATCTCTTGTGCCAAATAGCCAAGTTGTGAATGCAAAGGAAATGTTCTTGAAGGAAATTAAAACTGTTTCTCCAGTGAACACACAAATGATAAGAAAGCGAAACAGGCTTTTTGCTGATCTGGAGAAAGTATTATGATTTGGATAGAAGATCAAATTAGCCATGACATTCTGTCAAGCCAACACCTAATTCAGAGCAAGGCCTTAGCTCTCTTCAATTCCATCAAAGCTAAGAGGTGAGGAAGCTGCAGAAGAGTTTGAAGCTAGCAGAGGTTGGTTCATGAGATTTAAGGAAAGAAGCCATCTCCATAATATAAAATACAAGATGAAGCAGCAGATGCTTATGTAGAAGCTGCAGCAAAGTGTACAGAAGATCTAGCTAAGATGGTGAAAGTGGCTACTAAACAACAGGTTTTCAATGTCAACGAAATAGCCTTACATTGGAAGAAGGTGTCATTTAGGACTATCATAGTTGCAGAAGAGGAATCAATGCTTGGCTTCAGAGCTTCAAGGGGCAGGCTGACTCTCTTATTAGGAGCTAATGGCAGTTGGTGACTTTAAGTTGAAGCCAATGTTCATTTACCGTTCCAAAAATCTTATGGCCCTTAAGAATGATGCTAAATCTACTGTGCATGTGTTCTATAAATGGAACAACAAAGCCTGGATGACAGCACATCTGTTTACAACATGGTTTACTGAATATTTTAGGCTCACTTTTGGGACCTACTCGGAAAAAAAGATTCTTTTTAAAACATTATTGTTTATTGACAATGCACCTGGTTACCCAAGAGCTCTGATGGAGATATACAACAAGATTAATGTTGCTTTCATGAATGCTAACACAAAATCCATTCTGCAGCCCATGAATCAAAGAGTCATTTTGACTTTCAAACCTTATTATTTAAGAAATACATTGCATAAGGCTATAGCTGCCTTATTTCCTCTGGGAAAAGTATATTGAAAAACTTATGGAAAGGATTCACCATTCTAGATGTCATTAAGATCATTTGTGATTCATGGGAAGTGGTCAAAATATCAACAAGAAAATGAGTTTGGAAGACGTTGATTCCAGACCTCATGGATGAGTTGAAGGGGCTCAAGACTTCAGCAGAGGAAGTAACTGCAGATGTGCTGAAAACAGCAAGAGAACCAGAATTAAAGTGGAGCCTAAAGATGTGACTGAAATGTTGCAATGCCATGGATGACATTTAATGGATGAGGAGTTGCTTCTGATGGATGAACAAAGGAAGTGGTTTCTTGAGATAGAAACTACTCCTAGTGAAGATGCTGTGACACTTGTTAAAATGACAAAAAAAGGATTTAGGATACCATGTAAACTTAGTTGATACAGTAGTGTCAGGGTTTGAGAAGACTGACTCCAACTTTGAAAGGAGTTCTACTAATGGGTGAAATACTATCAAATACCATTGCACACCTCAGAGAAATCATTTGTGAAAGGAAGAGTCAATTGATGTGGCAAATTTTATTATTGTCTTATTTTAATAAATTGCCACAGCCATCTCAACCTTCAGCAACCACCACTCTGATGAGTCAGCAACCATCGACATTGAGGCAAGACCCTCCACCAAGCGAAAAAGATCATTACTCACTGAAAGCTCAGGTGTTGGCATTTTTAGCAGTAAAGTATTTCTAAGTTAAGGTATGTACATTATGTCTTTTTTAAGGACATAATGCTATTTTTTAAAGATCTTATTTATTTATTTGTCAGAGAGAGAGAGAGAGAGAGAGAGAGAGCAAGCACAAGCAGAGGGAGGTACAAGCAGAAGGAGGAATAGGCTCCCTGCTGAGCAAGGAGCCTGATGCCAGACTCTATCCCAGGACCTTGGGATCATGACCAGAGCTGAAAGCAGATGCTTAACTGACTGGGCCACCCAGGAGTCCCTAGACATAATGCTATTACCCACTTAGTAGACTACAGTATAGTATAAACATGACTTTTATATGCACTGGAAAACCAAAAATTTATTTTATTTGCTTTATTGTCATATTTGCCTTAATGTGGTGGTCTGGAACCCATAGTATCTCTGAGGTGTGCCTGTATTACCTTATTATCCTTATTAATGGCTGCTAGTGATACCCAGTTTTATTCCTGTTTATGGTAATTGGGTCTTCTCTCTTTATATTTGTAACTCCTGCTAGAGATTTGCCAACCTTATTGGTCTTTCAAATAAACAGCTTTTTGTTTCATTGATTTTTTGCTCTTTTGCTTTGTTTTCAATTTCATTGAGTTCTGCTATCTGCATTATTATTTTCTTCCTGCTACTTATTTTGCTTTACTTTGCTCTTCTTTTTTCTAGTTTTTTGAAGTAGGAACTTTCATTATCAATTTGAGACCTTATCTCCTTTTTAAGGTAAGCACCTATAAATTTCCCTTTCAACACTGCTTTAGTTGCATCATACATATTTTGATATGTTGTATTTTCATTTAATTCTATGTATTTTTAAATTTCCCTTGAGATTTCCTCTTTTACCCATGGAGTATTAGAAAGTGTTTTGTTTAATATCCAAGTGTTTAGAGATTTTCTTGTTATCTTTTGGTTATGGCTTTTTAGAGTGATTCCATTACGGTCAAAGAACATACACTGCATGATTACAATTTTTAAAAATTTAAGGTTTGTTTGGTGACTCAGAATGTGGTTTATCTTAATAAGTATTTTATAGGCACTTGAAAAGAATGTGTGTTCAACTGTTGTGGGGTGGAGTATTCTATAAATATATCCAATTCATATTTATAGAATAGGACCAGATCCTATTGGTTGGTCATAGTATTGAGTTCTATATTGTTGCTTATTTTCATTTAGCTGTTTCATCAGTTGTTAAGAAATGGGTTTTGATGTCTCTAGCTACAATTGCAGTTTTTTGTACTTATCCATTCAGTGCTATTAATGTTTACCTCATACATTGTAGTGAATATTCATTGTTTATTTCTAGTATTGATTATTTTTTTCTTTAATTTCTGCACAGTCTCATCAGAGGTCTGTAAATTTTGTCTTTTTAAAGGACCATCTTTTGGTTTTCTTGATCTCTATTTTTATCTACTTCATTATTTTTCTTATTTTTTTTTCTTTTCTCCTTTTGTAAAATTTATTTTTGTTTATCTTACTTATTTTGTTTATCTTAATGAGATCAAGTTTCAGGCTTCTATTTTAATATATGAGTTTATAGGTCTACATTTTACTCCACATGTTGTTTCACTTTGTTTATTGTTTGTTTTTGTGTTGTTGGGGGTTATATCTCAACAGCTTCGTTGAAATATAAGTCATATACCATATTATTCACATATTTTAAAGTGTACAAGTCAATGTTTTTTTAGTATAGTCACAGACATGTGTAACCATCACTACCGTCAACTTTAGAACATGTTTATGATCTCAAAAAGAAATTCTATACTCTTATACTATCACCTCTACCTCTCTAGCCTCCAGCCTTAGGCAACCACTAATCTACTTTCTGTCTCATTAGATGTGCCTGTTTGGGAGGTTTCATATAAATGAAGTATATAGGGTCACTTATAACTATTTTCTTTTATTTAGCATGTTTTCAAGGTTCATCGATGGTGTAGCATGTATCAGTACATTTTTATGGTCTAATAATATTCTATTATATAGGTATACTACATTATGTTTATCTATTATTCATCTATGCGGGTTGTTTCTACTTTTTGACTCTTACAAACAATGCTACTATGAACATTCATATATGTTTTCGTGAGGAAATATATTTTCATTTCTCTTGAGTACATACCTAGGAATAAAATTGCCAAGTAAAATAGCAACTTTGTGTTTAACTTTTTGAGGAACTGCCAGGCTGTTTTCCAAAGTAGTTGTACCATTTTACATTCTCACCAGCAGTGTATGAGAGGTCCAATTTTTCCACCTCCTCACTAACACTTGCTATTTTCCATATGAAAAAATTATACCTTTCCTAATGAGTGTGAAGTTGTACCTCATTGTGGTTTAGATTTGGATTACCCTGAGGACTAGTGATGTTGAGCATGTGTTTGTCAGTCATTTGTGTATCTTCTTTGGAGGATTATCTACTCAGATCTTTTGCTCATTTTTAAATTCAATTATTTTGCTTTTCATTGTTCAATTGTAAATCTTCCATGTATTCTAGATACAAGTTCCGCATGAGATATATTATTAACAAATATTTTGTGGTTTGTGTTTTCACTTGCTTGATGGTGTTCTTTGAAGCAAATAAAGAAGCCTTTTTTTTAATTTTGATGAAGTCCATTTATCTATTTTTTCCTTTGGTTTCTTGTGCTTTTGATGTCAGATCTAAGAAGGTTTTGTAAATCCAAAATCATGAAGATTTACCACTACCTTTTTTTCTAGGAAGTTTATGGTTTTGGGTCTCAAATTTACAACATGATCCATTTTGAATTAATATTTAAATATGGTATAAAAAGAGATCTAAATTCACTCTTTTGCATGTGGATATTCATTTGTCCCCACAATGTCTATTAAAAAGATTATTCTTTCCTGAATAGTCTTGGCACCCTTGTCAAAATAAGTTGATTATAGATACATTGGATTATTTCTGGTCTTTAAATTCAGTTCCATTGTTCTTTATGTCTATCCTTATGTCAACACCACTGTCTTGATTACAGTAGCTTTCTGGTAGCTTTTGAAATTAGGGAATGTGATTTTTGTTTATTCTTTGTTCCAATTTTGTTCTTTGTCAAGAGTGCTTTGGCAATTTTGTCTCTTGATTTTCCATATGAATTTTCAGATGAGTTTCTCAATTTGTACAAAGAAACCTGTTGAAATTCAACAGAAATTGAATTTAATTTGTATATCAGTTTGTAGAGGATTGACATCTTGATAATAATAGGCATTTTAATCCATGAAGATAGAATGTCTTTCTATTATTTAGAACTTAAAAAAATTTCTTTCAACCATATTTTATAGTTTGGGGTATAACTTTTTTAAAAAAAGTTTATTATGTTCAATTAGCTCAATCAACTTTTATATTTCTTTTGTTAAAGTAATTTTTGATGCTACTATAAAGGAAGTTGTATTTTAATTTTATTTCTGGATTTCCCACTACCAATATATAGAAACACAATTAATTTTTTATATTGATCTTGTATCCTGCAACATGTTGAACTTGTTATTTGCTTTAATAATTTTTTAGTGAATTCCTTTTCTATTTATAAAATCATGTCATCTGTGAATAAAAAGAGTTTTACTTCCTCCTTTCCAATCTGGATGTCTATTGTCATTTTACTGATGAAATGTCCTGACTAGAATCTTCAGTACAACGTTTGTTTGTAGATGCCCTTTATCACATTAAGGAAGTTCCCTTCTATTCCTGGGTCACTGAGTGTTTTTATCATGAAAAAGTATTGTAATTTATCAATTTATTTTTTCTCAGTCTATTCAGTTAATCACATGATTTTGGCTTTTATTCTATTGATATGGTATTATCTGAATTGATTTTAACTTAGTAAACCAACTATGTATTCCTGGGATAAGTCCCAGTTGGTCATGGTGTATAGTTCTTTCATATATTGATAGATTCTGTCAGTTAATATTTTGATGACGATTTTTACATTCATATTCATAATAAACATTGGTCTATGGTTTTCTATTTTTAAAATATTGTCTCAGTCTAGTTTTGGTATCAGGGTAAATACTGACCTAATAGAATGATTTAGGAAGAGTTTATGAAAAATTGGCATTAACTGATTTAAGCTACTGTGCATTAGGGTTTTTTGTCGCTCAGCTAAACTGAATACTAATATGTGTTTATTTACCTTCTTGAGTATTTGTAACTTCATTCTAAAATGCCCAATGTTAGAAACAACACCCAGGAAACTTTTTTAGGTCTTCATCCTCCTTCAATAGAACCTTTCGTGGCAAGACGTTGGAGCACTCTTATTAATGGTATTCATTGGATTATGGATTGGTTAAGAGCAGAAAATATCTATAACCAAAAATTTGAAATAATGTCTCCAAAGACATATGAACAATGCTAGGTTATCTTGCTTTCCTCCCTTTCCCCTGAGTCTTCACTTCCTTTTTCTTGACTGGATCCTGGTTTAACTCAGGCCAGTCCTGGGGTATATCCAGAATGCTGACAATTTAGGACCAAGGTTTTATCAGGCCCAGTTGAAGCATAAAGTGATGCATTCAGGATTTAAGGTTCCACATCTGGCTCTGTCACTTATAAGCCAGATAATCCTGAGCAAGTTCCTTAAAATCCTTAAATCTGTTTTCTCATTTGTTAAGAGAAAATGGGTGGCAATAATGCCTAAGTCATACAGTTGTTGTGAGAATTAAATTATAAGTAAACATAAGTTAGATGTCTGTCACATAGTAGGTGCTCAATAAATTATAGTCAATAATAGTAGTAATTGAAATAATAGCATTTGGACCCGCCCCAATTTTGACTAATTTCCAGCTAGATACATGTCGCAGCATTCATCAGAGGGCAGTCTTCTTTTTTCCAAATGTAGTCTCTTTGACAATAATGACAATAAAGACAATAATTCTACCTCCAGGGATACTGAGTCATGTTATTTACCTGGCTTTGCGGCATTTAGTATTTGAAGTAAAGCAGACTTATTTTAGGTGAACATTAATTGCCATATCACTCAACTTCCAAAACTGAGCTTACAAAAGGAAAAGGTAACATAAAGCAAGTGGGAGGTAAAGAACTGCTTGAACATCAAATACTTTTTACAACACCATATTTTTATTAATTAAGTGCAAATGGATCAAAAAATACCACATGGATTGGTTTCCTTTTAATACATAGAGGTTTAATAATTAAAGGACAGTCTTTGTAAAATCTGTTTGTTGTTCTGCCAAAACCTAAACATTTGCAAAGTGGTATGCAGTATCTAGATTCTCTAAAACACATAATTCTCATCCAATATTAACCTAGCCCTTTAGAAAATGCTATAACTTTGTGAGTGTTCTCTCAAATGTGTAAAGAAAAGATTTCCAAAACACAAAAGGAGATAAGTCTATTTGATAGTGCTTTGAAATTCCAATTCAAAAAATAAATTTCTTAATAATATCTCACACTAGGACTATTAAGACTTTCCAAGTGGCAGCTCTCATGTTAAGCAATTTAAATGCGTATTTCAATTAATCTTCACAACATCCTTGAGAAACAAGTACTATCATTATCTCTACTTTCAAGATGTGGAAATGGAGGCTTAGAGAGATTAGGTAAATTGTAAGAGCCAGGTCTTGAATGGAGGTCAGCAAAGCCTCAGCTCTTAATCACTAGAGCCTCTACTAAAAGTGATTATTTCATTTCGATGGAGAAGTTATTTTGCACCAGCTTTCATGTAGAAAGGCCTAATTAGACTAGTCCTGTCTATGCTATCTGTCTATGAAAATTCCCTTGACTGCAAGCTGGTGCTCTCCATTAAACCATGCAGTTAGGGAGGTCTGCCTTGTGTCTTCCACGTGTCCCAAAGTACTCTAACCTCCTTATCTTATCCCCTCCCCCATTATTTAGGTCAAGTCAATGAATGAGAGATTTGCCAAATTTACCAAATTATCTGAAAACCTGATTGACTTAACCATTTACATTTATAAGAATTCAAATTGTCATTGTAGAAGCTTTTGGAGATTTTTGTGCAGTTTAGATTACTGGCACAAAGATTTAATTGAGTTTAGTTTTAGTTTTTCTGCAGCTGTTTTACCATTGCCTTTCATCATGGATAAAGTTTAATGTATTCTAGAATTTACAATACTATGGATATATATGGCTTTTCAAATAGAGGATTATTTGTATATTTCAAATTACAAGTGTTGTATATATATCTCAAATATCAAGCATTTCAGAAGCAAAATAGAGGGACTTTCTTATCTGACATACTTTAAATTCATCTCCTAGTATTTTGTGATTACTTTAATTTATAGATTTTTTTTCCTTGAGAAATGGAGTTTCTCAGTTCATATTAAGAACTGAGAAGTGTCTGGGATTTCACTTTCCTTGTAATCTAACAATTTAGCCTGCTACAGTTTCATGGATGCCAGTAGAAGACACAAGACTCCTAGGTCAGAAGTGAAGGACAATTTATTACTCAAAGAAACAGCAGTAGCTAGGATATCAGCATCTTTATGCAGGTTTCCTAAGCCCCATTTCCCACAAGGTGATGGGTAGAGGGCCAGGTGATACTCTCATACACAGTGGGTTGCTTTACAGAAGAATCCTGAGCTTAGAGAACCCAAATCTTCCTAAATGTAAAATAAACATTCCTGCCCTTTGTTAGGAGAGAGACACTGCCCACTACACAAATAACCTTGAAAAGATAGTCCAGAACAAGACAATCTCATCTTGCTTACAACATGCTTATCTTGCTTACAGGATGTGCAGAAACATGAGAGACCCATGGAAAATTGTCTCCTAAAAGGCAGTTGAAAAGTGCTCATTTTCTGAATTGTGAATCGCATAAAAAAATGAGGTTCAGGGATGCCTGGGTGGCTCAGTTGGTTAAGTGACTGCCTTCAGCTCAGGTCATGATCCCAGGGTCCTGGGATGGAGCCCCACATCAGGCTCTCTGCTCAGCAGGGGGCCTGTTTCTCCCTCTCCTTGTTGCTCCCCCTGTTTGGGCTCTCTCATTCTCTCTCTGAAAAATAAATTTTAAAAATCTTAAAAAAAAAAAAGAAAAAGAAAATGAGGTGCAACTGAGTCAGACTGGCAAGTCTACTACAAAATTGCTGTGGCAAAATGGCTATAGCAAATTCAAAGTGAAACCTAAGCTAAACTATATTAACCAAAATAAAACTTTAAAAAATCTTCAGTGGCTGGTGAACTCTTATTCAACATAGGTTTCTGCAAATTTTGTACTAGTAGAAAGAAACAATTTTTTGGTGAATCAATAATACTGCAATTGGCAATTTGTCATGTTGGCCATTGTGTAAGTTGCATTCATTTTTGGCAAATAAATACTAGTTTGAATTGGCCTGTTTCCTAGGTCCACATTCAAAGTCCTATTCCCTATTAGATCTAATCACAACTAGCTATAAGCTAAGGTGCTAACAACAAAGAACATAGTTTATTCCTTTTCCAACAATGTCTGCATTTTAACAGAAAACTTGACAAATTGGCAAGTTTGACAATTTGACAAAATGACTCTGGCAATTTCTGGGAGTTACTAACTTATATTTTTAAATTTTCTATCTTTTGATGTATGCAGAGTCATAATACATGGGATACAGTTTTTCAACCTGATTGGAGTCTCTAGTTTATTGACATTTCCATCTCAGACCAAAGGCCCCATTCTGCTACTTTGTCACTCCTTGTCCGGTTTAGCTCCTTCCATTCATTATTATATACATTCTCTTATGTACTTTGCCTCTCTACTTGTTACTCCAAATGGTGAGCATTAAAAACCCCAAACATTTGCCTGCTTTGTGCTGTGTTCATGTAGCTGAGCTTTGCTAGAGAATTACACCACCAGACAAATTGGTATGCCTATAAATTGATGAATACCAACTCCAAATGGGCACTTAATATCATTTGGCATTCTTACTGAAAACATACATTTCTTTCCTAAAATGGCTTTTCCACTTCCCACAAGGATATTTCACATTTTATTCACTCTTCAAATTTCCTCTGCCTCTTCTTCCTTAAAAGGACTGTATTATGATATTTGTGGACCCTAGACACTTTTGCTTTCATGGCTTTCACTTCTGCTTTTTTGTTAAAAAAAATAAACCTAAAATTATGTTTTACCACTCAGCTGGTATAAAGACAAATATAATCCAAGCTTGATTCATTATAATATATTCATTATTATATTCATTTTTTCTTCCAATTTCAAGAGAAATTAAAATTAAAAATTTTAATGGGCCCTTAAAGGTATGGTGGGTCCTAGGCAGGCACTGTGACTAATTACCATGTCTAATGGATGCGTCAACTTCGTTCCCCAGTATTTCTTCTTCTGATGACCTTGCTTTTTACTTATTTAGAAAACAGGTCAAAGATTCCTCATCTTGCCATCCAAACCTTGGGAGAGAAACCTGGGCAGGAGATGTGCAATGGGAGCTGTCTCTGTGTAGCAGGGTTTCTCAAACTTGGGACTAGTGAGAATTTGGGGCAGATGATTCTTTGTGGTGGGGGACTGTCTTGTACATTGTAGGATGTAAAATAGCATCCCTGGTCTCTGTCCTCCACGTACCAGTAGCATCTCCCCAGTCATGGAAAGCAAAAATGTCTTCTGATATTGCCAAATGTCCCCTGAGAAGCAAAATAGCCCCTGGTTGAGAAGCACTGCTGTATAGGTTTAGGTTAAAACCATGGCAGCAGATGAATTATCCTTGAGAATGTGTTTAGAATAATAAAAGAAAATAATAGTGAATTCCAACATGGAAGGGGCTAGCAAAAGAAAAGAAACCACTAGAGAGTATTGCCCTGGTTATAAACTGGGGTGGACCTAGAGGGTTTAATTAGAAAGATTCAAATGCTACAAACTCTTAGTGACATAGCTGAGCAAGGGATTCATAGAACCACCTACTGGGGCTATCTCAAAGATGGCAAACTCCTCACCAACAGGATGATTTGATGCATCCCTGTCTAAAAACGAAGAGTTGATGTGGACAGCCTCAGAATTTGCATAAGTCTCTGAGGTTTTGAGATAGTTATCATCATTATAAACAGGAATACTACAAAGATAATACAAAGCCTTAGGACTGGTTTAGTTTTTTAAATTGAAGGTCAGATCTATGGCCTCGTGGGCCACATGGAGTTCTGTCAGATGCAACCTTCCTTGACAATCCTGTTTCCTCACAGGTGTTACTCCACAGTAATGCCCCGACACACACACACACACACACACACACACACACACACATACAACTTCATTTTGGCATCTGCTTCTTAGAGAATCCAACTAATACAAGAGTATAGCTTAATTCTTCTTTCCACAATATGGAAAATATATAAAATTTATATTATCCTCAGTTCCCACATCAGTTTGTGTCTATAATCTTATTTATATACATGAACACATGCTCAAGAGAATGTATACAGAATACAGAATTTTTAAGACCTATAGCACAGGTATGCTTTCAAAAGGAGAAACTGTAGCCTTTCATTCCATATTTTACTTTTTACCATGTTATTCTTTTCCCAAATGAAGGATGTTTATTTAACCTCAGTTTTGTTTAATTCTCTTCATGAGATAACTAAACCCACTGCTGACATTCAAAGAAGACTGTGCTTGCAGTGGCTGAACCAGATTCTATGGTCCTTCTAGGGTCATAATGCCCTTTCCCTTGAGAAGGGGTAATTTATCAGTGGTACCACAAACAGGATGATCTGTGCTTGTGGTCCTCAGGTATACCCCATACATTGTGGAAAGGGTGGATTCGTGAAGCCTGTCTATGGCCAGAACTGAAAACTGGCCAGGGCCACAGCAGTACAGTGTACTCTGCTATGTTTTTTGCACAGCCAAGAGAATCTTTCAACATGTTCCCTGTAAATCCTTGAAATAATTGGGAATCCTGTGGTTATTAATCTTATAGTTGTAAATACCAACAAGCATGTTAATCAAAGGGTGCTCTGTCTGGTAAACTGCCTTGAATTTCATTGACAATTGTTAATATACTGTTTCAGTTGTGCAGTAGACAGAATTCTAAGATGGTCTCCACGTTTGCCCTGTATAATCCCCTCCTTTTGAGTTCAAGTAGAACTGGTGACTTGCTTCTAACCAACAAAATATGACAAAAATGATGAGATATCTCTTCTATAATAACCTTGCAATTTATATATAAGCCGCTGAGCAAACTTGCTTTCCATTCCTCTGATGAGCTTGAAGAAGAAAGCTGCCATGAGTCCTATAGCCACAAAGAAATGAATCCTTCCAATAACTTAAGGGAACTTGGAAGCATAACCTTCCCCAATCAATCCTTTGATGAGAACACAGTTGGGCTGGCATCTTGATTGTAGCCTTGTTAGACCCTGAACAGAAGACTCAGTGATCAGACTCCTGACTTATGGGAGCTGTAGGATAATAAATGCATATTGTTTTAAGCTTCTAAATTTGTGGTGATTTGTTCCACAGCCATCAAAAACTAGTAAAAACTGTTTATTTTAAATTTGTCTATCTTTTTTCTTTCTTACCTCTGTCAGTGTTTATTGGAGATTGAAAATATTGTTTTTTGTCTGTTTCAGAATAAACCTTTAACATTTTTGTGGAAAAGCATACAATTTTAATACATCTTTTCTTTAAACTAGCAACAAAGACTGCAAAATATTCAAGCCCTTAACTATTATGAAACAGTTTTTGGTCAAGTCTAGAAGCTGATTAATCAGAATGAATTTGGCCCTTATTCATATTTCACACTGACATTCAGTTTGGCCTTCATCTCCTAAATGTTTCATTTGCATTCAATGATGAAAAACAAAATGAAAAAAAATCAAAAAGAACAAAAAAATCTAAGCAATATAAAATAGACTTCGGCAAATGGCTGATTTTCATCCAAACCATCAAACATTTGGGTAGTGTATTTTCACTGAATTGACTATTAAATGATACTTCTTAAAGGAAGAAAGGACAATTGAAATGTTTCAAACGTTTAAAATTATTGTACCAGTGATTATTATGTAAGTAACTGAATTTGGTATTTCAGTACTACAAAGAAGAAAATCAATTGCAAGAGAAATGTTTTTGTGCTGGTTTCATTGTTTGTATCCCTCAAGGGAAGGCTAGCATAACTTATTTTAAACACAGAAATATTTTCTAGAGTGACCTTTTGGCATGTTTATTTTATTATTCTAGATAATGTGTAATGAACACATTTTACTATTTCTTTTTTTTTATATTTTTATTTATTTGACAGACAGAGATCACAAGTAGGCAGAGAGGCAGACACAGAGAGAGAGAGGAGGAAGCAGGCTCCCCGCATAGCAGAGACCCCGATGTGGGCCTCGATCCCAGGACCCTGGGATCATGACCTGAGCAGAAGGCAGAGGCTTAACCCACTGAGCCACCCAGGTGCCCCACTATTTCTTCACATAATATAAAGCACTCTTGTTCTACTGTTAGAAAGGAAAATTATCCAAATTTCACTTGAAAGAGCAAGTATGATCTTTCAGTAAGCAGTAGAAAGGAACATGTTAGAATGTGTAGGTCACACTAAAGAGGTTTAATATGAATTATAAATGTCCTGCAACATCTTTATAAGTCTACATGAGTGAATGACTTATCTCCATAGTATGCCTTTTTTCTTTCCTTTTTTTTTTTTAATAAAAAAGTATATGGCTTACTATATTCACTTATAAAAAGCATCTCAACATGCCTATAATTATAAGATTCTTGGGGAGTGTGTATCAGTTTACATCATCTTTTTATAGTACTTGAGATGTATCCTTCCTTATCAAGAAAAGCACATATGCTTTAGAAAACTTTTTCAAAGTAAAAGAAAACTGCAGAGCAAGGAAACTATTGCACCCAAGAATGGCTAAAAATACAAACTATTTTAGGAATACTCTAAGGTGGTAGGGTTGGGAAACCAAGAAAAGGAGGAAATGCTGTTACATAGTGAAGACCTCTAAAATGATAGAGAAGTTTGAAGATTCTGGAGATAATCCAGAAGAGAGAAGATGGTAAAGCAGAAGAAAGTAATATAAATGATTTTTTTAAAAACTAAAAAAAATTGTGTTTTTGTTTTAAACTGGAGAAGAAATTAACAGATTATTTTTATTAGCTATATCCTCCTTCATTGACCACTTTAGATTTAGAGATACTTTAATTAACATGTGTCCCAATTTGTGGTCATCCAGAACTTTTGAACAACTAAATTTGGGGAATGGCCACCTTCCAAGTCCAGTTTTTCCAATTTAGAAGGAAGAAATTCACCCTCCTAGCCTTTCCTGAAGCTAAGCTGTAAACACCTGTCTTGCACAGCCAATGAAGTGAACCATATGAAATTTCAGTTTAAAGGAGACAAACATGAAGAGCAGAAATGGTGGAAACAATTCTCTGAAAAAGATAATTGCAGAGGTAATGGCTCTCAGGGACAATGACAGCAACAGCTCATTGTTCTTTGCAAGGGGCAATCTGTGGTATCTTGCCCAGTGGTAACAACAGTGGGGGCCTTTCTGGAGCCATCTTGAAGTGCCATTTTACTATTTTTCCTGCTCATGTATCTTCAAGCTTAGGTCCAGTTCTAACCAGATTCCTCGCCGAGGGATATTGAAACATCTCATATTTGTTAAATATAAGTTTGATGCTTAACAAGCTATGTTTAATTCTCATGTTTGGAACCAAGAAATCTGACTGATATGGATCCCTTTCCAAACAGAACAGCTATGAAACCCTAGGTACAGGTGACTGCATCCACAGAGAACATATCTAAAATTTTTGTTCCAATTTTACTACATCCAGAATCAGAAGAAATAGTGCCCTGGGGAATTTCTTTGCAATTAAGTAATTAACTAAAAAAAAATAGGAAATTAAAACACCTGCCCATGAGTATACTAGGACAAGATAAAAGGAACACTACGTTTTGTTTTGTTAGATGTAAGAAAATCTATTTTTTAAAATAATCATATATAATCTAGTAGAAATAAGAAATGCCAGAGGTATAAATGAAACCAGAACTGCAGAATGTTGATAATTGCCAATACTTTATGTATTTGAAATTTTTCTTGGGGCATCTAGGTGTCTCAGTCGGTTAAGCATCCAACTCTTGATTTCAGCTCAGAGCATGATCTTAGATTCATAACATTGAGCCCTGTTTCAGGCTCTGTGATGGGCATGGAGCCTGCTTAAGATCCTCTCTTTCCTTCTCTATTTCCCTCCCTCTCTAAAAAAAAATTCTTAATGAAAAGTTTAAAATAAAAGATGATAAATTTGTGAGTTAACATCAGTTGGGAAAATATATCCTTCCTTTTTCTCTTTAAAATGAAGAAGAGTGGCAAGATCACCCACTGTTTAGAGATTTGGATATCAGTGCTTGCCCAGCAATAGAAATTAGAAATTTTTGTAAAAATAAGGGTTAAGGATAGACTTATATTTGATGCATCTACTTTTTAGGCCATTTTGACCTAGGTTTTTCAGGAATAACACATTCAGTCAGTCCACAAATTTTTTCTTCTGTTCCATTTGGAAATAATCGACATACATCATTGTATAAATTTAAGGGATACAGCATGATATATGATATATGGCATGATGGTTTGATTTTTATATATTGTGAAATGATCACCACAATAGGTTCAGCTAACATACAGATTCTCATATAGAGACTATAAAAGGAAAAGAAAGAAAAACTTGTCTTTGTGATAACACTTAGGATTTACTCGTAACAACTGTCATATATATCACACATCAATGTTAGTTATAGTTATTATGTTGTACGTTACATCCTTAGTAGTTATCTTATAACTGGAAGTTTGTACCTTTGACTTCCCCCCTTCCCCTAATTTCCCCACTCCCCACCTCCCATTTCTGGTAACCACAACCACAAGTCTGATCTCTTTTTATATGACTTTTCTTTTAGGATTCCACATAGAAGTGAGATGATACAGTATTTGTCTTTGTCTCTCTGACTTATTTCACTTAACATAGTGCTTTCAAGTTCCATCCATGTTCTTGTGTAGGATTTCCTCTTTTTTTATGGCTGGATAATATTCTACTGTATATCACAAATGTTTCTATTAGTGCCTGCCACATGTTGGCATTGTTCTAGGTACATAGGGATACATCAAGAAATAAAACAAAAGAACTTTGACATAAAATCTATGTCAAAGCTTTTTAATACATATCTTCAGGCCATAAGCCTAATTACCTAATTTACACATTTTAAGATTATCTCCTATTTCTATGGTTTAGAACTGTAAGATTTCATTGTTGAAAAGAAGCTTAGATTTCATAAAATACTAATCTTCATTTTATTATAACTGATATAATATTTTTGCTTTGTAGAGACTTTTATAAGTTACAACATACCTTCCTGCGACCCAGAGAGATTAAATGACTTGTCGAATTTATACGGCCTATTAGTAGCTGAACAAAGGCCTCTACAGTTTGCATGTTGGTACTCTTTCTGCTATACCAAAATTTGCTTGCTTAAATGCAGCAGTTGTGGTTGACTGGAAGGACTTTAACCTAAAGATTCTATTATTTATACATTCTGAATCTCTTTTTCTTGAGTCCATTGCTCTCTGTCCCTTTTCTTCTCCCTCTCTCATTGGCTTTAACCCTATCCTACAAATGACTAAGATATGCCTTTCTCTTTGTCACTGACATCTGCATATGCTGCCATTCCTTAACCATTGTTTAGTTAGGCTCTCCTAATTCAGGGCCTTTAATCTTCTCTGATAAAATCCTCTCTTCGTTATTGTAAATAATATGTCAAGGCACTTTAGTCCATCTTTCACTTACCTACACATTTCAGATGTCTAGGTACCCAACAACAAACAAAGAATGGGGACCCCAGGGCTAACGTTTCTACTGTTGTATTAAACTACTTTCAGGTTCTCTCCTACTTCTTAGCTCTATAGAATATGCCCCCATCCCATGCAGCCCTAAATGGCATTCTATTTCTGTCTTCACTGTATTGTACATACTCATGAGGATATGCTCATCTCATCACTTAGTGTCTTAACGCCCTTAGAAAACATTGGAGTTTCAGGCTATATCACAAGTGCTTCCAAGTGTTGGTTTTTAACAATCTACCTATTCAGCTACTGTTAATCCCCTGATATCTCTCTCTTTCTCTCTCGCCTCCCCTTTTTTCTCTTTCTCTCTCTCTCTCTCACACACACACACTCTCTCTCTCTCAATATGAATTATTCAGGTTATCTATTGCTGTGCAAAAAAACCACACAAAAACATAGGAGCTTGAAGCAATTTCTTGTTCTCATTGTGCGGTGGGTTGACTGAGCTCAGCTAGGTGGTTTCAAATTCTCTCAGATTGTTGAAGTCAGATGGTGCCTGGAGTCATCAGAAAGTGCAACTGGGCTGGATGTCCAAGATGGCTTCTTTAATCACATGTCTAGTTCATCAGCTGGGATGCCTGAAACAGCTAGGGGCTTGCCAGGCATTTCTCCTTCCAGACAGCCTCTTCACGTGGACACCTGAGCTACCTCAAAGCGTTGTGAAATTGAGGTAAGAAGACTTCTTACATCACAGCTGGCATCCTCACAGTGAGTGCTCCAAGGGACCCAAGTGGAAGCTGTGAGGCTTTCTTTGAATTCGAAAGAAAGGGACGACGCAAAGGTATCAAAACCATGAGGTGCGTTTCACTGCAGTGGGGCATTTTTGCTGACTAGCCACCACAGGAAGGGAAGTGGAACCTACAGCTAAAAGGCAAGTTAACTGTTAGTCCACCTGGCTGGCAGGACTTTATTTTTGAAACAAATATAATTGCCTAAAATACAGCCCTCATTTTTGGGGTAAGCATAGTAGATCCAAAGTTCCTTTTAATTAAACAAAAGAGAAAAAAAGAAAAACTTTGAACTTAGATGACTTACAGCTCTTTAAACTCTATTTAATCTTCTATTTCTTGGGGCATGTGATAATAACGCCGACTTTGTTCTGTCAGTGGCTGGAGGCAGACTTGCCACCATTCTAGGACTGACAAGCCAAAACAGGTGAGCCCATCTTTCATGATTCACTTTGGTAGAAGTGATGACTGCAGAGTTCTGGGCTTGTGAACTCCCTGTTCCCTTCCACAGATACAGGCTCACTGGCAGCCTGAAGCATACCCCGCATCCTTTCAGAAATGGCGTATTGAACACGTGCAAAGAGACATCCAAACGCTTTGCTTTCCAATGAGAGACATTTGGTGAAGTCTTTGGCAGCTTGCAGGCTGGCAAAGTCATCTGGCTGGCACGCTCTTGCATCGAGTCATGGCACTGCCACCTCTACTCTGGAGAGTTTCGAAATTTCAATTTGCACACCCTGTGAGATGTGAGTCATTCGGCTCGCAAAGGAGGAGGAGGAGGAGGCGGCCATCTGCTAGTCATGAGCAGATGACAAATACCCTGCACTGCGAATTTCCATCCTCATTTCACAATATTTAAGTAAACACATTTTGTAACCATTTTTTTTTCAGTGTTCCTTAGTGCTTAAAATGGAATTTTTTTGGGTAAACAATATATAAAAGCCACCTTCTCTCCTCTAAACAATTATATTACTAAAGTGACACTGAAGGCAACCACAGCAAAATGCTGTCTGTCAAATGACCAGAGCAAAAAGAATACACTTCTGAATTGAATGGTTAAGCCCCACGCTATTTCAGACATACTGGCTAAGTTTCCAGGTCTGTGAGCAGCCATTCCATTATGCACAGCTCCACGCTGACCTCTACTGTCTGCCTGCAAGAATCCTCAAAATATCTCCCATGAAAGACAAAGAGGTTCCAGATAACATCTAAATAACCTTTCTGGGGCGCCTGGGTGGCTCAGTGGGTTAAAGCCTCTGCCTTCGGCTCAGGTCATGATCCCGGGGTCCTGGGATCGAGCCCCGCATCAGGCTCTCTGCTCAGCAGGGAGCCTGCTTCCCCCTCTCTCTCTGCCTGCCTCTCTGCCTGCTTGTGATTTCTGTCTGTCAAAAAAATAAATAAAATCTTTAAAAAAAAAAAAAAAAAAAAAAAAAAAAAAAAATAAATAAATAACCTTTCTGTATGCTATGTTATGGAAAGGAAGGAAATTGAAGAAGAAAAGATAGATGCTTTACCCTTAAATGATGAGAGATGGATTACATCTATAAAATAACTGGGAACTAATGCAAGATCTAATTTGATGTTAGTTTCAAGCTGTGCAATGCAGCTCAAAGTGGAATTTATTAATTTCTTCGCCAATTTTATCTAAAGAAGCTAACAATATCAACAACAACAAGAGTAGTAAAATAGAAATTGACAATGAATCTTGGAACACTGAAAAAAAAAAAAAGAAAATTGAGATTAAGAAGAAAATGCCAATGTGCTAAACCTAAAGGTCAGTGTTTAAAGATATTTCAAATATCATGGAGGACAAGGGGTGTTAGAGAGGAGAAGAGAGTTGGGATAAATTGGAAGGGGAGGTGAATCATGAGAGACTATGGACTCTGAAAAACAATCTGAGGGTTTTGAAGGGGCGGGGGGGTGGGAGGTTGGGGTACCAGGTGGTGGGTATTAGAGAGGGCACGGATTGCATGGAGCACTGGGTGTGGTGAAAAAATAACGAATACTGTTTTTCTGAAAATAAATAAATCAATTTAATAAAAATAAATAAATAAATAAATAAAAATAAAGATGTTTCAGATTTGGCCCTGGGCATCCTAAAAGCCAGAAGAAGAAGAAGAAAAAAAAGAAGTAGGATGGATTGCCTAGACCTTGCTGTTATGAAGAAGACAGATTATCATTCCTCCAGTGAAATCATTACTCTTGGTGTTAAATTCTGAATGAAATTCCAGTGGGGCTTTTGTGGCATATCCCCGGTGCAGGAAGGGCTAGCCTGCTCCTTAGAATTTGTGTTGGTACTGCAGGAGCAGACGTAGTAGGGCTGCTTCAACTTCTATGAGAAAGAAAAGGGTATGCCATTGAGAAGATGAAAGACATCCTGCTGATAAGCAGAGAAAGTGAGAAACAGACCTGCTGGCAGCCAGACCATGATGCTCTCAACTAACATAAACAATGCTGGGACAAGTCCACTCCATGATCATATTTGGAACAAGATTAAGATAAAGCCACTCAGCAATCACAGAAATGACTAAACATCCTCCTTCTCTGACTAACACGAGTGACTGCTGTCCTGTTCCTTTACCAATGACAACTGCCTTGTTTGCTTTATATGAAAACTATCAGCGTACCAAAACACTGAATCCCCTCTGTTTCTTGAAAGCATTTGATCCAGAATGGACCCTGCTTCCCTAATCCTTCTTGAGAATTACTCAAAGTAAACCCAATCCCAATAAGAAGCCTCTGCCTACTCCCCCCCTTCCAGGATGCTCCAGGATGCATCCAGTATGTGTTCTCTCTTGTTGCAATTAGCTCAAGTGAGTATTGTGTTCCTGGAAGTTTGGTTGGTGGGCCTTAAAAGCACTGAGCACTACACAGTTAAGGTGAATCTAGGAAAACCTAAACTTAGTATTTTTGTTAGTATTTTTGTTCTCTCTCCTGTTCAAGGACAGAATGCACAGTGTCTAATGGAGGAGAAGAAGGCCTTTTCCTTTAGACAATCTCCTCTAAATGTTCCTCTCCTGGTCTGGGCTTTCAATATGAGGTCACTTGCAGATGGTTGAAGATTATACTCTCTTTGAAAGACTGGGAGAATGAGCTGGTATTGGATTCCTGGTTGAGAGCAAATCAATGTGCTTTGGGTAATCCCTGATGAATCGCTGACCTCTATGAATATTTTTGATTGTAGCAGACATTGTCATTTTTCTGCCCAAGAACCTCTTATTTTTTTCTACTTTTTCTATGAATTCTTCTCCTATCTTCAGTGTCCTTTGGCTCCTAACAGCCTGTACCAAACCTGGACACAGAGAAGTGGAAATGCCTGGGAGTTTATGTTAGCCACCACCCTTTACCCCAAGACCCTTAGCCAATGGCTAGAATGGGAAAGCTCAGCTTTCTTCAAGTTATGTCAACTCTCAGGTTTAATTTACTCTCCAGATTTCCTTGAAGGATCAACTTGAGGCTGGGACCTTGGCTTGCTTAGCTTCTTTTTCATCCCTGCCTTGTTTCTCCACTGTCTCCCCTGGGGACTCTTCCTTAATAAGTTAGTTGCACAGGTTTGCTTCTCAAACTTTGCTTCTGCAGAACTCAACCTGTGACATTCATCTAGCCCTCACTATATCCCTACCAAGTAGGAATTATATTCTGATTTTTCAGATCAAGAAGGAAATGCTCAGAGATGTTATGAGACCAGCTCAAGCTCACACAGATGGTTAGCTGTGGTCTAGACCTAAAATCTTCATCTCTATCATCTACAAAGTAAAGGTGCCCCCTTTTTACCATACCTCATTGCCTCTCCCTTGAGGCCCTATATTGGACCTTACCTCCCATCTGTGGGCATACAAAGAGAAGGTTTTGATGCATTGGCAGAAAGCGAAGACCCCAATGTCTTCTACCAAGTTTCTGATGTTTAATAGAACATTAATACTGCCGTCTGGGGCATTGTTTGTTTGTTTGGTCCAAAGTATGTGGACATTCCTCCTCTGACCTCTAGACAGATCACCCCATGCAGTTTATGGTAGATAATTATTTCTCCCCCATATCCCCCATAATCGACCAACCCTCCTAGCCTTCATGAGATAAACATCAAAGTCACAGGCCCAGGAGAATGCATGGCTACCATCCTCTTCATCATACAGAAGGGTCATTACTGATTCTGGGTGGCTTTTCCTACCTGTCATGTCAGAAAAACAGCAGTCACCCTTAAGAACATCCTTTATACCAGTGACTTCCTTTGTAAGGTTGCCTTTTCAAATTAGGGTTTACTTGTGGAAGGAATAGTACTCAACATCACAACCTCTCACTGCTGAAGTTGCTCTTGGTCTTGGACTTGCTCTCACCTCTCACAGACACCTCTCACCTCTCTCACTACTGAAGGAAAAGGGTGAGGGATGGCAGCATCTGCCTCCCACATTCCATTGCCAGCATCACCCAGGAGGGGTAGATGTTGGCAAAAGCTAGGAGGTGGGAAAGTTCACAGAATCTCAGAGCTAGAGGGAGTTTTAATTCTGACTAATTCAGGAGCAGGCACTCCCTCAACAGTAGACTAGCCATGGGGCTGTGTTGCTATAACCAAATATGTTCACTGACAATGAAGCTTGCCAGTGGGCTTCACAGGGAGATTTTCCTCTCCCTGTCCCAAGAAGTGCCCCTCACTGACCACTAGGTAAAGTCTAAATGATCAGGAAAGTTACAGAACACAATGAATGTGTGGGTGTGCACACACATACACACTCAGACACACTAGGATAGAATGGGTTGGAAAACATAAATAAGGGTGTGATGCATTTCCACTTCCCTGAGCCTTACTCTTAACCACCACACTATTTTAATTCCTCTCTAGGATTTTCATCAAAAGAGCCCATTTCTCTTTATGGAAAGATTCAGGGTTGGTCCTATTGAGGAGCAGAAGACTAAGCATAGTGTAATTTGAGAGGCATCATGGTCTGCACCAGTGTCGGAAACTTCATCCTTAGCTCCAATCTTTCAGGTAAAGGTTCTGCTTCCAGAAAACTCTGATTAACATGAGGAGGGCAATATACAAACCCATAGTCATTGACACTCAGAATCCTATGAGAATTCATTTACCAGGTTAGCAAACATAAAGCCAGATCCAGAGAAACAATAGTGATTCATGGTTGGGGACAGAAGAAAGTTTATATTTTGGGGAAGACCCTGGTCAGAAAGTGGGGGAGGGCAACATGAGAGTTCAAGGACTAGATGGAGGGCAGATGGCAACACCATCGGCCTTCCTACCTGGTAGGGCCCTTATGGTACCTCCTCTCCAGGCAGCATCTGTAGAGCCATGAAAAGTTTAAGAGAATGTCCTGTGGCCAAAACTGTGCAACCTGACCTGGAATCATACGTGAAGGAACACAAACTGCCCCCCTCCCCCGCCGGAAGCAATAGAAACATCTCTCCTCCCAGACCTCTCAAGTTTCTCTTCACTCTGGAAGTTCTTGGTTGGATCTTGAGGTCAAACCACAGGTGGCCCTTTCTGCCTTTCTGTGCAGCAGAAGGCTGCCAGTCACTCGTCAATCAGCCTTCTCCAAATTCGTTAGCCCTCATGCCTCTGCTGTTTAGCTCCAAAAGCAAAAGACCAACCCAAATTATTTTTTTAGCCCAAATTTATTGCACAGAAAATTTGATGTGAAATCTATGGTTTAGGCTTAGCCTTGGCAAACAAAGATTCATGGATAACGCTGTCTCTAGTCCTATTTGTTACGTTTATCACTCTCTGAAAATACAAAATAAATGATCTGGCTCTCACCCCTGGGAAGCAAGACTTGTGAGTCCCCAAAACATTAAACCATGAAATCTGGGTGGGGCAGGGGAGAAGGGGAGAGCAGTCTGCAGAAACTTACTTCTTCTTCTTCCTAAGAAACATGTACAGAAAATGAGTCTTTACGAATGTAGACCGCAAAGGACTCAAGAATTTGGGTTAGGTGACACAGAATTAAGGAGCCCAAAAGAAAGGGTGTGTGTGTGTGTGTGTGTGTGTGTGTGTACGCATGCACTACACTATTAGAGCACTGCAATCAATATTAGTCAGAAAATCTACCACAGCTGTGCCTGTAGAATTGATTTGCTCATTTCTTCTCTCTGGCCTCGGTTTCCACATTCTTAACAAGGAGATAATACCTGCCCCATCAACCTCAAAATTAAATGGAATAACCTCCCTTAATCCTTGAAACATACCAGCACTTCTGTAAATAAATGTAAGGCAACATTACTAGGAAATCTCCGGGAATAAGTGACTAATTGGCTGAAGGAAGAGAAACTCCAAAGAATTAAAAGCAATTTTAGTTCCATTGCAACAGGTACTAATGTGAACAACAAATATTTATTGAGTACTTACTTTGTACCAGGCATTTCACTGAGCGCTATATCAATGTTACCTTATTTAATATTCATGAATCACTGAGGTAAAAACTATTACCATCTCCAGTTTACATATTTAGAAACTAAAGCAGAGAGAGATTAAGTGACATGTCTAATATCGCATAGCTAAAGAGTATTAGAACCAGGATTCGAACTGATACTTCCAGATCACAAACTGTTTCTTCCCAGATCCTAAGTCATCTCCAAGTATCTATAGGAGTAAGAAAGCTAGTTAATAAGAACAATAAAAACAATTATTATCCTTATATGATATTATTTAGTGCTACGTGCTTCATTATCTCATTAACATGCTAGCATAAACTATAAGCACAGAAAGGTACATAATTCTGGGGGAGGGTTGTATCTGGCTCTGCCACTTACTAAGAATGTGGCCTTGGGCAACTGAATTAACCTGTGCCTCTGTTTCCTAATCTGCATAATGAAGAAAAAAATGATACCTACTTCCTATGGTTATAATGAATTAAATGAGTTAATATTTGCAAAGCCCTTAGAAGAGTGCCTGGAATGTAGTCAATGCTATGTGTGTTTGTTAAATGACTAAACTAATAAATAAATAAACAAACAAATAATAGATAAATAAATAAATAATACTCAATTCCTATTTAATAATTATATGGGTGGTTAGTTTATATCCATGTGTTACTCGTAGAAAGAATGTAGAATTGTCTAGGAAGAAAGAGTATGTGTAGAGCTGATTACAGACAGCTCTGTATGTCATGTGTTGACTTGAAGTCCAGCCTCATAGTCTCCTCCTCTTCCTTTCCTGTGGAACCAGCAATGGCCTCTACTCATCGGCTCCCTCCAGGGTCATGTACCAGAGAAAGCTGCTCTCCTCTCTCCTGTTCTCCAAACTATACAACACCAGCCACGGTTGGGTCAACCTTCATCACAGTTGCTGTCTGTTCCCTGCCAAAGTCCACCTCTGTTCTGAATAGGGAGCTAGAACAATCCCTATGTATAGGGCCCCTCAGAGAAGAGCCTTAAAAGGCTGAAGAGACAGCAAAGTGGGAGTGTTGGAAATGACTGAGGAGGTATCTTCAATCATTTAGGGCTCAGGAAAGAGCAAAAGAAAATAAAACACAAAGGTTGCTACCACTAGGCACCACTAGACAGGGACAACTGAGGGACAGTCAGGGAAATGAGAAACCAATGGAGACAGGAGGTACCACCAAAGGGATAATGGACCAGAAGAAAACCACAGATAAACCACTCCCAAATGTTTTTCAAATCCCTTTCTGCATGTACATACACATCACTCTTTCATATAGAGGTCCCTGTTAAGTCACCAAATCCCCCCAAAGAGGAGGAACATCCAGATTGCCTGAAGACTCATTAGTTGAAGGCCATGTCCACACTCAGGAGTTGCCAAGAACATTCCTGCAAAGTGCACCTCTCAAAGGCTTCTTCCAGTACAAGTTCCCCAACATACCCACTGTAATGGAAGAGAAAGTAAACACTCTGACAAAATATTATTTAAAAACAATTTTACCTACACACACACACACACACACACACACACACAATCACCACCCAAAATCAACAAAAGCCAATTGGGAGCCTTTAAAAAGGTGCTTCTCCAACTTCTCAGACTCTCTGCTGCCCTCCTTAAGATGAGTTCTGGTGAATTTCACTTCCATGTCCCTATCCAGAGCTCTCTACTTGAGCTTCATGCCTCAGTGTTCAGAAGGAGCCTGCTTGCTGCCCAGGGATTGACCTCTACCTTGGAACTACTTTCTCTGAACTGTTCCTAACCCAGGACTTTCCATCATATCCAGCCTTGGTGAGGAGCCCCAGTCTATCACACAGTCCACCTTTCTCTCTCAGCCAGACTCTTCCTGCTCCAAAAGATGATGGCTATTTACTAAATGAAATAAGTTAGAGAAAATTTGACATGGCCTGTTGGGTTTCCCTTATAGAGGCCTTGCATTGAAAGCTGGGACCTCTGGAAATGCCATCAACTTTATCTCAAGGGATATGTCAAGGGATAACTGGGATGGATTGCTGCTATCCTTCCTTAGCCTGTAGATGCTGTCCAAGCTTCAGACCCTGTTTATTCTCTGAGGACAGGGACAAGGTCTCACTTTGGTATCTTTTGTGATTTGTTTTCTTTTGGTTTCACCTAGGGCTAGGCTTACAAAAGGCATCTTCTTCCCTGATAATCTAAGACATAACAAATAGCATAAATTGGATTGTTTGGTGTTTGTCTCTCATATAAGGATAGAAGCTATATTACATATAGCAGGAGAATGAACTGCATACTCTTGACATTCCGGCTATTTAGCTAATGCTAACAGAAGGGGTTCTTTCCATCCTTCTCAGCTTTGAATTTTGTCTTGAACACTTAAATATTTAAGTGACTTCACATCCATAAACTTCAGTTTCCCCATCTATTAAATGGGAGTTTAAAATATCCACATTATTGGATAAGTGAAGATTAAATAAGTACTTGCTACATAGTAGGTGTTCAATAAATAATTGTCATATCATCAGCCTTTAATGTCATGCCTGGACTCTTGTTGGCATTCCATAATGCTTGACACAGAAGGAACCTAGAGATGCCTATGAAGGTTTGTCAGATCCTTACCAGAGTAAGGGTGGTATGCCACATGGGCAGTATGCCCGCCTGTTTAACAGAGAATGTGTCTACATTGCCTTCAATGACATCACTACTTTTCTATTCCCCAGTGAAGCCATTGTCCAGAGCCAGAGGCAGGAGCTAGATTATTTCTCCACTCTGATTTCCAGGAAAGGTGAACAATATCAGGAGTAATTAGCAGAAGCCAGGGAAGAGATCTTTGGGATCCACCTGCAGAAGATTCGTCTTGAAAAAGAAAGACCTGTTTCCATAATAGCATCTGCTTTATAAATGCCTTTTCAAATGACTTCTATTTGACTGAGGAAAACCTTACAGCTTTCAGTTTTTTTCTTCAGGCTTCTGACCTCTCACCTACTTTGAATGATTCACTCAGGCTATTCATTGCCCTGGAATGTTGGCTTTGGCAAAGGACCGCAAGTCTCTTAAAATAAACACAACTGGGCTTTCATCTCACAGTGATCGCTGCTGGCTGCATATTTCACACACTGTACGGCAGGATATGTTAAATTAAAATCATAGTCTCCCAAGTGAAATTCAGGGCCTGGTTAAGCCATGCGAGAATTACTCATGCATTTACTTCCAATGAAGTGTATGAGTAAGATCTTCAACCATTAAGTCTTCCAGGTAATAGTCTCATCTCCTCCCAATTATCCTAATCCACAGTAAATTAAACCCATCCAGAAGAATGTCATTTGGAAAGGAAGGCGTCAAGGCCAACACCCTGTCAAATATGTAGGTCCTGAAGAGGCGAGTTTGTATTACGCTCTTAGTTCTTTCAAATTTTATCTTAAATCTTGCGAAGTCAGTATACCCAACCCATATGGATTAACAATATATTTAGCATTATGTTAAATGTTCTGAGTAGTTTAAAGAAATATGTGACACCAAGCCTTCAGGAGCTTAAAGTCTTGTGGGTGATCAATAAGATGAACATGCAAAAAAAATAGTAACAAAGGCCAGGTGTGAGGCAGTAGTGAAGTGGAGGAAATGAAGGCCTTTCTCCAAGAAGACTCTGGGGCCTGACTTCCCCCAGCTGTGTGATTGCAGAATAAACCTTTGATTTATAGTATCTTGGTTGCTCACCTATACAATGAAGGGTATTACACTAACTTCACAGAGTGGTGATCATGAGTAAATAAGATAAAGAAGATAAAATGTACAATATCACCTATTATGGCCTATGAGAAAACAAGCAGAACAACTTAAGAAGTAAGTCCAGGGGTCCCTGGGTGTCTCAGTTGGTTAAGTGGTGGACTCTTGATTTCAGTTCAGGTCATGATCTCAGGGTCATGAGATAAAGGCCTGTGATGGCTCCATGCTAGGCATAGAGCCTGCTTCTATCTCCTCCCTCTTCCTTAGCCCTTCCCCCTCACTCCTTCTTTCTCTCTCTCTCTCTCTCTAAAAAGAAAGAAAGAAGCCCAATGAAGGTTACTTGTTGGGGCACCTGGGTGGCTCATTCAGTTAAGCGTCTGCCTTTGGCTCAGGTGTTGATCCCAGGGTCCTGGAATTGAGCCCCATGTCAGGCTCATTCTTCAGTGAGGAGTTTGCTTCTCCCTCTCCCTCTGACTCTCTACCCTGCTTATGCCCTCAATCTCTCTCTTTCTCTCTGTCTCGAATAAATAGATAAAATCTTTTTATAAAAAAAAGTTTGTTATCTGGGGTTGCCTTAATTTTTATTTATTAATTTATTACCTAGGGCTGCCTTTATTTTTTATTTTATTATATTTTTTTGGAGAGAGAGCTCACATGAGCAGGGCGTGGGGTAGTGTCAGAGGGAGAGGGAGAGAGAGAATCTTAAGCAGGCTCCGTACCCAGTGCAGAGCCCAGTGCAAGGCTCTATCTCATGACTGTAAGATCTAATCCAGAATAAGGAGTTGGTTGCTTAACCAACTGAGCCACCTAGGCACCCTATCTGGGGTTGCCTTTAAATGGTAGTGAACAGATAAACTCCCAGGCTCTAAACTTCTTGAGGACCAAGACCATTTCTTTTTTACTTTAAATATAGTTCAGACCTTGCTTAGTGTCTTGTACATAGTAAGTGCTTCATATGTTTTTGTTAAATCAGTGAATTAATTCTGAAGTATAGTTAGATTACATTTGTTTTCAATATAGTAGCAAGAGAGGCCCTACCTTTCAGGCCTCCCACAGTTTCCTTCTCATTTTATTCTTTAGAGAACTTAAAAGGTAAAACTCTGATGCCTTTAAGAGCTTTTGCCCTGTCCTCTCCCTTGAGTTATTGCTAATAGCATATCCCTGGGCACCATTAAAAGGTTTTCTCTGGGCCTAGCCAGAACAAAGTCACAGAAAAGAGTTTCCCTTAACCTGAAAAACCCCATATAGGAAGAGATTATGAAAGGCCCTTTGTGCTTCAGTTTAACATAGTGGCTGAAACAAGACTGAAAATGCATCTGGCTTCACGTGGCTCAAGATTCATCTCACAGTATACAGACTAGATGAATAGGAGTCCCAGTCTACAAAGATGCTCATTGCACTAAGCTCATGGGCACATGCCCAGGCAAGCTATAAAGAGAGGGACATTTGCCCATCATGTATGACAGTCACTATCCTGCTTAAGAAAACAACAACATCAAAATATTTATAGGGTTAAAACTGCTATTTTTCCTTCTCCTAAATGGAATGTGCTTCTATTTCCTCTGGGCCATTATAAAGGGAAACAGATACACACTGTTTAGGAAATGACAGGCTTTAGAGAAACAGGAAAACATAAAATACCTTAGAACAGAATGATTTTCCCATAAGGAAGCATTATCTTCACCAAGCGAAACACAAAGCAGGAGATCTTTCCCCAGAGACTGGCAAGCAAAAATGAAGGTCCCTCTGGGGTGACATCATGTTATGACCATCTTGGAGATGAGAGAGCTCACAGTACAAACAGACATTTGTGAGGCACACTATGGTAGGAACAGAGATTTAGAGAAGCGTGTTTATCTCCCCCACTTTCCTACTTATGTGCATCTTACACCTGTCTCTGTACATATGGGGTTGATATTGCTCTTGTTTATTGGGTTTGGGGACTTATGTCCCTGTGTGTGTATTTGTTTGTCCCATTTCTGCAACGAGGCTGTAAGATCGTACATTTTTTCTTCTTCCTTTAAATTTCCACAGTATTTTCCTATCCCTAGTACTGTGCACAAAAGTACTGTAATAATGACCTAGGGGAACCATCATAGCAGTCAGGATCCCAACAAGAAACAGAATCCAACTCATAAGATTCAAATGAAGAAACTTTAATGAAGGGACCACCTACTGCCCTATGAGAACAAATAAGGGATATCGAGGCACCCAGAGATTAGTACAGCAGGAAGTCCTTACCATCTGTAGGCCTGAAGGGAATATGGGAAAGAACCAGAACCCTGTTGGGGCTGTCACATGGAGAAGGGAGGGGCCATCCAGTGGGAGCTGTGGTCATAGAGGACCTCAGCTCCTGTCACATACCTCTGTGTGTTCTCATTCTGTTCTCCTATTTCAAACTGCGCCTCCCATTCACCAAACCCAACCAGAGCTTGGGGTTAGAGAGTTTAGTGATGCAGTCCATGGGGAGCCTCCTCTCAGAACAAAGAGCATGACAAAGAAGGGTAGAGAATAGAATGGGTGCTGGAACAGAGGAGTGATAACAGAGAATAACTCCACACCAGAGACTTCAGGGCTTCCTCTGTCCAGACACACTCACCAGAGTGTTCTGACTGTAGCAGGGCTCAAAACCTATTCTAGAGCAGTCATCAATGATAAGCAAGAGACAAGAGAAAGAGTCCATAGAATACTGGTTTCCATGTAGCTGTTTGTTGTTTCTTTTAATCTTCTCTGCCAGTCTTTGTTTTTCTAACTCTTCCTTCCTCAACTAGAACTGTTTTTGGATATTTGTACTGATCCTCAGCCCTCACCCCCTCTGAGGATGACCCCAGACTATGGACAGATTGGTCAAACTTCTGGACTTCACCTTTGTCTCTAACAATATGAAACATGGACCAGATGTCCTCAGATTTTTTCCAAGTGTAAAATAAAGCAAAAAATAAAGATCCATCAGCCCTTGCTTACTAAGATTGTTAAAGGAAGGAAAAGGGGAAAACAGGGAGGGAGAGATGAAAATAAATGATGTTGAAAGAGAAGAAAGAATAAACAGGGATAGCTGAAGTAATTGTTTGGAAATTGTGTATTTTTATGGTGCTTTTAAATCTCTGGTAACAGTGAAACTCTTCAGGGTTTGTATGTGGGAGTGGGGAGGGGGAGGGAGTACTCATTAAGCAAATTGAAGCCATTACATTTCAAGTCTACTTTTCCCAGCAATCCAGAATTACTTTTAAAGCAGTTAAACCTTCAAAATTGCATGATATCAGTTATGGTTTAGTGAAGATTTTGTATTCATTACTGATCATATCATCCACTGGCCAAAGAAGTAAGGCAGCCTTTACATTTCTGAGAGCCTGGATATCTATTTATTTTACAAGCAATAAAATGAAAGGGAGTCAGTCAGGCAATTACTCTCTAGTAGTCAAAAATAGAGTAATTGGGCAAGGGGAGATTTAAGCATAATTATCGAAAGTTCCTTTAAATCACTTCACTATTTGCAGAACAGCTTGAAGACATAGCCAAGCTCGTTTGTACGATGCTGCTAGACTATTACTGTTCTCTCCTATGAATCCCTGAATTCCTTCAACATCCCATTGCCAGGGAAACTCTGGGCATTTATAAGGAGTCATCTTGTATAATTACCATACTCATCTTCCTTCACTGCTGCTAGATTACGTTAGGAGACACTTGTTAAGAGCCTCCAGAGTATCTGATACATTCACAGTAACATTCCTCTCACAGTATGACAATTACTTGCTCAACCTGCTGACATCTCCATCACACTGTGGGCCCCCTAAGGGCAGGGCTATCTCAGTTTTGCTCACCATTGTGCATAATGTCTGGAACATAGCACAATAAGTGCTCAAAATATTTTAGGAATAAATGGAATGAATGAATATTTTTGCCTTCTCTCCTAGGGCTAAAGTCTCTTGAGGTCAAGAATCCAGGTACTCTAACCAAGTTTCCTTTACTCATTGCAGGTCATTAGCTCAAGCCTGTCAATAAAGAAACAAATATTTTTGTATAGCTAATACAGAGGTGCTCCCATAGACATCTATTTGTTTTGCAAATATTTATGGAACACCTACTATGGGTCAGTTTGTGCTCAATGCTAGAGTAGAATAGTGAGCAAAACTAGAGAAGGTCACTGTCTTCATGCAGTATGCATAGAGTTTTATGTGACAGATATTAAGAAGATAATCATACAAATAAAAAAATGATAAATGTGGGACACCTGGGTGGCTCAGTTGTTTAAGCCGCTGCCTTCAGCTCAGGTCATGATCCCAGAGTCCTGGGATCAAGGCCCACATCGGGCTCCTTGCTCAACAGGGAGCCTGCTTCTCTCTCTGCCTTTGCCTGCCACTCTGCCTGCTTGTGCTTTCTCTCTCTCTCTCTGACAAATAAATAAATTAATTAATTTTAAAAAATGGTAAATGCGAAGTAATCTATTAAACTGGGAAGATTTATACAGTTATGTAATGCCAAGTGATATGTGGATATAAAGATCTAGGAATCTTTATGTTCTAAGGGTGGAACAGCAGACTGGTACATTCTGGAGAGAATGTACTACATACTGGGATCATCTGGGGTAATTATTTTTAAGTAGGCTCCATCTCCAGTGTAAAGCCCAACATGGGGCTCTAATTCACAACTCTGAGGTCAAGATCTGAGCTAAGATCAAGAGTCAGACACTCAACTAAGTAAGCCACTCAGCTATCCCTCATCTGGGGTAATTTAAAACTTATGATACCTGGTTCTTATCCCCAACAAATCCTGATTTTTCTATATGGGATACAAATTGGGTGTCAGATTAAAGTAACACTGGTGATTACAAAATACAGCCAAGTTTGAGAACCCATCAGGGGTGTGTGTGTGTGTGTGTGTGTGTGTGTATGACACAATATTTTTTGATTGTGCACAAAACATGAACACAAAGAAATAATACACTTATGGGGAGAACACTTGATGTACTAAAAGTACATATTAAACACATGAGAATATTTCCCTATGGAGGGAGAGGAAGAGTGGAAATTACATATATATAGATACACGTATGTAGACATATACATACATGCATACATACATACAGAGATGGACTTTGCATGAACCAATGATGTTGACATGCAATGGACAAAGAAATAAAAGTCAACCCTCTTCAAGAGAAGTCCAAAAATAAGTGCTAACAATCGCATTTGTTAAATAGTGCATATATTTAACTATTTACTGAATATCTCCTCAGAGGCAAATTTGATTCAATTAGCCCAAAGTTGACCTCATTGCCTATCCCTTTAAATCTGTGCCTAAAGAAGCTCTTCTGAAATGATGGAATAAAGACTTTTAGAAATCTGTTCCTCCATAAAAGCAATGACAATATTGGAAAAAAAATGCCAAAATTAATTCCTTCAGAACTCTGGAAATTAATTCAAAATTTGCAACAATTCAAAGACAATTTATTTCAGAGAAAATGGCTGAATATCAGAAAGAACACTGAGTTTTATGGCATTTTAATTTGACTTATACCCATCCTTATTTCCCCAGCTTTTCAGTAGTCTTTGAAAACCAACAGCCTAAAAATCATAGTAGCTGTGAAAACTGTCAACCTAGCAGCAGCTGGAATGGGCAGAACAGATTTGGAGCTCCCCTAAAAGATCCACCCCAAAGGAGTTATCACTATTTAACTTGGCTGGCAACTCTCTTAAAAAAAAACTTCCATCCACTGAGTTTGTTTTCATTTGACTTGACTCAACTCAGTCAGCAAGGAAAGCTGTAACCCCAAAAAGTTTGTCAAAAACAATCAGTGGCAACTATTTAACAGCATGGTTGCTGGAGACTGTGTTACCAATTAGGGCTATCATCAAGGGGATAGCCAATAAGTTAAAAGGAAGATCTGGCAAATGAGGTGTCTACAGGGAGCCTTGAAAACCTCTGACATATTTCCAGGGATCCAGAAACCCCGTGCATATGCAGGGTTGCACACATGCTCAGGAAAGTCTTGAAAACACCCCAATCTCTTACCTCTGTCTGAACTTGAAGCTGCATAAAAGCAGAAAGTAAAGGCTCAGGCAGAGTTTTAAATTGAAAGAACATTGAAGTTTCAACACCCACACACAGCACTTTGGCAAAGGGTGGAAGACTTACTGGTTCAATTATTTATGGAAATCTCTGTTCAAACTTGGGCTGACTACTAAGCCACCTGAACAAAGATTTCAGTCATAGTACACAACAAATAACACAGATTTTATATAATTGATTCAGGAGTCATTAAACAAAAAAACAACAAAAATAATAATACACTTTGGAGAAGGAAGGATCTGATTTCCAGAGTTTCCACATTATAGTTATTTAAAATATCTAATTTTGGCAAAAAATTTATGACACAGAAATAAACAGGAAAGCAAAGCTCATGTACAGAAGAAAGCAATCAATAAAAACTGTCATTGAGGAAATCCATATATTGGACCTATGCATGAAGACTTTAAATCCATTTATATAACTACATAAACACATATATATACATATACATTTATAATACACACACATACACACAGAAACTTTTATATATATATTATATATATATATAATATATATATATATATTCCCCCCCAAGAGGCTAAAGGAAGCCATATCTAAAGAGCAAAATGAAAGTATGAGAATAATGTCTTGCCAAATAGAGAATATGAACAATAGGGACAGAGAGAATATGAATAATAGTGACAGAGGTTACAACAAAAAAATGTACAAAAATTTTGGAGTTCAAAACTATAACTGAAAATGAAAAATTTAGTAGAAGTGGCTCAACAGCAGATTTGTGTAAGCAGAGGAAAACAAAATGAGTGAACTTGAAGATGGATCATTGAGATTATCCAGTCTGAAGAACAGAAAGAAAAAATAATGAGGAAAAATTAACAGAGTCTCAGGGACTTGTGAAACATCAAATACATCAAAGTACACATAATAGGAGCCCCAAAAAGAGAGGAAGAAAAGAATAAAGAAGATTTGCAGAAACAATGGTCAGAAACTTAACAATTTGATAAATAAAAATCCCACATTAATCTATACATCTATAAACCCAACCAACTTCAAGTAAGATAAAATCAAAGGGATCTATACCTAGACACATTGTAATCAATTTAAAAGACAAAGAAAAATATAATATCTTGAAAACAGCAAAAAAGATACAAAAGATGTAATTTGCAATATAGGAAGGAATCTCCATTAGACTAGTAGCTATTTTCTTACAGAAACCCTAGAAACCAGAAGACAGTAGGATAACATATTCAAAGTATTCCCCCAAAAAAGACTGTCAATGAAGAATTCCAATTCCAGGAGACTATTCTTTAACAATGAAGGAGAAATAAAGACATTTGCAATAAATAAAAATTAAGAGAAATATTGCCACCAGACTTTCCCTGGAAGAAATACTAAAGGAGCTCTTTAGGCTGAAATAAAAGGACACTGAACAACTTAAGCTGACAAGATGAAATAAAGAGCACTGGAAAGGGTGGCTGCATAGATAAATATGAAAGGTTATAAATATATTTGTGTTTGTAACTATTTTTTCTTATATGAGTCTTAAAAGACAATTGCATAAATCAATAATTATGGAAATTTATTGATGAGATCATAATATATAAAGGTATAATTTGTATGACAATAATAACACAAAGAAGGGGAAAAAGTAGAGGTATATTGGAACAATTTTTTCTATATTATTGAAATTAATTTGTCATTACCCCAAATGAAATTTTTAAAGAGTTCATTGTAATCCCCAAGACAAGCACTAAGAAAATAACTCAAAACTACATAGCAAATAAAACAAGGGAACTGAAATGATACATTAGAAAATAGTTGATTTAACACCAAAAAGAAAACAGTAATAGAGTAATACAAGAACATAAAATACACAAGTTATATTAAAAAACAAATAGAAAAAAGGCAAAGATGTTTCCTCTAAGCACCCCTTTTCAACATCATACTGGAAGTTCTAGATAATGTAATAAGACAAGAAAAGGAAATTAAAGGTATACAGAGTGGGAAGGAAGAATTAAAACTGTCTTTGTTTGCAGAAGATACAATTTGCTTATTAGAAAATCCCAAAGAATCACATGCACACACACAAAAATTCCTGGAACAAATAGATTATAGAAGGTAGCAGGATGCAAACTTAATATATAGAAGTGAACTGACTTTTCTGTATGCCAGCAATGAGCAATTAGAATTTAAAATTAGAAACACTCCATTAATTTTAGCACCAAAAAGGATAAAGAGGTAACTAGGTATAAATCTAACAAAATATGTACAATATCTATATGGGGAAGACTACAAAACTCTGACAAATAAAATCAAAGAAGTACTAAGTAAATGTAGAGATATTCTATATTCATGGGTAGGAAGACTCAATATTGTCAAGATGTCCATTCTTTCCAATTTAATATTTAGCTTTAATGAAACCTCAGCCAAAATCCTAGCAATTTATTTTGTGGATATCTACCAATTAATTCTAAAATTTATGCAAAGAGGCAAAAGACCCAGAATAAACAGCAAAATATTAAAGAAGAAAATTGGAGAACTGACACTACTTAACTTCAAGACACACTAATCAAGTCAATGTAGTATGGTGAAAGAATATTCATATAAATCAATAAAAAAGAATAGAAAGCCCAGAAATAGACTCACATAAATATAGTCATCTGATCTTTGCCAAAGGAGCAAAGGCAATACAGTGGAACAAAGATAGTCTTTTCCACAAATAGGGAACAGGGAACTGGACATCCACATGCCAAAACAAAAGAAAACAAAACAAAAAAACACAAACCTAGCCATTGACCTTATACTCTTCACAAAATTAACTCAAAATGGATCACAAGCCTAAATGTAAAACACAAAATTAAAACTTCTAGAGAATAGCATACAAGAAATTCTAGATGACCTTGGGCTTGGTGATAACTTTTTAGATATAATACAGAGGCATTATCAGTGAAAGAAATAATTGATAAATTGGACTTCATTAGAATTAAAAACTTCTGCTCTGTGAAAGACACTGTCAAGAGAATGGAAAGACAAGCCAAAGACTGGAAGGGAATATTTGCAAAAGATATATCTGATAAAGGACTATTACCTAAAATATATAAAGAATGCTTAAAACTTAACAATGAAACAACAAAAGCCTGATTAAAAAATGGGCACGATATCTGAACAGACATTTCACCAAAGAAGATTTGCCTTTGACAAATAAGCATATGAAAAGATACTCCACATCACATGTCCTTAGGGAATTACAAATTAAAACAATCAGATACTACTACATATCCATTAGAATGGCACACACTAGAACACTGACAATACTAAATGCTCGTGAAGATGAGGAATACAAGGTCTGTGGGTGACAGAGGACATGTGGAAACTCTCTGTACTTCTCACTCAATTTTGCGGTGAAGCTAAAATTCTAGAGACAAAGAAGGACATTTTACAAAGGTAAAAAGGGGAGTATAAGTAAGAGTAAGACAGACGTAACAATTACAAACATGCATGCAGCTAACAACATAATCCAAAATACACGTAGCAAAAACTAACAGAATTGAAGGAGAAATAGGCGATTCAACAGATATAGTTGGAGACTCCAATTCTCCATTTTAATAACAGAATAACTAGATAGAAGGTCAATAAGAAGATCGAAGACTTGAACTATGCTCTAAACCAACTAGACCTAACAGATACCTATTGAACATCCTGACCAACAATAGCAAAATACATATTCTTTTCAAATTTTCATGGAATAATCTCTAGGATAGACCCCTGTTAGACCACCAAATAAGGTCTTTATTTTAAGTAAATGTAGTATGATTAAAATAATGCAAAGTGTGTTCTTCAACCACAATGGAATGAAATTAGAGATGAATAACAGAAGGAAATTTGGGAAATGCAAAAATATGTGAAATTTAAACACCACATTCCTAAATAACCAACAGGTCAAAGAAGAAATCATGAGGGAAATTAGACAATACTTGGAAATGAATGGAAAACAAAAATACAGCATACAAAAACTTAAGATAAACAGCTAAACAGTGCCTAGAGAGAAATTTATGGTTGTAAATACCTATTTTAAAAATCAAGGAAGATCTCAAATCAATAACCTAAACTTGGACTAGAAAAAGACTGAACTAAACACAAATCAAGCAGAAGAAGGGAAATGATAAAGATTAGACCAGATATAAATGAAACGAATAGAAAAACAGTAGAGAGGTCTAAGTAGACAAATGGAAGTGTAGGAAGGTGAAAACAAGAAACCTGCCACCCCAAAGAGCTGAAGTTTGCTAATTTACACTGAAATCTGAGACACCATTTTTACAAGCCAAGAGCAGACTGAATCTTTTTTTTTTTTGAAGCAATTATGTGTACACAGCTTTTCTATTATAAAGTGCATGTTCTTCTTATCACATACGATATAGTTAGCTTATAGAGTGATTCTCCCCCCCCCAGTTTCTTGAACATAGTAACTCCACATCTTGGCCCTTGGTCAGTTGTGCAGTTAAATATTAAATACTAAAACTTTGGTGGTTCCTGCAAAAAAGAAAAAATTAACAAAACCAAAAGTTTGTTCCTTAAGATACCAACAAAATGAATCTCTAGCTAGAATGATCAAGAAGAAAGGAAGACTCAAAATCAGGGAAGAAGGAGCACTATTACCAACTTTACATAAAGAGAAAGTATCAAAGAAGGGGGCACCTGGGTAGCTCAGTCAGTTAAGCAACACACTCTTGGTTTCATGAGGGGCATCTGCTTGAGATTCTTCTCCCACCTCTCTCCTGGCACTGTTTAGCTGTTTATCTTGAGTTTTTGTATGCTGTATTTTTGTTTTCCATTCATTTCCAAGTATTGTCTAATTTCCCTCATGATTTCTTCTTTGACCTGTTGGTTATTTAGGAATGTGGTGTTTAAATTTCACATATTTTTGCATTTCCCAAATTTCCTTCTGTTATTCATCTCTAATTTCATTCCATTGTGGTTGAAGAACACACTTTGCATTATTTTAATCATACTACATTTACTTAAAATAAAGACCTTATTTACTTAAAATAAAGACCTTACCTTAAAATAAAGATGGTCTAACAGGGGTCTATCCTAGAGATTATTCCATGAAAATTTGAAAAGAATATGTATTTTGCTATTGTTGGTCAGGATGTTCAATAGGTATCTGTTAGGTCTAGTTGATTTAGAGCATAGTTCAAGTCTTCGATCTTCTTATTGACCTTCTATCTAGTTATTCTGTTATTAAAATGGAGAATTGGAGTCTCCAACTATATCTGTTGAATCGTCTATTTCTCTCTCTGCTCCTCCCCCTCTGCTCCCACTCACACACACACACACTCTCTCTCTCTCTCTCCTAAATAAATAAATAAATAAATATTTTTTTAGAAAAAGAATTTAGAGTGAATACTATGAGCAACTGTATGCCAACAAACTAAATAGCAAAGATGAAATTAACACATTCCTAGAAAGATACAAACTACTGATACTGAGTCAAGAGGAAGTATAAAATATGAATAGACCTATAATGAGGAAAAGATTAAATTAGTAACTTTAAAACTTCCCACAAAGAAAAGCTCAAGCCCAGATGGCTTCACTGCTGAATTCTACCAAACATTTAAAGAATACAAACCATATACAAAGTCTACCAAAAAGTAGAAGAGGAAGGAATGCTTTCTAATTCATTCAATGAGGCCAATATTACTCTGAAAACAAAGTGAAACAAAGACAGCACAAGAACAGAAAACTGCAGACCAATATATCTAATGATCTTGGGTGGAAATATCTTCAAAGAAGTACTAGAAAATTGAAACCAACAATATAAAAAAAACTTTTACATACAATGACCCAGTGTCATTTATCATAGGAATGCAAGATCATTCTGGAACAACTGGATATCTACATGCAAAAGAGTAAATTTGGACTTCTTCTTCATATTGTAAATAAAAATTAGCCCATAATAAATCATAGGCCTAAATGAAGAGTTAATGTTATAAAATGCCTAGTTAAAAATATAGGAGCCTTCTTAGAGAGGACACCAAAAACACAAGCAGCCAAATTAAAAATAGGTAAATTGAACTTCATCAAAATTAAAAGCTTTTGTGCTTCAAAGGACATTACCAAAAAAGTAAAAAGATACATAAGTCTGATTAGGAACTTTTATTCAGGATAAGTAAAGAACTCTCATAACTCAGCAAATAAAAAGACACCCAACTTCAAATAATAAGCAAAGAATTTGGATAGACATTTCTCTAAAGAAGATGTACAAATGGCCAATAAACACATGATAAGATCCTTGATATTTTTAGTCACTAGGAAAACGCGAATCAAAACTACAATGAGATACCACTTCATACCCACTATGATGGTTACAATATTTTATTTTTTTATACAGACCATGCAAGTGTTGACAAGGATGTGGAGAAACTGGAACCCTCAGTTGCTGCTTGTGGAACTATAAAATGGTGCAGCAGCTTTGGAAACAGTTGTATAGTTCTTCAAAATATTAAACAAAGAATTACCATTTGACCCAGCAGTTCCATTCCTAGGTTTATACCCTAAGGAATGAAAACATATTCCAACACAAAATACTGTACACTAACATCTGTAGCAGCATTATCCATAGTAGCCAAAATGTGAAGATAACTCAAACATCCATCAACTATTGGTTTAATAAATTATAATATATCTAGTTCATGGAATGTTACTCAGCCACAAAAGGAATGGGATATTGACACATAGTATAACATGGATGAATGTTGAAAACATTAGGCTAAGTCACAAAAAAATCACGTATTGTATGATTCTATTTATATGATGTGTCGAGAATAGGCAAATACATAGAAACAAGGAAGTAGATTAGTGGATGCCAGGACTGGAGGATGGCACAATGGTGAATGATATAGAGTCTCTTTTTCAGATGATGGAAAGGTTCTCAAATTTGATAGTGGCAATGGTTGAACATGTCTATAGATATACTACAAATAACTGAAAGTGTGAATTTTATGGTATGCAAATTATATCTCAATAAAGCTGCCATTTAAAAAATCTCCACCCAGGTTCCCTATTGTAGTAATTGCCAGAAAGATTCATCCATTTATGCAAGCCAGGTACCTTCCTTGACAAATCTTGTTCCTACTCTCATTTTCAGTCCATAACCTATTCCTGCCAATTTCTTCTCTTACCTGTTTTTCCAGGCTGCTCAGGCCTCCCCTTTTCTATCATGACCCTCCAAGCTCAATCCTCCATTATCTCTTGCCGGAAATATTTACTAGCCAATTAATTGGACATCATGCATCCATTCTTATATGTTCCCTAATCTACTCATCACCAAACAGATGGAGTAATCCTTCCAAAAGGAAAACAAATTTTAATTTAATAAACTTTTTTATTAAAACAAAACTTACATAAAAGTTGCAAATTCTAAATGTCTGGCTTTGTGAATAATCACAAAGTGAATACATCCATGGAAACCACCAGATCAGAAAATAAAATATTACCAGCAGCCCAAAAGTTCCTCCATCACATATCGCCTTTCATTCATCATTACCTCATCCTCTTACTCATCCTAACTTCTACTACTATATATTGGTTTTACTTGTTTTTGAAGTATATATAAAAGAAACCAGCTTCATCATTTTTATAGTAGAAAAGAACAGTCAGAAGATAGTCAAATAAATTGCCTACTTCCACAATTATCAGAAAATCTCAATATTGATATTTTTAAGAAGAGTCAGAAAACAAATTTAAGCATAAACATTAATAGGATTTTATGCACTGGACTGGGTAAAAACAAAAATAATCAAGTTTGATTATGACAAATAGATATAAATGTTGATTCTTGACACTTTTATTTTCAGAACTTCTGAAAGAAAAATTGATTGAATTTCTTTGAATTGTAATGACTTTACACAATGTCCTATGTTATTATCAAGTAAATTTTGTCACTTGTAAAAAAAAGGATTCCTTTTTTGTGTTTTTGAAAATGGTTCCTCGGTTTCCTAGACTTGTTGGGTAAAATGCTATATGCAGTTACTTTGTCATAGCATGTGTTTTTTTTTTTCACATTGTTGTTTGATGAATGTCTTCTCCAGCAGACAGAGAGCCATGAGGATAAGGATTATCTGTGTTGCATATCATCCTATCTCTGTGTTTCAAGCATAGTAGGGAGAGACTTAATAAATACTTATTACATGGAGTTTACTGAGAAAATTATCATCAGCTTTGTTGCATTGACTCATTGCTTATCTTTTAAAGTATAAATAAAGGGTATATACATTTAAAAAAGAAATCATACAAAAATACTCTTATGCATCTGAATTCTTTCACCCAATATTATCTTTGAAAGATTCATCCAATTATTGTGTGAAGCAGTAGTGCATCCATTTTCATTGCTTCGTAATATTCCATTTTAACCCATTATAATTAATTTATCCATTTTGCAATTGACTGACTGCTAATAAATAGTCTATTTCTAGGTTATTAAAAATAAAGTTGCTATTAAAATGTATGCATCTCTGTTAAGTATATACATTGGATCAGAATTGCTGGGCCATATGATATATGGATATTGAGCTTTAGTAGATACTTCCAAATAGCTTTCCAAAGTGGTTTTACAATCCCACCATCAATGTATGAGAATTCCAATTGCTCCACATTCTCACCAATGCTGTTTAATGTCAGTTTTTTAAAATTTGGTCATTCTAGTGGGTATGTAATGATATCTTAATATGATATTAATTAGCATTTCCCCAAATACAAATGGGTTTAATATCATTTCATATGCTTATGACCATTTCATTATCCACTTTTGTGAAATTCCTATTCAAATATTTTGCCCATTTTTCCATTGCTATATCTGTCCTTTCCTTAAACTTTGTATCTGTGTTCCTCTGGCTTGCCCATTCACTCTTACTGATGTCTTTTCATGAAAAGAAGTTATTAAAATAATCTAACTCATTGATCAATATGGTCCAGTTTATCAGTCTTCTCTTTTACTGGTACTACTAAAATTGGTACTTTCTGTGTCCTATTTCAAAATCTTTTCCAAGATAATGAAGCTCTTCTATGCTATCTTCTAGAAGCTTTATTATTTTGTCTTTCACATTGAGGTCCACAACTTATCTGAAATTAATTCTTAGTCATGGTATAAAGTAGAGGTTAAGATGTAGCTTTTTTCCAGAGGTTTTTTTTTCCCAATTGACCTCACACAAAATATTGATATGAATGCCCCTTTTTTAAAAAACAAAATGAAAATTGAATGTTGCTGGAATGGAGGGGGGGATAAAATCTCAGCTTGGGATTCAAAATTATTTCTGATGGGAAGATTTTAACCTGAAACTAAAGGTTTATAGCTTAAGGCCAGCAAGAAAGCCCTTGTTACCTAGGACTGGTAATGAGCCCTCCCATCTGGAAGGAGAATGGAGAAGCAACTGTAAAAATGTAACCATTACCAAGCTGAATCCCATAAACTACCTGAATGGTTATGAATAAGCTTCTGGTGATTATTACACCCCCAGATCACCCCAAGCTGAAGAAAATTATGTCTACCCTTAGACAACTGAGTATTTGTTGTGCAGATGACCCTCTGAGGAGAAGGGTGCTGGCAAACATTTGGGAAGAGAGTGATCTAATTTCCTTGAGTTATAGGGATGTGTGCAACTGAATTTTTTTTTTCTCATTTCAGGATTGCAAAGCCAAATAGAATTGGCTTTTGTTCTACCTATGGCTTTGGATTTTGCAGTGCCAATCAGATTTTTGGCCAGGGGTTCCTTAATGTATGATCTGAAAATTATATGAATCACATGGGTCAGTTGTTCCTGATGTCTTATCCCTATTTCTTTCGGGAGGCTAGAAGACCAAAGCATCACATAGCTGGCCTTCTACTCACTCTCCTTACACTACTGCCCTCCAGTGTTGTCTCCTCCCAGACTTAATCCCTTCTCCTATATTTGCTTAAAGCTATGTTGGACAACTTCAGATACTATCCAAACATTTTTTTAAATTTTTACTTTTTATTATATTCAGTTAGCCACTGTATAGTACATAATTAGCCCTTGATTCAGTGTTCAGTAATTCATTAGTTAAGTATAACACCCAGTGCTCATCATAGCACATGCCCTCCTCAATACCCATCACCCTGCCACCCTCTCACCCCATCCTCCTCCCCTCTTTAACTCCCCAAATTGTTTCTCAGGGTCCATAGCTGCTCATAGTTCATCTCCCTCTATGATTTCTCCCCCTTTTGATTTCCCTCCCTTTCTCTATGGTCCTCCGTGCTATTGCTTATGTTCCACATATGAGTATGGACCGTCCAAACTCTTGAGCAAGTTTACCCCACCTCACATCAGCTTTCCTGCTGACTTCCTTCAAACCCAATTCCTTACCACTTCTTTTTTTGCTATTTATGCTTGGTATAGTTTCTAGCACTCACCATGCTGACTCATGCCTCTGTACCTTTAGCCATGATGTCCTCCCAGCCTGGACCACTCTTTCTATTTTCATCTCCCCACTGGGTGTGAGATCCAGAAACCTGAAAAAAATCTATTAGTCACCAGAAAGCTCTTCTATGACTCAGGTGAACTGAATACCTCATTTCTATGTCTATAACCATACATACTACATGATATTGGAAGAGTCTGCTTATGTGCCCATTTTTCTCATGTTGCTTCCACATCTTATTTATCTTTGATCCTCTAGTATCATGCTCAGTGCCTGGCACATTGTGGTGGTTCAATCCATCCATGTTGAGCACACACAGCTGCAGTAGTACAAGAAATAACTTGCTTAGAAGGTCTTGCAACTGGGGCTAAAAACCAAGTGATTTGAAGTCTTGTACTTAAGGCTGAGGCTGCCAGCCTTGGTTGAGGAATCCATGTCAGCCCAAACAACTACCCACTCCAGAGTCATGGAAGAGACCTGAAGCTCAAAAGTTTGGGACTTGAGCACAGGCTCTCAGCTTATGAAATCAAAGCTCCCTTTGTCAAAGACTTATTTCTAAAATTGAATACGGAAGTTTGAAAAGGCAACTGAATGTCCTCCATCTCACGTTTTCTTAAGCTAGCAGCAGACGTATGACACATCCTTCAAATAACTGTGGTATTCTGAGGAAGCGTTTTAAAAAACACAGCCCTGCCAACAAGAGCACTCAGGGATCTTGTTTGTTTCTGAACATTAAAAGTAGTTAAAATTGGAGTGGTCAGTGAGTGTAAGCTCATACCGCACCAGTTCAATGACCCTTTTAAAATAGAGATCTGCATCTTACAGACTACATTAGAAAATGTTTTGTCCTAGAAGTGATTACAACTTTCAAAAATCCAACATAATTTTAAAGACATTATTTTGAATAATTTAGTTGGTGTCTAAACTTTTATAAAAGTGCTGTGGATAATAACAAAAAGCAGCAAATGACAGTTTAGCTCAATTATTAGTCTTACTATATTTGTAACCTATAATAGTTAAAGAACTACCTAATATAGCAGCTTGGATCCAGAAAGGGCAAAGGTTTTTGGCTGGATTTTCTTTATTTACACCCGCATCATGTATATTCTATGCCCCTTTCTGCTCTGCTATGTGTCCCAAGGGATCATGTGGACTGTATTACCCAAGACTCCTTGCCAACCAACTTCTGTTAGGGTTATTTCTATGGAAGCATTCACAGGGGATTGAAAAGTGCCAGGAAGGGGAGGCTGGGGTATTTCGTCCCCTGATTTCTCCATTCATCAGTGCCACGTTTCTGGCATGGCCGTGTCCCTCTGAGACTATATTGCTCCTGCTAGGAATCTTCCACTTCTGCCTTGTTCCATGACTCCAGTAACATAGTTTTTTGTTGTCATTGCCCCTTCAGGCCTAGGGGTGACAGTGGTTTTCCAATGACACTAGTCTCTGAATGCCTTCACATCCTTTGTTGGATTTCTTAACCAAGTCCATACCTCCGTAATTAGTCCCTTCATTAGTTTCAGTTATGTGATCCATCTTGTTGAATACAATTATCTTTCAGGATCCTAGATGACATAGGCTAAATTTAGTGTATATGTAGAGTCCAATACATATCACAGTTGAGGTAAGTCCCCCATTCCCCATGGCATGCATTGACCTAAAGGAAAAAGCAACAAAACCATTGTGATTCATTAACAGAAACTTATAATTCATCAAGTTGGTATCAATGAAGCTCAAGGATAGAAAATACCTTTTTAAAGGTATTTTAAGGCCTCATTCTGCTATAAGAGCTCCATGGATATAAAGGAGTAAAATAGTGTGGAAGTTTTAAGCCAAGGGATACACTCACAAGAAGAAAAGTCTCACATTAACAAGACAAAAGCCAAATAAATGACATCCATTGTTTACATAAAACATGGAGACCTGATGCTATCACTTGGTTAGGCTTCAATAACTATTCATCTCCTTCAACTCTTATTATTGATCCAACAAAATTCAAATTATGGTTCCTTTGAAGAGCCATAAACATGCTACAAGACTGAGCATGGGAATTAGCCTTATTCTATTAGTGCCTACAGTGAGTGGATGTAAACAAGAGTCAGGAGGTGAACTCAGGAGAGCTGAAAAAAGATTGGAAGCAGAAAATGAAGAACATTTATATTCTTGGTAGAGTCCAAGTAAATATAAAGCTAGGTAGGAATGTACAAGAAAGAATGGTAAGAGTTTAGAATAAGTCCAGACTGGAAAGAGGGTCTGAGTAATGGGTAGCACTATCCAAGCAAGATATCCAAAAGGTAACTTTAAGAAGGGACTGAATACCAAAACCTTGCGTCATTCCACCAGGTTTTATATGATTCCCTTGTAATGATTAAAAACAAACCCCACTGAAGATGGTCCAAAGACCCTAGCTGTGGTAGGATTAAAAAATGTTAAAATGTAAGAGAAAGGCAGTTTCTGTTAAGGAAAGAAGAGATCATTTGCAACCCAAAAAGAGTATTGTAGATTGACTCATTTAAAGAAAAACTGAGTTATGTTTTTAAATTTTTAAAATTTATTTTTCAACACAATGCTGCATTGGATCAAGATTTAGAGATTCTGTGATAGATATAAACTCAACGTGTTTCTTTTAAAAGGTACATGAAAAATTCTTCAGAATCCAGGAAAGAATGTTTTAATAAAACCACTTCTCTACTCTTCTGCTTCCATCTAAAATTAAGTAAAAGGACTAGAGTAATTTCTTACAAAATAACCAGGTAGTGGACAAAATATATGAATCAATAATTTTTATGACAATGATATCAGGCAACATGAGACAGTGAGGTTTGAAAGAAGGGAAATAAATGAGGAGAGCCCTGTGATGGCCCCTGCTTAGTGCCTTAAGAGATTTCAGGCCTCAGGGACAGGGAGTCTATGTAGAGCCTAGCAAACTACCTGAGTTCAGGAGACAGAACTGAGAGTTTAGGGAGACCAAAGCAGTTATAGTTAACAGAATCAAGTACCAGGAACAAGAGGGCTGCGCACAGAGCGAAACCTGGAGATTTGCCTGCAAGGACCCTTTCAAGTATTCAGCTAAGTATTGATCAGTGGAAGAATGTAAAGAAACTGCCTGCAGCTGGCAAGCAATCATCTAAAAGGAACAATACCTGGTGTTCACGCTGGGCTAGGAATTTTTTCTGTTGCTACCAGCCAGATTGGAAAACCTCATGATTTACAAGGCATTGGTTAATGTACACAGAAGTGTCTTGCATCAGTGGTGGGGAACAATTAGCCTTAAAGTGAATACAGATTTGCTCTGTCTAAAATGTCTTAAAAGCAAGAACTAAAAAAATCAAACTGTTTTCAATTGATTTTACTGAATCTTAGGGGAAAAATCAGTCATATTTATAGGAATAAAAAAACATCCAACACCAGGAAAGATAAAAATTTACCATGTCTAGCATTTAATAAAAAATTACCAATTTAAAATCTTTATTGATGTGTATCCTTTAAATGGATGAATTGACTAGTATGTTAATTATATCTCAATCAAGCTGTGAAAGTATTACAAAGTAGTAAAATAAGACCTATGATGAAGAGAGAAATCAATCAATTAAAACCAATCCAGAACTGACACAGACGTTAGAATTATGAGACAAGGACATTTAAAAATTATAACAATATTTCATATGTTCGAGAAGTTAAGTGAAAACATGGAATATGCAAGCTTCTACATATGACAACTATAATGTCTGAGATGAAAAATATACTGAATAAGAATAATAGCAAATTAGATCTCACAGTAAAAAAGATTGGTGAAATGAATTCGACATAGCAATGGAAAGTAATCCAAAGTGAAACAATCAAAGAAGGGGAGAAAAATGAACTCAGAATCAATCATATGTGGAACAAGTTAAAGTAACTAAATGTATGTGCAATTAGAGTCTTATAAAGAGAGAAGAGTGCAGGAAAATAATGTTTGAAGAAATAATAGCCAAAAATTTTACAAATTTGATAAAAATCATAAACTCAGATCCAAGAATTGTAATAATTTCAACACCATCAGTGTGAAGAAAACAATCGTAAGGCACATTAGAAAAGACTTTCTCAAAACTAGCAATAAAAAGAAAATTTGAAAAGCTGTAAGAGGAAAAAAGACCCACTACATACAAAGGAACAAAGGTAAAGATGACAACAGATAAGCAGGTTATATGTGTAAGTAAAATGCACGAAGACAATATCACAAAGACCATGAAGGGAGAAATGAAAATATATTATTGTAAGGTTTTTATAATATGTTTGAAGTGGATAATTATTTGACAGACAGAGGTCACAAGTAGGCAGAGAGGCAGGCAGAGAGAGAGGAGGAAGCAGGCTCTCTGCTGAGCAGAGAGCCCGATGCGGGGCTCGATCCCAGGACCCCGGGATCATGACCTGAGCCGAAGGCAGAGGCTTTAACCCACTGAGCCACCCAGGCGCCCCCTTAAAGAAACTATTAAAATAAGTAATAATCTGACAATGGAAATAAAATGAAATCATTAAAAAAATCAATTAATCCAAAAGAACATAAAGAAAAAGGAAGAAAAGAACAGAGCTCAGATGGGACATTAGAAAACAAATATCAAGATAGTAGATTCAAATCTAACCATATTTATTTGTCAGAGAAAGACCGAAGAGAGAGCACAAGCAGGGGGAGCAGCAGGCAGAGGGAGAAGCAGGCTCTCTGCTGAGTAAGGATACCAATGTGGGACTCCAACCCAGGACTTTGGGATCATGATCTGAGCCTAATGTGGATGCTTAACTGACTGAGCTACCCAGGTGTCCAGTAAATCTAACCATATTAATAATTAAATGAACCATAAAAGATATGAATTCCTAACAGAAAGGCAGAGGTTGTCAGACTGAATAAAGCAGTAATATCCAACTATATTCTTCCTATAAAGATGCAAGTAAGTTAAAGGTAAAAGACAGAAAAAGATATACTATGCTGACACTAATCAAAAGAAAGCTGGAGTGGCTTTATTGGTCTAGATAAAGCAGATTTCCAAACAGAGCATATTACCAGGGATAAAGAAGGCCATTTCATCATGATTAAGAAATCAATTCATCAGGAGGACTTTACCATGTTAAAAATTTATGCACCTAATGACAAGCTTCAAAATACATGAAGTAAGACTAATAGAATTGCAAAAAGGAAAAGGTAAATCCACAATCATAGTTAGAGATTTAAATCTTCCCTCTCCAAATAACTGATGGAATAAGCAGCTAGAAAATCATCAAGGATATAGATTTAAACAACATTTTCAGCCATTTTGACCTACTTGACATTTACAGAGCACTCCACCCAACAATAGCAAAATAAACATTCCTTTCAAGTGCACACAGAATATTTACCAAGATAGACCGTATTCTGGGCCATAAAACAAGCTTTAACAAATTTTAAAGGATCTAAGTCATAAAAAGTATGTCCTCTGACCACAGTGGAATTTCCTTTAAAATCAATAATGAAAAGATCTCTGGAAAATCCCTAAAATTTCAGAAACTGAATAACACACATCTGGATAACCCATGGGTCAAAGAAGAAATTAAAAGAGAAAGTAGAAAGTATTTTGTACTGAATAAAAATAAAAGCACAACATAATAAAATTTGTGAGATGTCAATTCAGCAGTAATTAGGGGGAAGTTTATACTGCTAAACACCAAGTTAGGAAAGAAGAAAGGCCTAAAATCAATGACCTTATCTTCCACTTTAAACAACTAGAAAAAAAAGAGCAAATTACACCAAAATTAAGCAGGACAAAGTAAATAATAGATATCAAAGAGGAAATCAATGAGACAGAAAACAGGAATTAATAATAGAAAAAATCAATGAAACCAAAAGTTAATTCTTTGAAGAGATCAATAAAATTGATTAAACTCTAGCCATAGTAATCAGGAAAAAAAGAGAAGACACAATTACCAATATTCCATCACCAGTATGGAATAATAGATATCACTAGAAATTCTACAGATTTTAAAAGGATAATAAGGGAATTTATAAACAATTTTATTTCATGATATTCAACAACTTAGATATGACTGAAAATTGCTTGAAAGCTCATTCAAGAAGAAATAGACAACGTGGATTTCCTTGTATCTCTTAAGGAAATTGAATTTATAGTTAAAAACGTTCTCACACAAGAAACTTTGGGCCAGGATAGCTTCACTGGTAAGTTCTACCAAATATTTAATGAAGAAATAATTCTGATTCCACACCAACACTTTCCTAAAATTGAAAACAGTGAAATATGTCTCAGCTCATTCTGTGAGGCCACAATTGCCCTTATACCAAAACCAGAGAGACATTACAATAAAAAGAGAAAACCACAAAACAATATTCCTCATGCACACAGATGCAAAAACTCAAAACAAAATTTAAAAAATATCAAATCTAACAAAATGTACTATATATAATGACCAAATTGGGCTTGTCAAAGTAATGCAAAATTGGCTTAATATTTAAAAAAGCATGAACTCAGCTCATCAAATTACCAAACTTAAAAAAGAAAAATATATGATCAACTGAATTGTCTTAGAAAAACATTTGACAAAATCCATCACATGTTCTTAACTTCAAAATAGTCCAAAAAAACTAGGAAAATTGGAATAGAAGGAAAATTATTCAACCTGACAAAGAGAATCTACAAAAACTCTATAGCTGAAATCAGTAGTAAATAGTAAAAAATTGTTTTTTAAGATTAGGAACAAGAGAGGGATGTCCATTTATTTATTTATTTATTTATTTATTTTGAAAATTTATAAACATATATTTTTATCCCCAGGGGTACAGGTCTGTGAATCACCAGGTTTACACACTTCACAGCACTCACCAAAGCACATACCCTCCCCAATGTCCATAATCCCACCCCCTTCTCCCAAACCCCCTCCCCCTGGCAACCCTCAGTTTGTTTTGTGAGATTAAGAGTCACTTATGGTTTGTCTCCCTCCCAATCCCATCTTGTTTCATTTATTCTTCTTCTACCCACTTAAGCCTCCATGTTGCATCACCACTTCCTCATATCAGGGAGATCATATGATAGTTGTCTTTCTCTGCTTGACTTATTTCGCTAAGCATGATATGCTCTAGTTCCATCCATGTTGTCGCAAATGGCAAGATTTCATTTCTTTTGATGGCTGCATAGTATTCCATTGTGTATATATACCACATCTTCTTGATCCATTCATCTGTTGATGGACATCTAGGTTCTTTCCATAGTTTGGCTATTGTGGACATTGCTGCTATAAACATTCGGGTGCATGTGTCCCTTTGTATCACTACATTTGTATCTTTAGGGTAAATACCCAATAGTGCAATTGCTGGGTCATAGGGCAGTTCTATTTTCAACATTTTGAGGAACCTCCATGCTGTTTTCCAGAGTGGCTGCACCAGCTTGCATTCCCACCAACAGTGTAGGAGGGTTCCCCTTTCTCCGCATCCTCGCCAGCATCTGTCATTTCCTGACTTGTTGATTTTAGCCATTCTGACTGGTGTGAGGTGATATCTCATTGTGGTTTTGATTTGTATTTCCCTGATGCCGAGTGATATGGAGCACTTTTTCATATGTCTGTTCGCCATCTGGATGTCTTCTTTGCAGAAATGTCTGTTCATGTCTTCTGCCCATTTCTTGATTGGATTATTTGTTCTTTGTGTGTTGAGTTTGCTAAGTTCTTTATAGATTCTGGACACTAGTCCTTTATCTGATATGTCGTTTGCAAATATCTTCTCCCATTCTGTCAGTTGTCTTTTGATTTTGTTAACTGTTTCCTTTGCTGTGCAAAAGCTTTTGATCTTGATGAAATCCCAGTAGTTCATTTTTTTCCCTTGCTTCCCTTGCCTTTTGCGTTGTTCCTAGGAAGATGTTGCTGCGGCAGAGGGTCGAAGAGGTTGCTGCCCGTGTTCTCCTCAAGGATTTTGATGGATTCCTTTCGTACATTGAGGTCCTTCATCCATTTTGAGTCTATTTTTGTGTGTGGTGTAAGGAAATGGTCCAATTTCATTTTTCTGCATGTGGCTGTCCAATTTTCCCAGCACCATTTATTGAAAAGGCTGTCTTTTTCCATTGGACATTCTTTCCTGCTTTGTCGAAGATTAGTTGACCATAGATTTGAGGGTCTATTTCTGGGCTCTCTATTCTGTTCCATTGATCTATGTGTCTGTTTTTGTGCCAGTACCATGCTGTCTTGATGATGACAGCTTTGTAATAGAGCTTGAAGTCCGGAATTGTGATGCCACCAACGTTGGCTTTCTTTTTCAATATTCCTTTGGCTATTCGAGGTCTTTTCTGGTTCCATATAAATTTTAGAATTATTTGTTCCATTTCTTTGAAGAAGATGGATGGTACTTTGATAGGAATTGCATTAAATGTGTAGATTGCTTTAGGTAGCATAGACATTTTCACAATATTTATTCTTCCAATCCAGGAGCATGGAACATTTTTCCATTTCTTTGTGTCTTCCTCAATTTCTTTCATGAGTACTTTATAGTTTTCTGAGTATAGATTCTGTGTCTCTTTGGTTAGGTTTATTCCTAGGTATCTTATGGTTTTGGATGCAATTGTAAATGGGATTGACTCCTTAATATCTCTTTCTTCTGTCTTGCTGTTGGTGTAGAGAAATGCAACTGATTTCTGTGTATTGATTTTATATCCTGACACTTTACTGAATTCCTGTATAAGTTCTAGCAGTTTTGGAGTTGAGTCTTTTGGGTTTTCCACATATAGTATCATATCATCTGCGAAGAGTGATAATTTGACTTCTTCTTTGCCGATTTGGATGCCTTTAATTTCCTTTTGTTGTCTGATTGCTGAGGCTAGGACCTCTAGTACGATGTTGAATAGCAGTGGTGATAATGGACATCCCTGCCGTGTTCCTGACCTTAGCGGGAAAGCTTTCAGTTTTTCTCCATTGAGACTGATATTTGCGGTGGGTTTTTCATAGATGGCTTTGATGATATTGAGGTATGTGCCCTCTATCCCTACACTTTGAAGAGTTTTGATCAGGAAGGGATGTTGTACTTTGTCAAATGCTTTTTCAGCATCTATTGAGAGTATCATATGGTTCTTGTTCTTTCTTTTATTGATGTGTTGTATCACATTGACTGATTTGCGGATGTTGAACCAACCTTGCAGCCCTGGAATAAATCCCACTTGGTCGTGGTGAATAATCTTTTTAATGTACTGTTGAATCCTATTGGCTAGTATTTTGTTGAGTATTTTCGCATCTGTGTTCATCAAGGATATCGGTCTATAGCTCTCTTTTTTAGTGGGATCCTTGTCTGGTTTTGGGATCAAGGTGATACTGGCCTCATAAAATGAGTTTGGAAGTTTTCCTTCCATTTCTATTTTTTGGAACAGTTTCAGGAGAATAGGAATTAGTTCTTCTTTAAATGTTTGGTAGAATTCCCCCGGGAAGCCGTCTGGCCCTGGGCTTTTGTTTGTTTGGAGATTTTTAATGACTGTTTCAATCTCCTTACTGGTTATGGGTCTGTTCAGGCTTTCTATTTCTTCCTGGTTCAGTTGTGGTAGTTTATATGTTTCTAGGAATGCATCCATTTCTTCCAGATTGTCAAATTTATTGCCGTAGAGTTGCTCATAGTATGTTCTTATAATAGTTTGTATTTCTTTGGTGTTAGTTGTGATCTATCCTCTTTCATTCATGATTTTATTTATTTGGGTCCTTTCTCTTTTCTTTTTGATAAGTCGGGCCAGCGGTTTATCAATTTTATTAATTCTTTCAAAGAACCAGCTCCTAGTTTCGTTGATTTGTTCTATTGTTTTTTTGGTTTCTATTTCATTGATTTCTGCTCTGATCTTTATGATTTCTCTTCTCCTGCTGGGCTTAGGGTTTCTTTCTTGTTCTTTCTCCAGCTCCTTTAGGTGTAGGGTTAGGTTGTGTACCTGAGACCTTTCTTGTTTCTTGAGAAAGGCTTGTACTGCTATATATTTTCCTCTCAGGACTGCCTTTGTTGTGTCCCACAGATTTTGAACCGTTGTATTTTCATTATCATTTGTTTCCATGATTTTTTTCAATTCTTCTTTAATTTCCCGGTTGACCCATTCATTCTTTAGAAGGATGCTGTTTAGTCTCCATGTATTTGGGTTCTTTCCAAAGTTCCTTTTGTGGTTGAGTTCTAGCTTTAGAGCATTGTGGTCTGAAAATATGCAGGGAATGATCCCAATCTTTTGATACCGGTTGAGTCCTGATTTAGGACCGAGGATGTGATCTATTCTGGAGAATGTTCCATGTGCACTAGAGAAGAATGTGTATTCTGTTGCTTTGGGATGAAATATTCTTAATATATCTGTGATGTCCATCTGGTCCAGTGTGTCGTTTAAGGCCTTTATTTCCTTGCTGATCTTTTGCTTGGATGACCTGTCCATTTCAGTGAGGGGAGTGTTAAAGTCCCCTACTATTATTGTATTATTGTTGATGTGTTTCTTTGATTTTGTTATTAATTGGTTTATATAGTTGGCTGCTCCCACGTTGGGGGCATAGATATTTAAAATTGTTAAATCTTCTTGTTGAACAGACCCTTTGAGTATGATATAGTGTCCTTCCTCATCTCTTATTATAGTCTTTGGCTTAAAATCTAATTGATCTGATATAAGGATTGCCACTCCTGCTTTCTTCTGATGTCCATTAGCATGGTAAATTCTTTTCCACCCACTCACTTTAAATCTGGTGGTGTCTTTGGGCTTAAAATGAGTTTCTTGGAGGCAACATATAGATGGGTTTTGTTTTTTTATCCATTCTGATACCCTGTGTCTTTTGACAGGGGCATTTAGCCCATTCACATTCAGGGTAACTATTGAGAGATATGAATTTAGTGCCATTGTATTGCCTGTAAGGTGACTGTTACTGTATATGGTCTCTGTTCCTTTCTGGTCTACCACTTGTAGGCTCTCTCTTTGCTTAGAGGACCCCTTTCAATATTTCCTGTAGAGCTGGTTTGGTATTTGCAAATTCTTTCAGTTGTTGTTTGTCCTGGAAGCTTTTAATCTCTCCTTCTATTTTCAATGATAGCCTAGCTGGATATAGTATTCTTGGCTGCATGTTTTTCTCGTTTAGTGCTCTGAAAATATCATGCCAGCTCTTTCTGGCCTGCCAGGTCTCTGTGGATAAGTCAGCTGCCAATCTAATATTTTTACCATTGTATGTTACAGACTTCTTTTCCCGGGCTGCTTTCAGGATTTTCTCTTTGTCATTGAGACTTGTAAATTTTACTATTAGGTGACGGGGTGTGGGCCTATTCTTATTGATTTTGAGGGGCATTCTCTGAACCTCCTGAATTTTGATGCTCGTTCCCTTTGCCATATTGGGGAAAATTCTCCCCAATAATTCTCTCCAGTATACCTTCTGCTCCCCTCTCTCTCCTCTTTCTTCTTCTTCTGGAATCCCAATTATTCTAATGTTGTTTCGTCTTATGGGTGTCACTTATCTCTCGAATTCTCCCCTCGTGGTCCAGTAGCTGTTTGTCCCTCTTTTGCTCAGCTTCTTTATTCTCTGTCATTTGGTCTTCTATATCACTAATTCTTTCTTCTGCCTCATTTATCCTAGCAGTTTTAGAGCCTCCACATTTGATTGCACCTCATTAATAGCTTTTTTGATTTCACCTTGGTTAGATTTTAGTTCTTTTATTTCTCCAGAAAGGGCTTTTATATCTCTCGAGAGGGTTTCTCTAATATCTTCCATGCCTTTTTCGAGCCCGGCTAGAACCTTGAGAATTGTCATTCTGAACTCTAGATCTGACATATTACCGATGTCTGTATTGATTAGGTCCCTAGTCCCTTCGTTACTGCCTCTTGTTCTTTTTTTTGTGTTGAATTTTTACGTCTTGTCATTTTGTCCAGATAAGAGTAAATGAAGGGGCAAGTAAAATACTAAAAGGGTGGCAACAACCCCAGGAAAAATATGCTTTAAATACGTTAAAAAACCAAATTAGAAGAGATCCAAAATCGTGAGTGGGGAGAAAGGGGATAAAAAGAAGTTCAAAAAGGAAGAAAGAAAGAAAAAAAAAAACAAAAAGAAAAGAAAAAAAAAAGAAAAGAAAATAATTTTTTTAAAAAAGAAAACACCTAAGAAAAATGTAAAAAAGAAAAAATATATATATTAGATAAACTAGTAAAAAATCGTTAAAAAAGAAAAAGGTAACAGTTAAAAAAAAATTTTACCCGAAGGCGAGAAAAAAAAAAAATGAAAAAAAAAAAAAATTAAATTAACTGCAAGACTAAAAAAAATCACAGGAAAAAAGCCATGAGTTCCGTGCTTGGCTTTCTCCTCCTCTGGAATTCTGCTGCTCTCCTTGGTATTGAAACCGCACTCCTTGGTAGGTGAACTTGGTCTCGGCTGGATTTCTTGTTGATCTTCTGGGGAGGGGCCTGTTGTAGTGATTCTCAAGTGTCTTTGCCCCAGGCGGAATTACACCGCCCTTACCCGGGGCCGGGGTGAGTAATCCGCTCAGGTTTGCTTTCAGGAGCTTTTGTTCCCTGAGCGCTTTCCGTATAGTTCCGGAGGACGGGAATACAAATGGCGGCCTCCTGGTCTCCGGCCCGGAGGAGCCGAGAGCCCAGGGCCCCACTCCTCAGTGCGCCCTCAGAGAACAGCGCCCAGTTACTCCCGTCTGCCTGACCTCCGGCCGTGCTCCGAGCTCACCGAGCCTGCGACCGGTTCAAGGTAACACCGAGCTGCGAGCTTACTGTCGGCTCTGTCTCTGTAGCCGGCTTTCCCGTTCCAATACCCGCAAGCCCTGCGACACTCAGACACCCCCGATCCTTCTGTGACCCTGCGGGACCTGAGGCCACGCTGACCCCGCGTGGGCTTCACCCGGTTTAGCCTCTGGAGCGATGTCCCTCAGCGGAACAGACTTTTAAAAGTCCTGATTTTGTGCACGGTTGCTCCGCTGCTTGCCGGGAGCCGGCCCCTCCCCCCGGGGTCTATCTTCCCGTCGCTTTGGATTCACTTCTCCGCCGGTCCTACCTTTCAGAAAGTGGTTGTTTTTCTGTTTCCAGAATTGCTGTTCTTCTTGTCTTCGATCTGCCGATGGATTTTCAGGTGTTTGCAATCTTTAGATAAGCTATCTAGCTGATCTCCGGCTAGCTGAAGCAGTCTCAGCTTGCTACTTCTCCGCCATCTTGACTCCTCCCCTCGGGATGTCCATTTATACCACATCCATTCCCCTGTATAAAAGAAGTTCTAGCCATAGCAATAAAGCAAGGTAAAGAAATAAAAGCATCCAGATCAGAAAGGAAGAGGTAAAACTGTCTTTATCCGAAACATGATCATATATGTAGGAAACCTGATGGGGTCTACAAAATAAACCTATTAGAACTAAAAGGTGAATTTAACAAGGTTGTAGATTAAAAGGTCAACCTACAAAAGTCAAAGTATTTTTGATATACAGTACTAGAAAAAATAAAAAATTGAAATTAGAAAATGATGCCACTTATAATAGCCTGAAAAATATTAAATACTTATGGAAAAATCTAACCAAAAAAAAAGATGTGAAAAGTCTACATATAAAAAACTACAACATATTGTTAAGAGAAATTTATGAAGCCCTAAATAAATGGAACAATCTACTGTGTTTATGGATTGGAAGACTAAATATCATTAAGATATCAATTCTCTCCTAATTGGACCATAGATTTAATAAAATCCCATTGCAAATTCCTGCAGGCTTTTTGTAAAAATTGACAATTTGATTCTGAAATTCATATGTATATGCAAAGAACTTCAAATAGCCAAAACAAGTTGAAAAGCGAACAAAAAGCATGGGAGATTTACACTATTTTACTTCAAGTGTTATTATAAAGCTAGAGTAATCAGTACAATATGGCATTTGTGTAAAGACATACAAATAGGAACAGAATAGAGAGACTAAAATATCACACATAGGAGAAAAGGGAACCCTCCTACACTGTTGGTGGGAATGCAAGCTGGTGGAACCACTCTGGAAAACAGCATGGAGGTTCCTCAAAAAGTTTAAAATAGAGCTACCTTATGACCCAGCAATTGCACTACTGGGTATTTACCCTAAAGATACAAACGTAGTGATCCGAAGGGGCATGTGCACCCGAATGTTTATAGCAGCAATGTCCACAATAGCCAAACTATGGAAAGAACCTAGATGTCCATCAACAGATGAATGGATCAAGAAGATGTGGTATATATACACAATGGAATACTATGCAGCCATCAAAAGAAATGAAATCTTGCCATTTGCAACAACATGGATGGAACTAGAGCGTATCATGCTTAGCGAAACAAGTCAAGCAGAGGAAGGTATTATGTGTATTGAAAGCAATTCTAACTTTATCTATATCAGCCATATTGTTCATATTTTTCTAATAGTGTCTCCAGACAATTTACTTATTCCTTTTTTCATTTTATTTCATTTTATTTTATTTCTTTTCAGTGTTCTAAAATTCATTGTTTATGCACCACACCCAGTGCTCCATGCAATACATGCCCTCTATAATACCCACCGCCAGGCTCATTCTTTTTCATTGTTGCTGTCGAGTTTTCCCAACACCATTTCTTGAAGAAGTCACTGTGGAAGGCAGTGTGGAGGTTCTTCAAAAAGTGAAAAATAGAACTACCTGTGATCACAATATTGGGTATTTACCCAAAGAATATCAAAACAATAATTTAAAAAGATATATGTAACCATATGTTTATTGCAGCATTATCTATAATAGCCAAACTATGGAAACAGCTCAAGTGTCCATCAAGAGATGAATGGATAAAGAAGATGTGGTATACAGAGACAATGGAACATTATTTTGCCACAAAAAAGAATGAAATTTTGCTATTTGCAACAACATGGATGGATGTAGAGAGTATTATGCTAAGCGAAATAAGCCAGAAAGAAATATACTATATGATTTCACTAATATATGGAATTTAAGAAACAAAACAAATAAACAAAGGGAAAATAAGACAAACCAAAAAACAGACTCTTAACTATAGCAAACAAACAGATGGCTACCATAGGGAAGGTGGGTGGGGGAATGGGTGAAATAGGTGATGGGTGTGAGTACACTTATCTTAATGAGCACAGGGTAATATATGAAACTGTTAAATCACTCTATTGTACACCTGAAATTAATATAACTACACTGGAATTCAAATTTAAAAAATAAAATAACAAACTGAGGGTTGCTGGGGGGAGGGGGTTTGGGAGAAGGGGGTGGGATTATGGACATTGGGGAGGGTATGTGCTTTGGTGAGTGCTGTGAAGTGTGTAAACCTGGTGATTCACAGACCTGTACCCCTGGGGATAAAAATATATGTTTATAAAAAAAAAATCAGGAAACCAATGTTTATTAAACAGGCTTTGAGTTGGGAAAAAAAATAAAAAATCACACTTATAAAAGTGAAAAATAAAATAAAATAACTTAAAAAGAAATTTTAAAAAAGAACTCTAGATGCTCAATCACTTTTTAGAAAGACCCAGTTAAAAAATTAGGCAAAAGATTTGAACACACACTTCCGGAAGATACACAGATAGCAAATAAGTTCATTAAAAGATGCTCAACATTTTTCACAATTAGGGAAATACAAATTAGAAACACAATGAGATACCACTGTACATCTATTCAAATGAATAGTATTAAAAAGACACACCATAGCATGTTTACAGCAGCTTTATTTGTAAGGGTCAAGAACTGGAAACAGCTCTAATGTCTATCAACAGATAAATGTATAAACTGTGATATATCCATAAAATGGAATATTACTCAGAAATGAAGAATGAACTATTGATACACACTACAACATGAATTTCCAAATAATCATGTTAAGTGAAAAAAGCTAGATAAAGAATGAGTACATGCTTATTTATGATTCTCTCCCTATATATATAAAATCCTAGAAAAGGAAAGCTAACCTATATTAACAAAATACAGATCCGTGGTAGCATGAGGATAAGTTTTTGTGAGTGGAGGGTTTGGCAGGAAGGAAAGATTACAAAGTGATGTGGAAAAATTGTTGGGGGTGATAGATATGTTTGTTATCTTGATGTGGTTAGATGTTGATCATGGGTATACACATATGTCAGAACTTATCAAATTATGTACTTTAAATATGTGCACTCCATTTGTATATCAATAATACCCCAATAAAGCTGTTTAAAAATAAAAAAGAAAAGGAGAAACAAAACTCACTGCTCTATAGCATCTCTCTTCTGACACAGTGGATGCCATGTGTGCTAATGTGTATTTATCCTATGATAAGTTTACAGCATGAGGTTGTAAGCTCCCTGAAGGTAGGGATAGTGTTTTATACACAATTGTTATTATTATTATTATGATTTTAATTTCCAGAGTATATTGGTCTGAGACCTGGCAGAAATTGGTGAAATACTCAAATTGGGTAATTTAAAGAGATTTTAATAAAGGGACTTTATACCAAGATGAGGTCAAGATTTAGGGATCTCACACATGACCTCATGAGGGGCAGGTTAGAGTGAAGTGTCCTGAGAGGGTGAGCAGAAGATGTGATTACCAGAACCTAGACTCAGAGAGAGCTATGTGGAAAGGACTGTGACCTTCAGTAGGGGGATACAGTCAGTCTCAACAAGCCTACAGTAGAAAAGCTGGGGGAGTAACTAACTGAAGTCTCCAATCTCCAGCCGATGCCTTCTGTTGAACAAACCCAGCTGGAAATAGAGCACAAGGAAGACCATATCGTCTATACAGGTCAGTTTCCTGAGACAGCAGGGCACAGAAGAGTGGAGGTGCAAATGGAGATATGTAGCACACAGGGTATCCAGAACCATGTCGAATATGTGTTCACTTTGCAAATTCTTCTTATCTGATTGATGAACTGTTGATGTAAAAAAACTTGACAAAACTATCATATTCTTCTTTAGAAAAATGACTATGCTTTGGCATTTGAAAGCACTTCTTTTTTCGGACTGTCTGCAAATTCAGTTGGCAGTTCTTTTCTCACTCTTGCCTCCTCTGCCCTTCGAATTTCATTAAAATTATGCCAAATAAAAATTTTCCAAAATTATTCCTTGATTTTTCTTCTAAACTCTTCTTTCAGAACAGAGATGTTTAGGTAAAATGTAATCTTTGGTTAGAACTCTAATTTTTTAAAAGGTCCTTCTAAAGATGTTTCCATATGCAAAAAAAAAAAAATTGGGAAGCTCTTAATTAAACAAAACTAAGTCAATTTATGCTGAAATTTCTTAGTGTTCTTTTTTAAAAAATGATTTTTATTAACATATAATGTATTATTTGTTTCAGGGGTACAGGTCTGTGGATCATCAGGCTCACACATTTCACAGCACTCACCATAGCACATACCCTCCCCAATGTCCATAACCCAACCACTCTCTCCCTAGCCCCCAGCCCCCAGCAACCCTGTTTGTTTGAAATTTCTTAGTGTTCTTAAGACAAAACTGCTTGATGACTCTCCTAGAATAGGCAAAAGACATAGAATTAACCAAGCTTATTTTGACCAGAATTTTTTTTTTAAATTTTGAGAAATTAGTGTTCCATGGACCTGACGGTAGGAAACACAAGAAACACATGAACAAAGAGGTCAACAGTGATCCCAGCACTGGTCCATTCCTGGATAAACAAAAGAGGGTAGCAACTTCCAGGGTTCTTGTAATGTCAAATATGGATGAAGATGTAGGGCAGGTTCTTGAGTGGGTAAAGGCAAGTCCCTGGATAGGTGCTAGGTCAGGGGTCAGTAAAATAAATTTACAACTGCAACATGGAACTTTATATTCCAGGCTTAATCAAGAGTGAAGTAAGTTTTGTTTCTTTGGTTCATCCTTGGAAAAAGACACAGGAGATGCACATTTGACAATAGTGGTAAGAAGACAGCAAAAGTAAGGAGATAATTATTTTATTTCCTATGAAAGGTAGGTCCCAAATTACCAAAATCTAGAATATTTCCTTGGCAGTCCCTCCATCCATTCTACCAGACAATCGTAACTACATGAAATCATTGTTAGACAACATTTAGTATTCCATTAGTTGATAAGAATGAACCGAAGTGTTTTTAAGCAGTCTATTCTATAGCAACTATGGAGACAAAGAAAACAGCATCCCCTGCTCCGCCCCCCCAAAAAAATCTCTACCAGTAGGATACTCTAGGTATACATATATTTTAAAGATTTTATTTGTTTATTTGAAAGAGAGAGAGAGGGGGGGGGATCACAGTTTTAAATCAAATATTTTTATTGAGGTATAATTGACAAATAACATATTAGTTTCATGTATATAACATAATGTTTTGGTACTTGTACATATTGCAAAATGATCACTACAATAAGTCTGGTTACATCTATCATCCTATATTGTTACACATTTTTTTCCTTGTGATGAGAACTTTTCAGATTTACTCTCTCAGCAACTTTCAAATATGCAATACAATATTATTAACTATAATTTCCATGATGTATATTATATGTCCATGACTTATTTATTTTATAACTGGAAGTTTGTATCTTTTGACCCCCCAAATATATTAAATCAAATATACTAATGTTCTACATCAATACAATAAATTATGAATTACACATTATAGGCAATTGGTATGAAAGATATTTTGGAAAAGAGAAAACAACATGAACTACTGTCATCAAGGAAAGCTTCCTGCAGGAGATGTGTAAAAAGGAGACTAGCACCTGACCACCCCCAATATACACAAAGCTGTCTTCTGGTTGCCTGGCAATGAGGAGAATGGGCATGGTGGCTCCCCCTCCCTCTATCTGATGGTGCTGCTTAAGGTCTCAGTTTACCAGAAAGTATCAAAGTGGTATCAGGGAGGACATGCAACCCCCTGAAAAGCTGGTGCCCAAGCTCATACTCTCTATAACCTCCCAAATTCTGAATGTTCGCTCTCATACTTGACCTACAGAGAGGTGAAGTGGGAGGAGCACATGAGTACTTTTCCTAAACCATAAATCCTAATGTGTCTCATTATGCTAGGTGCAAGCATTCCTCTCTGTGGGATGTTGAGAGAGTTTGGGGACTATTGTAATGACCTGTGAGATCCAGCTTGTACCGTGCTGATTCCTGCCTGTTTTCCTGAGACCTTCACTCAAGAATTCTCTCGTTCGTCTTTATTCCCCATGTAAAAAAAATGTATTTTTTATTTATCTACATAGTACAGATCATATTTTCTTTAAAAGGGCAGCAGTAATGGAATTTTAAGGGGAAAGAACTACTGTACTGCCCAGTACCTAAGTTAATAAAACCGGGTGGTGTTAAAGACCAGTAAGGGTGGATTGGATGCCACTGGGTTACAATCATGTCCTGTGAGCATGATTTCTAAGTGGCACAGACTTTTAGTGACATACTGTTCCCTAGCCCAATTCCTTCTCAGTTCTGGCTCCTTTAGACTAACATTTTCTCCTCACAGTCATGAAATCATGGACTATTAGAGCTGGAAGGAATGTTAGAAAATATCCAGCCTAAGAACCCCATTTGGAAGACAGGAAACTCCAGTTTAGAGAAATTAAGCGACCTAAATAAGGCAAAATGGGTTCTCCTGACTCCCAGTCCAGTGTTCTCTCCAGTGGGCAACACAGTGACTTAAACTCAAAGAGAAACAGATGTAAGCAGAGAATAACTCAATGCATGATCATGAAATGGTAACTTGAAAAATCACCGATGAAATCTAAAAAATAAAACAAATGAACAAGCAAAGAGAAACAGACTCATAACAGAGAATAAATTGGTGGTTGCCAGAGGGAAAGAAGGTGGGGGGTAGGCAAAATACTGAAGCAGATTAAGAGGTACAAACTTCCAGTTATAAAATAAGTAAGTCACAGGGGTGAAAACTACAACATAAGGAATAATACTGTAATAACATTGTATGGTGACAGATGGTGACCACACTTACTGCGGTGAGCACTGAGTAATGTATATAATTATCAAATCACTATGTCGTACACTTGAAACTAATATAACATTGTATATCAACTATACTTGAATAAAAAGGTAAAATTATCCTACTCAGGATCACAAAATTAACAAAAAAAAAAAAGAAAAAGGAAAAGAAAATCATCTAGTTGTATGTAGAGGTACACACTAGAGGTACATACAAGAGTTTTGCCAGCCCTTTTATATTCCTCAGGGTTGCCCTTAAGAACATCCTAAAGAAGATATCTTAGAAACTGAAATGTTAAAAAAAAAGGTAAAAGAAAAGTAAAAAAAATTTTTTTACAGTTTTCTTGATTTAATGAATATGTGGATTTTCAAGATAGTAATTCTTATCTTCCAGACACTGCATTGTGCCAAAATCCTAGAAAGACTTCCTATCAACCTCACCTTTAAGGGGAAAATATGGACAGATCACTGAAAAAAGTACTGCCATGTCCATTATATCAGGGAACATTTGTCCAAGCAGTAGCTTTGGACCCTGTTGTTCTATAGTACTAAGAGGGAACAAAAATGTAGTCGCATATAGAAAGGAAAGAACTATAAGATGAACAGTAAATGTTTTTTTTCTCTGATCGTATATCCTATATCCTACTCCTCTCGAGTCAGTCTCCCTTTCTCAATCCCAATCTCTCTCTCTCTCCCTCCTTTCTTCCTCTCTCTCCCCTCTCCTTTTCTGTCTCCCTCTCTCTATGTCCCTTCCATCTCTCCATCTCTCTGTATTCACATGTGCATATACTGTACTCCTCTGTCCTCAACATAACCTTGGCTGTCTATAACCAATCTTACCAGTCTAAAGAGGACACAGTGTCAAAGCCCCTAGTTTTTACATAGAGTGTTGTTGACAACAGTACTCTATCCTTTAGGATCTCCTAAGCACTGTCAGCTTGAACAGTGATCAGAGCAGTAAAACCATCCATAGTGATTGCAGAAGTCTGAAAAGGCATGTGAATGGAGTTACTTTCTACCTCATCCATGTCTCCTAGCACCTATGCCTTTGGTTAACAAGGGCCTAAAAAGAAAGTACAGATTTCACAGTGTTATAGCACATTTATTCTGTCATGTGATTCTCCAAAGCACTGTATGAGATAAGATTTGGGCAGGCAATAGCCCCATCTCACAACAGGGATAGCTAAAGCCTAGGGAGGATAAAGTGACTAAACTAAGGTCATCTAGCTGGTTAGCAGCTAGTTAACTGAGCTGAATACAAGATCCCATAATTCCTCCAGGTGCCTAAGTGCAGGGTCTTCAAAATAAGGTATTGACCAAAGTCAAGACCTCAGAGTTTGTGGATTTGCTCCAAAGCCAGCCATGACTTATATGGCTGTTGGGATGGAAGTGAAGGAAGACCCCATGATCATTTTACCAATGCTATCCCTACCGTTTCTACAACGGCAGAAGAACATCCTGGGAAACTCATTTTAAAACTACTCTACAAACTTGCTCTGGGCATTTCTAGAAAGAATTGTTCACCAAAGAAAACTTTTGCTACTCTCATTTATTTATAACTGAGGAAGACATACAGACTCTGATCACCATCATGTGGTCTGTTTACAGATTGTTGGGGGGAGCTTAGGGAAAAGCATACCTTTAAGCCTTGACAGAGGAATAAACAGAAAGCTCAAACTGTGCTCCACAATCTCTCTGTGGGATATGACCTGTAATCTTCATTAAAGAAAGAGCAAATGTTGTTTTTTTGCTGCCTTTCAAGAGGTAATTTGCTTTTAGTCAAAGAGATTGTGGCTAAAAATGTCCTGTGCTTTTGAAATTCACAGTCTGCCAGACAATAGTCTCACAGTGCTATGAACACCAGAGTGAGAACAAGAAGTCCTTGGACCTCCCTCCCTTGTGCTCTCTACCTTTTTCTTCCTGTCCCCAACACCCCCCTACTTCTTCCACCTGCTTTCCCTACTGCCTCCCAGCCCCAGAGGCTGCTTTTGCATGAACTCTCATTGCCTTCACAAGGTGTCCCACTGTCATTCCAACAATAACCATTGTCACATGTGAAATCTCAGTCACCTTGATCTGTTGAACTCCAACTTCAAAAACATAGCCATTAAAAGAATTCTGTCTGCTAACTTTCTATCTAGAGAATAAGATGTAAAATCATGTTCTTTTTCATGAAAATGTTACTAGGCTGTGGGTGTCAACAGAGGAAGTCTACTGCGTCCCACAGTGACTGGAAAGAAAACCTCCCTCCTCATCAGCAAAGAAAACTGCTGGAAAACTCCTCACCCACCAGAACGGCAGTCACCTCCCATGTTCGTTTGGTAGGCTTTTTAAATTAGGAGCATTTGTTCCAGAGTTGTGGATAAAAGGGAATGAGTTGGGTTTACTACCCTCTTTCACAACAAAGTAAACTTGACTCAAAAAAATTACAATGGCTAAAGTGATCTCAACCCTTCTAATACAAATGCCAGTCTTCCTTAGCATTCACTTACTTGGTACCAGTAAACAGACCCCTCCTTCCTCCTTCCTCTTGGAGAATAAACAGCATATGCTGCCAGACACTGGCTATTCCCACCTCAACAAGGAACACCAAATGTCCCAGTGCTTTGGTTCTCTCAGGTTGATTCAACAGTCATTGGAGGTACCTAACAAAGAGGGCATCTCAAAAAAAGAATTTCATTTGACTCTTGAGGAAATCAAGTATCTTCAAACCCAAGCTCGAACTCTGTGATTGAGAGATTGTGATTGTTCTCTTACTAAATTAAGTAGTGGTGGGCAAGACAAAAATCCATGAGACAAATTGCATCTCCCCCCAGGCACCTAGGTAATCCCACCAGGTAAGGGCTGTGTTTATACAAGGCACCATTTCTCAAAAGGTCTTCCACCTGCTCAGAAACACCTGGAGCAACTATTGAAGTATGTAAAACGTGGACCTTCCAAATGGTAACATCTGCAACTAAACAAGTGTTCCAGGTAATCCTCATGCCCACTCAAGTTTGAGAACCACTGGTCTAGATTAGGGAGAGATAGGCACAGATCCAGGGATTCCATCTATGTCCGACTGAGTTATTTTTAGGCATGAATCACAGAGGAAAGAAGAATTTTGAAAGTATGCCAGCTCTATATGCTTTCTACATATTTTCTTAAAATTTAAAACATTGCATATTAAATCAACATTGCTAAAAATAAAAATTCAACTGGGTAAAATTTAAAGATCTTATTGGCTTTATTCAATGATTTATGAATTGGGTCCCATCCAATCTAGCAGATAACAAGGAGCCCCAGGGAGCTGTACAAAATGACATTTATAGGCAGAGGGGAATGGGAGCAAGGAAGTTATACTAGACAAGAAAATATGGTTTTTATTACAAGGTCACTTTCTTTCAGGGGTGGCAGGTGGTCTGTCAGGCAGATTACCTAACTAGTGCTGGTCAGGTGATTCCTGATTGACTGGTTTAAGATTCCATTTCTGGGAGACCGGAGACAATGATTAAATTAAGTCTCAGTTTGGTGATATGGGGTTTAGCATAAATGACTCCATTTGGGGCCTGTTGTCTTTTTTTTTTTTTAAATGAATGGCTACTTAAATGCAAAAGATATGTTAGACAAAGACAAATGCTCAAGTGTTACTTAGACATATTTGCTGTTAAACAGAATTACTTTAAACTTCTGCCTACATACTCGTAGAATTTTATCTCACCCATAGGCAGTCTTTGGGCTTGTTCCCAGATCTGATTTCTGTGCTTTGGCTTTGACCTTATCTCAGCTGCCTGCTTTGGGGGCTCAGATCCACTCCCTTCACTTCCCACCCTTCTTCCAAGAATTACTTCTCCCATCAGTGTTTATCCTTATAGAGCAGCAGTTCTCAAAGCGTAATCTGTGGAAACTTCGGGGTCCCTGAAACCCTTTCATGGGATCCATGAGGTCAAAAACATTTTGATAACAAAACTAATATTATTTGCCTTTTTCTCTCTTACTCTCTCTTGAGTGTACAGTGGCATTTTCTGGAGGCTACATGACAAGTGTTGATGCCATCACTCTGATGACTAATGGAATGTATTTAAGGGTATTCTTCTGTTTTAAATTTTTCTTTTTAAATTTGTAGTGTGGTAAATGTCAATAGATATAACACACATAAACAAAGGCTCCTTGGAGTTCCATTTTTATCAATGCAAATGAGTCCTACAACCAAATAATTTGAGAACTACTGCTATAGAAAATGGAGTCACATTTCCATCAAGATATGCCACACTTCGTATATTCATAATTCTTGGTCTTTCCACTCAGCTGCCATCTTCCCAATGATCAGTCAGTAAGTAAGTAGTTTCTGACTGCCTACCATGTGCCAGGCGCTGTACATGCAGCAGTTTAAAGAAAGAGGGAAGGAAGGAAGAATGGAAAGAAAGGAAAAAAGACAAAGAAACAAAGATCAAAGAACCAGTTTCTTAATGAAAATTCTAGCCTTGGGTTGTTCTATCTACAGGTAGTATCACAACCATCCATAAATAATTTAAACTTAAATATGGGTTGTGGCCAGTTATTTGTATTTCCAAAACCTCCCCAGGTGATTCTAATGCACAACTTTAGTTAAGAAAAACATCTAAAATAATTGCTTCCGAAAATTGCATCTTCCTCATATAACTACACTTATAGGAGTTTATAGTCCCTATAAATACCCAGTAGGAGGCCATAGGAAGAAGCTTGGCCAAGTGAATAAAGTGAGCATTGTGGGATTCAGTCAGTAAATGGGAGAACAAAGCAGGCAAGAAACACTGGGTATTCAAAATCCTCCAATAAAATAAGATTGAGGGACCAGAATTCAAGGGAACCATGGAAAGCAAGGAAGGGCTTGAGTTCCCAAGGACAAGGAGAATCAAATAAGACTTCAGTGCAAGAACCAAGACAGGGGCCTCAGCTCTGGAACTTGAGCAAAAAGAGATGTCAGTTAGGCAGAAGGCCAGGTATTAAAGCCAGGCACACAAAGAAGGCAGAGTTCCACACTGAGCTTTTTAAATTTTCTCTAGATGCAGATTTGGTTCTAGAAGATGGGACATGGAGTTGAGAGTGGGATAACCGGCATGAAGGTTTTCAGGGACCCTACAGATGAGTGTGGAAGACATAAAAAGAGGAAGCAGGCAAATCACCCAGAAGTAAGTGTTGATCATTCAAAAACACTTGAGAAAAGAAAAGAAGCGTGTAGTAAGAAACCAAAGGAGTATACCTTTAGTTCAGGGAGAATGAGTAAGAATCCTGATTACCTAGGACTCACATCTTGGTATACCTTTGTCGCCTTTATTCTCAATACTACAAAGCATTCTCTGACCTAATCTGGGCTTTATATACAAAATCAGTTTTTTTCATAAAAGTTATTTATTTTCTTAAGTTGATCCCCTGGTCCTAGTTTTTTTTTTTTTTATTTGACTTTTTGACCAAAGTTTAATTTGTTTTTATAATCAGGATCCATTTTATTAATCTTATTATGATTACATTTATTCTCAGTTGAATTTCATATACCAGGCTCTACCAGGCTCTTAAAGTTTCATTCAAGGGGCACCCCAACCAGAGTTGGTTAGATGTCCAACTCTTGATTTTGGCTCAGGTCATGATCTCAAGATCCTGAGACTGAGCTCAGTATTTGGCTCCATGTGGGCTAGCTGGGGAGCCTGATTAAGATTATCTATCTCTCCTTCTGCCCCTCCTCCCAGCTCACATGCATACACCCACATACACACTCTCTCTCTCTTTCTCTCAAAAGAGAAAAAAAAAGGTTTTATTCAGAATGCTGCAAAATAGGGCACCTGGGTGGTTGGATCATTAAGCTTTTGCATTCAGCTCAGTTCATGATCCCAGGGTCCTGGAATGGAGCCCTGAGCCCCACGTGGCATCAGGTTCACTGCTCCAGAGGGAGTCTGCTTCTCCTTCTCCCACTCTCCCTGCTTGTGTTCACTCTCTTGCTGTCTCTCTCCGTCAAATAAATAAATAAATAAATAAATGAATACAATCTTTTTTTAAAGAATGCTGCATAATGTTTTCTCTTTAAAATAGTATACATTTAAATAGTTGGTAGAAAGGCTTTCAGAATTTTATGACTTTGGACAGAGTGTAGACTAGCACACTTATAGGGATATTTTATTTTTATTTCACAGAGCACCTGGCCCTACCAGAGCCATTTTCTAATTAACTGGCCAATTGATCTAATCAAACCAAGATGGTATCGTCTGAGTAATTCTGTGGATACAGTGCTTACACTCTAAGTATATCCCAACAGGAATTCTTCCCCCAAGAAAGAATCACTTAATTTTTAAAATTCTGTGTCCAAATGTATCATGAATAATATTGCTGATCCTGCATAAAGAGCAGCCAACTGTATGGGTTGGAGCCACATGACGTTGTTGGTACAGAAATAGATAACTAACTTATAAAATTGTCATTGAAGGAATGAAACTCTTCTTCCTAACTCAATGCCTCATACATAACTATTTATTAAACTCAAGTTTCTTAGTAGGTAAAGTTAGATGGCTCTTCCAATACATCAGATCATGCCAATGAGTCCACTTTGGGAAGTATATGTTTAAAATCCAAAGTCGTCCCTCTAACCACTGAATATATTCTTTTACCCCTTTTTCACCTCATTCTTTTGGGCAACATTTTACATTTTATTTCAAATCCTTCCTCCTCTTTCTCTGATTTCTCTCCTAATACTAATAATCTAGAATTCTTTTATTTTCCATCACCCAAAGTAGCTTTCTCTATTGAACCCACAGCCAAACACTTACTCTTATTCCTCCATTCATTCAAACAATCAACAAATATTTATAGCATACTTTGTATGCACCAGTTTTAGTTACTGTCTATGTCTTCTCTTTTAGGCCTCCTCTTCCCTTTTCCTACCATTTTCCCACACCCCATTCCCACCCCCTCCCAAAAAATACATACTCACATATGCATGGTTAGGGTTTTATAATTAAAATTGAATACATCTCATTGATGTCAGCTACATTTTTCTATTATACATAATTGATGTCTTCCTTCTGGTCCTGCATGTCACCATTCCTTTGGGACCCTTTATCCAATGGCTAAAGGATTTCAATCTTTTTCTCTACTTGAGCAAAATACTAGGTCCTTAACACCATGACCAAATACCCTGAGGCCAGTCCTTCAATCAAACAATTTTTTAAAAAAGATGGAAAAGACCTTAGAAATCCTATTCAGAGCACAGCAGCACAAGAATTTGTATAGCACTTTTTTTTTGATATTTCAACAATCCAAACAACTGAAGTTTACATTTCTGGCCCCTGAGTTAGGTTTACTTAAATTTGAGGGGTGCACATAAGTTGATATTTTAAAAATTTAATAAATATTTCTTGAACACCTCTTATGGATTGAACCCTGTGCAAGCCACTGCAAAAAACAAAACAAGTCAGACCTGAGTTCTGTTCTCAAAAACACAAACTGGTGAGTCAGACATATAAACCATTGACTGTAATATTTCAGAATGAATATTAAGTTAGAGGAACACATATGAGCAAGCCATTATTGATGGCTGTGATAAGACTAGAGGATAAAGAAAGGCAAAGAGTCAAAGATAGAACAGAGAGAAAGTGATGTTTATATTGATGCTTGACAGATGAGCAGGGATTTTTCAGGAGTAAAAAGAATAAGAGGGAAGAGGAAACAGATTTTAAAACTACCTTGGAAATGGCTTGTTTTCAGAAGCTAAGAGAATAGAGGGGGTAGATTATTTGATGAGGTCAACAGTGATCTCAATGACATTTCCACACATCAAAACATTAGCTGCCTCTCCCCCGCCCCGCCCCAATTTTTTTTGTTTTGCTCACTATTGCATTTCAGTGCATCACCTGTAAGCAAACTGTGACATACAAAGACTTCTATCTATAATGGACTTTAAGGACTTGCTTTAGCTGACCCTTTTCAGTATACAACTCTTATTGTCAGAGAATCTACATGTTGTAACTTTTGAGCCTATCCTATTCCATATGTTTATCAAATTCATGCTTATCAAATTTGAAGACTACAGTAGGTGGGGTTAGCAAATGTATCAGGATGGATTTGGGGTCCAACATGAATTCAGTCTAGGATTATGAGACAGATAATAAAGATAATAAAGAGTATCTAAATTTCCTGAATTTGGCTTCATAAGGCCAACTTATAGGATGAGAAGAAAGGATGAACAGACTCAAGTGTGGAATGATGTAGATGTTTCCATTATCTCTAAGCTCAGTATACAGCAATAAGGAGAATCTTCCTGAAATACCTAACAAATGTGAATTTATCAGAATTCCATACCATTCTGGAATAGTCGGATTACCCCTGGAGTGTTGTACCGCTTTCTGGAAAGCACTTTTTAAAGATGTTACACAAAATGGGGAAGGCCCAGGACAATAATCACGGTGTAATAAAGGGTGAAGAAATTATTTCACAAGATAAAAAAAAGTCAAGGGCCAGAGAAATCAGAATAAAGAGCGAACAGTAATTATCTTCAACTATGTAAAGTGTGTGTGTGTGTGTGTGTGTGTGTGTGTGTTTTAAAGTTCTATATGACAAAACTAAGAGCAAATGGTGGACATTTCAGGAGACTGTTTTTGGAAAAGAACATTGTATGAACTTTATTATATTTCCATATATGCTAAGATCTCCTTTTTTGTTCTTTAGGCTGCCTACAAATATATTAGTTTAGCCCTGTACCATTACCACACTTTTTTTTATTACTTAAATATTTTTATTATTTTATTCTATCTTTTCTTTTAGCTTTGTAGTTACACCTATTAACATCAATATTTTAGTGATTATCTTAGAAATTATACATTTGTAACTTCTTACAGTCTACCTTAAATCAATATTTTTAGCATGTCCTCAATACAAGAACTTTACAACAGTTTGACTGCGTACTCCCTCTTTCACCAATTTTGCTGTTGTTGTTACTTATTTTACTTCTGCGTATTTTCAAAACTCCACAAGACATGGTTATTATTGTTGCTTAAACAGACAACAGTATTTTATACATGGCCACATATTTACTTCTTTTGAGTGTTCTTCCTTCTTTCTTGTACCTCTGTGCTTCTATCTGGGATCATTTTCCTTTATACTGAAGAACCCTTAATGTTTCCTGTAGCGTGAGTCTGCTGATGATAATATCTCTCAGGTTTGTTTGTCTGAAAACATTGTTATTTTGCCTTCATTTTTTGAAGGATTTTGTCTCTCTGCATAAAATTGCACTTTGGCAGTTTGATTTTTTTCTTTCAGTACTTCAAAGATGCAATTCCATTATCTTCTGACTTCCACAGTTTCTCTCTTTTTCTTTTTTTTAGTTGAAGTACAGTTGACTTACAATATTATATTAGTTTCAGGTGTATAAGATAGTGATTCAACATTTATATGCATTACAAAATGATTACCATGATAAGTGTAGTCACCATCTGCCATCATGCAAAGTTTATAATACAATAAATAATACAATATTATTGACTATATTCCCTATGTTGTACTTTTCATTCCCCTGAATTATTTATTTTACAACTGGAAGTTTGTATCTCTTAATCCTCTTTAGTATTTTTCCCATTCCCCCAGTCCCCTCCTCTCTGTCAACCACCAGTTGGTTCTCTGTATTTATGAGTCTGTATCTGTTTTATTTTGTTGGTTCATTTGTTTTGTTTTTTAGATTCCACATATGAGTGGAATCATACAGTATTTGTCTTTCTGTGTCTGAATTATTTTACTTAGCATAATACCCTCTAGGTCCATCCATGTTTCAAAAACAAAAGAAAGAAAGAAAAAAAACAGAAGTCATTCATGGAGCACCTGGATGGCTCAGTCAGTTAAGCATCTGCTTTCTGCTCAGGTCCTGATCCTGGGGTCTCAGAATTGAGTCCCCCATCGGGCTCCCTACTCAGGAGGGAGTCTGCTTCACCCTCTCCCTCTGCCTCTGCCTCTGCCTCTGCCTTTCCCCTCCCCCTGCCACTCATGCTCTCTGGTGCACTTTCTCTCTCTCAAATAAATAAATAAATAAAATCTTTCAAAAAAGAGAAGTTATTCATAATTCTTACTATTGTTCTGAAAGTGATAAATCTTTCATTCCTTTGAACAACTTTTAGAATTTTCTCTACATTTTTGGTTTTCAACAGCTTGACTATTATTTGCCTAGATATGGCTTTATTATTATTTATCCTTCTTCTTGGACATATGGGTTTGTATCTTCCTGTAGATTTTGAAACTTCTCATCCTTTATGTCCTCAAATACTCTTTCTGTTACATTATCTCCCTTCTCTCATTCTAGCACTTCGCTTACATATATGTTAGATTTTTTTTTTATTATGTCCCAATTGCTCTTAACATTTTTTCTGGTTGATTTTTAAATAATTTTTCATTATTTTTCTTTTTGTGCTTCAGTTGGAGTATTTCCTGTGGGCCTGTCTTTGAGTTCATCCATCCTGTTTTCTGTTGTATCCAGCTTATTGTTAAAGGTGATGATATCTTAATTTTAGATTCTATATTTTGTAATTTTGTAAATTCTATAGATTCTATATTTTGTAATTCTAGGATGTCGACCTGATTTTTTACAGATTTAAACTCTTCATTTAAATAGTCTACCTTCTCATTCATCTTGTCCATTTTCCTTCTGTTTGCTTTAACATATAAATTGTAGTTACTTTCCAAGTCCTTCTTATCTGTTGACTCCAATATCTGAGATATCTTTGAGTCTAATTCTTTGACTATTTGTCTCTCTCTCTTTTTTTAAATTTATTTTTTTATTTATTTTCAGCATAACAGTATTCATTATTTTTGCACCACACCCGGTGCTCCATGCAATCCGTGCCCTCTATAATACCCACCACCTGGTACTCCGACCTCCCACCCCCCGCCCCTTCAAAACCCTCAGATTGTTTTTCAGAATCCATAGTCTCTCATGGTTCACCTCCCCTTCCAATTTCCCCCAACTCCCTTCTCCTCTCTAACTCCCCTTGTCCTCCATGCTATATGTTATGCTCCACAAATAAGTGAAACCATATGATAATTGACTCTCTCTGCTTGACTTATTTCACTCAGCATAATCTCTTCCAGTCCCGTCCATGTTGCTACAAAAGTTGGGTATTCATCCTTTCTGTTGTCTCTTAATCATTAGTCATTTCTCCTGCCTTTTTGAAATTCTAATAATTTTTTATGTACAATAGACATTGTGGTTGGTATGTTAGAAAGATTCCAGCTTATGTCATTATCACACTGTTTTAATTGCTCTAACAAATAATGGCAATTGTGTGTCTTCCTCTTTAGTCCTTATGACCTTTATTTTTTTCTTATATATATGCACTTGATAATGCTTTAAAGAATAAAGACAATGATAGTGAACATCTTTGCATTATTTCTTATCTGAAAGGAAATGATTCTATAGATTTTTGCTAGATAATCTTTATTAGGTAAAAAAATCCCCTTGTAACAGTAGTTTGGAAAGAATTTTTTATAATCATATGTTTCTATTTTTTAAGTGCCTTTTTGTATCTAGAGAGATGGTTATAGTGTGTATCTCTTTTAACCTGTTAATGTAATGAATACTATTTCAAGATTTTCTAATTTTGAACTATCCTTACATTTTAGATAATGGTTTCCTATTTCTAAGAAATACTACTTGAATAGATTTGTTAATATTTTATGTAGGATTTTTCTACCTATATTTGTAAGTGATATTGGCTTATTAATCTCTATATTACTATGGATTCTCCAGAGAAACTAAACCAATAGGAGATATAGATATATAGATTATATCTAGATCACAACTTTGTTTTTTTAAAAGATTTTATTTATTTATTTGTTTATTTATTTAAGAGAGAATGAGAACGCAAGCACATGCAGGGGAGAGAGAGAAAGAGAGCAGGAGCAAGGAGAGGGGGAGGGTCAGAGGGAGAAGCATACTCACCCTGAGCAGGGAGTCTGATGTGGGGCTCCATTCCAAGACCCTGAGATCATGTCCTGAGCTGAAGGCAGATGCTTAACTGACTGAGTCACCCAGGTGCCCCTAGATCACAACTTTTTTTTAAAAAAAAGATTTTATTTATTTATTTGACAGAGAGAGAGAGATCACAAATAGGCAGAGAGGCAGGCAGAGAGAGAGGGGGAAGCAGGTTCCCCGCTGAGCAGAGAGCCCAACTCAGGACTTGATCCCAGGACGCTGAGATCATGACCTAAGCTGAAGACAGAGGCTTTAACCCCACTGAGCCACCCAGGCGCCCAAGATCACGACTTTTTATCCATTCATCCATTGGTGGACACTTAGGTTTTTTCCATATCTTGGGCATTATAAATAATGCTGTAATAAACATTGTTGCAGGTGTATTTTTATTTTTTTAATTTTAATTCCAGTATAGTTAACAATTTTGTACAACACCCAGCGCCCATCACAAGTGCACTCCTTAATCCCCATCATCTATTTCACCCATCCCCCACCCCCTTCCTTCTGGCAACCATCAGTGAGTTCTCTATAGCTGAGAGTCTGTTTATTGGTTTGTCTTTTTTTTTTCCTTTGCTTATTTGTTTTGTTTCTTAAATCCCACATATGAATAAAATATGTTGTTTGTCTTTCTCTAACTGACTAATTTTGTATAGCATTATACTCTCTAACTCCATCCATGTCATTGCAAATGGAAGGATTTCATTCCTTTTTATGCCCTAGCAATATATATATAATATATATATTATATATTCTTCATCCACTCTTCTATTGATGGGCACTTGGGCTGCTTCCATAATTTGGCTATTATAATTTGGCCATTGTAAATAATGCTACATTAAACATGGGGTGCATATATATTTTCAAATTAGTGTTTTCATATTCTTTGGGCAAATATCCAGTAGTGAAATTACTGGCTCATATGGTAGTTCTAGTTTTAATTTTTCGAGGGACCTCCATACTGTTTTCTACAGGGACTGCACCAACTCTCATTCCCACCAACAGTGTGTGAGGGTTCCCCTTTCTCCACATCCTTAACAACCATTGTTTCTTGGGTTTTACATCTTAGCCATTTTGACAGGTGTGAGATGGTATCTCAGTGTGGTTCTGATATGCATTTCCCTGATGATGAGTGATGTTGAATATCTTTTCGTGTGTCTGTTGGCTGTCTGACATGTTGTCTTTGCAGAAATGTCTGTTCATGTCTTCTGCCCATTTTTAAGTGGATTATTTGGCTTTTGTGTTGAGTTTTATAGGTTCTTTTTATATTTTTGATACACACCCTTAATAAGGTATGTCATTTGCAAATATATTCTCTCATTCACTAAATAGACTTTTAGTTTTGTTGACTGTTTCCTTTGCTGTGCAGAAGCTTTTTACTTTGATACAGTCCCAATTTGTGTGTGTGTGTGTGTGTGTGTGTGTGTGTGTGTGCTTTTGTTTCTCTTGCTTCAGGAGACATATCTAGAAAAATGTTGCTATAGTCAATGTCAGAGAACTTACTTTCTGCATTCTCTTTTAGAATTTTTATGGTTTCAGGTCTCACATTTAGGTCTTAAATCCCTTTTGAGTTTATTTTTGTGTATGGTATAGGAAAGTGGTCCAATTTCCTTTTGCATGTATTATCTATTTTCTCCAAACCCCATTTGTTGAAGAGATTACCTTTTTCCAATTGGATATTTTTGCCTCATTTTTCAAAGATTAACTGACCAGTTAGCCATGTGTTTATTTCTGAGTTTTCTGTTCTGTTCTATTGACCTGTATGTTTATTTTTGTGCCAGTACCACACTAGTTTGATGACTACAGCTTTATAATACATCTTGAAATCTGGGATTGTGATACCTACAGTTTTGTTCTTTTTCAAGATTGCTTGGGCCCTTCAAGGTCTTTTGTGTTTCCAAACAAATTTTAGGATTATTTGTATTAGTTCTGTGAAAAATGTTGTTTGTATTTCAATAAGAATTGCATTAAAATCTGTGGTTTGGGCAGTATGGACATTTTAACAATATTTCTTTTTCCAACCCATGAGTATGGAATGTCTTTCCATTTGTTTGTATCATCTTTAATTTATTTCATTTATATTTTATAGTTTTCAGAGTACAGGTCTTTCACCTCTTTGCTAAGTTTAATCCTGGGTATTTTATTAATTTTGGTGTAATTGTAAATGGAATTGTTTTCTTAATTTCTCTTTCTACTCTCTATTATTAGTGTATAGAAATGCAATGGATTCCTCTATATTGGTTTTGTATCCTCTGACCTTACTAAATTAATTCATTAGTTCTAGTAACTCTTTGGTGGAGTCTTTAGGGTTTTCTATATATAGCATGTCATCTGAAAATAGTGACAGTTTTACTTCTTCTTTACCAGTTTGGATGCCTTTTATTTCTTTTTGATATGTGATTGCTGTGGCTAGGACTTCCAGTACTATGTTGAATAAAAATGGTGAGAGTGGACACCCTTGTCTTGTTCCTGATCTTAGGAGGAAAGCTCTCCATTTTCACCATTGAGTAAAATGTTAACTTTGGGGTTTTCATATATGCCCTATATTATGTTGAGGTGTGCTCCCTCTAAACTTACTTGTTGAGGTTTTTTTTTTTTTAAATCATGAATGGATGTTGTACTTTGTTAAATGTTTTTTTCTGCATCTATTGAGATGCTCACCAGGTTTTTTCTTTAATCCTTTCTCTTGTTGATGTGATGTATCACACTGATTGATTTACAAATATTGGACTACCCTTGCATCCTGAGAGTAAATTCCACTTGATCATAGTGGAAGATTTTTTTTAGTGTATTGTTGGATTCAGTCTGTCAATATTTTGTTGAGGATTTTTTACATCTATGTTCATCAGAGATATAACACTAAAAGTGTTTATAGTAGAGGTAAGTAATTAACATACCACCATATTATTATATTAACATATTCTGAAATTTGTCTATACTTACTGTACCAGTATATTGTATATTTTCATATGTTTTCATGTTATTAATTAGTATTCATTCATTTCAGCATGAAGAATTCTTTTCAGTGTTCCTTGTGAGGCAGGTATAGTGGTGATAGTCTCTCAGCTTTTGTTTGTCTTGTAAAGTCTTTATCTCCCCTTTCCCAAACAGCTTTACTGGAAAGAATATTTTTGGTTGGCAATTCTCTTCCAGCGCTTTGAATGGATCAGCTTGCCCTCTCCTGGCCTGTAATATTTTTGCTAAGAAATTTACCAATGGCCTAATGGGAGAATCCCTTTTAAGTTATAAGCTTCTTTCTTTTGATACTTTTAGGATTCCTTCTTTGTTTTTGTGTTTTGACACTTTTATTATAACGACTTTTGAAGAGAATCTCTTTAAGGAGTTTGGTGACACATGAGGTTCATGAACTTGGATATCCAAATACCTACCCAGATTTTAGATATACTCAGCCATTTTTTAAAATAAGCTTCCTTTCCCCTTCTCCTTCTCTTCTTCTGGAACTCCAGTAATTCATAGGTAGGTGCTTTGATAGTATTCTTCAGATCATGAAATAATTTATTCATTTTTTCATTTTTTTCTTCTTTCTCCTCTGACTGGATAATTTCAAAGTTCTTATTCTTTAATTCAGATTCTTTCTCCTGCTTCATTAATTCTGTTATTGTTAATGTTCTCTATTGCATTTTTTTCACTTCATTCATTATATTCATCAGTTCCAGCATTTCTATTTGGTTCTTTTTTTATGATTCCACACAGTTGGGAGAGCCCCAGGCACTTACTCACATGCTCTCACTTTCTCCCATGGGAAAAATCATGGGCCAAGAAGTCTTGCCTGACACTGGAATGTGCCACCTTGGGGAAAGGGTGAATTATTTCTCACTCTCTCCAAGGCATCAAAACCCATATTTTCTTTTTGTTCCAACAGTGTGCTACAACTTCTCTGCCAGAAACCTGGACTTCTACAAAAGCTTTTTGTCCATGGGTGATTGTCTAAGACAGTGTTCTGGTGTTTCCAGACCATGACCAAGAGGTGCTGGAACCACTTCATGAGACACTTTCGGGCCCACAGCTGAGACTAAGGTCAGTATACCTATTTTCCAATGCATGGATGAGCAGCACTACTCCCAGGCCCTTGGGCATATGATGCTGGATCCCACAGCTCTCACTAAGACACTTTTGTCCATGGATGGATGCCAAATTGTTATGAGGAGGGTGTGCAACGATGCATGTCTTATTCAGCCGCATGACTGAAATCACTCCTATCTTGGAGATTTAAATGTAGATAGGCCCCACTCTTAGCAAATTTTCTGAAATGGAAGAAATGGCAGCTGAGTTCCTACACTTCACAGATTTTCTACAGGAGCATAAACTAATCTGAAGAATGATGTGTCAATCACTGAAAAATTCAACCTCAAATAGTAATTCTTATGAATAACTTTTGTTTTCCTTTCCCAGTCTTTTTCTTTTTAAGATTTTATTCATTTATTTGACAGACAGAGAGATCACAAGCAGGCAGAGAGACAGGCAGAGAGAGAGAGAGAGAGAGAGGAGGAAGCAGGCTCCCGGCCGAGCAGAGAGCCCGATGCGGGGCTCGATCCCAGGACCCCGGGATCATGACCTGAGCCGAAGGCAGCGGCTTAACCCACTGAGCCACCCAGGCGCCCCTTCCTTTCCCAGTCTTTAATCTTACACTTAAGTAACAATTAATCTTTGTTCATTACTCTTTACAAGTGACTTGGCTGGATTCAATACCTAAATTAATTTGCTTAAAATAAAGGAAATGGGAGTCTATAATTCATAAGAAAGATAGAACCAGAGAAACTTAAGAAAATGTCTGTGATGTAGTAGAAAAGCCTGTTGCTCGTGGTAGCATCAAATTTGGGCTCTCACTCTCTCAGTCCCCCACTCCTCAAGCTGTATAGCTATGAGGCTCAGCTGCCTCATCTGGAAGAGGGAGAAAATAGGCAGTATAGTGTGATCAAGCACTTGAACTCAGTAATCAAAATGCTTGGGCTTTATTCCTGGCTCTACCTCATACCACTGTGACTTTGAGCAAATTACTTAACCATTCCAGGCCTCAGCTTCCTTATCTGTAAAAAGGGGATAGTAATTTCATTTACCTTATTGGCTTATTATAAGGATTAAATTAGGTAGTATATATTAAGTGATGAGTACTCAGTAAATAAATGTTGGCTCTTATAGATGTTATATTGCCATTACAATTACTACTAACTACTACTACTACTACATATAATTCAATATGTTTCGAGCATCTGTACACCAAACATTGGCTTTGTGTTTGGGGTGAGGTCAGGGGTCACAAAAAATTTTAATATGATTCTCCTTCTCTGAGTAAACCTATAAATATCACATTTTTTTCTGAGCTGAAAAGAACAATTGTTCAGGGAACCCAAACTTGCTACCTTGTGTCTGGGAGGAGATTGGCAATAAGCTTTCTCTCTGGTTCCCACACTTCTCATAGTGGTGACATTTCCAGAGGTATATCTCATCTGCTTGTCTGATTTTCCACCTGGCCAGAATTGTGCTCCCATAGCAGGAAAGGAATATATAACTTGGGCATTGTAGGGTTCCCTGAGGAGTTCTCACTGGTGAGGAAAGAACCTCAGGATTTTGAAAGACATTTTGTAAATAAGCAAATACAGAAGTACTGTGCCTTCCCACCAGGGACTACAGATTTGTAAGTTTCAAGGAGGCTGGTGAAAGTGCCTTATTTTCTAAAAATGTTATATTTCTAGTACCAAAAAAAACCCCAGATCCATTGAAAACCTTAAGGAATATATTAGGCAAAGATTTGGGATCACTTGGACATTAGTGATTTGATTTAAAATTATTCCATAACCCATACTCACAGTTGGCCTCAAGTAAATTCAGTTACAACAAAGGGACTTTACCCCATTACTTGTCACTCTACAGGGGCTCAGGATCCTTGTACATAAAGCTTGGGGTTAATCCTGTGGGCAAAAATAGCATAGATGCTAGTAGATTTAAAGAAAAAAGATGAACATGTTGTAGGGAGACAAAAGCAACTTCAAGTCTTTGTGCAGGAGGCACATAGCCATGCTTTACACAGGATTGGAGCCAGGAACTAAATCCTACAGGAGTTGCTTTCTTTTTCTTTGCATCTGGCTAATTTTCTCTTCATCTCTGGATGAAGCCAAATTTGTTTGTCCCAATCATGACTTTATAGCATTTCCCTTTTGAGCATACAACAAAGATGACATTCAGTCTCTATGTTCTAAGTATAAATTCTCAGAAAGAGAAACCTGATTTTCCCAGCTTAGATCAGGCACCAACCTCTGGTCTAATTACCAGTGACCAGAGGGAAAACTCATATGGTCCATTACCCATTCTGTACGAACTGGGAGAGGCCTCAGAGAAGAGGCATGGGCCACCAAAAAAATGGATTGGCATGCCACGATTGTGCCTTCTCCTTGCTTCCTAGCTCCAAGTTATCAGCCTCTAAGGGACAAGTGGATTAAATCAACTCAGAATGAAACATGATGAATGTTACTGAAAGCCTAAACTTCAGAAATAATACTAGATCGAAGGATAAAACTGGGCAGGAAAGGACACTTGAGAAGAAGAGAGAAAACATGTTACCCACAGGTTTTCTGGGTCTGGGAGGTGGTGTGAAAAAAGAGGAATAAAAAGCACTATTGACAAGTTTCAGCCACAAAATCATCACTACTGCCCCTGCCTGCTTTGTTAAAGAAAAAGGAAAAGACAGTTCATCAGCAGTATTCGGGGCTTCTGGTCAATTTGAGTACAATTTGAAGCTTCCTCCTTATCATTGCCTCACCCATCAATTGTTCCCTGGAGTCTCTGTGCATTTCTAGCTTTTGATTTCCATTTGAAGCACAGAGCTCCTCAAAGGATGGCTGCTGGAGCTAGCATTCAAGTATTTGAACCTGACATTGCTTTACCCAGGGGTACACTTGTTGGGCCCCACCACCCCTTGGCAGAAATCAACCCCTCTTCTTTTCCCCTGAAATTCTATAAGTCACTCTTACCTTCCCAACCATGAGCTTAAGGATTTTATTACCTCTGGCAGAATGAGCATGGAGCTGCAGACCCCCAGTGCCTTCTCTCTTTGCCTCATGGGAGTTTTCAGCCTGAATTGGCTTGATGTTTAAACCGTGGGCTGGGCCTGAGCCTAGCCCAAATTGTGAAGTAGTATAGTATTAATCTTCTGGGATTTTGTCACTCTAGGTCCCCCTCCCGCTCATTTAATCTTCACTCAAGGAAGAAGTTCTGCCAGACACTTCACATCTAAATTTGCATGGGTGCTTTCTATATAGGTATGAACAAAGTCAAGGATAGCATTAGTTAAGTGGCCCTCAAAGTGCAGTCTCACACCAGCAGCATCAGCATCACCTGGGAACTACTTAGCAATGGAAAGTCTTGGGACTCCAGGGTGGCTCAGTCTGTTAAGCATCTGCTTTCAGCTCAGGTCATGATCCCAGGGCCCTAGGATTGAGTCCCACATCGGGCTCCATGCTCAGCAGGGAGGCTGTTTCTCCCTCTCCCCCTGCCTGCTGCTCACACTGCTTGTACCCTCGGCGTGTATGTGTGTGTGTGTGGGGGGGGGGGTGGGTGGGTATGAAATAAATAAATAAAATTTTTTTAAAAGAAAAAGAAATGCAAAATCTTGAGCCCAAACTTAAATCTACCAAATAAGAAACACTAGGGGAGGGATTAGTCATCTGCCTTTTATTAAGCCCTCTAGGTGATCTCTTATGGACACCAAAGGGTGAGAAACACTGCTTCAGAATGGGTTAATGGCCATCCTAGACTATAGATGAAGTCAGATTTTTAACATCTCCCCACCCAAGTACCACTTATTACAGGTTTATTTGTACCCTCCAGCTACCAGGGCTGCGCACATAATTTCCAGGCCCAGTGCCAAATGACAATGTGGGACTCTTGCTCAAAAAGCAGGAAAATAATGTCCATAAAGGTACCAGTAGGTTTTTTTTCTTTCCTCCCCATCTCTTGACTAGTTGTGGTATTCTTTATTTGTAATTAAATATCATTCTAATTAAAGAAAAATCAAAATGTTATTAGCATAAGTTGTCTTTTTATTGTGTAAATAAAAAAATAAAAAATATAATAATATTAATAACAAATACATGCAAATATTAGAGCATTTCTCCTCTATATAGAATCACGTACACTTCACAATTTGTATTTTGTGGCTTGTCCCTGATAGGTGCCTCAAGCTGGCCAAAAGGGATGGACACGAGCCAGGTTCAAGAAGGTTGGAAGGAGGTAAAGAGGCACAGAAATCGCTGAGGGAGCCCTTCTGTGGTATTGACCAGGCAAAGGCAGACCCACCCAGGCACCCAAGCAACCAAGCCTCTACCCTTAGCGGGGCAGGCTCACAGGCTTGACCTTCAACAGGTTTCCCTGCCCACCAGCTGCTGGACCATGCCCCTTCCCCACCTCCATCTCCCATGAGAGGGTAGGGTCTGGGGAAGTTCAGCCAGCATTTTCCTTTCCTAGGGCCTACCACCCTAACCTACGGCAGAGAGATGACCCTAGAGGATCTTTAAAACTCATTGGGGAGGGTATGTGCTTTGGTGAGTGCTGTGAAGTGTGTAAACCTGGTGATTCACACACCTGTACCCCTGGGGATAAAAATATATGTTTATAAAAAATAAAAAATTAATAAAAAAGAAAAAAACTCTGTGGCAGGATGCATCAGTGTTTGGATCAGGACAGGCCAGATGTGTACCTGTCCCCACAGAGACACAGCTGCCACAAGATGTACTACTGTACTACCAGTCTGGGGCAGGAACAGGACCACTCTGCTGCTCAGGGATGCTGCAGGGGGCACATGCCCAACCCCATCCTCCCCATGGTCGTACCCAGTTCCCTTGCCAGGGACAGAGGGTATCAGCTGTCAGGGCTGAGGTGGGGAGGGGAGACTCAGTGGGGCCTGGGGTGTCAGGAGTAGGAAAGCAGGGAGCTGAGAATCCACCCTAGGAAAGTGGTGGAGGTGGGACCTTCCCTGGGAGAAGGCTCCAAGCTCCTTGCACATGTCCCATTATCCCTGCAGATGTCCTTTACAAAACACAAACTCAAAAATGAAACCATTAAAAATTTGAAGACAGTGACTACATAGCATTAAGCCCTACGCATGGGGCCCTACTGAGCCTGGGGCCCTTTCAAACAAGGCCATTGCACTGGTCACATGCCCATGAAGACAGCCCTGCCAGCTACTCCTGAAAAAAGCAGGGTAAAGACTAACTCAGTGACATACCTATCCAGCCTCCACACTCCCTTACAAATGGAATGGGTCTCCTCGGCTAGTGTCACGAGAACCTTCCGAACCTGAACCTTGACCATTTCTCCAATTTCAACTCGACCCAGTGTTCCTTCCATAGCTAGAGGTTCTAGCCAGACTGAACTAGGACCAGCTGCTCTCTTGCAAGTGCCTGTTGCCTCTGCCTCTGCCTGGAATGTTCCCCACTTCTCCCCAAGTCCACCCCATCACTAACTCCGTCGTTCAGATGGATACTCTAAGTGCCTCAGGTATCCTACGCAGTCCCATACAATACTGTGTCTCTCTCACTGGTAGGAATTGAAAGTGCCTGTTTCCCTGCATGTCCCCACAATAGTTAAAAACCCCAGAAAGGCAGAGACGGCATCTTGTTCCCCACTCTATCTTCGGCGTTTGGCAGACTATTAACAAGAGTGGGAATCAGTGATGCTGATGAAATGGGTCCAAGGGTAAGACTCACAGTGTGCTGTCACTGAGAAAAAACCGCCTGTCCAAGTATCTTATGACTAAATGCTATAATCTTTTATTCTCTGAGTCAGACACAACACCACTTCCTTTTTCTGAGACTGCTTTTGCATCTGTCAGATAAATTTAAGCAGCTGAAGTTTAGAGAACCGTATTCAGAGGAGATGAGTGTTTTGCTCTCGCCCCTTCAGTTGAATGTCTTCTGTTGAATTTACATCTTAAAGTTGCAGAAGAAAATTCTCTTTCCCATCCTTCATTGGCTTCCAAGGTATTTAGGATAACTTCAAGTGGTAGCCACCCCAGGATTATGATCCTGAAATGCCTTTGGAACAGCGGTACAGGAGTTTGTGAGCAAGGGTGGGCACACGTCCGGTTTCTTCAGGCAGGTCAGCACAGTTAAAAGCTTTTTTTTTTTTTTTTTTTTTTTGGCTTAGAACCCTTTAACTATAAAAATAAATAAAATGAACATCAGTTATATCTGCTCCCGCTGAGGGCTCAGACATGAAATCCTTTCATTTTCTGAGAACCCTAAAGAGACAACTTGGGATTCACCTGAATCATTTATCATTGGCTCCAAAGAGATAGATAAAAATGAGGCATCGCGCAGCACGTGGAGGCAAGGGGATTCAGATGTCCTTTGCTTCAGGTCTGGGAGAAGGGAGGCCCCTGCTTTGTGTTCTGAGGTCAGAACCAGAGCCTCAGCCAGAGAGGAGCCCGGCAGCAGCCCTCTGAGCTTTCTGCCATCCAGCATTCACATTGACTTGCCTTTGAGGCTAACAATGGAAGGCTACAGTTAGATCTTTCAAACTGTGCCTTGGATAAATTTGCTTGGTGTCTGAAGGCAGTTTTGGAAGTATATTTAGTCTTCTGATACTCTCGTGAAATAATAGCGTTAAAACTATTTAGCTTGTTTGGTGAGTGTAACTTCTAAAAAGTTAGTAACACTAATTTTTACCAAGTAGTAAAGTGTTTGTTCTAAAGTTTACACTGTCTATAAGGGAAAGTAAATCATGATCATGTAGTTCTCTGGAGGCAGAAAACTCATTATAATTGTTTGCCTTGACCCAAATGAACATAACCACAAGGACAGGGAAACATTCTTTAACTTCTATAGCTTACTCGTTTGTTTCTGTAACATGATTATTATTCATATTTTTCAATATCTCTTTCTACCTACATTTAAAAAAAGATTTTATATATTTATTTGAGAGAAGGTGAGAGAGAGAGAGGAAAAAAAGGAGGAGGGGGAGGGGCAAAGGGAGAGGGAGAAGCACACTCCCCGCTGAGCAGGGAGCCTGACGTTGGACTCCATCCTGGGATTCAGGGAATCATGACCTAAGCTGAAGGCAGACGCTTACCTGACTGAGTCACCCAGGCGCCCCTACCTACAACATTAAATATGAACCACAAATTGCATGCATGTGTGTTCTATAGCATTAGAGCACAGTGGTTAAGGGCACACTGAGCTTCTGGAGCCAGATTGCCTGGGTTCAAATCTGCTCCAACTGGCTCACTAACTATGAATCCTTGGGCCTCTCTGAGCCAGTTTCCCCACCTGTAAAAAGGGGATAATAATATTACCTACCTCACAGGGTTTCTGTGTGGACTGTGACATGAGTTAATATGTTTGCAAAGTACATAGAGTAATACCTCCTATATATTTAGCACTATAGGTATTAGATATCAAAATTATTATCTCTTTAATTTTTAAAAAGACTTATTAATTTAGGGAGAGAGAGAACACAAACAGGGGAGGGGCAGAGGGAGAGGAATAGAATCCTAAGCAGACTCCATGCTGAGCAGGGAGCCCCACATGGAGCTGGATCCCATGACCCTGAGATCATGACCTGAGCCCAAACCAAGAGTTAGATGCTTAACTGACTGAGCCCCTCAAGTGCCCCAAAGTCATTCTCTCTTAATGTGTTTGTGGAATGTTAACATTTGAGCAAGATTCTATAATTTAAAATATATATGCGTGTGAGGAAGGAATATATATGCAAATACCTCCTCCACGGGGATCTAGCTCTGCACGTGTGGCAAGCATCTGTTTGCTTCTGTCACTAAAGAAGAAAAATATCTAAGCTCCAGTAGGATACATTCTAGTAGAAATAATAACTTCTCTCAAATTTAAGTAAAAGTAAAATTTCAGAAAGACCATCTTTCTCCTCACTGGCACATAATTGCCACCCTACACTCAGCATAGTCATTTCTGTTAGATGGGGCCTTAGACTCACTAAAGGAGGGTCCTACATTCATTTCGGTATTTTATACAAATGCCTCCTAGTCATTTGGGCTAATAAAAAGTGTTGGAACTTTCAGTGTCTTTTTCTGTCTTTTATTTATGCCGCTCCTTCAGACCTGAGACGTCTCCCAAATGCCAGATGACACCAAAAGATTTAAAGTTGTTTTACCACTATCATCATATCACACAACTGACCCTTTCAGAATAGCTCTCCATCACTGAGAACATTTTTTTAAAAAGGTTTTATTTTATTTGTTTGTCATAGAGAGAGAAGTGAGAGCAAGAACAGGCAGACAGAGTGGCAGACAGAGGCAGAGGGAGAAGCAGGCTCCCTGCCAAGCAAGGAGCCCGATGTGGGACTCGATCCCAGGACGCTGGGATCATGACCTGAGCCGAAGGCAGCCGCTTAACCAACTGAGCCACCCAGGCGTCCCCACTGAGAACATTTTTACCTCTGACACCAGATGTGCCGTTTGCACACTATTTTCCAGAACCAGTCTCCAGCCTAATTCCAATCATTCTAGCACATAGTGGTGAGGACTTCAAAGATTGTCTCTCTGCTGGGCCTTCCCTAGAATCAGGTGTTTTTTCCATTAGTGACCAGACCACAAGGGAAGTTGCACAGCTTGTTCAGTCATGGCGCTGGGTTCTGCTCCCCCACTAGGCTATATTCAGGGGGATTCTTGCCATGTGAAGAGTTTCTCTGTTCAGGAAACATTTTGTTCCTCAAAGTTCTCAAAAAAGGAGGATTCTGAGGGTCGGATGCCTGGGTGGCTCAGTTGGTTAAGCACCTGCCTTCGGCTCAGGCCATGATCCTGGGATATCAGGTTGGAGTCCCACACTGGCTTACCCACTGGGTAGAAAGTCCGCTTCTCCCTCTCCCTCCGCCTGCCACTCCCTCTGCTTGTTCTCTCTTTCTATCAAATAAATAAATAAATAAAGCATTCTTTAAAAAAAGAAGGATACTAAGGCACAAGCTCATATTTTCTAAGATATGATTACATTAATAAGGTTTCATGTACCCATGTTTACCCAATTTAACTTAGATGCATTAGAATACTTTTTTCAGCAAGATTTAAGCAATGAGCTAACATTCAAGAGACAGTTCTTTGGCTAATCTTTCAGAAAAGAATGTATTGCTAATTCTCTGACTTTTAACCACTGAACCATTTGCTCAAGGTTGTCAGCTGAACAAATATGGAAAATGTTCCATTTGGCAAGGTCAAGGTTAAAACAGAATTTAGTGTCAGATTTACTTGGTTCTAGTATAGAATTATCTCCCATTTATCCTAACTCCTACTAGAAGAAGAAAAAAACATGATATTGTTTCATCTTAGTTATATTCAGAAGATGGGAGAATGAAGAGTTTATCTAATGCAGCTGACACCAAGCAGAGAATCAGCCAGAACAATACCTAGCACACAGTAGGTGTTCAGTAAGTATTTGATATTGAAATGACTTGCTCAGATGACACCAAATTTGGTGGCAGACATGGCATCGAGACACCCCACCCCAGAGTATGCCGTCTGCTACTTAGGCACTCTGTTCTCACACATTGGTTTATTTTTACATGAGCACATTTTTAAAAAAATGTTTTCATCTATAATTTTAATATCTGGCCAACTGTGCATAATGTTTAATGACATCTTATTAACAAAGAAACACTTAGAAGAACCACGGAGAAGTACAACTGCTGCTTTTCTCCCCAGCACCGAATATAAGGTTTCTTGGCAAGGGACAAATTGGACAACACAACTCTTGCTCCCTTCCAGTGCCTGAAGACTGAGTTTCATGAGGAAAGTATCTTTTGTTATAGCCTGATCCTCAAAACAATAGTTGGCCTGGCTTTAAGTGTGGTGGAAAAAAGGTATCAGCATGGGTGGCATGAACTGACATGACAGACCTTGCTCTGCCTAAAACCATCTCTATGTCTCATTGGTGGCTCATGGCCTGAACACTCCCTATCAGAAGTTTTTCCATTGTGTTAAGCAATGCTCTCTCTCCTAGAACTAGTTAAACTTTTCCTGAGATGGAAGAACTCGTGGTCAGTAAAACCCAACCATGAGGTGCCAACTCTAATCAATCATCTCGAGTAGTAACATGGGGCAGGAACAGCTTAAGAGCCATGGAAGTCTTGGAGTAAGGAGACACCCCCAAAGAAAGAGCAGGCTTTGTAAAGGCCATGGTGCTGTTTTTCACTTGTGATCAATGAAATTTTAGAAGGTTAAGCTTGAAAAATACAAGCTTTGCTATAGATAGTCTTGGGCTTAATTCCCAGCTCCTCTACTTAAAGAGCTGTGTGACCATATGCAAGTCATTTAACATTTCCAGCCCTGTTTCTTCATCTGTAAAATGGTGGCAAATAATCATGCCATCTGTATTAGTTCCCTGGGGCTGCTGTAAGAAATGATCACAAATTTAGTGACTTAAAGCAACAGAAATGTATTTTCTCACAGTTTTAGAGGTCAGAAGGTTGAAAGCAAGGTGTTGGCAGGATTGGTTCCTTCTGGAGACTCTGAGAAAGAATCCACTCCAGGCCTCTCTCCCAGCTTCAGATGACTGCCAGCAGTCCTTGGTATTCCTTGGCTTATGGATGCATTATTCCAATCTCTGCCTCTGCCTTCACTGGGGCCTCCTTCTCTGCATCTCAAATCTCCCTCTCCTTCCCCTTTAGAAGGATACTAGTCATTGGATTTAGGGCCCACCACAATCCAGGATGTCTTAAAATCCTCCAGTTAATTTTTTAAAAAGATTTTATTTATTTATTTATTTGAGTGTGAGAAAGATAGAGACAGAGATAGAGAGAGAATGCACAAGTCGGGGAGGGACAGAGGGAAAGGGAGAAGCAGACGCCCCACTGAGCAAGGAGCCCAATGCAGGGCTCATCCCAGGACACTGGGGTCATGACCTAAGCCCAAGGCAGATGCTTAACTAACTGTGTCACCCAAGTGCCCCCTTCCACTTAATTAGATCTGCAAATCATATGTCTTTTCCCAATAAGGTCATATTCACCAGCACCGGGGGGTAAGAGTTAAACCAACATCTGGTGGGGGTTGGGGGGACACTGTTCAACCCACCACATTATCATATATGGTTATTGTTAAGAGTTAGTGAGATAATATACTGTCTGGGGACAGTTAGAGTTCAATAAATGGTCAGTATGATTACAAATATTTAAGTTCTCTTTACTTAAAAGCTTACAAAGAAACAAAGAAAGTCCTGTTCTATAACAAAAGCATGATTACTGTGTTTTTAGTGCTTACATGTGAATGCTTTGGTCTCTATTTTCGCAGTATTTGCTAGACAAGTACATATTTACTGACCTTGCACTTGGTGCTAATGTTTTATAAATATTATTAACTTTAATATCTGACAAGTGCAAAGACAGTGATGAAGGTAAAGTGATAATAAAGATAGATACTTGTAAGATTACCAGGAATGTGAAAATAGAGATTGTATAGAGATAAGAAAAATGAGACTTCTGGTCTGGACAAGGTAGTGTAAATTCATCTCTTTCTGCTCCTTTCTGCTACATACAACTATGAACACTGAAAATAATTCACGAGATTACCAAAGAAAAACTCTGAAAGGTAAGATTTTTCAGGGCTCCAGGACTTCCAGTTCCAGTACTACAGGAACACCATAGTGTCAAGACATCTTATGAACCACCACCCAATAGAAGGACACCCAGACCTGGTATTTTCCAAACCCACAAGCTATTAAGAAAAAAGGCAGCCCCAATAGGCTCACTCCTTCCCCAGATAAAATGGGAGTCCCATCAACAATATTATATGTGCCTGGCAGAACCAGCAAAGGGAATCAATTGGATGCCCCACTGACAAAAGGGATCAGGGTAGATACTCTTTATCCTTACTTTGTTTAAGACTCTCCTTCCCCATCTAGAGACACCACACAGCTAAGGGGTACTGGCAAAGGGGATCCCAATGCAAGTGTCAGCTTGGGGAGCATTGTGCTTCCTTTCCTATTGGGCCTGGGGCTCTCCTCCTCCACTCAGAGACACCATATATGCAGTCGGAGGGTAGGGGATTGCTAAGTGGGATGGTGACACAATAAATATGTAGCCTGGGATGTACTGTCCACCCCCTCTCCCCAAGCAACGGGGAGACTGCCAGGAAGGTCATTTGTCCCTCCAGGCCTAAGACTTTCCCTGCCCAACTTAGAGACATTCTAAGGGCCCTTCACAAGCACTCAGCTAGGGCAGCACTCTCCATTCCCCACAGATGGGAGGAGCCTGCTATAACAAACACCAGGAAGCACCATTCATCCCTGAAGCAGGAAAGCTCCCTTTCCCCACCTAGAGGCTCTAGGTAGTCCAGCCTGAATAACCTTCTTCAGGTCCCTACAACAGCATTAACAAGGATCAAGGAAGCTCAGGTCTTTAGATAAGTCAAGTAGCAAAATAGCACCACAAAGGCCCTAAAAATTACATTGGAACCACAGTCCAAAAATTAGGCCAGGACCTGCGTGGTATATCTAGACAAAGTGCCTTCCCATTAAAATTAAAAAATTAATGGGACCCACAGTCACCTAATGTAAAACCCAAAATGTCCAGGATATAATTGAAAATCACTCTACATCATAAACCAGGGAAACCGCAACTTGAAGGAAAAAGGGCATTTAACTGCTGCCATCACAGAGATGAACTGATTGTTAGAATTACCTGATAAAGGTTTTAAAGCAACCATCATACAAATGATTCAACAAGCAATTGCAGATTATATTGAAACAAATGAAAGATAATTTAAAATCTCAGCAAAGAAGCAGATGTTATAAAAAAGAGTAATGGAAATTAAAAACTGAAACTTAAAACAAGAGAAATAAAAACTCACCGGCTGGGGGCTCAGTAGTAGAATGGAGATGACTGACGGTGCAATCTGTGAACTTAAGGACAGATCAATAGAACTTACTCAAATATTTTCAAACCACATATCTGAAAAAGGTCTTGTATCTAAAACAACAACAAAAAAAGAACTCTCAAAATTCAATGGTAAAGAAACAATAAATTCAGTAAGAAAATGAGCAAAAATACAAATAGGTATTTCCTCAAAGATGATATACAGATGAAAAATAAGCACATGAGAAGACGTTCAACGTCATTAGCCATTAAGGAAATGCAAATTAAAACCACCATGAGCTATCCCTACACACCGTCAGAAGAGCTAAAATAAAAAATAGCAGGGGCACCTGTGTGGCTCAGTGGGTTAAGCCTCTGCCTTAGGCTCAGGTCATGGTTTCAGGGTCCTGAGATCGAGCCCTATGTCGGGCTCTCTGCTTGGTGGGGAGCCTGCTTCCCCCTCCCTCTCTGCCTGCCTCTCTTCCTGCTTGTGATCTCTCTTTCTCTGTGTCAAATAAATAAATAAATAAATAATCTAAAAAAAAAAATAGCAGTAACACCAAATGCTGATAAGGATGTGGAGAAACTGGATCTTCCATGCCTTGCTGGTAGGGATGTAAAATGGTAGAGCCATTCTGGAAAAGAGTTTGATAGTGTCTTAAATAAATATAAAATTGTCATATGACCCAACAATTGAACACATATCATGAAAGCTTCAATTCACACAAAAAAACTTGTGCTGAAATGTAATTGTCCCAAACTGGAAAATCACCCAAATGTCTTGCAATGGTTTAATGGTTATACAAATGCGGGTACATTCATATTACTGAATACTGCTTAGCAAATAAGAAGTGACCTATTGATACATGTAACAATTTTGATGAACCCCTGGGGAAATTTTGCTAAATTTAAAAAATAAGCCAATTCCAATTGGTTATGTACTATGTGATTCTAGGTATATGTTATTTTGAAAAGATAGAATTTTAGAAATGGAGAACAAATTCGTGGCTTCTGTGGGTCAGGGGAAGGGAGATAAGTGGTGGATGTAACCATAAAAGGGCAGCAAGAGGGATCACTGTAGTGATGGAGTGGTTCTTTTTCTGGAATGTTTCAATACCAATACCCTGGTTGTGATACCGTACTACAGTTTCAGAAGAAACTACCTTTGGGGGAAACTGGGTAAATGGTAGATCTCTCTGCACTTTTTCTTACAACTGCATGTAAATCTGCAAGTATCTCATAACAAAAAGTTTAAATAGAAAAACAATGCAAGATGATGACCATTGCACATGCAAATGGAATAGATTATAGGAACATTTTTGCAAGGCAAAGAGCAAATCTCATGAAAGTATGACAAGGGCTTTGCTTCTATTGTCAACAGTAAACTACAAGAGGGGAGGGAACAGAATTGACCAAATATAGGAAGGCTTGCTGACAGAGGGTTGGGTTACCAAGGGCATGTGATAGTTATGATCGTAGTTAGGGAGAAAGCCAGTGTTCAGCCTTGGAGCTGACAGGCTCACCTGAGGAAACATTTGCCTCCAGCCTAAGGTAGTTCCATAGAGTCAGGTCTGTTCCAGTCTGCACAGTATCAAAGGGACTGGTGGGGGTAGTGTGAGTATGGACATGTGGATGCCAAGAATCTCCATTCATCTCTATTCTTCCTTGGCCCACCAAGAATGAGGTTATCAAGTTCAGTTAGTGCTCCATATCCATAGAATATGGGGACAGCTGCCTGAGAGAATACATTCCAGTAGGTGAAAAAGGTGGCCAAATGTATAGGTTCAAAGAATGACCTCACAATCCCATTGGTGGGAATACTTCCAGGAACTTCAAACATAAACCTATGAGATTTCCTCACTTTGGATGAACACACAACTGACCCTAGGAACAGTCTTCCAGGTCCTTGCTCACCCATAAGGAAAGCAGTTTCTCTACTTCATAGGTTTAGAAACCTGGTCTCCTATAAGGTTTGTTTCTAAATTGAAGGAAACCACAGACTGTCAATCTTTACAATTCTTAAATTCTCTGACTTTAGTTTAGTACTCAAGGGAGTCAGTTGGCTGTGGAGAGAGAAAGTGAGAGCCTTTCTGGGGGGATAAAAGGTCCCAAATGACAACAGAGCTTTCCAGAATGAGAAGCCATCATTGGAACATTGGTTTGGGCTCAGTCCAGGCCTCTGATGATGTGGGGCTGCAGAAAGAGAACCAAGAATTCCTGACATGGCACAGACATTTGCTCCTAGCACTAGTGAGTGCTCTCCAATTCTGTGGGAGAGTTATCCCAGACACACTGAAAAATGAGAAATCTACAAGCACTTTGCTGCACTGAAAAGAAAGAGTTTTGGCATTGGGAGATTTGGCTCTAGCAAGAAAAACTGCATTGGACATTCCTCTATCATTTCACAGGAACTCTCGTGGGAATTTGGAGTCTCACTTGGTGTGAGAAGATAAAACGGAGACAAACTTTCCTCCACCCTGCATCTGGTGATGGAGGCCTTCTCAATGCCAAATGACACAAAAGCTTTCTTCCTTGTCTTTAAAAATAAGCTGCTCCCATGGAGATGAGATTCAATGTGTGCAGTTAGGTAACTTTTATTTCTTTTAGAGATGGTGGGAATGGCTGTGATGTCACTGGTAATAATTATGTACAGCAGTATTTTTCTTAAGATACTTTGAGTAAAAAGTGCCCAGTGTCAAATAAGTTGGTAAAATGCTGTACCATCTACTTTTTAAATAGCAAATTAAAGGCTGGGAGAGGTGCATTGTTAAGAATCCTGCATAAATTTCTTTAACTTGACTTGTCAAAACTTATTTGATCACACAGCCCTGTCAGGGTATAATTTCAAGAAGTTAAAAATCATGACTATCATACTAACATAGTGAGCATATGTCAGACATTTATTTAACGCAAAGGTTTATTTAACTTGTTAATGAGAGCGTGTATCAGTGGGATGCTAAAGCTGGTTCAAAGAAGGATCTGAGAAACCAATATACACAGTCAATGCAGAGAGAGAAAATGCTGAAATAAGATTGCAAAATGGCTGAAACCTAAAACAGGTAACAGTTTTTACAGGGCAATAAAACTATCGGGGTTGTCTTTTTCACTGGACCAAGATTATTTGCATTTCTACTGGACAAAAAACCTTGGCAACTTCTACAAATTAACCTGTAACTTGACAGAATCTTTGCCTTGATCAACAGTAGTAAATAGTACGTCAAACAATTATACATTCCTCTAGAACAAGGGTTCTCAAAGTTGTACTCCCCAGACCAGCATCACCTGGAATCCTGTTAGAAATGCCATTAACTGAGCCCCACCCAAGACCTGCCGAATCAGAAACTCTGGGATAGGACCCAGTGCTCTGTGTTTTAACCCTCCAGGGGATTCTAAGGCATATGAAAGTTTGAGAAGGACTGATCAAAAGAATTAATCCTCAGGCAGAATGAATATGTTGCCAATACTCTGGATGACTTTGCAAAGATACGTAGGCTTCCTTTTGCCTATTTCTAAGTTTTAAACACATTTTCTTAGCCTATTTTTTAGTATCACACTTTAGAAATGTCAATGTACAATGAATAAAAACCATCTAGAATTTTAGAGAAAAGAAAAACTTTATTTCTATTTCATCCTACTTCAAGTAACAGTTCAAGTCACATCTTCTCCAAGAAAATATTCTAACCCTCTCTGTCTCCCGCAATCTTTCCTCCTTGACCTCCCAGAGACTCTTAAATTACAGTTTAAGCATCCATTTCACACAGTGCTAACAGTTTTATTTATGTTAACCACATTGAAAATTGCATGTAGGCAGTAATTGTCACTTAAGCCTGTCTTCTCAATCCAAACTTCAACACAGGTACAGAATCATGGATTCTCAAGATTAGAACGTATTTTGAATATTGATTTGTTTAGCTGAGTAAGCTATTAGCATTCTCTTACGGATGGTAGGTAGAATTCTAACATGGCCTCCAAGATCCACCCCCCCACCATTACCACATATTTTATTCCCATCATTTGGTTATGTTATAAGGCGCTATTGACCTTAAGACAGAGAGACTATCCAGGTGGCTTGACCTAACCACATGAACCTTTTGAAAGCAGTTTCTTCGAACTGGTCACAGAGAGGAAGTCAGACACTCAACACACAAGGATTCAGCATGCCATTTCTGACTTGAAGATGGAAGAAGACACATGACAAGGGACGTGAGCAGCCTCTAGGAGCTGAAAACAGCCCCTGGCTCAGAGCCAACAAAAAAATGTGGACCTTAGTCTGTTAAAGAACAAAATTCAACTGACTACATTTGAGGATCTAATTGACTTTATTAACTGATTCATGACTTGGACAACATTCCATCTAGCAAGCAAAGAGATGTTCCAAGGAGTTGTACAAAATGAAAGGTTTTTATAGGCAGGAGGGTGGGGCAAGGAAGTTATTAGCAAAATAAAAGGAAAGATTATTTCAGGCCAGGGCAGATTCTTTTTTTGAGGGGAAGAGACCAGTGGAGTTTTGTCATACATTACCCCCCTAATGCTGATCACAAAATTTCAGATTAGCTGTTGTAAGGCCACACTCCTGGGAGAGGCTGAAATAGTAATCGAGTCTCTGTTTGCTGTCCTGGGAAGCAAATGACTCCATTTGGGGCTTCTATCTTTCTAACAAGTCCTACAACCACAAGGAACTGAATTCTGACACAAGAATGAGCTCTGAAGTGGACTTGTCCCTAGGATCTCCTGGTGAGAATTTGGCCTGACCAAGAGGCCAAGTGATTTCAGCCTTGTGATACACTGAGGTGAGAACTGGCCATACTGTGTTGGACTTCTGGCCTATAAAACCATAAGCAAATAAATACATGTGTTTTGAAGCCTCCACATATATAGTAATCTGTTATGTAGCTCAAAAAAACTAATATGTTATTTTCACAAGAGGTAAGTGACCTTCTTCTTGAATACTTGAGGCAACAGGGAACTCATTCTCCATTCCCCAGAGCTAGCTGTGCTCTTTGCTCCTGCAAGACAGCCCTGTCCTCCTTTGGAGACCTCTGACATTTAGAGATTGCTTTATCATATTGAGCATCCATCAATACTCCCTTTATTCCTGTCGAAATCTGTTCTGGCTGCTGTAACAGAATGCCACAGACTGGGTGGTTTATAAATAACAGACATTTATTCCTCATAGTTCTGGAGGCTGGGAAGTCCAAGATCAAGGAGCTGGCAGATTTTGTGTCTGGTGAGAGCTCACTTCCTGGTTTGAAGCTGGTACCTTCTCCCTGTGTCTCCTCACATGATGGAAGGGATGAGGGAGCTCTGTGGAGTCTCTTTCATGAAAGCACTAATTCCATTCACCTCTCTTAATTCCACCATCACTTGGTGGGGGGTAGGATTTCTACATAAGAATTTGGCGGGTGGGGCACCTGGGTGGCTCAGTGGGTTAAGCCTCTGCCTTAGAGTCCTGATCTCAGAGTCCTGGGATGGAGCCCCCCATCAGGCTCTCTGCTTGGCAGGAAGCCTGCTTCTCCCCGCCCCCACACTCTCTGCCTGCCTCTCTGCCTACCTGTGATCTCTCTCTCTGTCAAGTAGATAAATAAATTATTTTAAAAAAAGAATTTGGGGGAAGAGCACATTCAGTCTCTAGAAATACCTGAGCTTGCTCCCATTGGCCTCTATCATCAGGATAAGGTAGGTCATATTAGAGAACATGTCACCAGACTTTTTCTGTATAGTAAGTGAATTTAGGTTTTGAAAGCCATATAATCTTTGTCACAACTACTCTGCCATTAGAGCACAAAAGCAGCCCTGAACAATATGTAAAGAAACAGGCACGTTTGTGTTCCAATAAAACTTTATTTATAAAGTAAGCTATAGGGGCGCCTGGGTGGCTCAGTCAGTTAAGCATCTGCCTTCAGCCCAGGTCATGATCCCAGTGTCCTGGGATCAAGCCCCACATGGGGCTATCTGCTCAGCGAGGAGCCTGCTTCTCCCGCCCCCTCCACCCCCCACTTGTGCTGCTTTCTCCCTCTAGTGCGCTCTCTCTCTCTCTCTCTCTCTCAAATAAATAAAGTCCTTTTAAAGAAATTAAAAAATAAGAAAAATAAAATGGGCTATAGGCGGGATTTGACCCACGGGCCATAGTTAATCACTCCTACTCTAGTTTGGCTCTAGAGGGTCTCACTCCAGCAATTAAATTTCAGTGTGTAGCTTAGAAGAAGCATATATCCCTTTGACTCACAAATTCAGTGGCCAGAATGAAGCAGATGGCCCTACCCAGCTACAGAAGCAAGGAAGTATAATTCTACTATGTTTCCAGAAGGAGAAGAGCTGGAAATATCTGGTGAATAATATGAGTGACTACCACAGAGGACATGTATTAAAGTCACATGTTTGCATGCTTGTCCTACTACAAAGTAAACCCCTCAGGGGCAAGAACCTTGCCTTAAATACAGACCTGAACAGGGGTAGTAGATGTGTTGTCAAAAACTGATCACTGTGCTTTGGAGCCAAAATACAACTCGAAGACAGAGTTTGGGATAAAGAGGAATACCAGCTTTCTTGCTTTGCTGGGAAAGGAGGCTGGAGCAGTCTATGGCCTTCAAAATGGTAAGCCCACATGTAAGGGAGGAAGGGCCTTGGAGGTGGGCCTTATAGAGAAATACAGGATCTAGATGGACTTTTCTCTTAGTCGTCTTCAGGGTGGTACCAGGTTCCTGAAACAAAAGGCTAAGGAAGGGGGAAGGGGAATTTTGCAGAAGAGAGAAAAAAAAAGTTATTTTAAATTCAAGGGGCACCTGGGTGGCTCAATCAGTTAAGTGTATGCCTTGGGCTCAGCTCTTGATCCCAGGGTCCTGGGATGGAGACCCGAGTCAGGCTCTCTGCTCAGTGAGGAGTCTGCTTCACTCTCCACCCTCCTCCCTGCCCTGCTTCCCTCCACCTGGTTCTCAGTCCCCCTCCCACCCACCCTCCCTTTCCCTCTCTTTCCCCTCTTCCTGCTCTACTCTTGCTCCTTCTCTCTTAAATAAATAAATAAATAAAATCTTTTTTAAAAAGTGAAATCGAGTTTTGCTGAAGCATTAGTTCAGCCATTTTGATTTTTGTTCAACTTGATGCTTTTAAGCAGTTTCAGATGTGCATAACTATGTCTGATTGGTTGAGAAGGGAATGGAAAGAAGCAGAGAGAAAGCAAGAGGCATTACAAAAAGGCCAGTGGAGTGGGTGGTGATAGTAGTAGTGATGGGGAAAGGATTATCACTATTGGTAGTGGTGATATCTATTGTGATTATCATGTTAATGCTAGTAGTGATGTTCTTTTTTTTAGATTTTTATTTATTTATCAGAGAGAGAGAGGGAGAGAGCAGGCACAGGCAGACAGAATGGCAGGCAGAGGCAGAGGGAGAAGCAGGCTCCCTGCTGAGCAAGGAGCCCGATGTGGGACTCAATCCCAGGACGCTGGGATCATGACCTGAGCCAAAGGCAGCTGCTCAACCAACTGAGCCACCCAGGCGTCCCATAGTAGTGATGTTCTTAATAGAGTGATCTAAACTCCTGCATTCTTGTTCCATTCATTCCTCAATTCATTTCAATTTGGCTTTTTCTGCCAAACCCCAATTCTCTGAGATAACTCTTGCTAAGGTCACAAGTAACCTCCTATTTGTAGAACTTAAAAGACATGTTTTGTTTTTGTTTTTGTTTTTTTTTTTAATTTGGGGGAGAGATGGGGAAGGAGAAAGAGCAAGATCATGAGTGAAGGGAGAGAGAGAAGCAGGCTCCCTGCTCAATCCCAGGACCCTGAGATCATAACCTCATCCGAAGCTAGACGCTGAACCAGCTGAGCAATCCAAGTGCCCCTTAATCCTTTATCCTTAATTCTTATTTTACTGAACTCCTCTGCTGTACAGAAAACCACCAAATGCACCTCCTTTAAGTTCCCAGCTCCATATTCCACCGTGACACAGCACTTTCATGGTTCTTCTCTGGGTCTCTCCAACTGTTTTCTGGATGTCCCCTACTCTTCCAATCCCTTAAATATTAATGTTTCTTAGTACTTTGTCCTCTTCCCTCTGCTCCTCTTCTCATTCTGCTACCATCACCTGGATGGTCTCACTTACCCACGTGTTTCTTACTTCTGTCTGTAGTGCTATCGATTTCCATACTCATGCCCTATTCATACTCCTTTCCAAGTTCAGAACCATGTCTCCAACTTTCACTCTCGTGCTTTCACCAGGAGGTCCTCTGTATATTTCATTTTTTTCCTTGCATAAAGTATGATGTATTTGATATTTTACAGACATAATTACAATTACAGTTTTTTTCAGCATAACAGTATTCCTTGTTTTTGCAGCACACCCAGTGCTCCATGCAATCCGTGCCCTCTATAATACCCACCACCTGGTACCCCAACCTCCCACCGCCCGCCACTTCAAATCCCTCAGATTGTTTTTCAGAGTCCATAATCTCTCATGGTTCACCTCCCCTTCCAATTTCCCTCAACTCCCTTCTCCTCTCCATGTCCCCTTGTCCTCCATGCTATTTGTTATGCTCCACAAATAAGTGAAACCATATGATAATTGACTCTCTCTGCTTGACTTATTTCACTCAGCATAATCTCTTCCAGTCCGGGTCCTCTGTATATTTCAAATGAACAGGGCAGAAAATACGCTCCTGTCCTATCTCAGTGGTTACAATAGTATGTGCATAGCCATCTAAGCTAGACACCCATGTGATATTGTGCATGCTTCCTCCCTACTCCCATTTCCTTGTCTAGCCTAAATATTTCTTTCTCTTACTTCCTTGCCATACTACTGTCCTGGACTATATTTTTATCAACTTTCACCTGGATTACCAAGGAGCTTTCTAATATTTTTCTTAAATTCTTTTGGCTTTATCATGAAATATTTCATACAGAAAACAATAGTAATAAATATAAGGTATACTCAATTTTATCAAATCTTAACTTATTATAATATTTGCATCTAATTTTTAAGGGAAAATAATAATAGATCAAGGAGAAGCCCCATGTCTTACCATCCCAGCTCATTTCCTTCCTCTCTCCCCAGAGGTAATCAGCTCGTGAATTTAGAATTTATCATTAGCACAAAATCTTTGGTTAAATTATTACATTTGCATATATCCCTAGAACAGATAGAGTATTATTTTCGGGGGGTTTTTAACTTTATAGAAATGGGACCAAACCACATGAATCGTTGTGCAATTTGCTCTTGTCACTCAGTATTATGTTATAAAGCACAATGTGAAGACACCCTGAGGACTTCAATTGGGCTTATATGTTGATATTTTATCCAGCAAACTTGAAGAATCCTCGTTTGTTTTAATAATTTATCTGTAGCTACTCTTGAATTTTCTATGTACACTATCACACAATCTTCAAATAAAGACAGGTTGTCTCTTTCTAATCCCATTTAGATAGACTTTGTTTTTCTTCACTTTTCACATTGGATAGTACCTCCAGCATAACATTGGACAGAAGCATTTATTAGTTCTTATTGAAATTCTGACTTTATCAGAGTGTGTCAAAAGTGTCACCATTAAATATATGTTTTGGATGAATATATTTGATGGAAATTTGTCAAATCCTTTCTATGTTCCAGGGATGTGATCCTATGACTATGTTCCTTATTCATGTGGTATATCACAATAGTAGATTTTCTGATAATCAATTATCATTTCGTTTTCAGGATAAATTCTACTTGGTGGATGTCTTGAAATGTTCAAAACTGTGAGGACAAGAAGGCTGTCACCTACACGAGACAACGGCTTTTGAAATAACAGTTTATTATTCACAGTTGTTTTCAAGAGGAAAGGGCATGTCACATCATGTGGGGTCACAGAGAGAAGGATCAGGGACAATCAGGAGGCAGAAGGAGTGAGGAGGAAATATGGATGCCAGCCTCTATTCTGGTTTTCATAGGAAGGAATGGGCGAGGCAAAGTGAGCATGTTAGGACTGTTGAGTTTGAATAATTTTAGTAGGCTCTAGGCTATGGAGATGGTCCCCAGTTGTCCTGTCCCTGACCCTGGAGAGATTTGGGGCAGGGTGAATACTGGCTTGTTGTATAAGAGGGTAAAAGATGTGGTTAGAGACATGGCCTATGGATTATTTGCTTTGCATATGAAAGATATGCTGGCAGGTAAGTTGCTTACTCTTTCTAGAAATTGGCCAGCCCTGGGAGGGGAATTGTCTCTAAGATTAACAAGGCTCCAAGTCATCAAAACATATAAATATGGAAAATTTTTAAACATGATTAATATGGTTGAGATGTTTTTATTTTTCATTTTGTTTCATTTTCAGTACTGTTGAATTTGATAGGATAACATTTGCTTCGTGAGATAGATCTAGGATTTTATTCTTTTATATTTTCCATCATAAATTGTGTGTGCGCATGTATATTGAGGCTTTCCTGGGGATTAGGCAGGGCAAGGACCATGCTAGGGGACTAGGGCCTGCATACCAGGGTAATACTGGTCTTCAGGGCAATGTTGGGTAGCTCAGACCTGAGCTCTATAGATGAGGGGACCAGTTGGGTACCTCAAAGTAGAGACAGCCACAAAAGGAAGGATAGTCTGGTTGACATTAGTGCAAGAAGGATAATGTCAGTGAAGGGCAGACTTCACTGAAGAAAAGTTGGGTGTTGTAAAGGTTTAAAGGACCTACATGAACAGAGATTGGGAAGAAAAAGGGCCTAGTAAGCCCTGAGGTGAGAAAGAAGGGAAAGAAAATTAGGAGAGAGGAACAAGATGGGTGATTCTGGAATGCAGGGAGGTCCATCTTTTCTCCAGGGACTCAGCATACCAGTACTGCTGCATTGCTAGCTCCTCACTCCTCTCTCCTGGTTTAACAGGTCCCTGATTGTTGCTGTACATGGCAATCATTCTGAACATAGGGCCTGGGAGGAGGCAGCTGGGCCTTATACAGACAGAGGTTTTCTTCAGGCCAGAGAATGACGAAATCTTTCCTGTTTCATGCATCCCGGCACTTGGGCTTAAATATATGGTGCGTGTCAAGGATGCCGTAAGCAAGGAAATCTGCAAAGGTGATTTTGTCCCCTGAAAATTGTGGTCTCTTCTCTAGAAGCTGTGAGAAGAGCTTCATCTTTTTAGGGAGACCCTCCAAGCACTCACGCTTCCATTTCTCTAAGACAAGTTTGATTGGAGGTGTTTGTAACCTAGTTCTTCAAAATGTCCACACAAATCTTCTCTTCTGTTTTCCCTCATAGGTTGTGTTTGTGAGCAATGCAGTGAAGGAAGACATGGCTCTGGGTGATCTCATGAGTTTTATCAATTAAGTAGGGCAGTTTGAGAAAGTCCATGCTCAACTTGAATGTTTCAGTCAGCCACTGACTTCAGTCAGAGTTGGGGCATCCTCCATCACACGTTTCTTGTCCTCACAGTTTTGAGTCTGTGTGTTTCAGAAGCAGGTGGATTGAATAAGCCAGCCCATAGATATCCCAGTAAGCCAAAGTCAGGGCCATACTTCAGCTTTCTGTGGACTCGGGGAATAGCCTTAGTGGAGCTGGGCTGGAGCTTCAAACTTATACTTTTTCTTTAGCCTAGAAATTATATCAAAATAAAAAGATTTAGGAAAGAAGAAATCCCCAAGAGTCAAAAATTAAAAGAAGACCTACTAAATATATAGACACTAGTGCTTTGGCTACTGTAAGGGCATTAGCTATATCAGTAAATAAAAGACTTGCATATTTTAACCACTTGGACAAACACCAAGATTTTGGCCACTTGTGAGGCCAATGGATGGAATTAAGATTCCTGAATAAAACATAGGCTGCTAAAACTGTGTACTCTGTTCAGAGGTATAGACAGGCTATAAATCCCCCAGCAAAGGTCAATGTCTGGATCTGGGATTTGGGTGAAAAAAAAAAGTCTCCCTTGAGAATTTAAAACTACAGGCTACCCTCATAGGGTACAAATTTACACTACCTGTGTGGCAGACATTACTTATGTTTTCCAATACTTAGTTTTCCTTCCTTTCCTTCCTAAGCAACTAAAAGACTGTACTTCCCCATCCCCTTGCAGTGTGGGGGCCATGTGACTAGCTTTTGTCCATGGTCACTTCTGGGCCGAGGAAGTCAAAAGTCCCTTCCATCTTTGAGGTCTTTCATCTCCTGCTGTAGAGACCTAGAAGCAATAACAACAGCATAAAATGGAAAGGAGCCTGGATCCGCCTAAATCCCTGCTTAGGGAGAGCTGCTCTGAGGAGATGCCCAGCTTGAAGCAGATTTTGTATGAGCCAGAAACAAACGTTTTTTGTCTGAAGCCACAGAAATTTCAGGACTGAATTAATTGCTTGCCTGCTCTCTCCCTACACACACACACACACACACACACACACACACACACACACACACATTTATGAAGGAAAATATAAGAAAAGGAAATCCTAGACATCTCATGAAGTAAAATCCAGCAGTATACTGAAGACAAAGCAAAATAAAAATTAAAACACCTAGGATTTATCCAAGAAATACAACCCAGTAGGTTTTATCATAGAAATGCAATGATAATTCATTATCAGAAAATATACTAATGGGATACTAGAGTTATAATAAGAAATATCTATTTGGTCTTCATCCTGGACTCTGGCACAGAGCTCCTAAAATGCTTGGAATTTCCTGTGACCAGAGCAATAAAGATATCTTTTATTATGTTAATGAGGTAACCTTTGGAAGGCACCTAATGATGAAGCTGGTCACCAGTAGAACCAGCCATATGATTAGAGGACTGGAAATTTCAATCCCTTCTTCTTGATTTCTGAGGTGGGGAGAGGGTCTAAAGATTGAGTTCAATCACTAATGGCCAATGATTTAATCAACCGTACCTATGCAACAAGGCCTCCATAAAAACCCCAAAAGACAGGATTTGGAAAACAGATTGGTGACCACATGGAGATGTGGGGAGAATGGTGGGCCCAGAGAGGGCATGGAAGCTCTGCATCATTTCCCCATACCTTGCCCAATGCATCTCCTCTGCCTGCCTGTTCCTGAGTTACGTTCTTTTATAATTAAACAGTAATCTAGTGAATAAATGGGTTTCCAGAGTTCTGTGAACCACTGAAGCAAATTTGTCAAACCCAAGGAGGGAGTTGTGGGAACTTCTGACTCATAACCAGTTGGTCAGAAGTGCAAGTGATAATCTGCACTTGTGACGGGTACCCGAAGTGTGGGTGTGGTGGGGGGAAAGGGCAGTCTTGAGGGACTAAACATTTAATCTGTGATATCTGGTACTATCTCCAGGTAGATAGTGTCATAGCTGCATTGTAGGACACCCAGCTGGTGTCTGGAGAATTGCTTGGTGCTGTGGAGAAACCCATACACACACATATTGGAAATCTGATGATCAGATCCCATTTAGTGATATACGATACTAATAAATAAGATACTCCATTTTATCCTGACTAATGCACTGACTGATACAAGAAACTCCTGAGAAATCAGTATAAAAGTGGAAAAATGACCTGAAATTGATTATACTTCAAGAGGCCTAGAAGAGAAAATGCAAGACTCCACTGAAGGGACCCATCCTCCAGTTGGGCCACATAGGGTTTCCACACATAAATATTCCCTCCCCTTCCACTAAGCAAGATCTTACAATAAAAAAATATGTATATACAATCAATATATAAAACCAGCCACCATGAATGAAAATTAAAATTAAAAAACATGAAGACTATTATTCTCTTGAACTTCATATAATGGAATTATATTAAACTAAGAATATTAAATTGGTTTAAGAGATAAAATAAGAAATTGAAAATCATGAGGAGGAAAACACTATTATCAAGAAACCAAAGATTTCAAAATCAGCAGAATAAAATTTTCAGAAATAATATGTAGTTTTTGAAATTACCAATTAAATGAACATGTTAAAAAACACACTATACAGAATTGGACTTGAAGGGTGGTATAGAAAAATTACCCAAAATGGAGTACAAATGAAAAGAAAAGAAAATACACAAAAGCACAATTAAGAGACCTCAAAACTAGAACAAACACATTTACTACATGTCTAATAGAAGTTCTAGAAGAGAACTGCAAAGCATGGAAGAGAAATGATATTTGAAAAAATAATGACATTGAGAATCATACTGAATCTCAAACTGGATAAATAAAAATAAATAAAAAAAACACATACAGACACATCATAGTGAAACTTCTGTGTATCAAAAACTAAAAGAATATTTTAACATCATATGTAGGAGGAAATTGGCAGATTAGAGACAGACTGACATCATACCCCTAATCCAAAAGATAAGGGAAGGTAATGGGGACTTGAGAGAAAATCACTCTATCCAGCTAAACCACCATAAAGATCAAAGTCAAAATAAAGAGGCATCTGGGTGGTTTAGATGGTTAAGTGTCTGCCTTTGGCTCAGGTCATGATCCCAGGGGTCCTGAGATTGAGCCCCACATCCAGCTCACTGCTCAGCAGGGACTTTGCTTCTCCCTCTCCCTCTATTCCTCCCCAGTTTATGGTTAGTCCCTCTCTCTCAAATAAATAAATAAAATATTTTAAAAAAAAACAAAGTCTAAATAAAGAGATGTGTGGACAACACTGAACTTACTACCAACTTACTTAACCATACGGGAAGAAATTTATACCTCACAGACACTAAAATCCTGGATGTCTTTTTCTACTTCTCAAAATGAAGCTCAACAAGTCCAATACCTAATACATTGTATGTCTGTTTCATTTTCTTATTTTCAGAGATGACAGTCTTTCTTGGTTTTCTTTTTTTCTTTTTTTTTTATTAATTTTTTATTTTTTATAAACATATATTTTTACCCCCAGGGGTACAAGTCTGTGAATCACCAGGTTTACACACTTCACAGCACTCACCCAAGCACATACCCTCCCCAATGTACATAATCCCACCCCCTTCTCCCAAACCCCCTCCCCCCAGCAACCCTCAGTTTGTTTGTTTTGTTTTGTTAAGAGTCACTTATGGTTTGTCTCCCTCTCAATCCCATCTTGTTTCATTGATTCTTCTCCTACCCACTTAAGCCCCCATGTTGCATCACCACTTCCTCATATCAGGGAGATCATATGATAGTTGTCTTTCTCTGCTTGACTTATTTCGCTAAGCATGATATGCTCTATTTCCATCCATGTTGTCGCAAATGGCAAGATTTCATTTCTTTTGATGGCTGCATAGTATTCCATTGTGTATATATACCACATCTTCTTGATCCATTCATCTGTTGATGGACATCTAGGTTCTTTCCATAGTTTGGCTATTGTAGACATTGCTGCTATAAACATTCGGGTGCACGTGCCCCTTTGGATCACTACGTTTGTATCTTTAGGGTAAATACCCAATAGTGCAATTACTGGATCATAGGGCAGTTCTATTTTCAACATTTTGAGGAACCTCCATGCTGCTTTCCAGAGTGGCTGCACCAGCTTGCATTCCCACCAACAGTGTAGGAGAGTTCCCCTTTCTCTGCATCCTCGCCAGCATCTGTCATTTCCTGACTTGTTGATTTTAGCCATTTTGACTGGTGTGAGGTGATATCTCATTGTGGTTTTGATTTGTATTTCCCTGATGCCGAGTGATATGGAGCACTTTTTCATGGGTCTGTTGGCCATCTGGATGTCTTCTTTGCAGAAATGTCTGCTCATGTCCTCTGCCCATTTCTTGATTAGATTATTTGTTCTCTGGGTGTTGAGTTTGCTAAGTTCTTTATAGATTCTGGACACTAGTCCTTTATCTGATATGTCGTTTGCAAATATCTTCTCCCATTCTGTCAGTTGTCTTTTGATTTTGTTAACTGTTTCCTTTGCTGTGCAAAAGCTTTTGATCTTGATGAAATCCCAATAGTTCATTTTTGCCCTTGCTTCCCTTGCCTTTGGCGTTGTTCCTAGGAAGATGTTGCTGCGGCTGAGGTCGAAGAGGTTGCTGCCTGTGTTCTCCTCAAGGATTTTGATGGATTCCTTTCACACATTGAGGTCCTTCATCCATTTTGAGTCTATTTTTGTGTGTGGCATAAGGAAATGGTCCAATTTCATTTTTCTGCATGTGGCTGTCCAATTTTCCCAGCACCATTTATTGAAGAGGCTGTCTTTTTTCCATTGGACATTCTTTCCTGCTTTGTCGAAGATTAGTTGACTGTAGAGTTGAGGGTCTATTTCTGGGCTCTCTATTCTGTTCCATTGATCTATGTGTCTGTTTTTGTGCCAGTACCATGCTGTCTTGATGATGACAGCTTTGTAATAGAGCTTGAAGTCCGGAATTGTGATGCCACCAACGTTGGCTTTCTTTTTCAATATCCCTTTGGCTATTCGAGGTCTTTTCTGGTTCCATATAAATTTTAGAATTATTTGTTCCATTTCTTTGAAAAAGATGGATGGTACTTTGATAGGAATTGCATTAAATGTGTAGATTGCTTTAGGTAGCATAGACATTTTCACAATATTTATTCTTCCAATCCAGGAGCATGGAACATTTTTCCATTTCTTTGTGTCTTCCTCAATTTCTTTCATGAGTACTTTATAGTTTTCTGAGTATAGATTCTGTGCCTCTTTGGTTAGGTTTATTCCTAGGTATCTTATGGTTTTTGGTGCAATTGTAAATGGGATTGACTCCTTAATTTCTCTTTCTTCTGTCTTGCTGTTGGTGTAGAGAAATGCAACTGATTTCTGTGCATTGATTTTATATCCTGACACTTTACTGAATTCCTGTATAAGTTCTAGCAGCTTTGGAGTGGAGTCTTTTGGGTTTTCCACATATAGTATCATATCATCTGCGAAGAGTGATAATTTGACTTCTTCTTTGCCGATTTGGATGCCTTTAATTTCCTTTTGTTGTCTGATTGCTGAGGCTAGGACCTCTAGTACTATGTTCAATAGCAGTGGTGATAATGGCGATCCCTGCCGTGTTCCTGACCTTAGCGGAAAAGCTTTCAGTTTTTCTCCATTGAGAATGATATTTGCAGTGGGTTTTTCATAGATGGCTTTGATGATATTGAGGTATGTGCCCTCTATCCCTACACTTTGAAGAGTTTTGATCAGGAAGGGATGCTGTACTTTGTCAAATGCTTTTTCAGCATCTATGGAGAGTATCATATGGTTCTTGTTCTTTCTTTTATTGATGTGTTGTATCACATTGACTGATTTGCGGATGTTGAACCAACCTTGCAGCCCTGGAATAAATCCCACTTGGTCGTGGTGAATAATCCTTTTAATGTACTGTTGAATACTATTGGCTAGTATTTTGTTGAGTATTTTCGCATCTGTGTTCATCAAGGATGTTGGTCTATAGCTCTCTTTTTTGGTGGGATCCTTGTCTGGTTTGGGGATCAAGGTGATGCTGGCCTCATAAAATGAGTTTGGAAGTTTTCCTTCCATTTCTATTTTTGGAACAGTTTCAGGAGAATAGGAATTAGTTCTTCTTTAAATGTTTGGTAGAATTCCCCCGGGAAGCCATCTGGCCCTGGGCTTTTGTTTGTTTGGAGATTTTTAATGACTGTTTCAATCTCCTTACTGGTTATGGGTCTGTTCAGGTTTTCTATTTCTTCCTGGTTCAGTTGTGGTAGTTTATATGTTTCTAGGAATGCATCCGTTTCTTCCAGATTGTCAAATTTATTGCCGTAGAGTTGCTCATAGTATGTTCTTATAATAGTTTGTATTTCTTTGGTGTTAGTTGTGATCTCTCCTCTTTCATTCATGATTTTATTTATTTGGGTCCTTTCTCTTTTCTTTTTGATAAGTCGGGCCAGGGGTTTATCAATTTTATTAATTCTTTCAAAGAACCAGCTCCTAGTTTCGTGATTTGTTCTATTGTTTTTTTTGGTTTCTATTTCATTGATTTCTGCCCTGATCTTTATGATTTCTCTTCTCCTGCTGGGCGTAGGGTTTCTTTCTTGTTCTTTCTCCAGCTCCTTTAGGTGTAGGGTTAGGTTGTGTACCTGAGACCTTTCTTGTTTCTTGAGAAAGGCTTGTACTGCCATATATTTTCCTCTCAGGACTGCCTTTGTTGTGTCCCACAGATTTTGAACCGTTGTATTTTCATTATCATTTGTTTTCCATGACTTCTTCTTTAATTTCCCGGTTGACCCATTCATTCTTTAGAAGGATGTTGTTTAGTCTCCATGTATTTGGGTTCTTTCCAAAGTTCCTTTTGTGGTTGAGTTCTAGCTTTAGAGCATTGTGGTCTGAAAATATGCAGGGAATGATCCCAATCTTTTGATACCAGTTGAGTCCTGATTTAGGACCAAGGATGTGATCTATTCTGGAGAATGTTCCATGTGCACTAGAGAAGAATGTGTATTCTGTTGCTTGGGGATGAAATATTCTTAATATATCTGTGATGTCCATCTGGTCCAGTGTGTCGTTTAAGGCCTTTATTTCCTTGCTCATCTTTTGCTTGGATGATCTGTCCATTTCAGTGAGGGGAGTGTTAAAGTCCCCTACTATTATTGTATTATTGTTGATGTGTTTCTTTGATTTTGTTATTAATTGGTTTATATACTTGGCTGCTCCCACGCTGGGGGCATAGATATTTAAAATTGTTAAATCTTCTTGTTGCCAGACCCTTTGAGTATGATATAGTGTCCTTCCTCATCTCTTATTATAGTCTTTGGCTTAAAATCTAATTGATCTGATATAAGGATTGCCACTCCTGCTTTCTTCTGATGTCCATTAGCATGGTAAATTCTTTTCCACCCACTCACTTTAAATCTGGTGGTGTCTTTGGGCTTAAAATGAGTTTCTTGGAGGCAACATATAGATGGGTTTTGTTTTTTTATCCATTCTGATACCCTGTGTCTTTTGACAGGGGCATTTAGCCCATTAACATTCAGGGTAACTATTGAGAGATATGAATTTAGTGCCATTGTATTGCCTGTAAGGTGACTGTTACTTTCCGATCTACCACTTGTAGGCTTTCTCTTTGCTTAGAGGACCCCTTTCAATATTTCCTGTAGAGCTGGTTTGGTGTTTGCAAATTCTTTCAGTTTTTGTTTGTCCTGGAAGCTTTTAATCTCTCCTTCTATTTTCAATGATAGCCTAGCTGGATATAGTATTCTTGGCTTCATGTTTTTCTCGTTTAGTGCTCTGAAAATATCATGCCAGCTCTTTCTGGCCTGCCTGGTCTCTGTGGATAAGTCAGCTGCCAATCTAATATTTTTACCATTTTATGTTACAGACTTCTTTTCCCGGGCTGCATTCAGTATTTTCTCTTTGTCACTGAGATTTGTAAATTTTACTATTAGATGACGGTTGTGGGCCTATTCTTATTGATTTTGAGGGGCGTTCTCTGAACCTCCTGAATTTTGATGCTCGTTCCCTTTGCCATATTGGGGAAATTCTCCCCAATAATTCTCTCCAGTATACCTTCTGCTCCCCTCTCTCTTTCTTCTTCTTCTGGAATCCCAATTATTCTAATGTTGTTTCATCTTATGGTGTCACTTATCTCTCGAATTCTCCCCTCGTGGTCCAGTAGCTGTTTGTCCCTCTTTTGCTCAGCTTCTTTATTCTCTGTCATTTGGTCTTCTATATCACTAATTCTTTCTTCTGCCTCATTTATCCTAGCAGTGAGAGCCTCCATTTTTGATTGCACCTTATTAATAGCTTTTTTGATTTCAACTTGGTTAGATTTTAGTTTTTTTATTTCTCCAGAAAGGGCTTTTATATCTCTCGAGAGGGTTTCTCTCATATCTTCCATGCCTTTTTCGAGCCCGGCTAGAACCTGAGAATTTTCATTCTGAACTCTTGATCTGACATATTACCAATGTCTGTATTAATTAGGTCCCTAGCCTTTGGTACTGCCTCTTGTTCTTTTTTTTGTGTTGAATTTTTCCGTCTTGTCATTTTGTCCAGATAAGAGTATATGAAGGGGCAAGTAAAATACTAAAAGGTTGGCAACAACCCCAGGAAAATATGCTTTAACCAAATTAGAAGAGATCCAAAATCGTGAGAGGGGAGAAAGGGGATAAAAAGAGGTTCAAAAAGGAAGAAAGAAAAAAAAAGAAAAAAGGAAAAATAAAAGAAAAGAATTAAAAAAAAGAAAACACTTAAGAAAAATGTAAAAAAGAAAAAATATATATATTAGATAAACTAGTAAAAAATCGTTAAAAAAGAAAAAGGTAATAGTTAAAAAAAAATTTACCCGAAGGCAAGAAAAAAAAACAACAACAAAAAATGAAAAAGAAAAAAATTAAATTAACTGTAAGACTAAAAGAAAGTCACAGGTAAAAAGCCATGAGTTCCGTGCTTGGCTTTCTCCTCCTCTGGAATTCTGCTGCTCTCCTTGGTATTGAAACTGCACTCCTTGGTAGGTGAACTTGGTCTTGGCTGGATTTCTTGTTGATCTTCTGGGGGAGGGGCCTGGTGTAGTGATTCTCAAGTGTCTTTGCCCCTTACCCGGGGCCGGGGTGAGTAATCCGCTCGGGTTTGCTTTCAGGAGCTTTTGTTCCCTGAGCGCTTTCTGTAGAGTTCCGGAGGACGGGAATACAAATGGCGGCCTCCTGGTCTCCCGCCCGGAGGAGCCGAGTTCCCAGGGCCGCTCTCCTCAGTGCGCACTCAGAGAACAGCGCCCAGTTACTCCCGTCTGCCTGACCTCCGGCCGCGCTCCGAGCTCACCGAGCCTGCGACCGGTTCAAGGTCACACCGAGCTGCGAGCTTACTGTCGGCTCTGTCTCTGTAGCCGGCTTTCCCGTTCCAATACTCGCAAGCTCTGCGACACTCAGACACCCCCGATCCTTCTGTGACCCTGCGGGACCTGAGGCCACGCTGACCCCCCATGGGCTTCGCTCCGGTTTAGCCTCTGGAGCGATGTCCCTCAGCGGAACAGACTTTTAAAAGTCCTGATTTTGTGCGCTGTTGCTCCGCCGCTTGCCAGGAGCCGGCCCCTCCCCCCGGGGTCTGTCTTTCCGTTGCTTTCGATTCACTTCTCCTCCGGTCCTACCTTTCAGAAAGTGATTGTTTTTCTGTTTCCAGAATTGCTGTTCTTCTTGTCTTCGATCTGCCGATGGATTTTCAGGTGTTTGCAATCTTTAGATAAGCTATCTAGCTGATCTCCGGCTAGCTGAAGTAGTCTCAGCCTGCTACTTCTCTGCCATCTTGACTCCTCCCTTTCTTGGTTTTCTATTTTTACATTTTTTAATTCTTTTTTTAAAATTTATTTATTTTCAGCATAACAGTATACATTGTTTTTGCACCACACCCAGTGCTCCATGCCATCTGTGCCCTCTCTAATACCCACCACCTGGTTCCCCCAACCTCCCACTCCCCGCCCCTTCAAAACTCTCAGATTGTTTTACAGAGTCCATAGTCTCTCATGGTTCACCTCCCCTTCCAATTTCCCCCAACTCCCTCTCTCTAACTCCCCTTGTCCTCCATGCTATTTGTTGTGCTCCACAAATAAGTGAAACCATATGATAATTGACCCTCTCTCCTTGACTTATTTCACTCAGCATAATTTCTTTTATGTGTTTGGACCAGAGGAATATACCTTCATTTCAATTTCTACATAATCACCAGAATAATCTAGCTCTGTGCTTCTCAAACTACCTATGGTGAAGGATCAGTGTGATTTTTCTTTCCTAATAGATGGCATACCAATATTTTACCAAAGTCAACTGATCACTCATTTGGATGTGGCAGCACTGTCCAATTACTATAAATTACTTAATCTGAATTTATGAATTTACCGGAGATTGATAACAGGTAGTTCTTGGAACAGGAAAGACATGTGGATCACAATTTGAATAGTACCGATCTAGTTAAAATTCAATTCTGGAAATTTCACTTAAAATTATGTAATGATCTCAATTACCTACATGACAACTTTCAAATTCCAAGTAATATGGCATACAAGGTCTTTTTCTTTTATTGTGTTATGTTAGTCACCATACAGTACATCATTTGTTGTTGATGTAGTGTTCCCTGATTCATTGTTTGTGTATAATACCCAGTGCTGCAAGCAGTCCATGCCCTCCTTAATACCCACCACAATGCTCACCCATCCCCCCATCCCCTCCCTCCTAAAACCCTCAGTTTGTTTCCCAGAGTCCTTTGTGATCTGTCTCTCCGATTTCATCTCCTACATTTGTTTGCCTCAAATTTTATACCCAGAAACAATTCAGGGCTTGCAGTTTCTTAATCACTAAAAATCACTGAAAAAGGTGAAGAAACAAACTGTGAGTTGAGATTCCTAGAGCAAATCCCAAAGCCAGACTGCAGAAAGGAAACCCACAAAGTAAGCTACATTTTCCTCTACATCAGGAAGTTTCTAACTCCAGAACCATATAGCTACTGCAATAATAATTTTTAAAAGGTGCTACAGTCAAAACAATCATCATTACCAGTGCCACTGCAGAACCACACCATACCTGCTATTATCTACACAAGGAAAATTGACATCCCACACACTGCCTCTCAACACCCAGGAAGCTAGTTGCTTGACATTGGGACCTCTGTTAATGCTGCCTTAGAAAAATTCTGTTTTCCATATCTTACATGAGTGCACCTGATTTACTTAACCCTGTATAAGATGTAGAACCAGTTGCAAGTGAGTCTATGGAATGTACATTCTAATTTTCCAACCCCCATAGCAGAAAAGGGGACACTAGACCAGTGTTTTTCATAATCCATTAATGGTTTATAAAATTAATTTAGGAAATCAGGATTCATATTTTTTTAATGAAATGAAATGGGATACAATAGACTAGAAAATATTGAAGTGCACATTCAAGGAAACTAATGTTTCATGAAAATTTTGTTTTAGTTATATAAATAAAGAAAAGGTAATACAGAAATGTACTGGGATACTACATAAGTGCATTTATTATTATAGGTTCTAATCCAAAAAGTTTTATTTTTGTTTTATTTTATTTTTGAGAGGGGGGGAATGGGGGGAGGGAAGTAAAGGGAGAGAGAAACCTTAAGCCGTCTCTCCACTGAGTGAACAGCCTGAAGCAAACCTCAATCTCATGACCCTGAGATCATGACCTGAGCAAAAATCAAGAGTTGGATGCTCAACCGAGTCACCCAGGTGCCCCCAAAATCTTTTAAATGCATTATACTAGTGCAGTAATTCTCAAACTTTAGCCTGCAACAGAATTCCCTGGAGATAGGGGTATTAAAGCACAGATGCTGGGCCCCATACCAAGTTTTTGATTCATGCCTGGTGTGAGGCCTGGGAATTTACATTTCTAACAAGTTCCTAGGTGATGTTGATGGTGTTGATCCAAAAAACACTCTGAGAACAACTGCTCTACAACAGTGGCTCTTAACATTGGCTGCAGGTTAGAATCATCTGTGGAGCTTTTGAAAGTCCTGATGCCAGGCTGCACACCAGATCAATTACATGAGGCTCTCTGGGGTGAGACTGGACCATCAGTTTTTTAAAGCCCCATCCACGTGAAGCCAGGAATGAGAATCAACATTCTAGAAGAATGATGTTTAGGGGTTGAGCATCTATCTATAATTTTTTTAATCATATTTATCTAAATCTATCATCCTTTAAGTTATCACCTTCAGGAACTGTAAAAACTCTTGATCTCCAGATCATGCCCCATCCCCTGGCAAGTAGCTTCATTCACTGAAACAAATGTTGGATTTGAAATCAAGCAGAGAGAGTCAATTATCATATGGGTTCACTTCTTTGTGGGGCATAAGGAATAACACAGAGGACATTGGGAGATGGAGAGGAGGAGTGAGTTGGGGGAAATCTCCCCCTTGGGGAGGGGGAGACAAACCACGAGGGACTGTGGACTCTGAGAAACAAACTGAGGGTTTTGGAGGGAAGAGGGGATGGGTTTGGGTGAGCCTGGTGGTGGGTATTAAAGAGGGCACGTATTGCATGGAGCACTGGGTGTGGTGCATAAACAATGAATTCTGGAACACTGAAAAAAAATTAAATTTTAAAAAAAGAAAGAAATCACAAAACTACCCTTTGAGTGCTGACTCTCTTTCTTACCAGGTATGTGACCTTGGGCAGGTCATGAGGCTCTGGGGGCACCTGGATGGCTGTCTGTTAAGCGCCTGCCTTTGGCTCAGGTCATGATCCCCAGGTACTGGCATCGAGCCCTACATCAGGCTCCTTGCTCAGTGGGAAGCCTGCTTCTTCCTCTACCTGCTTCTCCCCCTGCTTGTGTGTACTCCCTCTCTCTTTCTCTCTGTCAAATAAATAAATACAATTTAAAAAAAGAGGAGGTTCTGTTTCTTCCCCCACATAATACAGAAGAAAGCAAAACGCCTTATCAACCTCACAGGATGGATATGATAATACAATACAGGCAAAAAACCCAACTTAATAAATGATGAGGTTGGTGTGCCCAAAGTTCAGGGTGCATGCAGGGTGGAGTGTCCAGACATGAAGGAAGATATTTTGATTGGTGTTAGATGTTTAAGGTTCTTATGTGCTTGAATATCCTCTTGGAGTTTGGACAATATGTTGCACAGTGGAAATTTTTAAACAAGGAATTGATATGAATCATTTGTGCTATTTTTCAAACGAGAACTCTGGTGACCAAGTTTCTCTAATGGGAAACAGAAAGGCCCAGAAAGCAGTTACAAGCAGTCATATAAGAATAAGTAAGAGAGGATGACAGTCTGAAAAGCAGACATGGAAGACAGGACAGAGATTGTGTTGCTACTTCAAGATATCTCTTGGCAGAATAAACGGACTTAGGTGAAGCAATTAATAAGAAAATTCACTTGGGCTATGTTCACATGTGATATGAAAATATTCAGAGTTTTAAAATAGAATTTCAAGAGCCCCTGGGTGGCTCAGTGGGTTAAAGCCTCTGCGTTTGGCTCAGGTCATGATCCCGGAGTCCTGGGATCGAGCCCCACATCCGGGCTCTCTGCTCAGCAGGGAGCCTGCTTCCCTTCCTTACTCTCTGCCTGTCTCTTTGCCTACTTGTGATCTCTGTCTCTCAAATAAATACATAAAATCTTTAAAAAAATAAAATAGAATAGAATTTCATCCATAAACTATCTACATAGCGATCTCATTATTTGGTTAAATATTCAAATACAGTGCTGAATATTTTGGTACTATTTTATTTTTTTAAGTTGTCATCTATTTATTTATTTATTTTTATTATGTTGTGTTGGTCACCACACAGTACATCTAAGTTATTATTTAAATTCCAGTTAGTTAACATACAGTGTCATATTAGTTTCAGGTATACAATATAGCGAGTCAGTACTTCCGTACAACATTGGGTGCCCATCCGGAAAAGCACACTTCTTAATCCCCATCATATTTTGGTATTCTTTTAGATTTATTATAGATCCATTTAAGGAAATTAATTAACACTTGCAATCTGGTCAGAATTTTCTTCATGGCCCAATACAGTTACACTTCTTTCACAAAAATAAAGTAATGTTGCTCTTTACTTATGATGAAGAAAGACATACTGGTAACTTGATGTTAGCAAGACATTACCAACAGAAAAGGAGCCAAATCTGGTATTTTTACCACAAGTCTGACTACTATGAGGCACACAAACTGATCACAAAATGAGACTAACAAAGCTCTTCCAAGAACCGGAGCCTGGGGAATACTGCATACTGCTCCCCTCTTGAAGAGTCATCATACATATTAGCATCTTAAAGACTCCAAAAAGTCATGAGCAAAGAAACATGTTCTTTTCTGCTTAATGCAACATTTCCTATTCTTATAAGACTATGAAACGCTTTATTTTTAAAATGTTTTCATAAAATCTATTTGCATTCTGTAAAAACAGTGTACACTTTTGGGTAATGTAAATTTAGAAAAATAGTCTCCCAACTAAATAATACTCCTGCAAGCACAATTATACTTATATATTAATTCTATTTTGCATGTTATACAATCACTATTTTACTTGGGTATTACATACATTGAAATACAAAACAGAAATTTAAAATGATATAATATAAAATAATCTTTTAAAAGTTCTTATTTATTTGTGGCATAGAAACTCTATGTTAACATTAGACAAAGTAGATTTAAAAGCAAGAAAAAATTACCAGGGATTAAAAAGCGACATTACATAATGTAAAAGGGTCAATTCACTAATGAGACATAAGTGTTCTATATGTATATGCACCAAAAAAGAGAGCTTCCAAATATGTGAAGCAAAATCTGATAGAAGTGAAAGGAGAGATGGGTAAATTGACAATTACAGATGGAAATTTTTCAACACTCTTCTTTTAATATTTGGTAAAGCAAGTATACAGAAATTCAGCAAGGATATAAAAGAACTGAACAAAATTATCAATCACATTGACCTAATGGACACTTATTTATAGAAAATTTCACTTAACAACAAAATTTTCATTTTCTCAAGTGCATGTAGAATCACTAATATACACTACACCCTGGGTAATAAGACAAACCTTATTAAACTTAAAAGAATTAAAGTGATGCAAAGTATATTCTCTGACAATAATGGAATTAAACTAGAAATTAGTATCGGAAAGACATCTTAAAAATTCCCAAACTCTTAGAAATTAAACAAAATACTTCTGAATAATCCATGGGTCAAAAAGGAAGTAATAAGAGAGATGAGAAAATATTTTGAACTGAGAGAAAAGGGAAAATATGACATAACAAAATTTGTGGGATACACAGTCAACACACCAATTAAAACACAATTGTCAGGTTGGATTAAAAAAAACAAGACCTGCCCATATGTTGTCTACAATTATTTATAATTACAGAGAAATATATAGCATGAAATGCCTGTATTGATAAAAAATAGAGGTCTCAAATCAGTAATCTAAGCTTCCATATTAAGAAACTGGGGAAAGGGGCACCTGGGTGGCTCAGTGGGTTAAAGCCTCTGCCTTTGGCTCAGGTTATGATCCCAGGGTCCTGGGATCGAGCCCTGCATTGGGCTCTCTGCTCAGTGGGGAGCCTGCTTCCTCCTCTCTCTCTCTGCCTGCCTCTCCCCAAACTTGAGACTTCTGTCTGTCAAATAAATAAATAAGATCTATAAAAAAAAGAAAGAAAGAAAGAAAGAAACTGGGGAAGAAAAACAAAATTAAGTTCAACAGCTCTTTTTTCACATTTGGCCTTAGGATAGTCAGTGAACTTGTATGTGGTAGAAAAGATTTTTAAGGTCACTCATTTTATTTCAATATATAGTTTCAATGTATAGTTTCTACTTTAGGGGAAAATATAACCTCCCAGTCAAATCCACTTAGCCAGTCTCACATAATCTTCGATATCCTAAAAGAGAACCAACAAACAGTGAGGGACCTCTGTCAACCTGTCTATATTTTATGGATTACCAGTTTTCTCTTAGGAAACCATGAACACTGGGCATATGACATACAAGAGCCTAGGCAGATGGATGGAATGAGGCCATCAGTGTTAGTCTGAATGTTAATTGCTGAAAAAGTTTCTTTCTTGTTTTTTTTTTAAAGAAAAAATCCTACTATTTTCTTCCCATACCCAAATGGATTGTTCACGTACCCCAACACAGAAACTTCTAGACTAGACAATAAAGAGGTGAAGGGGCCTAGTTATTAAGCAATTTCATCTCTGAAATGATCCCATGGAATTCACTCACAGCAGACAGAATATACCAACCCTAAAGTAAAACTATGGAAAAGGTAGCTATTGCTAAGGCTCAAATAATCCTTTGGAGAACACACTGCATTTTGTTAAGTTGTCAACCCGTGGGTTTCTATTTCTCCTTATATGTTGTGCTGTGACTATCTTCTAAATACCACATTCCACTGTCGGCTTGATATTTAAAACCAGTTGGCCGCACTCCACTGCCATCCATTATGTTGCATTGTTTTACAAGAAATATGACTTCTTTCACAGCAGACATGTTGATCCCAAGGAAACTGTTTTTCACATTTTACTGTGTGGATTTTAAAAATGTATTTATCCTAGACACAAAAGAAAGAAATGTGACACAATTGAACTTACTTAAACAGTTAATAGGTTTGTACATGCTGCTCCTTTCTCTCGAGATGAATGTTTTTTAATATCTTTAAATAAAGTTTAAAACCCAATCTTTCCTGGCTCAGATGCTTGCAGAGGAGTTGGCTCCTGATGCCTTCTCATTTGGGATCGTCTTCTGTTGCTAAGAGATTTGCATATGCTTAAGATGACTTAAGATCATTGGTATAAAATATACTCAGAAATTAATCCGTAAGTGGCATTTTTATACAAAGAATCTTGGTCAGGTAGACTTACTTTTCTTTTTTATTATGTTCAGTTAGCCACCATACAGTACATCATTAGTTTTTGCTGTTGTGTTCAATGATTCATTGGTTGCATATAACACCCAGTGCTCATCACAACACATGCCCTCCTTAATGCCCATCACCTGGCTACTCCATCCCCCCATCCCCCCACCCCTCTGAAACCCTCAGTTTTTTCCTCAGAGTCCATAGTCTCTGATGGTTGATCTCCCCGTCTGATTTTTTCCCATTTAGTTTTCTCTCCCTTTCCCTATGGTTCTCTGCACTATTCCTTATGTTTCACATATGAGCAAAACCATATGATAATTGTCTGTCTCTGCTTGACTTATTTCACTTAGCATAATCCCCTCCAGTTCCATGCATGTTGATGCAAAAGGGTATTCATCCTTTCTGATGGCTCAGTAATATTCCATTGTATATATGGACCATAACTTCTTTATCCATTCGTCCTTCGAAAATCATCTTCACTCCTTCCACAGTTTGACTATGGTGGACATTGCTGCTATGAACATTAGGGTGCATGTGCTCCTTCTTTTCACTACATCTGTATCTTTGGGGTAAATACCTAGTAGCACAATTGCTGGGTCACAGGGTAGCTCTATTTTTAACTTTTTGAGAAACCTCCATACTGTTTTCCAGAGTGGCTGTACCAGCTTGCATTCCCACCAAAAGTGTAAAAGGACTCTCCTTTCTCCACATCCTCGCCAATATTTGTTGCTTCCTGCCTTGTAAATTTTTGTCATTATAATTGGTGTAAGTGGTATCTCAATGTGATTTTGACTTGAATTTCCCTGATGGCTAATGATGTTGAACAATTTTTCATGTATCTGTTAACAATTTGTATGCAGACTTTCAAAGAAGCTATCTTTCTTTTCCTTTGACAACAGTGGGAGTGTGAGCCTGAAATTTAAGTATACGTCATCACTACTGTGGTCAATTTGATCCAGTGTTCAAGGTAATATCAACCCTGTTAGAAACTGAATTTTCCTACTAAATCCTAAATATTTAACCTAATATAGAATGAAAAAAAAGTGCAAATACTTAACAATTGCACATATTTACACATGCTTAGTATATTATTTATCTATTACTGCATAATAAAATACCACATAAATTTGTAATGTAAAAAACCCCACATTTATTATCTCACAGTTTCTGTGGATTAGGAATCTGAGCACAGCTTAACAGGCTTCTTTGCCTCAGGGTGTCCTATGAGGCTGCAATCAAGGTATCAGCCAGGGCTGGACTCTCATCTGAAAGCTCACTGAGGGGAGAATCTACTTCTAAGCCCACTGCATAATTTTGGATAGGATTCGGCTCCTTTTAAATTGCTGGACTGAAAATTCCAGTTCTTTGATGGCTGTTAGACAGAGGACACCCTAAGCTCCTTACCATGTGGACCCCCTAAACAAGGTAGCTTGCTTCATCATTACAAGCAAAGGAGAGAGTCTTAATAGCAAGATGGCATGGGAACAACCTCTTATAACTTAATCAAAGAAGTGACATCTCATAGTGGAGATAGGCCATTGAAACCAATTATTCAAGGGAAGGGTATTACACAAGGCTGTGAATGCCAAGAAAGAAATATTTAGGGTGGATCAAGAAGATGTGGTATATATACACAATGGAATACTATGCAGCCATCAAAAGAAATGAAATCTTGCCATTTGCGACAACATGGATGGAAATAGAGCTTATCATGCTTAGCGAAATAAGTCAAGCAGAGAAAGACAACTATCATATGATCTCCCTGATATGAGGAAGTGGTGATGCAACATGGGGGCTTAAGTGGGTAGGAGAAGAATCAATGAAACAAGATGGGATTGGGAGGGAGACAAACCATAAGTGACTCTTAATCTCACAAAACAAACTGAGGGTTGCTGGGGGGAGGGGGTTTGGGAGAAGGGGGTGGGATTATGGACATTGGGGAGGGTATGTGCTTGGGTGAGTGCTGTGAAGTGTGTAAACCTGGTGATTCACAGACCTGTACCCCTGGGGATAAAAATATATGTTTATAAAAAAAAAGAAAAGAAAAAGAAATATTTAGGGGCTATCTTAGAAAGTACGCACCACACTGAGATACAAGATCCCACCTCCTTCAACTATGGCCACTTTCAGTCTTCTCCTTTCTTAATAACACATGCATGACTTGCAAACAATTAAAAAAAAACTTTAAAAAACTTTTTTGCTTACGAGTAATAATGTACCAGTGAATTCAGCCAGATTCAAGTCAAAAGAAGATTGGCATGCAATATGTGCCCTCCATAATACCCAGCACATATTCCATGGAGCACTGGGTGTGGTGCATAAACAATGAATTCTGGAATGCTGAAAAGAAATAAATTTAAACAAAAAGAAATTAAAAGTAGAGCTACTGTATGACCCTGCAATTGCACTACTGGGTATTTATTCCAAAGATACAGATGAAGTGAAAAGAAGGGCCATATGTACCTCAATGTTCATAGCAGCAATGGCCACAATCGCCAAACTGTGGAAAGAGCCAAGATGCTCTTCAACAGTTGAATGGATGAAGAAGATGTGGTCCATATATATACAATGGAATATTATGCAGCCATCAGAAAAGATGAATACCCAACTTTTGTATCAACATGGACGGGACTGGAGGAGATTACACGGGGTGAAATAATTCAAGCAGGGGAATCAATTATATGGTTTCGCTTACTTGTAGAGCATAAGGAATAACATGGAGGACATTAGGAGAAGGAAAGTAAAAGTGAATTGGGGGAAATTAGAATGGGAGATGAACCAGGAGAAACTGTGGACTCAGACTGTGGACTGACAAACAAACTGAGGGTTTTGGAAGGGAGGGATTTGGGGGAATGGGTGAGCCTGGTGGTGGGTGTTAAGGAGGGCACATAACGCATGGAGCACTAGATGTGATGCATAAACAATGAATCTTGGAACACTGAAAAAAATTAAATTAAATTAAGAAAAAAGAAGATTGACAGGTAAGATTTTAGACCAAATGTTTGTATTTTTCAACTCCTGGTATCAATACATATTTTTCTTTCCTGATTTATAACCTCTACCACTAGTAGAGTCTGAATATATTTTCTCCCAAATTTAAAGTAACAAATTAAAAAGTTAGTATAACAGGGCGCCTGGGTGGCTCAGTGGGTTAAGCCGCTGCCTTCGGCTCAGGTCATGATCTCAGGGTCCTGGGATCGAGTCCCGCATCGGGCTCTCTGCTCAGCAGGGAGCCTGCTTCCCTCTCTCTCTCTCTCTGCCTGCCTTTCCATCTACTTGTGATTTCTCTCTGTCAAATAAATAAATAAAATCTTTATAAAAAAAAAGTGTTAAAAAAAAGTTAGTATAACAATTTCCAAACAATTGATGCCATATGATAGGCACAAGTCAGGAAAGTGTTTCTGGCCTCCATTAGCAAATTTAAAGTCAAACTATATTAGAGTCACTGACTTGGTTTGGGCTTATCCAATAAGGAGACTTTAGACAAGTATTTAAGTGTAGGCATTTTGGGGGTGGGCAGGGAAGCAGCATTAGGAAACACCAGTAGGGGAGTGGAGAAAAAAGAATGGAAGTAACTACACGTCGATAAAGTGTGTGTTTTCAAGCTTGTTACCTTTGTGGTGACTAGGGGTCATTTACAGTGAGGAACTGTGGGAAAGAGGGAAGAACATATCTCAGCGTTATCCCAACTAAGAACAAAAAGTCTGGGGTATGTATTCACTCGCTCCTTATTGTCACTGGTTGTAGTTTGTTTCCAGAAGCATAACTCTCTGGCACTTTATACTAACTTACGTGTGAAGGTTGAGCCTATTCCCCTAGCCAGAAGGGTAAAAATCCCCTCTGGCAGAGTTACTAGCATTCACAGGAGGCAGTCTTCAGCATGTAGAGAAGAGTGTGGAAGCAATACAGATGGGGCACAACTAACATCTTCTGTAGTGACCGTAACTGAAGAGCACTGGGAGACCACCCAGTTCTTTTCCTGCTTTCATCAAGGGTTATACCTAAAAACTTCCCTAAGGGGACAAGCAGTTCTTATTTCAGGTCAGGTTACATCATACATTCCTGATCATGGGCTGCAAGTGGTGAGATAAAACAAAGACATGAAATGTACAGGAAGTTCTGAAACTTTCCCAGAAAAGCCTGTGCCCCCAAAACAAAGTAATGGCTCTAAGTAGCAACAACTCTAATGCTTTATTGGACTGGGTATGTCCCCTGGAAGATCACTGATCATTTGACAGCTTGCCAAGTGCCCTTGGAAGTAGCAATAGGTCACAGAAGACTCAAGGTACTCTAGGAGGTTGAAACAGATCACATCAGCCCCTCAGTAACCTGGGAGGTAATAGTGAGCCAGGTTAGCCTCAGAATCCTCAGAAGTAGTATGGAGCCACATCAAGCCCAAAGCATCCCAGAGCTTTGGTATGGCCCACATCAGATCTGAGACCAAAGTATCTCTGATTTTCTAATTCCAAGACATCTTTCAACAGGGAACAGTGGGAAATGTAATGGACAACAGGCACACTCTGATAGTCATGCATTTTTCCAGCCAGCGGAATAATAACTGACCTCAAGTTATAACTGAACTAAGACTCCTAAACAAAACAGAGCTTTTTCCAAATTTAATCACCTTTGAAGTCATTGGTAAAATGATTAATAGCTCCCCAAAGACATGGGCTTAATTTTTTTCATTTTTTAAAAAGATTTATTTAGGTTTTAAAAAAATATATTCTAGGGAGCCTGGGTGGCTCAGTGGGTTAAGCCGCTGCCTTCAGCTCGGGTCATGATCTCAGGGTCCTGGGATCGAGTCCCGCATCGGGCTCTCTGCTCGGCAGGGAGTCTGCTTCCTCCTCTCTCTCTCTCTGCCTGCCTCTCTGCCTACTTGTGATCTCTCTGTGTCAAATAAATAAATAAAATTAAAAAAAATAAAATAAAAAAATATATTTTATTTATTTATTTTAGAGAGAGCAGGAGCAGGGGCAGGGGGGAAGGAGAGGGACAAGCAGACTCTGCACTCAGTGAGGAGCCTGATCTGGGGATGGATCCCATGACCCTGAGATCATGACCCAAGCCAAAACCAAGAGTCTTACACTCAACAGACTAAGTTACCCAGGCGCCTCAAGGCATGGTCTTATTTTGCTGCTTTTTGTGTCGCCAGTCCATTCTTTGGGATAATAAATAGGTATTAAGTAAATGGATGAATGTCTTAGTTTAACTGTCCTTTAAGGCAGAAACTATTAATAAACACTTCTTTGGAATAAAAAGAGTGAGGTGTCTATTTTCTTTCTCTTTTTTAAAGATTTTATTTATTTATTTGACAGACAGAGATCGCAAGTAGGCAGAGAGGCAGGCAGAGGCGGGGGGAAGCAGGCTCCCTACTGAGCAGACAGCAGAGCCACAGAGCCACCCGAGAGCCTCATCTATTTTCAAATATATATGGGAACCAGTGAGTTAAAGTTAGACTTAGATGAAGTGCTCAAATATTAGCTAATTGAACATAAAAAAGAATACCATGCAAATAAGAAAAATGTTTAAGTATACAGTTCGAAAAAAATTAAACAGACTTTTTTTGCTATGGGAATTCTCAGAGCCTTTAATATGCAAAGGTGGATTTTAAGTCAGCAGGCTAGGAACATGGCATATTCACCATTTCCTGAATTTATTTAACCACTAAACTCCTTTTCTCTCCCATGGAACATTTCAAAATTCTAAAGAAGTTTGAGATGCTCTAACTCTTAAAGGTGGTTTAATGATTGAAAATCATAAGTCATAGCAAAATTGAATGTTGTGGGGGGGATTTTGAGGGAAGGGTGTGGTTGAGATAAGAGAAGAGAGATGGGACCATAATGATTTAGGGTCTCACATTAACTGTGGACACTGGTAAAAATGATGTGTCATAACACAAGACAGAACTATAAGGGGCCTGGGGTAATTTCTGCATCATGACACATCGTTTCTGACAATTAGATCTTCTCCAACATTGGATCCCATGACCAGTACTACCTTTTGACCTGGGCAACAAGGGCCCCTCACCTACAGGGAGGCCCATGCTTTAAAGTTTAGGAGACCCTGCTTTAGATTTCCTCCAGCAGTACCCTCCTTATGAAGCAAGTAATCCACAGAGCTAAGGAAATGTGTTCATTCAAACTCCACAGCCCCTCTTTTAGGTCAAGATCAAGATACTAAAACTCTCTACCCAAAGGTACCCAAGCCACTTCCAGGGCCCATGCAGGCCTGTTTCCTATGCCCATTCTCTTGAGAACAGACTGTGTGTGCTAAGGGATGACTGGTGAATTAAAAGACGGTATGGGACTAGATGGAACATAGTTACATGGACTAAAATACCTACTAAAGGCCCCTCATGGTTCAGAATAAAGCCAGAGGTGGAAGGAAAAGGGGAGTGGAAGCTGTATGTCAGGGATTTCCATTGACACTCTTGCCTAACGCCCTACAAATAGTAGGGGTGGGCCTACCTTCACAAGTACATTATTCCTGCTCAGTGGGCCCATGTGGGGAGCCAATTTTTGGTACATATTCTAGTAAACTTACTTGTGACTTTCTCATCATTTGTACACCTAAGAATTGTTAGATAGATAACAGTGGCATTTCCAAGATTTATCTCTAACATCTCACCAGTCCAGCCCTCACATTTCACAAGGATATACAAGAGAAATACTCCTGTACATGGCCATTTCAGTGATACATAACACAACCAAGAAGACATTTCTAAAAGTCTGAAGACACAATCTGTGTCACAACAGTGCACTTGCATCAATTCACAAGGAATCACTGAAAAAGTAAACAGAATGTCTCATACAGTAGTCTACACTGTGATGACAGGAAATGTCACAGCTCTGCCCAGTGGATGACCTTCATCTAGCCCATATTCAACCTGAAAACTGAAAAACTGGGGTATTGAGAGGATAAAAGGCCATGATGGGTCTGTGGTATTGGAAACCCAAAAGTGGTAGGCAGAGATTCTTTTCCTCCAGGGAAGAAGATAGCCACTGAGTCAGAAAAACAGAAACCACTCCTAAATAACAAGTGACTCAGACTAATAACAGAACATAAGAAATGTCTTTTTCTCCCTATTTTTCTTTTTATTGCATTGTATCATACTATATCATATTGTATTTCATTGTGGTGAGAATATTTAACATGACATCTACCCTGCTCATAAATTTTTAAATGTATAATACATTATTGGTACAATTGTCGTACAACACATCTCTAGAACTTGTTCTTCTTGCTTTATTGAAATGTTATGCCCATTGATTAGTAATTTCCATTTCTTCTTCTCCCCAACCCCTGGCAACAACCACTCGAGTCTATGAATTTAACTATTTTAGATACCTGATATAAGTGGAATCATCTAGCATTTGTCTATGACTGGCTTATTTCACTTAGCATAATATTCTCAAGGTTTAGCCATGTTGTCTCATATTGCAGAATTTCCTGCTTTTTAAAGCCTGAGTAGTATTCCATTGTATGTATAAGCCACATTTTCTTTATCCATTCATTTGTCAATGGACATTTATGTTGTTTCTACCTCTTGCTATTGTGAATAGTACTGCAACGAACATAGAAGTGCCAATATCTCTTTGAAATCTTGATTTCAATTCTTTTGGATAAATACCCAGAAGTGGGAGTTCCAGATCACATGGTAGTTCTATTTTTAATTTTTGAAGGAACATCTATACTGTTTTCCACAGTGGCTGCACTTTTTTGCACTCCCACCAACATTGTGCAAAGGTTCCAATTTCTCCACATCCTCACCAACACTTGCCTGTTGTTTTTTAGATACTAGCCATCCTCACAGGGGTGGGTGGTCTCTGTGGTTTTTATTTGCCTTTTCCTAGTGATTAGTCACATTAAGGATCTTTTCCTATGTATTTTGGCCATTTGTATGGGTTTGGGTTTTTTTTTAAATAGAAAAATGTCTATTCAAGTCTTTAGCCCATTTTTTAATCAAGCTATTAGTTGTTTTGATTGTTTTTTCACTGATAAGTTGAAGAAGTTCCTTATATATTGTGCAGATTATCAGACAGGTGGTTTGCAAATATTTTCTCCCATTCTGTAGGTTGCCTTTTCATTCTATTGATTTTCCCTCTTGCTATACAGAGCTTTTTAGTTTGATATAGTCTCACTTGCTTATTTTTGGTTTTGTGGACCATAAAGAAATATCTTCATATAAGCCAAGCTGAAATTACTGGTCCACAGACCACCCTTTGAGAAGCACTGTGTTAAGTGCTCTATATCCCCCAAGTCTCACCTCATATCCAGGGGACCGGAATCACAGGGGAGAAGCCCAGAAGCTGATCTCTTAACAAATATCCCTAATGATCATTCTGGTCTAAATATACTATGTCTTTTATGCACACAAAAATTCACACTCTTTCCTTTTTTTTTTTAAAGATTTTATTTGTTTATTTGACAGACAGAGATTACAAGTAGACAGAGAGGCAGGCAGAGAGAGAGAGAGAGGGAAGCAGGCTCCCTGCTGAGCAGAGAGCCTGATGCAGGACTCGATCCCAGGACCCTGGGATCATGACCTGAGCTGAAGGCAGCGGCTTAACCCACTGAGCCACCCAGGCGCCCACACTCTTTCCTTTTTGAGGAGGTCCTCAGACACTGACTAGAGCCCATTACGCTTATCTATACAATACTCTTAAAATTCTGATTATCCTATTTCCCAAGACAGAGTAGATTAGAAACTACTTACTTGGGATGTGGAAAGAGGTTTGTTTGTTCATTTGATTTTGTTTTTAAGCTATAATGTGAGATTTTGGTTTTAGAAAATAATTTGATACTAAATGAGGTTATTATATTTTGTTTATTAAAATTAAAAATGCCAAATCTTGCTTTTCTTTAAGCTTTTGAGACCTATAAATCTTATTATTCTATTTGTAAATTTAGTAAAATTTAATGATCACTCACACAGATGCCTTTGACTCATGATTAGTCCCATTCAACTAAATACCCTTATAAATTGAACAATTTACTTCTTAAGCCCCTTAAATATCTGACTAACAAATAAGACTTTCTCAGCACTAAATTAATTCCTTTAAACATAATAAATTAAACTTAAAAGTATAGAGAACCTTAGAGATCTCTTAAACATCCAAACATGTCAGTATAATGCCCTTAAAACTAGGGACAAATCCTTGATAAATTCTTCCAGATGTCCTTTTAAAATCTATAAAAGTTGTATTGAAAAGGATAGAAAATGTAGGATCTGTCAAGCCCAAAGTATTTAAAACTAAAACATAAAGATTCTTAAGTATTTTGAGATATTAACGTTAAAAATCCCATTTTGTGAGAGAAGTTGCAGGAGTCTGTGAGTGGATGAAGGAATTTGATAATAATTAGGCACAAACCAGGGACATGGACTATGTGATTGTGGTGGTTAAATTTATGTGTCAACATGACTGGATCATGGAGGGCCCGAATATTGAGTTAATCATTATTTCTGGCTATGTCTGTGAGGGTGTTTCTGGATGAGATTCGCATTTGAATCATTGAACTCAATGAAGCAGATTTCCCTGCCCAGTGCAAGTGGGCATCATTCGATCTTTTAGGGGCCTGACTAAAATGAAAGACAAAAGAAGGAAAACTTTGCCCCTTCTCTGCCTGACAGATTGAGCTGTAACATTGGACTTCTACACTCAGACTGCGACTTACTCCATCAGGTCTTCTGGTTCTTAGACCTTCAGATTTCAACTGAATTATACCACCAGCATTCCTGGGTTTTCAGCTCGCAGATGGCAGATTGTGGGATTTCTCAGCTTCCATAATTGCATGAGCCAATTCCTAATGCAGTGATCATCCCTTCTTTAAACTTTAATATATATATATATATATGTATATATATATATATATATATAGAGAGAGAGAGAGAGAGAGAACAAGACACTGTGACTATAAAAAGGGGGCTTAACTTGATAGTTGAGATCAGGAAAAAAAATGGCCTCGTCTGGCTGCTACTCCAGACCTTGCATCCCAGCTGTTATGTCTGGACACTATGCACCATCAACTCTCAAACAACATTTGGGACGGTATGTTGGGGCAATTAACAAACCCCCAAACTTCAGTAGCTTCAAATAATATAAGTTTGTTTCTTTCTCATGGAAAGTGCAATGCAGATGTTCCTGGACTAGGGTTTTCCTCCAAGCAGAGACTTGGAGATCCAGGCACATTTAATCATGTGAGGTTGCCATCTTCAACACATGGCCTCCAAGATTGCTATGGAACAAGGGAAGACAGAGTCTGGACAAAGCACCAGTTTTTAATTCAATGATCTGAACTGTCACAACACCCCTGCTCACAATCTATCAGCAAGAATGGGTCACATGACTGCTTCAGCTGAAGGACTGCTGGAAATGTGTTCTATCCATGTGCTAGAAGAAATGGATTTGGTGAGTGTCTGGCAACTCTCTGCCAGGGATGGCATAAGTGTTTCTTTAGAGGGTGTATTAGTTTTCTACAGCTGCCATAACAAATTACCACAAATTGGGCAGCTTATAACAACAAAAATTTCTTCTCTCACAATTCTGGAGTCCAGAAGTCTGAAATCAAGTTGTTGGCAGTCCATGCTCCCTCTGAAGGCTCTCGGGGAGAATCTTTCTTTGCCTCTTCCAGCATTTGGTGGTTGCCAGTAATCACTACCATTCCTTGGCTTTTAGCTACATCACTCCAGTTACTGCCTCCATCTTTACTTGGCCATCTTTCCTCTGTGTATGTGGGTCTACAAATTTCCCTCTCCTTAAAAGGACACCTGTCGTCACATGTAGGTACCACCTAACTCAGTATGATCTCCTCTTAACTTGATTACATCTGCAAAGATTCTATTTCCAAATAAGGTCACATTCACAGGTACCTAGGGTTAGGGCTTCAACATATTCAGCATATTTTGGGGGTTCACAAGTCAATCCGCTACAGATGGAGTATTAGTCTTCTATGACTATTTCTGTGTATCATTTCTGGCACAGGTTAGATGAAGGTCTTACCAGGCTGAAATCTAGGGCTGTGGTTCTCATGTAAAGCTCAGGGTCCTTTCCCAAATTTACTGGTTGTTGTCATAATTGAATTCCTTGTGGTTGTAGGACGTAAGTCCCAGGTTGGCTTTTCATTTGTTTGTGGTTTGGTTTTTAATTTTGGTGTTTTGATTTTGTTTTTGTTTTTGTTTTTGTTTTTTGCTTGTTTTGCTCGAGTTGACCAGGGGTAAGCTACATCTTCAAAGTAAGTAGAGTATTTCTCTGATGATTTACCTTCTTTTAAGGTCTTGCCTGGTTAAGTCAGACCCTATCAAGACAGAAATTTCTATTTTAATTAACTCAAAGTCAACTGATAAGTAATCTAATCACAGCAATCTCATCATATTTCTGAGTTCCAGCCCCACTGAAGAAGAGACCTTGTAGGCATGGGTTATGGGGGTTATCTTAGAATTCTGCCTACCACAGAGGTAAGCTTTTAATCACAGGAAGATTTAGAATTAATGCATAAATCTTAAGAGCTATGTTTTTTGACTTTTTTGCATTGAGGAATCTGTGCAGGGGAGCCTGGGGTACTCAGTCATTTAAGTGTCTGCCTTCAGCTCAGATGATTTCAGGGTCCTGGGATCGAGCCCTGTGTGGGACTCCCTGCACAGTGGAGAATCTGCATCTCCTTCTGCACCACTCCCTCCTGCCTCCACTTGTCCTCTCTCTCTCTAATAAATAAAATCTTTTAAAAATTAAAAAAATTCTGTATTTGTAATGTTTAAGAAAATTTGTCTAACTGGACTAGTAAGTCAGCCTTTTGACTCCTGTCTTAAATTATAATTGTACAATGAATTTGGGCAGCTGCAGTAAGTTGAAACATTCTAGTATCTTCCATTTTAAGAGAATTTATGATTGAGCCTTTTCTCAGTTACTACAAGAGGATTCTGTCTGTTATTTTTATATGATTGAGTTTTTCTGAGTTCAAGAAGTACCATTTTTGACTTCTTCCATCTGCTCAGGGAAATCAGTAGTCCTCCCCGAAGTTATAGTTAACCCTCAACCTTGATTAGATTCTTATATTTTAAAGCTGTCTTTATCCTAATGTCTGGCATCTATTTCCTGGCCCTGTAAAGTAAATGAGTTGTTCTGGAAGTAATTTAATAAGGCCATAGCAAATAGCCAACCTGTGTGGCTGTAAAGTACTTTACTCTATCATTTCCTCCCCAACATCACAAACTCGCAACAAACACTCAAAGATGCCAACTACAAAAATGAATTATATTTAATTCTATATTATTAGTAACACAAGTTAAATCAGCAGGCAGTGGAGAAGAAGTGTCCACCTCCCACAAACCCATCTACCTGTTGAGCATGGTAGCACATTTCCTTTCTCCAGCTACAAGGCCTGAGAAAGGCTGATAACATTTCGTGGGAGCAATCAGTTAGAAGTTAATTGTTGATACCAGGATGAGACTAGAGTGAGGCTAGTGAGGCATCCAAGGTTCAGAATGTAAGGCAGCACTCACTCAGGGATATGCTGAAGAAGATACTGGAACTTCGTCACAGTGAAGGCATAGGGTCAACACCAAGAGTGTGTGCCACCTTACATATTGCACCTTGGTGCCTTGCTTTCCTCACCCTAGTCCTCGCCTTATTGGTGACTTAAAAGCCTGCTGTTACAGAGATCTTCAAAAGATCAAGAAAAGACTACCTTCCATCTTGCAGTGAGAATTCCTGTTTTACCTGGCTTTCTTGCTGGGTGAGGCCATACCTGAAGGATTCAAATTCTTTTGACTTTATTGCCACCTTTTTTAGAGCAGCACCACCTGGCCAAATTTTCTCTGACTGATCTCTTTCTGCCGTGGAAAACCCATTACCTAAATACTAAAAATACCTTTGTGGCATATTCATTTTTATAAATATCAGAAAATTCAGATCTACAAAAAATAATGACATAAAAAATCACCTTTAATCTCACAACCCAGCAGTAACTATTATTTACATTTTGAAGGATGACCTTTCAGTCTTTTTATGCATATACATTTAAAAATAAAATCATAGGCTCAAGTTGTACATATTGGTTTCAGTCTTTTTTTTCACTATATCACAATTTTCCATTTGAAAATCATCTACAACATTGTTTAAAAAATTTACTTAATACTCCATTGTGTAATCTATATCAGGATTTATTTATTCAATCCCATATTGTTGGAAATTTAAATTGTTTCCAATTTTTCTCTACTATGAATTTCAGTATTATGAGAATTCCCCAGAGTTAGACTTTGGCACTCATCCTGAATTATTTCCTGTAGAGTTTTAATTATGGAAGCACACTTTGAAGAACAAATATGAAGATTTTTGCTACATTTTGCCAACTTTCCCTCCAGAAAGCTTACACCAATTTTTATCTTGGTCTTTTGGTTACCAATTACTCAATCAAGAAAAAACAGTAATAGTAGTTATTGTAGCCGTCATTTAGAAAGAACTCAACTTCTTTTGACTTAACATACATTATCTTATAAAGTCTCCAAATAGTCCTAAAGTTAAGTGATATTATACCTATATGATGGCTAATTTTATGTCAACTTGGCTGGGCCACAGTTCTCCGATATTTGGTCAAACATTATTCTGGACGTTTCTATGAAGGTGTTTTTGGATGACATCAACATTTAAACTGGTGGAGTTCGAGTAAGGCAGATTGCCCTCCATAACGTGAGCAGGTCTCATCCAAACAGTAGAAGACCTGAATAGAACAAATACTGCCCTCCTTTGAGCAAGAAGGAATTCTGGCAGCAGACATCTTTTGGACTTGAATTGCAACTCTTCCCTGGGTCTCCAGCCTGCTGGCCTGCTCTACTGATTTTGAATTTACTAAGTCTCCACAATCACATGAACCAGTTCCTTAAAATACATCTCTCTCTCTCCCTCTCTCTTTCCCCTACCCCCATATAATATATATCCATATCCATATCCATATCCACATCCATATATCCATATCCTATTCATTCTATTTCTTCCGAGAACCATAACACACCCTATTTGGCAGATGAGAAGTCCAAATCTTAGAAAAGCTGATGATGCTCCCAATTTTACACAGATGGAAAACAGTAACATCAGTATTCAAATCCAATCTATCTGACTCCAAAACCCATGCTCTTAACCATTATATGAAAGAACTATGCAAAGGTCATCAGACCATGAGCCCATCATATTTCATACTTGGACATTCCCCATCACTGTGGAGAGGTTTGGGTCATTTCCCCCAGCATCTGCCAATAGCAGTGAATAATCCAAGAGCCTCTTCACAGTAGAACATACTGAAGGGCCAAACTCAGTTACACCAGGGTAGCTACCAAACCCATAATCTCTCCCACCACCACTAAAAGAACACCTTTTGATGAACTTAGACTATAGTCTTTTAAAGACGAGACCAGGGACTTCTGTCATTAGTGACCATACCATTGCTTCTCTGTTTTTCAGATCCCAATGTAATGTGTTAGATTCAGACATTCTTCCTATTTTTGTGATTTCAGGGTCACCTATATGATGAAGTCGAAGAGCACAACCTCTTGTGGCAGTCTTATTTTGAATCAAAATAGGAAGTCAAATGTGAGCAGAGGTAAAATAAATGAAGAAAACTAGCAGATTTTGTTTCTTGTCTCTTTTAATACCAGCACCTAGGAAGCCACCCTGTCTGAAATGAAAACATGAATAAACCCCCTGAAAGGAACATTCTCCTGCCCCAATACTCTCACTCCTTGCAGTTAAACAATGTGCTGATATTAAATAAAGATGACAGACCTGCACAAGCTTCTCTAGGACTGTCACTTTTTCTCACTAATTTTAAGAAAGTCCCAGAGGCCCTTAGGCATAGATGCTGAGAAATTCAAATTTTAACTACAAATTGTGCATTGCAATTGGCAGATGGGAAAGCTAGAACACTAATCTATTTCAGGAAATGAGGCTCCAGCTTTTGGTTTCATGCAAGGAGTGCTGACTGCTACTTTAAGAATTCAGACTGTAATTCAGTTCTGCATCCAATTCCATCATGTTGGTGTTCAGTTGGAAGTACAGTCTGGGAGACATTCACAAGGATGAATGTGTATACTCCATATAAAATGGAAAGCCACAGAAACTACCCCAATTTAAGTCTTTCTTATGTGAAGGTGATGAAACCAAATGCAATGTAAAGATTTAAATGTGCCCACCAAGCCCAAGACCTAAAGAGATGACCCATTCATGCCCAAAGAACCTTTAATAGCTTTGATGAATGGGGTTCCAACAACATTCAGCTGCCCCCAATTCCGCCTCAGTCAAATAGACACAATTTTAGTTTGCTTAAAGGAGAAACAGACACAAAATGGAAACTTTCAACAACAGGAATAATAACCTTAACAAATTGGGTATAGAAGCAACATACCTCGACATAACAAAGTATGTGTATGACAAACCCACAACTATCATACTCAATAATAAAGGGTCAAAAATGTTCGTCTAAAATCAGGAGTAATAGAAGCATGCCCGTTCTCATCACATTTCAACATCTATTCAACATAGTGCTGGAAGTCCTAGCTAGAGTGATTAAACAAGACAAAGAAATGAAGGCATTCAAATTGGAATGGAAAAAGTAAAATTATCACTTGCAGGTGGCATGGTATTATATATTGAAAACCCCAAAGATTCAACAAAAAAATTGTTGGAATTAATAAATGGATTCAGTAAACCTGCAAGATGTAAAATTAACATACAGAAATAAGTTGCTTTCCAATATGGTAACAATAAAACATTTGAGAAGGAAATAAAGAAAGCTATCCCATTTCACAATAGCATCAGAATCAAAAAATATGTAGGAATAAATGTAACCAAGGAAGTAAAATATCCTTATAACAAAAACTACAAGACTTTGATGAAAGATAACCTGTGTTCATGTAACAGAAGAATTAATACCATTAAAATGTCCATACTACTCAAGCCATATTTGAGGTAACCTGATGCTTATCAAATAACCAATGACATTTATCACAGAAACAAACAAACAAAAAATGACCCTTAAATTTGTGTGGAACAACAAAAGACTCAGATAGCCGAGAGAGAAGAGCAAAGCTGGAGGCATCACACTTATGATTTAAAAGTATACTACAGGTGAAAAGGAAGATGGCAGTGGAGTAGGAGGACCCTAGGGTCATCTCATCCCATGAAAATAACTAGATAACTATCAAATCATCCTAAATGTCCCCAGAAATTGACCTGATGACTGAGAGAGCAAACTCTACAACTAAAGGAAGAAGAAAGGCCACATCTAAGAAGGTAGGAGGTACAAAAATGTTGTTTAGGGAAGAAACAGATCACAGTTGCTACAGAGGAGAGGGAGCCATAGTCACAGAGTAGGGAGAGAGAAGAGTACATAAGAGAAATCAAAAGAAGAACATTTACCCAAAGCCTTTAGCTTCAAAAATGAGAGGGGCTGAATTTCATTAATTCTTGCAACCAGTGGGGCTTAAAAGCCTAGGGTTTTAAAAATCACCAGGTTGGCTAGGATACAGCCCAGGGATCAATGCACTATTCTGGAGACAATGCAGTTAAACAACCCAGGGGCAGACAGTGTGGAAACAGCCATCTAAAAAATGGTTGGGGCACATAGGGTGGAGATTATTCACTCTTCTCAGTGTGTCCGTGAGAGGCAACATTCACAGAGACATGCCTCCCAGAATTAATGAACTGACTGACACCATTTCCCTCAACACAGAGCTACCTGCAGGAAGCTGTGAAGCACTGACACTTGTTGCCTAATTTTCATACATGAAACCCCACTGCCCCTGCATTCTGGTGGGATTGCCTTCCTCAGTCAAGTTTGCTTTCATCCTGGTGCAGTGGGGCCCTTCCCCAGAAGACCAGCATAAACCCCTGCCCACACAACATCTACTGAGCAGAGAGAGCTCAGCAGGACCTCAGTTCTGGTGGAAATGGTGTCACGTCTCATTTTATAAGCAGACCAGAGCACACCTAGTTAACATTTGCCACAGTTAGGCAATGGACCAAATACTGCCCACAGCAAGCAAGGAAAACCTCTGCAGACTAGTGGCCTAAAGGATAGAGCATCAAAACACAGGCAGCACACATCAGAGACATTCCCTGAAGCACCAGGCCCTGGGCACTGTATGACTTCTTCTTTATAAGGATATTACTTTCAAGAGCAGGAGCCATGACTGACTTTTCTAACACAGAGAAGAAGGCAAAGGCTTATACAAAATGTGAAGATAGAGGAATTCATTCCAAATGAAAGAACAAGATGAGATCATGGCCAGAGAGCTAAGCAAAACATATAAGTAACATGCTTGATGGAGAATTGAAAGCAATAATTATAAGGATAGTTACTGGGCTTGAGAAAAGAACAGAAGACATCAGTAAGACCCTTACCACAGAGATAAAAGAGTTAAAAAAGCATCAGAGATAAAGAACACAATAAACGAGATTGGAAACAGGCTTGATGCAATGAACAGGAGGATGAAAGAAACAGAGGAATGAATTAGTGACCTAGAGGATGAAGTAATGGAAAATAATGAAGCAGAATGAAAGAGAAAAACAAGAATTATGCGACAGAAGAATAGACTTAAGGAACTCAGTGACTTCATCAAATATAATAATATTTGTATTATAGAGCTCCCAGAAGAGAGAGAAAAGAGGGCAGAAAATTTAATTGAAGAAATAATAGCTGAAAACTTTTTTTAAAAAGATTTTATTTATTTGACAGACAGACAGAAATCACAAGTAGACCGAGAAGCAGGCAAAGAGAGAGAGAGGGACGCAGGCTCCCTGCTGAGCAGAGAGCCCAATACGGGACTCGATCCCAGGACCCCGGGATCATGACCTGAGCCGAAGGCAGTGGCTTAACTCTCTGAGCCACCCAGTGCCCCAGCTGAAAACTTTTTAATTTGAGGAGAGAAATAGACATCAGATCCAGGAGGCACAGAGAAATCCCATCAAAGTCAACAAAAGCTGGCTAACACCAAGGCAAATTACAATTAAATTTGCATTATATGGGGATAAAGGAAAAAAATTTTAAAGCAGAAAGACAAAAGAAGTCCTTAACTTACAAGGTAAGACCCATAAGGCTAGACAGAGATTTCTCAACAGAAACTTAGCAAGCCAGAAGAGAGTGGCATGATATATTCAAAGTGCTGAATGGGAAAAATCTGCAGCCAGGAATACTCTACACCACAAGGCTATCATTTAGAGTAGAAGGAGAGAGAAAGAATTTCCCAGACAAACAAAAACTAAAGGAATTTGTGACCACTAAACCAGCCCTGCAAGAAATATTAAAGGGGACTCTTTGAGTGCAGAGACCAAAGTAAAAAGACAAGAAAAGATCAGAGAAAATCTCCAGAAACAATGACAAAATAAGTAATAAGATGGCACTTAATACACATCTATCAATAATTACTTTGAATGTAAATGGAATAAATGTTCCAATCAAAAGATGTAGGGTGGATCAAATGGATTAGAAAAAAAAAAAAACCCAAGACCCATCTATATGCTGCCTACAAAAGACTCATTTTAGACCTAAAGATACCTGCAGATTGAAAGTGAGTGGATGAGGAACATTTATCACACAAATGGGTGTCAGGTGGAAGCTGGAGTAGCAATACTTCTATCAGACAAACTAGGCTTTAAAACAAAGACTGCAGTAAGAAATGAAGAAAAGCACTATATCATAATAAAGGGGATAATCCAACGAGAAGATCTAACAATTGTTAATATTTATGCACCCAACATGGAAGCACCCTAATATATAAAACAATTAATAGTAAACATAAAGTAACCAACTGATAATAATATAATAATTGTAGGGGACTTTAATACCCCACTTACATCAATGGACAGATCATCTAAACAGAAAATCATAAGGAGTGCCTGAGTGGCTCAGCTGGTTAAGTGTCTGCCTTTGGCTCAGGTCATGATCCCAGAGTCCTGGGATCAAACCCCACGTTGGGCTCCTTGCTCAGCAGGGAGTCAGCTTCTCCCTCTCCCTCATGCTCATGCTCTCTCTCTCTCTCGTTATCTCTCTCTAATAAATAAATAAAATCTTTAAAAATAATCAATAAGGAAACAATGGTTTTGAATGACACACTGGACCAGATGGACTTAATAGATATATCCAGAACACTCTATCCTAAAAGAGTAGAATACACATTCTTTTCAAGTACACGTGGGACATTCTCCAGAACAGATCACATATTAGATCACAAATCAGTCCTCAACAAATGCAAAAAGACTGAAGTCACACCATGCACCTATTCTGAACCAACACTATGAAACTAGAGTTCAAACACAAGAAAAATTCTGGAAAGACCACAAAAACATGGATGTTAAACAACACGCTACCAAACAGTGAATAGGTCAAACAGAAATCAAAGAAAAAATAAAAAAATACATAGAAACACGGGCATCTGCATGGCTCAGTAGGTTAAAGCCTCTGCCTTCAGCTCAGGTCATGGTCCCAGGGTTCTGGGATCGAGCCCCATGTCAGGCTCTCTGCTCAGCAAGGAGCCTGCTTCCTCCTCTCTCTTTCTCTCTCTCTCTGCCTGCCTCTCTGCCTACTTGTGATCTCTGTCTGTCAAATAAATAAATTTTTTTTAAAAAATCTTTTAAAAATACATAGAAACAAGTGAAAATGAAAACATAATGGTCTAAAACCTTTGGGATGCAGCAAAAGTGGCTCTAAGAGGGAAGTATAAAGCAATACAGACCTATCACAAGAAGCAAGAAAAAACTCAAATAAACAATCTAACCTTACACCTAAGGGAGCTACAAAAAAGTACAATAAATGAAACCTAAAGACATTAGAAGGAAGGAAATAATAAGGATTATAGCAAAGATAAATGAAATAGAAACTAAGACAACAATAGAACGTATCAATAAAACTAGGAGCTGGTTCTTTGAAAAACTTAATAAAATTGATAAACCTCTAGCCAGACTTATTAAAAAGAAAAGAGAAAGGACCCAAATAAATAAAATCACAAACAAGAGACAACCAACACCACGGAAATACAAACAATTCTAAGATAATATTATGAAAAATTATATGCTGACAAATTAGACAACCTGGAAGAAATGGATAAATTCCTAGAAACATATAAATTATCAAAACTTAAATAGGAAGAAATAGAAAACTTCTACATATGGATAGGTAGCTAGCAAAGGAATTGAACCAGTAATAATAATTAAAAAAAAAATTCCTAACAAACAAAAGTCCAGGGCCAGATGGCTTTACAGGCAAACTCTATAAAACATTTAAACAAAAGTTAGTATCTATTTTTCTCAAATTATTCCAAAAAGTAAAGCAGGATAGATAACTTCTAAATTCATTCTATGAGGCCAGAATTACCTGGCTACCAAAACCAAATAAGCACTCTACTAAAAAAGTGAACTACAGGCCAATATCCCTGATAAACAGAGATGCAAAAATTCTCAATAAAATACTAGCAAACCAAATCCAAGAATACATTAAAAAATCATTTACCACGATCAAGTGAGATTCATTGCTGAGTTGCAAAGATGATTCAATATTCACAAGTCAATCAATGTGATACATCACATCAATAAAATAAAGGATAGAAACCATATGATCCCTTCAATAAACACAGAAGGAACATTTAACAAAGTACAATATCCATTCGGAACAATTAAAACAAACCCTCTTCAAAAAGTAGGTTTAGAGGGAACATACCACAAGATAATAAAGGCCATCTATGAAAAACCCACAGCTAATATCATTCTCAATGGGGGAAAACTGAGAGTTTATCCTACACTCAGGAACAGGGATGCCCACCCTCACCACTATTATTTAACATCATACTGGCATCATACTGATTGCCATAGCAATTAGCAGAATGAAATAAAAGGCATCCAAATTGGCAAAGAAGTAAAATTTTCACTGTTTGGAGATTGCATGATACTACATATTGAAAACATGAAAGGCTCCACCAAAAAATGGCTAGAACTGATACATGAATTCAGTAAAGTCACAGGATACAAAATCAACATGCAGAAATCCATTTTATTTCTATACACCAATAATGAAGCAGCATAAAGAGAAATGAAGGAATCAATCCCACTTACAACTGCACCAAAAACAATAAGATACCTAGGAATAAATCTAACCAGAGAGGTGAAAGACCTGTACTCCAAAAATTTTAAGACACTGATTAAATAAATTGAAGTTGACACCAAAAAATGGAAAGACATTCCATGCTCATGGTTTGGAAGAACAAACACTATTAAAATGCCTATACTACCCAGAGCAATCTGCACATTTAATGTAGTCCCTATTAAACTACCACCAACATTTTTCACAGAGCTAGAACAAACAATCCTAAAATTTGTATGGAACCACAAAAGACCCTAAATAGCCAAAGCAATCTTGAAAAAGAAAAGCAAAGCTGGAAGCATGACAATTCCAGACTTCAAGTTATATTATAAAGCTGTAGTGATCAAAACAGTATGGTACTAACATATAGACACATAGCTCAATACAACAGAATGGAAAACCCAGAAGTGAACCCACAACTGTACAGTCAATGAATCTTTGACAAAGCAGTAAAGAATATCCAATGGGAAAAAGTATCTTCAACAAAGGGGGTTGGGAAACTGGAGGGCAACCTGCAAAAGAATGAAACTTGACCAGTTTCTTGCACCATACACAAAAATAAATTCAAAATGGATTAATAGACCTAAATATGAGACCTGAAATCATAAAAATTCTAGAGGAGAACACAGGCAGTAACCTCCTTGACACTGGCTGTAGCAGCTTCTTTCTAGGTAAGTCTCCTGAGGCCAGGGAAACAAAAGCAAAAATGAACTATTGGGACTTCATGAAAATAAAAATCTTCTGCACAGTGAAGGAAACAATCAGCAAAAACTTAAAGGCAACCTATAGAATGGGAGAAGATATTTGGAAATAACATCTGATAAAAGGTTAGTATCCAAAATATATAAAGAACTTATAAAATTCAATACCAAAAAATAATCCAATTAAAAATGGGCAGAAAAAATAAAAATAAAAATGGCAGAAGACATGAATAGACATTTTTCCAAAGAAAACATACAGATGGCCATCAGGCACATTAAAACGTGCTCAACAACTCTGACCATCAGGGAAATAAAAATCAATACTATAATGAGATATCACCTCACACCAGTCAGAATGGCTAAAATCAACAACAACACAAAAAACAACAGGTATTGGTGAGGATGTAGAGAAAGGGGAACCCTTGTATTCTGTTGGTGGGAATGCAAGCAGGTGCAACCACTCTGTAAAACAATATGGATATTCCTCAAAAATTGAAAATACAACTACCTTATGATGCAGCACTTACACTACTAAGGTATTTACCCAAAGAATACAATAATTCTAATTCAAAGGGATACATGTACCCCAATGTTTATAGCAACATTATTAACAATAACCAAATTATAGAAACAGCTCAATAGTGTCCATCAATTAATGCATGGATGAAGAAGATGTAATATATATAAACAATGGAATATTAATAAGCCATTAAAAAGAATGAAATTTTACCATTTGTAGTGACATGGGTGGAGATATAGAATATTATGCTAAGCAAAATAAGTCAGTCAGAGAAAGACAAATGCCATGTAATTTCATTCATATGTAGAATTTAAGGAACAAAACAACTGAGGGAAAGGAATGAAAAAAAGAGAGGGAAACAAACCAAGAAACAGACTCTTAACTATAGAGAACAAGCTGATGGTTGCCAGAGGGGCAGAGGGTCTGGGAGATGGGTGAAATACATGATAGGGAGGGGTGCCTGGGTGGTTCAGTCTGTTAAGTGTCCAACACTTGATCTCAGCTCTGGTCTTGATCTCAGGGTTGTGAGTTTGGGTCCTGCATTGGTCTCCACACTGAGCTTGGAGCCTACTTAAAAATAAAATAAATGAAGGGGATTAAGTAGTCCACTTGTGATGAGCACTAGGTGTTGCATAGAAGTGTTGAATCATTATATTGTACACCTGAGACCAATATTATACTGTATGTTAACTACTTAGAATTTAAATTAAAACAAAATAAAAAAAAACTAAGTATATTACAAAGCTGCATTAATCAAAACAATATGTTATGGGCATAAAAGCAGACACACACACACACACACACACACACACACAAAACAGACACACAGATCAATAGAACAGAATAGAGAGCCCAGAAATAAACCTTCACATATTTTGGTCAACTTATATTTGACAAGGGAGCAAAAAATGGGCAAAAGACTGTCTCCTCAATAAATGGTGTTGGGAAACTGGATAACCACATGCATAAAAATAAAATTGGACTTTTTCACACCACTTACAAAGAAATTATCTCAAAATAGATTAAAGATTTAAACATAAGGCCTGATACCATAAACATCCTAGAAAAAAACACAGGAACAAGCTCCATGACATTGGTCTTGGCAATGATTTTTTGGCATGACACCAAAAACACAGCAACAAAAAGCAAAAAATCAACGAGTGGGTTTACATCAGACTAAAAATTTACTGCAGAGCAAAAGTAACAGTCAACAAAATGAAAAGGCAGCCTATGGAGTGGGATAAAATATATACAAACCATATATGAGATAAGGAGTTAATACTAAGAAACTGCAAAGAACTCATACAACTCAATAACAACACTAACAAAAACCGTTCTAAAATTGGACAGAGGAATGAATAAAAAGTGTCATCTATGTATAGTGGAATATTAGTCAGCCATCAAGAAGAATGAAATCTTGTCATTTGCAATGATATGGATGGAACTAGAGGGTTTTATGCTAAGCGAAATAAGTCAGTCAGAGAAAGATAAATACTATATAATTTTACTCATCTGTGGAACTTTAAAAAAATATTTCATTTATTCATGAGAGACAGAGAGAGAGAGAGGGGGGGGGGCAAAGGCAGAAGGAGAAGCAGGCTCCCTAGGAACCTGATGTGGGACTGCATCCCAGGGCCCTGGGATCACAACCAAACCAAAGGCAGACGTTTAACTGACTAGCCACTCAGGTGCCCTCATATGTAGAATTTAACAAACAGATGAACATTGGGTAAGGGAAGGAAAAATAAAATAAGATAAAAACAGAGAGGGAGATAAACTATAAGAGACTCTTAACTATAAGAAACAAACTGAGAGTTGCTGGAGGGGAGGTGGGAGGGGGATGGGATAACTGGGAGATGGACATTAAGGAGGGCAAGGGATGGAATGAGCATGGGCTGTTATATGCAACTGATGAATCACAAAATTCTATCCCTGAAACTAATAATACACTATATATTAACCAAAGTGAAATTTTTAAAGATTTTATTTATTTCTTTATTTGAGAGGGAATACAAGCAGGGGGAGTGGGAGAAGCAGACTTCCTGCTGAGCAGAGAACCTGATGTGGGGCTTGATCCCAGGACCCTGATATTGCGACCTGAGCTGAAGGCAGATGCTTAATGACTGAGCCACCCAGGCGCCCCAAAAAGTGAATTTTTTAAAACAATTTTTTAAATGGGCAGAGGAACTAAATAGGCATTTTTCCAAAGAAGACATCCTAAATGGCCAATAGATACATGAAGGGGGCGGAGTCAAGATGGCGGAGAGGTAGCAGGCTGAGACTACTTCAGCTAGCCGGAGATCAGCTAGATAGCTTATCTAAAGATTGCAAACACCTGAAAATCCATCGGCAGATCGAAGACAAGAAGAACAGCAATTCTGGAAACAGAAAAACAACCACTTTCTGAAAGGTAGGACCGGTGGAGAAGTGAATCCAAAGCGACGGGAAGATAGACCCCAGGGGGAGGGGCCGGCTCCCGGCAAGCGGCGGAGCAACCGCGCACAAAATCAGGACTTTTACAAGTCTGTTCCGCTGAGGGACATCGCTCCAGAGGCTAAACCGAAGCAAAGCCCACGCGGGGTCAGCGTGGCCTCAGGTCCCGCAGGGTCACCGAAGGATCGGGGGTGTCTGAGTGTCGCAGAGCTTGCGGGTATTGGAATGGGAAAGCCGGCTACAGAGACAGAGCCGACAGAGAGCTCACAGCTCGGTGTAACCTTGAACCGGTAGCAGGCTCGGTGAGCTCGGAGCGCGGCTGGAGGTCAGGCAGACAGGAGTAACTGGGCGCTGTTCTCTGAGGGCACACTGAGGAGTGGGGCCCTGGGCTCTCGGCTCCTCCGGGCCGGAGACCAGGAGGCCGCCATTTGTATTCCCGTCCTCCGGAACTCTACAGAAAGCGCTCAGGGAACAGAAGCTCCTGAAAGCAAACCCGAGCGGATTACTCAGCCCGGCCCCTGGTAGGGCGGTGCAATTCCGCCTGGGGCAAAGACACTTGAGAATCACTACAACAGGCCCCTCCCCCAGAAGATCAACAAGAAATCCAGCCGAGACCAAGTTCACCTACTAAGGAGTGCGGTTTCAATACCAAGGAGAGCAGCAGAATTCCAGAGGAGGAGAAAGCCAAGCACGGAACTCATGGCTTTTTCCCTGTGATTTTTTTTAGTCTTGCAGTTAATTTGATTTTTTTCTGTTTCATTTTTTTGTTTTTTTTTTTCTCGCCTTCTGGTAAATTTTTTTTTAACGTTTACCTTTTTCTTTTTTAACGTTTTTTAACTAGTTTATCCAATATATATATTTTTTCTTTTTTATATTTTTCTTATTTGTTTTCTTTTTTTAATTCTTTTTTTTCTTTCTTCCTTTTTGAACCTCTTTTTATCCCCTTTCTCCCCACTCACGATTTGGGATCTCTTCTAATTTGGTTAAAGCATATTTTCCTGGGGTTGTTGCCACCCTTTTAGTATTTTACTTGCTCCTTCATATACTCTTATCTGGACAAAAGGACAAGACGGAAAAATTCAACACAAAAAAAAGAACAAGAGGCAGTACCAAAGGCTAGGGACCTAATCAATACAGACATTGGTAATATGTCAGATCTAGAGTTCAGAATGAAAATTCTCAGGTTCTAGCCGGGCTCGAAAAAGACATGGAAGATATGAGAGAAACCCTCTCAAGAGATATAAAAGCCCTTTCTGGAGAAATAAAAAAACTAAAATCTAACCAAGTTGAAATCAAAAAAGCTATTAATAAGGTGCAATCAAAAATGGAGGCTCTCACTGCTAGGATAAATGAGGCAGAAGAAAGAATTAGTGATATAGAAGACCAAATGACAGAGAATAAAGAAGCTGAGCAAAAGAGGGACAAACAGCTACTGGACCACGAGGGGAGAATTCGAGAGATAAGTGACACCATAAGATGAAACAACATTAGAATAATTGGGATTCCAGAAGAAGAAGAAAGAGAGAGGGGAGCAGAAGGTATACTGGAGAGAATTATTGGGGAGAATTTCCCCAATATGGCGAAGGGAACGAGCATCAAAATTCAGGAGGTTCAGAGAACGCCCCTCAAAATCAATAAGAATAGGCCCACACCCCGTCGTCTAATAGTAAAATTTACAAGTCTCAGTGACAAAGAGAAAATCCTGAAAGCAGCCCGGGAAAAGAAGTCTGTAACATAAAATGGTAAAAATATTAGATTGGCAGCTGACTTATCCACAGAGACCTGGCAGGCCAGAAAGAACTGGCATGATATTTTCAGAGCACTAAACGAGAAAAACATGCAGCCAAGAATACTATATCCAGCTAGGCTATCATTGAAAATAGAAGGAGAGATTAAAAGCTTCCAGGACAAACAAAAACTGAAAGAATTTGCAAACACCAAACCAGCTCTATAGGAAATATTGAAAGGGGACTTCTAAGCAAAGAGAGAGCCTACAAGTGGTAGATCAGAAAGGAACAGAGACCATATACAGTAACAGTCACCTTACAGGCAATACAATGGCACTAAATTCATATCTCTCAATAGTTACCCTGAATGTTAATGGGCTAAATGCCCCTGTCAAAAGACACAGGGTATCAGAATGGATAAAAAAACAAAACCCATCTATATGTTGCCTCCAAGAAACTCATTTTAAGCCCAAAGACACCTCCAGATTTAAAGTGAGTGGGTGGAAAAGAATTTACCATGCTAATGGACATCAGAAGAAAGCAGGAGTGGCAATCCTTATATCAGATCAATTAGATTTTAAGCCAAAGACTATAATAAGAGATGAGGAAGGACACTATATCATACTCAAAGGGTCTGTCCAACAAGAAGATTTAACAATTTTAAATATCTATGCCCCCAACGTGGGAGCAGCCAACTATATAAACCAATTAATAACAAAATCAAAGAAACACATCAACAATAATACAATAATAGTAGGGGACTTTAACACTCCCCTCACTGAAATGGACAGATCATCCAAGCAAAAGATGAGCAAGGAAATAAAGGCCTTAAACGACACACTGGACCAGATGGACATCACAGATATATTAAGAATATTTCATCCCCAAGCAACAGAATACACATTCTTCTTTAGTGCACATGGAACATTCTCCAGAATAGATCACATCCTCGGTCCTAAATCAGGACTCAACCGGTATCAAAAGATTGGGATCATTCCCTGCATATTTTCAGGCCACAATGCTCTAAAGCTAGAACTCAACCACAAAAGGAAGTTTGGAAAGAACCCAAATACATGGAGACTAAACAGCATCCTTCTAAAGAATGAATGGGTCAACTGGGAAATTAAAGAAGAATTGAAAAAAGTCATGGAAACAAATGATAATGAAAATACAACGGTTCAAAATCTGTGGGACACAACAAAGGCAGTCCTAAGAGGAAAATATATAGTGGTACAAGCCTTTTTCAAGAAACAAGAAAGGTCTCAGGTACACAATCTAACTCTACACCTAAAGGAGCTGGAGAAAGAACAAGAAAGAAACCCTACGCCCAGCAGGAAAAGAGAAATCATAAAGATCAGAGCAGAAATCAATGAAATAGAAACCAAAAAGACAATAGAGCAAATCAACGGAACTAGGAGCTGGTTCTTTGAAAGAATTAATAAAATTGATAAACCCCTGGCCCGACTTATCAAAAAGAAAAGAGAAAGGACCCAAATAAATAAAATCATGAATGAAAGAGGAGAGATCACAACTAACACCAAAGAAATACAAACTATTATAAGAACATACTATGAGCAACTCTACGCCAACAAATTTGACAATCTGGAAGAAATGGATGCATTCCTAGAAACATATAAACTACCACAACTGAACCAGGAAGAACTAGAAAGCCTGAACAGACCCATAACCAATAAGGAGATTGAAACAGTCATCAAAAATCTCCAAACAAACAAAAGCCCAGGGCCAGACGGCTTCCCGGGGGAATTCTCCCAAACATTTAAAGAAGAACTAATTCCTATTGTCCTGAAATTGTTCCAAAAAATAGAAATGGAAGGAAAACTTCCAAACTCATTTTATGAGGCCAGCATCACCTTGATCCCCAAACCAGACAAGGATCCCATCAAAAAAGAGAGCTATAGACCAATATCCTTGATGAACACAGATGCGAAAATACTCAACAAAATACTAGCCAATAGTATCAACAGTACATTAAAAGGATTATTCACCACGACCAAGTGGGATTTATTCCAGGGCTGCAAGGTTGGTTCAACATCCGCAAATCAATGTGATACAACACATCAATAAAAGAAAGAACAAGAACCATATGATACTCTCCATAGATGCTGAAAAAGCATTTGACAAAGTACAGCATCCCTTCCTGATCAAAACTCTTCAAAGTGTAGGGATAGAGGGCACATACCTCAATATCATCAAAGCCATCTATGAAAAACCCATCGCAAATATCATTCGCAATGGAGAAAAACTGAAAGCTTTTCCGCTAAGGTCAGGAACACGGCAGGGATGTCCATTATCACCACTGCTATTGAACATAGTACTAGAGGTCCTAGCCTCAGCAATCAGACAACAAAAGGAAATTAAAGGCATCCAAATCGGCAAAGAAGAAGTCAAATTATCACTCTTCTCAGATGATATGATACTATATGTGGAAAACCCAAAAGACTCCACTCCAAAGCTGCTAGAACTTATACAGGAATTCAGTAAAGTGTCAGGATATAAAATCAATGCACAGAAATCAGTTGCATTTCTCTACACCAACAGCAAGACAGAAGAAAGAGAAATTAAGGAGTCAATCCCATTTACAATTGCACCAAAAACCATAAGATACCTAAGAATAAACCTAACCAAAGAGGCACAGAATCTATACTCAGAAAACTATAAAGTACTCATGAAAGAAATTGAGGAAGACACAAAGAAATGGAAAAATGTTCCATGCTCCTGGATTGGAAGAATAAATATTGTGAAAATGTCTATGCTACCTAAAGCAATCTACACATTTAATGCAATTCCTATCAAAGTACTATCCATCTTTTTCAAAGAAATGGAACAAATAATTCTAAAATTTATATGGAACCAGAAAAGACCTCGAATAGCCAAAGGGATATTGAAAAAGAAAGCCAACGTTGGTGGCATCACAATTCCGGACTTCAAGCTCTATTACAAAGCTGTCATCATCAAGACAGCATGGTACTGGCACAAAAACAGACACATAGATCAATGGAACAGAATAGAGAGCCCAGAAATAGACCCTCAACTCTACAGTCAACTAATCTTCGACAAAGCAGGAAAGAATGTCCAATGGAAAAAAAGACAGCCTCTTCAATAAATGGTGCTGGGAAAATTGGACAGCCACATGCAGAAAAATGAAATTGGACCATTTCCTTATGCCACACACAAAAATAGACTCAAAATGGATGAAGGACCTCAATGTGAGAAAGAAGGTGTGAGGTAATATCTCATTGTGGTTTTGACTTGCACTTCCCTGATTATAATGATGTTGAGCATCTTTTTTTTTTTAATTTTTTATTTTTTATAAACATATATTTTTATCCCCAGGGGTCCATCAAAATCCTTGAGGAGAACACAGGCAGCAACCTCTTCGACCTCAGCCTTGTCTTCCTAGGAACAATGCAAAAGGCAAGGGAAGCAAGGGCAAAAATGAACTATTGGGATTTCATCAAGATCAAAAGCTTTTGCACAGCAAAGGAAACAGTTAACAAAATCAAAAGACAACTGACAGAATGGGAGAAGATATTTGCAAACGACATATCAGATAAAGGACTAGTGTCCAGAATCTATAAATAACTTAGCAAACTCAACACCCAAAGAACAAATAATCCAATTAAGAAATGGGCAGAGGACATGAGCAGACATTTCTGCAAAGAAGACATCCAGATGGCCAACAGACCCATGAAAAAGTGCTCCATATCACTCGGCATCAGGGAAATACAAATCAAAACCACAATGAGATATCACCTCACACCAATCAGAATGGCTAAAATCAACAAGTCAGGAAATGACAGATGCTGGCGAGGATGCGGAGAAAGGGGAACCCTCCTACACTGTTGGTGGGAATGCAAGCTGGTGCAGCCACTCTGGAAAACAGCATGGAGGTTCCTCAAAATGTTGAAAATAGAACTGCCCTATGACCCAGCAATTGCACTATTGGGTATTTACCCTAAAGATACAAACGTAGTGACCCAAAGGAGCACGTGCACCCGAATGTTTATAGCAGCAATGTCCACAATAGCCAAACTATGGAAAGAACCTAGATGTCCATCAACAGATGAATGGATCAAGAAGATGTGGTATATATACACAATGGAATACTATGCAGCCATCAAAAGAAATGAAATCTTGCCATTTGCGACAACATGGATGGAACTAGAGCGTATCATGCCTAGTGAAATAAGTCAAGCAGAAAAAGACAACTATCATATGATCTCCCTGATATGAGGAAGTGGTGATGCAACATGGGGGCTTAAGTGGGTAGAAGACGAATCAATGAAACTAGATGGGATTGGGAGGGAGACAAACCATAAGTGACTCTTAATCTCACAAAACAAACTGAGGGTTGCTGGGGGGAGGGGGTTTGGGATAAGGGGGTGGGATTATGGACATTGGGGAGGGTATGTGCTTTGGTGAGTGCTGTGAAGTGTGTAAACCTGTTGATTCTCAGACCTGTACCCCTGGGGATAAAAATATATGTTTATAAAAAATAAAAAATTTAAAAAAAAAGATGCTCAACATCATTATAATCAGGGAAGTGGAAGTCAAAACCACAATGAGATATTACTTCACACCTGTTAGAAGGGCTGTCTTCTAGACTAAACTAAACTAAAATTAAAAAAAAAAAAGAAATTTAAAAAATAAAAATGCAAAAGAAAAACACCGGTGTATGTATCAAAAAGTTCAGGTTAGAAGGTTATTATGAAATTTGATGTACTGGATAGCTCAATGTGATGGTAAATAGGTTAAAAAATTATCTATATAAAAAAATGAGCCAGAATAGTGGGAACAAATTAAAAATAAAAGTTGTCCTATGACGTAGTGGTGGTTGTTCTCTTGTAGTCTTTTTTTTTTTTTCTTTCCTGGTTGGTTTTCTGGGGGAGGGGCCTACCATGTGGGTTTTCAGTCAGTGATGTTCCCTGAGTTAAGTCCTCCCGCCCCACCTCAAGAGGGTGGGCTCTGAGGAAACCGTTTTTTTCCGGAGGTTTGTATGTTTATTCACTTTTTTTTTTCCTCTTGCCTTGACTGCTTTTGATGGTTTTTGTAGGTTTAGAGGAAAGCAAACTGCACCCTGACCTTCCTCTCAGAGAGAAGCCTCAGTCTGCTCTTCTGTGGGTGTTGTAAGCTCATATAAATTCCCCCTTGGCCACTGGCAAAGCAGGTTCCGAGTCTTGGTCACTGGGGACGCAGGATCTTCTGCTTGTACCCAAAACCATGGCAGCGGCAGCTGTCTGGGCAGCTCCATACCACCAGAGAGGTTCCAAGCAGCGATCTCACAGAGATTTTCCCACTGGCCTGGGCTGGGAGTGCCTGGTCTTTCTGGGTCTAAGAGCGCCCGGCTTGCACGCACCTCTCTGAGGGGAGGCTGTGGGTCGCGTGTGCGTCTCAGGCTCCGAGAGTGGGCTGCAGGTCTGAAAGCACCAGGAAAAAATATACAGTGGAAAAAAGACAGTCTGTTCCATAAATGGTGCTGGGAAAACTGGACAGCTATCTGTAGAAGAATGAAACTCGACCATTCTCTTACACCGTACACAAAGATAAACTCAAAACATGGACGGGACTGGAAGAGATTATGCTGAGTGAAATAAGTCAAGCAGAGAGAGTCAATTATCATATGGTTTCACTTATTTGTGGAGCATAACAAATAGCATGGAGGACAAGGGGAGTTAGAGAGGAGAAGGGAGTTGGGGGAAATTGGAAGGGGAGGTGAACCATGAGAGACTGTGGACTCTGAAAAACAATCTGAAGGGTTTGTAGCGGTAGGGGGTGGGAGGTTGAGGGAACCAGGTGGTGGGTATTAGAGAGGGCACGGATTGCATGGAACACTGGGTGTGGTGCAAAAACAATGAATACTGTTATCCTGAAAATAAATAAATAAATAGATAGATAAATGAATAAATAAATAAATAAATAAAAAGAAGGGTTGTCATCAAGTTGACAAGACATAAGCAGTGTTGGCAAGGAAAAAAGGGAACCCTTGTGCACTGTTGGTGGAAATGAAATTTGGTGCATCCGCTATGGAAAACATCATACAGGGTCCTCAAAAAATTAAAAATAGAACTACCATGTGATCCAGCAAATCTACTTCTGTATATATCCAAAGGAAATAAAACCAGAATTTTGAAAATATATCTACATGTTTATTGCAGCATTATTCATAATAACTAAGATATGGAATCAACCTAAGTGTCCACTAGTGAATGGATAAAAAGATGTGATCTTTATGTATCTATATCCACACAATGGAATATTATTAGCCATGAGAAAGTAGGAAATCCTGCCATATGCCACAACATGGATGAATCTTGAGGGCATCATGCAAAGTGAGATAAGTCAAGCAGAGAATGACAAAAACTTCATAATACCACTTATATGTGGAATCCAAAAAAGCTGAACTCATAAGTACAGAGAGTAGAATGGTCATAATCAGGGGCTAGGGGAAGGGGAATTGGGGAGTTGTTTAAGGGTACAAACTTGTATCTAGTAGATATATATGTTCTGGAGATCTAATGCACTGTATAGTGATTATAGTCAGCAAATACTATATTATGAACTTCAAAGTCACTAAGAAACTAAATCTTAATTGTTCCCACCACAAAAAGGATGTGATAATTATGTGATGGGATAATGCTATGATAGTATTCATACTGTAATATATAAATGTATCAGATCAACACATTGTGTACCTTAAAATTACAGTGTTACATGTGAATTACATCTCAATTTAAAAATTAAAAATGTAAATAATGTTCACCAAAAGTAAATAAATAAAAAATAAATAAAAATAAATAAAATTTGATTTGATTATGTGTTTTTTGGGTGCTGAGTTTGAGAAGTTCTTTATACATCTTGGATACCAGCCCTTTATCTGTAGTGTCATTTGCAAATATCTTCTCCCATTCCATGGGTTGCCTCTTTGTTTTATTGACTGTTTCCTTTGCTGTGCAGAATCTTTTCATCTTAATGAAGTCCCAAACATTCATTTTCGCTTTTATTTCCTGACTTTGGAGACGTGTCTTAAAAGAAGTTGCGGTGGACAATGTCAAAGAGGTTACTGTTTATGTTCTCCTCTAGGATTTTGATGGATTCCTTCATTTTGAGTTTGTCTTTGTGTATGGTGTAAGAGAATGGTCAAGTTTCATTCTTCTGTACATAGCTGTCCAATTTTCCCAGCACCATTTATTGAAGAGACTGTCTTTTTTCCACTGGATATTTTTTCCTGCTTTGTCAAATATTATTTAACCATAAGTCTGAGGGTCCATATGTGGGCTCTCTACTCTGTTCCACTGGTCTATGTGTCTGTTTTTGTGCCAGTAACATGCTGTCTTGATGATCACAACTTTGTAATATAGCTTGAAATCATGCAACATGATGTCCCCAGCTTTGTTTTTTTTTTTTGTTTTGTTTTGTTTTTTTGTTTTTGTCTTTTCAACACTTCCTTAGTGATTTGGGGTCTTTTCTGGTTCCATAAAAATTTTAGGGTTGTATGTTCCAGCACTTTGAAAAATGCCATTGGTATTTTGATTGGGATGGCATTGAAAGTACAGATTGCTCTGGGTAGCACAGACATTTTAACAATGTTTGTTCTTCTGATCCATGAGCATGGAATGCTTTTCTATCTTTTTGTGTCTTCTTTGATTTCTTTCTTGAGTGTTCTATAGTTACTAGAGTATAGATCCTTCACCTCTTTGGTTATGTTTATTCCAAGGTATCTAATGGGTTTTGATGCTACTATAAATGGAATCGATTCTCTAATTACTCTTTCTACAGTTGCATTTTTAGTCTCTAAGAAAGCAACTGATTCCTGTGCATTGATTTTGTATCCTGACACATTACTGAATTGTTGTATGAGATCTAGTAATTTGGGGGAGGAGTCTTTTGGGTTTTCCACATAAAGTATCATGTCATCTGCAAAGAGAGTTTGACTACTTCTTTGCCAATCTGAATACATTTTATTTCTTTTTGTTATCTCATTGTTGTTGATAGGTCTTCTAGTGCTATGTGAACAAGAGTGGTGAGAGTGGGCATCCTTGTCGTGTTCCTGATCTTAAAGGAAAGGCTCTCAGCTTTTCCCCATTGAGATTGATATTCGCTGTCGGTTTTTCTTCAATGGATTTTGTGAAATTGAGGAATGTTCCCTCCATCCCTATACTCTGAAGCATTTTAATCAGGAAGGGACACTGTATATTGTCAAATGCTATTTCTACATCAATTGAGAGGACCACGTGGTTCTTCTCTCTCCTCTTGTTAATGTGTTCTAACACATTGGTGAATGTTGAACCACCCTTGCATCCCTGGGATAAATCTCACCTGGTTGTGGTGGATTATCCTTTTAATGTACTGTTGGATCCTATTAGCTAAGATCTTGTTGAAAATTTTGGCATCCATATTCATCAGGGATATTGGTCTGAAATTCTCCTTTTTGATGGGGTCTTTGCCTGGGGGTTTTCCTTCTGTTTGTATTTTTTGAAACAGCTTCAGGAGAATGGGTATTATTTCTTTTTGAATGTTTGGAAGAATTGCCCCAGGGAATCCATCAGGTCCTGGACTCTTGTTTTTTGGGAGGTTTTTGATCACTGTTTCAATCTTGTTACTGGTTACTGGTCTATTCAGGTTGTCAATTTCTTCCTGTTTCAGTATTGGTAGTTTATACATTTCCAGGAATACATCCATTTCTTCTAGATTGCTTAATTTGTTGGCATATAGCTGTTGATAATAATTTCTGATAATTGTTTCTATTTCCTTGGTGTTAGTCATGATCTCTCCCCTTTCATTCATAATTGTATTAATTTGGGTTCTTTCTCTTTTCTTTTGGATAAGTCTGGCCAGTGGTTTATTGAGTCAAGAAATGGACAGAAGACTTGAACAGACACTTCTTCGAAGAAAACATACAAATGGCTAAAGACACCTGAAAAAATGTTCATCATCATTAGCCATCAGGGAAATTCAAATCAAAACCCCATTGAGATACCACCTTACACCAGCTAAAATGGTAAAAATTGACAAAGCAAGAGACAACAAATGTCAGAGGGGATGTGGAGAAATGGGAACCCTCTTACACTATTGGTGGGAATTCAAGCTGGTACAGCCACTCTGGAAAATAGTATGGAGGCTCCTCAAGAAGTTAAAAATAGAGCAACCTTATGGCCCAGCAATTGCACTATTGGGTATTTACCCCAAAGATACAGATGTAGTGAAAAGAAGGGCCACATGCACCCCAATGTTCATAGCAGCAATGGCCACAATCGCCAAACTGTGGAAAGAGCCGAGATGCCCTTCAACAGATGAATGAATAAAGAAGATGTGATCCACATATATAATGAAATATTACTCAGCCATCAGAAAGGATGAATACCCAACATTTGCATCAACATGGATGGGACTGGAGGAAAGAGTGAAATAAGTCAAGCAGAGAAAGTCAATGATCATATGGTTTCACTTATTTGTGGAACATAAGGAATAGCATGGAGAATATTAGGAGAAGGAAAGGAAAAATGAAAGAGGGAAAATCAGAGGGGGAGATGAACCAAGAGAAACCATGGATTTTGAGAAATAAACTGAGGGTTTTAGAGGAGAGGGGTGGGGGGATGGGCTAGCCTGGTGATGGGTATTAAGGAGGGCATGTATTACATGGAGCACTGGGTGTTACACCCAAACAATGAATCATGGAACACAACATCAAAAACTAATGATGTACTGTATGGTGACTAACATAACATAATAAAAAATAAAATAAAATTTTAATGGTAAAAAAATAAAAATAAAAATAGGAGTAATAGCAGCCAACATTTACTAACAGATTGCTATGAGCAGGGTACTCTCCCAAGTGCTTTTCATGTATAAGTAACATTTACAACAATAACTTAATGAAGTAGTTAAGATTCTTCTCACTGTTTTACAAATGAGGGAACAGACTTAGCAAGATCAATGACTTCCCCAGGGCCTCAATAGCTGATAAGTAAAGGATAAAGGGCCTAGTGTTTTCTGCCTTAAACTCTGCACAAAACTGCAGAAAAATACAGTATGCTCAGACAGAGAAAGACAAATACCATATGATCTCTTTTATATGTGGTATCTACAAAAAGTGAACTCATGGATACAGAGAACAGATTGTTGGCTGTTATAGGCAGGAGCAAGGGATGGTGGAGATGGGTGAACAGAGTCAAAAGGTACAAACTTCCATAAGGTAAATAATATACAGCATGTAATATACAACATGATGACTATAGTTAACAATACTGTATTGTATATTTGAAAGTTGCTAGGAGAGTAGATCTTAAAAGTTCTCACTACACACAAAAAGTTAAAAACATGTAAGATGATTAATATCTTAACTAGCTTATGGTGATCATATAACAACACATAAATACATCAAATCATTACACTGTATACCTTAAACTTACACAATGTTATATGTCAATTATATTTCAATCACACTGAAAATAAATAAATACCCTCTGAAGCTAAAAGAATGTAGCATTTAGCAATATGTACAAGATATGTAAAATACAACAATTAAGCATAACAGCAATAAACACTGAATCTCATAAAACCAAATCACATGTAGAAAATCACATGTAGAAACTACTAGAAATTCTGAAACTGAAAAAAAATACGTGAGAGACAAATGGGAAATTTCTAAGAACTCAGAGGGAATATTCAAACTTTCAATTCAAATCTGAAGTTAGGTCTTTTCTTCCTTTAGTTGTGTCCCATTAAGGAAACTGCATACTTCTTGTTTTGGCAAGGCTTATGGGCCAAGGAAAACAGAAGGTAACAAGTACTTCCTGAGAGCTTCTTGCATGCCAAGAAGGTTGCACACACTCCCTCTGGTAGACCTCATAAATAAGAGTTGAAATGTTATTGTCTGGTTTATAGGGGAAGTCACAGAAGCTAAGAGAGGTAGCTGGGTCCTGGCACCAGTGGTAGATAGGAAGACAGGCTTTCCTTCACTTCTATCTAGTTCCAGAGCCCATAGGAACTGTGTTCTACTCTCAGCCAAAGAAGGCATTTTTGAGGACCACAACCCAAGCACCAGAAAGGCCATATCTGTAGTTTCTTCCATGAGAAAAACCTTTATTTAAACACATATTCATTACCAATTTTCCACTCTTCATCCTGTCTTTCAAGGGTTCCCACAATCTCCTTCTCATCTCCTCTCATTTTCTGTGCCCCATGTATCCATATTGTTTTCCTGAGGTAGTAACTGCCAATTTCCTCTTAGAGAAGGACCTGTGTCTTAGTCTTCAATGTGGGAGCATGATGTAAGGGCAAAGCAGAAAATCTCAGTAATCATGATGTGGGAGGTGCGGAAAGGAGATGGGTGGAAATGCAGTGCTTTCTGAAGTACTCCTCCTAAGGCCAGGTGCAGATGACAGAAACTGTTGCAGCAGCTGAGACTGCTCAGTGAAAATAAGAAAGGGATTTAGAAAATCCTGTCTTCAACTAACTTTTTCCCCACAGATGTTTTCTTAAATGTATCCCTTTATATAGCGATAAGGGAAAACGCACTGTTTCTGTTTATCTAAATGCCATTGAAACACTAGGAAACTCATAGCCAGGGCTTCCATACAGGGTTCCCAAGGCACATGCTACCCACCCCAGGTGGGCATCCGTGTGTGTTGTCCTACCAGATGATACCAATTATGGGCATCTGACCAGGAAATTCTTTTCAGGAATGGTGCCTAAAGTCTTTGATGCTAAAAGGAGGGGTGGAATAAGCTTATCTTTCACTGGGTTCTGTGCAAAGCCATGCTGAGATTTGAATGACTCTCTAGAGATGGGACAGGGACAAACCAAGAGTCCTTGAGCCTCATGGGTGTGTGTGTGTGTGTGTGTGTGTGCTGAAATAGGAAAATCTTGCTTCCTATTTCTACTCCAGCTATGTAAAGAGGATATCTAGAGCCTAAGTCAGTGGCATAGAGCAGTGCCAAATTTATCAAACACATCTCTTTAGGCCAAGTTTAGAGGGAGACGAGAGGAAAGAAAGCAGGGTTTCTTGAAAATGGTCAGGACTGCCTTGTGCAAATTATTTAATAGCAAGGGAGGCTAGCACCTGAGAATAAGTCAGCAGAGCTCTCCACCAAGCAATGAAGGACTCTTGCCCTGTGACAGACAGGTAAGGGAACCTGCTAGAATGAATATGCTTTGCAGAAGTGTTGCCACAGGTCCAGTGCCAGAGCACCACATTGACCGAGCAGCTGTCAGTCCTGCTCCACCTGCACCTGGGAGTCCAATAACCATAACATGAGATGCACCATGGAATCAGAGTGACACCCCCCAATACAGAGGCCTACCCCTCACTTATGGCCAAGTAGGAACCCTGTTGCTATTTGCACCACCTTGATATAGCCTAGGTCTGCTGAAATCAGGGAGAGCAAAGAATTGTAAGAATTTAAACTCTTAGGAACAAATTAGTGTCTTAGCTATGTCAGGGTGGTCATAGGCCTCTCTCTATCCCATTCCATAAGGGATAGCAAGAATGTTTTCCCAGAGTTCTGGCAGAGATGAGGCACTTCTCCTTTGAAACCACTTGGACAAATGGCTAATAAGCCACATTACATCTGAGTGAAAGCATTGGTGTGGTACAGCTGGAATATTATCCCATGATAATTTGGACCATGTCCCTTCACTTGCCATCAAAGATAGCTGGCTTTGGAGACAAAGCAACAGGAAAAGGAGAAGATGATGGTATGGGGGCATGAGGGAAGTTCTAAGAACAAATGCTACAAGGACAAATGTTACAAGTAGCCACAGAGGAAAAAAAAAAAAACCAACAAGGATAAATAGGCAGACAACTCAAAGTAGAAAAAAAGAAAGCCCACAACTTCACTTGGGGAAAAGCAGCCACCTATCATCTCTAGTCCTTAAAGCCATATGCATTAAACCTCTCCATTTTGTGCGTGATAGTGGAGGGAATGACAAACAACCCGTAGTAACTCAAAGAATTCTAAAGGAAGAAGCATGCAATCTGAAGATACAGTAACTAATCTTAGTCTATATGTAAACTCATTTACTTAAATATTTTAAAGTTCACATCTTGAGTTCCAGAGCCTGAAACAGGAAGTATGGTGCAAGTGATTTATTGCAGAGGTAGGGGGTGTTCTTAGGAGAAAGGGACTGAGGGAAGCAGAATTGAGTGGGGAAGTGGGGGAGCTGTTAAGCAAGGATGTGACTGGAGGCTAGCTTAAACGTCGTTGCATGGTGAAGCTCTGGAACAATGTTTTCAGAAGTATATCATTTCAGAATAACAGGCTTAAGTGAGATAGAAAATCTCCTCAGATGACAAGATGCCTCCCTGAGCTGACAACACACGGGGTACTAAAAGCAAATCTACAGGAAGATGCCCAGAACTCTGAGATTTTGATTAACAAAATTAATGCAATGTACTTGACGAAAAAATAGATCATCGATCAGGAAGAGAATCTTAGTTGTAGCAAGGTTGGCATAGCTAAAGAAATTGTGGTATCCAGAGATGGTCCTCATGGAAACAGGAAACCAAAAAAGAGGGTCAGGGTCAAAATTGGCAATACCCATTTAGCATGTCAAGAGAGAGAAGGTGCGTTGGCCCATGAACACAGACAACCAGACCTTGCAGCAGGTCTTGTCCCAGTGGTAGAGATGGCGGCATCTACCTATTGAAGCAGATGCTAGCAGTTATTAAAGTCATCTAGCTACCTCCCTTCTCTCTGTTTCCTTATTCATAGGCAGCCTTCTTTTCACACTTGGGCCTCCACTGGAGCTTCCCACCCAGAGAGAATTTACTAACCACTGAAAAAAGCAACCCTCAGGATTCTCATTGTAAATTACATATGGGCATTCTAATTTGTGTATCAGTTTCCTGTGACTTGGGTTAATGGTAGTTTCATGGAGTTTGTTCAACTCTAGATCCAGCCATATACTCCTCTTCTCTAAGGGTGTGATTATATAGGCTAAAGACATTCTAAATGGTGACATTTAGAAGTATGAGTTAATTTGCAATCTCTGGATTTTCAGGCAGAAGGTCTTGACTTCGAATGAGTTCTCTCAACTGAGAGAATAAGGCTCCAATAAGGCTCCATCCAAAGGCCATTCAGCTGACCCACCTAAGGTGACCTCTTTAACCACAACAGGAAGAGTAAAGAAAAGTTTATCTTTGTGATCATACCTGGAAAATGCTGCTTCAGTCTTTAGCATGTTTTTTTTTTTTTTTAATTTGCAGACAAACAATCATATCATGTTGCCTAGAAGATCAACACAACTGGACATATCTTACTCAGGCTTTATAAGAATAGGGCACATGGCCAAAATAAAAGCTTATTTCCTTGATTTTCTCAAGCAAGGCCATTGTGAGCCTTGCTGGAGTCAGCTTCCCCTTAAGCCTAACCCAACAGAATATCCATCTACATCCATATCTACTACACTGTAGGTGTAGGCTACCCAAAAACACGATCCATGTCTTCTGCACATTTATATCCCCCAGGGTGAGGGGGATGTTCAATTAATATGTGTTGAATGGATGAATGAATGAATGGATGAATGAATGAGTTTCATGGGTAAGACAAAATTTAGAAATCAGTGTCATCCGCCCCAAAAAGTAGAGACAAGCATGGCATATTTTGGAAAGTTTCCCATCCCTCAAATGATTCAAATACCAAAGTCCATGAGTTAAAAGGTTAAACCTTCAGTTATCCACCCTTCCCACCCAACAGTGTTAATGAATCATCTGTCTCTCTCACTCTTTCTCTTTCTCTCAATCTTCCTTTCCCTGGGGGCCAAAATCTGCAGTTATAATTTAGTCATGCAGTAAATTGATTATTCATGTCTTGGTTTGCTTGCAAAAGAGCTAGGATTGAAGCTAGAGAGAAAAAAAGAGTGAAAAAGCCATAATTTCTTAGAAATAGAAAATTCTCACTCTTTATATCCTACAGTGGCAATGGCATACTTGACCCAATTCAATACCACATATCTTTCACCTTTTTAGAAAAAAGACAAGCCACCCCCCCCAAAAAAGGGTTGTTTCCTCCTCCCCTTCCATTTATATATTCAGCTTCCTTTAAGGAGGAAGTGAAAATTAAATTCAAGAGAAAATTAAATTCAACTCCTATTCTAGAATAACCTACAGTTTAAACATAAACTAGAAAATATTAATTTTAAAGAAGGGCAAATTTTCTATTCAATCTTTCGAGAACACCATGGTTAAACCTCTAATCATGGTTTAAAACTTCATCCAAGGTTTATATATAAATATTCTTGCCTCCTTCTTGTGTTTGCCTTTTGTCTTTTGATTAATGATTTATAACAGAGACTCATAAGTTAGTTTAATAACATGTTCATTTATCTAAAGTTATAATATCCTTGAAGGAATTTTTTGAGGCTTATAAAACAGGTTCTGAGAGATTTTCAATGATTAAATGGAACGAATGGACCTCTAAAGACTGAAAATTCCAATTTTCAAATGGTTTTCCAAGAAACTGAAAACATTTCCATTACTAAAAGTGTAACAAAGCAAAGAATAGCCTATCTGTTTCTTTTGATGCTTCTTTGTGCAATGAGATCCATGTAGGAAATAACTTCATGTCATCTAATTCTCTAAAAGTAGCCTCTAATATGTCTAGTCTTAGAAGAGAACCAAATCCAACCTGCCAGCTCCAATAACCCTTCTTGATACTCTCAGTCAACAGGCTCTTCTGGGGCCAGTAGCTTTCAATCTTCGCTGCACATTTGAATCACTGAGAGTTCTAGTGGGGGTGCCCCATTGACCAAATCAGAATTTCCAAGAATGAAACCAAGACTTCAGTACTTTTTAAAGTTCTTTGAGCATTGTAATGTGCAGCCAAGGGAGAGAACCACTGCTCCAAGCCAATGTTTCTCAAATTGTTTTCCAATAGACCAGCAATATAAAAATAGCTGAGAGAACTTGTTCAAAGTGCATGTCTTTGACCTCCACTATAGACCCAGTAGATGGGTATTTTGGAAAACCTTCTAATATAACAAACTCTACACATGTGATTCTTATGCACATTGTATTAGATATTGCAGATTAGTTCTCTCAAATCCTTTCCAGTTCTCCTAGAGCAGTGGTTCTCAAAGTATGATCCCTAGTTAACACCACCACCACCACCTGGGAATTTGTTAGAAACACAAATTCTTTGGGCCCCACACCCCAAACCTACTGAAAGTTGGGCCCAAACAATTTATGTTTTAATATACTCCCAGGTGATTCTAATGCATGCTCAAGTTTGAGGACCAATGCCTTAATAACATGCTGGATGTTAGAAAGCTAAAGATTACCTTTCCCATACTTTCTTAGAGCTCAGATCTTCTTGTGACCTGGCTTATGCCAACTAGATGTACCTCTTTAGGGACCAAAGGGTACAGATAAGAGGGAGACCACACACCTCTAAGCAAGCTTAGGAGTGGAGGTGGTTGCTTTTTCTTTGAGAGTGGTAGTGGAAATTCCAGTGCTTAGTCCCTCCACTCATGGGTACTTATAATCAGGACACAGAGCTCTTCTTTGTTGACATGAGTCAGCTGAGGAAGTGTGCCCTTGAGCCAAGAGGGGCAATGGCTTCTGTATCCCCATGAGGCAGCTGAAGTACTGTAGTCCTAAAGTCAAGAGAGGGCAGAAGCTTCCTGAAGCCCCACCTCCAGATCATGCTCCAATAAAGGCAGAAATTCCTTCGGTCGGCCAGTTCTATGGTCTTCTAGGCATCATTCTTTTTTTTTTTTTAAGATTTTATCTATTTATTTGACAGAGAGAGATCACAAGTAGGCAGAGAGGCAGGCAGAGAGAGAGGAAGGGAAGCAGGCTCCCTGCCGAGCAGAGAGCACGATGCGGGGCTCGATCCCAGGACCCTGAGATCATGACCCGAGCCGAAGGCAGTGGCTTAACCCACTGAGCCACCCAGGCACTCCTAGGCATCATTCTTAAAGCCATAGTTCTCCTCCAGTTCTCATGTGGACTTCTCACATTATTGCTTACTTCATCAAAGCAACAAGGAGAATCTTCCTCCAATCTCCTACTACAGAATCACATAATATAATGTAGTCATGGAAGTAACATCCCATCACCTTTGTCATATTCTACTGGTCAGAAGCAAGTCACACGTTCCACCCACACTGAAGGGGAGGGGAGTAAGAGGAAGGTGTGGATACTAGGAAGCAGAAAATCAATGGGGGTCACCAGATGTCTGTCTACCACATTGCTTCTTTGTTTTTTTTACTTTTTAAATTAAATTTAATTTTTTCCGAGTTCCAAGATTAATTATTTATGCACCATACCCAGTGCTCCCTGCAATACATGCCCTCTTTAATACCCACCACCAGGCTCAACTATTCCCCCCATCCCCACCCCTCCAAAAGTCTGTTTGTTTCTCCGAGCCACAGTCTCTCATGCTTCATCTCCTCTTACAATTTCCCCCAATTCACTTTTCCTTTCCTTCTACTAATGTCCTCCATGTAATTTCCTATGTATTCACAAGTAAGTGAAACCATATAACAATTGTCTTTCTCTGCTTGATGTATTTCCCTCAGCATAATCTCCTCCAGTCCTACATGTTGATACAAAAGTTAGGTATTCATCCCTTCTGATGGCTGCATAATATTCCATTGTATATATGGATGATACTTTATCCATCATCTGTTGAAGGGCTTTTTGACACTTTCCACAATTTGGTGACTGTGGCCATTTCTGCTGTGAACATTGGTGTACAGATGACCCTTCTCTTCATTACATCTGTATCTTTGGGGTAAATACCCAGTAGTGCAATTGCAGGGTCATAGGGAAGCTCTGTTTTTAATTTCTTAAGACATCTCCACAGTTTTCCAAAGTGGCTGCACCAACTTGCATTCCCACTGACAGTGTAAAATGATTCCCCTTTCTCCATATCCTCTCCAAAACTTGTTGTTTCTTGTCCTGTTAATTTTGGCCATTCTAGCTGGTGTCATTTGGTATCTCAATGTGGGGTTTTTTTTTTTCTTTGCAGCGTAACAGTATTCATTGGTTTTGCACCACACCCAGTTCTCCATGCAATCCATGCCCTCTCTAATACCCACAACCTGGTTCCCCCAATCTCCCACCCCCCGCCCCTTCAAACCCTCAGATTGTTTTTCAGAGTCCACAGTCTCTCATGGTTCACCTCCTCTTCCAATTTCCCTCAACTCTCTTCTCCTCTCCATCTCCCCTTGTCCTCTATGCTATTTGTTATGCTCCACAAATAAGTGAAACCATATAATAATTGACTCTCTCTGCTTGACTTATTTCACTCAGCATAATCTCTTCCAGTCCTGTCCATGTTGCTACAAAAGTTGGGTATCCATCCTTTCTGATGGAGGCATAATACTCCATAGTGTATATGGACCACATCTTCCTTATAAGCACTTTATTCCCATTAACTCACCTATTCTTTTCAAAACTTTCACAGTAAGGAGTGCTAAGTGGTTCAGTCATTTGAGTGCCTGACTCTTTATTTCAGGTCAGGTCATGATCTCAATGCCATAGGAGTGAACCCTGAGTCAGGCTCCACGTTCAGTGGGGAGTCTGCCTGAGACTCTCTTTCTCTTCTTCTGCCCCTCTTCTTTCTATCTAATAGCTAAAATAAATCTTTAAAAAGATTTCACAGTAGATATTTGTGAATATTAGTGTTTGTCAGGGTTCTTGGTTACAGACTAGCAACAATAGTCATGGGTAACTTTAGTTCAGATATTTTTTATTGGAAGGATATTGGGTAGTTCACAGAGTTCAAAAAAGACATCAAGCCTAATTCGGAGAATGGACAAAATGAAACATTGGGGAGAGTAGATCGGGAGCCAGAAATTAGCAAAGTCATACCATAGGAAGAATCTGGTCAGGATACCTCCACTACTTCCTCCCTACTAAACTTCGTGATCCTTGCCTCTGCATACCTCCAAGAATAAAGTTTAAGTCACTGCCACTTACAGAAGGTCTCCAAAATGTTTGCTACTCATCAGCAATAAGTATAGTATTCAAAAATAAGCATTTAGAAATTTTATAGTACTCTGATGGAGTAATTTTCTCTCAAGAACTTAATAATATATAATTGAGGTTTGTAGTTTTATGATTTTTTTTCATTTATTATTCACTTTTCTAGTGACTCATTTTTATGGTTTGTTATAAAATATCAGTCCCCAGCAAACTGGAAATTTTTAAAACCTGGCGCTCAACAGAGATAGTTTGTAATGTTCTAAACTGTCATAGTTAGCCTTAGCTTCTGACTTCAGAGGTGAACCTTAGAGGGAGTACCTGAGTATTAGGCCTGCATAGTGGCTGCCATCATGGAGTTCAATAACCTGCTATGTAGTTCAATGTCTGTGTATCTGTGCTGGAGCCTCTCATAGGTGGGCTCCCCAGATGTAGAAAGGGGCACAGATGCCAACAAGCCAAAAACATGTCAGAGGGAGTGGGGAGGAGGGAAAGGGAAATATTTATTTTAAGGAATTGACTTACACTGTTGTAGAGGTTGGAAGGTCTGAAATCTATAAGGCAGACCAACGGGCTAGAAACTCTAGCAGGATTTCTATGTTACAAGCTTGAGGAAGAACTCCTTCTTCTCTGGAAAATCTCAGTTTTGCTCCTAAGGCCCTCAACTGATTGGACGAAGGCCATCCACATTATCAAGGGCAACTTCCTTTACTTAACGTCAACTTGACTGGAAGTATTAGTCACATCTAAAATACCTTCGAGGTAACATCTAGACTAGGGTTTGATGAAACGACTGGGCACCATAGCCTAGTCACGCTGACACATATAGTTAACCATTACGGTGACATATCCACTAAATTCTATTGACTGATTCATAGATTGTTAGGGATTGTAGTGGAGAAGTGGGGCAACTATTCTCAAACCACCACACACAGAGGCCCATGCTAAGTGACAATGCCTAGTCACTAAAACTATATACACCATGAAAACCTTGACTGACTGGCTGGTTCCCTAGGGGATGACAACAGGAGCAATTAAGGGACTAAGGAATGCAAGGATGAGGAATGGAGCATGGGAAGGAAGGGGCCACAAAGAACCAGGGTTTGGGGAGGCAGGCTTGAGGAGAAAGGGCAGTGCAGACTCCAGTTTATAAGCAGGGGATTGTGAGGTAAGGGTATGCAAAGAGACAGAGGGACATACCAACTATATTCAAAAGGAAAAAACCTGGAGAGGGGGAAGACTTGCCCCTACAAGATACTTCTTTAATGTATCACATTGGAAGGGCCAGCCTTGGAAAAATAAAAATAACCTGAAAAAATGTTAGTCAATCAGTTCATATTTCAAATTTCAGGATTTTAGTTTTCTTATGGTAATAGAAAGGAAGAAAATCAGGTTCTTCAGAAGAGAAGCTAGCCAAAGAATTATGCCCCCTGGAAATTAAAGATTATTTTTTGACTGGATTGTGTTTTTATTTGAGGCTCAGTTTTTTTGGTGTTTTTCTACTGTTGGTATGGGTGTAGGTGATTCTGACCCTTCAGCACGAAGTATCTCCATTTTAAATAAGGGACCCAGTCTTCTATAAGGCTCAGCACGTTCAGGTCGATAGTTCTACTTGCTTCTCTATTTCACTTTGAGCCAACACTGGATAGTGAGACCTGTCCCTGTTCACTTTGAATTCCATATTTGGATACTTAACCACAACTTGACTGCAAGAGTAAGGGAGCCCACTGGGTCTATTTTGAAATTTTTCCAGGCAGGTAGTTCTGGGTTTTACTTGCTTCCCACATCTCAGCAGCTCATGTAGTCACAATTCCCTGGCTCAGCTAGCCCCCCTGGAAAGAGGGAAGAGATGGGACTGACGTTGAGCTTGAAGTTCATGCTTTAAATTGAGAATGAACTGGTGGTGGGAAAGTGTGGGAAGGAAGGGGCTCTTTATTTCTCCCAACTTTTTTATGAATATGTTTCACAAACAAATGGTTTCAAACAAAAAAGTTGGGAAGAGTATAATACATCAAACACCCATATACTTATCATCTTGATTCTACATTTATCATATTGCTATGCTTGCTTTATCTCATATCTATGCTTCTCCTCATGCTTCTATCATTTATGACTTTATCTTACTTTTTGGATCCATTTCAAAGTAAAATGCACCAGTCATCAGTATATTTTACTGCTGAAGACTTCAGCATGCATAGCATTAACTAGATGGAGCTGAGTTTTAGTAACCAAAAGTAACAAGAAAGCTTTGAAATCCACCCAAGTATGACTAAAGGGATGCAAAATATATTCAGTACAACATGGTTGAAGGCAATGATTGTAGAAAAATGAAATCCCTGGGAGGAAAAACTTATATGTAAGTGCAGTTCATGATGCTACTTGTTCCTTCCTTTGAAAGATATCCCCTTTAATGTTGGTCTTTAGTCATATCCACACATATATCTCTATTAACACTGCATTGGTGTTCCACTGGTATAATGCAGATAGTCATCAAGATTTTTAACTATTTTGTTTGTATGTGAAGTTTTCATTATTAATGAGTTCTTTCTCATCATATTATTTATTCAGTAGCAATGTATATAGACACATTTTCTAGGCAATTGCTTATAGTAATAACCTGTATGCATGTGTGTATATATACACATGTATCTATATGTATTATAAATATACATGTATACATACATACATGTATACATACATACATATGTATTTTAAGGAGGGCTTCATACCCAGTTGTGGGCCTTGAACTCACAACTCTGAGATTAGGTCCCATGCTCTACTGACTGAGCCAGCCGGGGCCCCCATGCACTCTTTTATTTTAAATCTATTTCCCTTCCTTCTACTCTTTTATTCTATATTACATACTTTATGGACAATACCCACCACCCACGTTGACTCTAAAATTGCTTTAAGCTAAAATATCTCATGACTTTCACAAATGGCAAACAATCCAATTTTAATCTGTTGACCTAAGACAAAGTAATATTTTTGTTTTCACCGAGCCTTGGATTCAGAATTCTTTTTGAAAGCTGTCACTAAGCCACTTGTCTCAGGAGGTAGCCTTAATAAAGATAGAAGTGTTTTCTCATAATTTACTAATAATAATATTAGTACTATCTACTTTAGCATCTACCAAACAGCAGGTACTACACTGGGTACATCACTGATTTCATCCATTGAACAGCGAGTTGTGGACTGCTTACTAAGTGCCAGTCACTGTACCAAATGCTGGAGATACAACAGTGAAGAAGATGGACACACGAAGCAATTTAAATTGCAACTGGGACAAGTTTTAACAAAAAGAAAAGTGGTATTTCAGATGGATTAAACAGGGAAAGCCCTTACTTAGTCTGGAAGAATGGAGCATTGTGGGGCATATTCCAGGAAGACTTTCCTAAGGAAAGATATTTTGTCTGAGACTTGATAGATGAGTAGCAGTGGGCCAAGCAGGAAAAAAAAATAAGAGAATTCTAAGCAAAGAAGAAATGATATTTAAAAACCCTTGATTAGGAAAGACATAACTAAAACCAAGCCATCCTGCTTGGAGCCTAGGAGCCTTAGGGTGCAAAAGGAAGCTAGAGAAATGGGCCGGGACTACATCATACAGTTTTAGGGGCAATGTTAAGCATCTTGGCATTCACCCATTCATTGATGGGTAGCCCCTGAAGGCTTATGGTTAAAACCATAATCCATACATTATTAGCAAAAAGTGCATTGTTGATAAACACTTACATTGTTTCCACCTTTTGGCTCTTGTGAATACTGCTGTAATAATTTTGGCGTACCAGTACCTGTTTGAGTCCCTGTTTCCAATTCCTTTGGGGATATACTTAAAAGTGAATTTGCTGGGTCATATAAATAATTCTATATTTAACTTTCTGAGGAATGACCCAAACTGTTTTCACAATGGCTGCACCATTTTACATTTTCCATCGGGAAAGTACAAGGGCTCCACTTTCTTCACATCCTGTCAATATTATGATTATGATTATGATTGCCACACTAGTAGGTGTGAAATGGTTTCTCATTGTGGTTTTGATTTCCATTTCTTGAATGACTAATGGTGTTGAGCATCTTTTCATGCTCTAGTCGGCAATCTGTGTGCCTTCTTTGGAGAATTCTTTTTTATTCAAGATCTTTATTTTTAATTGGTTTGTTTATCTTTTTGTTGCTGATTTGCGGGAGTTCTTTATATATTCAGGTTGGTAAACTCTTACCAGATAGGATTTGCCAATATTTTTCTCTCATCCTGTGGACTGTCGTCATACTCTCTTAAGAGTACCCATTGATGAACAAAAGTTTTTTAATTTTGTCCAATTGATCTGTATTTCCTTTTTGTTGTTTGTGGCATTATGTAATGGTGCACTTATCTTGATGGACACTGGAAATGTATAGAATTGTTGAATCATTATAATGTACACCAGAAACTAATATAACACTGTATGTTAATTATACTTGAATATTTTTTTTTTAAATTTATGGAGGAAAAACAGCATATTCACCATGCCCAAAAGTTTCAATGAAGTAAAATTCTTGGCATTTTCATGTATCTGGAAATTGATTAGTAAAGAAAAAAAGAGAGGTGGTCTTGATTCGAGATATATATATATATATATATATATATATATATCCATATATATATGAGAATGGGAAGATTTTTATGTTATTTGAAGCCATGGTAGTTAGAGGAACACCTAGAATAGAAGTTGTGTGGGCCAAGGATCAGGGTATTTCAACATCTAATGCTGAGAAGGATGAAAAGAGCCCATCACAAAAAAGACTGAGGAGTGTGTGTACCAGAAAGTGTGGTGTAACTCAAAAGAAACCAAGGAAAAAGAATATTTCAAAAATAGGGGAAAAATTAGAAGGACAAAAATAAGGATATAGTCAACAATGTGAAAAGCTGATGAAAAAAGTTAAATAAGATGAAGACTTTAAAATGCCCGTTGTGGGGCACCTGGGTGGCTCAGTGGGTTAAGCCACTGCCTTCGGCTCAGGTCATGATCTCAGGGTCCTGGGATCGAGTCCCGCATTGGGTTCTCTGCTCAGCAGGGAGCCTGCTTCTCTCTCTCTCTCTCTGCCTGCCTCTCCATCTACTTGTGATCTCTCTCTCTCTCTCTGTCAAAATAAATAAATAAAATATTTTAAATGTCCATTGTTTTTTAGAAGCAATTTACTGGTAATTATAACAAAAGAAGCTTCAGCTCAGTAGATTTTTTTTTAATTTTTTTATTTTTCATAAACATATATTTTTATCCCCAGGGGTACAGGTCTGTGAATCGCCAGGGTTTACAAACTTCACAGCACTCACCAAAGCACATACCCAGCTCAGTAGATTTTAATACGGATAGGAATGACTGAACAATGAATTTGAATATAAAGGAATATATATCATCCAAGATACTGTCATGAAATATATAGTATACTTAAAATAGGTAAATCAGAAGAGTTTAAATAAATGGAATATTTACAAAGTTGTTGGCAGGGTGTAGGGAAACCAGCAAAGGATGTTGATGCATCCTAGGGCTGGCAACAGCAGAATCACCATTATTACCCTTAGTCCTGAGGGCAAAGAAGGAGTAGTCGTTGCCATTTCCTGAAGACATGAGGTATAGGAGAGGGATGTCTAATAAGTGTTGTCACCTTCTTCTGAGAAAGGAGCTGACATACGGAGGATCATCTGGGAGGAGCTAGGGGAGTATGTACCTTGACCTCTCTCTCTACTCTCTTTCTCTAATCTTCTGGTAGGGCCTCCGATTTGGCCAAACCCAATTTGAAGACAGAGGGCCAGGAAAGTCACTGAAGTCAGCTGTTAATATCAGCTTTCTTGGGCATGGAACCTAGTAGAAAAGCACAGAGAGTAGATCTGGGGCAAACAGAAGACATCCGACATAAACTGAGTTGTCTTATGAACAAAGTTTCTGAGAAAGTGAGAAAGCAAGAGATCCAAAGAAAAGTGGAGGGATTATCCTTTCATTGGAAAAAACCTCTCCCTCCTTGGAAATAGGAAGCGAATGGAGAAGGCCCATCGTGTTGCCAGTGAGTTTATAAATATGATGGTGATAAGTCGATGGAATTCTGACCGGGGATGGCTTCTGTTTTCTCTGCAAAGGACAAACTATGTTATCTTTTAAGAGTAAAAAGAGGTTAAGGAGATGAGCAGAAATTTTGAGAAAAGCATGAGAATGTGTGAAAATGAATGAAAAGAGTTGGACGAGAAGGCAGCCAGAGAAATTAAGTCAACTGACTATACATACTAGAAGTCCAGATTAGGTTAGTGTTAAATAGCAAAAATTCAGCTGACTAAATGTGAAGACCTAATTGGTTTTATTAAATGATTCATGAATGGGGCACCAGCTAGCAAATACAAAGGAGATTTCCATTAAGCTGCAGAAATAGAAGTTTTTAAAGGCAGAAAGGGAACAGAAAAAAGGAAATTATTAGCAAAGGATCCATTGTTCTAGGCAAGGTTGCCCTCCTAAGGTGAACAGAAGGGGCCTATCAGTAAATTTCCTAATGCTGGCCATGAAATTCCATGTTGACTGGTTAAATATGACATTCCTGGGGGTGGGAGGGTGTGAAACTGCAGTTAGGTTAGGTATTGAATTTTCATTTAGTGACACAGCCTTAAGGTAAGTGACTCCATTTTGGATCTGTGGTTTTCTTTTTAACACTAGTCACCTGAATTTAAACTGGGCATACCTCTGACTGCCTGTAGGATTTTCTCCAGTTGCTCTTCAAATATAATCTTTTAAAAATGCTTACAAATATTAGTTTGAATACAAAAATTTCCCAAGATATGTATTGTCTTTTTTAGCTTTTTTCTATTTATTTGTCAGAGAGAGAGAGCACAAGCAGGGGGAATGGCAGGCAGAGGGGGAAGCAGGCTCCCCATTGAGCAAGGAGCCCAATGTGGGACTCGATCCCAGGACCCTGGGACCACGACCTGAGCCTAAGGCAGATGCTTAACCGACTCAGCCACCCAGGTATCCCAAGATAGGTATTATTATCCATAGTTCACAAATAAGAACATTGAGGATCAAAGACATGAAGTGATCTACTAAAGTTTACCCAGTTAATCAATGGTATTCTAAGATAGCCCAGCTTTTTCTGCATGATGCTAGAGTCACATCACCCAAAAGAACACTAATAGAACAGACTACAAAATCTTTTCCTACCAAAGTATAATAAGCAAGAAAACAGGTGGAATATCGTAGTCAAAGGAAGACAGGAAAATAGAAAGCAAGTGTGTGAGGAGGAAGGGAAGATAAATGGCATACCCAAGACAATCTCTTGGTGCTCTGGGTCATTGGGTCACATGTAAAGCCCTTCACATGAATAATTGGTCTCATGCATACTAGAGTATGCATAGAAAGAAAGCTGATCAGAGGATAGCACATGTTTTTATCTGGTTTGTGTTACTTGGTCATATAGGATGATCATCTAATTCCCAAACTAAAACATTTTGAAGAATTAATTTGAATTAATTTGTAATTTGAAGAATACAATTGCTTGGTTTTTTGACATATTTATTTCTTGATCAACAAAACTGGACTAATTTCATTGGTAAAATTTAAAAATGTTGGGGCAAACCGAGACAGCAGAGCCAATTGAGTGTCCAACTCTTGGTTTCAGCTCAGGTCATGGTCTCAGGGGTCAGGGGGTAGAAACTCCACACTAGCTCCCCACTCAGGGCAGAGTCTGCTTAGGATTTTCTCTCCCTCTCCCTCTGCCCCTCGTGCTCATGCACTCTCTCTCTCTAATAAAGAAATCTTTTAAAAAGAAACTAAAAAATGTTATATTTAAAATATATTTAAATACAAAATTCTTTTAAAAAATAACATTATTTCCATGCAAAAGACTTTTCAAAATGAGTTTCCAAAATAAAAAATACAGGGGCACCTGGGTGGCTCAGTGGGTTAAAGCCTCTCTCTGCCTTCAGCTCAGGTCATGATCCCAGGGTCCTGGGATCAAGCCCCACATCAGGTTTCTCTGCTTAGCGGGGAGCCTGCTTCCCCTTCTCTTTCTCTCTCTGCCTGCCTCTCTGCCTACTTGTATCTCTGTCTGTCAAATAAATAAAATCTTTATATTAAAAATAAATAAATAAATAAATAAATATGTAAGAAGAATAATTATTCTGGGTAAATTAAGCTGGTAAATATTCTGGGTAAATAATCTGGTAAATCAGCTTATTAGCAATATCTATTTGTAATATTATGCTTTTGACTTTTTTTCAGAAAATGTATCTTTTCAATAAGGCTTAATAACATTGCCTGCAACATTATCCAAAGTTATAGTTTATAGCCAATACATTTGAAATCTTTGATAACTTCAATTTATTCTTTTCTGAAAAATTTAGTATTTTTTTAAAGATTTCATTTATTTTATTTGACAGACAGAGATTACAAGTAGGCAGAGAGGCAGGCAGAGAGAGGAGGAAGCATGCTCCTTGCTGAGCAGAGAGCCCAATGTGGGGCTCGATCCCAGGACCCTGGGATCATAACCCAAGCTGAAGGCAGAGACTTTAGCCCACTGAGCCACCCAGGCGCCCCTGAAAATTTTAGTATATTTTTAATTGAGAAAAATATTGTCCTTACAGATGTTAAAGTATCTGGTAAATCTATAACAACTTCTATTAATCAGAGAGTATTCTCAATTCTGATTCTTTTACTGATAAATGTACAAACATTTTGGAGAGTACTATCTTTTTGTTTCCATTTAGGGTCCTTCAGCAAATATTTTTATAAGCTAAAAAAACTCATTAAATAAATTCTCTCAATTTTATGATTCTTTTGAATGGGTTCACCAATTTTTAACACTGCCAAATCAAGGCTGTCCCAAGTTTCTTCTCTTTTTCAGCACAGATTATAACTTCTCTAATTAGAAATAAGAGATGTATCAAGTCAAGATGTTACAAAGTGCAGCTGTAGAATATCGAAGTTAAATTGTATGCAGTTTTGGGCTCTCATGATAAAATCTGTTCAATGATAAATGATAAGTTTCAGTATCTTCCCAAATCCCAGCTTTATTTTCATAATTGCAATTTGCTGAGGGCTTCAAAAGCTGAAATTTTGGGCACTTCATTCCTTGAGTACTTTGATTAAAAATTTCCAAGTGCTTTTGAACAAAATGCAAAGAACTTGTTTGCAATAACCGTCAATACTCTGTAGGGCACTTGAGTTAATTAACAGTGTACTCCTACAAAGGCTCAAACATTTTAAAAATCTGAGATACGACAAACAAAGAGAATCATATACCACCATGTTCTATACCAGAATTGTCACAGAAGTTTGTAATTCAATTGTTCTAAATGCATATATGTGTATGTAAATACACTTGTAACTGTTGACAGCTAGAGCTTCTCTTTCAATTGGTGGAGTATAGCAATGTAGATGTAATGATGAATTGTATATGTTCCACACCAGTCCCCAAGTGTATTTTCTGCCCCATAGGTTTTCATTCTTTCTTTCTTTTTTCTTTCTTTCTTTTTTTTTTTATCTTTCTTTCTTTTTTTTTTGAGATTTCGTTTATTTATTTCAGAGAGAGAGAAGGAGCATGAGCTAGCTTTTTTTGGGTTGGGGGTGGTTAGAGAGGGGTAGGGGCAGAGGGACAAGCTGACTCCCCACTGAGCATGAGGGGTACCCGATGTGGGGCTGGATCCTGAGACCATGAGATCACGACCTCAGTTGAAGGCAGACGCGCTGAACCAACTGTGCCACCTAGATTTCTTAATTTAGTAAGAATAATATTTTTGCCAAGATAATTATATTCCATCTAAATTTGTATTTGTGGGATGCCTGGGTGGCTCAGTCTATTCAGCATCTGTCTTTGGCTCAGGTCATGGGCCCAGAATGCTGGGATCAAGTCTTGAATTGGGCTCCCTGCTCAGCAGGAAGCCTGATTCTTCCTCTGCCTGCTCTGCCTGCTGCTTCCCTGCTTGTGTTCTCTCTCTAACAAAAGAAAAAGAACTAGAAATAAATAAAATCTTTAAATAAATAAATAAATTTGTATTTGTGTCATCATCACAACAAAATAATTTTATCCTCAATATTGGATTTTTTTGAAAAATATTTTATTTATTTATTTGACAGACAGAGATCACAAGTAGGCAGAGAGGCAGGCAGAGAGAGAGCCCGATGTGGGGCTCCATCCCAGGACCCTGAGATCATGACCCGAGCCAAAGGCAAAGGCTTAACCCACTGAGACACCCAGGCACCGCCAATATTGGATTTTTAAGCTGAATTTATAAATACGCATTTTAAACTGAGATGTTTTACCTATAACATAATGAACTTTCAAAACCTTGTCTTCGGTTGCATAAACTTGATGAAAAAATTAAGCCATTACTGAAATTACCTAATTTTCATTTTGAAGCATCTAATGTCGCTGATATAAAACTGGCCTCATTCAACTGTGTGCAAAGATCTTCTTCTGTTAATGGAGCCAACCTGTTAACAGCTATCGCTTTGCTCTACTTATACTTGCAAAAGAAAACATGAAAAGAATTGAAAACGAATGAAATAATTTAGAGGACGTCATTTGATCTAATTTGGAAAGCCAGCTTCACAGATTGCCACGCAAATTCACCTTCTGCAGCTAACTTTTTGAAATAGATGTTTGGTGTTTTCTAAGCAGGTATGAGTCTTCTGGTTTTCACATAGTCAATGATATCACTATGACTTCTAGGTGGAAGGTAAATGTTGACATATGATTTTGCACAGGTTACACATTCACCATCTGTTTTTTCAGGTGGGGGAGAAAAATTTGCTAGTTGTTTATAAAACATTTACTTTGTCTCATTGCCACAGAAAATTCATTGCTGTAGAGAGGGTCTATTTGCAAAATTTTTAAAAATTACCAAACAAAACAAGTAAATAGCTGTAGATTTACACCTTAACATAAATAATAAAATTGTAGCAAGAGTGTTCTGTTTTCTTTTGGGGCTGCAGAAGGGATTGCTGAGGCTCCATTTCCCACATGCATTTCACTCATAGTTAACCCATGGTATTTCACATTTCCTACTGACCCTTTGAACTGTCAACTTCATGCATCTTTTTTTAAGAATAATTTTTTTTCTCTGAGAAACAAACTGAGGGTTTTGGAGGGGAGCGGTGGTGGTGAGGGGCTGGGTGAGCCTGGTGGTGAGTATTTATGGAGGGCACATATTGCATGGAGCACTGGGTTGGTGGCATATAAACAATGACTTCTGGAACACTGAAAAAGAATAAAATAATTATTTTTTTAAGAATTTATTTATTTGAGAGAGAGAGAGAGTGTGAGTGTGTGCGCACAAAGAGTGGGAGCGGGAAGGGCAGAGAGAGAGGAAGAAGCAGACACCTTGCTGAGGCAGGGAACCCAAAAGGGGCTCGAACTTTATGCATCTTGACTCTGGCACAGGCCACAGCACAAGTGGCTGGTCCACTAAACAGCAAGTGGATTAACATCAAATACATCACCGGGGTGGTGTTAGCGATCTCTAACTGATGGAGTCTGAGAGAACTTGGTTCTATAAGCAAGCACCAGGCTGTCCTTAAAAAGGAGGTGTTTGTTTGTTATATTGCATCTGGAAAGAATTGTCATTTTTTACATTTAACCAATGTTAAAGTGAGAAGTCTGCACCACTGCCCACGCATCTCACACACACCACTACTTGAGACATTTCTTTGCTTCGAAATCTCTTTTACCTGATATTTTCTTTTTAAGTAGGTGCCCAACACCCAGCATGGAACCCAATACAGGGGTTTGAAACCATGAACCTGGGATCAAGACCTGAGCTGAGATCAACTGTCGGCCGCTTAACTGACTGAGCCACCCAGGTGCCCCTGCCTGATATTTTAATGTCTACGCCTGCTTTGTCGTCTTTGCTGTTCATATCTGCATGGCACACCTTCTTCAGTCCTTTTACTTTCAACTCACATATGCCATTGGATTTAAAGTGAGTTTCTTGTAGGCAACATATAGTTGGGTCATAGGCTTTTTAACCACTCCGCCAGTCTCTGTTTTTTAAATTGATGTATTAAGACTATTCACATTTAAAGTAACAATGAGTTAGGGCTTCTACTTCCATTTTATTATTTGCTTCATTTATTGCCTATATTCTTAGCCTTCCAGTAGGTTACTTGAATATTTTCAAGTTTTATCTCCATTTATTTAATTTATAATTTTTCCTTCAAAGAAAATGAAATACTGATAAATCTAACAAAACATGTACAGCATCTATATCCTGAAAATTACAAAATTTTAGTGAAATAAATCAAACAAGAACTAAATAAAATGTGTTCATGGGTCGGAAGACTCAACATAGTGGGGCACCTGGGCTTCTCAGTTGGTCCAGCATCGGACTCTTGATCTCGGCTCAGGTCCTGATCTCAAAGTTGTGAGTTTAAGCCCCATGTAGAGCTCCACACTGGGCATGGAGCCTACTTAAAAAAGAAAAAAGGACTCACCCTAATAAAATGGGAATTTTCTTGGAATTGATCCATGCAATATTTATCAGAGTTTCAGCCGGGAGTTTTATGGACCTCGAGAAGCATATTCTAAGTCTATACAGCTTTACGCAGAACCTAGAATAACTAAAACAATCTTGGAAAGGAAGAACAAAGCTGGTAGAACAACCACACTCTAGCCCATGCTAAGTCTAACTATATGGCTATAGTAGTCAAGACAAGGGTAGTATTGGCAGAGGAACAGCCTCATGGTCAATGGAAAAGAATAGAGAAAACCAGAACTAGATCAACACAAATATGTCCAACTGGTCTTTGAAAAGGGTTCCAAAGCACTTAGTAACAAACTCTCTAAATCCCCTTTTGATGCTTGAGTGCAAACAGCTTTCAGGTATCGCCTATTCCTTTTCTTCTTTGGCCCAACCTACATCTGGGCATGCTGATAAGGAAGCTTAGGCGCTTGCCTCCCTTGGCACCTCCAGGAAGGTCAGAGTAGGAAAACCTGCCCACACCTGGGCATTCTCACCCTAGCCCCAGCCCCTAATCATAATAAATTCCAAAACCACTTTTCTTCCCTTTGAGTTAAGCCATTCTTGCCCTACTTTCCCCACAAAAAGTCCTATCATGTGAACTCTTTCCATACTGTCTTAATGCGTGCATGTGGTGTCAGCAGTCTCAACATCTCAACCAGCTTTGGATGCAGAGGTGATCCCACTCACCCCAAAACAATGGTTGCTTTGAGCAGAATTGTGCAGCCTATCCCTACACATTTATCAGAATCACTCCAATAAAAAGAAATAGTGATCACATCGAATGTTGGCAACAATGCAGAGAAAACTGGGTCTCTCATACACTGCTGGTGGGAATGTAAAATAGTACAGGTATTCTGGAAAAGACTGTGGTAGTTTCTTTAAAAAAATGTGCTTACTAGACAACCTAGATATTACATTCTTGGGCATTTATCCGAGAGAAATGAAAACGTATGTCCACACAAGGACTTGTACTCAAATAGCAGTAGCATCTTTATTCGTAATAGCCTGAAGCTGGAAACAACTCTACGTTCATCAACTGATTAATGAATAAACAAACTGTGGTACATTTAAACTGGAATGGTGCAAAAAGGAAAAAGAACTACTCACACTGGCAGTAATTTTAATGGTTCTGAAGGAAATTATGCGGGATGTTGGTGGGGGGCAATTCCAAAAGGTTATATCCTGCATGATTCCATTTATGTAACAGTTTTGAAACAACAAAATTATAGAGTTGGAGATTAGTGATTTCCAGGGCTTGGGTGGGGGGGGAATGAAGCGAAGGTAAAGGGTAATACAAAGGATCCTTGTGATGAAGCTTTTCTGTCTTAATTGTGGTGGCGGCCACAGTAGTCTACAAGTTTGATAAAATTGCATAGAAACACACACACACACACACAGAGGAATGTACATAAATCTGGTGAAATCTGAATAAAGAAGGTAATTGTATCAATGTCAGTTTCCTGGTTGTGACATTGTACTATAGTTAATGCAAGATGTTACCACTGGCGGAAACTGGGTGAAGAATATAAAGGATCTGTCCGTATTCATTTCTTACAACTGGGGATGAATACACAGTTATTTCAAAATTAAAACTTTAAAAAAAAACACTCTTTCAATGTCTAGGTTAAAAATAAAAACCAAACACATGTTCCAGTTTGGACAATAACTTAAGTGCTCACCCTAGTTATCTTCTCTAATATAAAAAGGTTCTAGAAATTGCTGTTGCTGGATCTACATGCTGCTGCTGACAGGGAGAAGTTGGGGGGAGGGGAGCACTCATGCTCATGGGGAGAAAATTCTGAAGGTCAATGCCAATCTTAAGAGTGACTGGGGAGGTGCCCTGCTGTTAACTGTCACATGAAGTCCTTTGTTGCGTTTCTTGTTTCATGAAGCAAAACAGTAGAGAAACCAACTGGGAAGTAGAAAAGGGAGTCTTGCTATTCTGTTATTTCTAGTTGACGAGTCTTCTCGGCATTTGGAAATGGTGAGACTTGGGTGTTCTGGTCGTTCCCACTATGTAGGCAGAAAAACACATTTATATGAAAAAACATGGTAGAAGTTGAAGAAGAGTCAAGAAGTTTCAGAGACCCTGGAGAGACTATAAGCCAGAATCCTTCATTGTAATTTGATTCATTTACACTGGGATATCTGATCATTTTAGCCAGATCTAAATGATTTTGAGTCACACTTTCCTATTTCTCCTTCTTTGTCCATACACACAAACCTCATCGTTGGTTCCCATTCCTTCTCTTCAGATAAAACAATCTCTTCTTCATTGCTTCAAAACTTGAGACCCAGTGTGCTATTCTTTGCTTCTGCCCCAAAGACAGGTACACATTAAAGGGACAATTTTTGAAGGGAAATATTCTCTCAGAACTAACAACCTCTCAAAGACATGATAGTATCTTTGTTAGTCAGAAATCTTCTGGAAATCACTTTGTCCAAATGTCTCAAACTCCAAATTCATGCTATTAGCTGAGAAGGTCTTTCTCCATCCTGTTTCCCATGCTCAGAATGATTCACATGGCGCTGGCATTTGCAATCAGGATGTAAGCATACCTAATTCACTTAGACAACATGCCATGTTAGTAGACAGTTACAAGGAGAAAACTATAATTGTTTTGATGACAATAACTGAAGGCAATTGTGCCAAGTTCTAGGATATTACATTCCTCTTGGCGAAGCATGAGTAATCTATCACTTGTAAATTTGAAGAAACTGTGCTCTGTGCAACCTACAATTTTCTTTTGTACCTGCTCCTCCTCCTCCACTGTTCCCCAAGCCCCTTAATGGTAGTAGCCACTGTCACCTTCTCCCTTCCTCAGCACTGCTCAGTGTGAGACTGAGAGATCTTCAAACACTCCTGCCTCATTCTCAACTGGAGAGCAATGGGAATCTCAGCCACCAACAAGTGAGGCACGAATTACTGGTACAACCCTCAATCTCACATCCTGAGTGTCTTTAGCTGTAAAAATGAGCTTTCCCAGCACTTTTGGCTGTCACTCAACTCCACTGGACTGGGCACACTGGATCTCTATCTGCCAGCATAGGGACAAGTCTCTAGACCCCGTGACTTTCTCCTCTTCTTGGTGATTTTTCGCACCCCCACACAATCATCACAAACTCCTCTCTCTCTCTTTCTCTCTCTCTCTCTCTCTCTCTCACACAACACACACACCCTAAGTATAGCAAGGGTCTTATGTTGTTCTTCTTAGTTCCTTCTTCTTTGAATGAGGATTTCATGCAAAAATTACTCTTAGTACCAGTTAATTAAATTTATTGAAAAAAAAAAAGCCATCCTAAACAACATCTAGTGGAACAGAGAAAGGAATAAATTGCTCTTGCAAAGCTGATTCTGCTTAAAAACCTGGAAGACCTACTGGGACGAGAGAAGAAAGAAACTAATTCATTGGAAAGCATTACATTTATAATAAGGATACAAGCAAAACACAAGCACACCGCGGACATAAAACCACAAGAGGATAATTCATGGGGCCATACTGATTAAATAAAATGTACCCCAGAGTTCAAACAGCTGGAATAAATTATTTTCCAAAGTGGATAAATGGGATTCTTCTCTCCCACATTTATTTTTCATGTGGAAAAAGCCACCTTGAGTCAGAAAGTTTGGACAAAGAAAGTGATCTCCTTACTCCACTCCTCCCCAAAAATAGATATTAATCTGAAGCTGACTAAAGCAGGAAGCTGTAGAAAGCAACAGATGTTGTGATGAGTATTCCATTCAGCTTACTTCCCAGCTGGAAGTTTATAAAGTTCAAACATCCAGTTTCCAAAGGGCCAGGATAAGACAGACTCTGAAAGGTGAAGGCTCCTTGTCTTCATTAAGAGTAGACAACTCAGAGGGCAAGCAGAACCTGACCAATATCTCCTCAATGTAGAAAATTCTTACCATAGTCTTTAGCTCTGCTACTGAAGTACAAAATTCTGCCTCAATTTACAACCCTATAACTTATCAAAAACCAATTGTCCTGCAAAGCAGACAAGGCTTCTGTTGGAGTCTGAATTTACATTGTTCAACCTCTAACCAAAGGGCTCCTGGAAAACCTATGAATGGGCTTTAGGGGATTTATTAACATTATAAGCAAAAATTTGAGTTCATGTGCATTTTTCCGAGAAGAGGGCCCCAAAACTTCCAGCAGATTCTCAAAAGGAGACCCTGACCCATAAAAAGGTTGAAGACCATTAGACTAGTTGTAAAGAGACTCCAGGACTCCTCCATTACCATAATTTCAAGGGGAAATGAGCCATGCATGAACTTGAATTTAAACCTTAGCAAGATCTAAATTCACAGCTCCAGCTCCAGAGGGAATTTGCATGCTGTCTATATATCTAAATCCATGATGGTGACTTTTCTGGACTCCATTACTCTTTTTTGTAAGGAGACAAAATGAAATGGACACTTGCAAGAACTGACTTGTATCAAATAGGTTCCCAGCACCCACCACCACCACTGTGACCTTCCAATTTCTCCAAATTCTGACTCCAGGGCCATTGGGGAGAAATGGAGTGAGTGAATAAAGGGAAAAGGAAGGGGTTGCCTCTGTGAAGGTTTGGAGGATTGAATAAAGCTGAAAGAAAAATCTGGCTGGGAAGAGAAAAGCATGGAGAGAGGGCAAACAAAATGAACAAGAAAAAGGAGAAGAAGCTTGGAGAAGGGAAAATATGGACTGGAGGGACAGAGACTGATGTGAGGAATGAAAAGTACAAAGTGCTACTAAGTGTCATTAACAAGTATGACTATCACTGAACAAGACTCTGTGATATATATTAATATGATGGACCCCCAGGTTTCTTGGTAATAACCAAGTTGAACAAGCTCACATAGCTGGCCAGAGAAAGTATCACATACAATGTTTTTGTGTGGCCCATGGCCCCATTTGTAGAAGAGGAAGAGGGGCAAGGAGTGAGGGAGGATGCTGGGAGGAACCCTGTCATCCAGCTGAAAATGGTCCCAGTGGCAGTTCCAGGGATCCTTTCTAGGCCATTGGCTACAACACAAGAGGCCTATGAGGAATCAGTCAAAGACACTCCACTGCCTGAGCTGTTGTCCAGAAACCCCCACTCTTATCTGCTTCCCTGGGTCATGTAGGCTCCTAATAATAACAGCCCATGCCCTGCACCCCCTCCAACAAAACAGGAAGAGCCAAACTCTATCAGGGGTCCTCTGAGGTGGGGGAAATGGGTGCAGTCAGGGCAGGGAACAGCCTTGCAAATATGTGCAATAATTCACGCTTGCCCATGTGTTCGCTCCAGTAACCCCACGGTCATGTGAGCCACTGTGGGTTAATATTAGTGTGAGGAGGCCATTTTCCTGTTGCTCTAGGTCCCACCTACTTTCATACGCATCATATGTCTACAGTGTGAACATCCCCTTAAAAGTGATGCCTTGTTCAGTGCACACCCTGAATGCCCATAAATGGAGGTTTCGACAGTAACCATTAGCAGTCACCCTACTGGTAGGCACAAATACCAGGCATTGTAACACAAGATCCAAATCCTCAACAGCCCACGACAGCTACTGTTGGGTTAAGAAGCTAGACTGAGGGGGCTCCTAGGTGGGGCAGTTGGTCAAGCATCCGACTCTTGATTTTGGCTCACGTTATGATCTCAGGGTCATGAGATGGAGCCCCATGTCGGGCTCTGTGCTGGGCATGGAGCCTTGCTTAAGATTCTCTCTATCCCTTTCCCTCTGCCCCCTCCCTTTTTCTCCCTCTTTAAAAATGAGAGAAAGAGAGAGAGAGAGAGAAGCTGGGTTAAGGACACATAACTAAGAAGGGATGGAGGCAGGACTCAATCCTAAATAGGGCAGATGCTGAGGTTCCCCTAGCTCCTCTCCTCCCCTCTACACTGTGCTGCCCTCCTCTCTAGGGGAGACTGTCCTCCAAAGAGGAACACTCCATTTACTCCACTATTGCAGGAGCCTCCGGGTTGAGGCTCCTTTTGTGGGTATTTTAGAATGAGAGCTTACTAGGACTCAAAGAAGATTATCAAGTTCCCAAGCTGTGTATCCACCATTTGAAATGGGCTTAAGAAGAGGGAAAGGTGGACTTTGTAAGTGGAATATACAAATAAGCCTATTTATACAAAGGAAATGATTTATCCTGTTGATGTAAACTTTACCCTTGAAGCTGATAGAGGGCAAGTACATGAATCAGTATATCAGCCTCCCCCAAAAGCTTTGGGAGCTGGGGAATACAGCATCTCCCCACCTTCTGCTTTCTGCACCAGAATGGCTGCTGGCCTTGGCCAGTGGCTCTAACTTTGCCTCTACCTGGCAAGTTCACAGATTCAGCAGTGGCTCCAAAACTTTGTGGTTCAAGGGCTCCATCTTGAGGCATGTTCTATTTCTCTCCGTGCCTCTGAGTTAGGGAAGAAATGTGAAGCATGATTAGGAGTTTGGATGCATAGCACAGTGACTTGACCTTGTTAAATGTTTTTGTCAGTCTTCACAGCAAACATTCAAACTATAGAGCAACGACATGGTCTTGAGCCAACACAATGAACTCTGTTTTACAAGTTATAGCTCCTCCTACAAGTTATTTATCATTCAACAATTGTCACAGCAGGAAAAGTCCAGTTTTATTTGTTTGTTTGGGTCTATGATAGGATGTTTTCTCTAGGAGTTGGGAACAGTTCACAGATGCCACACCGTTCAGAAAGTGCAGATGAAACCCACAAACAGCCCTGAGAGCCAAGCCTCCATTCAAAATCCTCTGAGGTCCATAGCGGAATCCTACTTCCAAGGGATCAAACAGAAAGGCAAGCCATGATTCAACCTTCCAGACATAGATTGGCAGTCTTCACAGCAGCAAGCTCCTGGGCTAACAAAGTTCCCCTTGGGCCTCCAGACCCCCAAATCCACTAACAAAGCCCTTGTCCTCCCAGCCAAGTGCTCTCTGTGTCTCCAACTCAAGGCAGGACAAGTGCAAAGCCAATACCAGAAAGCTTTCCACCTGAGAAATGTTCTGGGCCTTCCAAGTTGTGCCAGGGTTTGAGCAGAGCCCTGAACATACCCAGCATGCTTTCCATGCTTTCCTCCATATTGTTACCTCTGTGTCAAGCATCATCAGTCCCCTTCCTTCCACTGCCATCGGCTTTATGGTTTGCCTGGTGAATTCCCACCCAATCTTCCAAGGCCCATGGTTCAAGGAACCTCCTACTCACCCAGTCAGCCTCTGCAGGGATAATAGCATGCTTCTCTTTGTGTCTTCTCAGGGATGATGACCTTTCATTGGTACTTTCATTTACTTATTTATTTATTTAAGAGTTAGAATCATTGGTACTTTCATCACATTGCATCATAGGATAATTTCTTTTTTTTTTTTAAAGGGAGTGCTTACATTTTTTTATCTGGGGTATCACTATGGACTCACAGATTCTTTTTTTTTTAAAGATTTTATTATTTATTTGACACAGAGAGATCACAAGTAGGCAGAGAGGCAGGCAGAGAGAAAGAGAGAGAGGTGGAAGCAGGCTCCCCGCTGAGCAGAGAGCCCGATGCGGGACTCGATCCCAGGACCCTGAGATCATGACCTGAGCCGAAGGCAGCGGCTTAACCCACTGAGCCACCCAGGCGCCCCATAGGATAATTTCTAATGTAGTTTTCCCTCACTAGGGTGTGGGTACCTTCAGGTAACATCTTATTCATTTTAGTTTCCCTGGGGACTGTCTTGATGTTCTGCAGACAATGAACACCTAATATATGTTGGAAGATATGTTGTCTTAAAAAGAGGGGAAATATTATTACCACAGTCACTAAATGATCTACATGATTAAAAAACATCTAGTATGGGACTGGAAAGAAAACAGAACAATGGGGGGGGGAGATCAAAAATTGAAAAAGAAAACAAATGAACAAACAAAAAACAAAACAGAAATAGACTCATAGATACAGGGAAGAATCTAATGCTTGCAAGAGGGAAGTAAGTGAGGAGAGGGAGGGAATAGTAAAATAGGTAAAGGGGGTTAAATAGCACAAACTTCCAGTTGTAAAATAAATGAGACACAGGAATGCAATGTACAACATAGGGGATATAGTTAATAACATGTAACAACCTTACATGGTGGCAGATGGTAACTAGGTTTATTGTGGTGATCAGAATGTATATAAATGTTGAATCACTATGTTATACACCTGAAACTAACATAATGTTGTATGTCAACTACACTTCAATTAAATAGAGGAAGGAAGGAAGGAAGGAAGGAAGGAAGGAAGGAAGGAAGGAAGGAAGGGAAAGAAGGTGGGAGGTAGGGGTGAAGGAAAGAGAGAAGAAAAGAACTGGGTTTCCTTAAGAATCAACTTTTTCTTTCTTCTACCCCTTCCCAAACTCTAAATAGCTGTCCTACGGAAAGATAACCACACCACAAAGAAAACAGATTCTGAACTCTTGTAGCCACATTTTTTCCCAAACAGGGTGGGAAATAAGATAAAGGCAGGAATGAGGGAATTCTCTCCCACCCTTAGTGCATACTCAACACCTCCACTGGGATGTCTTCTAGCCTCTTAACTGCAAGGTGTCCAATAGGAAACTTAAGTCTTAACTAGAGGAGGTCAAACTATGGCTCTTAGGCCAAATCTGTTTTCATAAATAAAGTTTTATGTCAATGAAGTCATGCCCAGCTGTTTATATATTGTCTATGAATGGTCTCACACTACTACAGGAGGGGTAAGTAGCTGCAGAGTTGGTTTAGCCAACCTTTGACAAGGTCAAAATTATTTGCTTTTAAGTAAGTTTGCCAAGTCCTGGATTCTTCGTTGTTTGTTTGTTTTTTAAAGATTTTATTTATTTGTGTGTGTATATGTGTGTGTGTGTGTGAGAGAGAGAGAGAGAGAGAGAGAGAGAGAGCACAAGCGGGGGAACAGTGGGCAGAGAGAGAAGCAGTCTCCCTGCCAAGCAAGGAGCCCAATGTGGGACTGGATCCCAGGACCCTGGGATCATGACCTGAGCTGAAGGATGATGCTTAACCGACTGAGCCACCCAGGCATCCCCAAGTCCTGGATTTGTAACCATGAAGACTGTGTTCTTCATTTTAACAGCTAGCCCTGCTACCTACCCAGGGGTCCAATTATAATCCTTCTCTCCTTTCACCCTCACCCACAGAACCAATCAGTTGCCAATAAAATCACTGCTGTTTCAGCCTTCCAGATTTCTAGAAACTTCCAAACTTTCAAAGTTCTAGAACTTTCTTTCCCCCATCTGTATTCACTACACTGTCCAAAGCAGCATCCTCTTTCACCTGAGCTATTGCACAGCATCCTACCTGCTCTCCCCACCACCAGTCCAAAGTGATCTTTCTCAACCAGAAATCTGATCATTACTTCTCTAGTTATATCCCCTCAGTAACCTCCCTTTGCCTTCAGGATAAGGTCTACAACCTTCAACTTGGCCTACAAAGCCCTTTGAGAGGATGCCCAACATTGCTCCCCAACTCCACCTCCAGTCACACCCCCTGCACTGCCCCACAGCCATTGCTTTAGCCACAGTGTGCCTGCTAGTTTCATCCGCCCCCTCTTCTGCACCCTTGGCTTTCTGCTTCCAACTCCTATGTATCCTTAAATGTAACTTCCTCCAAGAAGCCTTCCCTGACTGCCGCAGGTTATGCACCCCTCAGCTATACCTTCCCATACTACCTTATTTATACTAAATATGTAATAACATATTTTATATCATATCTTATATTTATAAACAGTATAAGTGTAAATAATATATGTCATATTATGCATTGCAATTTATTACAGACTTTAGCTGCCTGACTTTACTGCTAAGCTGTAAGTTTTGTAAGTATAGACATTTTTTATTCTATTTCCTGTCTCTGCCACAGTGAAAAATACTTGAGAGCTACTCCATTCTACAGAGAATGGAGGTTTCCTACCCAATATCTCCCTCAACTGCCAAACACCTGCTACCTCCCCTTTGATAATAACATCTATAGCTGGGGTAGACTCAACAAAGTCATTATCATTACTTTGTATTCTTTTTGTCAATCCACTCCCCAATCTTTCCTTGCTGTGCTCTGTATCATGGTGGTTTGAACCATGCAAATCACACTTCCCAGGTTTCTGGTTAGTTTCAGCAAGAGGGAGGCCCCAGCAAAAGACTAGAGAAAAGAGGAGCAAAGCAATGTGTTTCTCTTATACTCATTTCTATCTCTCCCTCCCTTCTTCCCTCCTTCTCTCTGCTTCCAGTTGCATCTCCCAGCAGTGTCTGTGTCTCTTCAAGGTTCCAGCTGTTGTTGGTGGGGGGCAGCCCCATTATGATTTCAGACCATGAAGGTGATCCCGGCTCCTAGGCTCTACTCACACTGCCTTTTCCATTGTCTCTTCAGTCCTAGAGATGCTTCTCCAATTTGCTCTTTCAACTCTTCTAACACTTTGCTAATTTAATCTACATTATTAGATTATTTATTTATTTGTTTGTTTATTGAAGGTTTTATTTATTTATTTGACAGAGAGAGAGAAATCACAAGTAGGCAGAGAGGCAGGCAGAGAGAGAGGGGGAAGCAGGCTTTCCACTGAGCAGAGAGCCCAATGCGGGGTTCAATCCCAGGACCCTGAGATCATGACCTGAGCCAAAGGCAGAGGTTTAACCCACTGAGCCTCCCAGGTGCCCCCTTTATTAGATTATTTAATTAAACTATAAGGTCTAGATTCTTTTTTATGGACTAGACTCTGACTGACATAGTTACTGAAGCTATTTTCTTACAGTTAGGATTCTACCTGACATTCATGTATATTGACGAACATCTATATTAATCACACAGTTTTGGGATAAGTCTCATTGAACAGAGACTGGAATCTATGTAAAGGGACATGCTGAAGAAGGAGTGTAAAATCCTAGATTTGTGGAGAGAAGGAAGGACCTTGAAGAAAAGAATACTGCCTTGTGACAAAAAGTTTGGACACCAAAGTTTGTTGCAACTGACAGGCTCTAATCTATAAAGTGGAAATGCAGAAAGGGGACCTGGGGGTGAAAGGGGGAGGGAGAGAGTGATACTGACAGATTTTTCTGGAAATGTCAAATTCATAAACCAATGACTTCAAGCTGAGGGGTAATTTTCAGCTAGGCACTATGAAGCCAGAACCAGGCAGAAGTGAAAATACCATCAACCAAACAGCAATTCTCAGCAGACTGCAGGAAACTCTGTTTCTACAGAGAATAATGTAGGAATAATAACCTGTGCCCTAGAACAGTGGGGATACCATTCAAAAGAGCCTGGAACAAAACAGAGCAGGAGAATCAGCTGAAACTTTGAAGGCCAAAAAAAAAAAATGTAGATGGATAATAAATTAAAGAACAAGAAGAAATTCATGCAGTTGGATCTAGAAAATCAGCTTATTTGCATTTTGATTTTGAAAATATTGTTTTTAAAATTGTGTTCATTTGGATCCCAGTGATGTGTGAATTTTAATAATTCCATTAAAGTTGGGTGAAGCTTTACATTTTCACTATATCAAAAAATTATCCAGACAAACCATAAGTGACTCTTAATCTCACAAAACAAACTGAGGGTTGCTGGGGGGAGGGGGTTTGGGAGAAGGGGGTGGGATTATGGACATTGGGGAGGGTATGTGCTTTGGTGAGTGCTGTGAAGTGTGTAAACCTGGTGATTCACAGACCTGTACCCCTGGGGGATAAAAATATATGTTTATAAAAAAAAATAAAAAAATTATATTAAAAAAACCATAAAATAAATAAATAAATAAATAAAAATTTAAAAAAAAAATTATCCAAAAATAAAGTTAAGCATTTTTAAAGACCATAGGTCATTCATTAAACCAACCTATCAATCAATCAATCAATATGTTAATTTTTTCTAAGACTAAGAACATAAGAAAATATTCATGATTCATTGATACATTTAAATAAGTAGAGCCTGACACAAGGACTAGAAGGCAGCTTATTTATGATTGATTCCTAGAAGCAGGAATGTGGGAGATTGGAGGGTGAGAGGAAGAAATAGGAAAAGACAACAAGAGTACATTATTGAGCTGATTATCTCTGTGGGCAACTGAGGCTCAATACCATTGGGGATCCTCTTAGAATCCATTTAGAACAGTGTATTAGAATCATCTTTCTGAAGGACAGAGGTTGAAGTATTTCTCTACCAACTCCCATCCCCATTGGTTAACAATTTCACAGGAGCTCCTGCCACTGTGCCCCTGGATGGAATGAGCAACTTTCTGTGGCTTCGGAGAAAGCCCTCATGCAGAATAGCTGAAAGACTTCCCAGATGGTTAAGAAGGGAAGTTGGTTGCATGCAGACCACGGTACCGTTCCCCAGAGCCAAAATCAAGTGGACCAAGGAGATTTGACACAGGGCAAAAAACAGTACTGCTACAGTATGACCCTTGCTCCGCCCAGATGTGCTTCAGCCCAAACAGGGGTGCACTCTGTCACTAATTGTTCAAGGTGACGGCTGGCCAGCTGTAGTCTCTCATAAGAGCCTGAAGACAGAAGTGTTGGTTAGAATGAGTCCAGGTCCTTGATGGTGCCACTAGACCCAAGGCTGTAACTCATAATTCATTATCTTGATCCCTTCCCATGGATTCCAGATTTCCTTCACTTTCAGTCCTAAGTTCAGCCCATCTAGATTGCTTACCAAGGAAAGTAAATACACATTTTTAATTGCATAATTTGGATTTTCCAGTAACTCGGATCGACCCCATCAATTAAACCCTGATTGGTGATGATTTGCTGGAAAGTCTCTTACATTTATAGAGTGTAGGTAAAATGGAAAAATGAGCACACAATGCCCAGAATTTAGACAAGGCATATTGGAAAAAACTGGGGTCTCACACCTTCTGTTCTCAAATAAAGCGAGACACTAGAATGATAATATATGATGTAACTATTACAATAAGTTTGACATTAAATATCAAATAATACTAATTCACATAACAAAATGAGCCTCAGCAGACCCCAATTACCATGGACAACGTTAAAGTTAAAGCCACCAGGATTGGAGTTATTTGAATAAATCTCCTACTCCAAATGACCAATTTGGGTTATTTTTTATTTTTTATTTTTTATTCTCAGATCAAAAACATCTCTTTCTGGCAGTAAACAGGACCCAGAGAGTTACTGCATGATCTCCAAATTAAATGGCAAGCCTGTTTGAACAAGATTAAAAATGTAAGAAAATCCAAATATGTCATCCACGCCAAGTACATCAAGTCTTGGCAGCAGAAACGATGGAAACCCAAGCACGGTATAATTGCATCCACCACACTTGTCTGAGCTGCATTTATACTCCAATGTACTTGCTTTTTTTGTCCCAAGAATCCAGCCAGGTCTTAAGTTAGACATATGTGATACTGATGGGCACTACTGGTCTCTGTTCCGGCTGTTCCACGAAAATCATCCAACCAAATTCTGCTTCCTGAGTGAAACTTATCACTAAGAAGGAAGCTCAGTGCTGGTGATTTGTCACCAATATAGTTCCCAGCATGAATAACTCCATCCGCTTACCAGCTTATAACTCAGAATCATGAGAATAAATCACTCAGTACTTGATCACTCCAGGTAATAAATCTGGCTTTTCAGACCCCTGTGCATACAAGTGCATAGCCTATTTATTTCCTCATTTCTTTTGTCATGTCTTACTACATAAATATACTGTTTATGCACCAGATTCACAAGTATTGATGTGGCATATGGTCTGGAAACACAATAGAATATTTGAAATAAAGTTATATGGTTGCAGTAGCAGTAGTGTATTTAAGCCTTTAGAGATCTTTAGAAAAACATCTATCAAAAATTATGTTATACCTTCCCACAGAACTATGACTGTGTTAATAAATATGACAAGCCATTTAAAGTCTATGCTGTTTAAAAGGAGTGACATTTCATATAGAGATACTCACCTCAACTAAAAAATCTTCAATAAAAATGACATTTCCACCCAGTCTACTTATATTAGACAGAATTCTTTTCAAATAGAAGTGTTAACTCAAGGAGGCCTGGGTGACTCAGTTGGTGGAACGTCCGACTCTAGATCTCAGGGCTTGATCTCAAGATTGTGAGTTTCAAGCTCCTCATTGGGCATGGAATCTACTTTAAAAAAAAAAAATCTAACTAGATAATATCCATCACTCAAACATTATAGTTCAGTGGAGAAAGGATGGCCTTTTTAACTAATTATACTGAAGCAATTTGATAGCCATGTGAAAACAAAATACATTTGACTCTTAAATCACTCTTTATTTTAAAAAAAATCCAGATGGATTGCAGATCCAAATGTGAAAGGTAAAACAGTAAGTCTCTGCAGAGGAAAAACATAGGAGAACAACTTGGAACTGGCAAAAAAAAAAAAAAATTTAAAGAGGTCATAAAAAAGCATATTATCCCCGAATTTAAAAAAGTAAATAGCATTATATCAAAAATTAAGAACTTCTACTTATCAAGAGACCATAAAGAGAGTGAAAGGGCAATTGACAGAATGGGGAGAAGTTATTCATGATACATGAATCCAGGAAGGACTCATATTCTGAATAAAGAACTCCTAATAATCGATAAGAAAAACACAGACAATTTAATAGAAAATTAGGCAAAGTGCTCAAAAATACTTTTTTTTTTTTACAGAGGCTATCCAAGTGAAAAAGAAAGGGACCAAGAAGAGAGAAGAAAAGATGCTCAACCTCCCTATTATCTGGGAAATGCAAATTAATGGCACAATGAGCATGCTTCTAATTCCAGCCAAGATGGTTGTAAGTGGTGTAAGACTGTTAGAGCATCTCCTGATTAAAACTAAAAATGCTGGGCAAAACATTGAGGACTAAAAACTTAAATAAAAGCAGAGGGGGAAAAAAATCAAAACTTGCAGAAGTGATTCATACAGGGGTAAATTTCTCATTTTTTTCTCTTTCTTTACTCTTAACAGAATTGCTCTCAGGACAGGCACCAGTCATGAAGTTATAAAGCAGCACCGATGTGAACAAACTAAAACTGAGATAAAAGGTCCATTTCGTCCAAAGAAAGGGATATAAAGCTCTTTTTGGTCTCTTTGCTCTTCTATCTTTGCCCCAAAGGTTGGGTGCAGTCACAGATCGTTGCACTGCAACGGCAGGATGGGTGGCTAAAACTTTTAGATAAACCCCATTTTCTGGCTAGAGTAAACCAGGAAAAGGACCCTCTGCGAGGAAGAAAGAGTAAAGGAGAACCAGAGAGAAGAGATCTGGAGAAAAGATCCCTAAGTCTCTATTTGAATCTGTGCAAGTCCTGGGATCACCCCTGAGTTTTACATACATAGGGGAGACACCAAAAAAGAAAACAGAAAAACAGATGTTTTGCGAAGTGAAGTATTCGTCAGTCTACTGCCTAGTCTAACCTAACCCCAAGTGGGCACATATGAGGGGACCAAACCACAAGAAGCATAGCAAAGGCTTCATAAAAGCAGAGTAGTGAGAGTAGTGTCATCCCCAATGTATATGCTGAGATAAAAACTTGCAGTCTGATTTGAGTTAATTATATGCGAGAAAAAAATAAATCAGCTCTTGGGGGCACCTGGGTGGCTCAGTCAGTTAAGCATCTGCCTTCCGCTCAGGTCAGGATCCCAGGGTCATGGGATCAGGTCCAGGTTCAGGCTCCTTGCTCAGCGAGGGGGAGACTACTTCTCCCTCTCCCTCTGCCTGCATGCTCCCCCTGCTTATGCCCGCTCTCTCCTCTCTCTGTCAAATAAATGAGATCTTTATATAAAACAAAACAAAACAACAAATACTCATACTGGAATAAAATATGGGGGAAAATCATATGCTGTTTTTTAAAGACTTTTTAAAAACTTATTTGAGAGGGAGAAAGGGAGAGAGATCACAGAGGGAGAGGGAGAAGCAGAGACTCGATGGTGAGCAAAGAGCCTGGTCCAGGACTCCATCCCAGGACCCTTTCATCATCAGAGAAGACTACATTCATATAAAATAATGATATGTGTCTTTACCTATCATTTTTGCAAAAATTAAAAAAGTAGGACCCTTTTGGTGCTGGACGGGATATTGGAAATCATACTCCCTGGAGGTAATGTGAAATGGTAAGAATATCATGAGAGGGCAATTGACAATTAACATACATCTATGACACATTGAAATGGAAATCAATTTACAGAAAACAAAATGTATAGTATTGTATAAACATTACAATATATTGTGTAAATCACATATACTTGTATATATGTCTAATGGGTGTAAATACAAGTGCACACAAAACAAATAAATTAGTAAATGCATAGAAATGGATCTGGAAGGATATATACCCAATCATTAACAGCGTTTATCTTTGGATCAAAAGAAAGGAGTATTACAGAGAAGAAATACAAGAACAGTGAAAGTCACTTTCTCCTCCATATATGTGTTATGTGTTTGCATTTTTATAAGGAACACATTTTCGTTTAGGGAAAAAATTAAATTATTTACAAGCCAATACACTACTCAAAAAAAAAATTTACAGGCTGATTCCAATATTCAGAGACCACACTTAGAGTTTTAATTGTCTTATTGTTAAGCAGAAACAGCGGAAAGGATAAAAATAAACTGAACTAAAATTTAACACAAGCAGTCTCAAAAATCATAAGCAAATAAGAAATCAAGTTATCCAAGAAAAAAAAAAATAAGATTAATAAAGAAAAACCAGAAAAGGAGAACTAGAATGAAGAAAGAAGAAAACAGAATTATTAAGTAAATCAAAGATAATCCAATTAGGTAGACAAACTTCTGCCTGGTTTTATCAGGGGGAAAAAACTACAAACACAAAAAACGTATTAAATAGGATGAAAATATAAAAACCGATGTACCAGAGAAAAAATAAACCAGCAGATCCTATAGTAATTAATAAAATATTAATGTTACTTATTCATTCATATGTTGCACTAGATAAAAGCTTTCATCTATATTTGTCAAGGTTCTTGTACTCAGATCAGTCATCTTTATATTTCTTAATACTTTTTAAAACTTTGACGACATATATGCTTTTTCTAAAATTATTTGTTTAAATAAATGCTCAGAAATGCATAGTATTCTTATCAAAACGTTTGGCACAGATAGATTTTTGTTGGTTGAATAAACAATGAATCTTGAAATCTGCTGAAAAAAATAAATTTAATTAATTTTTTAAAAATTTAAAAAATATTTTTCAATTACTCTTTCTAAGATTAGTTTCAACGGGATGAAGTAAACAAATGCCTCCTGAAGGCTGGCATCTTTTAGGGGGAGTCTCAACCTTCCTGGCACTTTCAAAAGTAATGTTTATAAAACTCCGTAAGCCCACCAGATGTTGCTGGTTCAGGCAACTGAAGGATTACAACCACCGTAAAAAACACACATTCCTCCTGTTTGTTGTTTGTATCGTGTGTGTGTGTACAACTTTTAAAATATATATATTTATAATAAATTTATAAATTATATATTTAATTTGAAACGGAATTATATTTTTATTTAAATATGTATATATAAATATTATATGCATATATGTGTGTATGTGTGTGTATATATATATATATATATATATATATATATAAAATTTGAGAGAAAGCATAAGGAAGACCAGAGGAGCGAGGGAGAGGGAAAGAGGATCTCAAAGCAGACTCCACGCTGAGGGGCAGAGCCCAAGTGGGGCTGGATCTCAGGACCCCTGAAATCACAACCTGAACTGAAACCAAGAGTTGGGACACGTAACTGACTAAGCCACCCAGGCACCCCTAGGCAATGGGTAATCTTATCAACAAGGAGGCCAGTGAACACAAGGATTCCCAGAAATACACTGGGGAGACACAGAAGTGTAGAAAGGCAGGGTAGAGATTGTGTCTTGCACTTCCGTAGGTGGCGGGGAAACGGACAAACCAAGGAAAGTGATGTAAGTATTATTGTGATCAAATATTTATACTCACAAAAACAAGTTAGGTCTAAGGGGGATATGAAAGTTACTAGCATAAATGAAAACCAAGAAAATTATAAGGAAATGATTGATAGAAATGATTACATAAAAATCTTCAAAAACACTTTCTTATGCCAGGAAAATAATAAGTGGAACAATCCTTTTGCAACATTCAATCGTGTAAAAACTGAATAATCCTTGGTAAATAAAGAGCTTTTATGAATCAATGAGAAAAAGGACAAACATCTGAATATAAAAAAATAGTAATAAATAAATAAATAATGTGTTTATAAAAAAAGAAAAGAAAAACAGGCAAAATGTGCCCAATAATCATAGGAAGGAATATTCAACCTCCATGAAAATCAGAGAAAGTAAATAGAAGCAATGATGGCATATGACTTCTAGTTTATCAAACACATTTTAAAATGGGTTTTTTAGGGGCACCTACGTGGCTCAGTCAGTGAAGGGTCTTATCCTTAGGTCCAGCTCAGATCATGATCTCAGGGGTCATGAGATAGATCCCTAAGTCAGGCTCTATGTCAGCACAGAGTCTGCTCCTGCTCCCTTGCCCCTTTCCTCCACTCATGCACCTCTTTCTCTCTCTCATAATATATAAAATTAATTAAATAGCGTTTTATTGAAGCATACAGAAGAAATACTTATCTAAAGTGCATAGCTAGCTGAAGTTTCACAAACCTGAATTGTCCCTACACCCCAGAGCACCCAGATCAAGAAAACAGAAACAATTACCTGCATCCTAGAAGAAACACCTTATTCTGCCCTTCCAGTAATAACAAACTCCAACCCCCACCCCAAGGGTAAACAATACCTGGCCTTCAACAGCATGATATTTTGTCCCAATTTTGTCTTGTACTATAATGCCAATCACCACACTATGTACATCTTGGGTCTGGCTTCTTTTGCTCACGATTTGTTGTGAGATGAATCTATGTCGATTGTATGTAGTAATAGATAATTCTCACTGATGTGTGAAATAAGTCACTTTCGAGGGGCTCCTGGGTGGCTCAGTGGGTTAAGCCGCTGCCTTCGGCGTCAGGTAATGCTTCTCAGGGTCCCTGGGATCGAGTACTGCATCGGGCCTCTCTGCTCAGCAGGGAGCCTGCTTTCCTCCCTCTCTCTCTGCCTGCCTCTCTGCCTACTTGTGATCTCTGTCTATCAAATAAATAAATAAAAATCTTAAAAAAAATAATCCATTCAATTTCAATTAGATATCACTAAAATGTATCCATTCTACTATTGAAGGTCATTGTGTAGTTTCAGATTTTGGTGGTGGATTCCTTTCTCATATATTGAGGTCCTTCATTTTGAGTTTCATTTTCATGTGGTGTAATTGAATGGCAGTACCAGTTTCAATTTTCTGCATGTGGCCAGCTAGTCCAATGTTCCCAACACACCATTTGTTGAGAGACTGTCCTTTTTCCAGTGGACATTGGTCCTTCCTGCTTTGTCAAAGATTAGATTGACCAATAGATTTGAAGGTCTATTGTCTCGGCAATCTCATATTCTGTTCCATTGATATATGTGTCTGTTTTTGTGCCAGTACCATACAGTCTGATTGATGACAGCTTTGTAATTTCACAATATTTTATTCTTCCAATCCAGGAGCATGGAACATTTTTCCATTTCTTGTGTCTTCCTCAATTTCTTTCATGAGTACTTTATAGTTTTCTGAGTTATAGATTCTTTGTCTCTTTGGTTAGGTTTTATTCCCCTAGGTATCTTATGGTTTTGGGTGCAATTGTAAATGGGATTGAATCCTTAATATCTCTTTCTTCTGTCTTTGTTGTTGTTGGTGTAGAGAAATGCAACTGATTCTGTGCATTGATTTTATATCCTGACACTTTACTGAATTCCTGTATAAGTTCTAGCAGTTTTGGAGTGGAGTCTTTTGGGTTTTCCACATATAGTATCATATCATCTGCGAAGAGTGATAATTTGACTTCTTCTTTGCCGATTTGGATGCCTTTAATTTCCTTTTTGTTGTCTGATTGCTGAGGCTAGGACTTCTAGTACTATGTTGAATAGCAGTGGTGATAATGGACATCCCTGCCGTGTTCCTGACCTTAGCGGAAAAGCTTTCAGTTTTTCTCCATTGAGAATGATATTTTGCGGTGGGGTTTTTCATAGATGGCTTTGATGATATTGAGGTATGTGCCCTCTATCCCTACACTTTGAAGAGTTTTGATCAGGAAGGGATGCTTTGTTACTTTGTCAAATGCTTTTTCAGCATCTATTGAGAGTATCATATGGTTCTTGTTCTTTCTTTTATTGATGTGTTGTATCACATTGACTGATTTGCGGATGTTGAACCAACCTTGCAGCCCTGGAATAAATCCCACTAGTTGGTCGTGGTGAATAATCCTTTTAATGTACTGTTGAATCCTATTGGCTAGTATTTTGTTGAGTATTTTCGCATCTGTGTTCATCAAGGATATCGGTCTATAATTCTCTTTTTTGATGTGGATCCTTGTCTGGTTTTGGGATCAAGGTGATGATGCTGATGCTGGCCTCATAAAATGAGTTTGGAAGTTTTCCTTCCATTTCTATTTTTTGGAACAGTTTCAGGAGAATAGGAATTAGTTCTTCTTTAAATGTTTGGTAGAATTCCCCCGGGAAGCCGTCTGGCCCTGGGCTTTTGTTTGTTTGGAGATTTTTAATGACTGTTTCAATCTCCTTACTGGTTATGGGTCTGTTCAGGCTTTCTATTTCTTCCTGGTTCAGTTTTGTGGTAGTTTATATGTTTCTAGGAATGCATTTCCATTTCTTCCAGATTGTCAAATTTATTGGCCGTAGAGTTTGCTCATAGTATGTTCTTATAATAGTTTGTATTTCTTTGGTGTTAGTTGTGATCTCTCTCCTCTTTCATTCATGATTTATTTATTTGGGTCCTTTCTCTTTTCTTTTTGATAAGTCGGGCCAGGGGTTTATCAATTTTATTAATTTCTTTCAAAGAACCAGCTCCTAGTTTCGTTGATTTGTTTCTATTGTTTTTTTTTTGTTTCATTTCATTGATTTCTGCTCTGATCTTTATGATTTCTCTTCTCCTGCTGGGCTTAGGGGTTTCTTTCTTGTTCTTTTTCTCCAGCTCCTTTAGGGTGTAGGGTTAGGTTGTGTACCTGAGACCTTTCTTGTTTTTCTTGAGAAAGGCTACTTGTACCGCTATATATTTTCCTCTCAGGACTGCCTTTGTTGTGTCCCACAGATTTTTTGAACCGTTGTATTTTCATTATCATTTGTTTCCATGATTTTTTTTTTCAATTCTTCTTTAATTTCCCGGTTGACCCATTCATTCTTTTAGAAGGATACTGTTTAGTCTCCATGTATTTGGGTTCTTTCCAAACTTCCTTTTTGTGGTTGAGTTCTAGCTTTAGAGCATTGTGGTCTGAAAATATGCAGGGAATGATCCCCAATCTTTTGATACCGGTTGAGTCCTGATTTAGGACCGAGGATGTGATCTATTCTGGAGAATGTTCCATGTGCACTAGAGAAGAATGTGTATTCTGTTGCTTTGGGATGAAATGTTCTGAATATATCTGTGATGTCCATCTGGTCCAGTGTGTCATTTAAGGCCCTTTATTTCCTTGCTGATCTTTTGCTTGGATGATCTGTCCATTTCAGTGAGGGGAGTGTTAAAAGTCCCCTACTATTATTGTATTATTGTTGATGTGTTTCTTTTTGATTTTTGTTATTAATTGGTTTATATAGTTGGCTGCTCTCCCACGTTGGGGGATAGATATTTAAAAATTGTTAAATCTTCTTGTTGTTGGACAGACCCTTTGAGTATGATATAGTGTCCTTCCTCATTCTCTTATTATAGTCTTTGGCTTAAAATCTAATTGATCTGATATAAGGATTGCCACCCGCCTGCTTTCTTCTGATGTCCATTAGCACATGGTACATTCTTATTTTCCACCCCCTCACTTTAAATCTGGAGGTGTCTTCGGGCTTAAAAATGTGTTTTTTTGGAGGCCAACATATAGATGGGATGGGTTTTGTTTTTTTATCCCATTCTGATACCCTGTGTCTCTTTTGACAGGGGCATTTAGCCCATTCACATTCAGGGTAACTATTGAGAGAGATATGAATTTTAGAGTGCCATTTATTATGCCTGTAAGGTGACTGTTTACTGTATATGGGTCTCTGTTCTTTTCTGATCTACCACTTTTAGGGTCTCTCTTTTGCTTAGAGGACCCCTTTCAATATTTTTCCTGTAGAAGCTGGTTTGGTGGTTGCAAATTCTTTCAGTTTTTTTTGTTTTCTTTCAGTTTTGTTTTTTGTCCTGGAAGCTTTTTATCTCTCCTTCTATTTTCAATGATAGCCTAGCTGGATATAGTATAATTCTTGGGTGCTGCATGTTTTTCTCATGCTCGTTAGTGATCTGAATATATCATGCCAGTTCTTTCTGGGGGCCTGCCAGGTCTCTGTGGATAGGTCACAGCTGCCAATCTAATATTTTTTACCATTGTATGTTACAGACTGTCCATTTTTCCCTTCAGGCTGTTCTTCGAGACATGTCAATTTTTCTCTTTGGTCATTGAGACTTTGTAAATTTTACGGGTGTTAGGGGTGTAGGTTAACGGGAGTGTTGGGCCTATCGCTCTTCCGGTATATGATTTTTGAGGGGCATTCTTCTCATCTGAACCTCCTGATGAATTTTTGATGCTCGTTCCCCCTTTTTGCCATATTAGGGAAAATTCTCCCCAAATAATAATCTTCAAGTTACTCTCGCTCCAATATACCTTCTGCTCCCCATCTCTCTTCCCCCGGTCTGTCTTCTTTCTCTTCTTCTTCTGGAATCCCAATTTATTCTAATGGTTGTTTCGTATTATGGTGTCACTTATCTCTCGATGTCTCTCCCTCCGTGGTGCCACGTTATTGTTTGGTCTCTCTTTTGCTCAGCTTCTTTTTTATTCTCTGTCCATTTGGTCTTCTCTTCATATGTCCACTAAGTTCTGTCTTCTCTTGGGAGATTCTTTCTGTTCCGGCCGGGGGGGGGGTCATTTGAATCCTAGCAGTAAACGCCGCCAATGTTTGATATTTGCACTCTCTCAGTTAATAGCCTTTTTAAATGTTTCAACTTGGCCTTCCTATCTTTTAGTTGTTTCTAGGTTTCTCCAGAAAGAGCTTTTATCTCTCCGGAGAAGGTTTCTGCTCTCTAATATCGTCTATGCCTTTATGGAGCCTGCCTAGTAACCTTGAGAAGTCGTCATTCTGAACTCTAGACTTCTGTCTAGTATTATCAATGGTCTGATCATGCGTGATTGACGGGTCCCCCAAGAACCTTCAGTACTACGGTCTTTGTTCTTTTTTTTGTGGTGAGTTTTTCCGCCTGTGTCCCTTTGGTCGTTGTTTGTCGGGTTCCAGATAAGATTTGCTTCTCACAAGGTCCTTCCTCTGGAATTTTTCGCTGTTCTCCTTGGTGAGTTGAAGGTTGTTCTTCTGGCTGGGCTTCGGGGGTTTTGAGTTCCTGGGCTGGGGGAGGGGGCCGTTGGGGTACAAAATAGTAGTGATTCTCAAGTGTCTTTGCCTGAGGTGGAATTACATGTGTGCGGCCCATTACCAGGGGCCGGGCTAAGTAAGTAATTTGATCGGCGTTTGCTTTCGGGAGGTTGTTGTTTCCCCTTGAGTGCTTGTAATTGTTTTTTCTGATAGAGTTCCAGAGGATGGGAATTGAGTGTGTGGAGCGGCCTCCCGATCGTCCAGCCGGGAGGAACCCAGACTTTGGGGTGAGCTTGGGGACCTCGCCGCTCCTCAGTGCCGCCCTCAGAGTAAAAGCGCCCAACTGCCCCCGTCTCCCTGGCCTCTGGTCGCATAACTTGTAGAAATTCTAAATCGCTCCAATCGTTTTTCGCACTTGGGGGACAAAGCCACCCTGTTGCTTCCATCCTCCGTGGCCTCTGACTGCGCTCCAGCAGGAGCTCACCGAGTCTGCGACCCGGATTCAATGTAACCCCAGGTATAAGAGGCTGAGAGCTCACTCAACTCGGCTCTCGTCTCTAAATCCGGCTTCCCCGTTCTTCTAATACCTGCAAGCTCTGCGACATCTGCAGGCACAAATACCCCTCTCATCCCGTCCGTCTGTGACCTCTACGGGATGCCAGATTGGGGTTAGTGGCTGACCACACGTGGGCTTCCCCCCTGGGTTCGGCTGCTTTGGAGCTAGTGGGGCCGCTCCGGTGGGAGCAGACATTTAAAAGTCCGGATGTTGTGTGCTCTGTTGCTTTCCACCCACCACTTGCAGGGGAGGCCGGCCCCTCCACCTGCGGTCCTATTCGTCCCTGTCCACGTTTGGATTCACGATGTCACTGGCTGCTCCTCCAAACCTCACTTCTCCCCACCGGTCCCTCTCCAGACTTCAGAAAGTGTGTCATTTCTTTCCTGTTTCTCTTTGTGACATTGTTGTCTGGTTGCTCGTCTTCTACTGTCGATCGCTACTCTCTGGATTGTGGGTGTTTGCAATGGTTTGACAAGCTATCAGCAGTCGACTAATCTTCTCACTGCTGACCTCCATATCCTGCCCATACGACCTGATTCATCTCACATAAACCCTAAAGATCAACCTGCTGTACTCCGAGCGACTGACTACTCTACTAAGATCCTCTACTCTTCTGCCTACTTCCTCTATTCCCTACACTAACTGTAATCTTTTGGTTCCACATACCTAGCCAACTGGAAGCTTCCTTACTCACTACTTCTCCCTACTTCTCGCTTCTTGCATCTCAACCAACAACCTGCTACTGCTTACCATACTGTCCCGCCATCTTAACTCCTTTCCCCCCCCGTGCATTTTAAATAGGTTACTTGTGGTTAACTTCCGCACCAAACGCCTCCCCTCTTTTTTTTTTGTTTTTTTAAAAGATTTATATATTACATAGAAATCCTAAAAAATTATGACAAGAGAGACGTCACAGGTATAGCAGCGAAGGCAGTGCAGCAGAGAGAGGACGGTGAGCAGGTTCACTCCCCTAAGCAGGAGATCCCGATGTGGCCGTGGGCTCAAATCCCAGGGCCACTGAGATTACTACATGACGCAGAAAGGCAGAGGGCTTTAACCATACTGATCCAGCCCAGGCCGCCCCACTTGTCTTTTGAAATTTTCTGAGAACCGGGTTAAACTGGTCGCTAACTGTCTTCAACAGTGGCTGCATCCATGTTGCTTTCCCCCAACAACGGTGTTTCTATGGGTTCGCCCCTTTTTTCCACATTCCTCAACAATCTACTTGTTTTCTTCTCTTGTTTTTGTTTTGATTTTAGTCCAATTGCTGATTCTGACCGGTGTGAGGTGAATTTTCATTGTGTTTTTGATTTGCATGATGCTTGATGATGAATGGGGTGATGTTAACAGGTAATCTTTTCAAGTGTCGGTTGGCCATGCCAATGCATGGATGCTTTCTTAATGCATAGGAGGGAATGTTTTGTATCAGTTTCTTATTTTTTTTGCCTTTTTAAAATTGGATTATTATTTGTGTTTTTTGGGGTATTATTGAGTTTTTGTAAGTTCGTTTCTGAGAATGTTGGACACTAATACCTTTTATCAGCTACAAAGTCATTTTGGCAATATCTTCTCCCATTCAGTAGCCTGTTCTTGGTAGCGTTGCTGGATTTCCTTTGCTGAATGGTGGAAGCTTCTCATTGTGTTTGAGAGATCCCAGTAGTTCATTTTTGCGTTGAGATTTGACCTTGTCTCAGGAGGCCTATCTTTGAAAGATTGCTTTATGGGCCCACTGTCAAAGAAGGTACAAAGCTTGTGTGCTTTAGTCCTAGGGATTTTTATGGTTTACAAGTTCTCCAAATTAGGTCTTTAAACATAATCCATTTTGAATTTATTCTGGGGTATAACATAAAGCAAAGTTGCCCAGTTTCAATCTTTTGCCTATTGCGACATGGACAGTTTTCCCCCAAGCCATTTGTGGAATAGGACTGTGGTCTTTTTTTCCCATTGTATATTCTTGCATCCCCTTTGTAAAAGATTAATGGACCATTATAAGCATTTGTGGGATTATTTCTGCGGCCTTTCTATTCTATTCCTGTTCTAGATCTGTTTCTAGAAATTTGAATCTAATGGGTGTATTTTTTGTGCCCAGTGCTGTAGTGTTTTTGATGCACTATAGCTTTTATAATATACTTGAAATCGGGAATTATGAATTCCGGTCCGAAGTTTTTTGTTTTTGCTTTTCTTTTCACAATGTGTTGGCTATTACGGGTTGAGTAGTTTGAGTTCCATATACAAATTTTTTAAGACTCATTTGGTTGTAAGTTCTGTGGAAAAGGCTGTTGATGTTTTGGATAAGATTGCATTAATTATGTTAGGTTTGCTTTGGGTGGAGTATAGACATTTTAAAAAACAACATTTTTTTTTTCCTTTCTAAAATACCATAGAGCATGGAATGTTTTTTGTTTCCCACTTTTGGGTTGTCTTCAATTCTTTCATTCATCAACTTTACTTTTGTCACTTTCAGAGTCACAAATCTTCACTTTCACCTTGTCTTGGTTAAGGTTTATTTATAATCTAGGGTATTTTGTTTATTTGGGTGGGGGGGGTTGGTGTGAAGTGTGTAAATGCAATTAGTTGTCTTTTTCTTTCTTCTAATTTCACTTTCTGACTATGTCATTATGGGTGTATTAGAAAATTAAAGAAGATGGAATTTCTATCGATGTGGAGGGTGTTGGATGCCTTATGACCGGTAACTGACAATTCATATTGGTTCTAGTAGGCTTTTTTTGTTTGTTTTTGTGTTTTTTATGTTTGTTGGGTGAGTCATATATCTTAATAGTGTTTTTCTATATATAGCGGCGATCCCGTCAGGTATGCAAAGTAGAGGAAAAGTTATTTCATTTTGTACATTTTAGGGACGAGAGTGCTTTCAGTATCTTGATGTGGAATGCTTATTTCTGTCTTGTGTTCTTTCTGATTGCTGGGTGCCTAAGGACTATCCATTACTGAATGTTGAAGAAAAAGTGGCAAGGGAATTGGGGCATCCTTGTAAATTAAATGGTGTTCATGCCTCGTAGAGGGAAAGCTCAATGCGAAAGGGGTGTTTTTATAGAATCACCAATTGCGGGAAATGATGTGATGCTGTTTGATTATTTACACAATATGGCTTGTGATATTCTGTGAGGCTTATTATCCCTCGTAAATCTGCACTGCTTTGAAATTCGCAAAGTTTATTTACCAGGAGTTAGATGCGATAACTTTAGCCAAATGTTTTTCTTTGTCTGCATTATATATTGAAGATCTCTCAATATACGCTTTTTAGTCACTTAAAACTTGTTTAGATTTTATTTATCACAACTACTTGATTTGTGACTATTGAGCCATCCTTTTCCAAACAACAGGAATAAACAACTTTGCTCGGGGTGAAGGATTTTTTTTAAATTTTTATTAAAATTTTTTTGGTTTTATTTTCTAGAATTCAGTAGTGATAATATTGTTGTTGACGATTTTTTGCATCTATGTTCATTCAGAGATATTTGGCCTGTAGTGTTTCATATTATTGCTAGTGTTTTTCTAATCTGATTTGAGGATGGGCACAACTATGATTGGCAATGGATAAGAATGGAAGTTGGAAGCTGTTCCCTTCCTCTTCTATGTTTTTAAAAAAAAAAAGTTTCGAGAATTATGTTTTAAAAACACCTTCTCTTTAAAAATGTGTTTTTGTTTTGCGCGGCTCTCCCAACCCACCTTGTTTTTTATTGGCTTTGGCTGTCTTTCTTTTCTCCCTTGAGTATTTGTACAGGTTCTTTCGTTTTCTTTGTATTGATTCTTTCAAGAACCTCATTTTAGCATTTTAAATAATGGGTTTGCAAGTGTATTATCCGGATTTCGTCCCCTCTTCTGGTCCCCTTTGTTCCTTTCCTTTCCTTTTTCCTCCATTTTTCCTGATATTTTCCTTTTCAATCTTCGGGAATCTTGGAAATGTTCACATCCCAGGGTGCTCTTGTCTTTGATGAAATCAAATTTATGGAATATTTTTAAAAAAAACCACCTTTGCTTCTTATTACTAAAAAGACTAAAGTTTTTTTTGTGTAACTTGAGGGTAGATGTTTTTAACTTGAGTACAACTCATAATTAAATATGTATAGGGGTTTTGTCTTTGCAAACTGTTTTTTGTTTTCACATCATCACTAGGTTTTCATGATCTACTTTGTTCATACGATACAAAGTTCTTGATTAATATGAAAATAGATAAAAACAGTATTTTCCCCAAAGAATTGTGCCTAAAATCAAAATTTCCATTCTAATCTGTTCTTTCTCATTGGAACGGTACTATTATTTTATTTATATTTTATTTTATTTTTTTTAAAAGATTGTAGTTATTATATTTGACAGACAAGAGATCACCAGTAGGCATGGAGAACCAGGCAAGATAGAAGAGTGAGGAAACAGGTCCCCGATGAGCAGCGAGCCTTATATGTGAGGCTACTAGTACCAGAACCCCTGGGATCATGACCTGATGCCAAACGGCAGAGTTATGAATCAGGTGCGACACACCCAGGCGCAGCAACATAACCAAAACATGTGGAAAGGTAATGTGGATTGTTTCTTCTATCTAGGTGTACTTATTTTTTGCTACTTGTTCAAAAGACCTATTAATACTGAACATCTTGGTAGTAGAAACCCTTTTTGTCAACCCCGGAGTATTCGTTTGCCGTAGGCTGAGTTTCCCTATTTAGGAATAATTAGATCAATCAACCCATACAAAACAAATTATTAAATCAAAAAATCAACAAAACTTTAAAAAAAAACTGCTGAAGTTTCCCAAAGTTAACTCTTTAAGAAAGTTGAAAAAACAGAGGGAGGATGGTCAAATGATGGCGGAGACCCCAGTAGCAAATTAGCTAGCAGAAAAGGACATCAAGGTAGCAGCAGAGCGATCATCTAGATCGCAAAAAAAATTATACAGACCCATCCAAACGACGATACATAAATCCAACAGGAGATAGGAATAGAAGAAGGGCCAAACATCCTAGAAAAACAAGAAAATTGACCCACTTATCTGAAAGGTAGGACTGGTGAGAAAGTGAATCAAAGTTAATTGGGAAGATAGTATTAGTGATGGGAAAGGAGTAGATTGGGGGTGGGATTTTGGCAGCTCCTCGGTCATCAGTGGAGCACAGAGCAACCAAAGCAGACAACTGTCTAGAAGTTTCCTCCACTTAGGGGAGCCTCTCTCCATCCTCCTCCAGAGGCTAGAACGCTGTTGGGGTGAAGCCCATGCAAAAAATAGGATAACAATGGTGGCCCTCAGTTCTGCAGGGTCCCAAGAAGGATTGGGGTGTCTGAGTGTCCCAGAGCACAGGTATTAGAG